>NC_092874.1:324698966-325966607 GCF_028372415.1 Notamacropus eugenii | reverse complement strand
TCTCTCATTTGGTTATCAATATTTCTAATTTGATATTTAATAGGGGATTTTCAGTTTGTTCTTTTTCTGGCTTATTGAGTTGCAGACCCAATTCATTGATGTTCTCTTTCTCTGTTTTATTCATGTAAGCATTCAGAGACATAACACTTCCCCTAAGAACTGCTTTCATTGCACTCCATAAGTTTTGGTGAATTGTCTCATTATTGTCATTTTCTTGAATGGAATTATTGATTGTTTCTATGATTTGTTGTTTGACCACTCGTTTTTTAAGATTATATTATTTAGTTTCCAATTATTTTTTATCTATCTTTCCCTGGCCCTTTATTGCATATATTTTTTATTGCATCATGATCTGTAAAGGATGCATTGAGTACCTCTACGTTTCTTCATTCTACTGTGAAGTTTTTATGCCCTAGTACATAGTCAATTTTTGGGTATGTGCAATGTACTGTTGAGAAAAAAAATGTATATTCCTTTCTATCCCCATTCAGTTACCTCCACAGTTCTATCATATCTACCTTTTTCCTCCTCCCTTCCTCCCCTCCCCCTTCCCATCCCCTCTTTCCTCTCCTCCATTCCTTTCCTCCTCTCCCTTCCCCTCCCCTGTTTTCTCTTCTACTTTGGTGTTCTGCCCAGGGGAAGGTAAACTTCATAGCCAAAAGTTGATTTTTTTTTTCCTCTGAGTTTTACTGGCTACATTTCTTGCTCAAGGATCAAACCTTAAACCCAATTCACTCTAGAGCTCCTAGACTGGACTACAAATCCCCACCCACCTAGATCAGAGTGGATCTAATAACTAAATAGTAATTATTTCTCTTTTACCCAGGAAGCTTGAGGGTCTTCCTCTACCAGTCTGATTTTTTTTTTTATTAAAGGTGTCATCCCTTGAGTAACTTAAAGAAGCCTATTCACTGAATTGGTATATCTCACTCAAAGTAAGATTGTAAATAAGACCTAAGCCTGAAAGGGCCATAGTCTCACATTGCCTCCTGGACCATTTCCAGTCATCCTGATAAATATCATGCCACTGGATCCAGAAGGCTCAGGAGAAGAAAGTGAGGTTGGTGACCTTGCACAGCCCTCCCTCACTCAAATCAAAATGAACTGCAAGTCATTTCATCTTAATGTCACGGTCCTCTTCGTGAATGAAAGACAAACACAACAACAATAACCTTTTCCAGAATTCTATTCACCTCCTTAACTTCCTTATTGTTTTGAGGTTAGATTTATCAAATTCAGAAAGGGGGAGAATGAGGTGTCCCACCAGTATAGATTTGCTGTGTATTTCTTCCTGTAACTCCTTTAATTTGTCCTCTAAGAATTGGGGTTCTATACCACCTGGTACATATGTTTAGCAATTTCATTTTCGATGGTGCCTTTTAGCAGGATATAGTTTCCTAGCTTATCTCTTTTGTTTAGATCTAATTTTGCTTTTGCTTTTTCAGAGTAGAATTGCTACATCTGCTTTTTTAAACCCAGCTGAAGCATAATATACTCTACTCCAGTCTTTTACCCTTACCCTGTGAGTATCCCCCTGTTTCAAATATGATTCTTTTGAACAACATATTGTAGGATTATGGTTTTCAATGCATTCTGCTAGCCACCTCCATTTTATGGGAGACTTCATCCCATTAACATTCAAAGTTGTAATTACTATCCTTGGTCTTTCTCTCCACTCTATTTCCCTTCTTTTTTATGCTTTTGTTTCTCCCTTCCCCTACTCAAGAGTTTTACTTTTGACTACCACCTCCCTCAGTCTTTCCTCCCTTCTATCAGCCCCTCTTCCTTTTTCCTACTACTTCTTCCCACCTTTATAACCACCCCCTCTCTTTTATTTCCCTTTTCTCCTCCTATTATCTGTAGAGCAAGTTAGATTTCTGTACTTACCTGACAATGTTGTTCTAAGTTTGAACAAAATCAGATGGGAGGAAAGCTCAAACAATGTTCATCTCCCTACTTTCTTTCCCTCTATTATAAGTATTTTTGCCTCTTCATGTTGTTTAATTCACCTTTTTTTGCCTCTTCCTTTTCTCTTCTCTCATTACAATCACTTCATACCCTTTCATTAAATTTTTTTCTTCATATGGGTTAATTTATAGTCACTCCTTCTATCTACGTATATATCTTTTTAAATGTAATAATAAATATGTAATTCTCAAAATTAACAAGAATCATCCTCTCATATAGGGATATAAACAGCTTGCCCATACTGAGTAACAGCTTTCCCCTGTTTACCTTTTTGTGACTCTTTAGTCTTGATCAAATTTTCTATTGAGCTCTAGTCTTTTCATCAGGAAGGTTTGGAAATCCCTTAGTTCATTGAATATCCATCTCCTGGCCTGAGAGATTATGTTGAATTTGCTTGGTAATTAATCTATAGTTGTAGTCCAAGCTTCTTTGTCTTATGTACATTCCCATTCCAATCCTTCTGACCTTTTAATGTAGACAACGGAAGGTCCTGTGTCTAACTGTAATTTCTTAATAATTGAATTGTTCCTTTCTGGTTGCTTGCACTATTTTCTTCCTGACCTGATAATTCTGGTATTTGACAGCAATATTCCTTGGCGTTTTCAATTTGGAATTCCTTCCAGCAGGTGATCTGTAGATTCTTTCAATGACTGTTTTGCCCTCTGAATCTAGGATTTCATGACAGTTTCCCTTCATGATTTCTTGGAAGATATTGTCCAGGTTTTATTTTTCATCATGGTTTTCCAGTAGACAAATATTACCTTTTCTCTCCTGCATCTATTTTCCAGGTCAGTTGTTTTTTTTTTTTTTTTTTATGAGATAATTTTCATTTTCTTCTTTTTTTTTCATTCTTTATATAATAATCATTCATGCCTCATTATGTCATTAGCTTTTACTTGCCCAATTCTAATTTTTAACAAAATGTTTTCTTCAGTTAACTTTTGTACTTTCTTTTCCTTTGTCCAATTTTTTTCCAATTAAATTTGTACCTTCTTATCTCTTTGGTCAATTTTACTTTTTAAGGAGTTCTTCTCTTCAGTGAATTGTTTTCTTTCTTATTTTGTCAGTTGTATTTTTAAAATCATTGGACAATTTTCTTCTACTCCTCTAATTTTGCTTTTAAAATCCTTCTTGAACTCTTCCAAGAATGTTCTTTTGGTTAGACACCAGTTCATATTTCCTTCTGAGCTTTTGCATGTTAATAAAGTGTCAATGCTGTCCTTTTCTGAATTTATATTTTGATTTTCCCTGTCCTCATTTTAATATTCTATGGTCTTTGCTTTCTTGATTTGCTTCTTGCTCATGGTGATTGCCTTTTTTCTGGCTTTTAAAGTGGATCTCTCTTTCTGGGGCACAGGGGGTTCTGTCCCATATTTCTTATGTTGGGAGTTTGAGGCCTGATTTCTGACTTTATGTGTTGTGGCTTCTGGTTCTTTTAGCTAGAAACTATATAGTGCTGCAACTTGCATGGTGCTTAACTGGCTTGTGTATGCCAAGAGTAAGGCCAGGTGAAATCTGTCTGAGTTTCCCTGGGGTTACACTGAAGTTTCTGGAGTGAGGTGTGGGGGAGGGGTGGTCTGGATGTGGGAGGTCTCCTCTTTTCCTAGATATGAGCTAGAGCACAGGCAAGCACAACAGCTGGTGAACCTTTTCTGTGCTTGTGTCTGTTCAACTCCCCTGACTGTGCTAAGGCATACCTGGACTCCTGTTGCTGGCCCTTGCCAGTTGCATCCCCCTGGGTCTCAGGCTTTTCTGCTTTTCCACTTAGCTTGTTGTTGCTTGGATGCTTCTGGGTCTACACTGGTTCCCTTCAGCCACAGTTGTGGTCTCCCTAAGCTCCTGAGCTTTACCTCTTCTACTGGCTCCACTATTTCAGGATTTTTCTAGGGAAATATTCTCTGAATTTTTCGAGGTCAGCAAGGGAAGAGTGAGTGCATTTGCAGTTTATTCTGCCATCTTGGCTCCTGGAAGTTCAAGTAGGTGACTTTCAAGCGTTTAGTCTGAGTCCATCAACCCAGAAATGGCTTCTTCTGTTACCATGGGTCTTGAGCTTTTCTCTCACTCAGTTCTGCTGGAGTCCTGTCCTTTGCTGAGAGGCTTGGGAATCCACACTGTTGCTTCTGATTCAGTCTGTGCTCTGCTATGGCTGTGGCCAAGTCTGAGCTGGTACAACCTTCTTGCTCTACACTCCCCCAACACTGTGCAGATGATTCTTCCTGTTTACTTTCTGGCCTATCTTGGGCTGGAAATCTTTCACTCTTTGTTGTCTACTGGATTCTGTCACTTTAAAATTTATTCAGATTAGCTTTTTGGAGTTTTCTGAAGGAATTTATGTAAGAGCTTAGGTGAGTCGCTGCTTTCACTCCACCATCTTCAATTTCTCTTGTTTATAAAATATGTCTCAAAAAATCTGTAGTGCCTCAAGTAATGATCAATTATCATGGGACAAAATGCTGTACTCAGACTAGGAGTGTCATAATTTCAAGGTTTTAAAAATATCTCTTTATTGTTTTGATCTCAACATTCATCACCAAGTATGACAATTTCCCCACAAAAAGAGAACTTCCAATGAAACCAATAATGAATACTAGGTACATATGTGTACACACACATGTATACACATGTATGTATGTATATGTGTATACATTTATGCATATGTATATATGTGTGCGTGTATATGTATATACATATACATTTATACATATACATATGCACATGTATGTACAAACATATAGGTATATACATACATTTACTCACATATATTTTTATTTCAAATATGAAATATTTCTAACACTCCTGCTTATTTTTGGTCCAATGCAGAACTTTCTAATATTTTGTTCTGTGTATTTTAAAATAATTCACTGACCCTTTTTTCTTTGCTTCTTTTTTTCCGTATTACTATGACCACCATGCTTAACTTTAAGACTCCTCCTCCTTCCCTTTTAAAAAATTAAAATATTATGAAATATAAATATAATAATACCAAACAAATCCAGACATTAGCTGTATCTCAAGATGTAAGTCTCACTTTGTATTTTATTCCATTAGCTCTGTATCAAAAAGTATGATTCATCATCAGTCTTTTTGAGTCATAACCGGTCATCATGTTGATCACAGTTCTTGAGTCTTTCCCAGTTGTTTTTCTTTGCAATCCTGCAGTTTTTGTATAATTTTTTTCTCTGCCTCTGCTCACTTTACTCTGTTCCCTTTCATATATGTCTTCCCTCCTCATACTGGGCAAATATATCAAAGCTGTGTGAGTCACCAAGCACATCTAACTACACAATCTCCTGTGTTGGTGCTTAGCACTGTGCCGGATACAACGTATATGTTTTACAAATGTTTATTTACTGACTTTTTAAAGTCAAGGGGATAGATATTTGTGTCTACTTGCATAAGTACTACATCCTTGCCAATTATCTTTTCTGTGCTATTCTCATGCAAATTTTTTTGAGTATTGATCTAAGAGTGTCTCATTTCATTCTAAAGCTGAGCTTAAAGCATCAAAATGGCTTAAGTTAGGACTCATTTGCTGAATCTATCACTGAGAATATCAACTTTGAGCTCACTGGAGGAGTCATTCTAACACTGTTACCAACATTGTTTACTACCATCACCGCCCTTGGCATGGAACCATATATCATACTGCCAATGAATCTTTTCATAGGGATCCTTGCAATCCCTTTCTCACACATTTAACCCAGAAACCAGATACCTCTGCGTTCTTCCTTTTACCACTGGGTTCCATCAACCCAGTGCATCCTAGGTCGTCTCCAGTCATCCTGAGGAATGTCAGGTCTCTGGATTTAGATGGCTCTGGAGGAGAAGTGAGGCTGGTGACCTGCACAGCCCTCCCTCATTAAAAACAAAATCAAGTGCAAGTCATGTCATCATTTCTATGATTTCTTCTTCAGCAGCAAAGAACGAACACAAACTGGGATTCATGAGGACAAATGAATAGAAATCCAATGTGAATACATAGACCTCAATTCACTCCATCTGTGTTCTTTACACCTTCTCCATGTATGAACCAAATTTTTCCTTGGACAAAATGAATTATGGATATTGCACGTAAAATATCGTTCTACACAACTAAATTCTCATGTCCTTTAACCTTTAGTTTTACTTATAATGTAGGTCTTTAAGTTCATAACCAGAGTTCCATGTTGTTCGAGGGATGGAAATACCATGCAACTGCTTCTTTTAACTCATATCCCAGACACCCTAAAATGTTAAACTTGTATTTCCCAAGAATGACAAAATAGAAATAAATCTCAAATAACATTGTAAAGGGCACTGTACTTGGTGGGGGGGGGGGGCACAGAAAGAGACAAAGACAGAGAGAGTGAGAGAGAGAAAGAGACAGAGAGAGAGAGACAGAGAGAGACAGAGATAGAATGTCAGAGATAACACTTCACTTTCCTAGTGGGCTGGTCCTTTCTAAAGACTGTTATAATAGTTCCTGGATTCTATTCCAAAGAACTCTGAAGATGAATGACAGTGCTGAGAACATTTTCTGCCCTCAGAGAAATGACCTTTCTGGGACCTCATGTCTTTAAGGATTAGGGTATATGTTTCTGGATTTAGTTATGCCCAGGGAGAGTGGCCAGGCTGGGAAAGGAACAGGGAAGCTGCAGAGAATTCTGGGGACAAGCAATATGATTGCAAGTGATCTATTGATTATATTCTACCCTTGCGTACAAGATACTCCCAGGGACAGGGACAGGGTGACAGGGTTGTTCTGAGCAACAAGGTATGCTTTCCTGGACATGGTCATTATTTTGGAGAAGAGAAACTTCCTGGGAGAACACTTCAGGATCTTTTGAACCTACTGGAGTAGATGTCAGATTACTCTTGGCAAGACATGTCCTTTTTCTGGACAAATTTCAGAAGATGGGTGTCACTGTTTCTTTCAAGCTCTAGGATAAAATAACCCAAGAAGATAAAATCTACTCTTTTCCTTCCCAAGTGAATTTATGCTTGGTGCTAGAATTTGTAATCTAAATGTCTTCTTATATTATTATTGTCCTTACATACATCAATGTATTTATAATGTCTAGTTATCATTTTGGCTTTGTTTTCTTCACTCAGCATAATTTATTTTAAGTCTTCCTATATTTATCTTAATTCTTTATAATATTCATTCTCCATATCACTGTGATATTATACTACATTTATGTAATAAATATTTTTACCTGTTGTTTGCTAATCACTGGGCATATTTGTTATTGTTGTTTTTTCTTATTTTTCAGTACTATTGTAATAGTAATTAAATGAATATCTTTGTAAATATGGGTTCTCTCCTCCCATCATTAACTATAATTATGGCTATAACTACAGTATGAGAATGGTTTTTATCATGCCTGCAGTCAATACAAGAAATACCATTTCTGTGGCATGTGTTAGAGTATTACGAGTTAGAGGAATTCTACAAAAAATTCAAAATATTTTCTAGATGAAGGGAAATTAGATATGTAATTTAACAAATTAGAAAATTAATTACAAAGAAAGGGAAGCAAAAAAATATTTTAGAACTTTTTAGAAGTGATAAATGATTAAGGTTGAAGGTCAACAGATTACAAAAAGCCAAGCAGATATCTCAAAAGAAAAATATTCAAGAAGAGTGGCTATGCACCCAAAAATATAATTAATAATGCCGTAGGACATAATTGATTATGTTTTAAATTATTGAATAATGATGTGTATAGTCAGCTGTTTTTGTCCAGACTATTTACTTTACAGAGTTAAGATCAAAATCTATAAAAAATTATAAGAGAAATGATAAAATATGGCATGTAATTGAGCCAATTCCTTCCCGACCTACTTAAACAAACTATCAAAGATGAAAAGTGAGAAAAAGTGAGGAAAAGATAAAAGAACAGTCATCAACAGAGATCATAAGCATTTCTTGAGAAAATTTTATCTGTTTAAATTGCTTCAGTCAGAAAACACTTGATTTTGCCAAGCAGCAAGATATGGCAGGCAAGGACAATAATAGTTTATATTCTAAATCTTTTTATGAGCAATTAGGGATGAAGACAGTTAGTAACAGTTAGATTGTTAGTAGAATGTTACATAAAACAGTAAGAAGGAAAGCAGGACAAAATAAGTTTACAGAATACTTGGTGAGAGATCCAATTAAACCATATCTTCCTGAAACATTTAAGGATAAAACTGTAAAGAGAAGGGGGAAACATAAAAAGATAAAATATTCTGCTAAAATTAACATGAAGAACTATTTTCTATTAATGTCAGTGGATCCTTTATGTTTAGGTCCTAATACTACAGTCCCTGATGTGCTACACAAAGAAGTAGAACTACCATTTAAAGAAAGCAAAGATGAGAAAAGTAGATTGGTATGAATAGCTGTAACAAAGGGAGGTCTATGTCAAAGCAAACACAACTTTGAGATTTCTGAGAAATGGATCTCAAGGGACATGGAAAAGTAAAGGAGAAAAAATGGTTGGAGATGACAATGCATATTATTTTTAAAAAATCAATCAAGAAAACATTAAATATGGACATATGTTTTATTTTCTCTGCATTATTTTTATGATAATAATCCACACACGTGTTTGAAATTTTTCTGGAGGAAAGTAGAATGAATTCTAGATTTTGGTAGAGAAAAATCCTAAGGCCCCAGAGAATGATTAGAAAGACTTGAGTTAAATGCAACCTCAGACATTAGATTTGTGAGCCTTAACAATCTCTGTATCAATTTCTTCAAGTGTAAAATGGGGAAGTAAAAGCAACTATTTCCTGTGATTCATGTAAGGCTAAAATGCAATAATATTTATAAAATGCTTTGAAAATCTTAAAATATTATATAATTATGATTAGTTATACACATAACCAGAGAGTCAAGTCTGGTATATTTGCATAACACTCCCTTTACTGACATAGGGAAAAATTATTGAGTGCATGTGTGAAGGAGTGTGTGAGACATTGAAAGAGGAAGAAATTTAATTTCCGTTTTTTCTTTGAGAGAGGACACACATCAGAATCTCATTTAGTAAAGAATTCTGAAGAAAAAGAGAACAGACTTATGAAGTGACATACATGTAGAGGAGCTGGCCCCTCGACATATGCCTGCGTTCCATCTTGCTTCCCTAGGGATTTATAGGATTACCCTTTGGTTGAAATCGGGAACTTCCTTGAACTGTGTTAGAACTCATTCACTCTGATTTTTGTTTGCCATTTGCTTGAATAAATACGTTTCTTACTATATGTGATGGTCTTTTGTGCAATTACCTTTTGGTAGGGAGGGAACAAATCAACAAATAAAAGCTTTAGACTTCCCTCTTTGAAGGAGAGCAACTTGGGAAGCAGCTTCAACCTAAAATTAATTTTTCCTAGACTAATAATATTTGGGGGGGAGAATGGAGAGAGAGAAATAGAATTGTGGCAACCTGTCTCTGAGGAGAGCAGTGACCAGTGCAGTGGTCGTAACGTATATCTCACTAATCAGGATTCAAAGTCTCCCATGGAGATTGTGAGGGATAACATGGAGATGATTCAAAGAGGGGAACTAGGAACAAAATGAAGCACATTAATCAAATTCTACTCCCCTTCTGTTCGGCCTAATGACCGTGGGCTACCTGAGTCTTCTTACCTTTCGCAGGTCTTCGGTGATCAGCTGGATAAACGTATCAAGAGAAGAGACTTTCCAGAGTCAAACAAGGGTTAGGCTTTATTCAGGGTCTTGGTTACATGTCCATGTGCAGGGTGAGTTTGTACCCAGGAGCAAGGATCATACAGCAAGAGGACGGGCGTGGAAGAGGGGAGGGACCCTCTTCCCTCCAAGGACCCCGCTGCAAAAAGGGGGGCCGCCTCAGGCTTTCCTGTCCCTACTTAAGCTCTCCCAGCCGCATAGTTTGCATGTGAATACTGTGCATGCTCTCAGCCCTAGCTAATTAACAACAGGTGTGCTCAGACCACGGACCAATCTCAAGGGTGGGATGTTTCCCCCAGCAAGTTTCCACTTAGAAGAGGTGGAAATACAAGATAGCTTGTGTTTCACTCCTCTATTCCCAGCTGTTCCCTGGGGGGCCTCGTGAGAGCTCTGAGGTTTAGAAGCCCTCACTTTTACCTGCCCGAAACCGTTGACATGAAAACTGAGCTTACCCCCCAACACTCTTCCCTGGAACGTATTCTCTCCTGGCTGTTTCAGGGCCACATGGAAATGGGAGCATGCAGATATGTCTTCTTCCTGCTTCCAACTACATGTGACTCATCACTGAGTAGAGTCCCCCTCATTAATTATTGACTCAGAAAAGTTGATGATGCAGGACAACATAGCAGGAAAAAGGGACAGCTTGCTACTGGAGATACCTCTCAAGAAGATAACAGTGACTTTAGGGAATAGAAAAGGAAAGGTGTTTCATTGTCCCATCATAATAGCAGGCCCTCCAGGCTTTAGAGTGTAAAACTCAACTGACCAAGTTTTTACTGGAGACTCAAAACTTCCCTACTTCTTTTGTGTTTGTTTTTCTCTTGTGAACATTTTGAACACTAAAGCTATCACTGATTTTAAAAATATCACTCTGCAGATGATACAATATATACAATATGCCTAGAAAATGTAAGAATCAACTGAAAAAAACTAGTTGAAAGAATCAACAACTCTATCAAAGTTCCAGGATATAAAATAAACCCGCATAAATCATCAGCATTCTTATATATTACCAACAAACCCCAGCAGCAAAAGAAAGAGAAATTCATTTAAAATAACTGCAGAGAGTATAAAATATTAGGAAGTCTACCTGCCAAGATAAACTCAGGAATTATATAAACACAATTACAAAACACGTTTAAGACAGATCTAAATAGTTCGAAAAAATATTCATTGCTCAAGAGTAGGCCAAGCCAATACAATTTTAAAAATGGTAATTCTACCCAGATTAATTTACTTATTCCATACCAAGTGAAATGAAAAAAAATAGACCTAGAAAAAAATGATAAAGAAATTCATCTGGAAAAACAAATATCCCAGCTATCAGAGGAATCATTATCAAGGAAGGTGGCCTAGCAGTATCAAATCTCAAATTGTATTACAAAGAGACAAGCATTAAAACAGTCTGGTACTAGCTAAAAATTAAAATAATGAATCAGTGGAATGTACAGTAGTAAATGATTATATAAATGTAGTGTTTGATAAACGCAAATATCCAGACTTTTGAGACAAGAACACACACTTTGACAAAAAATTGCCTGGAAAATCAGGAAAGCAGTTTGACAGAAACTAGGTATAGATCAACATTTCACATAATATATTAAGAGAAGTTCAAAATGGGCATGTGATTTAGACATAAAGGGTGAAATCAAAAGTAAATTAAGGGAGCATGAAAACTTTTACCAGTCAGATCTATGGATAAGGGAAATATTTATGAACAAATAAGAGAGAGCAAGGATAATGGAATGTAAAATGGATAATTTTGGGAAAATGGATAAAATGAATAAAAAGGTTTTGTACAAACAAAAACAGTGAAGCTACGATTAGAAGGAAAGCAGGAAACTTGAGAGGGAGGGAAATTTTGACAGCAAGTTTCTCTGATAAAGACATCATTTCTCAAATATATAAATGAGACAGATTTATAATAACACAAATCATTCCCAATTGACAGTCAAAGCACATGAATGGGCAGTTTTCAGAAGAAGGAATCAAATATACCTATATTCCCATAAAATATTCTAAATCACTATTGATTAGATAAATGCACATTAAAACAACTCTGAGGTATCACATCACACTTACCAAAATGTCTATTATGACAGAAAAGGAAAATAACAAATGTCAGAGGGGACATGGAAAAATTGGAACATTGTTTCACTGTTTTTGAAACTGTGAAATGACCCAGCCATTCTGGAGAGCAATTTGGAACTATGCCTAAACTGTGTATGCCCTTTGAACCAACAATACCACTACTATGGCTGCATCCCAAAGAAAATGGACAACTATGTAGTACAGAGTATACAGCACCAAGCTTGGCATCAGGAAGATATGAGTTTAAATATGATCTCAAACACTTACTGGCTATGTGACTCTGGACAAGTCACTTAACCCTTATTTGCCTCAATTCCTCATCAAAATGGGGAACAGTGGAGAAGGAAATGACAACCCAATCCAGTATCTTTGCCAAGAAAACCCCATGGACAGTGTCCATGCTGTCACATACAGTCTGATATAGCTGAAGAAACGACAACAAATTCCAATGATATCAAATAAAAGGGAAAATGATTTACATGTAAAAAATATTGATAGATCTTTTTGTGGTGACAAAGACTTAGAAACTTAGGGGATGCCCATCAATTGGGGGATGAAGGAAAAGTTATCGTATATAATTGTGATGGAATATTATTTTGCTATAAGAAATGACAAGGTGGTTAATTTCAGAAAACCTCCAGAAGTCTTATATTAACTGATGCAGACTAAAGTGGGAACAACCAGCTAAACGTTGTACATAGTGAAAACAATATGGTAAGAGGATCAACTGTGAATGACCTAGCAATTCTAAACAATGTAATGATCCAAGACAATTTCAAAGGACTTATGAGGAAAAATACTATCTACCTCCAGAGAAAGAACTGATAGAGGCAGAATGCAGATTGAACCATACTATTTTCACTTGATTTCTCTTGCAACATGGCTATTATGGAAAAATGTTTTGCATAAATTCAATTGACATCACATTTCTTACCTTCACAATAGTTGGGAGGGTAGAATGGAAGGGAGAAAACTCAGAATTACTTTTGAGAATTACTCAGAATTAATTTTGATAAAACTTAAAATTAAAAAAAAAAGAATGTTTAAATAAATTATAAAAAAATAAAGTACCTGAAAAAAGTCTCCTTGGAGACTTGGTAGGTATTCATATTTTGACCAGTTGTAGGTATATATTTTATATTTTTGCCATCACTTGAAGTTATACAACCCCTGTGGACTTATAACCTACACGAGCAATATTAATACCTTACATAGGTATGTATCCTAAATGGACAGTATGTAGACCTTAAAATTGAGGAGCAAGAGAAATCGGAAACAGATTGTATATGAGAAATGGCAGCATTTTCAGTAATTGCAAAATACTTGATGCCACAGAATCATGTCTTCAACATGACTAAATCATTCAGTGAATTATATGACTGTAAATCCTGATATTATAATAGCATAATAATCAAAATTCCAAGTAACCTAAAGGAAAGTAGCTAGACATACAATTAGTTCTGTGTGAAAATTTGTAGGACACTATTTTCTATACATGTAGAAAATGGTGGGTTGATCATGTATTGAGAGTAAGAGATTGCAGGCAATGTACAGTTCGAGTAGTATAGTGGTTGCTCCAGATATTTAAAGAACAAGACAAGGCATCCAGGTTGTTGGTTAGATAATGCATGGAAGAATTATTTAAGTGCAAAAAAAAAGAGAACTGTGAGAAGATTCAGAAGTGCTTTGGTGGAGGGTGTGTCCACACAAATAAAATAACAGGAAAATTACAGATAACTAAGTGATGCAATAGACAGATTATTGGGCCTAGAGTCAGAAACAATTGAGTTTAAATCATGCCTCATACTTATTAGTTGTATACTTTGGGTAAGTCACTTAGCTTTTGCTTCATTTTTTTTCAATTGTAAAATGAACAAAATAATACTATCTACCTTCTAGTGTTATTTTGAAGATCAAATGAGATGGAATTTATGGAGTGCTTAGCATAATCCCTGGTAAATAGTAGGCTCTATATGCATGGCCACTATTATTGTTGTTGTTGTTATTTTATTAATACTGTTATATGATCTATCATAAGATTACATTGTTACATTATTGTATATTATTACTTTTTAAATTTTATCCTTCATTTTTAACACAGTTTATAACAGATAAAACAATTCAGACTTTTGGTCAGGTGATACTTCTTTTTAAAGCATTTACAATATGGACCACAAAAGAATTTTTTTTAAACATTAACCAACTGAGACAAAAATAATATTTATGTTTATGAACTTCACCAGCTCTTGACCGAATTGTCTCCACAGTATTACTAAGAATTAAAGGACCCTAACTTATTGTTGTTGGTCTAAAGTCCTATGCCTAATAGCTTAATTTTAGACTTAACCTCAGATGTTCCCCTACCAGTAATCTACAATTTAATAGATCTGGTATTAAGCTTACAAACCTTTTGACTATAGGAAATTGCCACCAAGAGTAGGGACATTGCAGGGAAACACTATCTCCTCAACTTCAGGTCAATTCCAAGCAAGAGTAGATTGTCAACCTGCATTCAGTCAGGCTTAAAGTCTGCCAAGTCAGTGGGGAAATTGAGTCAGGATAATCCTACCTCAGCTCAGGCTCAACAGCAGGTCTACCATCCTTTCCATGAGATCACCTTTTGCAGTTCATATCAGCATCTCACAGGCTTACTGGCATCATGGATTGGAGGCTCAGACCACCTTTCTTGCTGTCCATATATGGAGTTAGACTCAGAAGAACAGTCACTTAATAGTCTACAGCATCTAAAAATTTCAAGTTCCAACACCAAGTTTTAAACTGATTATAGTTTCACTTTGGCCAAGGAACATCTTTTGAGGCAAGTTTTAAATGGCTTACATGCCTTTCTATACATGTGCTAGTTCCTGATAAAATAGCAATCATAAAATCAAATTTACCATTAAAATCTTAGCTTTTCCATCAATGTCAAATTTTACCCAAGGTCACATTCCTCTAGGAAATTTAGACTAAAATTCTTTCCCCCAAACTAAAGATGTCATTGATTTATTCTCAGTAATTAATTCAGTCAATTGTTTTAATACTAATTGCTTTAACCTCACTTTGTAACATGTCCAATTTTTCTCCTCATGACTCCCTCCCACTGCTTCCTAATACCTTGCTTTCTGATTACTCTTTCCCTCAGTGTACCCTCCCTTCTATCACACCCCATGCTTCCCTTATACCCATCTTCCCTCTTGTAGAGCAAGATAAATTTCTATACCCCATTACCTGTATTTCTTATTTCTCAATGTTATGCAATAAAAATTCTCAACATTTGTTGCTAATACTTTGAATTTCAACTTCTCTCCCTTCCCCCTCCCTCCCCAACCCCACTGAGAAGGCAAGCAATTCAATACATACTAAATACCTGTCATTTTGCAAAACACTTCCATAGTAATCATGTTGTGTAATACTAATTATATTGCCCTCTGTCCTACTCTATAACCCCTTATTTTTCCTCCTCAGTTGAACTTGTCCTTTCTCAAAAGTGTTTATTTCTAGTAACTCCCTTCTCCCATTTGCCCTCTCTTCTACCATTCCCCTCACCTGACTTGTCATCTCCTCCCCTAATTTCCTGTAGTATAAGATAGATTTTCATACCAAATTTAGTGAGCATGTTATTCCCTCCTTCAGCCATATGTGGAGAGAGTAGCTTCATTTTTCTCCTCTCCCCTTCTCCTTTTTTTCCTCCATTAAACAAGATTTTTCTTATCTCTTTTACGAGTTATAGCCTGCCCCGTTCCATTTCTCCTTTTCTCTTCCTGGTATTTTCCTCCCTCACTTCTTAATTTTTATTTTATTTTATTTTTCTTGTGGATATCATCTCTTCTGATATAACACACCCTGTACTCTCTGTTTATGTGTGTGTGTGTGTGTGTGTGTGTGTGTGTGTGTATACAATCACTTCATCTACCCAAATACTCAGAAAAGATTCAAGAGTTATAAATATTTTCTTTCCATATAGTAATGTAAACAGTTCAGCTTTAGAAAGTCTTTTATGATTTTTCTTTCCTGTTTGCTTTTTCATGCTTCTCTTGATTCTTGTATTGTAAAGTCAAATTTTCTATACGGTTCTGATCTTTTCCTCAATATGAATTATTGAAAGTCCGCTATGTCATTGAATGACCACTTATTTATTCCCTTGAAGTATTATACTCAGCTTTTCTGGGTAGGTGATTCTTGGTTTCAATCCCAGTTCCTTTGACCTCTGGAATATCCCATTCCAAGCCCTTCTATCCCTTAATGTTGAAGCTGCCAGATCCTGTGTTATCCTGATTTTATTTCCACAGTACTCAAACTGTTTCTTTCTAGCTGCTTGCAATGTTTTCTCCCTGATCTGGGAACTCTGAAATTTGGCCACGATATTCCTAGGAGTTTCACTGTTTGAGTCTCTTTCAGGAAGTGATCAGTGGATTCTTTCAATATTTATTTTGCCCTCTGGTTCTAGAACATCAGGGCAGCTTTCCTTGATAATTTCATGGAAGGTAATGTCTAGGCTCTTTTTTGGATCATGACTTTCAGGTAGTCCCACAATTTTTAAATTGTTTCTCCTGGATCTATTTTCCAGGTCAATTGATTTTCCAATGAGATGTTTCACATTATCTTCTATTTTTCCAAAGTTTTGGTTTTGTTTACTAACTGCTTGGTTTATCTCATAGTCATTCATTTCCCTGAACTCAATTCTGTCTTTCAATGAATCATTTTGTTCAGTGAGTTTTTGAACCTTCTTCTACATTTATCTAATTCTGCTTTTTTCAAACCTCTTTCTACTCATTGGATTTTTGGGTCTCTTTTTTCCAATTGAGTTAGTATCTTTTTAAAGGTGTTATTTTTCTTAGTATTTTTTTTGGTTCTCCTTTAGTAAGCTGCTAACTCATCTTTCAAGCTCCTCTATTGCCTGAGCCCAATTTAAGCTCCCTTTGGAGGCCCTGGAGTCAGGAGCTTTGACTTCCTCTGACAGTATGCCTTGTTCTTCCTCATCTGAAAGGATGAGGGGACACACCTGTTCTCCAAGAAAGTAACCTTCTATGATCTTATTTTTTTCCCCTTTTTTGAGCATTTTCTCAGGCAGTTACTTGACTTCTGAGTTTCCTCTCCACAACCACCTTGCCTCCAGTTCTGACAAGTCAGCACTGGGAGCTGAGATTCAGATGAGCTGTGCCAATCCCTCAGGGGCTTTAGGTAGGGGCAGGGCCATTATTCTGTGTGAGATTAAGATCAGCTGTTCAGGTGAGGGCAGGGCATCCACACAGGGTTCAGTTCCCTCAGGGGGCTTGCAATGAGACCTTCAACAATAGATGTAGGCTACTGCTTGCCTTGGGAACTCCTGTCTGCTGTTGACTCCACTGCTGCCACCTGAGAAGTCCTGAATTATGGGGATACCCTGTTCCCTTCTTGCCCAGACAAAAAAACCTTCTCACTGACCTTTAGCACCTGTGGGTTGAGGGATCTTCGCTGCTGCTGAAGATTCTGTCTCTGAAGCCTGCTCGGTTCTGCTCCTCCCAGTGCTGTGTGGCTAAGGCTGGGCTGGGCTCTGCTCTGAGTAGGGTGTGAGAGACCTTTCTCTTTGGTTTTTCAGGTCACTCTGGGCTAGAAATCTTCTCTACTCTGTTGTTCCATGGCTTCTTCTGCTCTAGAATTTGTTCAGAGTTCTTCTTTACAGGTATTTTATAGGCTGTGGGGTAACAGTTAGTGTATGTGTGACTTTCTACTCCACCATCTTGGCTCCACCCCTCCTTGTATATTATTATTATATTAAAATAATCATTATAAGTTTATGTCTCATCATTGTCACATTTCATAGCTAAATTCCTACACAATTTTCAGATTCAATTTTATGAAATAGCATAATGTATTGTTGAAATAAGAGTCAAGAAAATCTTTGAGTTCTACCTCAGATATTTCTTAGCTGGGTGCCCCTGAACAAATCATTTAACCTCTAAGCTTCAATTTCCACATCTATGAATGGAAATTAAAAACCCCAGCTACCTCATAGAGATGACTAAATGCCTGAGTTGACAGAATGCTGGGCCTGGGATTAGGAAGACTTGAATTCAAATCCAGATTCAGACACTTACTATCTATGTGATCTCCAAGAAAGCCATTTAACCTCTGTTAGTGTTAATCTACTGGAGAAGAAAATAGCAGACCACTGCAGTATCTTTGCCAACAAAACCCTATGGACAGTATTGGTATGATATGGTTCATAGGGTCACAAAAAATGGACACTAATAGACAACTGAATAAGAAAAACATCATCGTATAGTTGATGTGAAGTTCAAATGAATTAGCATATATAAAGTACTTTGTGCTTTTAGAGGGAGAGGATTCTGAGAAGATGATGGAGTACTTCAAAATACTTTTGGCTCCACAAATTTCCTTCACAAACAGAGAGAACGTGTCAGAGCAGCAGAAATAAACACAGGATAAAATACTGCTCCTCCTAAGACAATTTGAGAAAGTCCCAGTAAAGATCCAGCATTCAGAGACAGAGAGAATCAGTCTTAGTGAAATACAAACACCTCTAGGCCAAATTTGTAGAATTAGCAAGCAATATAACCTGTGAGTAGTTTGGTGGAGAGACTGTCTCAGCCTTAGAAACTTGAGTCACACAGACAGTGTTGGATTTTGAAGGCTGAATAGGAGAATAGTTAGAGACCTTTCACTGTCCAGTATTGCCAAACAAATCTGTGACGACAAGACCCATCCTAAGCTGCATCTTCAAAGAGAAGAAGCCAGCACATACACGGTGAATGTAGTAGCAAGGGGCAAAGACCCTGCTGGCTGTGTGTACTTGCAGGAGAGCAGAGTCCCTGGTTTCAATTCCAGGGCAGAGAGAACAACTGCAGTTTGCAACCACCAGAGGTAATGCAGAGAGCAAGATCACTTGTGAGATGGTGTGGCTGGAGGCACTAGCCATGGCTGAGGAGAATAGAGGAAATCTCAAAGTTGGGCCCTGAGACAGACCTCGGGGAAAATATCAATAAGAAGGAACCAAGACTTGAGACATCATTCTCCCTATCTCGGTACTACAACTTGATTACATTAATAGCTGCTAAAAACAAAACAAAAGTAGATAGATGATAAATAGATAGATGACAGATAGACAGATGACAGATTAATAGATAGATAGATAGATGGATAGATGGATGGATGGATGGATGATAGATAAAAATGAGTAAGAAAAGGAGAAGAAATACAACCAAGTTACTCTGGGGATAGAGAAGCTCTGGATGCATAATCAGAAGAAGATAAGGGAATTAAAAAAGCCAGTTATTTTACACTGAGAAACATCAAATGATCCTTAGCAGAAAAAGAGTTCTTGGAAAAAATTTAAAAAGAACTTTAAAAACTAAATCAGGGAGATTTGTGGAAAAAGAAAAAAATAAGAACAACACAAGAAGTTTTTGAAAAGAAAGTCAACCAACTTGGACTAGGGAATCAAAAAATTAAGGAAGAAAATAATTCCTTAAAAACTAGAATTGGGCAAGGGGAAGCTAATGACTTTCTGAGACACCAAGAAATCTTAAAACAAAATCAAAAGGATGAAAAAAATGGAAGAGGAAAATGAAATATCTTATCAGGAAAGCAACTGATCTAGAGATTAGATCAAAAAGACATAATAAAAGAATAGTCAGACTACCTGAAAGTTATGATAGAAAAAAGAATTTCAATACTATATAGCAAGAAACTATCAAGGAAAATTGCCATAAAGTTCTAGATCAATGAGACAAAGCAAAAATAGAAAAAAAATCCACTGATTGTCCCCTCAAAGAGAAGATAGGAAGAATATTTTCAGGAATAAAGTCAAGTTTAAAAGCTCCTAGGTTAGGGAAAAAATGTTGGAAGCAACAAGAAAAAAAAAGCAACAACTATTTAAATATAGTGAAGCTTCAATAAGGATGACATAAGACCTAGCAGATGCTATGTTGAAGGACTGTATGTCTTAGAATACCATATTCCATAGAGCAAAAGAAGTGGGGTTAAGGCCAAGGGTAACTTACCGAAGAAAGTTAAGCATAATCCTGAATGAAAAAAATAGACATATAAAGACTTCCAAGTTTTTGTGCACAAAACACCAGAACTTAGAGGAAAATTCAACATACAATATCTAGGACATATGTATGATAAATATTAAAGATCAATTATAGAGGAATCAATAAAGTCACCTTATTTATTTTGAATATGTGAAAATATTAGCAGTACTCATATATTGCCGTCATTATTTGGGTAGTTTAAAAGAAAGGCTTGGGCTGAGCTGATAATGATGGGGTGGTTCTAAAACAGTAAAACTGTGTATGGAGAGATTTAAAAGGAGTAATTCTTTCATACAAACGAGGCATAAAAGAAAAAACTGATATAGAAGAAGCTAGTGGAGGGGAGGGCAGGTAATGCTGAAACTTTGTTCTCATCACGAATGGAAGATACACGTGGGAGATACATACAGGTATGCATTTGCATACATATATGCATATATACATCCATACATCTATGCATCCATACATATATTTGTGTGGGTATTTAGAAAGAGAAAAAGAGGGCAAGGGAATAAAATTGTGGTGGAGGATAAGGGTGGGACATTTAGAAAATGGGTAGGTTAAGAAATTGGAGGGCAAGGTAGCATGTAGAAATAAACAGAGGAATGAGGAGAAATAGGGTAAATAGGGTGAGAAAGATAGGGAGGATAAATAGGAAGGAGAAAAATATACAAGTTATTGTGCCTTAGAATATGAATGGAATGAATTTACCCATAAAATAAAAATGGATAGCAGGCTAAAAATTTGAATTCCACAATATGTTGCTTTCAGGAAACATTATAAAAATTAGAGACACACACAAAGATAAAATAAAGGGCAGAAGTAGAATTTTCATGCAAAAAAAGCAGGGATGTTAATCATGAACTGATACAAAACTAAAGTTAAAATAGATTAAATAAAAACAGAAGAATGGAGAAATGACACTATATGTTAACAATATTTTCATTCTTGCTTTAGAGCATTTAAAATACCTAGAAAGTATAAAATACCTATACATATAACTGCCAAAGCAGACACAGAAACTTTATGAACGTAAACATAAGGCACTTTTATACGAATAAACTCAGAAATAAATAATTGAAGTAATATTTATTGTCCATGGGGAGGTATAGGTAGTATAATGTTTAAAATGAAATAAAAATCACCTAATAGATTTATTCAATTCCATTCCAATTAAATTGCTAAAAGCATTTTCTTGAATTAGAAAAAATAATAACCAAGTTCATTTGGAAGAGCAAAAGGTCAAGAACTTTAAAGAAACCAGAGGTGAAAAAAAGATACAAAGGAAGTAAATTCAGTAGTGTCAGACCTTAAACTATATTATAAGGGAGAGCATTGTTGAAGTGTAAAAGGATGATTTCTATTATTTTAAATTAAAATTGTCTTGTATAAATAAGACCTAGATAGCCAAGAATAGAAGTAGAAGGGGGGGCAGGAATTTCATAAACAATCTCTCAGACAGTAAATGATTGGACTTCAAAATTGTTGTGGTGTAGAAAATGATGAGCTGATTGATTCAGAAAAATATGAACAGAATCTGACCTACGAAGGAAGATTTTAGTCAGTGTTAGAGAAACAGATGACAGGTGGAAATATGGGTAGTGAGTTCTTATGTAAATGTATGTGAATGTATACATGTGTATGTTTATAGATACCTTTATATGTGTACGTAAGTGTGCATGCACGTATATACGTATATATGTGTATGTTCATATACATATCCCTGTCCATACCTACATACACACAAATATACACTTATATTTGTGTTTGTGTGTGTGTGTGTGTATCTATGCTTAATTGCAGTCTTCTTTAGGATGGTTTGGTGGAAGGAGGGAGAAAATAAAGTAAAATATGCACAACAGAGAACAAAAGAATATGAAGAAGGAACCAAGGAAAAGCTAGGCAGCTTTGAAAAAAATATGTAATATTTACTATATAGATTTTCTTGAAAGGGAAATTCCTTGTTTTATGTTGAATCTCATTTATGGTCTGCTGTGTAATAAGGATGTTTTTTGTCGTCTTTTTAAAATTTAAATTTAAAATTAAAAAAAGTACAAAAAAAAACTTGAGTGCGCAATATAAATGTTGGCTATTTCATTTTTTAAAATTCATGATTGCAATAAAATAGCTGAAAATCCAAAAACATATTACTTTTAAAATTAAATTCACTAGATGTTTAGTTTTGAGGAATATATGCAATTAAATGAATACTGATTTTAGTGATGCTGGTTTTGACTAACTTCTTGCTACTTCTCCAGATGTACATAATTGATTTATTGAACTGGAGACATTAACCTCCTTATAATTTCAATGCTTCTTCTTGCATTTCATTAGACAGATTACACAATCACCTCCTCACTTTTTATGTGTAAAATTAATCCAAAAGCACAAAAGTAATTGTAATTTTGAAATCTATAGTTTGTAACTTCTCAAAAATAGATTTACTTACATCTGTGAGTCATGAAAAAGAACTCAAACAATATCAAACATCACACAATAACTTCTGCTTGGTATTTTTAAAATTTTTCTTTTCATTATTATGAAATTAAACATCATAAAAAAACCTATAAATTTTCTTACATAAGGAAGAACAGAAAAAAATGAACTACATATTAAACTATGTATCTCCACTACTTGTAACTTGTTTTGATGATGTTGGTTTTATATATTTCACATTTAACATAGAAGTTTATACTCTGGTTTTAGTAAAGCTTTAAATCCAGTTGATCCTTGTGAAAATACTTATTTTAAGGGAAATACATGAACTATTTTGCACATTTAATTTTTAAAAATAAAATATTGGAATTCTGTTTCTAGGAGCTAAGATGGTGGAGTAAGAAGTAAATCACTCTCACCCTCCCTAATTGACCTCTGAAAGTCCAGAAAATATCAGCCCAGGAAAAACCCTGGAATAGCTGAGCCAGAAGAAAGACAGAATGCAGCAATCTTGTAGCCCAGGGAGTGTGGGGGATTAACAGCAAGGCTCTTCTTGCTCAGAGGAAGGGAATAGTACAGGAAATGAGGCATCCCAGCACACCAATGGCAAGCCCCACCTCAGCAAAGTCAATGACCATGAGACCCAGGGTGGTGGATCAGGCAAGCATCAACACCAAGACCCACTTGAGTGCCTCAGCACAGGCAGGAGAAGAGGTAGATAGCAGCTTGGAAAACCACCATATGTGTCAGCATCCTCCAACAGTCAAATCTTCCAGTTCTTCTGCAGAACTCCAGGAAGTACAACTCCAGGAGGCTCAGCTCCAGGCTTGCAAACATACTCTAGCAGACAAACATTCAAGTGCAAAGTCTGGGTGAACAGGCATCTACCAGGGGCAAGACTCTCGATCCTTACCACAAGAGTTCGAGTGTTGATGACCACAGCTCAGTAGCAGGTAAGCTGCCAGACCCTTACAGGCTTCACCTACCAGCACCTGAGGCCTCAACACACAAAGCCAGTAACCTGTCTCTGTTATCCCAGCACAAGAAGCCTGTCCTCAAGTGGGAGAGCTCAATTCTAAAAGTTAGGAATTAGGTAGACACTATGAGCAAAAAGAAGAAACTGGCAATGACCATGGATTCTTATTATGGGGACAGGGAAGATTAAGGCACAAATTCAAAAGAGGGCAACATTGTCGATGTACCTACACCCAAAACTTCAAAGGCAAATATGAACTGATCTCAAGTCCAAAAAGTCTTCTTGGAAATACTCAAGAAGAAGAAAGTCAAATAAGAGAGGAAAAAGAAAAATTGGGAAAAAGAAATTAGAGGCATGCAAGAGTGAGTCAATAGCTTGGAAAAGAAAGAACAAAAATTGACTATACAAAACAAGTCCTTAAAAAGTATCTGTGCTCATCCCTTGTGGCTGAAGAAGACCATACCATCAGAGAAATAATGACATGAATTGCATTTGACTTTGTTTTTGAGTGAGGGAGGGCTGTGCAGGTCAACAGTCTCACTTCTCCTCCAGAGCCATCTGAATCTAGTGATTCATCAGGATGACTGGAGATGACCCAGGATGAGGCAATTGGGGTTAAGTGACTTGCCTAAGGTCACACAGCTAGTGAATGTCAAGTATCTGAGGTGAGATTTGAACTCAGGTCCTCCTGACACCTGCACTGTTGCTCTATCCACTGCCTCTTATGAAGCAGAATTGGCCAAAAGGAAGAGGAGGTACATAAACTCACTGAAAAAAAATCATTAAAAATTAAAATGGACCAAATGAAAAAGGAGGTACAAAATCTAACAGAAGAAAACAACTACTTAAAAATTAGACTTGGGAGGGGGAAACTAATGACTCTATGAGGCATCAAGAATCAATCAAACAGAAGCAAAAGAATGAAAATAAAGAAAACATAAAATGCATCATTGACAAAACAATGGACCTGGAAAACAGATTTAAGAGACACAATTTAAAAATTATTGTTCTGCTTGAAAACCATGACCAAAAAAAGAGCCTAGATAGCATCTTTCAAAAAATCAAGAAAAAGTACCCTGAGGTCCTAGAACCAGAAAGTAAAAAAAAAAAAAAAAAAAAACATTGAGAGAATGCATTGATCACCTCCTGAAAGAGATCCCAAGTTGAAAACACCAAGGAATATCATAGCCAAATTCCAAAACTACCATGTCAAAAAGAAAATACAGCAAGCAGCCAGAAAGAAACAATTTAAATATCACAGAAGCACAGTCAGGGTTATACAAGACCTTGCAGCTTCTACATTAAAAATCAGCTGGGGTGGAATATGATATCCCATAAGGCATAAGCTTTGATTACAACCAAGGATCAACTACCTAGTGAAATTTATCATAATCTTTCAGAATTGGATATTCGATCAAATAGGAGACTTACAAACTTTCCTGATGATAAGAAAAGAGCTCAATAGAAAATTCGATCTTCAAATTCAAGACTCAAAAGAGGCACAAAGAGTTAAACAGGAAAGAAAAAGACAGCAAAAACAACATGTTATTAATAAGAGCAAACTGTTGACTTTATTATTATTAAACCATCTAAAAGGGATATAAATAGACAGAGGGCATGGATATAAACTCAGGCTGATGTGATGATAAAAAATCTAATTAAGGGGTAAAAAGGGATTATAATGGTAGAAGAGGAAAGAGGCAGACAAGAGTAAATCACATCCCATGAAAGGACACAAAATCCCATCACAGTAGAGGAGAAAAAGGGAGTGAGGAGAGCATTGTTTGAACCTTGCTCTCATCAGATTTGGCTTAATGAGGTTATAACATAATCATTTAAGTATAGCAATCTAACTTTCCCTACAGGAAAAAGGAGAAGAAAATGGAGGGGGTGGATAGAAGGAAGGGAAGAAATAGTAAGGGTAAAGGGGAAAATAAGGGAGGGAGCTAGTAGAAGGGAGGGCAGACTTAAGGAGCAGATGGTGGAAATCAAAACTCTAATGAAGAGAGAAAGGGAGAAAGGAGAGAGAAGAACATAAAGAAGAAAAAATAGGGTGGAGAAAAAGACGCAGATAGTAATCATATCCTGAGAATGTGAATGGGATGAATTATCTCATAAAAAAGAGGCATATAGCAGAGTGGATTAAGATCCATATTCCTAGTTGTTTACAAAGAACACATTGGAAGACAGGGATACACATAGGGCAAAAATAAAAAGTTAGAGCAGAACATATTATGCTTCAGCTTAAGTAAAAAAAAAAAAAAGCAGGCATAACTATCCTGATCTCAATCAAAGTAAAAGCAAAAATAGATCTAATTAAAAGAAATAAGGAAGGAAACTACATCCTGATAAAACGTTTCATAGACATGGAAGTAATATCATTATTAACCATATATGTACCGAGTGGTATAGCCTTCACATTCTCAGAGGAAGAATTAAGGGAGTAACAGGAAGAAACAGACAGCAAAACTATACTAGTGGGGAGATCCCAATCTTCCCCTCTCAGAACTGAATAAATCTAACCACAAAATAAAGAGGAGAAGAGTTAAGGAGATGACTACAATTTTAGAAAAGTTGAATGTGGTTGACATCTGCATAAAATTGAATGCGTATAGAAGGAATATATCTTTTTCTCAGTGGTACTTAGTGTCTACACAAAAAAAAAATGACAATGCATTAGGGCATAAAAACCTCACAATCTGATGAAGAAAGGCAGAAGTATTAAATGAATCCTTTTCAGATCATAATGCAATAAAAATGACATGTAATAAAGGGCCACAGAATGATAGACTA
Organism: Notamacropus eugenii; assembly: GCF_028372415.1. NCBI lineage: Eukaryota > Metazoa > Chordata > Mammalia > Diprotodontia > Macropodidae > Notamacropus > Notamacropus eugenii. The sequence continues at coordinate 325,940,635 of NC_092874.1, read as the reverse complement.
GAAATTAATTGGAAAATCAATAAACCTAAAGAATGAATGGTTCAAATAACAAATCATGGGAACAATCAATAACTTCATTTAAGAGAATGACAATAATGGAATAACAACACAAAACTTAGGGGATTTAGTGAAAGTGGTTCTTAGGAGAAGTTTTATATCTCTAAATGCTTACATGAATAAAATAGGGCAAGAGGAGATCAATGAATTGGGCATGCAACTAAAAAAGCAAAAAAAAAAAAAGAACAGATTAAAAATCCCCAATTATATACAAAGCAGAAAATTTGAAAACCAAAGGAGGTTAATAAATTGAAATTAATAAATAAATAGCTAATAAATAAAGCTAAAAGTTGGTTTTATAAAAAAAAAAAGTAAAATAGAAAATCTTTGGTTAATTTGATTTAACAAAAAAGAAAACCAAATTGCCAGCATCAAAAATGAGAAGAGTGAATTCATCACCAAAGACGAGGAGATAAAGCACTATTTGGGAGGTATTTTGCCCAACTGTACAGCAATATATTTGACAGTCATAGTACAATGCATGAATATTCACAAAAATATAAATTGCCCAGATTAACAGAAGAGGAAACAAAATACTTACATAACCCCATTTCAGAAAAAGAAATTGAACAAGCCATCCATGAATTCCCTTAGAAAAAAATCTCCTGGAGGAGATGAATTTATAAGTGAATTCTATCAAATATTCAAAGAAGAATTAATTCCAATACTATATAAATTATTTAGGAAAACAGGCAAAGAAGGAGTCCCACAAAATTATTTTTATGATACAAATATGGTGTTGACACCTAAACCATGAAGAACCAAAACAGAGAAAGAAAATTATAGACCAATTTTTCCAATGAATGTAAATGCAAAATTTTAAAAATTATTAGCAAAGAGATTACAGCAATTTATCTTGAGGATAATATACTATGACAAGGTAGGATTTATACCAGGCATGCAGGGCTGGTTCAATATTATGAAAACTATCAGATTAATTGACTATATCAACAGCAAAACTGACAGAAATCATATGATTCTCTCCATAGATACAGAAGAAGCATTTGACAAATACAACATCCATTCCTATTAAAAACACTAGAAAGTACAGAAATCAATGGAGTCTTGTAAAATGATCTCTCATCAATATGCATTATATTTAATGGGGATACGGAATGGCCATTTCCAATAAAATCAGTAGTGAAACAAGGATATCTGTTATCACCACTCTTATTCAATATGGTACTAGAATTGTTAGCTCTAGCAATAAGAGAAGAAAAAGAAATTGAAGGAATTAGAATAGGTAAAGAAGAAACAAAGCTATCACTCTTTGCAGGTGATAGGATGATATACTTGAATCCTAGATAATCAAGTAAAAAAATTAGTTGAAATAATAAACAACTCATCAAAGTTGCAAAATATAAAATAAATCCACATAAATCATCAACATTTCTATGCATTATTAACAAAACACAATAGTAAGAGACAGAAAAATAAATTCCTATTAAAATTACTGCAGACATTATAAAATATTTGAAAATCTATCTGTCAAAATAAATCCAGGAACTATATGAACATAATTACAAACCACATCTCACACAAAATCTAAATAATTATCAGAAAATATCAGTTGTTCATGGGTCGGCTTGGCTAATATAATAAAAAGGAGAATTCTACCTAAATTAATTTACTTATTCAGTGCCATACCAATTAAACTACCAAAAAGTATTTTATAGAGGTAGAAAAATAATAATAAATTCATCTGAAAGAGCAAAAGTTCTAGAATATCAAGGAAATTAATGAAAAGTAATGTAATAGAGGATAACCTAGCCATACCAGATGGTAAATTGCATTATAAAGCAACAATCATCAAAACCACTTGGTATTGGCTAAGAAATATAATAATGGAACAGTAGAATAGGTCAGGTATGCCAAACACAGCAGTCAGCAACTATAGCAATCCACTATTTGGTTAACCCAAAGACTCCAGCTTCTGGCATAAGAACTCTATTTAACCAAAAAAAAACCAACCAACCAAACAAACAAACAAACAAACAAACAAAACCAAACCTTCTTTTATTGTTTTGTTTTGTTTCTTCTTCCTCATGATTTCTCCCATTAGATCTAATTCTTCCTAGCACCATGACCAATGTGGACATGGTTAGTATGAATATTTAGATAGAGCTATATCAGATTGCACACCATCTTGACGAGGAGGAAGAAGTGTGGGAGAAAATCCAAAACAAAATCTCGTGGAAGTGAATGTTGAAAACTGAAAGTAAATTAATTATATAAAAATGAGCATCTAAACCCTGTTTGAAAGAAATATATCTCTTTCATAGATGTTTTAAATCATCTAGTAATAAATTTCTATGTTAATATAACAAAAATTTCTTCATTAAGGTGTATCAACTTGTTAAAGAAAATTGAAGACACAATTATTTAGTAATTATTCCTAAAATATTGCTTAACATTAGTTTTTATGAAACAAACATCCTCAAAAATCTCTTGATAAATTGCTAAATCACAACCACATCTCCATTTTATGATTTTCTCTACTTTTTATTTCAGTGTTACTTCTATTGTGTACTGGGAAAAATATTTTTAAAAGAATTTAGAAGAATTAATTCGTTTAAATGCTTAACCTCATTCATTATTAAATTGAGACTAAATTTAGTAAGCTGAAATATAAGTTAGCAAGTTTTGAATGCAATTTTAGCATGTAAAATTGTATTGTTGATGTAAATTCTACTTTACTAAGAGTATTTAAAATATCTGGGCAAGGTAAGGGCAGCTGAAATGATCTGGTGAGGATGAATATTTCAATTCTGCTTTTGTTTGAGTCCATTTATTAATGAGATGAACAGTGTCAGTCAAAAGTAAAAGATTTTGCTTCAGGAATTTCCCTAAAATCCACTATACTTCTCGTAGCTATTCTTCTGTTCCCAGTTTCACTGATATATCTGCTATCCACTTTACCAAAAATGCAGGCCTAGATTAAGCCAGCAGTTCCCTAATTCAATCTCCACTTTTGGGAACTGTAGCAAAAAGAATTGTAGTCAAAACCTTACAGGAGAAGAATTGGGAGATTTTAGGGAGGGAGTGTGTTGTTCTTCCACTTCAGAGATTTTTTTCCATTGAAAAATTGCATAGAATAAAAGGATTTTGTTTTCAGTTTGGGAAAGAAGTGAGTGGATGGAACTTTGAAAATGCAAGAAATTTAAATGAGCAGTCAATCTATCAAAGGCACATTAAGTATTTACAATTTGAAGAGAGATTCAATTTCTGATGTCGTTGGTTAATCAGACAACCAAGCCTCTACTAAAAATCCCTAGCTCAAAGATTCCTGAACTGTTCTCCCTGAGAGTCTGATGGAACTAATCAAAAGTTTTGTCTCCCTTACCTTCTTTTATCTCACTAGTAAGTCAAGACATCACTCATTTGTGATGTCATTGGTCTTCTTTGGAAAGGAAGAAAAACAAAATTTATTAGCCTGTTTTTTTTTGTTGTTGTTGTTCTTTAAATCTGTTTATAACCTGCATCTTTGAAACTGTTTTCCCTTTGTATGATCAAATATATTCACTTTGTGCTTTGTGTTGTACACAGGGAAAACAATAAAAGTTGCCAGTGATTAGCAAGGAAAACGCAGAAGTTGATGACAGGTCATTATACCTCAGTCTTGTATAGTTAAGAGAATATCCTTGACTTAAGCACTCTCAGCTCTTACTTTGAGAGAATTTTGTGGTTATGATACACTTTGATAAACTACACTAAAACAGAAATTAAACTAAACCTGATTTTATTAATACGATTTGATAACTTCTTGAAAGCCATAAATTAAACAGGTGTTGTCGTTTTTTCTCCTATGTAGTCCAAATAAGTCATTTAGTGAGACAGTCAGAACGGTTAGAACACAGTGCTTTGTGCAGAATTTGTGCCTCAGAAGTAGGAGGTAGAGAACCTCTCAAGAGAAGATTAAAACCTCTGATTTCCTTCCTCTTAGAATTTTAATTCTTACATTATGGATTATCCACCTCAACAACTGAATGTATTTTCCTGAAAGCAAGGTGGTTTCCTGTGTATTTGTCTCCTCTATTCAATTGACTCATTAGTTTCACGAGGCGAGGTTCTATGCTAATGATCTGATACTCGCAATATCACTAACCCAAGGGTTGAACAAATGTCTGATTGATCAGTTTTAAATGTTTGGTCTTTATAGATTGTCTTTTTTTCTAAATTTTAACAGATCCATTTGGAGCCCTCGTTTGTTGTGCTTTGCATAGTCGAAGTACTGTTATCCTTCTATAGAACCCATATTAAAACCCTTCTCTCTCACGATCCTTTCATAGCTGGAGAAATAAAAGTATTTTTTTAATCCAATTTACAGATGGAGACTATGAGAGCTAGAGGGCTTAAATTACTCTGAAGTCTGTTCAAATAAGTAGAATGTAATTCAGTCTGTGTTTAAATATTCTCTATGTTGCAGATCGTCTCAGGTTGGAAGCTAAAATTTTTTTTTCCATCTAACAGTTGTGGTTCTGTGCTTTTAGAAATGTGTGTGGGGTAGAAGGTATGTGCTTAAAAGAAAATTCATTGGAGTAGTTGTACCCTCAAGGCTGTGTAAGCTGCCCTTGATGTGCCATTTGTACCCACCTGTTCATTTAGGGTTATGCCTTTCATTTTAAATAGCACTCCTGTTTCCCCCTATCCCTACCCTATGACCTTTCTAGTGAACCTATCACAGAAGGTAAAACAACATGGGAAAGTGATGAAGGAAATTACTGGGCTCATTTGCTTCTTATGTTCTACATTTGGGAAGCTATAAAAATGTGTACAACACCTATTTTCTCTGTAGCTCTGAGCACTCAGCTAGATATATTTCAAGAGATTGAGAAGTCTAATGTTGGTTCTGTGTCTCTCACCGTTTGTCTGTTCCACACTATATATAGCCTTCTCAGCCAACTTTAAAGGAATGGAACATGCACATGATCAAGGGTTAGCTGTAATTTCATCTTAATATCAATTTTGTGACACTAGTTTTAAGTACCAATAAAATAGACATATAATGTGAACTTTAAAGTTAACTGATAAGTTTTGGATGGGATACTTGTTCTTCCAGGGGGTGAAGGAGAGGGGAAACAAAGAATATAATGACAAACTCAGACTAGTTTATCTGTCGAGTTCAGTAAAACTGGAATCTACCCAGAAATTTCTTTTGACCCATGGAGTCAGATACTGGCATTATACTATTCTCTCTCTTCTATGAAAAACTGATCTTTAGGTTCCTCTGGTTCTTCATTTCTCACTATCCACCTTCCCCCTCTCTGTCCCCCATTCAGTCTCTGATGAGATTGCTGACTGACCCTAGTACCTGCTTTCATATCTGTTAACAGGCCTGGGGAAAGAGCAAAGTTCAACTTGTGTCTCCCTTTACTGAGCTTTCTGTCAGGCTCTGCTTTTTGAGATGGCTTACTGATTATGTATAGTCACAAAAGATCTACACATGTGGACTCCAAGACCCTCTGATTGCGCAGTTCAGACCTGCTACATATAAGGAGGCTTCATGACTTCCATTGTGGCTGAGTTGCGGGAAAGACCCTGCAAATATGGAGAATAGAATGATCAGGTAGCTGCAATCTATTACCTGGTTAGAAAGAGCTCTTCTGCTCATTTAGAGAGGATATTCTCAGTGGGACAAGGAACAGATTTCAACTCAAACTGAATGATTAGATTGTTGGGTGCTGGAGGTGACTTCCATATAGTACAAAAAAGTACCAAACTCAGTATGTCCTGGTTGTTGGCTTTCCTCTTGAAATTGAACTGCAAGTATAATAAAACTGAAAGTGAATTGGAGTAGCCCATTCAGCAACTAGAGACAGTGCTAATGTCTTTTAGGAACTGTATAATGAAAACCCAGGGGCAGTTAATGGAACGAGTGCCCTTACAATTGAAAGAATGACTCCTAAATACAGCAGGGATTAAAAGACCATCAACATGAGACTAGGAATGAGAGTGAAAATGAGAATGAAAGAGAAAGAGAGAGAGAGAGAGAGAGAGAGAGAGAGAGAGAGAGAGAGAGAGATTTATTAAGCTGTTACTATGTAGCAGATGAGTCCAAGGAAAGCAGATAGCAATACAGTCCCTGTCCTCAATAGATTTGCATTCTAGTGGGGAAATAAGACATAGTAAAGAGTGGTGATAAATAAACTATAGCACAGTTTGGAGCTGAAGGTGAAGTGGGGGTAAGGCCTAGGCAAGTCAAGGTAAGATGAAGCGAAAGCTGACAGAAAGCTGAGCAATCCAGGGATCTTAAAGTTCAGGTTAAGGAGTAAGAAGGAGGGTAAGATGATGGTCCCAGTAAAGGGTGGGGAAGCTGCAGCCTCAAGGTCACATGTGGCCCTCTAGGTCCTCAAGCATGATCCTTTGACTGAATCCAAACTTCACAAAAACAAATACCCTTAATAAAAGTATTTGTTCTGTAAAACTTGGACTCAGTCAAAAGGTCATACCCAAGGACCTAGAAGATCACATGTGGCCTTGACGGTGCAGGTTCCACACCCCTGGTCTAAGTAGAGGGGGCATTCTAGGAAAGGAATGAGTACCAGAATTAAAAGTAGAATTCAGATTGTCTAATTCCAAATCCACTGTTCTTTCCACTGCAAAATACTGTGACTCAGACTTTAGTCCTGGCAAAGAGTCTGACACTAATCACATTGTGAAGCTAAACTCAGGAAATGAGCAAAGTTCTTCGTAATTAATATATAGAATAAGAAAAATAATACTAACTTAGGCTCCCTTTAGAAGAGCTAAATATTGGGCCTAATGGTATAGACTTTTTTTTTTTAGGTAGACTATCCACAGTAATAAGGAGGAATCTATGCATTGACATACATATTATTATTTCATAGTCAGCTTTGGTTTTTGAGTCTTGATCCTATCCTGCAATTTCTATTGGTTGTTGTAATGGAAATTTAAATGGGATAATCTTTCCCATTCATTGATAGGCTCATGTGACCTGCTTAAATCGCATGGAAGCCTAAGTCACATGTGGTAGGAGGAGCTTGCTGAACTGGTGGAAGAGGAAGAGGCAGAGCTACAGCAGAGCTGAGAGGAAGTTGGTTAAAGTCTAGTCAGAGTAGCAAAGATGCAGGCAACCAGGCTGCCAACTAGCATAAGTGAAAGACCTTGTTTGTTTTTTTTTGTTTAAGAGAGCCTGTTTGAGATTTGTTAAATGGAGCTGGTTTGTGGGAAGTGTAGTTGGGGGAAGGCTTGGGGATGATGTTGTTCTCTGCATTGTTATTGTGTATAGATTTTTGTTACAATGATAGAGATGACTTTCTGGTATCTGAATAAATATTTTGGTTCTGTCTTCCATGTGGAGAGTCCGTTGTATTCCACGATTCAGAATTGCATCAAGTAACCATAGAAGGTGTGAAGATCTCATTCGCACTACAGTTGTTTACACTCTTGGCATATTTTGCTACTCTTTGGGAAAACAAAAAGAAAAACAAATGCCCCAAACATGGTTTAAATGTGTTGTTTCATTATTTAATAGTTTCTGTTTAGTTTTGTTTTCTATAATATTTGCAGGAAATTCAAATCTGTCATACCTTTTAAATCGAGTTGCCTCAATTCTAATGCCAAGTGTCAATCTTCTGACTGAATGCTGCCTATCAAAGGTTCAGGAACACTACTAAGAAAAATCTTTATTTTAAATTATTCTTTATTATTTAATTTACTTATTCAACAAATATGTATTGAGCATTGTCATGTGAAAAGTTATATGTTAAGCTTTTATTATCCACAGTTTCTTTCTCTCTTTCGTTTTATGACATATCAGGGCTACGGAAATTTCCTAACCTGAGCTTCTGACATCATGAGTTTTGAAAGTACCACCTGAGATCTGAATGTACTAGTTGATGATACCTAATTATAACATTAACCAGTGCAGTCCTGACCATGCTCTTTCAACCTGACTAATGTTTCCTTTTTTTTACTGTCCATTTTATGACTTTGTCACTGCACATACATTTCTATTTTTATCCATCAGCTCTCCTTCCCTCCCTCAGTTCCACTAGATTTCTACCTCTCACCCTGGGAAGAACAATCAATTAGATAATTAAATAATTTTGGAAAGAATTTATCAATCGACTGTCTTATGAATACACTCACCAACCCTATTATTCCCCAGACCAAAACACTTTTCCTGGTTTCTACTCTACTATATGCATTTTCTCCACATATGAGGATTTAAGCTGTTTGAGGGCAGTCACTGTCTCTTTTTCACATTTGTATCCCTGGTGCATAGAAGAACATTTGACACATAGTAAGTACATAACATTTCCCTCCTCCCTGCCCTACTCATTATTTTCGTTAGTATGTTAATGTAATAAGATTTTAAGTTCAACACTTTAAAAGAAATATAGGTTTCCATGCTCACTAAATATTGACAGCTTTATACTAATCTTAACAAGGGGTGGTTCTATTTTATCTGACCATAATTGAACATAGAGTGCTAAATTTTAAACAACTTTAGAGTTCTGAGAGCCACAAATTGGAATATTTTATAGGTTATGTTTGTGTGCATAGTCTCAATATAGGAGACATCTTGATTGATCACTGACACAATCTAATCAGAATAGGTTGAGTATTATTCCTCAGGAAACGGGGTTAGGGTATAGGGAATAGGGATCAGCAATTTAGAGAGAGGTATTCCAGGGCAATAGAAGGACCTTCAGCTTCTGCAGGCAGCATAGACTAGTACTGGACAACAAAAGTGAGGTGGAAAGAGAATAGCCACCATGCAATGGAAGTCTATTCCAATGACGCTGTATTTTGAGTTAAATTTTGAGTGGAACCCTACTTGACTGATGAACTACACAGTTCCATCTATTCCAGTTCCTTCATGACACATGAACAAACTGAGACCCAAAGAAATAAAATTACTTACCCAAAGTCACATATACAGTTTTCTACAGAGGCCTAACTGTAATCCTCCAGGGAAACCTTTGAAATGATAATCCTATAGAGAGTAAATATACATCTTTAGGCTTAAAACCTTCAAGTATTGACTTTATAAATGCAGAAATCAGTTGATTTTGAGTTTTCCTGACAAGTGCGGTTCATCATAATGTGGATCTCTAGTCCCGGTGGACCCTTCTGAAACAATGTTCTTGGATCTAACACATTCTCCCAGTTTTGGTATGTTAGTCACATACATACATACAGTACCACCTCAAGTTACTTTCAGCTCTACTGAATGATCTCTAATCTTTGCTTTTGACATTGGCATTTCATGCTACATCAAAAAACACCCCAGGCAGATCTTTAATGTACAATATCTATCAAGAATGAAAATGTTAGGGATTTTGTACTTTTTGAAATGCCTTTATTTCAAACTGTAGGTAACAGAATGCCAATTGGATGAAATCCATCATAACTTTCTCTTCTTTTTTTCTTTGTTGTTATTCAAGTCTTCTGTGCTAAGTAATGGATCTTTTAGCTGTTTACAAATTCAACATTCTCAATTCCACAAACATTTACTCAGTGGCTACTGCATGTAGAAAACAGTGCTAACTAAAAGGAGAAGATTAAAAAATAAAACTTGATAAAATGCTTTTCCTGACCTTGAAGATTAGTAATCTTATTGTGTAGTATAACATACAACCACATAAGAATAAAGCAAGCATTTATGAAATGCAAAGCATTGTGATAAGTACTTTAAAATTCATCTAATTTAATTCTCATATTTCAATCTACCCGAGAGATGGATATCATTATTATTATGTTCAGTTTAGAGTTGAAAAAACTGAGGTAGAAAGAAGTTGAATGACATACCTAGGTTCACACAACTAATAAGCATCTGAGGCCAGATTTGAACTTGGGTCTTCCTGATTCCAGACAGTACTATTTACTGCTCCAATAGCTGTCACAAATAGTTATATTATCTTTAATCCTTCAAAAGCCCATGTTTTCCTTGGGATTGAAGGCTGGAAGTGGTAATGGTCTCTTAAATGATGTAGTCACAGGTAAGTCTTTATGGTCAATCCCCTGGTTCTGGGTTTTTTAATCTAGTTAGTCTCATTTTCTCCTTGTTTTGTTAAATTTATTTATTTAGCTTTTAACATTCATTTTCACAAAATTTTGGGTTCCAAATTTTCTCCCCATTTGTCCCCTACCCCTACCCCAAAACATCGAGCATTCTAATTGCCCCTATCACCAATCTGCCCTCTCTTCTATCATTCCTCTCTGCCCTTGTGCCCTTCTTCTCTTTTGTCCTGTAGGGCCAGTTAACTCTCTGTACTCCTTTACCTGTATTTCTTATTTCCTAGTAGCAAGAACAGTACTCGACAGTTGTTCTTAAAACTTTGAGGTCCAATTTCTCTTCCTCCCGCCCTCCCCACCTCTTCCCTTTCGAAGGCAAGCAATTCAATATAGTCCATATTTGTGTAGTTTTGCAAATCACTTCCATAATAGTCATGTTGTATAGGATTAACTATATTTCCCTCTATCCCATCCTGCCCCCAACTGCTTCTACTCTCTCTTTTGATCCTGTCCCCCCCATGAGAGTTGACCTCAAATTGCTCCCTCCTCCCAATGCCCTCCGTTCCATCATTCCCCCACACGGCTTATCCCCTTATCCCCCACTTTCCTGTATTGTAAGATAGGTTTTCATACCAAAATGAGTGTCCATTTTATTCGTTCCTTTAGTGGAATGTGATGAGAGTAAGCTTCATGTTTTTCTCTCACCTCCCCTCTTTATCCCTCCACTAAAAAGTCTTTTGCTTGCCTCTTTTAGGAGAGAAAATTTACCTCATTCCATTTTTCCCTTTCTCCTCCTGATATATTTCTCTCTCACTGCTTAATTTCATTTTTTGAAGATATGATCTCATCCTCTTCAATTCACTCTGTGTATTCTGTCTGTGTGTGTGTGCATGTGCACGTGTGTGTGTGTGTAATCCCATCCATTACCCAGATACTGAAAAGTTTCAAGAGTTACAAATATTGTCTTTCCATGTAGGAATGTAAACAGTTCAACTTTAGTAAGTCCCTTATGATTTCTCTTTGCTGTTTACCTTTTCATGCTTCTCTTCATTCTTGTGTTTGAAAGTCAGATTTTCTTTTCAGCTCTGGTCTTTTCATCAAGAATGCTTGAAAGCTCTATATTTCATTGAAAGACGATTTTTTCCCCCTGAAGTATTATACTCAGTTTTGCTGGGTAGGTGGTTCTTGGTTTTAGTCCTAGTTCCTTTGTCTTCTGGAATATCACATTCCACACCCTTTGATCCCTTCATGTAGAAGCTGCTAGATCTTGTATTATCCTGATTGTATTTCCACAGTACTTGAATTGTGTCTTTCCAGCTGCTTGAAATATTTTCTTCTTGACCAGGGAACTCTGGAATTTGGCCACAATGTTCCTAGGAGTTTCTCTTTTTGGATCTCTTTCAAGAGGGGATCTGTGGATTCTTTCAATATTTATTTTGCCCTCTGGTTCTAGAATCTCAGGGCAGTTTTCCTTGATAATTTCTTGAAAGATGATGTCCAGGTTCTTTTTTTGATTATGGCTTTCAGGTAGACCCATAATTTTTAAATTGTCTCTCCTGGATCTATTCTCCAGGTCAGTTGTTTCTCCAATGAGATATTTCACATGATCTTCCATTTTTTCATTCTTTTGGTTTTGTTTTGTGATTTCTTGGTTTCTCATAAAGTCATTAGCCTCCATCTGTTCCATTCTAATTTTGAAAGAACTATTTTCTTCAGTGAGCTTTTGAACCTTCTTTTCCATTTGGCTAATTCTGCTTTTGAAAGCATTCTTCTTCTCATTGGCTTTTTAAACCTCTTTTGCCAATTGAGTTAGCCTATTTTTCAAGGTGTTATTTTCTTCAGCATTTTTTTGGGTCTCCTTTAGCAAGGTGTTGATCTGGTTTTCATACTTTACTTGCATCTCTCTCATTTCTCTTCCCAATTTTTCCTCCACCTCTCTAACTTGATTTTCAAAATCCTTTTGAGCTCTTCCATGGCCTGAGCCCATTGGATGGGCTGGAATACAGAAGCCTTGGTTTCTATGTCTTTCCCTGATGGTAAGCATTGTTCTTCCTCATCCAGAAGGAAGGGAGGAAATATCTGCTCACCAAGAAAGTGACTTTTTATAGTCTTATTTTTTTCCCTTTTCTGAGCATTTTCCCAGCCAGTGACTTGACTTCTGAGTATTCTCTTCACACCCACTTTGCCTCCATATCCGCCCAGCCAGCACTTGGGGTCTGAAATTCAAATGCTGCTTCCCAGCCTCAGGGCTTTTGGAGGGGGCGGGTCTGCTATTCAGTGTACGTTCAAATTCAGGTGCTCAGGTGGGGGCAGGGCCACCACAGGGTCTCAGTTCCCTCAAGGTGTTTATACAGAGACCTTCAACAATGAATCCTAGCTCCTGCCTGCTTGGGGAGCCCTGGTCTGCTGCCGCCTCTGCTGCTGCCTCCCGAGGGTGCCTGAGTTATGGAGACACCCTGCTCCCCTCCCGGTGTGCCAAAAAGACTCTCTCACTTATCCCTGGTGCCCGTGGGTGGAGCGACCCGAGCTGCCGCTGGAGATTCCATCCCTGAAGCCTGCTTGGATCTGCTCCTCTTGGTGCCACGAGGCCAAGGCAGGGCCGGGCTTGGCTCCCGACACGGACCTTTCGTAGGTTTTTCAGGGCTCTCTGAAACAGAAATCTCCTCTGCTCCGTTGCTCTGTGGCTTCTGCTGCTCCAAAATTTGTTGGGAGTTCTTTTTTACAGATATTTTATGGGTTGTGGGTTCGGAGCTAGCGTATGTGAATCTTTCTACTCCGCCATCTTCTAGTCTCATTTTCTAATGACAGATAAAAGGATTAGTAACAGTTTCAAACTCATAGTTATCATAGGATTTATCAGAATGTGTTTTGTGTTGGCCTAGACCCTGTGGCCATCTTTGCATCACAATGATGATAAGTTATCTCCTCCTTTTCACTGAGTGCCACCAATCATTGCCTTGAGTCTCCTCCTTCCTCACCTCTACTTCTTGGTTTCCTTCAAAATGCAGCTCAAATTTCACTTTCTGTATGAGGTCTTTTCCAGTTTTCTCCCTTGTTAGTATCTTCCTTCTGAGATTATCATCTGTTTAATCTTTATATAGCTTGAAATATATCTTGCATCTGCTTACTTAGCTTAGAAAAATCTCTTTGGAAGCTGAAGGAAAGAATGCATAGAGTAAACAAGATACACTTGACCAAACTGACCAAAAAAAATATTCCAATAGTCCAGGTAGAGCATAAAAAGTGGCTGAACTAGGGTAGTGGCTATATGAGTGTAAAGAAAAGGAAATAAGGAACATACATTATGGTTGTAGGAAGAAATAAAAAAGTGATTTGGCAATGCATTGAACATACTGTCTGAGGAGAATTCTAATCCTGAAACATTCCTTTACCTCTCAAGTCCTGAATTTGCAACCTGGGATTGAATAGTGGGTGATAAAGCTGCTGGTTGGCACCTGTCCCCATCAGGGTGCACTGTTATTGGCATGGACATGCTCCAGTATGAGTCTGAGACCCCTTGCCCTAGTGTACAGTTTCCCCTGGGACATTGGAGGAGTCTTCTTATAGTATGCTCTTGTCCTGACCTTGTCCATATTGTACATAGATCTACCTGTTTCCCCAAGTTTTGCTAGGCTGAGCATGGAAATTATTTTGACATTTTCTGGATTTCCCCATTAGGATTCAATCTGATGTATCTTCCATATTTGTTAGGAGGAATTTATAGAGAGGATCTTAAAAGTATTTCTTCCTATTACTCTACCATCCTGACTTTTTCTAGCATTTTGCATTTCGAGGACCTACATATGCTAACCTTGTGATCATGCCTTCACTCCTTTCTCACATGTTCTCCTTACTATCTAGACTTCTTCACACTCTAGAATTTTCCTCTCATTCTCTACACAGGTTTGTGTTCTTCTCCACCCCCATAGTGTCCTTTTAAATTCTCTTTCATGTATTCTCCTCCCTCCATTAGAATCTAAGTTCCTTGAGTTCAGGGACTGTCTTTCTTTGTGCTTTCATTTGTATTCCCATTATGTAACAAAGTACTTAAAACATAGTAAGTGTCAAACAACAATTATTGCTCAATTGAGAAGGGCAGAACACATAGAGAATTATAGCTAACAGAAATGGTGGAAACAAATAAGATTTTTTTTTAAATTGTGGGAAATATGGGTGTGTTTGTAGGCAGTATGAGAAGACCAACCATTCAAAAGGAAATTGAGGATTAAAGAGAGTTTCAGTATGATAATGGTGACAATATGAATAATGGGTATGACTAGAGAGATCAACCTTGGCAATAAGAAGGGCCATTTCTTCATGCGAGACAGTGTAAATTAGAAGCTGTATCACCAAGGCAATATTCATAGAACCAAGAGCAACTATGAATATGCTGGTGTAGTTATGAATTGCAAAGTATAACAGACTTTCCATCTAGAAGGCAGAAGAAAAACGTTTATTTAGACACTAGAAAGCCAAATCATAACACCAGAAAGCCAAATCCATCATAGTAACCAAGAAGTCAATACACATTAGCACAATGGGGGACAATGACATTCCCAATCCTTCCTTGCCTCTTGAGAGCTTTCCCATAAGCAAATACTCACAAGACTATCGTGTCTGCCTGTACTCTCTCTCTTCTCTGTCCTAAGTGCTCTCACCAACTTCCTCACAGCTCTGTTCCACCCTTCTTATTCCATCCTTTCAGCAAGCTCCTGCCACCACATGTTACTTAGATTTCCAGATGATTTAAGCAGTTTACATGGTACTGTTAATGGGTGGTAAAGATCTTCAAATTAAGCAGAAGTTCACTAACAATACATTCAGCTCCAAGATCTTTCTTATCTGTTACATAGGTCAATGGGACAACTTGTGTCAATGAAACTTTACAGCAATATAAAAAGGATCACACAAAATAAGCATATAAAACAATATATTAAGGTGAGTGTTGAAAAGAAACACCCCCTCACTTCCCCCTTGAATGAATGGAGCCTAAAACCTTGTGGTAAGGGGCAAAGGTCTCTTCTTCTATAGCTACTTCTTGTTGAAATTGAACGCAGAGCTGTCCTTGCCCCAAAAGGTTCCATTCAAGATGCCAGTTCTTTAGCTAGCATCTGGAGCTTGGTTACTATCAGGTCCAGGGGTGACACATCACAGTCATGGATGGGGGGAGGAGGTGACATTCAGTTTAAATAATCGGGCATCTTCAGGTGGAGGGTACTAAGTGTTCAGGAAACAAATCTAGCAATCAAATTTAACAGACAAAAAGCCAAAAAAAAAAAAAAAAGCAAAACAAAACAAGGAGACAATAACCAGAAGCAGGGTAGATATAAAATCAGATGTGTGTCTGGAGTCCATGAACCTGGTATCCTAGCCTCATTCCTGCTACAATATATGAGCTAAGTGTACAATTTGTTAATCATCTCCTGAATAAACAACAGTTACAGTGTGCTATAATTTCCATAGCGTTTGGAGCAGCATCTGGCTTCCTTTATACCCATACTTTAGCTCTCAAATTTAATCTGTCAGTAGAACCCAACTCTTCAGCTCTTTTGCTAGTTATTTCAGAAGGGTCAGTTTTCACAAAGTGTATTGTTCACAAGGACTAATAATCATTTGAACTATTCTATCATTTTTACAAAATTGTATGAATTCTTCACCTAAATTTTTGAATTTCACAAAAATTTCACCTTAATAATTAGATGCATTCTTCGAGTTACTAATCCTGATTTAGCTATTATCTGTCCAAAATGATTTTTAGAGATTCTCAAACATATTCTAATAGAGATTTTTCTCATTTCTTTTCTATCCAACCAAACGTCCTCTAAACAATGTAAATTGCATCCTTCCAAATGAGGTGTCCCTGGCTGCGATGCTATGACATCTGGCCTCACAGTCCAATACTCAATATTGTGATTTTATGTGTCTGCTGTTTTTTAATTTGAAGATTTGGGAGTCATCATTCTGACTACAGGTGTACTTCCTCCCAATGATCTGTTATTCAAATTATGTAAAACAGTGAACAAATTATCTTTCCATTGTTGATAAGAATTGTTAGAACTTAACTTCCTTAACTGCTTTTTCAATAATCTATTCATTCTTTCAATTAACCAAGACATTTGTGGATAATATGGAATGTGGTATATCCATTCTATGTTGTTTAACGTACAATATGTCTTTATTCCATGACTTTTAAAATGTGACCTGTTGTCACTTTGAATCTGCATTGGGGTTCCATAGTAGCCAACAATATGCGTTAGCTCTGTGTGCGTGTGTGTGTGTATGTGTGTGGGTGTGTAAGTGTTCAAGATATAGTAGTTGCTCAGAACTTGTTGAATAAATGAGTAAATTAATTTTCAGTGAGCACAACTGCATTGTAAATAATTATATTAATTTATTCATTTGAAGTCACTAAGTTAACTAATGTTTACCAGGAGCCAACTATGTACCAGACGCCATGTTAAGAATAACGGATTTAAAGAAAGCTAAAAACAATTCCTATCTCTTAATGTACTAGGACACAGCTTACAAACAACTACATATAGAAAAGATATATATGAGATAAATTAGAGATAATTCACTGAGATAAGGTGTTGGAATTAATGGAAATTAGGAAAGGCAGATTTGAAAGAAACCAGGGAAGCCAGGAAACAGAAAAGAGAGATGAGGAGAACATTCCAGGCATGGGAAAAATCCAGTAAATATGCATTAAGTAAGGACATGGAGCATCCTGTGGAAGGAGAAGTAAAGTGGCCAGTGTCATTGGATTGTAGAGCGTATGGAGGGGAGTAAGAAATAAGAAGACTTGAAAGACAGAAAGAGATCAAGTTGTAAAGGGCTTTAAAAGCCAAATAGAGAGTTTTATATGATCCTGGATGTTATAGGGAATCATTGGAGTTTATTGAATAGAGAAGTATCTTGGTCAGACTTATGCTTTAAGAACACAAATTGGACAGATAAATGGAAGATAAACTGGACTGGAGAGAGACTGGAGGAAGAGATACCAATCAGAAGGCTACTGATTGTAAGAATGAGCACCAGGAACCTTAGGGGAGGGTGCTGAGTTGAGGCAGCTCTATGAAAGATTTAGGTTTTGTTGGGAGAATAAGTGCTGTGGTAGCAATGTGATGGTAGACACTAGACTATGTTGTCTAAAGAGCCAAGAACATGGAAGAAAAATTCCCTTTCCTTATTATCCTTTCTGACATAATTCAAAGGTCTCCTTGACTGAGGCTTAAAAACAAAGTAGGGTCATTTTCAGGAGGTTGCTTACCAAAGACAGAAAGACTTGGGAAAGAATCTGACCTGCTCGCATTGAAAAATTGGAGAGTCCAGAGGTATGAGTATCTTTTCTAGCATTTTCAGTTTTCCTTTATGGAACCAACCTTGTCAGAAAGCAAAGCTACATTTATATTTTCATATTTTTCTGTATGTTGCATACATTCCAGGAGAATATAAGTTCCTTTAGTTTAGTAACTCTATTTCTCTTATTAACAATTTTAAATGTTTGCTGGATCAAATAAGAGTGATTTTATGAAATATGCATAAACTTATAATAGTAAATAGTGACAAGCTGTAATTTCTATTGAGTGAAAAAGAAAGAGACACACAGAGGGATTTCTTACTTTTTAACCATTATGTTTAATTTATTTATAAAAATGGAAGAAACGATGTCCTATCTGTACAAGAATGAGAAGCCAAACCAGATTACCTCTTGAAATATATTCTGATTTTCACAACATTGGAAAACATTTAAGTACCTTATCTGTGCAAGGCATTAAGTATACCAAAAAAAGGGGGGGGGGAAGAAAAAAATAAAACAATAATTTCAAAGAGATTGCATTCTACTGAAATATGACCTCTAAGATCAATTCTAAGAATCATAATTACCTGAAAACCCATCAAGGTCAATCACAGAGACTTAAGGCAAGAAGAAAACTGGACAATGTTGTGAAATCTTTACCAAGACTGAGAAAGAATACTTTTAAAACCAAGAATAAATGATACCCACACAAAAGGCACAGAATATTTAAATAAAAATAACACTGGATCAGAAAAGTCAGCTTTAATTGAGGGTGGGGGTAGGAAAGCACTGCATATTGAAAGAGAATGAATGTTGAACTGGATAAGTAAGCATATGGAAGAACTAGCTCGATATTTTTCAAACCTATTTCTTTGGTGTGAAACCATTGAAATTTGTCCCTTGAGAATGGATCAGCATAATTTTGATATGCAGAAAATGAAACATGAGGCAATTGGATAAAATGCAAAGTCATGGAGCATGAATAGCAATGGCCTAAATTAGACCTTAATTAACTACTCATTTTACCGTTTGCCCATCTCTTGTTATTGCCCATTACTGCATCATATAAACTTCGAAAAATTCTAGTACTGTAAGTTTTTACTGTGTAGCCAAGTGATTTTTTTTCCTTTTCCTCTGAAAGGAAAAAAAAAAGCACATTCCTTCCTTGCATTATTAATCCTTTGCTAGGTTTTGAAGTTTTCTAACAAGCTATTTGTTGCACGTCATTTATATAATTCCTACCAGCTGCCATGTAAGTCAGTATTTTCTGCATCTAGTCCTGTGTTTTGACTCCAGGCCAAATATGATACATTGAAAGACTATTCTACAAACAGGTGCACCAGTCTTTCTGCGGGACAGACATCTTCACATTCAGGGGAATGAGACTTCTTTTTGGGAAAAGGATTTATAGTGACTAAGAATCAGGCATTAGAAATGTATGCTTTCTTCCCCTATTTGTTCTGTGGTTTTGCCTAAATCTCAACACTTCTGAGTAGAAGTGTTATTAGAGAATTTTCATCAATATCGTGAGTCTCATGCTGAAAATTCTTAGGTCAGACTCCCTAGAATTGATAATATCTTCTCACACTAGATCACATGTCAGCAGAACCTAAAAGAGCTCTTACCTTTTTTTATCTCAAAACTACTGCTCTCATATCATCACAGCCATCAAAGTGTCATAGAGATCAACTATCAGGACTCTCAGATTATTACTATTTTTTCTTTTTCAACATAGCCCACATTATTGAATTGCCTGGAAGAGTGATCCAGAAATTAGCAAATGGATCTTGGATAAGGAATCTCTTGACTTCCATTTTAGTTCTTTCACTTATTGTAAATAGGATAGAATTACAAATTCAAAATATAGCCAGAAATAAAAATTAATTCTATTTTATGAATGGCACATATATTTTTATACTCTAGGCTGGCATGTAAATAGTATTTAACATAGTCTTTCACATTTGATTAATTACTACAAAAGTAATTTGACCACCAAAAACAAAACAGAACATAGATCAGGAGAGATGTGAAGAAGGGAGGTCAATTAGACAGTTATTGCCGTAGTCGAGACATAAGATAATGAGAGTCTGCACCAAGGTGGTACAATATCAGCAGAGAGAAGTGGGTCATATTCAAGAGACATTACAAAAGTATGATCAACAGAACTCAATAACAGATTGGATATAATGGGTGGTGGTGAGAAATAGAGAGGAACTGAGAATGACACTCAGTTTTTCAGCCTGGGAAGTGGTGCTTTTGACAATAATAGAAAAGTCAGGAGAAGGAAAAGGTTTCAGGGAGACGAGTCGAAATTTAGGCATGTTGAGTTTAACATGCTTATGATATATGTAGTTCCCAAATCCAATAAACACTTCAAGACATGAGATTAAAGGTCAGTAGAGAGAATAGAGTTGAATACATGGATATGAAAATCATTCATATAGAGATGATCATTGGATCTGTGACAGCTGATGAGGTCATCAATTGAAATAATATTGACGGAGAATGGAAAACGGCCCAACAAGAATTCTTGGGCAAATCTATTGTTAATGGAACACCCCAGGACCAAAAAGTTACCCTAAATGAAACAAAGCTTGAACACAGATTACAAAAAACATTTATTATCTGAGAAGAACTTGCAAAAGACAGAAGAACTTTCAAGGAAACAAAGAAGGAGAGTTCTTACCTACTCAAAGTGGGTGTGGAAAAGGATGAGATATGAATATTTTCTGGAAGTTTTTGGTTAGAGAAAGGAGATTAAAGGGGAAAGAAATCTGTAGGAATAATAGGTCAGGGAGCAGGGTGTTTAGAAAGTCCTGAGGAAAGTCTGGAATCTGCAACTGCTACTCAAGCTTGCCCTTTAGCTGGTCAAGGCTGACTCTGTGGTTTCTAGAAGGTATAGATATTTCCAAATTTAACATGAGTCCCTTTGCAAAGAGTTGCTGTTATATCAAGCATCCCTGGTCATCAGAAGTTCTTCTGAATGACTGGTTGTTATGTTACTCTAGTGTCTTCCTTTCCTCTGTAAAGAAAGGAAGCTCCAACATATCCATATTCACTGCAAAACTCAAGCTCACACTTTAGTTGAACCATAACACTATTTTCCAAAGGTGATTTTTTCCCACTTCAAATAAATAATTCATTTCCAATGGTTGCAATTGAATTCAGGAGCAAAATGATGTACAAATCCTGGCAGTAAGGAAAAAAGTAGTTCCATTCTTTGACCAAATAAGTTTCTGAATACACTGAAATATCCTTTCCTTAACAAAAATAAAATCAATATCCTCAATGTTTATTCTTATTGGATATTCTTCTGTTCTATAAGATTATTTTATTTTTATAATCTTGGAATGGCCAACAAGTGTCTTATTTTGTCTAACAGCAAATCTAAACTATCAGAGGACTATCCTGAGTCAGTCTCAGCCCAGAAGAGCTTAGTAGGATCATCCCAGAAACCACGATGCAATCAAAGTTTAGAATACAGATTTACTAGATAACATAAGGAGCACAGAGAAAAAAATAATATCCTGAACCTATCTTGCCTCAGGTAATTTGCCTAATATTATATACTGAAGTATAGATTGAGCTGTCATATTTCTGATGAAAAGATTTCCCACATCAATGTAAAAGAAATCATGGACCTTTCATGAAAAAAATGTTGGCTAAATTGTCTGGAACACTGAGCATATAACTCAATTACAAGGTTCAGTGCCCAAGATATTATATATACTTTACATGACCACGAATGTCTAAGACAGAGGAGACAAAAAAATAAAAATTGAATGCTTGACCATACCAACTTTATTTTTCTTTGATGGTCTGGTGGAACTTTGATAGATCTGCATTTTAATTGATATATGTACTTATATCACTGATACAGATTATAGTGTACTCATATAGTCACTTACTGTATGATCCCTGTTCATATTTTCCAGTAGCTATTGCACAGGAGCTTTACTGAACCAGCTGGAGAGTTTTCTCTTGAACTTACGATACCTGAGATATAAGATATCCCAAAATATCACTTGGAATCTACATTTGTTGCCTCTCATTATCTAACTACCTACTTTTTTTTCCAGTTACATGCTCCCAATATTGTCTTTAAATTATTTTTATGTGGAATTAATTCTTTGTGTCTATGTATAGATACACGTAATTCTTGTATCTATAATAATTTGTTATTTTTAAATACTGCTTCTGAAATCATGTAATCATTGATTGGCAACACATGAAATCATCAGGAGAACATTGTTGTTAAAAACATTGATTTTGCTACCAACAAGCATTTGGGAAATCATTGAAAGTACTGTACATTTTCTTCAACTGAAATTAAAATGTTCTTATATTCCTTAACCTAATTCATTGTCCGTCTGTAGACCATATTCAATCATCATTTGTATTGGAGAAGAGAAGGAGCATGGTATTGTAAATAGAAGTTGGTCTCAGAGTCAGGAACACCTGGGTTCAATTCTTACCCATAAAACACACTGCCTGTGTACCCCTAGGAAAGTTATCGAATTCTCAATGCCCCAGATAACTATGACTCAGGATTACAAAATAGTTACTGATAATGTATAGGTGGAGAGGCATCTTAAACGAGAGCTCCTTATACCAATTAACTCATGGATTTGGACTTCCTCCAAACAACTTCAATAATATTATTTAAAAAATAATCAAAGTGCATTTTGTATTACAGATACGTCAATAGTCTTATTCCATTAATTTATTTAAGACAACAATATTTATTGAAATCTATATGCAAGACACTGAACCAGAGAAGCAAGGCAGAAACAAAATAGTCCTGATGGCAAAGACCATATACTGTACTAAAAGGATACATGTACACAGACAAGTATGTGCTACATGTATGAGAATTTATTTTAAAAGGAACATATCCCGTTCATGGTTCCAGCAGTCATGCAATGGATCACTCATAGTCTGAGCATTCATACAAACAACTATTTGATTAAAAACATATCCATATACTCCCAGGTAAAAGCAATCCATGAGAAAATTAAGGTTGTCCACAGGAATGTAAAAACAGGTAACAAATGCCTGAAAGTAGATAAAGCAAGTCAGTAATTGTCATCTTGAAATCTCTCTTCTACAGTTCTACAACTGTTTTCATGCCCTCCTTATCCAAGAGACACAAAGCTGAATCCCAGATAAATCCCCTTGGGTGTAAAATGACTTAAAACAGCCTCAGTTTTGCTCCACAGAGCCTTGATTTATAACTCGGGTTCATGGTGTGGTAATGCACGGGTTAACTCAAACCAGCCTGTTTCTACTAATGCCCTTGCCTGTAATGAGAGAGAACATTGACAGCTGCAGTATGGGGCACAATCACCTGTGCTTTGAAGGAAGCTACAATTTCTAAATGGTGGAGAAAGCAGTAACTATAGTCCAGGCATTTGGGCATCTGTAAAAACTTTTGCCAAGTTACAGAATTTGAGAAGATTCCTGTGCATTTCATTGCTCTGGAAAGAGATTTCTTTTTATATAGCATAAAGCTCTTTCCTTGGGATAGTTCTTCTCTATCTCAGTACAAAAATACACATTGAACTATAAAGGATATTCTTATTTGCAGATGACACAAAGCTGATAAAGTCAAAATGACAACTCTCCAGTTCATAATTCAAAATTACTTAAGGGGGATTCAGTATAGACTAAAACTAACAGTGACACATTTAAAGGGGATGAGTCAAAAATACTAAATTTCAGTTAAAACTGTTAATACAGGATATAGAAGGCTGAACATGAGAATATTCTGTGGGACAAAGATCAGAGGATGATCAGAAGCAAATGAAAGAGAAAGAGAGAGAGACAGAGAGAGAGAGAGAGACAGAGAGAGAGACAGAGACAGAGAGACAGAGAGACAGAGAGAGACAGAGAGAGAGAGAGCAGGAAAAATATTGGTGAAGATGATAACAATGCAAAATTTTATCATGGACTAGTAAAGAGAAGTGTTCTGCTATTTATAATCTTACAGAGCTGGAGGTTGGAGGAGCCTGATAGATTAAGTTTCTTGCCTAGTTTCACACACCCAGATTGTGGCTGATGTGGGAACTGAACTCATGTTTTACTGACTTGGAGGTCAGCATTCAATTGATTACTCCATGCTATTTCTCAAAGTTATCTCTCTATAAAAAAGCTTCCATAGAAAAGTTATAATAATGTTAATATTCTCTCCCACTTCATATTATGCTCTATAATTCAAAGACCTTTAGAACATGGAAAAATGCTCAATGGGGGAAGAAGAAGAAGAAGAAGAAGAAGAAGAAGAAGAAGAAGAAGAGAAGAAGAAGAAAAGAAGAAGAAGGACAAGAAGAAGGACAAGAAGAAGGACAAGAAGAAGAAGGACAAGAAGAAGAAGAAGAAGAACAACAACAACAACAACAACAACAAGAAGAAGGACAACAAGAAGAAGGACAACAAGAAGAAGCACAAGAAGGACAAGAAGAAGAGGAGGAGGAGGAGTAGAAGGAAAAGAAAAAGAAGAAAAAGGAAGGAAGGAAGGAAGGGAGAAGGAATATTTTAACTTACATGAAAGCATAGATTAGTATTTTGTTTCTACTATAGTCCTTTGTGGTAAATTGCTTAAGGTATTCAAGAAGAAAATGGATTTAACGTTTTATTGATCCACTCTGATTTCAAATATTTAAGAAACACAGTGGGTAACACCATAGGAAATAAAGAGGGGATAAGTATTTTTAAAATTAAACAAAACGAAATAAAAGCAAATAATCTAATAGTTCCCTAAATAAGCTGTCTTTGGAAGAGTTCTAGGAAGGATTAATTCTTCCATTTAAAAGATCAAGTCTTATCTTTTCAGTTTACAGTGTCTCTAGAAGTAAAAAAAGGTAGTCATAATCAAAAACAGTACCGAGGATATCAGGGCTACAGAAAACATGATTCTCATCATATGTATAGGAAAATTGCCTTGAAGTAGCACTCACTTAGCTTTCTCTGACTCATGACCCAGGACTTCCCTCTCCATGAAAGCCCCATAGGGGTGCAGAACCTAAACTCTTGTCCAATTACAGAACTTGGTGGAACTGTCTACCTTCTTCTGTAGTGGCTAGTTAGATACTTTTACAACTTTATTTCCAGAAAGAAATGCCACCCGTTATTCCCTAAGTCCTCTCTGGGGAGTTGTACAATGATTACTAGATATTATACTGATAGTAATGTGGAGGGATCATTAAGTTTTAAATTACAATAAGTAATGTACTAAATTAGGTCTGTCTTTTGTCCCAATTACATGCTAGTGTTGAAAGCTATTCCACTGCCTACTGTCATAGGGTCCCATATGTCTGTCCATTATCTACTCCTACTTATTACTGCTGAGGCCTACATCACTGCATGCTGGCCTCTGGCCAGTCATTTTAGGGCCAACATTTATTTCTTCTGTCCCCTGACCAGCTGCACTGGGACCTGTATCTGCTTTATTTGTTCCTTGTCCAGTATTTCTAGGGTCCTCTTTTCCACTCATTATAACTTGGCCTAAGACCTGCATCTCTGCCTGCTGCTTGCTCTTTCAGAGTCAACATCTATCCCCTGTGCTGGAGCAGAGTGTTGCTGTAGGCTTGGGTGATATTGCTTTGCCACCATTGGGACATAAATTCATGTCCCACCCACCCCCAATGCTTACCTAATGGAATCTAAATACCTATGCAGGGACTGGAAGCCATAGCCCCTGGTTTTCCTTTCTATCATATTTTAATTTGATATGTGAAATTTCCCAACAGTGTTTCAATTATTCTTAGGGCCAAAACTAGTGATTCTGACATCTCAGAGGAAGCAAGGACTGGGGAATAAAAGGTGGTCAGAGAATTGTTTCATAGTAATGGAGAAAAAGGGTGACAAGTAGGGAAAGTTGCAATCCACAGGTTGCCTTGATGCCCAGATCCACTTCCTTTGAACCCTGGTTAAGTTCTCCTTGCCTTTTTCTAATTATGCCTAACTCCAGTATTATTAGCAGTATGGCAGTCTTATATGTTATATATTTTTCCATGACAAATGAGACCTTTGACTATAATATCTAGAGGGAGACCTACTGGAAACATAAAAATTCAGAACAGTCTGTGTACAGAAGATAAACAATGGGGAACAAAATCAAGATGGAGGGGTAACAGCACTGACTTTCTAGAGGGCTCCCAACAAGCCCAGCCTAATACCTGCAAAAAATTACTCTAAACAAATTTTGGAGCTGCAGAACCCAGACAACGATGGAGTGAGGCAAATGTTCAGGCTAAGACAGCCTGGAAGGTGTCTGGGAAGTGTCTATCATGCCACACTAGGAGAGGAGCACAGTCCAATTTGGACCACACAGGGACAGAGGGGACCTGAGTAGGCCTTGGGGGCACTGAATCTCTCACACCCGTGGTGGTTTCCAGACTTCATGATGCCAAAACA
Organism: Notamacropus eugenii; assembly: GCF_028372415.1. NCBI lineage: Eukaryota > Metazoa > Chordata > Mammalia > Diprotodontia > Macropodidae > Notamacropus > Notamacropus eugenii. Next base: position 325,914,879 of record NC_092874.1, on the reverse strand, counting down.
CTGAGGACAAATTGAAAGGTCAGTGGAAAAAAACCTGTAGGACTAGTGTGAGACAGCAGAGAGGTAAACCCCAAACTCAAGGCAGCAGAAGGGGGAGGGGCAGGGGAACCCACAGCAGCCACAGCAGCAGCAGCAGGAGCAGACACTACTTCTGGAGCTCTAGGTCAACAGATTGTGGGGGTATTGAGGGGCTGACAGTACACCCCCACTCTCATTGGAAACAGAGAACTATCTTGAAAAAGAGCTCTAAAGTCAAGTAAATGACTGTGGAAATGAACAAAAACCAGAGAAAAGAATCAGACAATAGAATCTTACTTTGGTGACAAGGAATACAAAGCATGCAAACAGAAAAAAAAAATCAAAATTCCTACATCCAAAGCCTCCAAGAAAAATAGGAATTAGAGGTGGAGACAAGATGGTGGAGTAGAAAGACTCACATACTCTAGCTCTTCCCCCACAGCCCATAAAATACCTGGGTGGAGGATATTTCCAACCTAGCATGACCTGGAGGGCTGGCAGGAGGGGTCTGGCAAACCAGACACAGAGCAGAGTGCAGCCCAGCCTGGGCCACACAGCGCAAGGAGGAGAAGGCATTGGGGGCAGAATCCCCAGCAGCAAAGGTTCACAGAGCAGCTTCAAAAATTAGTGAGAGGACTTTTTCATCTCCATGACAAAGGAGTGGGGTCCACCCCCAGCCCTGACCCCAGGCAGTGGTGGCAGCGGAGGCAGCAACAGCAGCAGGGCAGCAGACAGTGGATGCTGCTGCAGTGGCTGGCTGTGGCCCAGGCAGGGAGCAGCCAGGGTTCATTGTTCCATTGTTGGAGTGCTCATTGTAGGACCCCAGGGGGAACTGAGAAGTTGATCTGAACCTCAACCCTGAGTGGCTGCCCAACTCCTCAAAGCCCCAGAGGAATTGAGCAATTAATCTGAATCTCAGCCCTGAGTGGTGGACCCACCTCCACATAAGCCCTTGGGGGAATTGAGCAATTGATCTGAATCTCAGCCCAGAGCAGACTAGGGAGTAAACTCTTCTCCCTTGATTGTGCCACTTTGGAAGAGCTGAGAACTTAAAGGTCCCAAGAGTATACCCTACTCTTGACAAAGGACCCAAAAGTCTAGTAAGTGGTTGGGACGATGCCCAGAAAAGGGAAGAAAAGTAAGACTATAGAAGGTTACTTTCTTGGTGAACAGGTATTCCTTCCCATCCTTTCAGATGAGGAAGAACAATATTTGCCATCAGGGGAAGACATAAAAGTCAAGGTTTCTGCATCCCAAACTTCCAAAATAAATACACAATGGTCCCAGGTCATGGAAGAGCTCGAAAAAGACTTTGAAAATCAATAAGAGAGGTGGAGAAAAATTTGGGAAGACAACTGAGAGCAATGCAAGAAAATCACAAAAAGCAACTCAACAGCTTGCTAAAGGACACCCAAAAAATTATAAAGAAAATAACACCTTTAGAAGCAGGCTAACTTAATTGGAAAAAGAGGTCCACAAAGTCAACATGGAGAAGAATGTTTAAAAAGCAGAATTAGCCAAATTGAAAAGAAAGTTCAAAAGCTCACTGAAGAAAATAGTTCTTTAAAAATTAGAATGGAACAGATGGAGGCTAATGACTTTATGAGAAACCAAGAAATCACAAAACAAAACCAAAAGAATGAAAAAATGGAAAATAATGTGAAATATGTCACTGGAAAAACAACTGATCTGGAAAACAGATCCAGGAGAGACAATTTAAAAATTATGGGACTACCTGAAAGCCCTGATCAAAAAAAGAGCCTAGATATCCTCTTTCATGAAATTATCAAGGAAAATTGCCCTGATATTCTAGAATCAGAGGGCAAAATAAATATTGAATGAATCTACAGATCCCCTCCTGAAAGAGATCCAAAAAGAGAAACTCCTAGGAATATTGTAGCCAGATTCCAGAGTTCCCAGGTCGAAGAGAAAATATTGCAAGCAGCTAGAAAGAAACAATTAGAGTATTGTGGAAATATAATCAGGATAACACAAGATCTAGCAGCTTCTACATTAAGGGATCAAAGGGCTTGGGACAGTTTATTCCAGAAGTCAATGAAACTAGAATTAAAACCAAGAATCACCTACCCAGCAAAACCATAAGTATAATGCTTCAAGGGAAAAATGGTCATTCCATGAAATAGAGGACTTTCAATCATTCTTGATGAAAAGACCAGAGCTGAAAAGAAAATTTGACTTTCAAACAGAAGAATCAAGAGAAACATGAAAAGGTAAACAGGAAAGAGTTATCACAAGGGACTTATTAAAGCTGAACTGTTTACATTCCTACATGGAAAGAAAATATTTGCAACTCTTGAAATTTTTCTCAGTATATAAATACTAGGAGGGATTATACACACACACAGAAACACACACACATATATGTATATGGAGAGAGAAGGAGAGAGAAAGAGAGAGAGAGAGAGAGAGAGAGAGAGAGAGAGAGAGAGAGAGAGAGAGAGAGAGAGAGAGAGAGAGAGAGAGAGGAGAGAGAGAGAGAGTGCACAGGATGAGTTGAATAGGAAGGGATCATATCTAAAAAAATTAAGGGGTGAGAGAGGAATATATTGGGAGCAGAAAGGGAGAAATGGAATGAGACAAATCATCTGTCATAGAAGAAGGAAGAAAAAGCTTTTCCAATGGAAGGGAAAAGGGCAGAGGTGAGAGGGAAAAAGTGAAGCTTACTCTCATCACATTAGGCTCAAGGATGGAATAACATGCATTCTCAATTTGGTGTGAAAATCTATCTTACACTACAGGAAAGTAGGCAAGAAGGGGATAAGTGGGATGTGTGGGGTGGATGATGGAAGAAAAGGTAAATAGGATGAGGGAGCAATTAGAAATAAACACTCTTTGGGAGGGGCAAGGTCAAAAGAGAGAATAGAAGAAATGGGGGGGGGTAGGATAGGATGGAGGAAAGTGTAGTTAGTCCTACACAAAATGACTATTACGGAAGTCATTTGCAAAACTACACATATATAGCCTATATAGAATTGCTTGCCTTCTCAGTGGGGGTAGGTGGGGTGGAGGAAGGAAGAGAAGTTGCAACTCAGAGTTTTGGGAGCAAATTTTGAGAATTGTTTTTGCATGCAACTGGGAAATGAATACAGGTAATAGGGTATTGAAATGTATCTTGCCCTACAGGACAAGAGAGAAGATGGGGATAAGGGAAGGGAGGGACAGTAGCGAGGGCACATTGGTGGAAGGGACAATCAGAATGCAAGGCGTCTTGGGGTGAGGAAGGCGAGAGATTGGGAGAAAATTTAGAACTCAGGGTTTTGTGGAAATGAACGTTGAAAACTTAAAATAAATAAATAAATAAACGAATGAGCAAATGAAAGAATGAATGAATAAATAAATAAATAAAAAGAAAAATAAGAATTAGTCTTAGGCCATGGAAGAATTCAGCAGCTAAAACACTCCTGAAATCACAAATTTAATAAAGTTTTTATTGTAAGTTTCTGGCAGTAAAATTTTGAATGTAATTTCTTTTTTGGTCATCTTTATTGTACTGATTCTAGTGGGCTATCACCACCTTTTGTGCATTGCTTTCATTATATGTTCTTGATTACAATTTTGCCTTCTCAAAACTCTTATCACCTGGAGATATTTAAAATATATGTATATATATATATATATATATATATATATATATATATATATACATATAAATATGTATATGTATGTGTGTGTGTGTCTATGTATATGTCTTTATGAAAAATAACATTGAAATCAAATTTTCTGAATGAGCATTTCTTGTTACAGCGTGAATATCATCCTGTGTTCACAGACACATAAATACCCTCATTGGAAAAACGGGAAAAAAAACAAAAACAAAAACAAACAAAAATTGCCTATACAAGCAATAAGGAAGCCTTATGAAGAAGTTGTGAACGGCTCTCATGAACTGCAGATGCATATTGCAGTGATGACTTAAAAAAAGAAACCAAAATTATCATCTCTTGGATCCTAGCCAAAGAAAACAATATCCAGGCTGATTAATAAAAGGGAAATGATTTCATCATATTGAGCTACAAATTTACAAGTTTTTTTCCTTATGCTACCATTTCAGAGAAACCCTCAGGATTGTCAGCTTGATCATAGCTTAAAGCCCACAGTGACATGAGAGAATCAGAAATGTGGTTCGTGAGTGGTTAAAAAAAAATTAAATTAGGAATAGAGTTCTTTAAATGTCTTCATGGCTACATACTAGTATTCCTTGGAGTCTTCATCTAGTTGACCTTCCTAACTTGGGAGACCCTTCAAACCTCAAAAATGGATGCCAGAGAAGAATATCCATATGAGAAAGGTGAGACCTTTCTAGGCAGAGAAGAATGGCATGAGGGAGCATGATGCAAGGGAGAAAAACTTGGAAATGGAGTCAGGGGAATGGGATTAGAAACCTGATTCTTCCTCTTATTTATTCTGTACTTTGGGCAAACCATTTCTCTAATCTTCAGGTTGTTCATCTGTAAAACTAGGGGATTTCATTAGATAGCTGATGAGGTTCCTTTAGTTTTTAAAACAATGACCCTAATTATAGATATGCAAATGCACACTCCTATTTTCTCTATAGGACTCTGTTTTCAATGAAATTCATTCTTTTCCTTCATCTTCTTTGTGTTCTTTTCCTACATTTTCCCATACTTCTCTTTTTTCTTCTTATTACCTTCTTTTTACTCTTTTTAGAAACACTGTAAAGTGCTTTCCTAGTTTGCTTATTTTGAATTCTACTGGATATTGATCCTCTGTGGTCACATGAAGATTTTACTCAGTTTACAAATATACATAATTCTACCAGTTTTGTACCTTTTCACTGATGCAGATGATAGTCCTAGCCCTTAACATATAGTCATTTTAAGAGGTTGTAGACAAAAATATTCATCTTATGGTGACTGTCTTTCCAGAATTATCTATAGAACACTTAGATAACAGAGAGCATTCATGAGCAAAACCATATACACAATGACTTTCGAATTTTGTAGACGTAATTAAGATATTTTCTTTTCCTAAACTGATCATTATACTTATGATGATCTTAACCTTGGAGAAGAAAAATAAGTTATTTACATAATGGCTACGTCATCTATTTTCCCTTAGGACAGCTGTCTAAATACATTCTTAGAAGGCTTGAGTGAGAAAAAAAGAGGATGGCCTCCCAAAACTAACATGTTCACCTTGATTCCTACCCTGATCTTTCTGACCTGTCCTATTTGGGAGCTCAGAAGAAGGAAAAAAGGCACAGTGAAAACGAGGAAGGTAAAGGAAGAGGAAAAGATAGTATAAGTTGCTCCAAAATAATTCACTAATATCTATTTGAGTTCCACAAAATGACAAGTTTTGGAAAGTTTTAATATGTCTGTGTGCATGGTCAAATGGGTTTGGGGGGGAAAAGCTATGGATATTTATCTTAGCTCAGAAAGAGTACTCTGGGAAACGACTGATAAAGTTACTTGAACCTGGAAGGTGCTTACCAGAAAAATTGCTCAAAATCAAGAAGTTTTGGTTTGGGGAGGGTTTCAGATGGAATCCATTTCTGAACTATTATATATACTAATATATATATATGTATATATACTGTAAACTTATATATATATATATATATAATATATAGAGTATATAATATATACTCTAAAACATATCCAACAAATTTTCATTAAATTTTCACTTTGAAGGACCTAAGAGAGAAAGTACCACCAGACATTTTGTTCTATTTGTAGATGGAATTTTTGGGAAAGTTTCTTAATGAAGCTAAATTCTCCTCTTTTTAGGTGCTACCCATTGAGTCCAGTTTGACCTTCTGGAACCAACCCAAACAAGCCTAATTCACCTTCGGTGTGACAGTTCTACTGATAATTAAAGGCAAATATCCTTGTCACCCACTTACCAAATTTTTTCAAAGCTAAAAATTTTCCATTATTTTAGTTCAGAGGTGTCAAATATATGACCCACAGAACACATGTCTTGCAACACTCCCAAGTGTGACAAATCCTGATTAAAATGTTGTAGTGAAGTGTTGAAAAATAAATATAAGTGTAACAAAAATAAACAATATATTGTCAAAGTAAATGAGTAAAAAACAATGTAAATATGCAGTCTGCCTGGTTCTTTATGTACAATTTAATGGCCATCCATTTCTATTTGAGCTTGATATCATTACTTTAGATGATTCTCATATGGTATGATATTGAAGCTCTTCATCAATCAATCAATCAATCAATCAATCAATAAACATTTATCAAGCACCTACTATATGCCAGGCACTTTGTTAAGTGCAAGGGATACATAAAGGAAGCAAAAGATACTTCCTCTATTAGAGGAGATTATAATCTAATGAGGGGAATGTAACTTCACCCACCTCTTTTAAAGAATTTATGGCTCAGACTCATGGAAGTGAAAGTTGAAAGGGACCGTGAATATCAAGCACCAAACTCTCATTTTATAGAAAAGCAAATAGAGATAAAGAAAAGTCAATTGGTTTGCCCAAAGTCACACAGGTAATAACTAACGAAGCCAGGAACTGAGCTTAAATTCTCTGATCCCAAATTCAGTGTTCATTCAACAATACCATGCTACAATAAGAACACTGGTAAATAAATGTATGAAGTTGAATCAAACTTGGATCTTTTTCTAAGATGAATTAGTGACAGAAGAAAAAGAATTACTTTTGCCCCCCCCCCCCACAAGAAAATAGTCAAGAAATGGAAGAACATGAAGTAGAAATGTTATCAACATATAGTATTATCACTAAAAATAATTAGAATTTGTGATTTCTAATAATTGTCTTGATAACTATCTCTTAAGCTTATGTTGAAATTAAATATTATTTTTTGGAGGGGGGTTGCAAGGAAATCAGGCTAAGTCACTTTCCTAAGGTCATAAAGCTAGTAAATACCAAGTGTCTGAAGCCATATTTGAACTCGGGTCCTCCTGACCACAGGGCTGGTGATCTATTCATTGCACCACCTAACTACCCCCAGATCAAATCTTAATAATAGGTCCCTCTAGGAGAAAGCATAAGTTTCATGAATGGGGTGAGATGAGTAGAAAAGAAGAAAAATGTATGAAGAATTTAATATCAGTAAATTCCACCTGAAGTATGATAACTGATAAACTAATTCAAGAGACGAAAGGGAGGAGAAAGTTAATGAAAGTGGGGCAGAAGCATTCTAAAGAACATGGGATTCATTGAATTGTTGAAGTGCAATCCCCCTCAAAATGATATAACTCATCAGTATTTCTATTTTTTCTTTTTTTAAATAGTTAAGCAAAATTGTTCCTCAAAACATTCTCAAATATGTTACCCGTGGAGGCAGAAAAAATTTGCAGAAGAAATTGAGAAAAGAAAAACCTTAGCGATGTGGAGAACAGGGGAGGGAACGAATAGTCTCAGTTTTTCAAGTGGTTATTAATAGTCCTATACAGAGAATAAACATTCAAATAGAACTTTTAAATTTTGTAAAAATCTATTTCTCATCGCAACCAAAAATAATGCTGCAAAATGTAAGATAGGTATTTTAAAGTATTATCTTCCATATTTAATGGAGGAGAAAAGTGAAGTGACTTACTCAGGGTAACACAGTAAGAGGAGAAGTGGTGCTCTTAATTTAGATTTTTTATCAGATTTAGTGAGACTTCCATTATGCCATGGTAGAAAGAAGAACTTATAAGATCAAATTAGTTCTTAACAATTTACAAACTGAAAACATTGAATTAGTCAGAACAACCTTAATAACATTGACATTGTATAATTTTTAAATTACTTTTCTTAAAAAAATAAGAATTAAAAGATAAGTCATTTCATGAATAGATTATCTATAAACAAACGAAGGTAATTTGTGTGTGTGTGTGTGTGTGTGTGTGATGTGATATGTTTTGTCCATGGCCATTGGAGATACCATTGGTTTAGGAGTTAGGATAACTTCCTTTAATTCTGGCTCTGTCACATTCTCTGCATCTCATTAGATGGCATTGACTGTGATTCTGTAAAAGTGGATAATAATATTAGATGTTCCCACTTCATATAATTGTGATAGAGGAGAATATGAAGGTTTTTTGCAAATGAGTAAGTACACTAAAAATATCAGGAATTTTCATAATCACTATCAGACATATCTATTATGAAAATCTTCCTCAATGTCTCCATCTCTCTGACTTTATCTCTCTGTATTTTTTTATGTCTCTGACTCTGCTTGCCTCTGCTTGTATATCTGTACCCACCGGTTTCTCTCTTAATACTGTCTTAACTGTATATATCATTCTAGTAGCAAAGGCATTTGTTTTGTCTTCATATCCTCAGTGTTTACTCTATAATTTGTATGTAAGGAAAGACACTGGTGCTATGATATCATTGGCATATTAAATCCCCAGGTGAAGATACTTTCTCTAACAATGCTGGTCAACATTGTCATGAGAACTCATGGTCCTAGAGAATTGTCTGGAAAACTGAAAGGTGAAGTCACTGTCAAGGGTCCCTTATAGTATGGGGCAGAGGGGTAATTTAAGCCTTGTTCCAAGTTTAGATCTTTATCACTATGCCATTTTGTCTTTCCGAATATATTGCATAAGGTAGGTGCTTAATAAATACAGCTTCTTAATAAATAGTAGGTGTTTAATAAACTATTCTGAATATTTTTTTAATCTGAAATCCGAATTGCCTCCTCGTTCTCTCTCCCTTTTTCTTCCCAAGACAGTAAGTAATCTAAATTATACATCAGCAATCATCTAAAACGTAGTTCCATATTAGTCATTTTGTGGAAGAAAATGTGAACCAGAAAGAAAGAGAAAGTAAGGAAGGAGGAAAGGAAGGAAAGAAGGAAGGAAGGAACGAAGGAAGGAAGGAAGGAAGGAAGGAAGGAAGGAAGGAAGGAAGGAAGGAAGGAAGGAAGAAAAAGCAAAGAAAGCAAAAAGAAAGAAAAGTAGTATGCTTTGATCTGCATTGAGACCTCTCTCAGTTCTTTCTTTGGAGGGAGGTATCATCTTTCATCATGAGTCCATAGAGAAGGTTTTAGATAATTTTACTGCTGAGAATAGCTAAGTAATTCACAGTAGTTCATACCTTTCTATCTATCTATCCATCCATCCATCCATCCATCCATCCATCCATCTATCTATCTATCTATCTATCTATCTATCTATCTATCTATCTATCTATCTATCTATCTATCTATCATCATCTATCTATTGTTCTGCTTCTGCTCACTTTACTCTCTATCAGTTTGTGTAAGTCTTTTCTTCTGAAAAGATTCTGCTCATCATTTCACATAACACAACAGTTTTCCATTACAGTTACAGACCACAATTTGTCCAGCCATCCCTGATTGATAAGTATTCCCTCAATTTCCCATTTTTAGCCACCACAGAAAGAGCTGCTATATTTAGTCTTGTACATAAATGTCCTTCCATGCCCCATCCTTTTAAAAAATGTCTTTGAGATAAAGACCTAGTATTGGTATTGCTGGATCAAAGCATATACATAGTTTTTAATCCTTTGAGCATGGATCCAAATTGTTGTCCAGAATGGTTAGATCAGTTCACAACTCAACCCACAGTGAATTACTGCTCCTGTTTTCACACACTTTTTCCAATATTTATAATTTTCTTATTTTTGTTATGTTAGGCAGTCTGCTGACTTTTTGAAAACAAAGAAATAACAACACCACCAAAATGTTCTGCTGTAAATTTCTACACATTTAGAAGTGTTGTGATCTAGGGGTTTTGGGAACCATGAAAGGCTAAGGTCAAGAGTATGGAACTGCCTGGAAAGAATTTGAGCACTCAAACTTTCTTTCACTCCAAGTAATTTATTGAAACACCAGTTGGTATGGATGACATTTCTAGTGATTCTGCACTATTTGCAACACCAATAAAAGTGGGCCCGATTTTAAGAATCTGAGAAATGTAACAGGAGTAAGATGGAATCATTTATACAGAAAGACTGTGGAATGATCTGGATTGGAACTAGAGGTAGCAAGTAGCCTGGGGTGGGTCAGGTAGAGACAAGGAGGGACACAGTCAAAAGGCAGTTAAAAATATTACTGGAATGGCCAATGACTCAACAAACATCAGGCATCTGGGCTGCGTGGAAAAGTCCAGGGTCTTTCCCTTTTTAAGGTCCAGACTCCAAAGACATGGCATTTTCCTTTCAGGGGTTCAGAAGGACTTTCAGAGCAGATTTTGTGAATTAAAACTTTGTCATATGTACTTCATCTTACACGCGTACCTCACTACTATTATGGCCTAAGTTTAAATTTACTCATCACATGGATACTATATCTATCTGGGGGGAGGAATGAACCAGTTTTTTCTAGAAGAATGTTTTGTATACATATAGATCTCTCTCTCTCTCTCTCTCTCTCTCTCTCTCTCTCTCTCTCTCTCTCTCTCTCTCTCTCGATATAGAGAGATATAGATAGATAGATAGATAGATAGATAGATAGATAGATAGATAGATAGATAGATAGACAGATAAATAGATAGATAGATATACCCTGCATTGTGTCTGAAATTAATTTTAACTACTCGGTGCTCAGGAAATGCTTCAGGTAGAGAAAATTTCAATTAAGATGAAATCAGCTGGTTCACAGAAATATCATATCATTTGATTTATTTCTCCCATATGAGACTTTGCTAGTATTATAAATCTAAATAATGTCATGCATGTTTTGTCATTACGCAAAGACTATCAACATGACCCTTGTAGAATTAATCAAATTCAAAGTGAGAAGTCAAATATGAGCACATTAATAAATCCTTTACATTCTTTCTATCTCAGGAAATCTGAAAAAGACAACATTAAAGAAAAATAAAACATGATATTCATAATGCAGGAGTGATTAATGAAAATTTTTATGGAGGTTGAGGTACTGTCTGAGCAAAACATTGAAGGACATGGGGAGTTTTAAGAATCAATTAAGAAGTGAATATGTTCCAGGTATAGGACATGGCTTATATTAATTACTAAATAAAAATCAATGTTGAATTGAATGAAGTTAATTTTGAAAGTACCAATCATCTCTAATCCTGATGTGATCCCCTCATTGTGGGGTGAAGATCATCCTAGAGCAATTAAGCCTGTATTAGTATAAAATCTAAGAGATACTTCCAATTTGGGAGATTTCAAATACAATTATTGTGAAAGACAACATCATTTACTTGTTATCTGATGACCAATCTGGTTAAGTTTTTAGAAACTCAATACTATAATGTTTTGTTTGGACACAGGGACCCATTATGCAAGTTAAATACAGAAGTGATTGATCTTCATAAATGGAGAAAAGTCATACCAGTTATGCCCTTGAAAAAGCAAAATGTAAAAAAAAAACCCCTCATAACTGCCCTATCTATGAGCTAATATTTCTTTTAGAAAAAAATAGCAATTTTTCATAATAATTATGACAAAGCATACAATAAGTAAAGGTAGTCTCATTTAGGCTGATTGTAATTAGATAAACTGAAATTTTGAGAACCTTAGAAAAATTTCAATTTTGAATTTGATAACATCATGATGGTGGGGGTTTAAACTTCTCAAAAAGGAAAAAAAATATCCCTTCAACTAGCTATTAAGTATGAATTCCTGATATTCCTTCAGGATTATGGGTTAAATTAAATGAATAATAATATAATTCTTGCCTTCAAGGAGCTGAATAATAAAGCATAAAGCTATTAGAGAATAATTTATGCTGAAGTATATGAGGCTGTTTAAATGTGAAATGGGGGTTCAGGGAAGTTAACTGTAGCCAAATTAGGGAGGCAGGGCAGTTGAGGTATGTGAACAAGAGTACAATATCTGCCATTAATATCTCTAATTAGTGCTCTGAGGATACTTGTAGAAGGCATGTAAAAACAAGGAAAAAACAAAATTAAAGAGGGGTAAGTAACAACACAAAACATTATCCCTATTAGAAAATGTCTGAGGATCAATGAAAAGTAATTGAAATAGTTAATAGGTTTCATGAGGTAACAGTAGAAAATAAATATGGGGGGGGGGGATTACCAGGATATTTATACAACACAGGAAGAAATAAGAGAAAATTCATTGAAATAAGTATAAAATTCATAAAATACCTGCAAGTTATCCTTCCAAGACAAATGAAAAATTATGAAAATAAAACTGAAAAGCACTCTCTACAGAAGATGAGACACAATTTTCTAGAAAGATATTCACTACTCATGTTTGGTCCATGCCAATCTAAGAAAAAAGGCTATGTACATCAATTTTAGGCAGTGCTATACAAATATATTTCTTAGGGGATAATTTATATAACTTTTCAAAATCAATCAATCAACAAGCATTTATCAACTATTATTGATATATAGTGTGCCAGTAACTCTGTTAGGTGCTTGAATTAGAAATCTGAAGTAAAACAATCCCTGTTCACTAAAGGATTACATTCTGTTGGATACCATACGCTGACAAATGATAGACTGAGAAAAAAAGCATATTAGCAGCGAATATCAAGAAGAAATATCTGATAACCAAAATATATAGGGAAATGACACAAATATATAACATTAAAACTATTCCTAAATGGATATTTCAAGAATACAGTTTTCAGAAGAATTGCAAACTATAAACTTCCATATGAAACTATAATTAAAATAACTCTGATATTTCATGTCATATTACGCAAATTGACAAAGATGAGGGAAAAAGCAAATGTTGATAAGTCTTTGAAAAACATATATATTGAAATAGTTCTGGTACGCTTATGAATTGGTACAAATATTTTAGATATCAATTCAAAATTCTACAAGAAAAGTGAGTAAACTAGCCCTTTAATCCAGGAACCTCACTGATGGCCAAAGAATTAAAAATAGAAACAAAGATTGAAATAGCGATAGCAAAAAAAGTCAAAAACAAAAGTATTACACCTGGGGAATGGTTGAAAAGACAATGCCATGTGAACATAATGAGATACTTTTGTACAGTAGGGCCAATTATAAAGAATTCATGGAAATATGGGAAAGTCTATATGGATGGATGCAGCACCAAATAAGCAGAAAGAAAAGTATGATATAAACAATAATGACTGTATGACAAGAATAACAATAGCTTAATTTTTGAGAGTATTTTCTTAGCTTTCCCCTAATCTCTTAGTTATACTTGCCTTAGATTTCATAAAATTCTTCCAAATTTCATAAAAATCTGGTCATAGTATCCTTATAGGTGACTTTAATATCTGTGTGTATGAATAGTTGATAAAGATCTCACTGAGGCAGGGAGAGGTTAACTGACTTGTCAGGAGTGACTTAGTTAGTACACATCTGAGGCTATATCTGCACTCACATCATCCTGATTCAAGACGCAGTGAACTATTCGTAGTTCTTTATTTATATCTAGCTGCTTTCATATTATCCTTTTTTAGTTCCCCAACCTAACAGTGATTATTCTTATCTTGAATCATTTTTGCCTTTTTCCTGGGTGTGAGGTGAAACATCAAGGTTGTTTTGATTTGTGTTTCTCTTAACATTAAATGTCATTCTCTTATATCATTATAAAGTGTTTACAGTATTTTTGGAAAATATATCATTTCAGCACTAATTCATTAGGATAATGGATTTCTGGATCTCTATGTGTATATACAAAAATCTGTACATATATACCTTCAGGTGTGTGTATACATACACACATATATACATACAATTTGTATCAGATTTTTCAGATTTACATATATATAAATATATGTCTGAGAAATTCTACACTCAGAATTTTTTTAATTTTCATATTCAACCAATTCCTTTCTTATCTTAAATGTATCACATTTTTTCTATGGAAGTATTTCCATTTCATATATTCATCGTGACTGTTTCTCAATCATTAATTGAGACAGCTATTTTGTCTATGCTATTACAGCAGGAAACCCATACAAATAAAATAGTCTGAAAATAAATTTGTAGCATTTTATTTGATAAAAAATAGAACTCTTTATTCACCCATGTCCAAAATGTAATAAGACTTTAGGCTCAAAAGGATTTTTCCAAGTACTATTAAAATTTTATTAACTGACTTTGTTCAGATGGGCTTTGTCCATAGAAGATGGCTTCATTCATATTTGGAAAGTCCAGAGGAGAATCATGCATATAACCTGGACAAGAATGAAAATATGAGGGGCTCCTTTTTCTTTTTTGAGGAACCATAAAATCATCAGCAAAGATGAAAATTTCAGCATACGAAGAAGTCCAGAATTAGATTATATATGAAACTGTGATTCTATTACAAATAAATTATTTTTAAATTATATTACGTAAATTGAATATGGCACTGCCAAGATTGACCTACTTAAATATATCCCCTTTTAAACTTCGTTCTACAAATTGATGTTTCACTTTGTTTTTTTTATCATTAACTCTTCTTGTGCATTTAAAAAAACTTTCTTGGAGTGTTTTTAGGAGAGATAGGAACTTCTGAGAATTTTAATATCACCAACTTATCCATAAGTATTCAGTATATTAATGCAATTAATTTCTTTGTATTTTTTTTACCCCTTTATGATTTAGTAAATCATTCTTTAATCTCTATTTGGTGGTTCTTTTCTCCACATTTCACATTCATGGTAATGATATTGAATGAAAATCTACAAATGATACATATCTAATTTTTACCTTTACGGGTTTTTTTGAGTTTTTAATGCGCATATTGGTGCCTTATAAGATAGAAAAACTGGTAAACTCATAAAGAAGCTCAACAATTATCATCAAAGTTCCACCATACCTACTCTTCTAACATGTTCATATCTGACAGAGTTTTTGTTTACTTCTACATAAAACATTAGTCAAGTCTGAAAGAGATACACTTAATTAACTGCCATGTATCTATGTGTCTATATGTCTGTCTATCAGTCTATCTATTCATCCATCTCATTTGATAATCCAGTAGCTTTTTCATTAATTACTTAAATGATATACAGTTTTTTGAACATTTTTTTAAAGAAGGAAATGATAATAACTAGTCCTGGAACAGGAAAATATCATGTGATGAACCAACATTCACCAATACTGCTTGGGAGCTTCTCTGCAACTTATATCTTTAGACATATGTTTGGAAAACGGAAAGGTTAAGTGACTTGTTCGGTGTCACATAGTCACCATGTGTCAGGGATAGGACTTGAACCAAGGTCTTCCAGGCTTCAAGGTCAACTCTCTAGCTATTATATGACAAGGCCTCACAAGTTTATTTAATGCTACTACAATTCATTACTCATCGTACTTTTAAGTCCAATATGTTTGGCTAGATTTTCTCCCTCCTTTCCTCCCTCCCTCTCTCTCTCTCTCTCTCTCTCTGTCTCTCTGTCTCTCTCTGTCTCTCTCTGTCTCTCTCTCTCTGTCTCTCTCTCTCTCTCTCTCTCTCTCTATATATATATATATATATATATATGCATATATATATGTATGTATTTATATGTTTTTGAATTCATCAGGAACATGGCAAATTATACACCGTCTCTTCATTTTAACTTCGATAAAATCTCCAACATACAGGGAATTATTGACTTCTCTTTCTTTTTCTCCTTCCCTTCCTTCCATCCTGAAATAAGTGAATACTGGAGATCAGCATCATTGATGAATGAAATATAAAATTTCTTAGTAGGAGATTGAAGAGAGAAGGATAAAAATAGTTAATTTCTCCCTTATATTAACCTGGAAAAGGAAAATTAAAAAAATACTTTGCACATTCTAACCTAGTTCACTCCTTTTATCCTTTCACATTATCCTAGATTTAAAGCACTGAGCCTAGGTCTCTAATCCACCTTGTTTTTCTTTTTTTTCCCCTACTCTTCCTTCTTTTTTTATCCTTCTTTCCTTCCTTTTTTCTTTCTTTCTTTCCTTCTTTTTTCATTTAGCTTATATCTTATTCTGTCCTTACCTGAACACCCACTCTCTCCTTACTTATTACAATTTACTCTCCTGTTTATTCTCTTAAATTTTTTTCCCACACCAAGTGAATAACAAGACTCATTATTTTCCATGCTCTCAGCCTCCTTTCCCCTTCCAATATCCCATCAACCTCCTCTAAATTTTTGATTACTTTGATATCTAGTATCAGAAGGAATATTAAGTTCTTATCTTTTCTATTCTCTATTGTGTTTGTTTTTAGAGCACACAGTTTCAGGGCTTTCTTCTTTTATTGTTTAGTCATCCTAAAAGGAAGTGAAATTATGCTTAATATATGCCTATTGATTGATTGATTAACAAGTTAATTTAAAAGCAGGGCATCTAGGTTAGAATCTACAATTCATTCAACTCCTCACATCTGTTTACCTTTTTGTATTTTATTATGGTAAAGGTGAACATTTTGGAACCTACAACTGTATACACTCACAAAATAATTGATTTTGGTTGTAATTTTGAATATGTTTATTCTTTCAGGCTTTTTCCTTATTGGGCATTATTTTCATTTCTCAGACTTCCATTTCTTCTTTCACAACTCCCCTTTCCATCAGTAGTAAATGAGTTCATCTGTGGCAGATTGCCACCATCTATTTCTTTCACTTTTAGCAATTTCTCTTTCCCATGGACAATTCTATAAAATACTCTTCAGATAGGAGACATTTAGTTAAGATGGTCTTTCATTATTATAGACACCTTCTGAATAAGATTAGAACCACTAATCTCATAGATAGAGTATAACATTCAAGCTGCTTCCCTCATTATCTTTCATTCCCACTTGTAAGTGATGCCCTTTTCACAATATCTTGCTCATTTCCTCAATAATTAAATAGACATCAAATATTTTGAATTAAATTAAAATACATTTTCATCCTCCATGTGTATGTTTTAATTTGATTTTCAATCAATTTTTTCATTACTTTGTAATATAAATTTCAGTTACTATTTTAATTAATAAGCTTTTCTCAAGAAAATAGTTAATGTGGACATAGAGAAATTATTTGTGCATGTATAGGTATAAATGTAAAACTACATGAATACTTTTTTGTCAAGTAGTTCTCTCAAAATAACAGGACTCTAAATTAAATCAAAACCATGACTTCGATTTCAGAAAAAAACAAAGCAAAAACCAAAAAAACTATCCTTATTTATACCTGAAGTTGAATTTCATGAAAAGAATAGCTTTCTGCTAAATGAAAGCCCTTCATTGTAACGAAAATATGTTGAAAAGCAAAGAAAAAAATTACATGAGCTATTTCTGAGAATGCATGTATGATTTTATACCTTCAGCCTACCACCTCTCTTCCAAGAACTAAAAAGTGTTTATCATTATCGGTTTTTTTTTTTTTTGAGGACATGATTGTTTGCTATTTTGGTCGGAGATCTAAGATCTTTCAAAGTTATTTCCCCACATATTATTATTGTAATCATGCTATGAATTATTCTTTTGCTTCTGCTTGAGTTCACACAAGAGGGAAAGGGAATAACGTTTAGTAAGTGCCGGGCACTTGATTCAATAATTAAGAGCATGATGTAGAAAGATACCTCCAAAATCATTAAGCTATACATTCCCTTTGACCCAGGAATCCTACTAATAGGAATATACTCCAGGAAGGTAAGGACAGTGGCAAAGTTCAATACATAAAAGAATATTTTTATATATGTATATGTTTGTACATGAGCACATGTATATACATAGGAGGGACGGGAGAAAGAGAGAGAAAGAGAGACAATGTATATACACAGAACAAGAAACAAAATGTATCTCTATTAAGGAACTTCTGAACAAATGATGTTTTGTGAATGAAATGAGATTTAGCTAAGTAGTATTGTAGAAAGAACACTAGACTTGTAGTCAGGACAATCTGAATGTTACTCTAGCTCCAGACACTTAGCTACTATGTAACTCTGATCAAACAACTTCAGTTCTCTAACCTTGAGCTTCCTTCTTTGTAATAATGGCATCTTCTTCATAAGTATGGAAAGATGATCAAATGAGGTAACATATGTAAAATGTTTTGCAAAGCCTTATATTCTTTTATAAATGCTAGTTTTATTAATTAGTTAATATCAACTCTCTCCTAATTCTAATCACAGTTATTTTCCTTGTGCTGAAATTTTCAGTCATTTCTTCTTTTATGATCAAGCTTATCATTTCCTTTTTCCTATATAATTTTTCTATTTTCAGTTTTCAACATTCACTTCAACAAAACTTGAATTTCAAATTTTCTCCCCATTTCCTCCCTCCTGCAACCCCAGGAGAGCATTTTTTGAGATTGCCTTTCCTCTAATCTACTCTCCCTTCTATCACCCCCCACCCATCCCCTTCTCTTCTGTTTTCCTGTAGGATAAGATAGATTTCTTATATTGCCTATATATTTAATTTCCTGCTTACATGTAAAAAACCACTAACATTCTCTCCCTTCCCCCTTCTCCACCCACTCTCATTAAGAAGGCAAAAAACTTGATAAAGGTTATTTAAGTGTGGTCATGCAAAACACCTCCACAGCAGTGATTTTGTAACAGACTAACTATATTTCTACCTATCCTCTCCCACCCTCCATTTATTCAATTCTTTCCTTTGACTTGTCTCTCTGCGAAACTGTTTGCTTCCAATTCTTTCCCCAATCTGCGGTCCTTCCTATTATTCCCCTTCTCTTATTTCCTTTCCCCTTGATTTCTTGTAGGGTTAGATAAACTTCCATGCCCAACTAAGTGTGTGTTATTTCCTCCTAAAGCCAAATCTGATGAAAGCAAAACTCATTTAGTACCTCTCACCTTCACCTTTTGCTCTCCATTGTAAAATTTTTTTGCCTCTTTTATGAGAGATGATTTACTACATTCTACCTCACCCTTTCTATTTGTCCTAGTACTTTCCTGTCAACCCTTAATTTTCTTTTTTGGATATCACCCCTCATATTCAGCTCACATATATACACATACAAACATTCATACACACATGCATATATACACACACACGTGTATATATGTATCTATGTTTATATATACATGCCCTACAACTATGAATGTGTGTATGTGTGTGTGTGTGTATACATGCATAAATATATCCTCCAACTATCCTAATGCTGAAAATGGTCTCATGAGCTATAAATATCTTTCCGTATAGGAATGCAAACAGTTCAACTTTAGTAAGGCCCTTATGTTTTTTCTTTCCTGTTTACCTCTTCATGCTTCTCTTGCTTCTTGTATTTGAAAGTCAAATTTTCTCTTTAGCTCTGATCTTTTTAATAAGAATGCTTGAAAGTCCTCTATTTCATTGAAGTTCCATTTTTTCCCTCTAAGTATTATACTCAGTTTTGCTTGGTAGATACATCTTGGTTTTAATCATAGCTCTTTTGACCTCTGGAATATGGTACTCCAAGTCCTCCAGTCTCTTAGTGTAGAAGCTGCTAAGTTCTGTGTTATCCTGATTGTGCTTGTACAATATTTGAATTGTTTTTTCTGGCTACTTGTAATATTTTCTCCTTGACCGAGGAACTCTGAAATTTGGCTGTCATATTCCTAGGAGTTTTCCTTTTGGGATCTCTTTCAGGAGGTGATCAGTAGATTCTTTGCATTTCTATTTTACCCTCTGGTTCTAGAATATCAGAGCAGTTCTCCTCGATGATTTCTTAAACAATGATATCTAGGCTCTTTTTTTTTTTGATCATTGCTTTCGGATAGTGCAATGATTTTTAAGTTATCTCTCCAGGATCTATTTTCCAGGTCAAATTGTTTTTACAATGAGATACTTAACATTGTCTTCAATTTTTTCATTGTTTTGTTTTTGTTTTATGATTTCTTATGAAATTATTATCTTCCATTTGCTCCATTCTAAATTTTAAAGAATTATTTTCCTTAGTAGTTTTTGGAAGTCATTTTTCCAATTGTCTGGTTCTCCTTTTTAAGGCATTCTTCTCCTCATTGGCTTTTTGAACATCTTTTGCCATTTTGGTTAGTCTATTTTTAAAACTGTTACTTTATTCAGCCTTTTGGGGGGGGGGGTTACTTTAGCAAGTCATTGACTCATTTTTCATGATTTTCTTGAATCCTTCTCATATCTCTTCCCATTTTTCCTCCACTGCTCTTACTTGCTTTTCAATAACCTTTTTTTAGCTCTTCTGTGGCCTGAGACCAATTCATATTATTTTAGAGGCTTTGAATGTGGAAGCTTTGGCTTTGTGTTCTTCTGGTTGTATGTTTTGACCTTCCTCATCACCAATGGCATAAGAAAATACCTCTTTACCAAGAAAGTAAGAATCTATAGTCTGTTTCTTTTCCCCCATTTGCTCATTTTCCCAGCCAGTTACTTAACTTTTGAACTTTTAAGTAAAATGGAGGGTTCCAGAAGCAGCTTCTGCTTCAGCAGTGGTAACTGGTGTCCTAGGGCTGGGACCAGGCTGCAGCAGGGACTGGGAAGGGGTTTGAGACTGGGGTTAGGACTGGGACCAGGCAAAGACTGGAGCTGAATCGGGACCATGCTCTTCTCTCAACCAGATGGAAGACCCTTCCCACAGACCTTTGAAGCTGTCTTTAGTGTTTGTGGGTTGTTGGCAATCTGCAGCAGCTGCCCATGATTCATTCTTTTACTGCTTGCTCACAATCAGCCCATGCCATCGTGGCCTGCACTGAACTATGCTCTGCTCCCTGCCTGGTGTGATAAACCCTTCTCATTGAACTTCCAAATTGTCTTGAGCTGTAAATTTGCTTCAATCTGTCATTTTGTGGCTGCTTCGAAATTTGTTTAAAGTCATTTTTATAGGTATTTTTGAGGGGTTTGGAGGGAGAGCTGTAGCAAGTCTTTGCTTCTATTCAACCATCTTGATATCAAAGCCCCTCCCTCACCATCATTTCTTTTGAGTAAGAATCCTCCTGTTTATAATGGGGAAAGGTATTATCTTCCTTTCATCTTTATTTTATTATGTGACTTTTAATATTGAGGTCGTGTATACATTTGGAGTTACTTTTGTTACTGTATGGTGTAAGATATTGGTCTAAAGTTCAGTCTCTAAACAGTGCCATTTCTGCTAGTTTGTCAGCAAGTTTTCCCAATAATTTTTATCACATAGAGCATTTTTATTGAAGTAACTGAGGTTAACTCTTTTTAGACAATATGCTACTACGTTTAATTGCTCATCACCTCCACTGGATTCCATTATGCCCATACAGATGATAATCAGATCTCTATTCCCAGCTCTAACCTTCATGACCTCAGGTCTGATCTCTTCAGTTTGATATTTGGCATCTCCAACTAGATTTCCTATAGAGCTCTAAATCCCAATATGTCCAAAAGAAAACTTAATATCTTTGTTTCCAAGCCCTCCACTCTAACTACATTTGTTATTACTATTGAAGGCACCATCATCTTTTCAGTAATCTAGCATTACAACCTAAATGCTATCCTTCATATTTCCTCATTCTCACTTACCCAGTCCTTCCAATCAGTTACCAAATAGTATTGATTTTTGCAGTTGTAACATCTCATTTATTTACTTATTTAATCCCTTCTCATCTCTTAAAATGCCACATCTGGATACAAGCCCTTATCCCTTCACTCCTAGACTTCACAAGTAGCCTTCTAGTTGTTTACTTACTTGATACAGAAAGCAAAATGACTGTCCTAAATATATATCTAGCGGGATTTTTTCTGTTTTTCCTTGGGGCTACTGAAACTGAGAAAATGGAATGTACAGTTTAGTGACTTTGGGGGTATTTTCTACATTATGCTCATAATTATTGAATCAATTATAAGTATACAAACAATAAATTATTGTTCCTGCTCCCCTACAACTCTTCCAAAAATAAGTATTTTTTTCCCTTGTAATCTTTGCTATTCTAATGGTTGGAAAGGGGAGGTGTGCAATTCTTTTAATTATCATTTCTTTTAGAATTAGTGACTTGGAAGATTTTTCATGTGGTTATGGATAAGTTATTGCCCTTAATCTGGAAAAATGTCAGTTCAAGAAGTGGAGCCAAGATGGTGGAGTGAAAGCAAAGGCTCACCTGAGCCCTACCACAAATTCCTTCATAAACCTCTAAAAAGGGAATCTGAGCAAATTTTAGAGAGGTAGAATCCACTAGGAGACAGAGTGTAGCAGATTGCCAGCCCAGGACTGTCTGGAAGGTTGACAAGTAGGCTCTGTTACACAGGGCTGGGGGAGTGCAGAGCACACAAGGCTGCACCAGTGCAGACTCACCCATGGCAAAGTGGAGCAGGAATGACCCTGGGTGCACTGAAGTAGAAGCAGCAGTGCAAATTCTCAAACACATCAGCATAGTATGGGAGTCCAACTGATTTGTGTGAGAGAGGAACACAGGGCTCCAGGATACAGCAGTTGCCACTACTGAGACTATCAACCCATACATTAAATGTTTGAAAGTCACATACCTGAACTTCTGGGAGCCCTCCCCTTGTTGACCTTGAAAATACTCAGAGGATGTTTCTCCAGGAAAAATACTGGAATAGTGGAATCAGAAGGTGGGCAATTTTCTTTCAGTTCAGAAGGCTAGAGAGATTGTGTAGAAGGGTCCCTCTTGCTGTGGCTGAAGGAGACCAGTGTGGAAGCAGAAGTGCCCCAGATAGCCCTATGTCAGTTGGACAGGAGGAAGTCCTGAGCCCCAAGGGGGTAGAGCATGTCAGTGCCAACACCAGGACCCCAGACATGCCTTAGCACAGTCAGTCGAATTGCACAGGCACCAGTCCAGATGGGAGCTCAACAGACACTGAGCTTGCTTGTGCATAAGCTCAGCCTTAAGGTAAAAGAAGAACTCTTGTGGTCACACAAACTCTCTTCCATAACTCACGTTGTGAGCTTCAGTGTAACCTTGGGAAACATCAGAAAGACTTTGATCTGGCCTTGGCCTTGACACACACCAGCAAGGTCAGCAACAGGTAAGGTGCAGCAGTCTAGCTTCAAGCTGAAAGAACCAGAGATCAAAACACAGAAAGCCAGTAATCAGGCCTGAAGTTCTCAGGACAAGAAATATGGAATAGAGCCCCCTGTGTATCAGAACTAGAGATTCACTTTAAAAGCCAGGAAAAAGGCAATCACCATGAGGAAAAAGCAAATTAGAAAACCAAAGACCTGATATAGAATCTTACTATGGGGACAGAGATGACCAAAATACGAATTCAAGAGACAAAATATCTACATGTGAAACCTCAAAAGGGAATATGAAGTGGTCTCAAGCCCAAAAAGCGTTCTTGGAAGAGCTCATGTAGGGTTTTAAAATCTAAATTAGAGAGGTAGAAAAAATTGGCCAATGATTTTAAAAATACAGTTGACAAAGTGGAAAAAAGAATTCACTGAAAAGAACAGCTCCTCAAAAAAGAAAAATTGGGCAAATGGAAAAAGAATCACAAAAGCTAACAGGGAAAATTGGGCAAATGGAAAATGAAGTACAAAGCAATCTGAATAAAACAATTTATCAAAAATTAGAATTGGACAAGTAGAAGCTATAGACTATATGAAACATAAAGAATCGAACAGAAATTAAAGAATGAAAAAAAGGAAGAAAATATAAAATACCTCATGGCAAAAACAACTGACTCGAAAAATAGATACAGGAGAGAAAATCTATGAATTATTGGCTTACTAGAAAGCTGTGATGAATAAAAGTGCCTGGACAATATCTTCCAAGAAATCATCAAGGGAAACTGCACTGAGGTCCTAGATCCGAAAGAAAAAATAATCTTCAAAGGAACCCACCAATCAATTCCTGAAAGAGAACCCAAATAGAAAGTGTGAAGGAATATTATTGCCAAATTGCAGTACTATCAAGGTAAAGAGAAAATAGTGCAAGAAGCCAGAAGGAAACAATTCATATATTGAGGAAATACAGACAGGATCAAACAAGTCCTTGCATCTTCTACATTACAAGGTCACAAAGATTGGAAAATGATATTCTGTAAGGCAAAGGAGTTTGGACTAAAACCAAGGATCAATTACTCAACAAAACTGAACATAATATTTCAAACAAGGAGATGGACACTCAGTGAAATAGGGAATTTCCAGACCTTCCTAATAAAAAAGTAAGAGCTGAATAGAAAATTTGATCTTCAAATACAAGACTCAAGACAGGCATAAAAAGGTAAACAGATAAAAAACTTGTTATTCAATATGTGCAAACTGTTTAAATCCCTAAAAGGGAGAATGATACTTGTTTTTCTTGAGAATTGTATATTTATTATGATAGTTAAAAAGCATATAAATAGATAGAGGAAGTGGGCATAAATTAACTGATGTGATGATAAAAAGCATAATTAAGGTGTGTGAAGGGACTGTAATGGGAGAGGAGAAAAGGAGGAGGCAGAAAAATGTAAACTACATCATAGAAAGTGGCAGGAAAGCATATCATAGTAGAGGGAAAGAGGAGAGAGAGATAAGCATTGTTTGATCTTTACCCTAATTGGATTTGGTTCAGGAAATGAACAAAACCCTCAGTCAAGTATAAACATCCAACTTGCCCTACAGACAGTAGGAAGAGAAATAGGAAAGAAAGAGAGAGGGTTAAAAGCGAAGGAAGATGTAGCAAGGAGAAAAGGAAATAAAAGGGATGATATAAAGGAGAGATGATGGAGGGAGGTGATGGTCAAAAGAAAAAGTCTATTAAGGAGGAGAAGGAAGAAATAAGAAAATAATAACCTTGGGGAGGTAGGATAGAGATAATGATGCAGACAATAATCAGAACTGTGAATGTGAATAGGATGAACTCTTCCATAAAACAGAGGCAGAGAGCAGAATGGATTAAAAATCGTAATCTTACAATATGCTGTTTACAAGAAACACAACTGAAAATGAGGAATACACACAGGGTAAAGGCAAAAGACTAGAGACGAAAGTATTATGCTTCAGCTGACATAAAAATATAGGGGTAGCAATCCTAATATCAGACAAAAAAAAGCAGAAATATATCTAATCAAAAGAGTCAAGGAAGAAAACTATATTCTGCTAAATATCACCATAAACAATGAAATAATATCATTACTAAATGTATATGTAGCAAGTGGCGTAGCATCCACATTCTTAGAGAAGTTAAGGGAGTTACAGGAAGAAATAGACAGTAAAACTATACTAGTGGAAGACCTCAACCTCCCCCTCTCTAAATTTGATAAATCTAACCTCAAAATAAACAACAAAAAAGTTAAGGAGGTGAATAGAATTCTGGATGAAGTAGATCTCATAGAACTCTGGAGAAAATTGAAAGGAGATAGAAAGGAATATGCCTTTTTCTCAGTGATACATGGCACATACAAGGCCATGCACTAAGGCTTAAAACTTCACCACTCAATACAGAAAGGCAGAGATTGTCAATGCATCCTTTTTCAGATCATGATGCAGTAAAATTGTATGTAATAAAGGACCATGGAAAGGTAGACCAAAAATTAATTGGAAATTAAATATTGGAAATTAAATAATATCATCCTAAAGAATGAATGTGTCAAAAAACAAATCATGGAAACAATCAATTACTTTATTCATGAGAATCATAATAATGAGACAACCTATAAAATAGTATGGGATGTAACAAAAGCAATTCTTAAGGGAAGTTTTATATCGTTGAATGCTTATATGAATAAAATAGAGAAAGAGGAGATCAATGAATTGGGCATGCAGCTGAAAAATCTAGAAAAAAGAACAAATTGAAAATCCCCAATTAAATGTCAAATTAGAAATAGTGAAAACCAAAAGAGAAATTAATGAAATTGAAATTAAAAATACTATGAAATTAAAAATAAAATTGAGAGTTGGTGTTATTAAAAAAATAAAATTGATAAACCTTTGGTCAATTTTACTTTAAACAAAGAAGAAAACCAAATTACCAATATCAAAATTGAAAGGGGAGAATTCATGTCTAATGATGAGGAAATTAAAGCAATAATTAGAAATTACTTTACCTAACTGTATGATCATAACTTTCATAATCCAAGTGAAATGGATCAATATTCTAAAGTATATAAATTGCCCAGATAAACAGAAAAGGAAATAAAATACTTAAATAACTCGATCTCAAAAAAAAAATTGAATTTGAACAAACCATCAATGAACTCCCTAGGGAAAAAAATCTCCAAGGCCAGATGTATTTAGAGCTAATTCTATAAAACATTTAAAGAACAGTTAATTCTGTTACTGTATAGATGATTTGGAAAAATTGGCGAAAGAATCCTACCAAAATCTTTTTATGACATAAATATTGTTCTGATATCTAAATTGGGAAGAGTCAGCAGAGAAAGAAAATCGTAGACCAATTTCTCTAATGAATAGAGTTGCAGAATTCTAAATAATATATTAGCAAAAAGATTATAACAACTTATTACAAGAACAATACATTATGAGGAGGTAGGTTTTATTCTAGGAATGCAGAGCTGGTTCAACATTAGGAAAACTATCAGCATTATTGATTATATCAAGAACAAAATTAGCAGAAGTTATATAATTATCTCAATAGATGCAGAAAAATCCTTTGACAAAATACAACACCCATTCCTATTGAAAACCTTGGAGAGCATAGGAATAAATACAGCCTTTTTTAAAACAATAACTAATGTCTACCTAAAACCGTCAGCAAAAATTATGTATAATGAACATAAGACAGATTCTAGAGCTAGAAAAATAATGTGAAAATTCGTCTAGAAGAACAAGAGGTCCAGAATATCAAGGGAATTAATGATAAGAAATGCTAGGGAAGGTTTCTCAGCCATACTAGGTATCAAACTGTATTATAAAGGAGCAATCATCAAAACCACTTGGTACTGGCTCAGAAATAGAGGGGTAGACCAGAGGAATGGGTTAGGTACTCATGACACAGTAGTCAATAAATATAACAGTCTTCTGTTTGATAAACCCAAGGACCTCAGCTTCTGGCATAAGAACTCACAGTCTGAAAAAACTGCTGGGAAAACTGGGTAATAGTGTAGCAAAAAATAGGTATAAACCAATGCCTGACACCATACACCAGGATAAAGTCCAAATGAGTAGGCTGATACCGTAAGTAAAGTAGAAGTGTAAGGAACAGTTTATTTCTCAGATTTATTGGAGAATGGGTAAATTCATGACCAAACAAAAGATAGAGAACATTATGAAATGCAAAATGGAGAATTTGATGGCCTTAAATTGAAGTTTTTGCACAAACAAAGCCATGAAACCAAGATTAGGAGAGAAGGAGAAAACTGGGAAAGAATTTTTGTAACTAGTGTCTTAAATAAAAGCCTCAGCCCCAAAATAAATAGAGCACTCAGTCAAATGTACTAGAATACAAGTCATTTTCCAATTGATAAATGATCAAAAGATACAAACAGGCAATTTTCAGAGGAAAAATAAAACTATCTACAGTTACATGAAAAAATGCTCTAAATCACTATTGAGTAAGGAGATGCAAATCAAAACAACTCTGAGGTACCACAATACACCTATCACACCTATCAGAGTGTCTAACATGACAAAACAGGAAGATAATAAATGTTGGAAAAGATGTGGACAAGTTGGGACACTAATTCATTATTGGTGCAGCTGTGAGCTGATCCACCCACTCTGGAAAGCAATAAGATCAGTCGTGAAACAAGGATGTCCATTATCACCACTGTTATTCAATATGGTACTAGAGAAAGGGAAGGCTTATAGAAGGGACAGCATACTGGGGTAGGCAGTGGTCTGTTATCACCATTGTTATTCAGTATGGTATTAGAAATGTTAGCTATAGCAATAAGAGAAGGAAAAGAAATTGAAGGAATTAGAATAGGCAAAGAAGAAACTAAGTTATCATTCTTTGCAGATGATATGATGATATATTCAGGGAATCCTAGGGAATCAAGCACAATCTACCTGAAATAATAAACTACTTTGACAAAGATGCAGGACACAAAATAAACTCATATAAATGACCTGCATTTCTACATATTACTAACAAATGCCAACAGCAAGAGATAAAAAGAGAAATCCCATTTAAAGCTATGGTAGACACTATAAAATATTTGGGAGTCTACTTGCCAAAAGAAACCCAGGGACTATATGAACACAATTGCAAAACACTTTTAGCACAAATAAAGTCGAATCAAAGTAATTAGAAAAACATCAGTTGCTCATGTGTAGGCTGAGCTAAAATTAGAAGGAAAGTAGAACACTTGGGAGTGGGAGGGAATTTAAGTTTTTAATATAGGCTCCATTTCTAAAATATATAGATAAGTGAGTCAAATTTATAAGAATACAAGTCATTCTCTAATAGAAAAATGGTCAAATGATATAAACAGGTAATTTTCAGAAGAAGAAAACAAAGTTATCTGTTGTCATATGAAAGAATGCTCTAAATCACTATGGATTAGAGAAATTCAAATTAAAACAACACTGTGGTACCACTTCAAGCTTATCAGATTGATTAACATGACTGAAAAGGAAAATGACAAATGTTGGAGGGGATGTGGGAAAATTGGGATACTATTGGTGTAGTTATGAACTGATCCAAACATTCTAGAGAGCAGTTTGGAACTATGCCCAAAAGACTGTAAACTGTGTATACACGTTGACCAAACAATATCAGTACTATGTATCACAAAGAGATTAAATAGGAAAAGAGGATAATATGTACAAAAGTATTTATAGCAGTTCTTTTTATGCTGTAAAAGAATTGGAAATTGAGGGGATGCCCATCAATAAAGGAATGACAGAATGAGTTTAGAAAGATGATATTGATGAAAGAGTATTGGGCTATAAGAAAGGATAAATACGATACTTTCAGAAAAAAAAAAACCTGGAAAGACTTACATGAACTGGTACAAAGTGAGATGAACAGAACCAGGAAAATATTATACAAAATAATAGTAATATTGTATGATAATCAACTGTGAATGACTTAGTTATTCTCAGCAATACACTGATCTAAGACTTGTGATGAAAACTGCTATCCACCTCCAGAGAAAGAAGTGATGAAGTCTGAATGCAGATCAAAGTATAACCTTTTTTCTTTCACTTTTTTTGTGGGGGATTATTTGTGGTTTCTTTCACCACACAATTAATTTGGAAATGTGTTTTGCATAACTATACTTGTACTATCTGTATTAATTTTTCATCTCCTCAATGAGATGTAAGAGTAGGCTAAGAGGGAGAAAATTTGGAACTCAAAATTAAAAGAAAAGAATGTAAAATGTTTTTACATGTAATTGGAACTTTTCCTTAAAAGCTAGCCCTCTCCATCACAAAATTAATAGAATGTTTTCAAATATGTATTTTGTTTTATTTGTTTATATCCAAACAATTGATTCTTACATTAACTCAATGTCATTAACAACATTTTCCCCTTCCTGTAGGATTACATGATGGGGTTAGGTCCAGATACTGTCCTAATAGAGCAAGGAAATTCATCAAGGTTACTGCGGAACTTAGCCGCTAAAGAAGCTATCTTTCTCATCTGTGTGCATAAAACATATAGTCAAGAGGACAGGAATAAAGGATATACATTGGTTTTCAGAATTCTATTAAATCACAAGGGTCCGAACATCACAGATGTATAATTTTTTATGACTTTTGGTGGCCAGGAAGCGAAGTCAATGGATGCAGGGAACCACCAGGTGTGGGGCAAACTTCATTGTCTTTTAGGGAAAATTAAACCCTGCTACAAAGATGAGGAGGGGATCCTGATAGATATGGGTCCTTTCACAATAAATATGCACAATGACACAAGACAAGATGGAAGAGAGGGAAAGACCTCACAAAATATACCACTTGAATTTTCTAACTTGAATGCAATGAGAAATAATGATGCCAAAGGATCAATAGTGAAACATGCTACACACTTTCTATCAGAAAGATTGTTGTTGTTCAGTTGTATCAGTCATGTCTGACTCTTTATGACCCAATTTAGTGTTTTCTTAGCAAAGAATCTGAAGTGCTTTGCCATTTCCTTTTCTGGTCCATTTTACAGATGCGGAAGCAAAGGAAAACAGGATTAAATGACTTATCTACTTGAAATTCAGTTAAGTGTTTGAGGTCAGATTTGAACACAGGTCTTCCTAGCTTCAATCCCTGTGATCTATCCACTATGCCACTTAGTTGCCCAGAAAGTTAATCACTTAAAATATATGTGACATGATATTCTGGACATGACTGGCCAGAGTGACGTTGTTTTATTTGATTTTACATATTTTTATGAGGGGTTCTTTGTGTTATGCTTTCTCTTTTTGTTCAATGAATGTGGAGTGGAAGGCAGAGAACAAACGTATAAAATAAGCCAAAAGACTACATAGTTCAAAAAATTCAAAGCAATTAAAAGACAGAAATGTCAATACAGTCATAATTTACTAATATGGATCTGGCGAATTATTCTATTCAGTTGACTATGACAATTGAGGGGAAGCAGAAGAAGCTTAAATAATAGTTGTAGTTGAGCTAAACCCTGAAGGAAGTTATGGATATGAGGAAAAGTTGAATAGAGAAACATTTCAGGCTTGGGGGAACAGTACTGTTCAGTGGCAAAGAGGTGAGAGACTACCATGTATAAGGAACAGCACAAAGGTCAGTTTCATTAATCTATGGCGTGTGTGGACAGTAGCAATTTTTAATAAGACTAGAAAAATACCTCAGGACCAGGTTGTAAATGCTAGAAAAGTTTATATTTGAACCCAGAAGTAAAAGGAAGTCTCTAAAATTTACTGAGAAGTGACTTGGTTCTTCTTTGCACCATAGGAAAATCAATTTGACAATCATCAAATAACTTCTCCTACTCATTCTTCATTGGTGATTCTTTGATGTCATCTGTTCTGCTTTATCTCCTGGAGCTCAGTGATCTTGGAGCAAGGCATAACACTGGGCCAATGTAGCAAACATTCCTAATATCTATCCTTCACCTTACAAATGGTTTGATTTGATCTATCAGTACTAATTATGATGAGATATATCTTTGTCTCTCATCTGATACTTTATAGGTAACAGACTTTTTTCTTTTTACAACATGTGCATGAGTACATTTACATATATATGTAACTTATCAAAGGAGACTATAAGGATTTATTCTCATGCAGAAAGAAATTATAATATGTGTATTCTGCTGAGATAAACGCATGTTATAAAATTACATATTATAAAAAGATAAAATACTAGTTAGTTTAAATTAAATAATAATTGGGCTACTTTAAAATGTGTCAACTTGATTTATGCATTGTTCGAGAAGTAATTTATTATATAGCCATAAAATGGATTTGATTCTTAATATTATTGTATCTTAGAAAAATTGCCAAAGTTTTAGAACTTATCAAAAAGTATTTTAGGGCTGTATGATTTTCAAATGGAAAAGAAATTCTCATCAAACTAATCTGTCCTAAAGATAATCCATGGTAAGTGATATTTTGTGCTAAAACAACCTGGGAGATGCTAGAGACAACCATGTTGTACAGTAAAAGGCTTATTCAGAAAAGGAAATCTTTTAAAAATCCAAAGCATTCTCTCTATTACAGATATGGTGACTTTGTCAGAATTATTAAATATATATTTTGCTGAACTCTTAAAACTTTTGAAGAAAACTACTTACCTAATTAGGGGAAAAAAACTAACAGTAACACGTACCACGTGGCCTGCTCTGAAGTCTGATAGAAACAATAGAGAATGGGAAAGTCCGTCCAAAACACAAACAATTGAAAATTTGTAAGGAATGGACAAAGTGGTCTCCAAATGTCTATGGAATGCTTATTCCATCTAGGATAATAATAATAACTGTAATTTACATTTTCTTTTAAGGTTTGCAAAGTCTTTTCACACAATTTCATTTTACCCGCATGTCTACAGTACAAGGTTCATATGGCAGTTATAATTAATCTTATTAATACGAATAATGGCAAGTAAAGTAGGATCTCTTGCTGTTTTTATTTTAGTATGATCAAGAAGTATAATGCCTCTATTTGAATGTGACCCAGGAGGATCTTTTCCACACATTGTCAGGCCTGGGAAGATTTGTAAGAAAGTCCATGACTTTTGCTAATGAGACACTGGTTCTCAAGGGATATGATGTCTTCTGGCTCTAAAAAATATATAAAATAAACTCTGAAGGTGAGGTTTTACTTTGGGGCTTAGTTTTGGTAAGAAGGTTTGAGTGCCAGAGGAGGACTCTAGGAACTTGCTAAGTAACCCCCTTGCTTTGAGAACGCAGATGTCTTGCATCCCTCTCTGGTAACTGGTCAGACAGCTGTACCTGTCTGTTGAATTATAGTCAGACAGAGGAAGCCAAATCTGTTGATTACTTTGGGATTCAGGGTGTTGACTCCCCTGAACAAGATGAATAATATATGTGCTTGGTTAAAGGACTGATGCATGTGCTTGATTAAAGTGATTGATAACACCTCAAAAGTTGCCTTTCCTTTTATGAATGCAGATCTAAGAATTTGTGATAGCAGGCCCACCCTCTGTATGTTGGAGTGCTTATTGATACAATGATCCTCTCTAACAGTCAGAGGCTAAGAAACTTATTTGTGACTGCAAAACTAGTAAGTGTTGGAGGTCAAACTTGAAGTCAGATCTTCCTGCTTCTCAGTAGAGGATGCCATCTTCTATACCACACAGTCTCTCACACATCCACATGTGAACACACATGTGTGCACGCACACACACACATGCACGCACACACACACAAAGCATAATCTTGTAATGATTCTTCAAGGAAACAATTATGAAACATAAAGTAGCATGGCAAAGTCTCTTTGTAGCTACCCTTTTTTCTTCAATTTTGTCTGAAATGAAGTAGCTTTTAAAGAAATACCTGATCATTGGTCTAGGTCAGGGACAAAGAAATGAATATATGAGGTGTCCTGACCTGGCTTAGGGATAAAATTACTCAGAAGTGGTACAAGGTGCAAATGGATCAGGAAAGATAGTTCTGAATAAGTTGGCTTGTCATTGCAGGGGATATGAAGTAACCAGGGGACAACAGGAATTCCCTGGGCACTTGTCACAGGTGAGACAAGAAAGAAGAAAAGGGGAAGGAGGAAGTAGCAGAAGACTTTGCCTACCATATTTGTACAAAGATGCAAAATATAGCAATTAAATATTCATCTTTATTTTGCATAATCCCAGGGGACATACAGGAATGATAGGTAACATTTACATACGCACATACATATATACATATATCTATGTATAATCTGTCTATTCAAGATAAGGAAGAAGTTTCTAATAATTATAAGTGTTGTCTAATGGAATAGATTGTCTTTAAAGGTAGTGAATCTCTTGTCTCTGGAGGTATTAAAGCAGACACTGGCATACTACTTAAACAAAATGTTGCAGAACAGATTTATGCTCTGGGCAACAATAAGACTAGATGATCTAACTTAAAATTTCTATGATTCTAATACTGAGCTTTTCAATACACAGTAGTATCATAAATGTATGTTAAAATTATATAAATTGAATGTAACAAATTTTAAAACACTCCAGGATCCAAAGTACATTTAAAAATAACTCAAATTCAAGAAAATATTGAGTGTATTTTAAAGATCTACCAGTTGGAGTACATGTAGAGAACAGGGAAAACATGAGTCAGACCTATATTCACTACCCTGGACAAATTAATTAAGCTCTTTGGATCTTAGTTTCTTTTCATTTTAAAATTAGGTTGTTTGAATAGATGATTTTAAGGTTCTAACTAGCTTTTAGTCCATCAGTTTATAACTAAACAGTAAGAAAACATCCTTAAGGAAAATGAAAGGTTCTGAAAACTGGAAATTCTGGAAATTCTAATTCCAGATAGCACTACTTTCCTTGCCATGAAACAACACACACATTTATAGTTTGTCAACATACATGCAGGATTGGGAGAAGGCTGTGAATATATATACTTTGAGTAAGTGGATGGAATAAGAGATTTGGATGGAGGAGAATTCTTAAGATGACTGCAATGTGGCACTTTGAAGCCCCAAGAAATCTAGAGTTAGCACTAAACTTTCACTGTCTAAAGCAGCGAAGCAGGTAATATTAGAGACTGTCACCCTCCATCATCTCTCTATATATTAGAAAAGTGCATATAAAATTTAGAGTTTTCTATTCCTTCGTCTTTTTACTGATTTAATTCATAGTTTCAAAATACTGACGCTTATATCAAAAACATTTGTTTGTTTTCATTGTTCATATATCTGAACAAAATTAAAGGAATCTAAATGACTACTGATTCTCATGTTTTGATTATTTCTCAAACAGGAAAATTTACACTAGACTTGGGTTTTTATCCTTTAGTCCAAACAGCCAGCCAAGATGCCAGGTTTGTCTAGTGAGGGGTAGTGGGAAAGAGTGTGTCATGTTTTCCTTCCTACAATTGTTTTCTCTTAAAACATGCCAGCAGAGAAGGTGGTGAGTTGGAAGTAGTTTTTCCAGGTGATAGAAAGGTATAATTTGAAAAAAAAAAGTGAGAAAACATAGAATTCTGAACTCAGGGGCTACTTCATCTTCTATGCAATCAACCATTACAGAAAGCATCACTTGCTGGTAACACTTCAAATCTCTTTTCATTGGAGTCTGTTAAACCTCCTGGTACCATCAGTACATGTTTGTTTTACCTTTAACTGAGAATAGGAACAACAAAGCTTGTATTCTTAATGGTAATAAAATAATTCCTCCAGTTAAACACATATTTGTTCCTATAATTGGGTGGTTATTTCCTCAAATATAAAGTTAAACATTTTAATAACATATAGTAAAAAGGAGTAATTCAATTAGATCAGGGATTGGCAAACCTTGGCCTCTAGGCCAAATACAGCATATAGACTGTTTTTGACTGCCCTTTATTTACGAAAAGTTTTTATACCTTAAAATTTTATTGTATTTGAAAATGTCAAAAAAATTTGGTTGAGGTAATCCCAAGGCAGGCATTATGATAGGTTTGGCCCTTGGGCAGTAGTTTGCCAGCCCTTGAATGAAATGATTTTAAAAGACTTTTTGAGTTTTAACATTTCATGAAGATTTGATTTTTATACAACTTAATATGTAGGAAATGTTCTACAATTAAGTAACCTAGGAACCAAGATCTAGAAAACCTCAGAATTATGGCATGTTCTTTTAAAACTCTAACTTCTTAATGATGCTGTTTAAGTGCCTTTGAATTGAGATGCTCCTCAAAACAAAATGTAAAGAAATAAAAAATACTTAAAGGAATAGAATATTTTGAATTTTGTCTAACATTAACTTAACGGAATAGCATTTGTGAGGGATGATGAGAAAGTTATACAACATAGGACTACTTTGCACAAAATCTAACATAGTTTTAATATTCACATGAAAATTAAAGTTTGAAGAAATATGTGAAAAACTTATACAGTAGTGAATGGAGGAGTCATCCCCAAAGGTAGAGGGTACTTAATTAAAGTCATGCCTGACACATACTAGACGGGTGACTCTGGGAATGTCACCAGAACTCTAGGCAACTCTCTAGTACTATAAGATGTAGGGAAGGTGCTGACTTACATCGGTAGAAAGAGTTTCTCCTCTGACGCTTCCCAATATAGATAAAATTACAGATCCAGCATCTGTCTATATTCCCTAGTAATTCCAAAGAAAATCATTTGTGAATTGTTAATTTCCTGGTTGTAAACAATTATCTATTCTAATATAGGCTCATATTTAAACACTCAAATGGATGTTTCAACAATTTATATGGTCCTTGCAATGATAAAAATAATAAAGCATTCATTTCTTCAAGTAATTCACATTCATTCATTCAATACACATTCAACATGATGGAGGCTTTCCTCACTTTATCCTGACATCATAAATGTACTAGGTACCCTAGAGCTGTCTTTCCATCCTTTATCATTTCCACTTGACCAATTCATCTTTTTTTTTTTCTATTGCTTACTCCCTCTATTATATTTTTATCTGTATTCTTCTTTAGAATTCCTTCTTTGTTATATGATGCAGACTTCTCATACATACCATGGGACTATCAATTACCCTTTGTCTGAATTCTTTTGAACCTCCATAAAATCCTAGTCCAGTGATTCATTGTATCACATAAGTGACTCTAGGTTCTTTCAGCTATGCGAACAGAATGTGATGTACTACAAGGCCTGCTGTGCAGCAAATATTTTGATTATTGTCCCAACAACACTCAGTTTGCTTTCTGAGGACGAAATAAGAAGATCATCACCAGCTGGCTGGCCATTTTATGATAAATTACATGGCTATGAAAATGTATGAAACAACCTACACATGAAGAATTAATTGGATACTCCACCTAAATATTCAGTTATTCCAGTTTTATTGAATCATATGTAAGTGGTCTGAAGCAAGGTATGAATGGCAGGACACAACATTTCAAATTCACATCCTATGAATTAAAATGTCAGCTTTAAATAAATCATTCTTATTTCATCATTACTGTACAAAAGTCAAAAAGAACAATCAACCCCCCAGGAAACGACTGGGAATCAAGGTGAACCGAGCTATCTCGTGTATTTCCGCCTCTTCCCGTGAGAAACGTGATGGGAGAGAGCTCTCCCCGCCCTCGAGATTGTCCCGGATCTGGGCACACTATTGTTATCTAACAGCACGGTATTCAGATGCAAACTATGCGGCTGGAGAGCTTAAGTAGGATCAGGAAAGCCTGAAAGTTCTCTTGGCGGGAGGGGGGCGGAGCGGACAGGACAGAAGGCTCCGCTTTTCCTCTCTCTTCTCTCCCCTCCCCCTCTCTCCCCACTTACACTTCTACTTCCAATCTCTTATTGTAAGATCTTTGCCTCCTTGGGAGATTCTTCGCTCCATCCTAAGGAAGAATTCCCCTGCACTTGTAACTAGACCCTGAAATAAAGCTCAACCCTTGTTCGACTCTGGAACGTCCTTTCTCTCATACGAGCATCTGGTTTGGCCAACCGAAGACCTCTGATAGAGGTAAGGGAAGACTCGGGTAGCCCTCAGGCCTCTAGGCCTGGCAAGGAACCACGCTAAGGATTAGTAATACAACTCAGATTCAACGACTGTTTCCAAGTGATGTTGTCTAAGGGGCCCAAGGTTTCCCAGTGCATCCTGGGTCATCTCCAGTCATCCTGATGAATATCTGGTCACTAGAATCAGATGGCTCTGGAGGAGAAGTGAGGCTGGTGACCTGCATAGCCCTCCCTCTCTCAAAACAAAGTCAAGTGCAAGTCATGTCATCATTTCTCTGATGGCATGGTCTTCTTCAGTGACGAAGGATGAACACAAGCTTGAGACACAAGCACAAGCAAAAAATACTACAAGGCTAAATGTGACCAGAACAAATGAGAAGAAAGGAAAAACACTAAAAGAAACACAAATGGGGAAAAGAAACTTCTAGAGCAAGAGGGAGCAAAGAAGTATTCATTCTTTTACTCACCAAGACAATGCTCTTTACTCATCAAAAAACTCTTTTAGCTGTAGTTAATTGTAAAAACTAGATAGTTCGGTGGCACAATGGATAGAGTACAAGACCTGGAATCAGGAAGACATGGATTTGAATTCAAACTCAGACACTACCTGTATGACTCTGGATAAATTTGTCTCTGTTTCTTTATCTGTAAAATGAGCTGGAGAAGGAAATGGCAAACCACTCTACTCTCTTTCCCAAGAAATACCCAAAGGGGCTCACAAAGAGTCAAATATGACTAAAAATGATTAAGCAACAATAATTACTTTGTTACATTCTCGGGTATATCTATACAAGTAAACAGATTCAAACAGCCACACTAATAAGCAAATATAGTTGAGATGAGGATTGCTGCTGACATTCACATGTCTTATCTCTTCCTGTTCAGTTTAGTTGGCTGCCATGCTTCTGACTGGAAGAACTTAGCTCTTGAAAGGGAAATCAAACTTTGTGCAACTGACAAATCATAGTGACATTTTTTATTGGCATTGTTACTAAGAAAAAAAATATTGCACAATGAACTGTGAAAAGTTGTTCTAGAATAGTGTCTATAGTTGTCAGATGAAAGTTCATTCTTGGGGCAGAGCCAAGATGGCGGAGTAGAAAGACGCACATACACATAGCTCCGAACCCACAACCAATAGAGCAACTACAGGGAAGTAACTCACGGCGAATTCTGCACCCAGAGGCCACGGAACATTGAAGCGAGGGAGATTTCTGCTCCGGAGAGACCTGCAAACCTCTCGCGGGGGGTTCTTCGTGCTGCGGACTGGGCGCCGGGACTGGGAGCTGAGTGCAGCCCTGCCGCAATCGCGGCACTGAGAGGAAAAGATGGGAGCGGGCTTCAGGGAAAGGATCTCCAGTGGCCACGTGGGTCCCTCCACCCACAGAGGGACCTGCAAACCTCTCGCAAAAGGTCCGTCGTGCTGCAGACTCGGAGCCCAGCCCAGACCTGCCGCGGCCACGGCACCAAGAAAAGCAGATCCGAGCAGGCTTCAGGGATGGGATATCCAGCGGCTGCACAAGTCCCTCCACCCAGAGATGATGGGGGTTGGTGAGAGAGTCTCTTTGGCGGGGTGAGAGGGGAGTGGGGTGCCCCCATAACTCAGGCCCACCCCCCGGGAGCTAGAAGCTGAGAGGCGGCTGCAGACCGGGGCTCCCCAAGGGGGCAGGAGCCTGGATCCATTGTTGAAGGTCTGTGCATAAACCCCCTGAGGGAAGTGAGCCTGAGAGGCGACCCTGCCCTGACCTCAGCACCTGAACTTAATCTCACACTGAATAGCAGCCCTGCCCCCGCCAAAAGCCCTAAGGCTGGAAGCAGCATTTGAATCTCAGTCCCCAAACACTGGCTGGGAGGATCAGGAGGCGAGGTGGGTGTGAGGAGAATATTCAGAGGTCAAGTCACTGGCTGGGAAAATGCCCAGAAAAGGGAAAAGAAATAAGACCATAGAAGGTTACTTTCTTGGTGAACAGGCATTTCCTCCCTTCCTTTCTGATGAGGAAGAACAATGCTTACCATCAGGCAAAGACACAGAAATCAAGGCTTCTGTGTCCCAGCCCACCCAATGGGCTCAGGCCATGGAAGAGCTTAAAAAGAATTTGGAAAATCAAGTTAGAGAGGTAGAGGAAAAGCTGGGAAGAGAAATGAGAGACATGAAGTCAAAGCATGAACAGCAGATCAGCTCCCTGCTAAAGGAGACCCAAAAAAATGTTGAAGAAATTAACACCTTGAAAACTAGCCTAACTCAATTGGCAAAAGAGGTTCAAAAAGCCAATGAGGAGAAGAATGCTTTCAAAAGCAGAATTAGCCAAATGGAAAAGAAGATTCAAAACCTCACTGAAGAAAATAGTTCTTTCAAAATTAGAATGGCACAGATGGAGGCTAAAGACTTCATGCAAAACCAAGAAATCACAGAACAAAGAGAGAAGAATAGAAAAATGGAAGATAATGTGAAATATCTCATTGGAAAAACAACAGACCTGGAAAAGAGATCCAGGAGAGACAATTTAAAAATTATGGGACTACCTGAAAGCCATGATCAAAAGAAGAGCCTAGACATCATCTTTCATGAAATTATCAAGGAAAACTGCCCTGAGATTCTAGAACCAGAGGGCAAAATAAATATTCAAGGAATCCACAGAACACTGCCTGAAAGAGATCCAAAAAGAGAAACTCCTAGGAACATTGTGGCCAAATTCCAGAGTTCCCATGTCAAGGAGAAAATATTGCAAGCAGCTAGAAAGAAACAATTCAAGTACTGTGGAAACACAATCAGGATAACACAAGATCTAGCAGCCTCTACATTAAGGGATCGAAGGGCATGGAAAAGGATATTCCAGAAGTCAAAGGAACTAGTACTAAAACCAAGAATCACCTACCCAGCAAAACTGAGTATAATACTTCAGGGGAAAAATTGGTCTTTCAATGAAATAGAGCATTTTCAAGCATTCTTGATGAAAAGACCAGAGCTGAAAAGAAAATTTGACTTTC
Source organism: Notamacropus eugenii (assembly GCF_028372415.1). Taxonomy (NCBI): domain Eukaryota; kingdom Metazoa; phylum Chordata; class Mammalia; order Diprotodontia; family Macropodidae; genus Notamacropus; species Notamacropus eugenii. The sequence goes on along the minus strand of NC_092874.1, from coordinate 325,875,137 downwards.
AAACACAAGAATGAAGAGAACCAAGAAAAGGTGAACAGCAAAGAGAAGTCATAAGGGACTTACCAAAGCTGAACTGTTTACATTCCTACATGGAAAGACAATATTTGTAACTCTTGAAACATTTCAGTATCTGGATACTGGGTGGGATTACACACACACACATGCACACACGCACACATACATACAGATAGAGTACACAGAGTGAATTGAAGAGGATGGGATCATATCTTTAAAAAAATGAAATCAAGCAGTGAGAGAGAAATATATTGGGAGGAGAAAGGGAAAAATTGAATTGGGCAAATTATCTCTCATAAAAGAGGCAAGCAAAAGATTCATTAGTGGAGGGATAAAGAGGGGAGGTGAGAGAAAAACATGAAGTCTACTCTCATCACATTCCACTAAAGGAAAGAATAAAATGCACACTCATTTTGGTAGGAAAACCTATCTCACAATACAGGAAAGTGGGGGATAAGGGGACAAGCAGGGTGGGGGGGATGATAGAAGGGAGGGCATGGGGAGGAGAGTGCAATTCGAGGTTGACACTCATGGGGAGGGATAGGATCAAAAGAGAATAGAAGTAATGGGGGACAGGATAGGATGAAGGGAAATATAGTTAGTCCTATGCAACACACCTCTCATGGAAGTCATTTGCAAAACTACACAGATTTGGCCTATATTGAATTGCTTGCCTTCCAAAGGGAAGGGGCAGAGAGGGAGGGAGGTAAAGAAGTTGGAATTCAAAGTGTTAGGATCAACTGTCGAGTAATGTTCTTGCCACTAGGAAATAAGAAATACAGGTAAAGGGGTATAGAAAGCTATCTGGCCCTACAGGACAAAAGAGAAGACGGAGACAAGGGCAGAAAGGGATGATAGAAGAGAGAGCAGATTGGTCATAGGGGCAATTAGAATGCTTGGTGTTTGGGGGGGGAGGGGATAAAAGGGGAGAAAATTTGTAACCCAAAATTTTGTGAAAATGAATGTTAAAAGTTAAATAAATAAATTTAATTTAATTAAAAAAAGAAAGTTCATTCTTTTCCAGTGTAACGTTTATTCAGAGTTTTGCATGCATTTGAGGTGACTTTTTCAGATTTTGAGACTGAAAGTATCATTTATTAGAAGCTAACAATTACAAAAAAAGGAAGAAAAAACACTTGAGGTATTAGCAGTTTGAATATTGATAACTGAGTTTTGAAACGAGATATATATGTGTGTGTGTGTGTGTATGTGTGTATTTATATATGTGTGTATGTATATGTCAAAATTTCCTAATCAAAATGCCCTTGTTGTAGATAAAAAACTCAATGCAGATCATCTGCTAATTGAATGTTTCTAAGATTCCTCTGAAGTATTCCTTATAAATATGTCTAGCCTCAATAATGAGGTAGACAGATGGAAACCTAGAGATCTGGGCCCTTGATTGAGGTAATATATTTCATTACATGGTTAGGCCATGGGACTATCGCACTGGGGACCTGTGTAATTGTATTTCTTTGCCTAATAAACAGCCTCGTTCATGATTCTTTGAGTGCTTGTGTTCCTACTCAGTGTCTTACCCAGATGTTCCCTATGTTGCATAGTGAGCATGAAGCCAGACTGGTTTCTGATATACCATCCTCAGCAGAACCAACTCCAGAAGATGGATGTGCTGATAGACCACAAGAACAAGTTAAAGATCAACACCTATTTTAAGTCAGAAGACAAAGATAGATACCAGCCATTGATGTACACAGCGGGAGCCCGTCTTAGCCCCAGAAATAATTTCTTGGTCCTGAAAAAGCCTGCAGAAAAGGTCAGAAAGAAGGGTCACGTAGCACCCACTCCATCCACAACTGTGCCTCATCAGCAGGCATAGCATCCAGGGTAGAGAGCGGAAAAGAGAATATAAATCTTGCTTAATATTTTGTTATACTTGGGTTATACTTGGCACATATTTCTTACCTAGGAGATGACTTGGACATATGTATAAAAATGAAAAATTTAAATATAAGAAATAAAATCTACATATAAGTTAATTTCAAGAGATAACTACAGAAAAAGAATAGGTCAGCTCCACAGAAAACACAAGCAGAACATTAGGGATATGTGTGTATTTGTGTGTGTGTGTGTGTGTGTATGTGTGTAATTCACCACAGAGTTCCCAAAAATGGATAGATGAAAAGTTTTAGCATATTAAAAATGAAAACAGAATCTTTGAGGAAAAAAAATGAAAATAAATAACATAGACAAGAATGTACAAAAGAAAACCCAAGTAGTAAATTCCCCTAAAAAGTAGAACAGAATGAACAGGTCTTGATTAAATAAAACAACAGAAAGTATTAGAACAAAATCAAAATACTTGACGGAACCAACTGAAACAGAATGCATACCAAAGAGAAATATTTCTAAAATCATAAGACTATATATAAATCATCAACAATAACCAAAACTGTATTGTATATGTCCAGAAACCATAAAAGACAAGTATTCAGTTTCATTAGAATCGAAGAACAAAATAAAAATAGAGGCAATCTTCCTGTCACCTTTTGTAAAAAAAAAAAAAAATGAAATAAATAAATAACATCACCCAATAATGTAACAGAAAATGTTAAGTTTACAAGTGAAATAGAAAAAGACCCCAGCAACCCATAACAAAAAAAAATGTAGGACAGGTAAGTCACACAGTGAACAGAGTGAAGGGTCTAGAGTGAAGAAGACATATTTTTAAGTTCAAATCTACCTCGGACACTATCTTTGTGACCATGGAAAAGTCTTCTAATCTTGTTTACCTCTGTTTCTTCATCTCTAAAATGAACTGGAGAAGCAAATGACATCCCACTCCAAAATCATTGCAAAGAAAATGTCAAATGTGGACATGACTCAGAAGACTCAATAATCCGAAAAATCAGAAGGTAGACAAGTAGAAAAGGCAAGATATCATAACAGTGCACTGTAGTCAATATAAAGGACAACTATTTGGATTATGATATTCAAAAAAAGCCAAGAATAGATTATATTGAACATAATCCTAAACAGTGGAATATAAGGAATTTTTATAGAAGGTATTCAATCATTCCTGATGAAAATCACAGCCCCTTGGAGAATCTTTGAAACAGAGACACCAGGGGAAAGAAAAAGGTTAATATAATTGATGAACTGAATAGGGCTCCATGATCAAGATCTTAAATTTTAATAGCAGAAGAAGAGACAGATTTACACTGACTTCAAGGATCATAGAAAAATTAAAGAAAGACAAACTTGAGTACTAGAACAGCTTTATCCTGTTTTGTGATTTTTAAGAGAAAAAAATAAGTAGAGTGAGAAAGGAATGCATTAAGGAAGAAAATCAGATGAATTGGAAGGGATTTACTACTTCTCCAAATTGAAGTATTTCAGATGAGTATATGAACAGAAGAGGTCAAGGGAGAAATGGTCATTTGTGAAGCTTATTTTTATCAGAACCAAGAAAATTGAACTGAATATACATAATTTAATTTACAAATACATTAAATTCAAGAAAAATAATCTGAAAATACTATGATACAAAAGTGAGGTTTCAGAAGAAGAAGACGCTTGAGAAAGAAATAGTCACAAGAAAATCAAATTCAACTACAGAGAAGTGGTCATAAATAATGAAAACAGTGCAATAAGAAATGGTTGGAGTCTGAAGTAGGTGAAAATTATGAGGGAATTGGAACCATAGCAGGCTACTTCAATTATAAGTTTGTTGTTGTTAATCAGTCATGTCTGACTCTTCATGATTCCTTTTGGAATTCTCTTGGCAAAAATACTGAAGTAGTTTGCAATTTTCTTTTCCAGCTCATTTTACAGATGAGGAAATGGAGGCAAACAGAGGAAGTATATTGCCCAGGGTCGCACAGCCAGCAAATATATGACTATATTTATACTCAAGCTCTTCCTGATTCCATGCTTAGCACTCTATCCACTGTACCACCTAGCTATTTCTTACTAACATTGAATATTTTCTAATTTTTTCCTCTCCTTTTATTCTTTGTATAAAGGGAATTTTTTTGGGGGGGGCTAATAAATTGAGGTATGATTTGAAAGAGGGAAGTCATAATTAATAATCTTTATGGTGAATAAGAATAGAAAAAACTCATTTATAGATAGAAGAGATTATTAGAACAGATTAGAAATCAGAATAATAATATGCTATTCACATAAAAATGTGAAATGTAAAGATTCCCTCAGAGTTAAAACAAAAGGCTAGAGTGTAATTCATTATAAGTCAACACAAAAATAATATCAATCATTATCACAGGACAGGCAACAGTAAAAATAAACATACTTGAAGGAGACAACAATGGAAACTACATTATGCTTAAAGGCATCACAGTTCAAGAAATGATATTATTTAAAATATACATACCAAGTAGTACACCATCTAAGTACTTAAAATGATAATTAAAATGAAGAGGCAAAAAAGCAAAATTAACATAGTGTCCTTTCAGAAATAAACAAATATAACAATATAGTTAAAATTTAAAAAAAAAAACAAAGAATTTGAAAAAAATTAAAAAGTAGATATGTTAGATCCCTGTAAATTGTTAAATTGGAATCAAAAGAAGCACATAGGATTTTCAACTATGCATAGAACACTTGCAAAATTTTCCATGAGCTACTACAAAAACAAAACAAAAAGCCCTCATAAACAAACACAGATAGGCAAAAGTATTAAACTCATCCTCTAATAGCCTCAACACAATATCAGTAATAATCAATTAATCACATGGGGGAAAAAAAACTTGAAAACTTGAACAGAAAACAAATAATATGATTCTAAATAATATACAGGCAATTTTTGTTCAAAAAAAGATGATTTTTTAAGATAAAATGACAATAAGATATTTCATAACCATTGTGATACACATAAAGCAGTCCTCAGTATAACTTTGACCACTTTCATCAACAAAATAAAAAAATGTATCAACAAATTGATCAAGCAGAAACAACAGAAACAGAAAAAGCAACATAATCAACAATCCCCAAATTAAAAAAAAAAAGATGTAAATTCTGAATATCAGGAGCACAGAAAAGATAAATCATGGAATTGTTGAACACTATTGCATAATAAAGATACCTGTTCTTCAGGTTACTCACTCTTTTGATTCTTCATTTGTTTATTGCAATTTTATCAAATCATTGTTTTGTGGTTTTTGATGTTCGGGTGGTAGTGGTGTTTCATTATTTTTTTTTTCAACAGGTTTAATATATGAGTCATATTGTCCTAATTCTGTCTGATTTCTGGAAGCAAATTGGTGGAGAATAAATAAGGAGAAGAAAAAAACTCTATGAATAGTATTATGGATATCATGTCAGTATGAGTCTGAACAATTAGATATGGATCAAGAAAGTGAAGATAATAGAGGCATAGTTTTTTATTTAGTTTTCCTCATTGTTCCCCTATTGAAGGCAAGAGTGTAAAAAAGGTGGAAAAAACTGTTTCTGGTAAGTGAATATACATCTAATAAGCTGACGTCTGAGAATGAGATTTGGATTTCTGGATCACATTCACAAATACAGAGTTGACATAATACTTGTCAGATGTGATGTAAATCCAATGAAGGCTGGACAGAAAGCATTTACTCTGTGTTGTGTAAATATAATAGAAAAGGTTTTTACTAAAAAAAAAAAAAGAGGAGAAAATAGTCAATGTATATTGCCCAAGTTAGATATCACAGAGTAGCAACAAAGAAGAAATATGAATAGCTTTTGAGAAAATCAAAAAAAAGAAGGAACCATAATAAGGTAAAAGACATAGGTGAATAAAAGCCATAACTTCACATTTCTATACACAAAAGATCTAAGTTCAGCAACAAGCAAAAGGAACTATCTTTGCTTATTCAAAGGAGAAAATTTGGCCTTTTTGGTATTAACTGAGATGCGATGGAATGAACCATGTGACTAGAGCATGACTTCAGACCACAATACTCATTGACAAAAACAGGACATGATTAAATAAAAAGGTGGAGGCAACTAATTGCATATTAAGAAGGCATAATAACGTGAGGAAAAGAAAGAATCAGAATGTCAAAGGATTCATGATAGATTATATTTGAGGAATGTCAATGGAGGGAGAAAGAGAAGTAATTTTTCATTAAAATATACTACAGACCAGCATGGTTTCCAGAATCAAGGAAGGGAAATCTTCCTACATTCTGCTCACTTGAAAGTTTATCTGGGTAGAAGGAGCCAAGATGGTGGAGGGAATCCAGGAAATTACCTAAGCTCTCCCTCATTTCCCTCAGAAAAAACAACAACATTAAATCCAGCCTCTAAATGGATTCTGGAGTGAAGGAATCCACAAAAAGTTGGAGGGAAACAATTTTTCAGCTTCAAATAATTTAGAAGGACTTCAGGAAGTTCTGTTTCAGTTGGGTAAAAAGGAGGCACAGCCCAGAACAATCAGTGTCTGGGCATGCCAGAGGGGAGCTCTTAGCTACAGCACAGATGAACAACAGGGGCCTCTTCTTGCTGACTCAGCTGTCCAGTGGCAAAACAGCCCAGCTCTGAGGCCTCCAGCCGCTGTGCAGAAGGCAAATTGCAAGCCACAGAACCCCAGAGCTATAGGCACAACTAAACTGGGCCACCCTAGTGTAGTGGGCAAGCTGTAAGATCCTGAAGTCCTAATTCAGAAAGCCAGTGAGCAGACCCCTGGCTCCAAGCACAAGAAGCTTGCCCCCGTGCCCCATAAGCATACCTTAAGTTAGCAATATGAGCAAAAAACAAAACAGACAAACAAACAAAAATAATTCTGACCATAGAAAGCTACTATGGTGACAGGGAAGATTAACACACAAATTCATAAGAGGACAACAATGTCAAAATGTCTATATATGAAGCCACAAAGGGGAATACAAATTGTTCTTAAGCCCAAAAAGTCTTGGAAGAGTTCAAAAAACGATTTTAAAAATAAGAGAAGAAAAAGTGGAAAGAGAAATGAGAGTTATGCAGGAGAATTATGGAAAATGAAGAGTCATCAACTTGAGAAAGAAAGCACGAAATTGACTGAAGAAATTATCTATTTCAAAAAATAGAATTGGCCAAATGGAAAATGAGAAACGAAAGTTAACTGAAGAAAATAATTTCTTAAAATTAGAATTAGGGAAATAGAAGTTAATGAATGTATGAGATATCAAGGATCAGTCAAAAAAAATTGAAAGAAGAAAAAAAGAAAATATAAAATATCTAATTGGAGAAAGCATCTGATAAATAAAATAGATCCAAGAGTGACTTTTCCTCCATAATAGTATTTTATCATTTTTTTTCAAATTGCATATAAAGATATTTTTCAAAATTCATTTTTGCAAAATTTTGAGTTCCAAATAAAAATAAAAAAGGTAAAATAAAGAGCAAATTAAAAACCTTCACTTAAATAGCAAATCAGAAACTCGGAAAATCCAAGGAGAGATTAATAAAATTGAAAATAAGAAGACTATAGAACTAATAAATGACACTAAGATATCTTTTATGGGAAAAAACAATAAAATAGACAAACTTTTGGCTAATTTTGATTTTAAAAAAGAAGAAAACCAAATTATCAGCATCAAAAATGAAAAGGGTGAATTCACCACCAATGAAGAATTAAAACCATGATTAGGAGCTATTTTACACAACTGCACACCAGTAAATCTGAAAATTTAAGTGAATATTCAAATGAATATTTATAAAATACTACAAATTGCCCAGATTAACAGAGGAGAAAATAAAATACTTAACTCCATTTTAGAAAAAGAAATTAAACAAGCCATCAATGACCTCTCTAAAAAAATAAAATCTCCAGTACTAGAATTATTTGCAAATAAATTCTACCAAACTATTAAAGAACAATTAATTTTAATATTCTATAAACAATTTAGAGAAATAGATGAAGGAATTCTACCAAATTCCTTTTATAACACAAATATGACATTGATACCTAAAGCAGGAAGAGTTGAAACACAAATAAAATTATAGACTAATTTCCCTAATGAATACTGATGAAAAATTATAAAATAGAATATTAACAAACAGAAACAGAAATTCATCACCAGGATAATGTAATGACCAGATAGGATTTATACCAGAAATAAAGGGATGGTTCAATATTAGGAAAACAACTATCAGTATAAACGATCATATCAATAACAAAATTATCAGCAATGGTATCATTATATGAATAGATGGAGAAAAAACTTTTGACAAAATACAAAACTCATTCCTATGAAAAGCAATAGAAAACATAGGAACAAATGAAATCTTCCCTAAAATGAAAACAGTATCTATCTATACCACATTCAAACATTATGTGGAACAGAAGTAAGCTAGAAGCATTTCGGATAAGTTCTGGGATGAAACAAGGATGTCCATTATAACCACTGCTATTCAATATTATGCTAAAAATGTTTATCAGTAAGGAAAGGAAAAGAAATTGAAGCAATTACAAAAGGAAATGAAGAAATAAAGCTATCAATCTTTGCAGATGATATGGTGGTTTACTTAGAGAATCCTAAAAAAATGAACTAAAATAAACTACATGTCATAATTAACAACGTTAGCAAACTTGCAGGATAAAAAATAAATCCACATAAATCATTTTCATTTGTATTTATTACTAGCTAAACCCCGCAGCAAGAGATGGAAAGAGAAATTTCATTTAATAACTGTAGACAGCAAAATATTTGGGACTCTACCCTCCAAGACAAACGCAGGAACTATATTAACAAAATTACAAAACATTTTTCAAACAAATAAAGTCAGATTTCAATAATCAGAAAAATTTTGGTTGCTCATGGGTAGGCCGAGCTGATATAATAAAAATGACAATTCTACTTAAAGTAATTTACTTATTTAGTGCCATATCAATCAAACTATCAAAAATATTTTATAGCGCTAGAAAAAGTAATAACAAAATTAATCTGGAAGAATGAAAGTTTCAGAATATTAAGTGAGCTAATGAAAAGAAATGCAAGGGAAGGTGACCTAGCTCTACCAGATCCAAAACAGTGGTATAAAGCAGCAATCATCAAAACTACCTCCACTAGTTAAGAAATAGAGTGGTTGATCAGTTTAATGGGTTAGGTACACAAGACATAGCAGGCAATGACTATAGTAATCTACTGTTTGATAAACCCAAAGATTCCAGCTTCTGGAATTGTATCTCATTATTTAACCAAAACTGTTGGGAAAATGCAAAGTAGTATGGCAGAAACTAAGTGTAGAATCACATCTTGCACAGAATATCAAAACAAAGTCAAAATGGGTATATAATTTAGACAGAAAAGGTGGTATTATAAGCCAGTTAGGAGAGCAAGGACTAGTTTACCTGTTTGATCTACGGAAAAGGGATAAATTTACAACCAAGCGAGGATAGAGAAGATTATGAAATGCAAAATGGATAATTTTGTTTATATTAAATAAAAAAGGGTTTTTCCACAAAGACAGTACAACCAAGATCAGAAGGGAAGCAGAAAGCTCAGAAACAATTTTTACAACCAGTGTTTCTGATAAAGACCTCATGTTTTAAAATATATAGCGAACTGAGTCAAATTTATAAAAATTTTTCCCCAATTGATAAATGGTAAAAGGATATGAACAGAAAGTTTTCAGAGGAAGAAATCTATAGTCACATGAAAAAATTCTCTAAATCACTATTGATTAGAGAAATGTAAATCAAAACAATTTTGAGACATCACATCACACCCATCAGATTGGCTAACATGACAAAACAGGAAAATTATAAATGTTGGAGACGATGTGGGGAAATTGGAACATTAATGCATTGTTGTTAGAGTTTTGAGCTGATCCAACCATTCTGGTGAGCAATTTGGAACTATGCCCTTAAAGGAAATCAAATTGTGCATAGCCTTTGATGCAGCAATGCTGCTCCTAGATCTGTGTCCCAAAGAACTGATCGAAAAGGGAAAAAAGGACCCATATGTACATTATTTGTTGCAGCTATTTTTGTGGTGGCAAAGAATTGAAAATTGAGGGGATGCCCATCATTTTGGGAATAGCTGAACAAGACGTCAAATGTGAATGTAATGGAATACTATTGTCCTGTAAGAAAGGATGAGCAAGCATATTTCAGAAAAAAACTTGGAAAAACTTACATGAACTGATGATGACTGAATTGAGCAGAACCAGGAGAACATTGTGCACAATAACAGGTACACTGAGCAATGATCAACTACGATGGACTTAACTCTTCTCAGCAATACAATTATCTAAGGCAATTCCAAAAGACTCATTATCAAAAATGCTATTCACATCCAGAGAAAGAACTATGGAGTCTGGATGCATATCAAAGCATATTAGCTTCATTTTTTTCTCATGTATTTTTTCTCTTTTTGTTCTGATACTTCTTTCAAAACATAACTAATGTGAAAAGATGTTTAACATGATTGTACATGCATAAGCAATATCAGATGCTTGCTGTCTTGGGCAAGACGGAGGAGAAAAAGGAGGGGAAGTGAAAGGGAGAGAATTTTTGAACTTAGAATCTTATAAAAATGAGTGTTGAAAACTATCTTTACGTGTAATTGGAAAGAAATAAAAAAAACTATTAAGTAAAAAAAAAGAAAATTTATCTGGTATTTTTAAAATAATTCCTGCTACTTATAATTTATTCACTCTGTCATATTATGTACTTATTTTATTCATTTGCAAACAATATTCTTGAGAAAGTTTCCATAAACTTGATCAGTCATGTGGCCCATGAAAAAAAAAAACGTTAGGATTCCTGGTCTGAAGAAAGACAACGAGAATCGTGAAAAATCTTAAATTCTTATAACATTTTGATTGATTGAATAGTTATCCTAGCAAGACCCAGAATGGGTCAAAGATAGGGATATGATAGCTGTCTTAAAGTGTTTAAATGCTTTTCTCATTAAGAAAGTATCCGACTTAATCTTGTTTTGTCTCAGAGAACAAACCAGTAGCAAATGGTTAAATTTACTCAGGTTAAATTAATAGATAAACTTAGGTTATCTCCTTCTTAGGAACCAAACAACAAAAACAAAAACAAAAGCTTCCCAACACTGAGTTGTCTAAAGGTAGAGTGAGCATACTCTAGAATTGGTGAATTCCCTCTTCCTGAAGGCCTTTAAGTAAAGGGTAGCAAGTCACCTATTAGGCATGTTACAGTGGGTATAAGTTTATAGGGGATCCTTTCCAGTATCAAATACTGTGATTCTGTTATGACAATGGAGCTATAAAGTTTCCTCTCCAATGTTAATGAAATATGAGAAGGGGATTATAAGATTGAAACTTTCTTGTGAAAAAGAAAGGAGAGAATCTACAAGTTTCTCAGAGCAAATGAAAAGAGATGAAAAAATACCTACAGATAAGGGTTTGCTTGAGCCAGCTCTAGTCAGCTCATGAGACCCAATTGTTACATTTTCAGTGTAAGTATTCACACCTCGGAAATCAACGATTGCTACACACCAGGGATTGATCTATTGATTTGTTTATTGTCTGTGTATAAGAAAGTGTTACTACTGAAGTTTATAGTAAAGGAGTGTGTGCATACTTTCCCACCCAGGGTGTCTGCCTGTTAAATATTTACCAACACACCCTCTTTTTGCTCTATAAATGTAGCTTGAACTCAGCAGGGGCTCATTAGAAGGCACTGAGAATGAAGTCATATCCGGTTGGTGATGTGCTTTAAAGCATGAAAGGAACTTTATTTCCCCTGTTATATTTGAGTCCCAGAATATCATCTTTAGAAATATTTTTGGAACAAATAGATATCACTTCAATAAATAATAATAATACAGTTTGGCAAAAGGCATATCGCATTAGTTTGTCAAATACCACAAATGTAGCTTATCTATATAGTTCGATAGCAAAAGAGTGTGCATTATTTGGAGTCTGGAAGACCTGAGTTCACCTACCACTTCAAACACTTACTAGCTGTGTGACTCTGGGCAGTTCGCTTAACCTCTCTCAGATCCAGCTTCTTCATCTGTAAATTGGAGATATAATAGCATCTATCTTATTGGGGTTGCTATGAGAAGTAAAGGAGATAAATGTAAAGCATATTGTTAGACTTAAAGTGCTATTTATCTATCTATGTTTATATATATATATATACATACATATATATATATGCGTATGTATGCTACCAAATTATTTGTAATAGTTTTAATATTTGCATCTCTCTATGTATCCCATGAAATGACTATAAGTGCCAGGCAATGCGAGGCTATTGAGTAATTTATGCACTTACAGAGAAACAGGGGTACATGATAGAAATCCAAAAATCAAGATGTTTCTACCACCAGAAACATAAAGATTATCTTTAGGAATTGTTGATTTGATGATCAATGTAGGTAGATTGTGTGATGAAGTGGCAGAAATTATGTATCAGTGTAAATTGCAAAAATTCGCATCTAACAGTTATCTGAAAGTGAATATCTAAGAAACAACTCTCCACAGGTCACACTGATTTTAATCTGAATACTTTCTCATAATTTTCTTAAATCTAGGAAATAAACAAAAAGATAAAACAAGCCCTAAACTGTTACATTTGAGTGATCAGATATAAACTGGCTTCAGTATACTAGAATGCCTAGTAAGACATAATCAAGTCGCTAGAATTACATGTCTCAGAGTTCTCAAGAAGATCACATGAGTTAATATTTAAAATTAATTTTACAAATCTTGAAACATTGTGTAAATGTCAGTTATTATTAATTCTTTTCAAATCAAGGATTCATTGCAGGTATATGTTCATCACAGCTGTTGAAATCTAACATTGATCTATAGAGATTTAGGAACTATCATTTTAATAGACTTTGCCATGTCAAAAACAATCTCCAAATGACATGGAATCAGGTTTCAAATACAAATATAGGAGAAGAAATTAAATCCATGAGGTAGCATGGCAATAAACATGTCATACATGTCATCTGATCTCCTGTTGGATTTCTGTTAAACATATTTTCTATCATTTTAGAGAAGATGAACTCAGCACTCAATTACAAAAAAAAATCCCAGTTATTTCATCCACATAAATAATTATCTCCAGAAAATTCAATGTTAAAGAACAATGGTGAGATAGGTACTTGTTCTGGGACATCTTACATCTAAAAATGTCAGAAGGATGATAAAAATAAGATAATAACAATTTATTGTTATCAAGAAAAATTTGGCCAAAAAGGTCATTGTGGAAAGAAAAAAAATCTTGGGTTAAATCAGAACTCTTTTATTACCATGTGGCTTTTTGTTGCCATAGAAAGGCCTGGGTTTGAAGAGTGGGAACACCATCACAAAAATCACTACAATGTGGCAAAACTAACTTTGTTAAAGATGAAAAAGAATAACTGAAGTAACTCATATCTATAGCATCAGGAGAAAAACTCTGAAAGACTCCTCTCATATGGGTGCTTGTATAGAAAACCATTATGTTTCACTGGTTTGAACCTAGGGCACTTATTTAGTATGTAATCTGCACAGTTACATAAGTTCAGGTATTTGCTCATTGGTAGAGATAAAGAAGTTCTGCTGACTAAGTTCAGGCATTGGCAAGTTCTTCCACTGGAACCAAAAGAGAGAATATCTTTTCACTCTGTCTTTTCATATTAAGTCTTCTACAAATTCCTTGTTTCCTATGCCTTGGAGAAAATTGCAAAGCCTCATTAAGTCTCACTTTGTTCCTGTGTACAAGTTCATTCCCTTTTACTTGCTGAACCTTCTTTATTTTATATTCAAGGGTTTCCAAGGTTCTTCCCTTCTGAGTTTGTCTCATATTATTCTCCGTTAACACTGGCATACCCTCTCCAGACAAGCTAGACTATTTATTCACCATCCCCAAACAGGGCTTGTTCTTTTTACCTCCATGTCTTTTCTCATGCTTTCCCTTTACATGTAAAATGTTCTCTTTCACCAGTTTTACTTCATAATTTTTATCTTTAAGCCAAACTCTATTGCTATCTCTTCTCTTATCACAGACAAATGTCAGTACAAAAGGAAATAGTTTCTTTACTACCTCCATTTGTGTCTACTGTGAGAAAAAAACATACACTCTGGACTTACAGCACTTTTGAATTTATTTAGTGTATTTCTCATGTAACATCATTAGAGTTTTCTGTGTTTGCATCTCATGGACCTTTGTTCAATTATGTATTAAGGCACATAATTGTGTGTTGAACAAGTAAATAAATGAATTAGCAACCAAATAAACAAATAGAAAGTCAGCTTCTTGAGGGTAAGACCTGCTACATTATGGCCTTTCTACCCCAAGTTCCAAGCACAATAGTTGCCAGATGCTTAATAAGTACTTGTTGAATGGATGAATAATTCCCTAAGATCTCTTCCCCTCCTAATCTCATACTCCTGTGAATTGTCAGTGATATGTCAGTATAAAATAAAATGGAATCTATATTACCTTGGTATATTGTTTATTTTAATTCTGTAGCCATAGTTTTATTACTCAGTCATTCATAAACATTTATGAAGCAACTTCTATGTGCTGGGCACTGGAATAAGTGCTAGAAATAGGAAGAAAAACAAAAGCCAGTTCTTACTCTCAAAGAACTTTCAGTCTAATGATTAAAATTATGTTTCCTGTGTATACTAGCATAGATAAAACCAGCAGCAAAACTAGATTATTTTTTATTGTATCATGTCTTTATCAAAGATAATTAAAATTATATAAATGTAACCATTACAGACTTTCTAATGTTGGAAACAGTAGTACAAGTAAACTTTAATTGACATTTCTTTAATAGTGGCCTCTAAACTTTAGTGGTTTCTTATAATTTCTTGCCTGGGGGTGGTAGAGCCAAGATGGCAAAGTGGAAAGATGCACATACTCTAAATCTCCCCCCATAACTGATAAAATATCTATAAAAAATGACCCTAAACAAATTCTGGAGCAGCAACAGCCACAACACAGCAGAGTGAAAGAGATTTCCTGCCCAAGACAGCCTGGAAGGTAGAAAGGAAAGGTCTATTGCAAGAAGTATGGAGCAGAGCGCAGCACAACCTTTTTTAATGCAGCACAGAGAGGATTGCAGCAGGCCTCAGAGTGGAGAATCCCCAGCAGCAGTTGTGGTTCCCAGATTACTCAACTCACAAATGCCAAAGACAGCTTCAAAGGTCAGTGAGAAAGTACTTTCACCTGGATGAGAAGGGAAACTGGTCTGGCCCCAGTGGTCCCAAGGTGGCAGTAGATACAGTGTCCATTTTTGTAGCTCTTACCCTAAAGACCCTGGGGGAATCAAGTGGGTGATCTGTGTCTGAGACCTGAGTAGCAGTCCTAGGTTGAGGAGGAGGCCTGGTATTGTGGAGCTAGTGTAGGCTTTGGAGAGGATCCTGGGCAGAAAAGCTTGTGGTTGCTTCCAGACCAGAGGGCAGGCCAGGAGCAGAGTAATTCCCCTCCCCTGTTTGTGTCACCTTGGAGGATCTGAGAATTTACAGGTCCCTAAAATATACCATCCACCTGACAAAGGACTCAAAAGTTAAGCAACAGGCTGGAAAAATTTCCAAAAAGGGAAAGAAAATAAAACTATAGAAGGTTGCTTTCTTGGTGAACAGATGTTTTCTTCCATTCTTTCTGATGAACAATGCAAACCATCAGAGGAAGACATAAAAGTCAAGGCTTCTGTATCCAAAACCTCCAAAACAAGCATGCAATGGTCTCAGGCCATGGAAGAGCTCAAAAAAGGATTTTGAAAATGAAGCAAGAGAGGTGGAGGAAAAATTAGGAAAAGAAATGAGAGTGATGTAAGAAAATCATGAAAAGCAAATCAACAGATTGCTGAAGGAGACTCAGAAAAATGTTGAAGGAAAGTATTTAATATGTACTCCACTGGAATAAGTGATTACATGAAATGGAGCACATAAGAACTTTATCTTTCAATAAGAAGAAATTATCTTAATTGGGTCTAGGAAGAAGATTGATATACAATTTCTTGTGAATGAGGCCCATCCTTGGCTTTGGCTAGTTGCAGGGACAAACCAAGGAATAAGAATATTGACTAGTCTTTCTGTTAAATCTTATTTTTGTGTATTTTTGTCATCATATTTATTTATAAAAGTGTATCTACGTCTCTGAGGGAGAAAAAAGTATTTCAGCAAATTCAATTAACATATAGATCATATCTTATAGTATTTTCACACTCTATATTCATAATTTTATAATTCTTGAAATGAAAAAAAAAGTACATTTTCTAAACTTTTATCCGAGGCCAAACTTATTTATTATATTGATACAATATTCAGTTCATTTTGTTGTTGCTGTTTCTCCACTTACATTGTTGTAGGTATTATATAGATTGTGGAACTCGTTCCACTTATGTCAACTTACCAGTTTATATGTGTTGTCATTTCTGAATTTGTTGCATTGCTAGTTTCTTAATACCTTGTAATACTCCTTTACCTTCACACAACACACAATTTTTAGCCATTCCTCATTTAAAAATATTTTGTTAAATATTTCCCAATTACACAAAACATATTTTAAACAATCATTTCAGATTCTCTCCCTCACCTTTTGCCCCTCCACCTCCTTCGGAAGGGAAGTAATTTGATTTTGGTTATACATCTGAGGTAATACAAAACATATTTCTATTTTAGTCATGTTGCAAAGGAAAATACAAACAAAATAAATCCACACACATATGTATATATGTTTTTGAATTAACTTATTCATTTTTAGTTTTCAACAATCACTCCTACAAGATTTTGCGTTCCAAAGTTTCTCCCCTTCTCCCAATCTACCTTCTCTTCTATCACACCTCTTCATTCTGTTATTCTCTGTCCCTGTATATTCTTGTAAGGCAAGAGAGATTTCTATACCCCATTTCCTGTATACCTTATTTCCCAGTTGCATGTAGAAACAATTTTTAACATTCATCTTTAAAATTTTGAGTTCCAACTTCTCTCCCTTCCTCCCTCTCCACCCATCCTCGCTTAGAAATCACAGAATTCAACATGGGTTACACATGTATACACGTGTAAAACACTTTCTTAACAGTCATGATGTAAAAGACTATTTTTCCCTTCATCCTACTCTACTGTACTGATAATGAATTTTTACTTATTGCTACTAAAATTTTGCATCAGAATGGGAAGATTTTCCCCATCCATTAATGGACCTGTCCATTAAGTTGAGTTTGAATGAGGAAGATTTGTAGGAAGGCCCAAACTTTTGGTTAATTTTCTAATTAGGCACTGGTTCTCAAGAGTTTTGATGTGCTCTGGCTCTAAAAAATGTATAAATACTCTGAAGGTGAGGTTTTGCTTTGGGGCTTGCTTAGTTTTGGAAGAAGGTTTGTTTTCCAGATGAGACTCTGGGAAGCTGCTAAAGAGCCCCCTGGCTTGAAAACACAGATATTGGGGCTTCTCTCTCTGGTACCTGTGTATGTAATGGTCAGACAGTTAGATCTGTCTGTAGATATGTCAGTTGGAAGCACTGTCTGTTGATTTGTATTTCTTGGTATTTTCTCTGAAGTTCACATTGTCTGTTATTTTTCTATTCCTTTGCTTTTGTTTTATAATTTCTTGATTTTTCATAAAGTCATTACCTTTCATCTACTCTGTTCTAATCTTTAAGGTATTGTTTTCTTCAGTGAGCTTTTAGGCCTCTTTTTTCATCTGGCCAGTTCTGCTTATTAAGACATTCTTCTCCTTATTGCCTTTTTGGATTTCTTTTGCCGTTTGGGTTAATCTATTTTTTAAAATCTTGTTTTCTTCAGCAGTTTCTTGGGTCTCCTTTAGCAAACAGTTGACTCGTTTTCCAAGATTTTCTTGCATCATTCTAATTTCTCTTTCTAAGTTTTGCTCTATTTCTCTTACTTGATTTTCAAAATTATTTTGAGCTCTTCCATGGCCTAAGACCAATTCATATTTTTTTTTCTTAGTAGCATTGGGTGTAGGAGCTTTGACTTTGTTTTCTTCTGTTTGTACATTTTGGTCTTCCTGGTCACCAAGGTAATATTCTATAGTTAAATTCTTTTTTCAGTATTTGCTCATTTCCCCAGCCATTTACTTGACTTTTGAGCTCTTTGTCAAGGTAGTTTACTGCCTCCAGTGGGAATAGGGGTGTATAGTCAGCTACTTAATTGTCTCACAATCTGTGTACCTAGAGCTCCAGAAACAGACACTACTTCTGCCCCTGTGGCAGCTGCTTTGGGCTCCCACACCACCTTTCCTGCCTGCACTGGGGCTGGACCACTCTACTGTCTTACACTGGTCCCACACGTATTTTTTTCACTGACCTCCTGATTGTCCTCAGGATTTTGGGGTTATAAAGTCTGGAAACCACAACAGGTGCCAGAGATTCACTCCTCTGATACCTGTTCAGGTCCTGTCTATGCTGACATGGCCTACTCTGGACTGTGCTCTGCTTCTAGAGTAGAGCAATAGATGCAACCTATTGAACTTCCAGGCTATTTTGGGCTGGAGATTTGTTTCACTCTTGTCATTCTGTGTGTTCTGCAGCTCCAGAATTTGTTTAGTCATTTTTTACACGTATTTCGCTGGGCTTGGTGGAGAGAGTTCTAGAAATTCTTTGCTTCTACTCCTTCATCTTGGCTCTGCCTCGAACCATTCCCCATTTAAGGGATATATACTCTCCTTTCAGTTCCATATTGCCATGAGATAGTGTACAAATATTTTGTTGTAACTGAGATTGCCTTTTCTTTTTTTTTTTTTTTGCAAATGGCATTTCATTTCTCTGGACAAATGCCTACCAGTGGAGTTTTGGTTCAAAGGGTATTATAATTTAGTCATTTATTTGAGAGGGCAGCAGGAAAATTTTAAACTACTTTCTAGAATTGTTGGACTACTTCACAACTCCAGTATCACTTTATTAGTGAGCTTGTCTTCCTGAAGTCATTCCAAGGTAGAATCAGTCTGGCTTTTTATTTTTTTAATCTTTTTCATCTTCGTAAATGTTTGCAAATGCAAATTTGCATTTATGAAGATTAATGAACTGAGTAGGATTTCATATGAGCATTAATTCTTATTTTAAGAACTATTTACTATCTTTAGCCATATTGTGCACTATGGAATGGATCTTGGCCATATATTTATGTTAATTTTTATACATATACACCCTTGTTAGATATGTTTTATACAGTTTTTCAGCAAACTTTACTTCTTAGTTTCTTATCCTAGCTGTATTTATTTTATTTTTGCAAAACACATTCAATTTCCTGCAATTAAAATTATCTTTTAGTTTTAGTAATCTCCTCTATCCCTTGTTTGATTATAATTTTCGCTCTAAACATAGGTTTGAAACTGTGAAAGGTACTTGATCTTTTCATTTTACTAGCAGTAAGTAGTAATAAGACCTCTCATGTTCCTGAAATCATTTTTATCTTACTGTGATCCAATAATTTGCCAGTCTAAACCTAATTTATCTGAAACTTTTTCCTAGCTTTCTCTATAGTTCTTGTGAAATAAAGAATTCTTCCTTAAGTAATTTATGTTCTTGGTTTTAAATACAAGATTACTGAGTAAAGCTGTTTCTTGCTTTACAAGTCTGTTGCACTGAAGAGCTTCTATGTTTTTTAACCATTATGAAATAATTTGATGATGTTTGCTTTTTCTTTATTTATTAATGTAATCCTTTGGTTTGGCTTTGTGTTTTTAATAGATTAGTTACACTATTTTCTTGATTTTAAATGAATCTTAACTCCTCCAAACAAAATCCAGCTCAGATAAAAGGAAATTGAAATTTGAAATAATCTTATAAAATTTGTTTGAAACATTTAAACCAGATGCTTTGTTGATATTGTTTTCCTTATGTTTACCTTTTATGGGTATAGGACCTAGGACTTTGTTTATGCCAAAAAAAGAAACTCTGTTTTTATTGATATTTGAAAATAATTTATGTAAAAAATTACTTATTTTTCTTTAAGTGTTTTTGTTGAATTCATTAAAAAGTTTTTTATGAGCCAGGTTGCCATTCAAGTTGCTTTATAGCCTATTCTCTATAATTGAGTTGTTTTAAAATCTCAACGTTTTTGTCAATTAACAGGAATATTTCAAAAATTATAAGTAATTGTCCTCTGTTAGAAATTCTGATATGTTGGTTTTTCATTACCATTCTCATTTATAGTTATCAGCTTTCTTTTTCTAAAAAACTATCGGTCTTTTCATTTTCTTATAATAAGGAACATATGATTCAATTTGCACTTTGAATGCATCATTTTTCAATCTAAAACAACTTTTTTGCTTTGTAGTTTTTTAAAAACATTTATTTATTTTTAACAGTCTTTTCCCTTTAAATTTTGTTTTAGATTCTTTCTCTCCTTCCAACTTCTTCCACACTCACTGAAAAGGCAATCATACATTTGAAATCATGCAAAATGTATTTCTCTGTGAGTCATCATTACAAAAAATGTTTAAAAAGTGAGAAAATTGCTCTTCAATTTGCATTCATATTTCATCAATTCTCTCAGTGATGTTGGATAGCATTTTTTTCATCATAAGTACTTTGGAATTTTCTTTTGTCACTGGATTGAAGAGACTAGCAAAGTCTTTCACAGTTGATCATTGTTACAACCTGGCTGTTATTGTGCACAGTAATTGTTCAGTTCCACATGAAATGATGAGTATGGGGATAAAAAAAACCCATGATTTTCTTACATTGCTCTCATTTGTGTTCTCAATTTTTACTCTACTTTTCTTATTTTATTTTCAAAATCCTTTCTGAGCTCCTCTTTTTCCTGTGACCAATTCATATTATGTTTAGCGACTTTTGATGTAAGAACTTTGACTCTGATGTGCTCTGGTTGTATGCCCTGTTCTTCCTTGTCACCAAAGTAACATTCTATAGTCTGAATTCTTTTATGATGTTTACTCATCTTCCTAGTCAAACACTTGACTTTCTAACTGTTTGTCAAGGAAAATTCTGCTTCCAGTGGGGATGGAGGTGAGTGTGTATGTACTGTCCCAGGCTTCAGGGTTTTTCTATCGGCTGTTCAATTGCCCATTGTCGGTGGGCCCAGAGCTCCAAAAGTAGCCTCTGCCACTGCTGCTACTGCCACTACTGCTGCCACAGCCAGCCTATAAATGTTATATATTTGGACAATACAATTGCTAGTAAAAATTGGAAAACTTTATGCTTTGACTTTCTATTTGTGGAAAAAGCAAATAATCACAGCAGTTTTATACCAGTGGTGACTGACAACTTGAAAAAAAATTCATATATGAGTAGCCTACCAGGAATCAAAGATCTTTCTCGGTCACCGTATGGACTTTCTGGTAGGATTCATTTAGAAAAAGAGAAAGACTTTAAAAGTATAGTACTAAAGAAGCATTATCTTTGACTTATATCAATAAGTTTAGAACACTGCCTTAACATCTTTAGAATGGCCCACAATCTAAATATTTCAGCTATTCATATAACAATATAACATAAACATATTGGGAAAAAAGACCAGAATAAAATTTCTGGAGCCCCATCTAACTTCAAAAGCTGGGATACATCAAAACAATCTTTGTGGAAATGCATTCTGACAGCTGCCTCTACAGATGTTAGAGCCCCCATGTTTTCAGAAGCCACAGGTACTGAGGATAACAAATTTTTTTTTGACGTTAATGTCCTTGGCATTATAAAACAGTTCAATCTCAAAAATAAATTAGCTTTTATCTGTGGAAATGGCATTAAAATAAATGCTTATCTACTATTTTACCATAATAGCCTAGGAATCACTGAACCTTTCCATCTGGCTTGCAACCCAACCAACTTTTGATATGTATTTTGTGACATTTTGTGTCCTCGCTATTCTACAAATAAGACTACATTATTCTGGGCATTTTCTCTGTATCCCATTCCTGGAATGTTCACCTTCCTGAATTCACTGTTATCCTTTGAGTTTGAGATAAAGTTCTGGTCTCTACATCAAACCTTTCCCAGTCCCTCTTAATTCTAGTGCCTTTTCTCTGTTATTCTATTTTCATCCTTTGTATAGCTTGTTTGTACATATTTGTTCACTTGTCTCCCCTTTGAGCTTGTAAAATTCTTGAATTCAAAGGCTTCTTGTTTGTCTTTTATTGTATTTCCAACAGTTAGCACAGTGCCTAGTTCATTGTAGGTACATAATAAATGCTTATCTACTCACTGATTGCTGTTTCATCCAATTAGAATGTAAACTCTGAGAGCAGGGACCGTCTTGATTTGTTTTCCAAGCACTTAGCACAAGGCTTTACACGTAGGAAACATTAATTAAGTAATTTTTTCATTCATCAGTTTCAATTGAGAGTTTTGATTTCTGATTTAACTTGATTCATAATACCTTCTTTTAAAATTTTTCCATGTTTTAGCATTCTGAAATGTTTTTGGTATTGTTACATAATCTGTGTAGATTCTAAAGAATTTTCTTTTTTGATCAAGATGTTTTGTTCCTTATAATTTATAATATAGCGCTTTTACTGTGGGAAAACAGAAGTAAATTTATTTCCTCATGTTGATTGGAGGGTGACCTAGTACAGTGAGATGAAGGTCAAAAAACTGCTGTGCATGCTCAAAAGTGGTTTGAGGGAAAACCTATTAGAGGAGAACATGAAGTCACATGGCAAGGGGATGTATCATGAGAAATTCAAAGTTTAGAATGCTATAAGGATCCTGCCTCATCCTGACCTGGTCATAGTTCTTCCTGTGGCTATGCTGGAAGTTACCCATTCCTTCAGAGGGAGAAACATAGAAGGCCTTTCCTCCTCTAACCTCCATTGTTAATAAATTTTTCTTGATACGTTTTTTGTGTGTTAAGTTCGACTCTGACATTAACACTGTACTATGATCTCTTATTTCACGTTTTTCAGGTTTTGCTCATTCTTCTTTCTCTTGTTATGAGTCTCTCTAGTGATTTACTTGAATGTGAGACATGTTTTTTACTTAGATTTTATCACTTGGATTTTTAGACTTTTAGTTTTTCTCTGGTATTCACAGTTTCATTTCTGATTTCCTTTTCCACTGTTGGTCCCTTTCACTCTCATTGTGTAGCTCTGTAATGCTGACCATTCTCTATATTGTTGTATTTTGTAATTGGGGACTTATGCTACTTTGGTTGTTACTAAGAGGAAATATATACCTTGTATATCTATGTGTGTGTGTCTAGGCATATTTTATCCAACTAACTTTTCCATTCCTCTTCTCTGGGTTAAAAACTCATCCTTTCCTAGCTTAGGGCCCTGTACTGCACATTTTACTGACATTACTGCCAAAATTTTATCATTACCCATCTTTAGTTGTTCTCCCTTTTTTCTTAGGGACAGGGACAGAATCAATATCCACCATATTCCATGGAGGGAGGAGGGAGCAGATCCATGCTTAATCCATGGATTTGGGGGGTTATCGAGAGGCTTCCATAGTTTAACCTCAAAGCACAAAACTGCAAGCTTCTTTTTGCTCCCTATGCCTCGTTGCTCAGTCAGTTTGTAAACAAGGATGTTAAGTGGAAGCATTAAGTACTTAAGTTCCTCAATATTACTCCACAAGACTTTTACAATGTGTAATGTTTCTTTCTCATCTTGTAGCTTCAATTGAGTTCTTTATATCTGTCAGTATTATCTCTGTTGGGTGAGGAGCTGGGTTGGAGAAGTTTTAGGGAGACAACTGTTCTACCATATTGAATGTCACAGTTTGTTTTGTGTTAACATATCTTAAGTATTAAATTCTAAGTCTAGCTCCAAATTATTTCCCAAAAATTAACATTTCACGTAGTGTCTAGGTACTTACCAGTGCTTTCATCTCATTAAATATTTCAACTTAGTTGCTCAGTTAATAATTCCATTATTCAGTGACAGGGATAGGTACAGGACTTGTAATTACATTGGTATAGGGAAACTTAAATGAGAAAACTTCCTCCACCAATGGAAATCTGTCTCTTGTTTGTAATTTATATTCTTAGAGAACTATGTAGGTCGCAGAGAAGTTAAATTGCTTTCTCAGGATCATGAAAGTAATATGTGTCAGAGGTAGGACTAGAATCCTGGTTTTTATGACTCTGGTACCAGCTCTTTACATGCTGCATCATACTTTTAAAATGATTATAAGGTTAAACAACATACAATTTGTCTTTTAGACAGCTAAAATCAACATATAAGCAATTACACTGGGTGTGCAGTTATGGATGTTTGACTGTAAAGTGCAAAGATAATTTAACTTAATTATTGCCAATAACTCTCAATGAGAGTAAATATGCTCAACTTATAAAGTGAATCACAGATTCTGTAACACTCCTGGAAAAACAAACAATTAGAACTGTTTGTTACATCTGAAAGAAGCTATTTGTTGATCCAGTCCAACTTCCTGTGAGGAAAATGGTATATGTTATAAATTTAATGAAGTTAAGAAGTCAACACTGACAATGCTGAATGAAGAGGGAGTGAACAGAGACTTATTTTCTATTTCAAGTCCCTAAGTTCTAATTCCCTCATGTTTTAAAGGAAGGAATTATACAATATGCTTTCCAAATCTCCTTATCAATCTACAATCCTATTAATCAAATAATAAAATATTATGACAATTGAGAAATATCTACACTTTTTAAGATTTTTCCATATTATTATTTTGCATTTCAATCCTAGTAGCTTTATGTTTTCTAATATTTGTTAGATATAAATATATACTAGGGTCTGTTGGGGAATCAGTTATTTGAATTTGATTATGATAACATCTGCCATTTGTTCAGTGCTTCTCAGTTATAAACCGCATTATGCATTATCACATTTGATTATTACAGCTACTCAGTCAGGTAGTCATATACCCATCTATCAGATAAAGAAAAGACAAAGAGATTAAATCAACTTCTATGAGACCAGCTTTAGGATTTTAATTGCAGTCTCTTTGATATGTGTCTTGTCTTCTGCTGCACCAAGTTGTCATTCATATATGTTACACCCTTTCCTCTAAAGAACTGAAGGTATTTGTATGTATAAGGAGGTTGGTCAGAGGAGTTCATTGGTCAGTTCCCTTAAATATCCAATCAACTTAATGAGGCAGACATTTGGGGGGCACTTAGGGACACTTTTGCATGTCCATTGGTATATTGTTGATAAGAAAAGAAATGCTCCCTTATTGATTGTAGGGACTGAAATTAACTCAAAGATCATACAAAACTTGACCAAACGTCAGTTGAATCATTCATTTTTCTCAGACTATAACAGGGATGCAATATAACAAAAGAAGTGTGCTAATCACTGGAAGTGAGGGCGATAGGAAAAGAGCCTTTGCATGTGGATTGTCTCTTTACCCCATAAACTAATAATAATATCTGGGATGAGGAGAGCAGAAACACCTGGGAAATATAAGGGCAGAAAGATATTCTACTTGCCCACAAAACTTAATAGAGGAAATATTTGATAAGGTTTCTGAAACTCAAATAATTCCTTAAACAGAATGATCCCAGGAAGCTAGTTTTCTGTTGAAGAAATAATTTTTTGGGGGAGCACCAGCACTGGGGATTTACCTCAACAAAATTGCAAGTTTAAGAGTTTGGAACCTAGACATCTATAACAAGAAGGTTAGGCCTTAATTGGTATACTTATTGGAAACAGATAATCATCCACAGAATACAGTGGCTAGAATATCTGTGAAGGGGCAAGAGATGAATACCTTCTATGTTCCCTCTCTCACAACCCCCTCTGATTTTTCAGTGAATTATCCAGACAACACAAGTTTAATAGGAAAGATTGTGGATATTGTTAACTTTAGAATCTGTCAGCCTCCAAATGGATTTTTTTTTCTGTGAGGGATCAGAATCACCAAGAAAAATTTGGAACTGCGTAAGAATTCACAGGAGACAAATGGATCTAGGCAGAATGTCAAAGGGTTGACAATGACAACCTCCAAATCAATTCATTCTAAGGAGAAATATTATGTTTATGTGTTTTCTCTCTCTTTTAACAGTCTCCTATCAGTTATTTGAATGCTATATTTGTGTACTGCAGCTATTTATTTTGCTCTTTTGTTTTAGCGAGTGTTTTTTTGTTTTCATTATCTCTTGTGATTTAAAGAAAAGCCTAACCTATATCAACATAGAATAGTTTAACGAGTTCTTGTAAGGGAACTGGGGATATAATATCCACATTTCTGAGAACTTAGACAAGCATTTGGAGATTTTCTAGACAAAACTCTAATTGGAGGTGTTGTGGGCCAGAGCTAACTCTGGCTACTCTAGTGGTTCAGGTTTAGAATTGTAATAAGAACAAATCTTGATAATCTAAGAATGAAGAATATGAAATTTCCATGGAGTAGATAGCCAGCAATGGATTTGGCAATGACTCATTTTGGCATAACTCCTTTGTGTATCCATTTGACTTTGTGAGTTAGTTTGCAAGAACTCAAGTTAACAACTCTGTATAGGTATAGGCTATGCTTTTCTTTAAATCATAAGAGATACTGAAGGCAGAAAACACTCTCTTCAGATAGAGGAATCTAAAGGAAGAGGAATACTCTGGAAAGAAGTAAACATGTCAATTTCATGAGAATGACAGCATCTCCATCCTTCTACACTAGACATTTCAAGGAATGAGGTGAAGTCTGGAAATCTTTTTTAGACTGAGATACCTTGCTGTTATTGGAAGAGATCATTCACTCTGTAATTTGTCAGGTGTATTCTTCTCTGTATAACTTATCTCATTTTTGTTTGTTATTAGATTGGATAAATTGGTTCATTTTCTATTTTCCACGTATGGTCTTTTCTGCAACTTGCATTTGGTTAGAAGGCAATTACGCTTTTATCTATGTAGCTTGGGGTACTCCTTCCACTTTGAGAGAAAGTGCACAGGAGAATGATTTGAACCTAAACATTATTACCCTAGAATAACAATATTTATGGGCATGAATACCTATAATTCTAGTCTAGGATCTACACTCTGAGAATAGCAGAGTGGATATCATGCATCCAGTTCATGCTTCCCTCTTAGCAAAAATATAAATCTTCTTTACTCAAGAACACATTAGGGATATCCAATCATGCTTCCCTGAGAACCACACTAAGAATCATAAGGACACACATAATCTATATAGTAAACAGACAGCACTCACTTTACTATTGAAATTAAAGATTCTTTGCTAAGCAATTATCAATTTTCACCAAAGTAATTCAAATGAATGTTACATGGTTGTGTCTCCCTGAAGTCTACACTATAATATCACATTATGACAGATATTCTTTTGTCTCCTTATATGTCATCATGTTTTCATGAAATGGACTTGCTAATTTTGCTTGCAATCAATATATTGATTTTCTGTTTCTTTCCATCAAATGTGAACTCACTTGTCATCAGTGACTGTATGGTAAAATAGGATCTCTTGGAAGTCACATGGACATTTTCAATTGCTTAACTCCTTAGATTTTTTTTTAAATAGTAATGAAATAATTGGAAAAATATTTACAGGCAACAATGACAAAAAAAGAAAGAATGCATCCAGAAAACAGAAGTTCATCAGGTATTCTAGATTTCTTTGATAAGCAATTTTATGTATAGATCACAAGTTTAAGGTACTAGAAGGAGTCAAAGAAGTACACAAAGCAATATACACTGTTTAACATCAATTAAGAAGAAAATAACAGAAAGAATAAAAAACTAATATCATGTGAAAGAAGGCCCTCGAAGAATAAGCATGTGGAAAATTTTGATCATCTACATGATTGTAAGAAATCTAACACAAGGAAAATGGAAAGTGGGCTAAATGAGAAAGAAGCTAATTGCATTCAGATATGAGTGAAACTATCTTTTCAGCAACTTGAGAAAAGAGCAGGTCTGGATAAGATTCCATGATTATTGACTCAAAGGCTTCACAAAAAATGAGTTTCTAGAGAGGCACTTTATCAACTATCTCCTAGGGACATCCTTGATCCCATCTCGCTTAATAGAGGACATCATAGTGATCCCACCAAATATTTGTAAAAATCCAGGCTTAGTTTGTAAAAATTATTAGCTCAAAATACTCAAAAAAGCCTATAAAAGCAAAGTACCTCTTGGATGAGGATCCAAAAAAGTTAACCAAAAATGTCCTGGGGTATAAAGAAAAATGTCACGTTATTTCTATATGTATGGAGCAAGCTACTCCCCCAAATCACATTTATGGTACTATCTACTAACTCTATCTAATATTTACTATTGCAAATTTCATCATTCATGGCTTTACACACACACATGCACACATAGAGGCACATAAATGCAAATGTATATATTTACATATATTCTTATTTATATGCACATGTATATAGACATATTTCATGTATGTGTTTACATATCTTAAATATAAAAGCCCTAGAATATTTGATGTGCATAAGGAATCCTATTGTCTGATTAAATTACATCATCAGCAGTATCATAAACAATTGATAAATAGAAGGATATTTTCCATGGAGATCATTTAGGCCCATTATTGCTCTGTCAGCCTTCAATACATCATTGTCTCTCCTGAATAGAACTAAACATGGCTTCCTAATTAAAAAAGAATCAGACCAAAGTATCTTATTAATCACTTCATGTGCATGGATGGCATCAGCTTATATGGCTCCTTCGTCTCATGGAATCTTTCATGAACTATATTAAATATCATTTCAACTCATTAAGTGTCAAAATCTTAACATATGCCAAGGAAAGATAATGCCTAAGGTCTTTGAGCTTGAATCCAAAGGTCACACTGAACCAATGAATAAGCATAACACCTAGAAATACCTTGGTACCTAAGGTACATAGAAAATAATGTCATCGAAAGATTTGTTTCAGTCTGTTAATGAATTTATCAGCATCTTAAAATATAATTAAATAGGAAAAATAGTTAAAAACACCGTGTACTACAAGAATTAATGTATGATTCTAGTCCCTTACCCGGGTAGTTTTATTATTTTCTCCTATAATTCATTTACTTTTTTCTTTAAGAAATTGGATGCTGTGCTATTTGGTACATATATATTTAGTACTGATATTATTTCATTGTCTGTAGTTCCTTTGAGTAAAATGCAGTTTCCCTGTGTTACCAATTAAATCAGTTCTATTTTTGCTTTTCCTTGATGAGATCATGATTTCTGCTACAGCTTTTTTTTTTTTCAGCTGAAGCATAATTGTTTCTGTTCTTGTCACTTATTTTAACTTGGTGTATTTCTCTGTTTTAAGTTTGTTTCTTATGAAAACATACTGTTGTATTCTGGATCTTAATCCATTCTGCTTTCTGCTTCTGTTCTATGGGAGAGTTTATCCCTTTCACATTCTCAGCTTTAATTACTGACTGTATAGTTCCTGCCATCCACTTCTCTTCTGTTTATCCTTTCTTTTTTATCATGTTTTTCCTCAAAATTCTGTTTTGTTTCTGATCACAGATTTCTTTTATCTGCCTTTCCTTTTTAAACCTTACCCTTTCTCTTATCCTGTTCCCCTCCTACTCTTCTGTAGGATTAAATAGATTACTGTTCACAATTAAATACACACACACACACACACACACACACACACGCATTTTCCTTTTTTGTGTTATTTTAGGTGTTAGTGATTAGTTAGATATTATAGTAGAATATCAGGTATTAGAGATTCAGATAGTAGTTAATTTCAAGCACTGCTTATTCCCCTGACCCATATTTTCTTTTTCAGCGTAAAATCTCTTCCTTTCTTATCTTTTATGCGAGGTATTTTTCTACTCTTCCTTTCCCTTACCATTTCCCTTCGGTCATCCTTAATTTTTGTCACTCTATATTTTAAAAATCATCCAAACCAAAACATAATAGCCTTACTCCTATACATTATTTCTTCGTATACTCCTTTTAATTGCCCCGATAAAGATAAAGTTTTTCGAAGATACATGCATTATTTTCCCATATGAAAAGGTAAATAATTTAGTTCAATCCCTTATAATTTTTTTTATCTTTACTTTTTTTTTTCGGTGTCTCAAGTCATATTTGAAAGTGAAATTTTCTACTCAACTCTGGTCTCTCAATCAGGAATGCTTGAAAATTCTCCTTTTCATTAAATATTCTTTTTTTCTTTTGCCTTGAAGGATTATATTCAGTTTGCCAGGTACTTTATTTTTGGTTGTAATACCAGCTTTTTTGCATTCTGGATTATTATATTCCAAAACTTCTTCTCCTTTAATAAGGTAGCTTGTGGACAAGTCTCAGGTGATCCTGATCAGTTCCATGATGTTTGTATGATTTCTTTCTTGCTTCTCGAAATATTTTCTAGAATTTTGAGTTTTTATTTCGGGATCTCTTCTAGGTGGTGATTGGTTGATTTTTTCAATTTCCATTTTTCCATCTTGTTCTAGGATTTCATGTCAGTTTTCCTCAATAAATTACTGAAATATGATGCCTAAGCTCTTTGACTGCAGCAATCAGGTAAGCAACAATTCTTGAATTATCTATTCATTTACTTTTTAGATTTTTTTCTATGAGATATTTGCTATTTTCTTCTATTTATTCATCTTTTGACTTTTTTGTTAACTTGTTCTGATTTTGTTTCTTTGTGTATCATGGAGACATTAGTGTCCAATTGCCAAATATAATTTTTAATGATATTATTTTCTCTGCTGATTTTTTGGATGTCTTTTTTCTATTTGACAATTATGTTTTAAAGATATTATTTTTTCAGTATTTTTGTGCCTCTTTTACCAAGTTGTTAGTTTCATTTTCATAGTTTTCTTTTTCTCCTTTCTTTAATTTCTCCCCCATTTATCTTATTTGATTTTGAAAAACAACAGTTCTTCCAGGAATTCTTGTTGAGCTTGTGCTCAAATTATATTTTTTTTCTTTGAAGCTTTACTTGTAACTGTTTTGATTTTATTGTCTTCTGAGTTCATGTTTTGATGTTCTCTGTCCCCATAGTACCCGTTTACGGTCTGTTTCTTTTTGCTGGCTTGCTCATTTTCCCACCCTATTTACTCATTTGGATCTCTATGCTAATGCTGGACTCTGTTCCTCAGATAGAGGTTGGGAAAGCATATTTCAGTCTTGTGTGTGTTTTTTTTTTAACTGCTATTTTCAAAGCTAGTTCTGATGGTTAGAAAATGTTTTGTATCTAAGGTGGTGTGATCTGGGGAGAGGTGTGGTCACTGCTTTCTGTAGGCACTCTATTTCTTGCTCAGGAATAACCCTTTATGCCTTTGGATGGCAATCAGTACTCCTTCTTGGGGACAGTACTCCACTGGGGCCAGAAATGATACTGTCCCTCAGAACATCCATTCTCTTTTGACTGAAATTGTTACTCATTTCCCTTAAACTATGACTTAGATGTGGGTATAGGCAATGGAGTTGCCAAACAGCATCTGATTCTGTATTTAATGCTAGAATAATCTCTACAATTTCTTTTTACCAACTACTGTATCCCCTTCACCATCTCTGACTTGAGAGTTCCTAAAACTGCTGCTGTTTCTGTAAACACCAACTAGACCCATCACTGTTGCTTCAGCCATGTTGACATCAGGCCAGTCAGCACCACCATGTCATAGGTCTCTCTTTCTAACCTCTTATTTTGTCTTAGGCTTGAAGAATATTTCATTGACTTTTCATTGGTTCTGCCACTCCAGAATTTGATTTGAAGCATTATTTTAAAGTTGCTTATGGGGGTGGGGATTTTGGGAGAGCTTTACTGAGTGCATTTTTCACTGTATCATCTTAACACCCCTAGAAGTCATTTATGTCCCTACCATGGATGTTTAAAATTTATTTTTATTTATGAATCTAACAATAACTAACCAAAATTTATAATTTAATATATAAAAGAATATTTTATGAGAAATCATGTCCTCTGTTTTGTAGAGTTTGTTTGTTGGTACCTAAGTTGTATAGTGGAAAAGAAAAAAAAAAACAACTTAGAATCAGGAAGAAGTGAGTTTGAATCCTGCCTCCACAATGTACTAGCTGGGTAATCCCAAGCAAGACACTTAACACTTAACCAAAATTCTCTAATGTGTAAAGTGGAGATAGTACTAGCATCTGTTTTAGAAGTTTGATGAGAGTTTCAAATGAGATATAAGACATACAAAGTGCTTTTCAAACCTTGAAGTGCTAAATAAACTTTAGATATTTTCGTATTAAATTTAAATGTAAGTGAATATACACATGCTATTACTATTCAGTCATTCTCAGTTTTGCCTAATGCTTCGTGACTTAATTTGGGATTTACTTGGCAAAGATACTAGGATGATTGGATACTTCCTTCAGCTAATTTTAAAGACTGGGAAACAGAGGCAAGCAGAGTTAAAGTCACTTGCCCAGAGTGACATAGCTAGTAAATGTATGAGGCCATGGCTCAATAGAGCCATAGAGCTCATGGCTCTAGGCCCTGAGCATATATCCATACCCATATATTTGTATAGTAGGGATAAAACCATTCTGCATGTGCTTTTCTATACTTGTTAAATTATATGCAATATGTGCGTTTAATATATGCATATATACTCTTTTTTTTTGTAAATTTATTTTTTAACTCCTCAAACCCTCATTCCCCAGGTAGATGTCTGCCCTTTCAATGAATAACAGTAGTTTTGCAAAACAAAACTGTGAATACCTATCTTGTTCTTCATTTATAGTTAATTATCTTTATTTCAAAAAGTGGCAGATACTTTTTCATCATCAGTCACTTTGCTCCCAACTTTAATAAGAGTTCTGATATGCAAAGTTATTTTTCTTAAAATGGTTGTTGTTATCATAAAATCATACTCCTGGTTTGATTATTTCTCTGTACAACAATTCTTTCCATTATTCTCTTACTATTTTTGATGTCTTATAATGTAACATATCAATTTTTCAACCATACTCCAATTGTTGAACACCAAGTTACATGGTTCAGTGGACAGAGCTCTGAACCTGAAGTCAGGAAAACCTGAATGCAAATTCAGTCTCAGACAAGTGTCTGTGTGGCACTGGACAAGTCATTTGACTTCTATTTGCTTTAATCCAATAGAGAAGGAAATACAATACCACTCCATTTTCAAATTATCTTTGCCAAGAAAACCCCCATGGACAGTATGTTCCATGAGGTAACAAATAGCAGGACAAGAATGAACAACAATAATAGCAACGTTTTGTTTCCAGTTTTTTATGGCTACAAAAAGTGTTGCTATAAACATTCTTATAATTGTAAGTTCTTTCCCTATACCCTAAGTCTCCTTGGAGTGCATATTTATTGATAGTATCATATCAATAATCCAATGCACAATCTAGTTAATTTCAGATGTAGTTTAAAATTGTTTTTCTTTATATGTTAACCTCCTCCACAGTTTCAATAATTGGGAATTAATATATCTCTAATCCTATAGCCTCCCAAACATTTTTCAGAGGCCATACATTCCATGTTCATAGAAAGACAACATATGGTAGGAGAAATGACACTAGGATTAGAATAAGAATCATCATTCTTCAGCTTATTGTATAATATTGGGTGACTCACTTAACCTTTCATAATCTAAATTGCTTAATCTGAAAAATGTATGAACAACATGTGCATTTTCTACTTTACAAGTATTTTGTGGAAGGATCAAATGTTAAAATACATGTTAAGTTTTTTTATAAGAACAAAATGTCGTACAAATATGATCGATTATAATACATGCTAGGTGTCTGATTCATTTACTTTGAATTGAATTGGATTTCAGGTTAGGGATGCTGCTACTAATGTCTTGTTGTCCTCACAATTTTCTGTTAACTCTGATGTTAATATTTCTCCTGGAAGGAAATGGACCAGCTGTGGTTAAATCACAGGCTACTTCTGTGTCATTTGTAAAAGAGAGTTTAGTGCTACTAAAGTCCAACTGATAAGACATATGTGATCTGCTCAAGTGTGGAATCATGTGAAGTATGAAGAGCAAAACAAATTAATGTGGATGTTTGCAGTTTTGGGAATTTCAGTGGAGATTTTGTCATGGTCCACAAATTTTAGTCATTTTGTAACTGAATACTTGGCTTCTGTATACATTTTTATGGTGTCGCTTTTCCTGTCCCAAGATTGGAAATAACATTTGTTCATTCAATATATAGCATGTGTTAGGGTTTTTGATTTAGTTGTTGGAGCATAAAGAGGTGAAAGTAATGGGATCCTGACAGAGTGAGATGATGATTTCATTACAAAATTCTAAACTGAAACGAAATTCACCTGGTTTCAAATCTGCAGAGTAATCTCAAATACGACATGACTTGGGTCAAAAGTGGTTTTTGTGAACACGAAAATGTTTTATTTCTTAAGAGATATAAAGTTTTATGTTGACATTCCAAGTGACTCCAAGTCTCTGCTGATTAAATGCTGAACTTGTATCAATACCCAAAACAAATACAACTATTAGACATTTAAGTTCAATAAGCTTTATAACAAACCCACTATACACCAGACACTGTCCTTGGTATTGTGGATAAAAGTATAAATAAGTAAATCGATTGAATAGTAGACAAACAAATAAAATCAAAGAACACAAAACGAGTTAGATAAATGAATAAACAAAAATAAGAGTGAATATGAACTAACGATTAGATGTAGACACACAGATGAGAGATGATAGACAGATAGATAGACAGACAGACAGATAGATAGATATATTCTCTTCCCTTTAGAAGCTTATATTTATAGTTAGTTAATCTTCTAAAGTCAGCAAATATTATTTAAACTAAGGTTTCATGCTCTTCAGATCTTAAAAAAAAGTACACAAACATGAAGGTTCTTTTTGAATGATTACTGTCCATCTATCGAAACAAACCAACAAATATTTATTGATTGCCAAGGACATTCAAGAAAAAATAATGAAAATTTCTGGCTAGAAATAAGATAAAGAGAAAACATGCTTTCTTAAACTTCAAGAAAGTTGTTATCAAGCTGAGATCAAATTTAAACACTTTAAAACTTACATTCCAGTATTTCCAGTATGTGTCACTTCATCATTATTTTGATCCTTTGTCTTCACAAATGCAGATCATAGTCCTTCCGCACTTTAGGGACACAGAAATAGTACATTTGTTTGAGGTCAATATGCTGGTAGTAACTGAAATAAGGAAGAAATACTTTCCCGCCCTTTTTACTCAGCTAAGGAGTATGGTATTTCTACTGCAAATGACAGAACATAATTTTTTATCGTGAATTGATTTACAAGGTAAGTAATAAGATAGCAAGAAAGCATTTGTCTGCCACTGATGCAGAATTACTTTGACCAGATGTCCCCAAAGGGCTAGCAGATATGATGACCCAGTCCAATCGATATTTGAAAGATCCTGGGAAACAATGGACAGGATATAGGATTGGAGGGCATGTATTTTTTTTAATGTTCATAAAAAGAAAGCAAACAGTTTTCAAAATATAAATCAATGAATTTAATTTTAGTGGCTGGAAAAAATTCTTAACAGACCATTGAAAATATGGTTTGTGAACATTTAGAACATGAAAATGACTATTACAAGGAAATCAATATGACTTCATTAAGAATAGATGATGGCAGTCTAACCACCTTTCTTTTCTTTTCTTTTCTTTTTTTTATTTTTTGGAGAACTGTGTGGATTGTTAAACTAATCAACAAGTGGAATTCTGAAGGTAGGATTTAGCTAGAATTTACCAAAGCTTTTAAAAAAATGTCCCTTGATATTCTTGTGGATAAAGTAAAGTGAAGATAAAATAATTAAATAATCTTATAACTGGGAATGGTCAAAAACAGTTTTATTAATGATTTGATACAAAAACGTTAAGTATTTCAATAACAGATATTTATGCTTCTGTTGTTAAGCATGTTTATAATGACTTAGATAAAATACAGGTGGCATGCATTTAGAATTTCATGTGACATTTTCAATGATGAAAAAATGGCATTAGCTATTTACGTAGATGCAGAGCTAAAACTTCAATATGATGCAAATGATCAACAGGGATAACCAAACTAAAAAGTAATTTACAGCATGTGCTTTAACTTGATTCCCATAGAAGTTATGAATTCAGAATCTCCAAATTTGCAAAGATTTGACAAAAAAGTCATTGAAGAGAATACAGAGAAGACTTGAGTAGACCTAGAGAAATCTATATTTCATAAGATTGTTGAAACTGTGCTAGTCTGAGGTGCAAATAAACTGTCTCCTGTTCAGTATATCTGGCACAAGTTTCAGAAAGGAGTGGCTTTCAACTCTGAAGTAAAGAGTTGTGTAGATAGTGGAAATGCAAAAAAAAAAAGGATCAATTTCTGAAATAAATATTGACACAAATATGGAAAGATATGTAACATGCTGAATGTAAAAGTCATGTAAAAAGTCTACATACAGTAGAATATTAAATGTCAAGTCATTGGGTTGAACTTCATAAAAAATTTTTCAGTAGGGATAAGTTTAAAGGGTTGCCTTGGATACAAAAACTCAGATTCCCAAAGTCTAAGATATAGGCAACATTTTGAGATAGTAATTGTTCTAAAAACATGTTGGCTGAGAGAAATTAATGGACGTCATGTTCAATGTGCTAAAAAGTGTGAGATGACAGTTAAAACCAGCTAATGTGGTTTGGGGCAGCATTAATAGAGGAATAGTTTCCAGGAAGAGGGAAGTGATAGTCCCACTGTACTTCATCTTTATAAGACCTCATTTAGAGCATTGTGTTCATTTTGGGTTCCACAGTACACAAAGGACATTAATAAGTGTAAAAATATTCAAAGGAAGGAAATATGGAAGTGAAGGACCTTGAATTCAAGGTAGATTAGGAATATTTAAATGTTGGGCATGGAGAAGTGAAGACTCGTGTGGTAGATGAAAAATAATTATTTGAAGGGCTGTCATGTTGAGAACGTTAT
The DNA here is from genome assembly GCF_028372415.1 of Notamacropus eugenii. Lineage (NCBI taxonomy): Eukaryota > Metazoa > Chordata > Mammalia > Diprotodontia > Macropodidae > Notamacropus > Notamacropus eugenii. Next base: position 325,838,452 of record NC_092874.1, on the reverse strand, counting down.
ATATATGCATACACACATACATATATGCACACAAACACACATGCACACATAAACATATGTAACTATTATCATGCATGTACGTGTACATATGTATATATGTGTGTATATTACATATGTGTAATATATTATATAACACTGTATATGAATGTGTGTATATGTATGTATGAGTGTATATGATTTTGTGGTGAACTCCCTGCTCCTGGAAAATCTTCAAGCCAAGGTTTGATGACAACTTGTTAGATTTGTTGCCAGGCCTAGAGGCCTGTATTGGGCTACCCGAGTCTTTTCTACCTCACCTCCGAGGTCTTCGGTTGGCCAAACTGGATAAACGTATGAGAGAAAGGACGTTCCAGAGTCGAACAAGGGTTGAGCTTTATTTCAGGGTCTGGGTTACAAGTGCAGGGGAGTCTTCCTTAGGAGGAAGAGGGGGAGATTTCCTAAGGAGGCTAGGATCTTAAGAGATTGGAAGTAGAAGTACAAGCGGGGAGAGAGGGGGAGGGGAGAGAGAAGAGAAAAGAAGCGGAGCCTACTGTCCTCTTTGGCTCCACACGTGCTAAGAGAGCTTTCAGGCTTCCTCAATCCTACTTAACCTTCAGCCACACAGTTTGCATCTCAATACCGTGCTGTTAGGTAACTAGGTGTGCTCCAATCCGGGACGACCTCGAGGGCAGGGAGACTCCACCCATCACGTATCTCCCGGGGAGAGGCGGAAATACCCGAGCTAGCCGAGCTAGCTCAGTCTGACCTTCTCGAACCCCGCTGTTCATGGAGGGCCTCGTAAGACTCTAAGATTTAGAAGTCCCACTTTTACCCGCCCGAGACCGTCCACACGGAATTGAGCTTCCAATCCCAACAATTTGTTATGTTGGATATTCCTGTTACACATGTGTTTGACAAGATTACCACTGAAATATTTTCCAAATGTTAAATTCTATTATTTTGCCAGGTAAGATTTCATGCTGAATCCCTTATTATAGAAGATTCATTCAAAAGCAGTAGTATTTATACGATAGAAATAATGTTTAATGAAAAGCAGTTTTAACTGGTTCATTTATAGATGATGGGGAGAATTATGACCTGTGATATATTTTAAGACCTTTGTGATCGATTATATGAGAAACTAAAATTTTCCTTTTTGATATGGCAAGTAGATGACAAAATGGATGCTAACTGGATTACACATACACAGCTGATGTACATGAAATGCTATGCAAGTGCAAAGAACGTAGGGATTGTTTAGCTCCTTTCTATCATATTTCCAAGTAGTTACACTCTAAAAAATCACCTAATCTCTTTGAGCTTTGGTTTCCCCATGTGTAAAATATCTATTGAGATAATCATGTAGTTTCTGTTAGTTTTGTGGTTCATATCATCAATAATGCTGATAGTTTTCCTAATATTAAACCAGTCCTGCATTCCTGAGATAAATCTTACCTGATCATAATGTGTTATTCTCATGATAAGTTGCTGTATTCCTTTTGCTAATATATTATTTAAAATTTTTGCACCTATATTCATTAGAGAAATTGGTCTACAATTTTCTTTCTGTTTTGGCTCTTCCAGGTTTAGGTATCAGAACCATATTTGTATCATAAAACAAATTTGATAGGGCTCCTTTGGCAATTTTTCCAAATAGCCTATATTATATTGGCATTAACTGTTCTTTAAATGTTTGATAGAATTTACTTGTAAATCCATCTGACCCTGGAGATGCTTTTCCTAGGGAGTTCATTGATGGCTTCTTTCATTTCTTTTTCTGAGATGGGATTATTTACGTATTCAAATTCCTCTTCTGTTAATCTGGGCAATTTATGTTTCTTTTAAATATTCAACCATCTCACTTAGATTGTCAAATTTATGAGAATAGAGTTGGGAAAAGTAATTTTCAATTATTGTTTTAATTTCCTCCTCACTGGAGGTGATTTCATCCTTTTCATTTTTGATATTGGTAATTCGGATATCAAGTTAACCAAAGGTTTATCAATTTGTTGTTTTTTCATAAAACCAACTCTTAGTTTTATTTATTAGTTCAATAGTTTTCTTAATTTCAATTTATTAAATCTTTCTTTTGATTTTCGGTATTTATAATTTGGTATTTACTTGGGGATTTTCAATTTGTTCTTTTTCTAACTTTTCAGCTGCATGCTCAATTCATGGTTTTCCTCTTTCTCTATTTTATTCATGTAGGTGTTCAGAGATATAAAACTTCCCCTAAGAACTGCTTTTGCAGTATCCCATAAATTTTGGTAAGTTGTCTCATTACTTTAATTCTCTTGAATGAAGTTATTAATTGTTTCTATGTTTTGTTGTATAACCCACTCATTCTTTAGGATTAGATTATTTACCTTCATATTAACGTTTGGTCTGTCTTTCCATGGTCTTTTATTACACATAATTTTTATTGAACTATGATCTGAGAAGGATGTATTCACTATCTCTGCCTTTCTGCACTGGATTGTGAGGTTTATCTGCACTAGCATATGGTCAGTTTTTGTATATGTGCCACAAACCACTGAGATAAAGGTATATTCCTTTCAATCCCCATTCAATTTTCTCCAGAGATCTATCATATCTACCTTATTCAGAGTTCTATTCACCTCCTTAACTTCTTTCTTGTTTATTTTGAGGTAAGATTTATCAAGTTTAAATGGGGCAGGTTGAGGTCATCCACTAGTATACTTTTGCTATCAATTTCTTCCTGTAACTTTCTTAACTTCTCTAAGAATTTGAATGCTATATCACGTGGTGTATATATGTTTAGCAATGATATTGCTTCGTTATCCATGGTGCCTTTTAGCTGGATATAGTTTCCTTCCACATCTCTTTTGACTAGATCTATTTTTGCTTTTCCTTTGTCTGAGATTGGATTGCTACTCTTGATTTTTTTTTTTGCATCAGCTGAAGCATAATGTATTCTGTTCCAACCTTTTACTTTTACCCTGTCTGTATCCTTCTGTTTCAAATGTGTTTCTTGTAAACATCATATTGTTGGATTATGGTTTTTAATCCGTTTTGCTATCTGCCGATGTTTTATTGGAGAGTTCATCCCACTCACATTCACAGTTATGATTACTATCTGTATAATCCATCTATCTTCCATCCTATTTCCCCCCTTTTGTGCTTTTAATTCTCCCTTCTCCCTTCCCCTCCACAACAGAGTTTTATTTTTTGAGCACTGCCCCCCTCAGTCTTTCCTCCTTTCTATCTCCTCCCCCTTTAGCTTCTCCACTCTTTTCTTTTTGCGTTCCCCCTCTACTGAATATACGGAAATTTAGGTTTCTACATTTAGCTGAATCAATTGTTCCCTCTCTGAAATAAATCAGATACGAGTAAATCTCAAACAGTGCTCATCTCCCTCTTCTTTCCCTCTACTGCAATATGTTTTTGTGCCTCTTCCTGTGATGCAATTTACCTTTTTCTGCCTCTTCCTCTTCCTCTTCACATATCCCATTACAATCCCTTTACACCATTAAATTGCATTTTTTCATCACGTCATTTAATTTATACCCACTCCCTCTATGTATGTCCTTTTTAAATATCATAATGAATATACAGTTCTCAAGATTAACAAGTATCATATTTCCTTGTGATGATGTCAACAGTTTGCACATATTGAATGACAAGTTCTTGTTTTTAATCCCCCTGTTTACCTTTATATGCCTCTCTTGAAACGTATTTGGAGATCAAATTTTTTATTGAGCTCTGACTTTTTCATCAGGAAGGTCTGGAAATTCCTTATTTCTTTAAATGTCCATCTTCTTGCCTGAAATATTATGCTCAGTTTTGGTGGGTACTTGATCCTTGGTTGTAGTGCACACTTCTTTGTCTTACAAAATATCATATTCCTGTCCCTCCAATCTTTTAACATAGAACCTGCAATGTCCTTTTTGATACTGACTGTAGTTCTTAGGTATTTGAATTGTTTCTGGCTACTTGCAATATTTTCTCTTTAACTTCATAGTTTTGGAACTTGGTAGCAATATTCCTTGGTTTTCTCAGTTTGAGATCTCTTTCAGGAGGTGATTGGTGCATACTTTGTATGACTATTTTGCTATCTGTATCTGGGAACTCAGGGCAGTATTCCTTGATGATTTCTTGGAAGATATTGTCCAGGTTCTTTTTTTTTATCATGGATTTCTAGGAGAAAAGTTTAGGTGAAGGATGTGTTCAGGGAGGACTAGTACCTTTAGTGTGGTGGCTGCCGAGAACTTTTCAAGATTCCTTTCATCTTTGGTGTTCACCTGTTCCACCCAACTCTCTCCTGTGGTTCCAAGAAGCTGCAGCATGCACAGCAGCCACACCCTGGTAAACCATTTCAGCAGACAGGGCAAACCAGGTTGAGAGTAACCAAGAGGTCTCAAACTCATTGGTGAGTGGGGGGGGGGGTCTACCTCAAGTATGTGAAGACTTCCTCTGGTGAAATGAGCAGATGAGAACAATTTACTCCAGCAGTCATGAAGGTAGGTGAAGCAGGTGATGTGGAGCGCTTAGAGCTTGGTTAGTCAATGAAGACACCAAGGTCATCCAATGCATCCTGAGCCATCGCCAGCTGTCTTCATTCTGTCCTGTCACTGGACTATGATGACTGGAGGAAAGAGTGAGGCTGACGACTTTGAGTAACTCTGCCTCACTTAAATCCAATTTGTGTGTGGGTTCATCCTTCATTGTCGAAGAAGACCATGCCATCAGAAATAATGACATGACTTGCACTTGACTTTGCTTTGAGTGAGGGAGGGCTGTGCAGGTCACCAGCCTTGTTTCTCCTCCAGAGACATCTGAATCCAATGACCAGATATTCATCAGGATGACTGGAGATGACCCAACATAAGGCAATTGGGGTTAAGTGACTTGCCCAAGGTCACACAGCTAGTGAGTGTCAAGTGTCTGAGGTGAGATTTGAACTCAGATCCTCCTGACTCTTGCACTGCTGTTCTATCCATTGCACCACCCTTAAATCCAATTTATGCATGAGTCAAAAGATATCACCATTTTACTATTATGCCTCAAAGTCCTGTGGCAATAGACAAGTGATTAAGCAGTAGGTGCAGATACACTGGGAACTGTAGTTACAACCCCGCAGACAGGCAGCCCAGGCTATAGGGTCATTTCTCCCTGAAAGTAACAGTGGGACTTGGCAGCCCCCTGGGTGTCTAAAGCCCTTTTTAGGAATCACACTGTTCGCATCATGGTGTGAGGAAGGAGGCTAGAAAAGGTGCCCTAAAAATTATCTGCTTACTCAACCCTGACCTGCTTGCCATGACAGGTGGGAAACCCCACTAAGTTATTGAAACACAAAAAAGTGAACAAAATAGACAAAAACATCTGCAAAGATGATTCCACTCACCATCAGCACATGGAACATGTGCACATTTATAAACAACACAGAATTCAGTAGATCTGAAAGACTAACTGCTTTTATTGCGAGAGAACTCTTTTCACATCCAAATAGTAGCCCTGAGTGAAGCAAGGTTGGCAAATGAAGGCCAATTTGCTGAAGTCGGAGCTGGATACACATTTTTCCAGAGTGGGTGCAGTTAAGGGGAGAGCCATGAAAGTGGTGTGGGTTTTGCATTCAAAATTAATCTAATCAGCATGATGGGCTGCCTACCAAATGAAGTGCATGACAAGCTGACGACAATGTAATTACTTCTCACAGGAAAACGCCATGTCACCATCATCATTGCCTGTGCTCCCACCATGACAAACCCTGATGAAGTCAAAGAAAAATTTTATGAAGACCTAGAGACCAGTGAATCAAAAGAGGACAAGTTTATCATTCTGGGTGACATTAACTCTAGAGTAGGCTCAGATCCCCAGGATTGTCAAGGAGTCCTAGGGAGGAATGGAGTTGAAAATAGCAACAGCAATGATGATTTACTGCTGAAGACTTGTGCATCGCATGACCTCATCACCAACACTGTTGTCCGTTTACCAAAATGCAATAAAACTTCATGGATGCACCCTCGCGGGAAACATTGGCATCCAATAGATTATGTGATTGTAAGAAGAAGGGACAGACAAGATGTGAGAATGACGAAAGCAATGTGTGTTGCAGAGTGCTGTACTGATCACAGACTTACTCTTTCCAAGCTAAATATTCATATTCACCAAAAAGGCCGCCCCCAAGGCAAATTGACTACCAGAAAAATCAATGTCAACAAATTAGAGCACTTCTCTGAGCATGAGCAGTTTGTTGCTAACTTGGAGGGAAAGTTGAACCAACACACAGTTGACAACAGTGGAGCAGAAAATGAGTGGGCAACTTTCAGAGGTTTGGTGTACAGTATTGCATTTGCTAATCTGAGTCAGAACACTTGCAAAAACCAAGACTGGTTTGATGAAAATGACGGGGAATTCAGAAGCTGCTAAACAAAAAATGAGAACTCCACAGGATATACAACCAGGGTAGTTCATCCACCTCTAAGAAGGCAGCATTTAATTTCATCAAAAACAAAGTACAAGCAAAGCTTGGAGAGATGCAGGATTCATGACTCAGTAAGAAAGCAGATGAAATTCAGTTTTACGCTGATAGTAATATTCCAAAGAGCGTTTGTGATTCCCTGAAACCTATTTATGGAACAAAAATCTGTGGTGCATGACAACTACTCAGTGCTGATGGAGCCACATTTATTAGTGATAATGACATGATCCTAGAGAACTGGGCTGAACACTTCCATAGTGTTCTCAATAGACCATCATAAATCGATGGTGAGGAAATTGACCATTTGCCTCAGGTTGTAGTCAATCCCGCTTTAGTTGAACTTCCAATTGAAGAAGAGTTTTGAGTGCCGTTAGGCTCCTTTCAAATGGCAAAGCACCTGGTCCTGATTCTATTCCAGCTGAAATTTATAAAGTAGGGGGACACTCTCAAGGTTTCTCTCAAGAACTTTGGATTTGACTGTGCAACATGGGAGACACTGGCACAGGACTGTTCAACATGACATGCCCACATCACAAAGGGCGCTGTGCTGTATGAGCAAAGCAGAATTGAGACACCACAAAATAAGTGTAGGATGCAAAAATTTGGGTATCCATCCCAAATATTCACATGGACTATCTGTGTCCGACCTGTCGTAGAGCATTCTGAGCACATATTGGTCTGATCAGTCAGTCGTACACACTCAAAATTCACTGCATCTTGGCGATGTCATTTTGATCCTCTTTGATAACAAAGAAGAAAGCAACCAAACAATCAAACAATCAATTTTTAGATTTTTTCTCCTTTTCCACATCCAGTGAGATATTTTACATTTTTTTCTATTTTTTTCATTCTTTAGATTCTGTTTCACTGATTCTTGATGTATTGTAGTCATTATCTTCTACTTGCCCAATTCTAATTTTTAACAGATTTTCTTTAATTAACTTTTGCATCTCCTTTTCCATTTGTCCAGTTGCTCCAGTTAGATTTTGTATCTCTTTACTTCTCTTTTTCTATCTATAGAACCTCATACAGTGCTTTGAAAATACTTAGAGCTGAATACTTTTATTCACATGGTCTGTATCCCTCATTCCACATTTTTCCCCCTGCAATACTCAAAAATATTCCCATCTCTTATACAGCCTCTAATAATACCCTGTGTGTTTCAACAGAGTTATTTTAAGTTTTCCATCCAATCCCCTCTCAAGGACTCCTGGTTGCTGTAGTCAAGTAGGTGAGTAGCCCACATATGGACTAGATGATTTACTTGTCAATGTAGAATTTGGAAACTAGATATTCAATTATAGTGTAATTATGCATTGTTTCCTAATAGTCAAGATCTCTTCCTGTCTGTCTTTCTTCAATCTTATCTCTTGACATATCAATGTTAAAACATATTAGTCTATCTCTGTGCCTGAGGAATATTTTGTGATGCTTGTCACAAGAGCAAAAATTATCAAATATTACTTTGTAGACTTTGTACTCAATGTATGGATATCCTTCTTCTGTTCATGCAACTCTAAAACCTATCCATGATAACTCATAATTATCACCAAAAGACCTTGTGGTTGGGTTCATAGAGGATCTACTCAAACTGTTTAACATTTTCCTTTATGGCATTCCTCACTAAATCATAATAATTTATTTAAAGGAAAGAAATTGCAATACTCCAATTATGTTTTTTTCATCAGCATATGTTAGGCAAGAACTTTTTTGAAATGGCAGGATTTAGAGAGAAATTTGTCAGTTTTATGAACCTATTTGCCAGTGGAAAGAGAGTTGAATATTGAGTCTCAGAACTTGACTTTAAATCCCAGATCAACCATTTTCTGTCACTGCTAATTTGCGTCACTCAAGTAACATCTCTGAACTTGACTTTCCTTATCTCTAATAGGAAAAGCATTTAACTAGAGGAGAAAATATAAGATCCCTTTTTGTCCTAGGACTATGATCCTATTCAAGTTGATGCTCTTATTTGCCTTCTGTGAATAAGCAGTATGGTATAGAAAGGCTGAATAAATTTAGTTGTTATAAAAGCCCATATTTCATACTTAGTGGAATTTTGATTTTGAAAAGATGAAAAGCAGTTGATAACTGCTCAAAGAACAATAAAAGTTTCAATGTTATTTTTTGATGTTAGAAAATGAAGTCTTTTGGTCACACTATTTTTCATCATTAAATTCAATGACTCAAAAAATTGTGCTAATCAGACTATTGAATGACAAGCTACCTTTCACCTGGTACAACATTTAGCTGAAAAACTTACTTTTAAATAGTTGAAGACTTGGATTAAAAACTTGATATTATCTTCTATTTTGCATTATAAAATGTCACCTGGGAAAGGCAAAGAAATGTGAGAGCCTATATGCCTATTTTGCATCCAAAGAATATTGAGACAGAATGATCATTTATTACATTTAATAGTTTTTGAATTTTTATCCATGTAGGCTTCTTTTTTTTTCTTCAAGAATGTCATTTTCTCAGTGATAACAGCATTGAGTAAAAATACTTAACTTTTAACAGCTATATCTTGCCATCTAAGAAAAAACGGTGGAGTATTAACGTGTGATGGTGTGTTGTGTTTTGTTGTGTGTACATAAGAATAGCTGCTAAGTGTTGAAAGTCAATCATGTAGATGGGAAAGAGAACAAAGAATACACAGAAACTGCAAATGACATTCTGCAATAAAAGTAAAGGAAATGCACCACAAAGGTTTATGGGAAAGTGAGTGTTGTAGAATAAATATTAGTACAAAACACCCACACTTATGTGAATAGATACACAGTCTGACAGACTTATAGCACATCTCCTCAACTTGTGCTCAAATTTCTGTAATCCAACTTCTGTTTTCTTGTCATGGTTCATTAGGATTTCCCTGGAAGAACTGCTTCACATATTAACAGTCTTGTCATTTACAGTTGTCATTCACAGGTGTCAAATGGTACCCTAAATATGCCAGGAAAGCCTACTAATTTGATAACATGCACCAACATATCCTCTAGGAAATTTGCCATATGCTTGGAACAGGTTGTACAGACGAAGTAGGAGCCATCATGCAAATCAAAGAGAAAGGTTTATATTAAATACAAGCAATGCAATTAAAAAGAGAAGTTCTGATTTAATGTCATTTTCTCAAAGCCATAACCATTTATCACATAGCTCTCTGCTTCAGCACTGTTAAAAAGGTCTTTTACCTACTTGGTAAACTCCAATGAAATTGCTAATTCATTTTAATTCTTAATTCACTGGCTTAGGGAAGAAGTTAAGAATGGGTAATCAAAAGATAAGCTTTGAATTCCTATCTGTCATTTACTACATTTACCTTTAGTTTCTTCTTCTGAGAAATGAGAGGGTGTAGCTAGAAGACCTATAAAGTCATTTCCAGTTTGAAATTCTATGGTTGTGTAATACTCATGTGCTTTGCTTCTGTAATTTCATTTTGAAAAAAGATAAGATGATAGAATGACAAATAGACCTTTCTGAACTCATTAGTTATTTTGAAAAAAATTCAAAATAAAGCATATCCTCTTGAAAAAATCATTTGAGGTGCTTGATAGAAGTATTCAGTTTCACAGCATGAAAACTACTTAGACTTGCCATATGCATGTATATCTCAAAACCTATTTGTGTGGACTCAAGGAATTTGAATGATGAATGGATGAGAGACAAAATATTATTTCTTTTGGGGATGGCAGGGCATAGTAAGGAGCTTGTTTTTTTTTAAAATCCTATTTTTATTGGTTTTCTTTTCCATTTTTAGGTTGATGTGACTTGGGCATATTTGGAGGAAGCAAGAAAGTTACTAGTTGAAATGGAGGGATTGAAAGTAATATAAGAAGAAGAATGAACTCAATGTAGAAGTCTCAGAGGGATAAAATCTCTTTAAGTTCAATATGAAAAGTGTACCATGAGGCAATAGATCATGTGAAAAAAAAGATCTGGGACTTTTCTTAAATTTCAAGTACTCTTGTACTTGAATGTTCTCTTAGGCTGCATAAAGATAACCCTCCTGTCCCTGTTGTGTTGACATACTTTTGTCATCTTCTGTCCTAGTTAGATCACATGTATCAGGTCTGGCCACCAAAATTTTGGAAGATTATTTGATCGGTATGAATATCTCCAGAGAAGGATAATTTAACTATTAAAAGGTCTGAAAAGTATATCAGATTGAATTGAAGGAACTGAAGGCATATAGAACTGTGTAGCATGGAAAATATTTAAGGGGTGATGTCAGTTCAAATGTTTAAAGTATTCCTATCAAACTATTTATTTGATTGCAGGGGTAGACCTCTTCTGAGCAACAGGTGATACATCCAAAGAGTCAGATTTAAGATATAAGAAAAAAAAAGATTCCTAGCAATCGATGTTATCCAAGAGAAGAGTGGACTGTTTAAACTTTCCCTTTGCTATAGTACTTTAGGTATGAATTGGATGTTACCGATCTTGTAATTCCAAGGAAAATGCTATTTCAGGCGTGGGATTGAGTAGATAGCATCAACAGTTATTTTCAACTCTGAGAATCTGTACTTCTGTGTATTGACCAGAACCAAAAGGCAAACTCAGATTTTCTTTGGTTTCCTTACATTTTGCTGTAATGGCTTCCTTAATGCAGAGGAGTCATAGGTCAGTCCTAGACTATTAATTAAACTTCCATTGACATAAATGTACAAATGTAAGGTTTTTACTTTGAAAATCTTTTTCCAGGACTCAGACTAATTTGCAAGCTACATTTTAGACCTTTTAATATCCCTCTGGAATAAGTACTATTGCATTTTTCTTTTACAAATGTACATATTATCCTAATTACTGTGGAACATTTCCTTTCCTGAGGAAATGGAATAAAGCACAAAAGAGAAATATATATATAAAAAATTGTTGAGCCAGGAATAGAACCTAGAAATGGTGATTTCCAAATTTCTTTCATATAAACTTCCAAAACATACCTTCTCAATATTTACTTATGTGAAATATCAGCACAATTATAAGTAGTGTGTGTTGCTTCCCTCTTGACTTTTATTTCTTGAGGAACTGTCTATTTTGGAATAAAATCTATATGTATCAAATGCCTCACCCTCAAAAGAAAGAACCATAATAGTTCTTAATAGTCAATACAGATCATTGTGCAATTGGTATGGTATAAATGAGTTCTACTGATATGAAACTCAGCTCTTATGAATCATGTTGAGCAGCATTATCATGATGTCATCTGCTTTATATGAATGCATAGGTCAAGATGTTTTGCTGGGAAAATATATGTTCTCATTCTTTTTGTTCAATTAGCATAAGGAAAAAGGCAAGAAAAGATAATAGATAACATGGAATTAAGGAATCTCAGAGCTACAAGAAATTGTTGCGATCACTTGTTCCAACTCATACCTGAAAAAATATTTCCTTCATATTTTCTGACAAGAGGTCATTCAGTATCTATGTGATGACTTCCAGTACTGAGGAACCTACTTCTTTTAGGTAGCACATTTTAATTTGGAATATTTCTATTTGTTTTAAAGTGCTTTGTCTTAGAATGTATTTCTTGGAGACATCAGTCTCATGTCTAGTTAGATTTTGCTGTATTGGAAAACATGTCTTTTTTTTCCTATTGTTGGTTGATTCTTTTATACTCAAAAATTCAGTCCTTCACAAAATTATCCTCTAGTTAAAGGACTGTAAATAATTTTTGTTTCATTTTGCTTTTGAAAGCTCGAAGTTTTAAAATCGTAGTTGTCACATGTTAGGGGCGAAACCCTGATCACCGCATCAACTTACCCTGCCCACGGATCTTCGGACATCTCCGGCTCCCCCTTTTGGGGTCAGGGGGAGAAATTATCAGGTAGAACTCCGGAGGTGGATAAGAGCACCTTTATTACATGATAGTCAGCCAGAAGTTCCCCCGTCCCCTTCCGTGTTGTGCCTTATATCCCCCAGAACTCGCCCTCCAATTCCGGGTAAGCCCCTCCCCAGTTCCTCCCTGAGGGCGGAGCCCAGCCCAGTAGAGCCGCCCCAGTGCCACAGTAGCAAAGCCACGTCAGCAGGTCCAGACTCTCTGGCATCTCCTGTCCTCTCAGGGGGCCCAGGTCCAGAGCGCCCCTCACAGTCACACAGAGGAAAAATTTTGTAAAATCCAATATAATTGCCTCAGAGGATGGAATTCAAAATTCATCATGTTTTTTTCCACTTTCAAATATTTTTTTTTGCTCAATCTCTTCATTTCATAATTCAAGAGGGTATAATTCCACTCAATGTTGGTACATAGCTTTCAGTACTTGTAACTGAAAGCAGAAATAATAATAGTTAAAACGTATGCAACATTTTTAAAATCAGGATTTATATTATACATGATATCTCACTTAATTATACAGCAACGTCCTAAGGTAGTTACAGCAGATAGTATTTTGCACATTTTAGAAATATGGACACTGTGGCTCAGAGAGATGTGGATAACTAGGAGATGGTCACACAACTAGCAGATGTCAGAGGCAGATATTAAACCTTGATTTTCTTAACTATAAGCACAATATGTCATACAGGTTGTATTTGGTCTCTCAAAAAAAAGGAATCCCTAATTTTATTGTAAAGAGAAAATTTGAAAGTAGAGGATTCAAAAATTTTAATGCAAATATCTTCTAAAATATAGGACTAATGAGTTAAATTTTTTGCACTGATCATTTTCCTTTCCTCCCTTTTGTTTCCTGCCCATTTGAAAAGAAATCATAATCTAAGATTGAAGTTGAGTTGTTTAAGCTATAGAGCTCTGGGATCAACTGTGATGAAACTTGGAGAAATTGGAAACAACTCACTTAAGTAAATATTTGCCTGTCACCTAGGCTAAATTGCAGATCATTGCTCAATCTCCATTCGTTCGTATACACTTTATTTTTATAAGTTCTTGAATGAATCCTTATGACACATTTTTCCTTCTTGCTCAGAAAAGATTTACTCTGGGGGAAATGCAAAAGCAAATTGACTATATAAAGTAAAACCCTATAAATACTTTAACAGAAAATTATCATTATGCCTTGGACACCAGAAGTAAATTTAACATTAATTTATCTTGTCTGAATGAATTTCATTGTTCTGGGAACTTTTGTTCCATTTGTTTGCAATTGGTATAAATATACTATTTTAATAAAAGTGTTATTAAATTTTTCCTAGTTATGTAGATGGGTTAAGCTTTCAAATCCGTACCATTTCTCATGATTATTATACCAAGTGAATATATTACAAAGAGTGTATTTGAGATTTAATCAGTCACTTGGCCTTAATGTATAAAGCTTTCTTGAGTATGACAGATGGGAACTGAGTCAAAGTCTCATATATAATTATCTATGGACATTTTCTAAAACGTTAATAATCCTTATGGTTGTGTGGAACTTTATTTAAAAAAATAGACAGTAATAAGCTGATGCGAAAATTCCAATGTAGTTGTAAGCAATGTACAGCCGAGTTGGGTTATAAAATAACTCTCAATGCACATTACTCTTATTTGCGTCTCTTGACAGCCATGACAACCACACTTAGCCCTAGGGTTTTCCTTCTTTTTCCAATATTTGACCATTGAAGACATAGGGATTTTGAAGGTACACTGACTTTTTATTATCTGTTAGAATGTGACTGTTTATTTTTAATTTAGTCTTTAAATTTCTCAAATATTTTTGCCTTTTAAGTGCTTGCTTTCCTGTGTTGGTGTTTTAAAAGATTCTGCTGAGCTCTTTCTTTATCCTATTTGATATTCATCACTTTTATTAAAGATCCACATTTTCCCAATAGGATTAGAATAAGTTTTACTGGATATTTTTTACCTTTTGTGTATTATATTCTAAACTTTCATTTGTTCTATGTTAATTATTGTGTGTGTATTTGTGTGTGTGTGTGTGTGTGTTTATATTGGTTATAATCACTTAATACTGGATTGTTCCCTTTGCATTATATTTTCTTTGATGACGAAGTTCTGGAATATACCTCTGTTATTTCTGAAGTGTATATAATTTGGAATTTATTTAAAGATATGAACGATGGTTTCTATTTTCATTTGACTCTCTGGTTTTAGTATTTCTGGACAGTATTTCATTATGATATCTTGAACTTTATTATCTATTTAAATAGATAGATACGTTTGGGCATATTTCAGATAATTCCAATGAATCTTCGCTCTTTTCATTATGTTTTCAATGTCTGAGGGTTTTTTTGATAGTAGATAAGCAATGGTTCTAATTTTTCGATGTTATGATTTGCATCACTGAATTATTGTGTCCAGCTTCCTCATCAAACTTTAGCTTTTTTGTATTCATTTCAGTGTTTTGTTATGTTATTTTATCTTGGAATATCTTACTTCATAATATTTTTTCATTGACCGCACTCGAATTTTCCTATGTTCACACATGTCTTCAATTCCTCTGTTGGGATTTTGTTCTATGACCAGGTTTTTTTCCTTTCTCCATTCTTGTGTGGAATATTTTTTTTTCTCTTATCATGAGTCCAAAGGAAGATATCATTGCTCTGGATCTTGATTCTGTTAAAGACACAGGCCATATATTGCTGTTCCCATCCTTATTAGTCTATTACTAGGAATCTCTCTAAGCTTAGGCATTGTCTTCAACAGTCCTTTCGTGACTTTCAAAGTTGAGACCAATTCCTGCTTGTTGACAAAGTTCAGTTTCAAGACGTTGCCAAAATGATTCCTGGTACTCTTGCTTTAGCCTTGTCAAAAACCGCAGTCATCTTTTAGGCAGTCCATAGCTTAAGGCATCATTCCCTAGAACAATCATTATCAGTTCCAATTAAGATTTCACTTACTTCGGATTCAATTCCCTTGAACTTCTTTTTTTATCAGGATTTCCTCTAACTTCAAACTCTTTAAGTCATAGTCTAGAACTAGGTGGAAGAGTTTGCTGGTATTTGTATTTTGTTTTACTGAATTTTCTTTTTCACCTGGCATACTTCAACTTTTCGTTGTGTTTTTCAGGATAGATGGAATTACCTGAAACTTTTCATGTTTCTGTTTGTGCTGGAAGTGCTTAGCAATAAGAAAATTTGACTTCTAATTAGTGAAATAAATTAACCTGTTTAAAAAAGATTATTCCCCCCTCCCTTTAAATGCAAGTGAATGCTTGCAAATTATTTCTCCACAATTTGTGAAAGCCATTCTTTCCAATAATAACTAAACAACAGGATCAGTAAATATATTCCAATTCCTGATTATAGATTAGGAGTTGATAAAGTCTATATAAAGGGTCATCTTTGTTTTTCTGTTTGCTTTGACGGAAAGTCATTAATGGAAATCACCTAATGAAAGTAACAAGTAGTTTAAATGTAAGCTAAAAAGGAGTAAGAACATAGGTTTGTATGATACGTAAGTCAAATGTATTATATTTATTTCCATTTTATTTTAGCAATACTATTAAGATAACCACAGAACAGAGCTTTTTCCCACTCATTATTAACAGAAAATCTATTTTGATTAATAAATTCTCACTTATGAAATTTAAGCCTTTTCTCCTCCCTTAAACACCCAGAATAAGCCACGCTAGAGACAGCCAAAGCAGTTGTGGAGTCTGTCGACGCAGACATCATGAGGCTGTGCCAGGGCATTTTCTCTAAAATGGCCATGTACCTGACAGATGAGCTGATAGCCACCAGTGAAAACTATAAACTTCTGGAAAATATGAACAAACTGACTCGCTTACAGTATCTGGAAATGAAAGATATTAAGTAGAAACCTAAAAGATTTAAACCAAAAATATGCGGCACTTCAGCCTTATTTGGATCAGGTCACTTTTAATGAGGAGCAAGTAACAGCTCTTGAGAAGGCAGCTTACAAGTTGAGTGCATATTCAAAGAAACTAGAAGCAAAATACAAGACTTCTTTAGCACAAAGACTTTAACTTCAAAAATATTTTATAAGTGCTGAAATAAGTGAGATGAAACTCATCACTTTGATTCAGTTTCTAAAAGGAAGTGGTGTTGCTGATCTCAGGAGAATCCTAGTCCCCATCTCTGGTTGGATGTGTAACTGCCCCCATGTTTTCCTAAACCTGGAACCCCTGGAATCCCATCTTATCATGTGCTTTACTGAAAACTGGACCAAGGTCCAAAAGTCAGTATCAACCCCATCTAGAGCAGACGAAGAGGAAGGGTTCTCATCTCCCTGTCTTCTCTTTTCTTTCCTCTCCCCTAGGACACTGCACACCCTTTATAACCTGCTCTTGATCTTAACTAATAAATAACAACATGTGAACCTCAAAAAGAGAAATTATAAATAATGGGTAATAGATGAATACTAGAAACAAAGGGAGAGAGAAGAATCAAGAGAGGGAAGAAAAAGAAAGGAAGAAAGGATGACGGAGAGAAAGGGGAAGGAAGGAAGAGAAAGAAACAAGTATTCTTTTCCTAACTTTGATTAGTATAGCAATGATCAGTAGCAGAATATTTCAGTACCTCAAAGATTAAAATTTAATCAATGTAGAGTACACATTCTCAATAACAGATGATCTACAAGAATTCCTATGACCAAAATCATCATCCTATGGCTAATCTGGTAAAGAACTTTATTTATTTATGTACTTAGCCACAGTAAATACTTAGCTCCAGGTAGTTCTCAAGCGACAGGTTTAACTTGTTGCCAGTATGATGCTTTGAAGTTTTTCAGCTTAGTTGTAAGCCCTGTAAAACCAGGCCATGATAATATATTGGAAAATACTTGACTAGATGTAGAAAGTGACTTTTCTTCAGAAGAAAGCAGAATGAAGTTCTTTGGACCTGGAGTTAGGATACCTGACTGATTCAGACTCCTTGTTTGTATACCTAGGACTTAGCACAGTACTTGGGGGGTTGTAGGTAATTAACAAATTCTCATCTGACTGATTGACTGTACAGGAGGTTCTGAACAAGTAAGTATTAATGAATCAATCAACAAGCATTATATGTTGGCTGTGTGCTAACCACTGCAACAAAGGCAGCTAGATGGTAGGATTCAAGAGGATGAGTGCAAATACTACCTGACCCAAATCGCTTACTGACTATGTAATCCTGGGAAAATCACTTTGTTTTTTCAAACCTTAAAGTGTTACTTAAGTAATAATATTTATTATTATAAATGCTAAGGAAATAAATCTTCAGGATCTTATTGATTAATTTTAATCAACACTATTTCTGGTATCTTCTCATCATATTCAATACAGTTCTTCCATTTTGTTTTTGGGAATGAGGGCTTGTCTGGTGGATGGATCTTAACTCAGTCAGATTCTGGAGTTCTTCTGAGAAATAGCAAAGAGGTAAATTCTAAAGCAGGACATCTCAAATTTCCATGGTTATAAGGCTCACGAGGCCAATGTGCCAGTTGAAAGTTTGGAGAGTCGAAGCCCAAAGCTGTAGTTGGATTGGCGTGAGCAATGAATTAGAGATTGCTTTTCAGGTATTTTTGCTATGAGATTTATGAGGATTCTTCCAGTTTTCTGCTTCGCCTCATTATTGAATTTGCTCTATTTGGAATTTTTTAAACTAGATCTATATCCAGGGTTGTCTCTCACTTTGCTATCTTCTTATGATCCTCCAAATTTTGTGGTTGAACCAGCACCTCTTAATACTTCAGTACCATATATTACTGATAAATGCTGTGTTATTTCTTCATTAAAAGATTTACTTGTGTGTGTGTTCTTATTCATTATAGAAACGCAAGTCAAGAATATCACCAAACGGGTCATTTGTTGTAGTCAAATACAGGCTTATAAAACAATATTAGAAAATATACCTTTCCTTATCGTATTATCATCAAGGAGATCAATGTATGCAGAGATCCAATTTATAAAACTTTTATGAAGAGAATAAAGTAGATATATGGATGGTTATTTGCAAATGTCTTCTTTGAAGCACTCCAAAACAAGCAAAATACACATTCACTTGCACATTAAAAAAAATATTAGTGGTAAGTAGGTGACAATAATCAAAAACAATTTAATTCAATTTAAAGTCTTAAATACATGAATTACAGTTTTTCATAAAGTAAACTGGAAATCAAGTTTTCGTTTAAAACTAAGTAATTGCAACAAAACTAATTCACACAATTTTACTGACTTCATTTTTTTAAAAAGTCACTGTTTGGCTTTAATATGGTACCAAATTAATAAATCCACACAAACTACTTTCTAGTAGACGAGAATTGTTTACCACCATTGTGCAAGATAGGTTGGCAAGACACAATAATAAAATATTTGTTAAACTATTGTCACCATTAAGTTTAAACACAGCGATATCTATTTAATTCTGGTGAATATTTGTTTTATTATAGGTAAAGCATCATAGATGGAAGAAATAAATTGAGCCTCCCTAAACATTCTTCTCATCTCCCTCTCTCCCCCAAAGGTTTATTAAATTTTAGACTTTTTTTTAATATTTTTGCTTCCTATGTTTATTTGACTTGAGATAATTGACAAACATCACCCTTTCTACCTTCTGCTGAAAATTATTTTCCCTCAAAAATATTTATGGCAAGTTCCCAGGAAACCGAAGTTAGCCTCCTGGGTAGAAGAAGGTTTCATGATTTTTGGCATAGCAAGTCACAAATTATACCGCAGACACTGTTTTTAACATTTAGAACAGATTGCTAATTAGATCCTGCTGTGTTAATCTTTTAAGTAAGTCTTAGGTTATGAAACTCATGGTCAATAAGTGACTACAGTAGAGGAAATATACATCACTGCCCAAAATCTAAAAATACATGCTGTTATATTATACTGTCAGAATTTTCCATCTAACTTTGCATCCAAATAAATTCTATTAAAAATGTGGAGGTGATGTTAGGTATATTGGACAAATTTTCTTGCATATTTGTTAAGCAATTAGACATTATGAGCCATGCTGCACAGCCTAGCTTTTATTTGTACATGGAAGTTTAATTTTGCTGGAATTTATTGACTCATGGTTACATATTTACAAAAAAAAATTCACTTTGCATGAAGAAATTCTCTGTTCTTAATTAATCACACTGAACATGAGTTAACTCTCTCAGATGACGTACCTTCCAACACCTTCTCAAAAATGAAAGTAATGGCAAAGTTTCAGGGCACTAAATGATGTCCTACTGGCTTTCAAAAATTATAGTTTAAATATAGTCTACTTTGCAGAACTTTACTAAGTATTAATCAAGCCATGAATCTGTTAAACACTGTGGTGTCCTCCTAGGAATTCACCATGGTAAAGGCGTGCTCTCTGGGCTTTAAGTTCTAACAGTGTCATTGCAGCAACAAAGCAAAAATGTTTCATACCTGTGTAGCAGTGATGCTGTGGGTAATGATAAAAGTTTTTCAGCCAAACTTACTCTTTCTTCCACTCTGTTATTGATTCATTGCTTATGTGGGCTTCCTGGAATAGGCTTTTTTTTCTATTCTGGAACACTGTAACAAAAGGATTTATACTTAAATCAGATTTCTTCTGTCTGTCTGTGTCTCTCTTCTCTACCTATGTATATTTATTTGTTTATATATCTATCTCTTCATCTATGTAATAATTTGTTTTTTATTTGTCTATCTATTCATTTACTCATTTATTTCTTGATATTTTTGTCTGCTTTTCATGCATTAATTTATTTACTCCTTTGTTTATATATCTATTTGTTTTTTTCCTTATATACCTATTTGTTAGTTTAGTTTGGAGCTGAGCCTCCAGGAAGAGATAGTGATATGAAAAAACACCTCACCACTAAATTTCTTTCATTCTCTTCTAAAGAGATACTTCTTCTCAATGGCCTCCTCCAAAGAAGAACACCCAGAGAAGGAAATGTCTATAAAGTTGTTCATAAAGACAAATTAAACAAATATGAATCTTTTGACATGTTTAGAAGCCAAAGTCTTCTGGCTCCCAAGAGGGAATTGAATAGTAGAAAGGAAATATGAGAAAACATCTGTCTAAAGTTCAAAGGGTTTCACTACCACAGAATCTGTCCCAATATTTCTCATGCCTAACTGGCCCACAGGCTCATTCTTTGTGTCATGCTGCATTGCTTCTTCACAACTCCCTTTTCCTTGCATTTCCAATCTCTATTTCTCAAGCTTTCTGTTACTTCCATAATTTTCAATGAGATCTATGTTCTGCTTCAAATTAGGTTTCTTCTTGATTCAAATAAATCAATTCCTCCTATATGCTTTCATAGTTTCTCAAGGGCCAGGTGAAGACCCGTTCAATTATTGTCCAAACAGTGACATTGTTCCCTTGCTACTTCAAGGCACTTATTCACACTTCATATATGGATCACTGGGCATCTACACATTTTTAATAGTACACTTCATTATCAGCTTCTGTATTTTCTGTGATTAGGTCCTGACTTTCTACAGATCAATAGGTTTAAATATAAAACAGCTAATGAAAATTTCTAAGATCATTAGTATGCATGCAAATCAGTTTATAAAGCCATATAATAATGATACATTCATAAACATATAAAACATGTGTGATATTAGTCAGAAATACTAGTTAGTACCAGATACTAATTAAGAAAACATGGAATTTCCAGCTTACTTTTTAGCATATGGGATATTAGTCTCATTACTTGGTAGATATGTCTATGTATATGCACTTTTAAGGAATTCAAACTGAGGGGAAACATTAAGACATGGGTCTGAACTACTCATGGAATTGTCCATAGAGAAAGTTGGTCTTGAACTGGGCTTTTAACAGTATAGGTTTCAGAATGATGTAGAGGAGAGATATTTACAGCACAAATACAAATGTTATTTAATATTAATGTTCACACATGAGGAAATATATTAAGGTTGAAAAAAGTCTAATGTGTATTGAAAATAGTTTAAAATGATATGAGTAAATGGAATAAGAATAAGGAAAATAGAGTTCAGTAAAAAAAAATTTTGTTAGCTGGTAGAGCAAAGCAATGATGACTAGAAAATCATTTACAGATTTATAAAATGTATTGTCTGTCAATGACATTATTGTTTCTTCATTATGACAAAGTCTGAAGTCATCAATTAGCTACATTTTTCTTTAATCAATAATGTAATCACTAACTTGTTAGCAATTAATGTTTATTAATTGTCTATGTGTGAGACATTATGCTATAGATACAAAGACAAAAAAAAAAAAACAAAAACAAACGTATCTTGTTCTCAGTGACTTTTCATTCTCCTGGAGTGATACATTGGCACAGAAAAAATAATTGAGCAAGGGACATAGAAGACATTCCAGGGTTAACTTTTTTAAATTCATAAAAATAGTTAAAATTATTTTTGTGTATGGGGGAAGCAGTATAATTTGCTTTGGATAGAACTGTAGAATGTGGGAAGAAGAGTAACATACAATTTCTTGGAAGAGTAGTTTGATACAAATTTTAAAGGTTTTAAAAGCCAAATAGAGGTTATAAATAACTTTCTTCTCTTTTGTATTATAAAACGAATTCAGTGTAAAACTTTCATAGCTGTTCTGATTATCCATTTCCTTTTCATGTCTTGTATAAATTAAGTGTTTCAATAACCTCTTTTTTCTTTTTGAACAAGTTTATCAATAACCTCTATCTCCTTCCCCCGAATTATCCCACCGTTAAAAATAAGTCTTTGTAAGACAGATGGATGGTGAATGTCCTACGTTGGTCATACCTACAAATATTTCATTTTGTACCTGAAGTCATTTACCTCTCTATCAGGATGTGAGTTCTCTTTAATCATGGCTGAATATTGCAATAAATATGTTTAAATATTTTAAAGTGATTTTCTTTACATGTTGTTACATAATTTGTACTCTGTTTATTTCACCCTATCTTAGTTGACAAAAATTTAATGGGGAGATTGATTGACTTAAAGTCAGGTAAAGTATGCTATTGCACCATAGCCACTTGAACACAATTAAGCCATTTTAATCATAGTTTAGTTTCAATGAATCAATCATACTTATCATACATATGCATTTGTTCAACCAACCAACAAAAACATTTTCTATTGAACTGTATTTACCTTAATCTTCATTTTATCCATTTCTAGAATCATATCTTTTTACTATCTTTCAGACATGCAATATTTTTTTCAATCTTTATACTTTTCCTCTTGTTTGAATGTTAATAGTGAATAATACTTGCAATTCTACTATAAATCTCTCTCTTCCACATCCCTCTGAAAGCTATATTGTTAGAAACAAATATTAAGTCTTTTGAAAGAGAATAAAATATACAGAAATCCTGTTCTGATAAACTGAGGAAATTGAACTAAATAGAACTGATGTTATTCAACAATTTAGAGAAAGAAAAGACTTCCAATAAACCACCCAAAGAAGAAATCAACTCGAGGAAAAGGAGGGTCCCTCGTTTATGACAAGGATTTACTTGCATTTTAAACATATGTGTTATAGATATGTAAGTGTTTACATATCTGTTATGTGTACTTGTCACAAAGATTTTGGCCTAGGTCTCCTTCTTTCTTTTAATTTTTACCTAGAAGAACTTCAAACAATTCAGATAAATCTCCAACTACTTAGGAGCGCAGGACAGAAAAGAAATAGGTTGATGGCTCTACAACTTACCAACAAAGAAAAGACCACATTCCTAAAGGGAGCTTCTTGAGCATCCCACAAATGAAAGAGAGACATCTTGGAATTTTGGGATGCCCATTTGCCACATATTCTCTCTAATTTTGATCTCATTTTGCCTTTATTTTTCTATGTATGTATGCAAGACAGTCACAAATGTGTGTGTGGGGGGGAGTGTTTTGTTTCAACTTGGTCTTATTATACTACCTTAGTATATATCCATCTTTATAAGTTACTTAGGCAGACTGGTTGACCAAATTTATGCTCAACAAAACATTCAGAAGAACACACAAGTGGGGGTTCAAGGAGATATCATAACAAAGTTACTCCAACTCCTCTGATAGAGCCCTAGAGCATAAAAAAAGAAATTTATTTCAGCAATGTTGTAATTTCTAATATATTGACGCACTGCAATCATGGACAAGTGACATCTTTCTAGTCATTCAGTTCTAGTTAAATAGTACACAAATTAACTGTTTATTTTTTGTGTCTGTTAGAATTCACATATAGCAACTTATGAGGAATGCATGACCCTCACCCTTTTTCCCAAATGAATTTTGGTGTCTACTTCTTGAAGGGGGAAATGATTACATTCAAATAGAATGGTCAGTGAGAAGCCCATTATCTCAAAGTATCACTTAAAGGCATTTTAGGATATGGTGAGATCAAAATAGGCAGGTCAATAAAATATATAAGTATATAATGAAAGTAAACAAAGACACCTCCACCCCTCCTCCTTGGAGCAAACGATGGAATAATGATAACTATCATAACTCTGAACTTTTGTCCCTGGTCACCTCAGCTCCTTGCCCATGGCAGATTGTACTCTATAAGAATCCCTAGCCTGTCCCAGCTAGTGGGCATCTTAATTGGACAGTGTCAAGCTGGCAGTCTCCCTTCATTGGCATAACTCTTAAGAACCCATATCCCTTAAGTGGACTTCTCCATTGGTTGGCTGCCCTCTACTTCCTTTGGGAGGGCTTCTTCTTCTACCTCAGAGGACTGTCTCTTTTAAAGATCTATTCTGCCTTAATCTGGGGTCTCCCTTAAGCTGTGTGATCTTCTGAAGGTGTTTCCCATAAGGGGAAGAGAAGTTTGCTTGGTGTGTTGTGTTACCTGCAATAAATACCTTTATTTGATTTGGAGACAGTCTGAGCAAATTCTTTTGAGAAGGCATTGCACTCCAACATTTTGGGATACACCTACCTTCAACCTCATCAGCTACCAGTTCCTCATTGTTATTCTCACTGATTAAAAATTATATGAGGCTTATTATTTAATTTCTGTTTTTAAAAATTGGAATATTTACATTCTTTATTTCTATATTTGTGGGTTTCACTTTGTAGGGGAAATATCTATCCATTACAAATAAGTTCCTTGGTATTGTCAACAGGATTTTTACTTAGGTAAACAAAACAGGCATAGAGACAGGAGTGCCAGTAATCAAGTAGTTGAATTAATCAATTTCGGAGTGAGGAATGTTCTCTTAACTGAAGTAAAAGCACAGGTTATATATTTAAATCACAATTGGGGAAGAAGGCAGGAAGGTGGATAACAAATAATCATTTATTGATTTCCCACCAGAAACTCATAATTCCCATACTATAACAATTGTGTAATAAAGTCTTTGGGGGTTTTGACCGCTTCTCCTAGAGTACAGAAGCAGAGTTCTGTGAAGGGACAAGTTCTACAGTTTTTGATGTGCATCACTTACGGTCCAGCAATTGTGAGAGTTGTCAGAGTTTTGATTCATTAGTTCAAACTGCACTGTCACTTCTGACTCCCAAGTTAGAGAGGCAGCTTTTGAGAAAACTAAATTATTAATATAGACACTGCTCATATATTGATTAATATAAAAGTTATAAATTGCTACTCAGCATATAATTGAGGAAAATTTTTTTCTCCATTTTCTTTTGTGTTTGTTTCTTGTGAATTCTCTTCTCTCATTTTAATTTCATTTAGTCTCTTTCACATAAAATTATCTAAGGGTTTATCTGGCGAGGGAATTATCTGTTTATTTTTCTTTCAGAGCAACTCCCAATTTTATTATTCACTGAATTTTTGAGGCATTTTTAGTAGTTAGCCCAACTGATATTCTCATTTCTCTTGCTAATTAAATATTTAGAGAAATAATATGTCCTATAAGGGCTGTACTCCCATTGTATGCTGTCTCATTTTGCATTTTTAAAACTAATATTTCTATGATGTGTGCTTTTACATTCTGTAATATTGTCATTTATGCAAATCAATTTTAATCCTTCATACAAATAATTTTTCCCTTTATTGAATATTTTTAATTGAATTGTGATGAATAAAGATATTTATTTTAATTTAAGGAATTGTTATTTTTCTCTATTGATTGCTGAGATTTTTGTAATTTAATATATCATCAACTTTTGTAAAAGTGACCCTATAACGAATCTTATTTCATTAAAAAAAACTTTTCCTTTCACCCTATAATATTTTGTTATTTTTTTCAGCATTATTTATTCTTGGTTGTTAATTTGTACTGTTTGCCTTTCAGAAAAGAATATTTCAAGCTTTCTATTTTATAGCAGTAGCTACCAGATCTTGTATAATCCTGAATATGAAACAATAGTACTTGAATTCTTTTTTTAACTGCTATTATATTTTTTCTTTGATCACAAAATTTTGGATTTTGATGGTGCCATTCATATTAGTTTTCGTTTTGAAAATCCTTTAAGAAAAGTGACCAAATGATTCTTTATGTTCTTTGTTTGTCATAGGTTTGGGATATTTTCATTTACTAATTATTGTAATATGACATCTTGGTTTCTATTTTGTGTGTAATAGTCTATATATGGGGTTTAACCCTGGTGTCTTTATTCCTTTAATATCATTCCTTGATTTGTTTTGTCTCTTTTTCATTTACATATAAAGTGCTAAGTAAAATAAGTCTCCACTATAACCTTGTCTGAAAACACATCTCATTTTTCAACCTGAATTCATAACCTATCTATTGTGAGGTGGGCAAAGTCTTCCATGACTGACCCTTTGTTGACAATCAAAATTTAATAAGTACATATCAAAGATATCGAGGAAGTGAGAACTTAGAGGTCCCTAAAGTACAACCTCCACTTGACAAAGGAGTCAAAAATCAAGTAACTGGCAGGGAAAATGCCCCAAAAGGAGGGAAAAAAGATTATAGAAGGTTACTTTCTTGGTGAACATGTATTTTCTTCCATTCTTTCAGATAAGGAAGAACAAAGCATACCATCAGAGAAAGACATAAAAGTGAAGATTTCTACATTCAAAGCCTCCAAAACAAATATAGAATGGTTTCAGGCCATGGAATAGCTCAAAAAAGAATTTTGAAAATCAAGTAATAGAGATGGAGGATAAACTGGGAAGAAAAATGAGAGTAATGCAAGAAAATCATGAAAAGTGAGTTGATACCTTTCTAAAGGAGGCCCCCCAAAATGCTGAAGATAATAATACCTTTAAAAATAGACTAATTCAAATAGCAAAAGAAGTCCAAAAAGTCAATGAGGAGAAGAATGCTTTAACAAGCAGAATGGGCCAAATGGCAAAGGAGGTTCAAAAGCTCACTGAAGAAAATAATTCTTTAAAAATTAGAATGGAGCTGATGGAAGCTAATGACTTTATGAGAAATGAAGAAGTTACAAAACAAAACCAAAAGAATGAAAAATAGAAGATAGTGAAATGTCTCATTGGGAAAACAACTGACCCCAGGATAGCTAATTTGAAAAGTGTTAGTCCACTTGAAAACCATGAACAAAAAAAAGAGCGTAGACATCATCTTCCAAGAAATTATCAAGGAAAACTGCCCTGATATTCTAAAGCCAGAGGGTAAAATAGGAATAGAAAGAATTCACCGATCACCTCCTGAAAGAGATCCCCAAAGAAAAACTCCTAGGAATATTGTAGCCAAATTCCTCTCTCTTCCCAGGGAGGGAGAGAGTGTGTATGTATGTGTGTGTACATGGATGTATCTGTGCATGTGTGTGTATGTATGTCTATATATATCTATGTGTGTGCATGTGTGTGTATGTATGTCTCTATCTATCTATCTATCTATCTATCTATCTATCTATCTATCTATCTATCTATCTGTCTGTCTGTCTGTCTGTCTGTCTGTCTGTCTGTCTGTCTGTCTATCTATCTATCTATCTATCTATCTATCTATCTATCTATCTATCTCAGTAGATTCTTTCCATTTCTATTTCAGTCTCTTGTTCTAGAATATCAGGAAAGTTTTCCTTGATAATTTCTTGAAAGATGATGTATAAATTCTGTCTTTGATCCTCACTTTCAAGGAGTCCAAGATTTGTAAAATTATCTTTTCTGCATATATGTCCCAGGTCAGTTGTTAGTCCAATATGATATTTCACGTTGGCTTCTCTTTGTTTTTATTCTTTTGGTTCTGTTTTATAATCTCTTGATTTCTCAAAAAGTCATTTGCTTCCATTTGCTCCATTCCAGTTGTGAAGGAATTTATTTTCTTCAGGATCTTTTGGACCTTCTTTTCCATTTGTCCACTTCTGCTTTTTAAGACATTCTTATCCTCACTGACACTTTGGACTTCTTTTGCCCTTTGGGTTAGTCTATTGTTTACTAGTTATATTAATAATAAATAATGTTATTTTTTTCAGTATTTTGGAGTCTCCTTTAGCAAGCTGTTGACTTGATTTTCAGGACTCTCTTGCATCACTGTCATTTTCCCAATTTTTAATCTACTTTTTTTACTATATTTTCAAAATCTTTTTTGAGGTCTTCCATGGCCTATGGCCAATTCCCATTTTATTGGAGGCTTTTGATGCAGGAGCTTTGACTTTGCTATCTTTTTCTGCTTGTATGCTTTGATCTTCTTCGTCATTGAAGTAAGATTTCATAGTCTGAGTTCCTTTTATTGTTCGCTTTATATTGTTTACTTATCTTCCCAACCAAATATTTGACTTTCTAACTCTTTGGCAAAGTAGGACTGTGTTTCCATTGGGGGTGAGTACACTGTCTGAGGCTTCAGGGATATTTCATCGGGCACTTGATCCCCCATTGTCTGTCAGCCCAGAGATTTGGATGCAGCTTCTGAGGCTGCTGCCACTGCCACAGCTGCAAACCCACAGTTACCGCCCACCCACCCACCCTTGGGCTGGAGCTGAACTGGGCCAGACTGCATGTTTCTCTTTCACAGGTATCACAAAGTTTTCACACTGACCTTCTTGGTGTTTGTGGGTTCAGAAGGCTAGAAACTGTCACATCTGTCAATGACTCAGTCCCCTGTATAGTCCCCTGCAATGGTAATTTAAATGAGAAGATCTTTCCCATCCATTCATTAATAGGTCCCTGTGACCTGCTTACATGTGGTGCAAGGAGTTTGTTGAATAGGTAAGACAGGAAGGGTGGGGCAGAGCTGAGAGGAAATTAGTCAAAGAAGTCAAAACTGAGGGAGAGAGAAAGGCAGACAGATAGGTTCGTGAGTGTTTGTTTATGGGAATGCCTGATAACATGTGCAGACTTCTTGGTTGCTATGATGGATTTATTTGTTACTATGATGGATTTGTCTTTCTGTTTTCTGAATAAATATTTTGGTTCTGTCTTCCACGTGGAGAGTCTATTGTATTTCATGATTCAGGACAGCACCTGCATATTCATGGCTGCTGTAAATGCTTTGGATATCAAGTTGGCACTATATTCTCTGAGAACTGCTTCAAGCCATCTGTGCCTATATGTCCCATGCCAGACTCTGCTCTACTCTATGTCCAGTGTTTCAGGCCATTCCTGTCAACTTTTCAGGTTGTCTTCAGGCCAGTGATTTGTTTCACTCTGTCATTTTGTGGGTTAAGTAGCTTTAGAATTTTTTTAGTATCATTTTTACAGGTATTTGGAGCACTTTGGAAGAGAGCTCAGGGAAATCCCTCCTTTTGCTCCACTCTCTTGTCTCCACCCCCAGTGGTAGACAGTTTTATATAGATAATGTGCTATCATTTAAAAAATATTTCCATCTTAGTTGGGAAAGAAGAAGCGGATAAAAAGAAAAAAAGAAGAGAAAAAATAAAATAAGTGAGAAAAAATATCCTTTAATCAACATTCAGAGTCTATCAGTTCTTTTTCTGGATAGGAACAGGATTTTTCTTCATAAGTCCTTCGTACTTGTGTCACTGTGTTGCTTAGAAGAGCTGAGTCATTCAAGTTGATTAGCACACAATTCTCCTCATATTGTGTACAATATATTCTTGGCACTGCTCATTTAACTTTGCATCAGTTTCCACAAATCTTTACTGATTCTCCTGAAATCTATCTGCTGATCATTTCTTATTGTACTACAGTATTCTATCATATTTATATATCACGGATTGCTCAGTCATTCCACAATTGATGGGAGTGCCCTCAATTTCCAATATTTTACCACCATGGAAAGGTATGCTATAAATAATTTTGTCCGTATAGTCCCTTTCCTTTTTATTATCTCATTGGGATACAGACCTAGTAGTGATATTGCAGTATAAAAGGGTATATACAGCTGGGTTGGGGCATAGTTCCAAATTGCTCTCCACAATGGTTGGATCAGTTCATAATTCCAACAAACGTGCATTAGTGTCCCAGTGTTCCTGCATCCTCTCCCACATTTATCACTTTCCTTTTCTTTGTCATTTCAGACAATTTGATAGTTGTGAGCTGGTACCTCAGAGTTATTTTAAACTGGATTTCTTTAATCAAAAGTAATTAAGAGTCCTTCTTCATATGCCTATAGATAGCTTTGATTTCTTCATCACAATACTGTCTATTCATAATCTTTGACCACTTGTCATTTTTGAATGACTTGCATTCTTATATATTTGACTCACTTCTCTATGTATTTGAGAAATGAGGTCTTTATTAGATACACTTCCTGTAAAGATTGTTTCCCAACTTTCTGTTTTCTTTTTAATCTTTGTTGAATTGTTTTTATTTGTACAAAATCTTTTTAATTTAATGTGATGAAAATTATCTATTCCGTATTTTTTAGTGTTTTGCTTGGTCATGGATTCTTTCCCTCCCCATAGATGTGACAGGTGGATAATCCCTTGCTCTTCTAATTTGACTGCTTTATTATCTATGGTATAGTTTTCTTACTTATCTCTTTTACTTAGATCTGTATTTGCTTTTGCTTTGTCTGAGATCTGGATTGCTACTCCTGTATTTTTTTTCTTTTGCTTCAACAGAAGCATAATAGATTCTCCTCTAGCCCTTTCCTTTCACTCTGTGTGCGTATCTTTCTGCTTCAGGTGTGCTTCTTGTAAACAACATATTGTAGTATACTAGTTTTTTGATCCACTCAGCTCTTCACTTCCATTTTATGGGAGAATTCATCTTATTCACATTGACAGTTATTATTACTACCTGTGAACTTCCCTCCATCTTCTTCTTTCTAATGTGTCCCTTCTCTCTCTCCTTTTACCCTTTCCCTCCTCACCAGTGTTTTCTTCTGTCTACCACCTCCCCTGATCTGCCCTCTCTACTTTCATTATCTATCCCCATTTACGTGAATGCATCCCCTCCTACTTCCGTTTTCAGGTAAAATAGATTTTTACATTCAACTAATCTTGTGTATGATTCCCTCTGAGCTCATATTGATGAGAATAAGATTCAAGTGATGCTTTTTCTCCACATTTCCATCTTCCTCTATGCTGTAATAGCTCTTTCACACATCTTCATGTGAAATGACTTGCCCATTTCCAACTCTGTCTTCCTTTTATATCCTCTGTAATTCTTTGTATCATACCTTAGCTTTGAAAGATCATTTTTTCCCTTGATGTATCATGCTTTACTTTGCCAAATAAATGATTCTTGATTGTAGTTCTAACACCTTCATCTTCTGGAATATCACATTCCATGACATCTGATACTTTGATATTGCAACAGTCACATCCTGGTGATCCTGGTTGTGACTCCCCAATATTTTCATTGTTTCTGTTTGACCACTTGTAACATATTTTTCCTTGACCTGATAATTCTGCAGCTTGGCCTCAGAGTTTTCTTTTGGGATTTCTTTCCTGAGGTGATTGATGAATTCTTTCAATGTCTATTTGCCCTCTGGTTCCAGGACATCAGAAAAGTTTTCCTTGATAATTTCTTAAAAGATGATATCTATGTCCTTCTTTTGATTTTGGCTTTCTGATAAGTCAATAATTCTGACATTATCTTTCCTGGATCTATTTTACTGGTCAATTTTTTTGTTTTGTTTTTTATAAGATATTTTACATTTTTCCCATTTTTCTTTATTTTTCATTTAGTTGATTGATTTTTGATATCCATTAGAGTCATTAGCTTCCAATTTCCCAGTTCTAGCATTTAAAGTGTCTTTTCCTCGATTAGTGTTTGTACTTTAGCCCAAGAGAAGAACAAAATGCCTAACTAGCCATCATTACCAGACAGAACCACAGTAGCTAACCAATTGGAGGGCAGCTTGGCCAGAATGTTTAACCATTGAACCATCAGAAGGACCCCTCCTCAACTATATAATCCATTAACAAACCCCTTCTGCCTTTTTTATATTCAGAATTTTTGTTATGTAGTTGCATCTTTGCACTACAAAAATCCATCTTCCTTTCTTTGAAATTGCTGGTTTCTTTTGGAACTTAGCCTGCTTCGTGAGAGTCATCAATCTGAATAAATGCCCCTACTGGGATTAGAGTTGGTTTGACTCTGAATTCTTTGGGATGGTTCCACCACAACACATCATGAAACCTCACCAGTTTTGGGCATCCCTGGCTGGGCAGAGTTTAAACTCCAACATTTTACTTTCCATTTGTCTAATGGGACTCTTCAAGGAGTTATTTTCTTCAGTGTGTTTTTGTATCTTATTTTCCATTTGATCAATTAGACTTTTTAAGCAGGTTTCCAAGCTGTTGACTTTTCCCCTCTAATTCTCTTAAATTGCTCTCATTTCCTTTCCAATTATTTTCTCCTTCTTGTCTTAAATGATTTTTAAGCTCCATTTTGATCTTTTCCATGAGTTCTTTCTGAACTTGAGCTCACTTCCCATTATTCTTTGGGGTTTTGTCCATAGGTATTTTGACATTGTTTTCATCTCCTTAGTTCATGTTTTCCTCTCCCATCACTATAACTTTCCAAGTTCAACATCTCTTTTTTTTTTTTTTGCTTTTTTTTCTGCTTTTTTTTTGTATGGGGTTCCTTTCTTTTAAATTTGCGGCTCTATATCCAGTATGGAAGGTATACTGTCTTACGCTTCTTTTTTCAGTGACTGAAGGCCCTGGTGGTTTATCTGGTGCTGAGATAACATTGTGTAGAGGCCCCAGGAGGATCCTTCTGCATCATGCTGTGTTGTGGGGTTGAGATGTGTGGTGGCTAGTACTGCTGGATACCCCAGGGGTCTGGAAGCTTACTTAGTGCTGAACTGAGCTCCTAGTGGTAGTATGTGGCATGTGCTAAGGTCTGACAGGATATTTCTGTATTTCCCTGGGTTTACACTAAGGCAAGTGGAGGTCTGGCTTCTCAAGGACTCATGTGTTCCCATGGCTACGCTGATGCATGCTGCAATTCTCAAAGTGGAATATCTACTCATCCCCCCTGGCTCTGCCAAAGCATGTGGGGGTCCTGATGTTGGTGTTTGCCCACTCTACCACACTGGGCTCAGGATCTCCCACTGGTGTGCCTAAGGTAGGGCCTGCTCCTTCCCTTCTGAGTGACCTCCTGTCCTGGAATGTGCTCCCTTCCCACCTAGGTAAGACTGACCCCTCCTGATGATTTTCCAAATCTTTTGGGCTAAAAGATTGTTTTATCCCACCTTTTTGCTGGTCTGATCAGTCCAAGACTTACCCTGGAGCACTATTTTATGCCTATTTGGAGGTGAATATGGAGAGTTACAGGGGTTTGCTGCTTACTCTGTTATCTTGGCTCCTAAAGTAACTTCCTGCTTTTAGGTCTTTTAAAAGAAATCTCATATTCCTTACATTTTCTCCTCCC
This sequence comes from Notamacropus eugenii, assembly GCF_028372415.1. Lineage (NCBI taxonomy): Eukaryota > Metazoa > Chordata > Mammalia > Diprotodontia > Macropodidae > Notamacropus > Notamacropus eugenii. The sequence goes on along the minus strand of NC_092874.1, from coordinate 325,805,571 downwards.
CCTTCCCCTGTGGTATAATTTTATTTTAGAATTTCTGATTTATTGTCTTTTGCATTGCTTTATGTGTTCAAATTTAATTTATAAACAGTATGTTGCTAGGCAATAGTTTTGTACTAGCTTTACTAAGTCATTTTTGTTTCAATTCTATTTTCTAGAGTTGTGATTATTTCATTTCATTCCATATGTGATTATTTAGAACCCTTGATTTATTTGTTCTAGTAATTCTAGGAGAGTTGGGGTAAAACTGTTTTGCTGAGACCTAGATCATAAAGGATGTAGAATTATTCTGTTCCTGAAGGTTTATGTTTTAGTTATCTTCTGGTCCATAATATCTACCATTGCCAATGTTTTCTTTTCTTTTCTTGTTTCTTTTTTAACAGTTTTCCCCAGACTTATTTCCTGAAATCAATCTTTTTTTCAGGGTCAGTCTCTCTCAACTTTTGGAAGGAATCATGACATTTTATTTATCCCTCAACTTTATTGTCTAGAAGTCTGCTAATGCTTCCTCCAAACAATGAGCACGGTGTTCTTCAAGGACGTATGAGATGACTCAAACCTTTGAGCTGTACTGGTATGAACTGACTAAGGACATGTCCTGAATATTGCCCTCCTGTTCCTAGTTTCACAGACTTTTGACCACCTGTCTTGGATGAGGGCAAGATAGTTCAGCAGTCCAGGTATCCTTATTCCCATATGCTGAACTTAAAGTACATAGCTCCAAGTCCCAATATTTCTATAAATGATGCCCCTAGGCAAAGATCTTCTTTCCATTGTTTCTAAAAGCTTCTGGATAACTCTGTGTTCAGAGCTATCCTTCAGTAAAATCACTAATTATAGATGCTCCTTGAATTTCTTGATCCTTGCTCAGTGAAGTGTGCCTTTTCTGTTTTACTAGTCTATTTGTGTGAGACAGTGTTCTGCTCCCTTGGATTCAACCATATTGAGAAATTCTTCCAAATCTATAAATTGAAAATAATAATTTTGTATATATGCAGAGGATGAGGAAATTAGAAGCCTGAGATAGGGAAATCATTTGGGAAGTTATTCCAACAATCCAGACAAAGCAAGAACCTTACTAAGTTAATGTCTGTGTGAATGTAAAGAAATAGGAGGATGTGAGATATTTTATGAAGGAAAAGTTGACAAGATGCAACAACTGATTGGATATGATGAAAGAACAAGGATTAAGAAAAGACCACTGGAAAATGTTAATTAATACATCATTGGTAACCTTAGAAAGAAATTTTAGTTGAGTAATGAGATCAGAAGCCAAATTGAAATGGGTTGTGAAAGAAGGAATAAAAAGCTTATGAAGGCTTTCCAAAATGATAACAGGGTAATGCATTAGGGAGAGCAATAAAAGTTTCATCTTTCATCTCTTAAAAACTACATAATTCAAGTGCAACCCCAGAAAAGCTAACATTTTAATCACAGCTTACATATTTTGCAATAGAAAGAACTGGAGAAGTTTGTAAATATATGAAACTTAATGAGGAGGTGTCTGTTTAAATGCATTATGCTATTAAAATATATAAACACAAAGAAATGGGTGGTGAAGTAAGTCTCAGGTGAGAAAACAGAGGAAACAAATGTGCCACTGTATTTTTTTTTATTTTGCCTATTTTTTAAGAATGAGTGAAGTCTAGGAATGTTTGTAAGCAGTAAACAAGAGGTCAGTGGATGAGAAAAGATTGAAAATTAGGGGGACAGAGAGATGTTTGAAGAGGCAAGATAGCAGCAGAGTGAATAGATAGGATGAAAAGCATAAGTAGATGAGAAGGAGGTACATTTCAGGCTTAGCTGACAGTCTTGTGAAGGTTTTATAGAGGGTTGACTTCAAGCTTATTGACCAATTTAGCTATAATTTAGAGTTTATTTAATAGAACAACATGAAGTAAATTTGGAAACACAGGAGGCAGACTTAAAAGTGTTTATAATGCCATGCTACAATTAAACAGCTTTCTCCAGCGATTTTTATTTGACAGCTTGCTATATGTTTCCTTTGTTTGAAAGAAATTTCACTCATATTCAATTAGTTGTGATGCAATAATAGTCTGGCTATATGATGTGTTGAGAAGTGGAGAACAGATTAGTGACAATAAGACAGGAACATCACATGATGGTAAAGTGAGCTTAAGTTATGTTTTAATTTAGATGACTTTTTAAAGCAAAAAGATGATGTTATTAGAATTATATGTTAAGGGAATAATTTTTGGTATTTGCATAGGGGATGGATTGAATGTGGTTGAATCTTGAACCAAAGAAATCAGTCAGCATCAGAAAGATGCTATTTCAATTTTTTCTTAAAATACGGTGAAGACTTGAGATAAGATAGTGGCCATGTGAGTATTAAAAAGATGAATACAAGAGATCTTATAAATATAGAATTGATATGATCTGAAAACTCATTTCATAAAGATACAGGAGGGAGATGGAGTAGTCAAAGTTGATTTTGTGGTTCTGATATTAAATGACTGGAAAGATGATGGTGTCTTCAATAGAAGAGGTAATTTTGGAGGATTGACATAGTTTTTGTTTATTTGGTTTTTGCATGGAAGATGATAATCAAACATTCAGATACCATCTAGCAGTCAGTTGGCAATATAGAAACAAGAGATTGATAAAAAGTTTAGGCAAGGGGAAGAGTGGAGCCAAGAAAATAGAGTGAAACAGGGACCTACCTGTTGTCATTCACAAATTCCTTCAGATACCTCTAAGAAGTGAATCTGAATAAATTTTAGAGTGGCAGAATCCATTGGGAAACAGTTTGGGAGATAACCAGCCCAGGACCACCCAAAAGACCAACAGGAAGGGTGTGTCACACTGGGCTGGGGAGCTCAGAATGCATGGGAGGTACCAACTCAGATACAACCAGAGTGGAGTGGGAACAGCCCTGAGCACTTTGAATCTCCAGCAACGGTTCTGATTCCCAAACCTCTCAGCACAGGATGGGGGTCTAGCAGTACTGAGTGAGAGAAAAGCACAGGGCCCACAGCAACTGCACAGGTACTCCCAGGGCTATCAGCCCACAGACTAAATGTTTGAAAGTCACCTACTTGAACTTCTGGGAGCCAAGATGCTGAAGTAAACTGTAAGCGATTTTACCCTCCTGGATGAACTTTGAAAATCCCAGAGAATAATGCTCCAGGAAAAATACTAGAATAATGGATCCAGCAGGAGAGATACTCTTTTAGTTTGGGAGTCTAGAGAGAGTACCAGGAAGGGTCTCTTTTGCTATGGCTTAAGAGGACCAGTATAGACCCAGAAGCATCACAGCAAGTCCCATCTGAAAGGACCAGCAGAAAATCTTGAGCCTAAGTCAGGTGGAGCTGGCAAGCACCAATACCAGGACCCCAGGAATGACTTAGTATAGCTAGGGGAATTGGACAAACACCAGTGCTGAAGGAGACCTCCAGTGATCAGACCACCCCTCCACCATGCTTCATGCTGCGAGCTTCAGTGTAACACTAGGGAAACTCAGACTTCACCTGGTCACGGCTTTGGCACACACTTGCCAGCTCAGCACTAGATAAGCTGCAACATTATATAGTTGAAGAAGCAGAGGCAACTGAACACAAAGCCAGTAAGCAGGACCCGATTTTCCAGCACAAGAAACAGCAAAGAGAGCTCCTTGTGCCCCAGAAGCAAAGGTTCACTTTAAAAGTAAGGAAAAAGGCAATCACCATAAGCAAGAAGGAAATTAGAAAACCAAAGAACATAGAAGCTTATTATGGTGACAGGGAAGAACAAAATATGAATTCAGAAGAGGGCAGCATTTGCATTTGTACCCACATCTAAAACCTCAAAAGGCAATAAGAACTGGTATTAAGCCTAAGGAGGATTCCTGAAAGAGGACAAGGATTGCAAAAGTTAAATTAAAGCAGTAGAAGAAAAGTAGACCAATGATTTTGAAAATACAATGAGCATCTTAAAAAGTAAAATTGACCAAATGGAGATAAGGAGATGCAAACCTTAACTTGGGAAAATAACTTTAAAAAAAGAGACACAAAAGCTAACTGAAGAAAATCATTTCGTAAAATTAGATTTGGGCAAGTAGAAAGTAATAACTCTATGAGGCATCAAGAATTAGTAAAATAAAATCTAAATAATAAAAGAAGCAAAGGAAAATTAATATATCTATTGGGAAAACAACTGACCTGGAAATTAGATTCAGGAGAGAAAATATAAGAATTATTGATCTACCAGAAAGCCATGATAAAAAAAAAAACAGCATAGACAGTATGTTCCAAAAAATCATCCAGGAAAACTGCCCTGTGGTCCTAGATCCAGAGTGCAAAATAATCATTGAAAGAATCCAGGGATCATCTCCTGAAGGAGGTCTCAAGTTGAAAATATCAAGGAATATTGTTTCCAAATTTCAGAAATCAGATCAAGGAGAAAATACTGCAAGCAGCTATAAATAAACAATTCAAATATTGAGGAACTATAGTTAGGATCACACAGAACCTTGCAACTTCTACATTAAAAGAAAAAGGACTTGTCATATGTTATTCCATAAGGCAAAGGACCTTGAACTACAAATAAAGATCAACTACCCAGCAAAATTGAGCATAATGTTTCAGGCAAGGAAATGGACATTCTATGAAATAAGGGATTACCAGACCTTTCTGATGAAGAGGGAAGACAGCAATAGAAAATTTGTTCTTTAAATGCAAGACTCATTAAAGGATAAACTGGGGAAAAATACTTGTTATTCAATATAGGCAGACCATTTACATCCCTATATGGGAGGATGATATATTTTAATCTTGAGAACTGTATATATTATTATGACATTTAAAAGAGATTTGTGTAGATAGAGGGTGTGGGTACAAATTAATTGATGTGATGATAAAAAATCTAACTAAGGAATGGGAATGGAAAGGACAAAAGGAGTAAGCAGAAAAGAGCAAATTATATCAAATGAAAAGGTAAAAAAACATATTATAGTAGAAGAAAAGAAAGGAGGGAAATGATCATAGTTTGAGCTTTGTTCTCATTGAATTTGGTTCAAGGAGGTAATAACATTCTCAGTTAAGAATAGAAATCTACATTGAAGTATAGGCAGTAGGAGGAGAAAGGAGAAATAAAAGGGAGGGCTGGTTAGAAGGGATGGCAGAAGTAGTAAGAGAAAAGAGAATGAAAAGGGAGAGGGATGATAAAAGGAACGGAAGATTAAAGGAGGCAGTGGTCAAAAGTAAAACTCCTTTGACGAGGGGAAGGGAAAAGAGAGAAATAAAAGCATAACTGAGGTGGTTGAGGGTAAGATGGAGAGAAAGACACAGATTGTAATCATAACTGTGAATTTGAATGGGATGACCTCTCCCATAAAAAAGAGGCAGATAGCAGAATGGAGTAAAAGCCATAATTCTACAATTTCTTATTTAGAAGAAACACATTTAAAACAGGGGGATACACACAGGGTAAAGGTAAAACACTCGAGCAAAATATATTATGTTTAAGGTAAAGTAAAAAAAAAACAAGACGGGGGTAGCAATCCTAATCTCAGACAAAGTAAAAACAGAAATAGATGTAATCAAAAGAGATAAGGAAGGAAACTATATCTTGCTAAAAGGCCCCATGAACAGTGAAGAATATCATTATTTACAATATATGCACCAAGTGGCACATTATCCAGATTCTTATAGGAGAAGTTAAGGGAATTACAGAAAGAAGTAGACAGTAAAACTATACTAGTGGGAGGCCTAAATCTTCCCCTCTCTGAACTTGATATATCTAAACTCAAAATAAGCAATAAAGAAGTTAAGAAGGTGAATAGAAATCTGGAAAAGGAGTTATGATAGACCTCTGCAGAAAACTGAATGGGGATAGAAAGGGATATACCTTTTTCTCAGTGGTACATGGCACATACACAAAACCTGACTATGTTCTAGAGCATAAAAACCTCACAAACCAGAGCAGAAAGGCAGAGATAGTCAAAGCATCCTGTACAGATCATGATGCAATAAAAATCATATGTAATAAAGGACCGTGGAAAGATAGACAATAATTAGTTAAAAATTAAATAATCTAGTCCCAAAGAATGAGTCTGTCAAATGACAAATGAGAGAAACAATCAATAACTTCATTGAAGAGAATGACAATAATGAGAAAATTTACCAAAACTTATGGGATGCAGCAAAGGCAGTTCTTAGGGGAAGTTTTATATCTCTGAATGCTTACATGAATAAAATAGAGAAAGGGGAGATCCATGAATTGGGTGTATAACTGAAGAAAACAAGAGAAAGAACAAATTGAAAATCCAGAATTAAATAGCAAATTAGGAATGCTGAAAACCAAAGGAAAGATGAATAACAATTGAAGTTAAGAAATCTATTGAACTAATAAATAAAACTAAGAGCTGGTTTTATGAGAAAACCAATAAAAAATAAACATTTGGTCAATGTGATTTAAAAAATGAGGAAACCGAACTACCAGTAATGCAAATGAAAAGAGTGAATTCAGCTGCAATGAAGAGGAAATTAAAACAATAATGAGAAATTATTTTGCCCAACTGCATGCCCCTAATTTTGACATTCTTATTGAAATGGATGAATATTTACCAAAATATGACTTGCACAGTTAAAGAAAAGAGGAAGTAAAATAGTTAAATAATCCCGTCTCTGCAAAAGAAATTGAGCAAGTCATCAATGAACTCCCTAGGAAAAAAATTTAAAGGGCCAGGTGGATTTACAAGCAAATTCTACCAAACATGTCAAGAACAGTTATTTCCAATACTATCAAGACTATTTGAGGAAACTGGTGAAGGAGTCCTAATAATTCTTTTTTGTGATACAAATATGATGCAGATACCCATACCAGGAAGAGCCAAAAGAGAAAAGGAAAATTATAAACCAATTTTCTTAATGAATATAGATGTTGCAATTTTAATTAAGATACTAGCAAAAAGATTACAGCAACTGATTACAAGAATAATACATTTTAATCAGGTGGGATAATATCAGGAATGCAGAGTTGGTTCAGTATTTGAAAATCTATCAGCAAAATTGATCATACGAACAACAAAACTTGCAGAATCCATATGATTATCTCAATAGATGCAAAAAAGCTTTTGACAAAATACAACACCCATTCCTATTGAAAACGGTCGAGAATACAAGACCAAATGGAGCCTTTGTTAAAATAATGAGTATCATGTACCTAAAACCATCAGCAAGCATTACATGTAATGAGGATAAACGAGACGAATTTCCAATAAGATCAGGGGTGAAACAAGGATGTCCATTGTCACAAATGTTACACAATGTTTTAGTAATAATGTTAGCCTTAGCAATAAGAGAAGAAAAATAAATTTAAGTAATTAGAGTAGGCAAAGAAGAAACTAAGTTATCACTCTTTGCAGACAATATGATGATCTTAGAGAATCAAGTAAAAAAAAACTATTTGAAATACTAAACAAGTTTAGCAAAGTTGCACGATACAACCATGTAAATCATCTGCATTTCTATATATTAGTAACAAAATCTAATAGAAAGAACAGAAAGAGAATATCATTTAAAGTCACTGTAGACAATATGAAATATTTGGGATTCTACCTGCCAAAACAGACCGAAGGATTATATGAACACAATTACAAAACACTTTTTACACAAATAAAGTCAGATCCAAATAACTGGAAAAGATCAGTTGCTCATGAGGAGGCCAAGACAATATAGTAAAAATGACAATTTAATCTAAATTAATTTCCTTATTCAGTGTCATACCAATCCAAATACAAAAAAAAAATCAAAACAACTCTTTTCTAATGCTAGAAAAAATAACATGAGAATTCATTTGGAAGAACAAAAGGTCCAGAAAATCAAATTAGTTTATGAAAAGAAATGCTAGGTAAGGTGTTCTAGCCATAGCAGATCTTAAAGTGTATTATAAGGCAGTAATAATCAAAACCACTTGGTAATGGTTAAGAAATAGAGGGGTAGTTCAATGGAATATGTTGGGTACACATGACATAGTGGGCAATGACCCTAAATTTTGATTACCCTAAATTGAAAAGTTTTTACACAAATGAAGTCAATACAACCAAGATTAGGAGAGAAGCAGAAACTGGCAAAGAATTGTTACAACTACTATCTGTGATAATGGATTTATATCTCAAAAATATAGTGAACTGAGTTGAATTTACAAGAATACAAGTCATTCTTCAATTGATAAATGGTCAAAAGATATGAACAGGCATTTTTCAGAGGAAGTCATTAAAGCTATCTATAGGCATAAGAAAATGCTCTAAATCACTTTTGATTACAGAGATGTAAATCAAAAAAACTCTGAGGTACCACATCACACCTATCATATTGGCTAACAAGGCAAGATGGGAAAATGATAAATGTTGGAGAAGATATGGGAGAGTTGGAACATTAATTCATTGTTGGTGGAATGGTGAGCTGATCCAACCATTCTAGAGAACAATTTGGAACTCTGCCCAAAGAGTTATAAACATGTGCATACCTTTTGATCTAGCAATACAGCTTCTAACATTGTTTCCCAAAGAGTTCATAAAAATGAAAAAGGACCCTCACATAGAAAAATACTTATGGCAGGTCTTTTTGTGGTGTCTAAGTACTGGAAATCGAGGGAATGCCCATCAATCAGGGAAAGGCTGAACAACTTGTGGTATATGAATATAATGGAATACTATTGTGCTACAAGAACAAGTGGACTTCAGAAATACCTGGATAGACTTTTATGAACTGATGCTGAGTGAAGTGAGTAGAATCAGGAGAACATTATACACAGTAATGACTACAATATGTGAGGATTGTTTTTGTCCTTCACTGCAATACAAGGAGTTAAAATATTTCCAAAGTACTCTTGATGCAAAATGCCATTCACATCCAAAGAAAGAACCGTGGAGTTGGAACATAGAATGAAGCAGACCATTTTCACTTTTGTTATGTTTGGTTTTGTTTAGTTTTGTTCATGCTTTCTCCTATTTATTTTAATTCTTCTATGCAAAATGACTAATATGAAAATGTGTTTCATGAGAATGTATGTGTAGAGTCCATATAAGATTGCGTACTATCTTAGGGAGGTAGGCTGGAAGGAGGGAGAGAAAATTAAAAAAAAAATATGGAAAGCATTGTTGAGAATTGAAAACAAACAAATAAATGAGTACATTTTAAAAAGGAAATAAATTAAGACTGTGTATACACCGATTTGGAAACCATCTAAATAGAGAAACTAGATAAAATAGGTAATAAAGCAGGATACTAGATGGCCAATAGAAGAAGGGAAAAAGGAGAGATTTAAATGATGCTAGTGTTTAGGGGAGAAAGGTGGATGATGACCTAGTATAGAGAATGTCACATAGGAAGGAGGTAAATAAGGAAAAACAAGGAAGTTAAGTGCCTGGAGACTTCACAGTATCCACAATGAGTAGACATTAACCGTGCCAAAAGCTACAAGGAATGAGAACTGCATAAAGGGAATCAAATTTATCAGTTAAGGTGTCAGTTAACCTGGAGAGAGTAAATTAAATAAAGTGGTAGCAAAGGAAGCTAGTCTATAAGCAATGTAGGGGGAAGGAAATGAGGAAGCCAAAATAATGTATGTAGGCTTTTTCTTAAGGATTGATAGTGAAAGGGAAGAGACATTTAATATGATATCTTAAATGCTTCTTAAGCTTATTTGAAGTGTTTTCATTTGTTTTCAAGATTAAGGAGACCTAAGTGTCTTTAGGAAGGGACCACTAAGCTCCATGAGAAGCTAAAGATTAAAGTGACAGAAAGATAGAGAGGGAAAATCAGAGAGGGAGAACCACAGTCCTAGAAGGGGAAAGAAGGACAGAAACAGTAAAGAAGAGAGGGATCAAGTAAATGAGGAAGGAAGAAAGAAAGGAAAAAGGAAGAAAAGAAGCAAGGAAGGAAGGAAAGAAAGAAAGAAGAATACAAGTATTTATGAAGCATCTGGTATGTAGCAGGCACTGTGTGAAATGCTTTACAAATGTGATCTTATTTGGTTTTCACAACACCATGAGGTAGATATTATGAATATCATCATTGTACAGTTGAGGAAACTGAGGCAAACAGAGGTTAAGTGACTTGTCCATGGTCCCACAGCTAGTAAAGGTATGAGATAACTTTGGAACTCACGTCTTCTGACTTCTGCACCACCAAGCTGAGAATGATTAGACGAGCAACCCTTCTGTTTGGATGGGATTGGGGACATAAGTGGAGGTATTTTTGAGAGAAAGAGCCACACAAATTCTACTCTGATGTTTCCTTTTGACTTGACATTCCCAAAGGCCATGGGAGGGGAATGGAAGATTTCTCATTAATAACCAAGTTATAAATGCTTGCACTTGTCATTCATGGATGCTTGGACTTGTCATTTGAACCTAGTCCTTGAGTGGAGAAACTACACCTTTTAGTCACATATGAAAACCACCAGCTTTGACATAGAATGAATGCAATTTGTATTTTTAGAGGATTAAACAAAACATTTTTAATAACTTCACTATTATAATTGTCATTTATATTATTATTAATGTCAGTCTGGGAGTCTATATATGAGGGAGGATGATTTCAGGTTTTTCAGCAGGAAAGAAGTAGTATAAAAGTGTTTTATTTTTCTAAACTATGAGTCATATGCAAGATAGCTTGGAGGAAAAAAGAACAGTGAGATAAGCTATAAGGATATTACAGGAATTCAAGCATTAGGAGATGAGGGAACTATGTTACGGAAATCAAGACACCTGGGCAATGGGAATTTGCTGAGAAACTATAAAAACCCATGACATTCCTCCTAAAGAGCAGAATATTTGAGTTTTATAAGATTGGGCAGTTTTCTCTAGAGATAAGGTATTCTTTCACACTGAAATACACCTAATTCTCTAGTCAGCTGTTGCCTGGATAAATCTATCTCAATACCAAGGTGCAGGACAAAGAGCTATTTTAATGTTAAAGAATATGATATATTACAAGACTTTACTTAATAGGATGCAAAGATTTAAAAGAGCTTCTATGATTATCTAATCCAACCTCCTCATTTTACAGTGCTCACAGGTCTGGTCTTGAACATAGCATATGCTTAACAAATGATTTGGTTGTCCTTTATTATAAATAAAAATAATAACAGTCCAATTTTCACATTTTTCTGCTCTTCCATACTTCACCCTTTCTGCCTGTTTCATCATCTCAAATCCCTGAAGGTTGTAACCCGTATGCATGTTTGTTCTTTTAAGAATGGAGGCAAAATGGATGTGTTTGTAGGGAAGGAATAATTAGCAAGTAGAGATCATAGGTAAGAGACCAACAGAACTATACAAAGAGGGAATTAGAGAGGAAGAGGCATAGACACAGAGAGGGAGAGACCTAAAGATTGAGGAAGAGAAGAAAAAAGGAAGGATACAAAAGAAGGAAGGAAGGGTGGAAGGAGGGAAGGATGGAAAGAAGAAAAGAAGGAAAGATGTATGTGCTTCTTTTGTTTAGCTGATGGTACAGTGGTTAGAGCACTGGGCCTGCAGTCAGGAAGATCTGAATTCAAATTTTGATTCAGGCATTTACTACCTGTGCAACCCAGGGGAAACCAATTAACTTTGGTTTGCTTTACTTTTCCCATGGAAAACATCTCAGGGTTGTGAGGAGCAAATAAGATAACAGTGGTAAAAAACCCAAAACCCCAAACCAAACAAAAATAAGTGCTTAACATAGTGCCTAGAATGTAGTAGGTGCTATGTTGTTAATTTGTTTCATTCATATCCAACTCTTCATGACCCTATTTGGGGTTTTCTTGGCAAAGATACTGGAGTCGTTTGCCATTTCCTTTTCCAGTTCATTATACAGAAGGGGAATAGAAGCAAACAGGGTTAAGTCACTTGCCCAAAGTCACACAGGTAGGAAATGTCTAAGACTGGATTTGAACTCATGAAGGTGTTTCTAACTTCATGCCTGGCAATTTATGCACCACTTAGCTGCCCCCAAGAGTTGCTATATAAATGCTTATTTACTTTTCTTTCCCTTCATCTCCAGTTATATATGTTTATGTGAGTGTATACACACATACATGTAGGTATATACATAAACACGTATCATATTATTGGAAATTAATGGAATATGGGAGGGGTAGGAAAAAAAAAGAGTGTTAGTAGAAACACCAATGTTATAAAGACAAAAATCATTAAATCAGAAAAAGCAGGATTAATGATAAATAATTGCATTGTTATTATACTATTCATAACAAATGTAAATCAATTTAAAACATTTATTAGGTTTTACTCCCCTCAAGATCTTTCTGAAGTGGAATAATTCTGACCTCATTTCCCTGAAAAGATACATATTCCGTTATCTCTTACCAAACTAATAGTCTTGGAAATAGCATTTTATTTCCCTGGAAAATACATGATTATATGATTTCTCCCCCCAAATACTTCCCTTTTTTTTCTTCATTGTCATTAACACTGAAAAATTTATTATATGGCTCCTATATGCAGAATGCTGTGTGAGGAATCCTAAGAATTAGGAGATGCAACCTGTGACTTTAGGGAGATCACAGTCTAGTTGAAGAGAATATAATATACATTAATACACACATATACATACACACATAAACACACACATGCATATATATGTATATATACATATATATATATATGAAAATATACATTTGTACAAACACACATTTATCACCAACAACTTGATCAGGCACTTTTTGAAGTAAATGGTAAACACTACAAACCCAGAATGTTTCTGGAGTTCAGAGGAAGCATCTCTGTGAGATATTGTGGCCATGGAAGCATTCACTGAGAAGGCCTTGAAGACTGAATCTGGGTTCTGAAGTATGAAAAAGACCCAGATAAGCAGAGAAGATATTTTTTCCAGCTGAAGAAACAGAGAAAGTGTCTTGCCCTAGGAAATACAAAGCAAATAGCTGCGGTGAGGTTCAAACCCAGGTCTGCTTTCAAATATATATTGCTCTGGATCAATGATTAAACTAGCATGACAACATTCTTGCCTTGAAATCTACTTCTCTGATGAAGATCAACAACTTATCTATAATTTCTAGTCTTGCAGAGTTTCTTATGTAATTGAAAGATTTAAGAAGCAAAGTAAAACAAAACAAAACACAGTAAGTATTGTAAAAGGCAGGGCTTGAATACAATCTTTCTGACTCCAAAAGCAGCTCCATCTATTATATTGTCTGGTTTCTTGATTTCTTTTATAACATGCTTTTTTTTTTTTTGAACGAAGACAGTGTAAAACAGCTCAATTATATAAATTCTAAAACCAATGTCCTTTCCAGTAAAAGGTAATGAGACATTATGACAATTCAGTATTTTGGGGCTTTTTTAGCTTGTGTGTGTGTGTGTGTGTGTGTGTGTGTGTGTGTGTGTGTGTGTGTGTGATGGAGACAAAGGAATAATCTTTACAATATTGTTCTGTTTTTACTACACTCAAAATGATTAGGCCACATATGTTCTTATCTAGCTATTTGAGTCATATATAGAGAGATATTTTGAAATGTGAGAATATTTTATATACTTGAGAATATCACTAAAAATGACAAGAAAAATGCAGAAAAATGAAATTTTCATTAGGATATTGAAAAACAGAACTTGTTTTATTTATTTTTTTCAATTTTTTATTCCCCTCCTCCTCCCAGATTTAGATATATTTTCACCTCAAGTTAAGCTGCATATCCTCTCTCTAATATTGCTTTTACTTTATTAAAATTAACCTAAGAAGACATATATGGAAATAAACGACTTGTAGCCATTCTGCTGTAGCGTCTCCATTTGCCTTTTTTGACTGTAATTTCCTTCTTTTCACAATGCTTTTTCTTCCAACTCTCTGAAACTTACCCATAATCAATATTTCCCCTAGTTCCTTCTGCCCAGATTAACCAAAGACCAGAGTCAAGAAGGAATGGACAAGGTTGGGTGATTAAAAAACATTTACTTTTAGATACAAAAGGCAATTTGAATATTTAATCTTATATCACAATACAAATCAAAGAATTAAGAGAGCTAAAGAGGTCATTTGGCTTGCACAAAGTTAAATAGCTAGTGAATAAAAGAGAAAGGCCTAGAACTTATGTCCCCTGATCATCAATGGGGTGTGATGGTATTGATGAAGATCTTTAAATATACCTTGTTTCATAGTTGCAATAATTGGGGGAATAAATCCCTAAGGGAAATGTGGAACTAATTAGGAAAGGCATGAAGAGTGATAAGTATTTATGCGTTATCATTGCAAATTATCTATATTGATTTCATTCTGTTTATAAAGTGAAATAGAAACCCACCACTACCTGATATATAATATTACTTTGTCTACTATAGGATTTATCATCCATAGACTTCCTTCCAAATAGCTAGAATTGAAAGTTCCGGAAAGAAATTCTGAGAGAAAGAGGAAGGATATTTTCCATAGGAATATCTGGATAGGGGGAAAATCAAGCCAAGTTCTTGTTTTTTCTCTGTTTGTTCTTTCGGTAAGATGGACTCATATAATTGAAAATAAGCTTCTTGGAATTAGGGCCTGTTGTTTTTCAGTCTTTACATCTTGAACACCTACCACAAGATATTCTACAATGTAAAGGCATAAAAATATTTCTTGATTTGAACTGAATTGAATTTTAAGTGAAATCTGGGAAATGGCTAGTTGTTGAGCGATACAATCTCATTTTCTTTGCCCGTGCAACTATAACCCCTGAAAAAAAAATCTACCCAGATTTACATGTTAGCTACTACCTTAAACTATTCTCACATCTTTCTTGATTTAGTATAGTATCTGTTACTATGTATTCTTTTTAAAATATTTCTATTATTAGATTTTCAGTATTTTTAATATTGCTTATTTAATTTTAGATGTTACAAAACAAATTAGATGAGTATAACTGAAAGCCCAAAGAGAGGGATTTTCTAAAGTTGACATTTTTACAGGAATCTAAGAATTAGTATCTGGGGAAAAACACAGACAACAGTAATTTTGTTAAATGTTGCACTTTGGAATGACGATAATTAGTTTACATGTGTTGCTCATTATGTTTACTGCTACAATTCCTATCACCCTGCTGATTCCTGATGCAAAATAAGCAGTAGAACCTTTAAATTCCTGCAGTGTAAAATTTTAGAAATTAACATTTTGCCCGAAGATAACATAATTAGGGTTTGCTGTTTTGTGTCAGTGTTTGGGTTTTTACCAGTTCAAAAGACTGCATCTGATTGCTGACTATTGGAGTGAGCTGAAAGCAAACTATGGAAATCCTTCTGTAACAGAGGAATGCTTACTCTAAATCACCCAGGTGGGTGCTGACTATCCCTCCCAGAAGTGCAATAATGGTCTTTGCAGCAGAAGATAACTTAGATTAAACAAAAATTATGGTGCTTTGTTTACAGTTCTATAAATGGTGCACCCAGGGCCACTAATGTGAGAAATTCCTCAAGGGACATTTATTTTGGGAACTTTTTGGATAAGTTTTTAGGGATGGGTGTGTCAGTTTGTGTTCATTTCACAGATTGATTCTATCAGTAAGAAGACTTTTCAAAAGCAGCCTTAGTTATCTGTAGTTAAATGAAATTTTTATACTTACATATGTGATTGTGTGTGTATATATGTGTGCATGCAAGACTTAAAAAAATGTTTAGGAATCATTCTGTGATTTCATACAATTTAACTGAAGACAGTGTGATACATTTTCTTTAATGCATTTTTAGTATTCCTATTGTTTATTCTGACTTTGGACCGCAGGACAAAGGACAAAGGACAAAGATCACT
The DNA here is from genome assembly GCF_028372415.1 of Notamacropus eugenii. Classification (NCBI taxonomy): domain Eukaryota; kingdom Metazoa; phylum Chordata; class Mammalia; order Diprotodontia; family Macropodidae; genus Notamacropus; species Notamacropus eugenii. The sequence goes on along the minus strand of NC_092874.1, from coordinate 325,789,837 downwards.
TTAGGAATGTCCTAAATTTTAGAACTAGGAAGTACCTTAGAGGTCATTAAGTCTAATTGGCTTATTTTCTATATGAGGAAAGTGAGGCCCAGAGGTTGAGATTTACCCAAGGTCAGACAGTTATTAAGTGACAGTCAGGTCATAAATGCAAGCCTTTGACCCCAAGTCTATCTATCATTCTTTCCACTGCATCAGGTTGCCTGCATTTTTAGCTTAACACATTTTGCAAGACTCTTTTCCAAGATACTACTGAATAAACATTGATCATGCATGTAACAAAATTCCAACTCCTTGAATCAAGGAGACATTGCCAGTTGTGTGACCTTGGGGGGAAAAAGTTTCTTCATTTCTTTAAACTTCAAGGTTTCTTACTTTGAAATCCCATAACTCATTCATAAGGATTTTATGTGAACAATATGATAATAAATAATAATGGAAATTCTCAGAAAGAATTTTCTAACAAATGAAAATCTTCATGAAGCATGCACTTATTGAGGAAAAATGTACATAGGTGTTATACTAGATTTCATAAATCACACACAGTTCTAGACCACAGTCCCAGAGCTAAGAGTGGCATCAACTGATTACTTCTTATAGCAGCAATGGTGGGGGGCCCTGGCCACAGTTCCAGTGAAGTGAATAGTGCATGTGGTAATTCAAAAATGAGAGCACAGACCAAGAGGGTGGTAAACATACCTTCTTAGATTATACCATCTTGGAAGAGTCAAAAATCTACATATCCTCAGAGCTAGCTTTAAAAACAGCAGCAAGAAAGTTATGAAGCTTGAAACAGTACCTCCTGTACTCCAGGTACAGAGCCCAACTTTTACATAGAGTTAAAAATCAAGAAGTAGACTGGAGAACTGAGCAAACAATGAAAGAAGAACTAGACAATTGTAAAAGCAAGCGTGCTGACACATCCAGGATGGCCTGCTGTACAGGTTCTTAGATCTGCTTTTCTCAAAGGAAAGCAACTTTTGAGAGGTCAACAATCACATTAATCAAGCACATGTATGATTCACTTAGTTCAGGGGAAAAAGTCAGAACCCTGAATTTCAGAGAAAATACGGAGAAATCAAAATCAACAGACAGCACTTCCAACTGCTTGATATAAGTTATACATACATCACAGATCAACAGATAGATAACTTTCTGACCATACATACATAATTATCAGAGAGAGAAGCACCAACACCTGGGTTTTCAGACTTGGGGTGGGAGCTGCTTAGTGGCTTCCCAGAGTCACATCTGGCACACAAACCTTCTTCCAAAAACTAAGCCCCAAAGTAAAACCTCACTTCAGAGTGTATATACACTTTTCAGAGACAAAGGGCATCACAATGTGATACCTCACTAAAATAAATAAATAAATAAATAACAAAAGATGTGGACCTCACCTGATCAAGTTTCCCTTAATGGGCTGGCCCAAAATGGGTGGGGGATATCTTTAATTCATTAGCATTACAACCAAAAAAGTTATAGTGAATGTAAAGATCAAGACTCATACTGAGAGGAAGAAAATGACTTCAAAACAACTAGATATACAATTTAAAGAAAAGGAAAATCTCTCCCAGGTCTAAAAATTATTTCTGGAAAAGCTCAAAAAATTTTAAAGAATATTAAAAACCAAATAAGAGACAGAAAAATTGGAAAAAGAAATGAGAATGAGACAAGAAAAATATGAAAAGTGATTCAGCAACTAGGTAAGGGATACACAAAAATTCTGAAGAAAATAGCACCTTAAAAAAATTTAAATTGACCAAGTGATAAAGCACAAAAAATTACTGAAGAAAAGAACTCCTTTCAAAGTAAAATTGGCCCAGTGGACAATAAAGTACAATGGTTCACTGAAAAAAAAATCCATAAAAAGTAGAATTGGGTAAGTTGAAGATAATGACTCCATGAAAAATTAAGAAAGTGATAAAGAAAAATCAAAGGACTGAAGAAAATAATAAAAGAATGTGACATATCTTATTGGGAAAGCAACAGACCTAGAAAAGAGATAAAGGAGAGAAAATTTAAGAGTTATTAGACTACCTGAAAGGCATAATGAAAAAAGTAACTAAACATCATATTTGAAGTAATTACCAGGGAAAATTGCTCTAATCTCCTAAGACCAGAGATTATGTAGAAATAGGAAAAGAAATTTACAAATCACTTCTGTGAAGCCACAAACGACAGTAGTTTAGTATTAAAGGATCAAAGATTTTGAAATAAGATATTCCAGAGGGCAAAGGAGCTAGGATTGCAATGAAGAATAACGTACTCAGCAAAATGGAGCATAACCCTTCAAGGGAAAAAAACAAATACTCAGTGGAGTACTTATAAGCATTCCTAATGAAAAGGCCAGAACTAAATGGAAGATTTGATTTTAAAATATAAGACTCAAGAGAAGCATAAGAAGGTAAACAGAAAAAAAAAAAACATAAATTTAGTGAGGCTAAATATTTTAATAGTCCTCAGTGCATTGTTTCAAATTGCTCTCCAGGATGGTTGCACCAGTTCACAACTCAACCAAGAAGAAATTAGTGTCCCAGTTTTCCCACGTCCTCACCAACATTTGACATTTTCATTTTCTGTAATATTAGCCAACCTGATAGTGGTGGGGTGGTACCTAAGAGTTCTTTTAATATTCAATTCACTGATCAATAATGATTGAGAGCATTTTTTATGTGACTATAGGCGTTCTGATTACTTTTTCTGAAAACTACCTGTTCATATCCTTTAACTATTTATTAATTGGTTACTGGCTCTTATCCTATATAAATTTGGTTCAGTTTTCCACATATTTGAGAAATAAGGACTTTCAGGAAAAAAAAAAAACTTGCTGTAATTTCACAGTTATACTTACTAACTGAATGTTCCCCTACAACTTATTTTCCTGTTTTCCTTTCACCCTATCCATGCTCAAAAATGTTTTGCTTCTGACTACAGTCTGCCCTCTCTTGTCTCAGCAGCCCTTTCTCTGATCTTCCATTATTTTCCTATAGATTTCTATAGCAATCTGAGTAAGTTTCTTTTTAAAAAATATTTATTTATTTATTTAGGTTTTCAACATTCATTTCCACAAAATTTTGGGTTCCAAATTTTCTCCCCATTTCTTCCCTTCCCCCACCCCTAAACGCCAAGCATTCTAATTACCCCTATCACCAATCTGTCCTCCTTTTTAACATCCTTCCCTTCCCTTATACCCATCTTCTCTTTTGTCCTGTAGGGCAAGATAACTTTCTATACCCCATTACCTGTATTTCTTATTTCCTAATTGCAAGAACAATACTCAAGAGTTGTTCCTAAAACTTTTGAGGTTCAATTTCTCTTCATCCTTCCCTCCCCACTCATTCCCTTTGGGAAGGCAAGCAATTCAATATAGGCCATATCTGTGTAGTTTTGCAAATAACTTTCATAATAATTCGTGTTGTGTAAGACTAACTATATTTCCCTCCATCCTATCCTGCTCCCCATTGCTTCTGTTCTCTCTTTGGATCCTGTCCCTCCCCAGGATTGTTGACTTCAAATTGCTCCCTCCTCCCACTGCCCTCCCTTCCATCATCCCCCCACCCTGCTTATCCCCTTCTCCTCCACTTTCCTGTATTGTAAGATAGGTTTTCATACCAAAATGAGCGTGCATTTTACTCCTTCCTTTAGTGGAATGTAATGAGAGTAAGCTTCATGTTTTTCTCTCATCTCCCCCCTTTTTCCCTCCACTGAAAAGTCTTTTACTTGCCTCTTTTATGAGAGATAACCTGCCCCATTCCATTTCTCCCTTTCTCTTCCCAATATATTTCTCTCTCACTGCTTAATATCATTATTTGAAGATATGATCCCATCCTATTCAATTCACCCTGTGTTCTCTGTCCCTGTCTCTGTCTCTGTCTCTGTCTCTGTCTCTGTCTCTCTGTCTCTGTCTCTCTCTCTCTCTCTCTGTCTCTGTCTCTCTCTCTCTCTCTCTCTCTCTCTCTCTCTCTCTCTCTCTCTCTCTCTCTCTCTCTCTCTGTGTGTGTGTGTGTGTGTAATCCCACCAACTACCCAGATACTGAAAAAAAGTTTCAAGAGTTACAAATATTGTCTTTCTATGTAGGAATATAAATAGTTCAACTATAGTAAGTCACTTATGACTTCTCTTTGCTGTTTATGTTTTCATGCTTCTCTTCATTCTTGTGTTTGAAAGTCAAATTTTCTTTTCAGTTCTTGTCTTTTCATCAGGAATGCTTGAAAATCCTCTATTTCATTGAAAGACCATTTTTCCCCCCTGAAGTATAATACTCAGTTTTGCTGCGTAGGTGATTCTTGGTTTTAGTCCTAGTTCATTTGATTTCTGGAATCATATTTCATGCAGGAGGTGATCAATGGATTCTTTCAATATTTGTTTTGCTCCCTGGTTCTAGAATATCAGGGCAGTTTACTTTGGTAATTTCATGAAAGATGATGTCTAGGCTCTTTTTTTTTTGATCATGGCTTTCAGGTAGTCCCATAATTTTTCAGTTGTCTCTCCTGGATCTATTTTCCAGGTCAGTTGTTTTTCCAATGAGATATTTCACATTATCTTTCATTTTTTCATTCTTTTGGTTTTGTTTTGTGATTTCTTGGTTTCTCATAAAGTCATTAGCCTCCATCTGTGCCATTCTAATTTTTAAAGAACTATTTTCTTCAGTGAGCTTTTGAACCTCCTTTTCCATTTGGCTAATTCTGCTTTTGAAAGCATTCTTCTCCTCATTGGCTTTTTGAACCTCTTTTGTCAATTGAGTTAGCCTATTTTTGAAGGTTTTACTTTCTTCAGCATTTTTTTGAGTCTTCTTTAGCAAGGTGTTTACCTGCTTTTTATGCTTTTCTTGCATCTTTCTCATTTCTCTTTCCAATTTTTCCTCCACCTCTCTTACTTGATTTTCAAAATCCTTTTTGAGCTCTTCCATGGCCTGAGCCCACTGCATATTTATTTTGGATGTTTGGGATACAGAAGCCTTGAAGTTTTTATCTTTCCCTGATGGTAAGCATTGTTCTTCCCCATCTGAAAGGATGGGAGAAGATATCTGTTCACCAGAAAGTAACCTTCTATAGCCTTTTTTCCCCCTTTTTTGGGCATTTTCCCAACCAGTTACTTGAATTTTGGGTCCTTTGTGAATAGTAGGGCATACTCTGGGAATCTATAAGATCTCAGTTTCTCCAAGGTGGCACAATCAAGTGTACTGGTCTGGGCCCAGAGAGGAATTTTTGTGCCAAGAATCTTCGCAGAGGTTCCTCTCCACAGCCACCTGGCCTCCAGTTCCGCTAAGTCAGTACTAGGGGCTGATTTTCAGATAAAGTGGATGGACAGGGCCGCCATTCAGTGTGAGACAAAGACCAGCTCCCCTCAGGGCCTCCACACAGGGCAGAGGCAAGACTCAACTTCTCAGTGCCCCCAGGGTTTTTGCACTCCAACAATGGAGTGACTGCAATGTGGCCTCTGAGGCGGCTGCCTGCTGCTGGAGCTGTGGAAGGCCCTTCTCCCTTCCTGGCCAGCTGAAAAACCCTCGTGCTCCTGTGGGTTGAAGGATCAGGGAACTGCTGCTCCTGGGACTGGGGTTTCTGCAACTGGATATTGTGCCCCCGAGGGCTGTTCACGAGCTTGTGCCATGTGGTCAAGGCTGGGCTGGGCCGCATGGTATGCTTTGTGTCTGGTGCAAATAGGTGTTTCCTGTGGGCCTTTCAGGTCATCCTAGGCTGGAAATCTTCTCCACTCTCTTGTTCTCCACTTCTGCTGCTCCAAAATTTGTTGAGAGTCCCTCTCTACAGGTACTTTATGGGCTGTGTGGGGAGACCCTACGTATGTGTATCTTTCTACTCTGCCATCTTGGCTCCACCCCCTCTGAGTAAGTTTCAAGCAGTTCTGCTCCTAATCTTTTCCCCTGTCGCGAAAGCTCTGTTCTGCCTCTTTTATGTGAGATTATTTATCACATTCTAACTCTGTCTCCTTTACTGAGTGAAATCCTCTTTCTCATCCTTTAATTTTATTTTTTTAGATATAATTCTATCATATTAAACTTACACCCATGACCTCTGTCTATGTATATTCTCTCTCACTGCCCTAATAATAATTAAGTTCTTGGGATTTGTAAGTATCATCATCACATGTAAAACTGAAAACACGATAGCCTTATTGAATCCCTTATAATAATTCTTTCACTTTTATCTTTTATGCTTCTCTTGAGTCTTTTATTTGAAAGTCATATTTTCTATTCACTTCCAGCCTTTTTGTTAGGAATGGTAGAAAGTCCTATTATACATTAAATGTATATTTTTCCTCCTGGATAGTTTATTGAATAATTTATTTTTGGCTATAATCCTAGGTCTTTTGCCATCCAGAATGTCGTATTCCAAGCCCTCAGATCTTTTAATGTAGAAGCTGCTAAATACTGTTTTATCCTGACTGTTTGTCAGGATATTCACTATATTTAATCCTTTTTTCCTACTTGCAGTACTTTGTCTTTGAACAGAAAGCTCTGGAATTTGGGTATAATATTATTTGGAGTTTTCCTGTTGTGCTCTCTTTCAGGAATTGATTGGTAGATTCTTTCCCCCTGGTTCCACACTATCTGGGACTAGACTATCATGGCAGTTTTCCTTGATGGTCTCTTGAAAGATGATGTCTAGGATCTGCTTTTTGAACATGATATTCAGTTAGTCCAATAATTCTTAAATTATCTCTCCTAGATCTATTTTCCAGATCAGTTACTTTTCCAATGAGATTTCACATTTTATTTTTTTTTCTTCTCTTGATTTACCTTTTATGGTTCTTGATGTCTCACAAAGGCATTACCTCCTAATTTCCCAATTCTAATTTTTAAGGAATTACTTTTCTTCAATGAGATTTTGAACATACTTTTCCATTTGACTAGTTCTACTCTTTAAGGAGTTCTTTTCTTCAGTAATGTTTGTACTTCTTTATTCCATTTGACCAATGCATATTTTCAAGGCATCCTTCTCTTTATATTTTTGTGTGTCTTTTACCTATTTCGTTTTTTGAGGGTGTTATTGTCTTCAGTAATTTTTGTGTCTCCTTTACCAAGCAATTTACTCTTTTTAAAAATTAATTTGCTTATTTTTATTTTGCAACATTCACTTCCATAAGCTTTTGAGTTTTAAATTTTCTCCACTACCCTCCTCTCTCCCTTCCCCAACACAGTATGCAACCTGACCTTACATGTACATTCTTACTAAACCTATTTTTACATTAGGCAAGTTGTAAAGAAGAATTAGAACCAATGGAAGGAACCATGAGAAAGAAGAAAGAAAACAAAAAAGAAAAGAAAGGAAAAAGACAGCAAAAAGAGAGCAATCTGCAATCAGACTCTATAGTTCTTTCTCTAGATGTGGATAACATTTTCCATCATGAGCCATTTCTAATTGCCATATATCCTTGCATTACTGAGAATAGCTAAATCTATCAAACTTAGTCATCTCACAATGTGGCTGTTATTGTGTACAATATTTGCCTGGTTCTGCTCACTTTCCTCAGAATCAGTTCATATATTTTTCCAGGTTTTTCTGAAGTCAACCTGCCCATCTTTACTTATACTACAATGATATTCCATTACATCCATATACCACAACTTGTTCACTCATTCCCCAAATGATGAGCATCCACTCACTCTGCAATTCTTTCCTACCACAGAAAGAGCTGCTATAAATATTTTTTTGTATATGTGGCTCTGTTTCTCATTTTTATGATCCCTTTGGGATACAACTCTATTAGTGCTAGTGCTGGGTTAAATGTTTTGTACACTATTATAGCCCTTTGGGCATAGTTGCAAATTGCTCTCCAGAATAGTTGGATCAGTTCATAACTCCATCAACAGTGCATTAGTATTCCACTCTTTTTCTTGTTTTGTCATGTTAGCTAATCTGATAGGGGTGATGTGATAAATAAGAATTGTTCTGATTTACACTTCTCTAATCAACAGTTATTGGACCATTTCTATGTGACTATAGATAGCTTTAATTTTTTCCTCTGAAAACTTTCTGTTTCTATCCTTTGAACATTTATCCATGGTCAATAAATTTATCAATTGTCTTATAAATTTGATTAAGTTGTCTATATCTGTTGACTTTTTATTGTTTTCTTTCACCACTATCATTTTTTTTCTTATTTTTTTCTTTCACCTCTCTTATTTGATTTTTAAAATCTTTTTTGAGCACTTACATGAATTGTGTTTGGGTCTGAGACCTATTCAGACTTTTTTCTTTGAGGCTTTGGATGTAGCAACTTTGACTTTGTTGTTTTCTTCTGAGTTTGTGTTTTGATCTTCCTTGATCTTATTTTAACTTTCTATGGTCAGCAAGCTTTTGTTGCTATTGTTTGCTCATTTTCAAGTCTACTTCTTGGCTTTTAACTTTATGCTAGGTTTTCTTCAGGGTTTCAGAACTAATTCTGGGGACTTGCAAGTTTTTGTTTTTCCAAGTTGATATGATATAAAGAGAGGTTTGTTTACTACTCTCTTGGACAAGGTCCTGGTCTGTGAGTGATCACAATAACTCTTTTAAACCTTGGAATTGTGACCAATATCTCCTCTCCTCTTCAGCTGCAATTTCTGGTGTGTTGTGCTACTATTTGCCCTGGGACTGAGACCAAGGACTGCCACCAAGATTCAAGTATGGACAATACATTAGAGTCCTGCTCAGCAAAGGAATCTGTAATTTCCTTCTGACCAGTTGCCTGACTCCCTTACTTTCTGTGGACTGAGAAGTTCAGAAGCCACTATTTCTGCCAATGATTCAATCAACCCTAAGAGTTACTGACGCTTTGTGTGGATTGGGTTTAAATTGGTGGAGTCTGCTCTGGACTGTCCTTCACTCTCATTTTGGTGTTATGCACCTTTCCTTTCAACCTTCTAAGCTATTTTGCAATGGATAATTCTTTCAGTCTTCCTTTTGTAAGTTCTACCACTCTAGAATTTGTTTGGAGGTGTGTAAGGATCAGCAAAATGGGATCTTTTGCAGTTATTGTTTTAATATAATCAAGTGCCTCTGACTGACTAATGTGATTAAAGAAGATCTTCTGCACTCATTACTAGGCCTGGGAAGATTTGTAGGAAGGCCCATACCTTTTGTTCATGAGGCACTGGTTCTCATAAGTTGTGATGTCCTCTGGCTCTAAAAGTATATAAAGGTTCTGAGGTGAGAATTTATTTTGGAGTTTAGTGTTTGGAAGAAACTGTATGTGACAGATGAGACTCTGGGAAGCCACTAATCAGTCCCTTGGCCTTGAAAACCCAGATGTTGGTGATTCTTCTCTGATAACTATGTAGGTATGGTCAGGTAGTTGCATCTCTCTGTTGATCTGTGATGTATGTAGTTCCCACTGTCAGACAGTTGGAAGCCTGGCTCTTAATTTTTGACTTCTCTGTAGTTTTTCTGAAGTTCAGGGTGCTGAGTTTTCCCCCTAAACTAAGTGAATGATATATGTGCTTGATTAAAGGAGATTGTTAACCCCTCAAAAATTGCTTTCCTTTAGAAATGCTAAGAACCTGTGATAGCAGCCCCCCCCCCACCTTGTTTATATCAGGGTGCTTACTGATACAAGGTGTCACTCAAAGTTACTTGAAGAGGAATTTGGGAGAGTTCAGGCAAGTCTCTGCCTTTTCTCCATCATCTTGACTCTACCCTATAGCTGCAAATTTTGTGGTTGCAAAGAATTAGAAATTGAGGAAATGTTCATCAGTTGGGGAAAGGCTGACAAGGTACTGTGCTATAAGAAATTACGAGTAGGATTGTTTCACCTAAAGAAAAAAACCTGGAAATACTTATTTGAAATGATGCAAAGTAAACAGAAGTAGATGAATATTGTACATAGTAACAGTAATATGGTATAATGATCAACTGTGAACAACATAGCTATTCTCAGCAATACAATGATCCAAGATAATTCTGAAGGACTGATGATGAAAAATATCTGCCTCTAGAGTGGGGCGGACCGAAGAAATTTGAATGCATTTTGAAGCATACTTTTAAAAATCTGCTTTATTTTTTTCTTCCTGCCTGCCACCCTTCCACCTTTCCTTCCTCCCTCTCTTCCTTCCTTCTGTCAAGCCTTTATTTATTTACTTACATGGCTTACATTTTTTTTCACTTTAGCTAATATGGAAAAATGTTTGGCATGGTTGCACATGTATAGTCTATATAAAATTGCTTAAACTTATGTAATAGCATGTTTACTCCTCATGGAAAGTCTTTAATATATTAAATTTAACATATTTAAGTTACTAATATATGATATTTTAGTTATGTAACTTTTTTGTAAAGACTATATGAAATGACTTCCAGGAATGTTTCTGTGTTGTTTCTTTTATTTAGCTATTGTCCTGCTTATTTTGTAATTCACTTTTATATGTCCATTTATAACTGCATGAGTATGTTGTGATTCTTGAATGATTTAGTCTCATTACGGTCTGTAAATGTTAAATTTATTTTTCTGTCATTTACAAATTTTACAACAAAGGATTTGTGCTTTCCTACATTATCCATTTCTGTAAAAGTATAATATTGTGCTGGAAAATATATGTACATGTATGTGTGTGTGTTTGTGTACAAGTATGTCTATTCATCTCTCTACAAGTATATATTCATATATATGTATGTATGTATGTATGTATGTATGTATGTATGTATGTATGTATATAGTGTGTGTGTATGTGTAAATGCTAACATTTGGAATATTCCATAAGTATTTCAGATCTAACTTTGTCAGTTCTATACTTTCTTTTTTAATTTTTATCATATTTATAATGCTCTGAGGAAACCACTGTAAAAATCAATAATTTAAATTTTCTTTTGGACTTTAGATGCTATGTCAGTTAATTCATATATGTTTAACATTTATATTTCTATTGTCTATTTCAATTTTAAGCATAATATAGTTGCCATATTCATCTCCCTTGAAATTGTAAGGTTTTGTTTTTTGTTATATCTGATAGTATAACTGCCATTCCTGATTATTTTAATCACTTGAAGTATAGTAAATTGTGTTCCTGATGTTCATTTTCTTTTTATGTGTGTTCTTGATTTTACATTTTTTAAAGCAACATTTTATTGCATTTTGTTTTTTATGTATTGTATATTGTAGCTTTTAATTCATTTTTATATATTAATATTTTTTGTATTGGTTTCATTGCTTTCTTACTTCAAAACATATTTTTGTCCTGTGTTTAGTTTACATACACTATTTTAATGCCACTGTATTCTCATGAGCTCTGCCTTATCATCCCACTTCCCTTTAATGGAACAATCCTATATTCCACAGTGAAATTGTTAATTTCTCTTTTTACTTTTATAAATTTACCTACATCTCCCTATATTTTAACCATGTTTCTTTTTCTGTCCAAAGTCATGAGGTTCAATACTGTATGCTACATTGAAGTGATCACTCATTACATCTTATCCTTGCCCACATCACACAGATGATTCATAGTGAGCTTGCTGTTTCACTGATTCCCAGCTCTTTTTTTAAATGTCAAAAACATTTTATTTGAGAGAGTACAGTAAATATTTTCATTAGTCTTTCTTTTTTTATTAATTTTATTTATTTTCAGTGTTCTACAATCACTACCATAAAACTTAGATTTTTCCCCCTTACCTACGTCCCACCACCCCCTCCCTCTCCTAGATGGCATACAATTCTGTATAAGATCTACACATACATTCCTATTGAATACATTTTCACTATACTCATACTGTGTAGAAGAACTAAAATAAGGGAGAAATCATATAACAAACCAAAACATTAAATGCACACACACACACACACACACAAATGATCTGCTAAGCTCTGCAATTGAATTCCATAGTTCTTACTCTGGATGTGGAAGGTAGTTTGCCTTAAAGGATCATTGGGACTTTTTTTTTAAATCCTTGCATTGCTATGAAGATCCACGTCTGCTAGAAAAAAGCTCTCGCACACTCTGGTCTTTGCTGTACACAAGATTCTCCTGGTTCTGCTCCTTTCACTCAGCATCAGATCATATAAGTCCTTCCAGGCCTCCCTGCAGTCTTCTTTTTCAACATTTCTTATAGTGCAATACTGTTCCATTGCATTCACATACCATAATTTATTCAGTGATTCCGCAATTGGTGAGCATCCCCTTGATTTCCAGTTCTTGGCCACTACAGTGAGTGCTACTATAAATATTTTTGTACATGTGGGACCCTTTTCCATTTTTATGCTCTCTTGGGGATACAGTCCTAGAAGTGATATTGCTGGGTCAAATATTGCATATTTTTGTAGCCCTCTGGCCATAGTTCCAAACCGCTCTCCAGAATGGTTGGATGAGCTCACAGCTCCACCAACAATGAATTAGTGCTCCATCTCTCCCACATCCTGTCCAACATTTATCATATTTGCCATATTTGCCCATCTGATAGGTGTGATGCGGTACCTCAGAGTGGTTTTAATTTGCATCTCTCTAACCAAAAATGATTTAGAGCATTATTTCATATGATTATAGATATATTTTATTTCTTCTTCTAAAAATTGCATGTTCATATCATTTGACCATTTATCAATTGGAGAATGACTTGTACTGTTGTACATTTGACTCAGTTCTCTATATATTCTGGAAATGAGATCTTTATCCCCAAGATTAGCTGCAAAATTTTTTTTCTCAATATGCTACATCTCCCGAATTTTGGTTGCATTGAGTTTGATTGTGCAAAAACTTTTCAGTTTCATGGAATCAAAATTATCCATCTTGTACTTCATGTTTTCTATCTCTTCTTTAGTCAAAAATTCTTCCCTTCTCCACAAATCTAAAAAATACACTATACCTTGCTCCTCCAGCTTGTCCATAGTATCTATCGTCATACCTAGATCATGCACCCATTTGGACTTTATTCTTATGTACAGTGTCAGGCATTGGTCTATGCTTAGTTTTCACCACACTGTTATCCAGTTTTCCCACCAACTTTTGTGGCACAGTGAGTTCTTATCACAGAAACTGGGGTCCTTGGGTTTATCAAACAGGAGGTTGCTACATTCATTGCCTGCTGTGTCTTGAGGGCCTAGCATATTCCACTTGTCCACCCTTCCATTTCTTAGCCAGTATCAAGTGGTTTTGATAATTGCTGCTTTGTAATATAATTTGAGATCTGGCAGTGCTAGGCCACCTTCCCTAGTGTTTCTTTTCATTAGTCTCTTTCATATTCTGGACCTTTTGTTCTTTCAGATGAATTTTGATATTATTTTATCCATCTCTGGAAAATAATTATCTGATAGTTTAATTGGTATGGCACTAAATAAGTATATCAATTTAGGTAAAATTTTCATTTTCATTATATTGGCTCGGCCTACCCATGAGCAAGTAATGTCTTTCCACTTACTTAGATCTGACTTTATTTGTGCAAAAAATGTCTTGTAATTGTGTTCATATAATCCCTGGGTTTGTTTTGGCAGGTAAATTCCCAAATATTTTATATTGTCTACCCCAACTTCAAATGGGATTTCTCTTTCTATCTCTTGATATTGGACTTCATTACTCATATGTAGGAATGCAGAAGATTTCTGTGGGTTTATTTTGTAACCTGCAACTTTGCCAAAGTTGTTGATTATTTCAAGTACTTATTTACTTGAATCTCTGTGATTGTCTAAGTATATCATCATATCATCGGCAAAGAGTGATAACTTAGTTTCTTCTTTGGCTATTCTTATTCCTTCAATATGTTTATCTTGTCTAATTGCTACAGCTAACATTTCTAGTACCATATTGAATAATAGTGGTGATAATGGACATCCTTGTTTCACCCCTGATCTTACTGGAAATGTATCTAGTTTATCACCATTTCATATAATGATTGCTGAAAGTTTTAGGTAGGTACTACACATTATTTTATGGAAAGTTCCCTTTATTTCTATGTTCTCCAGCGTTTTTTTATAGGAAAGGGTGTTTTGTCGAAAACTTTTTCTGCATCTATTGAGATAATCATGTGGTTTCTGTTAGATTTGTTGTTGATATGATTGAAAATGCTGATAATTTTCCTGATTTTGAACCAGCCCTGCATTCCTGGTATGAATCCCACCTGATCCTAATATATTATTCTCATGATAAGATGCTGAATTCGTTTTGCTAGAAACTTATTTAAAATTTTTGCATCTATATTCATTAGAGAAATTGGCCTATGATTTTCTTTCTCTGTTTTGTCTCTTCCTGGTTTAGGTATCAAAACCATATTTGCATCATAAAAAGAACTTGGGAGGACTCCTTTCTTCCCAATTTTCAAAAATAGTCTGTATAGTATTGGAATTAACTATTCTTTAAATGTTTGTTGGAATCCACTTGTAAATCCATCTGGCCCTGGAGATTTTTTTCCTAGGGAGTTCATTGATGGCTTGTTCAATTTCTTTTTCTGTGATGGGGTTGTTTAAGTGTTGAACTTCTTCTTCTGTCAGTCTAGGTAACTTGTATTTTTTAAAATACTCATCCATCTCATTTAGCTTGTCGAATTTATGGGCATAAAGTTGGGCAAAGTAATTTTTAATTATTGTTTCCATTTCCTCCTCCTCACCCATTTCATTTTTGTTATTAGTAATATGATTTTCTTCTTTCTTTTTTTTTTAAATCAAATTGACCAAGGGTTGATGAAGTTTATTAGTTTTTTTCGTAAAACCCACTATTCGTTTTTTAAATTAATTCAATAGTTTTCTTAATTTCAATTTTATTAATCTCTCTTTTGGTTTTCAGTATTTCTAATTTAGTGTTTACTTGGGGATTATCAATTTGTTCTTTCTCTAGCTTTATCAGCTGTATGCCCAAGTCAATGATCTCCTCTTTCTCTATTTTATTTATGTAGGCATTTAAAGATATAAAACTTCCCCTAGGAACTGCTTTTTCAGTATCCTGTAAGATTTGGTAGGTTGTCTCATTATTGTCATTTTCTTGGATGAAGTTGTTGATTGTTTCCTTCATTTATTGTTTAACTCACTCTTTCTTTAGGATTAGATTATTTACTTTCCAATTGATTTTTGGTTTATCTTTCCATGGCCTTTTATTATGCGTAATTTTTATTGCATTATCATCCGAGAAGGATGCATTGACTATCTCTACCTTTCTGCACTGGATTGTGAGGTTTTTATTTCCTAGTATATGGTCAGTTCTTGTATATGTGCCATGCACTGATGAGAAAAAGGTATATGCCTTTTTATTCCCATTCAGTTTTCTCCAGAGATCTATCATATCTACCTTATCCAGAGTTTTATTTACCTCCTTAACCTCTTTATTGTTTATTTTGAGGTTAGATTTATCGAGTTCAGAGAGGGGTCCCCTACTAGTATAGTTTTGCTGTCAATTTCTTCCTTCAACTCCCCCAACTTTTTCTCTAAGAATCTGGATGATATACCACTTGGAGAATACATGTTTAGTAATGATATTGCTTCATTGTCTATAGTGACTTTTAGCACGATATGGTTTCCTTCTTTATCTCTCTAGATTAGATCTATTTCTGCCTTTGCTTTGTCTGAGATTAGGATTGCTATCCTTGTTTTTCTTACATCAGCTGAAGCACAATATACTCTACTCCAACCTTTTATCTTCACCCTGTGTGTATTCCCCCGTTTCAAATGTGTTTCTTGTAAGGAACATATTGTTGGATTATGGCTTTTAATCCATTTTGCTATCTATCTCCGTTTTATGGGAGAGTTCATTACATTCACATTCATAGTTGTGATTGCAATCTGTGTATTTCCCTCCATCCTGTTTGCCACTATTTGTGCTTGTACTTCTCCCTTCTCCCTTCCCCTCCTTTTCACCACCACTTCCTGCAGCCTTCCCTTCCTTCTTTTAGCCCCCCCTCCATTTTACTCCCCTTTACCTTTACTACTTCTTCCCTCCCTTTTAGCTTTCCCTCCCCTTTCTTCCCCTTCCCTTCCTACTACCTATAGAGCAAGCAAGAATTATATATTTAATTAACTTTATTGTACCCTCATGAACCAAATCAGATGAGAGTACCTCTCAAACAATGCTCTTCTCCCTCCCCTCTTTCCCTCTGCTATAGTTTTGTACTTCTTCCTGTGATGTAATTTACCATTTTCTGCTTCCTCCATTTCACACTTCTTGTTACAATCCTTTCTCATGCTTAAATCATATTTTTATCATCACATCATTTACTTTATACCCTCTCCCTCTATCTATATCCCTTTTGTATTTCATAATAGATGTACAATTCTCAAGATTAACAGGTATCATCTTCCCTCATAAGGAGGAAAACATTTTGCCTAAATTGAGTAACAAGTTATTGTTTTATGGTTCCCCCCGTTTACCTTTTTATGCCTCTCTTAAGACCTGCGTTTGAAGATCAAATTTCTACTAACTTCCCACATTTTTGTCAGGAAGATCTGGAAATTTCTTACTTTGTTGAATGACCATCTCCTTGCCTGATATATTATGATGAACTTTGCTGGGTAGTTGATCCTTGGTTGCAGTCCCAGCTCCTTTGCCTTATGGAATATAGGATTCCAGTTCCTTCTATCTTTTAATGTAGAAGTTGCAAGGTTCTGTGTAATCCTGACTGTATCTCTCTGATATTTGAATTGTTTCTTTCTGGCTACCTGTAGTATTTTCTCCTTCACTTGATAGTTCTGGAATTTGGCAACAATGTTTCTTGTGGTTTTGAGTTTGGGATCCCTTTCAGGAGGTGATAAGTGGATTTTTTCAATGACTATTTTGCCCTCTGGATCTAGCACTTTTGGGCAGTTCTCTTTAATTATTTCATCGAAGATATTTTCCACTCTCCTTTTTTCATCATGGGTTTCTGGCAGGCCAATAATTCTTAAATTTTATCTCCTGGATCTATTTTCCAGGTGAGTTGTTTTTCTAATTAGATATTTTGCATTTTCTTCTATCTTTTCATTCTTTATATTTTGTTTGCCTGATTCTTACTGTGTCGTTGAGTCATTAGTTTCTACTTGCCCAATTCTAATTTTTATCAAATAGTTTTCTTCATTCAACTTTTGCATCTCGTTTTCCATCTGTCCAATTTTTCTTTTTAAGGAATTATTTTCTCCAGTTTGTTTTTGAACTTCCTTTTCCAATTGTCCAGTTTTCCGAATTAGGTTTTGTACTTCCTTTTCCCTTTGTCCAATTTTCCTTTTAAAGAGATGTTCTCATCAGTGAATCCTTTTTTAATATTTTTAAAATCATTGGCCACTTTCTCTTGTATTTCTTTCTTCAGCTGTTCCAGGAGAGCTTTCTGTGCATGTGAGCAGCTCATAGTCCCTTCTGAAGTTTCAGATGGAAGTACAGTCTCACTACTGACCTCTTTGATATTTGTGTTTTGGTCTTTGTCCCCATAGAAAGATTCTTATGGTTTTTTTGCTCATATTTTCCTTTTTTCCTGCTCATGACAATGATTGTGCATTGTGGCGTCTAGTTCTTTCATTTTGAAGCTGAAGAACTTGGTGTTGAGCTGAATAAGGACAAGTATCTTTATTTTTTATTTTGTGTTTCCTAGATCAGCCTAACAAGCTAGCTTGTTAAGTATGGGGGAGGGGTGGTCTGATCAAGAGAGATCCCTCAGGTGAGCTGAGGCAAAGGCAAGCCAGGCAGTTGGTGATCTCAGCTGCCTTATTGTCTTCCCATTTCCCCTGGAGTTCTGAGATTCGTCTGGGTCCTAGTGCAAGTTTCCACCACCCTGGGGCCCCTCTCCTTTTGGTTTGCCTCTGCCACAGTAGGAGGAATCCCCCTTAGCTATTTTCCTAGCCTCAGGAGTTATGAGATTATTTGCTCCCCTGTTGTTCCCACTGATCCAGAATTTTTCTGGGGAAATATTTTATGGTTCTTTTGATATCATCAAGGGGAGAGAAGAGAGCATTTATTGATCACTCTGCTATTCTGGCTCCCAGAAGTTCAAGTAGGTGACTTACAGACTTTTAATCTTCAGGCTGAAAGCCTCAAGAGGTGCTGTGTCTGATATTTGAGGCTCAGCTGCTGTCACTAGCTCGGCTCTGTTGATCTCTCACCCTGGGCTGCAGCTCTGCCTGTTCTGTCTGCTGCTGCCTGAGCTTTCCCCAGGGCCCTCCTGCTCCACTGGGCTGCGCTCTGTGCTGTGGGCTCATCCCGGCAGAATAGATCTTTCCCATCAACCTTTCAGTGTGTCTTGAGCTGTGAATCTGCCAATCTGTCTCGTATTGGATTCTGCACGTTCAAAATTTGGTCAGATTCTCTCCTTAGCGGTATCTAAAGGAGTCTGTTTAAGAGCTTAGGTGAGTAGTTACTCTCACTCTGCCATCTTGGCTCCGCCCTCCAGCTCGTTTTTTTTTTTTTTTTTTAAATTTAATCACCATTGAAGCATACCTCAATCATCTTGTACTTATGAAGTTGTTTTTTTTTTATCCAGTTGTAAGACTTTACATTTACCCTAATTGGTTTTTATCTTATTAATCTGTTCAGTGCAATATCTTATCAAGATTTTTTTGATCCTTACTTTCTTTCATTGTATTTACTATTAATTCTTTCTTTACATTATCTGCATATCTGATAACCTGTCCTTTTATTATTTTTTTATTATTATAGAATATTTAGTACCACAAAGCACTGATTCCTACCATACTCTTTAACAACTACTCTTTGAACTTAGCCATACAATCAGCTCTGAATCAATATACTTGAATTATCTCCAAGCCAATATTTCTTTGTTTTTTCATCAAGAAAACTGAGATATTTTATTAAAAGTTTTTATAAAACCTATTTAATAATTCTCTAATTGTTCCTCTCACATATTAGATTAGTAGCCATTTTGGGGGTAAGAGAGGAACTGTCATTGGCTTGGAAAAAGCCATTGTCCTATTCCCAATGGAGTCATGCTGGACATTTATAATCATTACACCATGATTATTTCTAGATGTTTACAATCAATTCTAATAGGTCATTCTAGAATTTTCCCAGGAATCAATCATCATATTGATCAGTACATTCACTATCAAAGAATGTTCTTCATCTTGGTCAACTGATCTTCTTTCTTAAAGTGTAGCAAGTAGCATTGTTATCTTCTTCTTAATTTTTTCTGATGTTTATGCCATTTTTCCCTGATTTTTTTTTCTGTTAACTCCAGTACATTTATCATTTTAACAAGCCAAATAAGTAGAAATAATGTACTTAAAGAACCTTAGCTTTTTGGTGACTTCCCTATGGAGCCACATTCATTTCTTCAGTCAAATGTCACATTTCCTCTCCACTAGAACTGTTTCATCCGTATCTTGAAAACTAAGAAACTGAGAATCTTCCATGTCTCTTTTAATGACTGCTTTCATAGTTTCTTCTATGGGGCCTTACTTATATTTTATTTTAAATGAATATGAATTATGTTTTCCTAACATCTGGGGTACGTGGCAGTCTATATCCAAATATCCTCTACTTTATCTAGAAGGGAGTGGTCACTTCCCTACAAGGTCACTATCATTTTCAACCCTGAAACCAGTTCTTAACTTTTAATGAATGTCAGATCCAGAATATTGTTTCCCCTTATTGTCTCCTTTACAATTTTAATGACACAGTGATAACTAAATCAACCTTCAAGTGTTTTGTTTTTCTTTTTTTGGTAGAGATATACTTACCTACATTAACATGCCCTGTGAAAATGTGTTCTTTCCCCTATATTCCTGATGGCAGAAAATGTATCCATGAAGTGTTAATTATATTATTTTTATACAATACAACAGAAAATGAAAATTTCATTAAAATGAAATTCTTATGCGCTTTATCAAACTGCTTCATTAATCTGTGTGCTTAAATATGCAGATGTTTTGTGATATGTACCAATAAAAAAGTTAGATTTGTTTCCCCCTCCATTGACCTTTATCAAATATTCTGAATTGTATTTCTCCCTTTTAGCTCTTAGATTTCATTACCTGTGTATATTTTCTTCATATATACATATACATATATATATATAATTAAATTACTTTATTTTCAATGTTCTACAATAACTTCCATATATCTTAAACTTTTCCCCTCTTTCTCCCCCTTCTTTCCCCCTGCCTCCCCACTTCCTCTTTGAGACAGCATATAGTTTTATATAGGTTCTGCACATACATTACTATTAAACACATTTCTACCTTAGTCATGTAACCTAGGAGAATTAAAATGAAAGGAGTATACCTTCTTAATATAAAATATTACTTTATGTCCCTTTTTTACCTATCCTGTTATAAGGTATACCTATCGTGAAGTCATTAGCTTTATCCTACAAAATGTCAGTGACATTTAAGTGATCAGATTTACCACTTATCATTAAGACTTTTGTGCATCCAACTTTAATCTGTGTCACAATTCCTTTTTTTTTTTTTTAAGTTTTGAAGGTTGGTAAAAAGCACCACCCTGCCATCACAACAGTAACATTTTCATCTATTGAATGACAAGGAGGAAAAACTCAGGATCTAATTATTAAAATAAAAATCAGCAAATAAAAGAAAAACCCACAAAATAGTATGAGACCTCTCAGATAGACTTCAGTGAAATAGGAATACTTAGCCAATAGTCATGCTTTCCTTTCTTTAAATCGATGTTGTTTCCCTACGTCTAAATGCTTTGTTTATTTTTAGTTTGCTTTAATTAATTAATCATTTCCTAACTGAGTACAACAGCCAAATTATGAATATTAGATCCCAGAACTTATCTTTTCCTTAATTCAAAAGGAGCCCATTAGCTCATTAGCATTTACTGGAGCAGCATATAAACAAACAACATAAAGGTGTGTGTTTGTGGGTGTATGTATGTGTGATACATAGATACAAAGAGATAGTGTAGAAATATTTTTCTTTATCAATATATATATTTTTAGCAAATATCATGATAATATTGAAGATGGATTAATAATGGAAATGAGAGTAGAGTAAAGTTTTGATCCTACTTTCAAAACTAAGCACAAAAATTCCAGATTCAATGGAACAAAATTTTTTCACAAAGTCTGAAAATTATGTTGTCTTTTACACAAGGCAATATAAAATGTCAATTTTATTAACTTTTTTATTAAAAAAAACATTCAGGAGACAGATTCATTAAACTGCTTCTGTAATCAGTATGTTTCAGTATTATAAAAGAGATAAAAAGTAATTAACAGAGGGCAAAAATGTTTAGATAAACTCTTAAAATATCCTTGATTAAATACATTTTGAAGATTAGTACTTAATCAGCAATGACAGGATTAACTTTCTTTATTTATTTTTATTCTTTAAGAGTATCACCTCAGTTTGAAGTGTGGGCAAAAGGATGTAACTTTCTCCAACCTCTATCCTGCATGCAAAAATATCTTTTTTATAAATTAGAAATGACTTTAGTTTAATTTTCTGAATTCTCTGAAAATTGAAGGTAAAAAAATGCAAGTTTTGTTCAAAAACCACAGCTATAAAATTAATTTCTGCTGCAATATGTATACACAGCTGCTCTCATGTAAACCTGAAAAATAGTATGCTAGGTGACCATTTTCACTTTTCGTAATTGAAAACCACTGAAAGTTTTCAGCGTTTTACTCATAACAGAAATAAAAAAACAAAACAAAACATAGAGCTCAATTACCAGGAAAATTCTCAGGGCATCAAGGTTTCTGTAGGGAAAGATCCCCAGTGCTTCTTTCCTTCCTTTGGGCTATAAGCAAATGAAGAAACAACCGTGGGCAGAATAGTTAAAGAGAACTTGGCTGTTCTGACTAATCATTTTTGAAGAAAATACTCCTAGCTTTGTCTACATAGTACCTCCTCAACGCCCCAAAAAAGATCCCTCTAAGCACATGGACATAACTGTAGAGCCAGTTATAAAACGTCCCTATCTGTCTCTCTCTTCCTGTATATATATATATATATATATATATATATATATATATATATATATATATATATATATATATATATATATATATATATATATATATATATATATATACACACACACACACATACATATATATGTATATATTTATATATGTATATATGTACATATATATGTATGTATGTGTGTGTGCGTGTGTGTATAAAACACCATTTTGAAAGTATTTCTGTTCTTCATCATCATGAATCTCTCAGAATTATACTCCACAGCATCTCAGTATGGGGCATTTAATTCATTCAAGTATGCTTACATACACTATGCGTGAATCAGACATTATTACATAGGCAATAATTATTTCAGACATATAGAAAAATGACTTTCAAATATGATGTGATATTGAAAACAATTAAAAGATTATTCTATAATTAATAGAAATTGAAGAAAAATGGGGTAGTATCTTCCAAAAGGCAAAGGAGTTTAAGCTGTAATTGGATTCTGAAAATCTGAGTCTGATTTTCATTGGGGGTAATAAATATATGCATATACATATGCATATGTATATATGCATGTATGCATGTATACTTCTTCAACAAAAAAGGCAGTAGTTTGAGTCATTCCATAACACAAGTGAACAAATAACCAAACCAGAAGGACGGGATATATTTGACTTATAATCACCATAGTAACACAAAGAAAATAAAGGTTTATAAGTGTAATTATCAAGGAAAGACTAATAATGAAATCTTATAGTCATAATCCTTTTCCTATTTCAAATAATTGTCCATAAAATAGTTTATCTTTTTATTACTCCATCAATGGCATCGATATTTTATTTTAAACCAAGATTAGCTCAGCGTGGTTAAAATGGAGCTTATCATCTGTGCAACTTTGTACATCCAGAAGAGACAATAAGGATGAATAACAAAAATAAGTATAATAATATCAAAAATTAACATTTATGTAGCACTTACTACATGCCAGACACAGCTAAGTGCTTTACAACTATTATCACATTTGATCTTCAAAGCAATCCTGGAAGGTAGGTGGTTTACCTGCATAGTTTTTTTGAAAAAAAAGGTTCCTTTTTGCCACCTGGATAATAGACTAGAACCAGTTACAAAAAAATCTTTGTATATTTCTCAGTATCTAGAAGGTACTTTCATTCTTTATTATTACAAATATTCCAGAAGTAGTCTTTCCCAATTCTCCACATGGGGAATGGGTACCTTTATCTATCTATCTATCTATCTATCTATCTATCTATCTATCTATCTATCTATCTATCTATCTATCTATATATCTATCTATCTATCTATCTCTAATCTATCTGTCTGTCTTTCTGTCTATCATCCATCTAGTAAATTAGCTCACAAGTTAACTATACAACCACATTTTTAAAAAATGACTATTTTCTAGATATCCCTGTGTCATTGAATTCATCTAAGAAGTCCAGATTATTTTGTGGTATTCCTTAAGCTACATTTTAATTTATTTCATGTATATGTACATATATACGTATGCACGTACAGATATCTATGTATATATACGTATATACACGTACATACACAAGTATAAATACATAAAAGTACACACAGTTAGCAAAAGTAAACAGACACAAAGTAAGCAAAAGAAAACACACTGCAGGTGAGTGGAGTGGGGGTAATTACCAGGATAAGAATATGTACCAAACATATTTTCACCAGACTGCACAACAATACGTAAAAAAAGCAACACCTGTTCATATTCATCTCTCTGCCATTCATCTCAGTAAATTATGTATTAAGTAACTTAAGATGTTTTAGATTCTGTTCCTGGTTCTAAGTTTACTAAGTTCCCATATTATCTAGTAGATGAAGAGAATATTGTGGATATAATTGCCCTAAGTTCTATAGAAAAAATGCTAAAATATTTCATAACATTCACATGATGAAGACGGAGTGTTTTTGAAAAAAATAATTATATAAATTAAATGGTTCAGAAATCTTTAGAACATCGGTTTCAAATAATATATAGTTGGCAATGATTTAATGTCAGTATAGCAGGAGATCTCCAGCTGAGTACTCCAGGAATCTGTGCTTGACACTGTACAATTTAACATTTTTATCACTAATCTGAAAAAAGGTATTTATTGAATACTCATGCTATTTGAAGATGTCATTAAAGTATAAGAAATAATTTGTATATTGTATCACTATCCAAAAAGATCAAGACAGTCCAGATGATTAAGTTGAATCTATTAGGGATGAGTGTAAAATGAAATTTGATAAGAGACAAACTTTTAAAAATGAATTGTGTTGGGCACAAAATTTCAATTTGACAAGAAATGGTGATGGAAATCCATAGATAGACACTATTTCTTCTAAAGGATACTTTTTTTGCTTGTTTTGTTTGTTTGTTTTTAAGTAGACTGAGTTTGAGTCCTCAATGTGATGTGGAAGTACAAATAGCTAATGCACTCTGGGAATGTAAGTAAGTGACAGTCTAGTCTATACTTTCCTTTTCAGTTCTCACCTACAGTGCTATGTTTAATCCTAGGTTTCACAATTTAAGAAGGTCTTTGATAATCAAAGAACAATCAGGATGTTAATGGGTCTTTCATCCATGTCCTATGAAGAATCGTTGAATAAACTGATTGGGGATGTTTAATCTGGAGAACAGAAAAGTTAAAGGGGAGGGCTGATAGCCTTTTTTCCTTTAAAATTTTGATGTGCTATTTTATGCAGGAAAGAGTGGATCCATTTTGCTTGGTCCCAAAAAGTAGAACCTAGAACAATGAGTAGAAATCATAAAGAAATAGATGGAGTATTAATTTCAAAGAAAGAAAAAAACATTCTAAACTTCAGAGTTATCTAAGAATTAAAGAGGCTGCCTCTGGAGATAGTGGGTTGTCTCTCTTTGGAGATTTTCAACCAGAGACGAAATAATTACTTATTGAACATTTCTCAATAGATGTTACTTTGCTATTTTATCAGTGGCTTGAAAAGAGGCATCAGTTGAACATGAGCAGTGCTAAGGTTCTTTTTATCCACATATAGGATTCTTTAATTAGGTGATAATTTTCCTCCAAGTTCTTCATTACCCTGAAAAAATGTGGACATGAATATGTAGGTGTCTATGCGACACTCTGTAAAACTTTAAACTCCTTTGGTGTGTGTGTGTGTGTGTGTGTGTGTGTGTGTGTGTGTGTGTGTGTGTGTGTGATGTAACTGTGGTTTTTCAGGGTCAAATAGTAGACATATTTTAGTAATTTCTTTTTCCTGACCTTGAACTTTTTAAGTTACTCTTTGTGGATATATTTTCTGTATAATTTCTATATCTTCCCTACTCTTAAATCAGTTTTCTATCTTACCATGATGTTAATTCTCTATATTTCTTCCTGATTTCCTAGTCTATCGTTGTTCTAATCTCACTTTCCTTCATCAATAGTTTTGAGACTAACCATTTTTGTTTCAGCATATCATTCTTCTAAATCTTTGATATTCTGGCTTACAACAACTCATACTCTTTCACCGACCAGTTGCAAGATCAAGAATTATTGCTCCTGTACCTAAACACTACTAGAAGAAGTAATGGAATAGGTTCAAATTGCTTCATTATAAATTCACATTTTCTAATATTAACTAGAATGACACTGCGTTAGTGGAGCCAAGATTGCATAGTAAAAGCAGGGACCTGCTAGAGCTCTCCCCTTCAACCTTAAAAAACCTTGCAAAAATTACTCTAAACAAGTTCTAGAGGAAAAGAAGCCACACAGTGATAGACTGAAACAAATTTCCAGCCCAAGAAAATCTGGAAAGTGAACAGGAAGGATCAGTCAGAGTAGACTGGGATCAGAACGAAGTTCAGTGTGGACCACGCCAGCATGGATAGCGATTGAGCGGGACATAGGGGACCAAAGCACTGCTGGCTGCTGCTGCACTTTCCAGACTTCTCAACTGCCAAATGCCAAAGACATTTTCAAGGGTCAATAAGAAGTTTCTCTCATCTGGCTGATAGGGGTGCATGGTCCTCCAGCCCCAGGGCAGCAGCACCCCTTGCCAAAGAGGCAGCTGCTTCTGGAGCCTTCCACTTAAAGAATTCAAGGGTCAAATAACTGCCTGGGAAAATGAGCACACAGGGGAAAAAACAAAGTATAGATTTTTACTTTCTTATTGAAAAGGTATTTTCTTACATCATTGGGAAGCTAAAAATATGCAACCAAAAAAAGGCAGCAAAGTCAAAGCTCCTGCATTCAAAGCTTCCAAGAAAAATATGAATTAGTCGCAGGCCATGGAAGACCTCACAAAGGATTTTGAAAATCAAGTAGGAGAACTAGAGAAAAAATTGGGAAGAGAAACAAGAATGAAACAAGGAAATCATGAAAAATGAGTCAACAGCTTGGTAAGGGCACCCCAAAAATGCTGAGGGAAGCAATATCTTTAAATTAGACTAATTCAAATGTCAAGAAAGGTCTAAAAATCCAATGAGGAGAAGAATGCCTTATATAGAGGAATGGGTCAAATGGGGGAAAAAAAAGAGGTCCAGAAGTTCGCTGAAGAAAATAGTTCCTACAAAATTAACATGGAGCAAATGGAAGCTAATGACTTTATGAGAAATTAAGAAATTATATAACAGAACCCAAAGAATGTAACAAAAGAATACAATGTGAAGTATCTCATTGGAAAAACAACTGATGTGGAAAATGAATCCAGGAGAGATAATTTAAAAGTTTTGGGGCTACCTGAAAGCAAGGATAAAAATCAGAGCTTAGATATCACCTTTCAAGAAATTATCAAGGAAAACTGCCTAGATATTCTAGAACTAGGGGGTAAAATAGAAATGGAATTTCTGTGAAATAGATAATTTCCAAGCATTCTTGTTGAACAGATGACAAAAAAAAAGAAAATGTGCTTTCAAATACGTGGATTAAGAGAAGCAAAAAAAAGTAAACAGTAAAGTGAAACCATAAGTGCCTTATTAAGTTTGAACTGTTTACATTCCTACATGGAAAGATGATATTTGTAACTCATGAGAACTTACTCAGGTCAAAGGAGAGAATAAAGTAAATGGAGGATGGGACAAGACAGAGGGAAATATAGTTAGTCTTTCACATCATGACCATTATGGAGAGGTTTTGCAGGACTGCACATGCATAACTTATATTGAATTATTTGCCTTCTCAATGGGAGAGGGGAAAATATGGAACTCAAAGCTTTAAAAATGAGTGTTAAACATTGTTTTTACATGCAACTAGGAAATAAGATATATAGGCAATGTGGTATAGAAATCTATCTTGTCCTATAGGAAAATAGAAGGGGTAGGGTTAATGGATAAGGGTTTAATATAAGGGAGGGAATATTGGAGGACAGAGTAATCAAAATACACACTGTCCTAGGGTGGAAGGAAAGGGTAGCTGTGGAGAAAATTTGAAATGCAAAATTTTGTGGAAGTGAATTTTAAAAACTGAAAATAAATAAATTAAATAAAAAAGTAAATAACAGCTATCATGTTACCTCTAGGTCTTCTCTTTTCAGTTCCTTCAACTGATTCTCAAATGAGTAAGTTCTAATTCTCCTCTCTTCTCTTTATGCTCTGGGCTCCTTAATCTTTTAGTTCTATAGAAGCCTTTCATAGTTTGATGAAGTCTATGGAAATATTCTTAGAATAATGTTGAAAAGGTATAAAATACAGAGAATTTTAGAAAACGAATAAACAAACAAAAAAAAGAACTACACTGCTTCATGGAAATTTATTTAACCCCTCCTGGTTATTTTCTAATTACACTTTCCATGACAGATGTTGTAAAACGATTTTGCAGTAGTTTCCAAATGCCATTCTAACCTCTTGTCTCATAATAGATGCCTCAATCTCTGATCCTATCCAATCTAAATAAACCAGACAGGGCAGTACATGCAACATGGAATCATCTGAGAGTCTACTCTCTACTTTGGATGGCTTTGGGAGTATTCTGTCTTCCAGTCCTACAAAGAGTTGTGAGAGGGAGGCTGAGGGAAGTGGAGTGAAACAATGCTTGATTTAGCTGTAGGGTGATAGCTCATGAGTTCCAAGATTCCTCAAAACATTTTTCTATCTTCTCCAGACTTCCAAAGAAATCAATGATATGCAAAAAATAAGTATTAAGAACCCTTGAAAGAAAGGATCTCCCTTAGCAGAACAACCAATTCATTAATGCTCTACAAAAGTCCTGGGCAGCTAGGTAGTGCAGTGGATAGAGCACCAGTGCAGGAGTCAGGAGGACCTGAGTTCAAATCTCATCTCAGATACTTGACACTCACTAGCTGTATGACCTTGGGCAAGTCACTTAACCCCAATTACCTCATCCTGGGTCAGTCATCCTGATGAATGTCAGGTCACTGGATTCAGAAAGCTCTGCAGAAGAAGTGAGGCTGGTGACCTTCACAACCCTCCCTCACTCAAAACAAAATCAAGTTCAAATTATGTCATTATTTCTCTGATGGCATGGTGTTCTTCAGCAACAAAGGACGAACACACACAAAAGTCCTCAATTCATGTACCTCAGTCATGGATTCAGTGAAATACTGCGTGAGTGACCATGATTTACTTGCTTGGGAGTTCATTTTGTTTCTTTTTTATAGTCTTACTGTATAAACTTTCCACACCTCTAGTGACAGCTCACTTTTAAGTGACTTAGTTATTCTACTGAAATTTGGCACCCACACTTTGCACTAATTGGCATAATTTTTTAAATCATGCAATTAATTACCTTTCAAAATTTTCTTCCCATATACTTTTTAGTAAAGGTATGTTATATATTGCCTTAGAAATGGAGTATTTTATACTCCATAAAATATTCCACAAGCTACCAATATTCTAATATTTATATATGTAGATGGTAGCATAAAGTAATTCATCATATTTTCTTAGCAATCAGGTTGATCTCACATGCCATTTAAGGCTTAATGATGATTAAGAATATTTAATGAATTCTATCTCACTTTGATAAATTGACCTTATATTTTCTCTGCATATGTAAAAAGGTCCAGGAACTAAGCAATTTAGATTTTTAATGTTCAGACTATTACATCTAAGAGCTGTAGTAATAGTTTCTCTCAGTGATGGTTGTTAGGTTACCTCTCTCTCTCTCTCTCTCTCTCTCTCTCTCTCTCATTTCTAAGACAATAGTTTTAGCTTAAATGATCAAGTTGGAGTGGTTATGTTGGAATGTTTCAGCTTAGTATTTTGGCAATTATTTTAGAAACTTTGCTATAGTTTATATTTGGAGTCAGGAGAGTGTTAGTTTCAAAAATATTGCCTTCACAATACTTTATTAGCTCTCACGAGGTCACAAAGAAGACAGTGCATTTTCACTCTCTACATTCCCCTTCCAAATAATTTCAATAACCTTGTTATGGAGGAGAAATCTCCCTAGTTCTGATGCTTCTAATTATTGAGTGCAACATATTCCATCATTGAAATCTTTATTAGAAGACTCATCACAACATATGCACACATACATATATACATGTATGTATGTGTATATATGTGTATGCATGTAGGTGTGTATATATGGATGCATATCTCATAAGGGTTGTAAGGAAAATTCCCCCAGATCTAGTTGACAATGTCACTTCTCATAGGTCAAATACATATTCCATGATACTTTGTGGAGGTATATATTGTTTAGTACCTTAATAAAGGACATCCATGACAAACAGGTCCTGGTTATTCCTATCTGATTGTATATGTACTTTAATAAAGAGACAGAATCTATGAAAATCCATGTGGAGCCAAACATGTGTGACCAAATCCCTGGGAAGTATCCCAATGTTGCAAATCAGGAGGTTCCCTTGATCACCTTTGTTAATCATATAATTCACATCAGCCACAACTCTATCAGATTATTTGTAGTAATTTGAGACCACAAAGCAAGGGAAATGTTATTGCCATGGCGACCACCTCACCATTTGACAGGGAACACATTACTTGTTTATCCAGAGGGCAATGATTATTATCTCTTTCCTCCAAAAATTTTGAGAAAGAGAATCGTCAAGAATACCAATGTATGCTGTGCTACTTTTAAAAAGTATTCTGAACGAGTTAATTAAATTAAGCCTTGCTAAATTAAGAATCATTTCTTTCTTTGATAAAATCATAAAGTTGCTTTATATTGTCCTTGTCTATATGTAACTATAGATCTATGTAATACACATGTACAAATAATTTGCTTTCCAAGATGTAACTTTCTGTTTCACATTGAAATTGGGCTTAGAATATGTATTACAGTCTTCACGATCATTCAGTGGTGTTTTGTAGGAGTTTCACTTAATGAAAATTTAGCACAGAAAAAATATTTTAGTCAAATTAGATTGAAGAAATGAAGTAGAGATAGTTTTTATTTGTCTGTCTTTCAATCTCCATTTAACTGATGCTATTTTTAAACTTAAGTTAGTTATTGGCATTAATCTTCTAAAGGCCTGTCTTTTATTGATGATATTTCAAAGAGCAATATTTATGTGTAACTGGGGATAACCTTATTGTTAAACTCATTATATGAAGGCAAGCCTCAGATCATGAAAACAGTGCAAAATGAATGAATGTTTTGCACGTAGTCCCAGACTAGTTTGACTTCTTCTCCTCTGTAGTAAGCTATCTCTGTTGCCTGAGGACCAACCTAACAGTTCATAAGAGTTCATCTCCAGAAAGTTGATCACCAAACTATGAACTTCATCGAATATGGTCAGTTATTCATTGTCCATTTTTGGCAAAAGGGTTCTACTCTGCTTTTGTAGCGGCAACATTTCAGAGATCACAAAATACCATAGGTTTAAAGCTGAAAGAGACGTAAGAGATCATCTTATTCAAATGATTTATTTCACAAATAGTTACATAATGTCCTCAAGGTAACACACTTATGAAAACAAGAATCTATGGAACACTCAAACAATTTAACATTATTTAATGTGACTATCATTTTTTTTTTTTTTTTGCTTCTCAATACCTTGGTTTTAACCACTGTCACATTTTGAAACCAAACATAAATTTTAATCTCTAGTGAAGTCAAACACATTATGGATGAAGCTCTTGGTAGAACAAAAACTTACAAAACTTTCTCAGCCACACAAAGAAATGAAAATTTATGTTATATAATCCCCAAACAAGCTGCTGCAACAAATATTTGGTCCCTGCTGAGATGACACTGTCATACGTGATATTGTTACCTGCCAGAAACATATCTCAAAAATTGGTTTAGCTAGTGTAAGCATGTAACGCATGTGTATTGAGAATGTCAGGTTCCAAAAATATCACAGAGCTTTTTGTAAATACATAGCACAATTTTCCCATCAATGATGTAGAACCCTAATTTGCTGGGCCCAGAAGAGAAGTCTCTCCAATGTGATGGAAGACAAAAAAAATACTGCACTTGAAATGAGAGGAATTGAGTCTGAATCTCAACTTTGCTGTTGATTAATTTTTAAGTAAATTAAATTATCTATATCTTTCTCTTTAAAGTGAGAGAGGACTATATCATCTCAAGGTCCCTTCTGCTGATGATTCCTTTCAACATTCTTTTATGGATTAAAAAGGTGTTCTAACTGGTCTTTTTATTGACCTATTTATATGATTACTGTGATCCATCCCATAATTCAAGATGCCACTGTTATTGAATTTCTGCCTGTAGAAGTAAAGATAAGTGATGTCCAATCCCCAGTGTGCTTCTGGATCCATTTATTACGCTACAATGACAGTGCAAGTACACCAAGGGCAGTGACTGGTATATAGCAGGCGCTTAACAAATGTATGTCGATTGATTAGCTCAGTTACAGAAATTCTTAGAATTTTTTTCCCTTTTTTAGTTTTTATGTGTTTTACTCTTCAAGTTTTGACTTTTTCCCTTTCCATACCTCTACTACTATAGCTTGTTGATAATTTACTTCAAGTTTAGATTTGATCAGTTGGAGACATAAACTACTAAACTAGTGTAAATTGAACTGCAAGGTCAATTTGCAAGCCCATCAAAAAAAAAAAATCACGTGTAAGACTCTGCATAACCTTTTACTTATACCCTATCCAATCAGCACTCCTCCCACCCTAAACTCCAAGTTCTGATCACAATCGATTTTATTTTCTTTTAATTACATTGTAGAGGAAATAGGTCTATTGAACTTAGGAAGATGAGTTCAAGTCTCTCATACATAGTGACTGTGTGAACTTCGGATTGCCATATAAGCTCTTAGTGACTAAAAACTGGACAAAAGTTTACGAAATTAAATAAACTTTAATCTGATATGCAAGTTTTTGTTGTCTCCTGACAGTTTTAAGTCAACAAACACAATAAACACAGCACAACACAAAGTCAACAAGCACAATAAATGATTACTATGAGTCAAGAACTACATGCCGAGAATTCAAAGGAAGTAAAAAATAATAGTTCTTACTCTCAATGATCAGCTGTATACTATATATGTAAATAAAGAGAGATGTGCAAAATACATTACAGAGCAGATGTACACAGTGGTCACACGCTCTACATCACCATTCTTTTAGAGAACAGTTTTTGCTAAATGATAGGGAATGAACAAGAGATGTTTAACTCATTGACTTAAGGATTTTTACCTCTTTTCTAGGGACAAATCAAATAGATAAAGAAAATTGTGAATACTGCAGCAACAGCCTTTAAGGAGACTGCCAGTGACAAATCATTGTTCATAATGCAAAATACTTTGATGCTGATAATGATGTTCTTTTTTGTTACATTGATTTATTTCTGCTCCTGCAGAAGAGTCATTTCTGAAAAGATGTATAGGGCTTATTGGTGTTAACTCGGAGTTCTAGGTTACTGAACGACCAGCTTGACTTCCCATGCCTTCATGACCAGAATACAGAACTGACTCCAGTACTACTTATACTACTGCATATAGATTCTTTGCAACATAATATTGTCCTCTAATTGTTTCAACTTCACTTTTATTTTTGTATTAGAGAATTGAGTAAGAGATTGGTTTATTTTTTAAATTTATCTGCCACAGGGTGTTGTTGAAATAGACAAAAATATTGGTAAGTACAAAAATTTTGGAACTATGTGTGCTGAAGGATATATTATCATACTGAGAAAGAATGATCTTTTAGGTTACCATCTGTCAATATTTACCTTTTATTAAAAATAAATTTCGAAGCACAATTATATATCTCACCCTCTCAGCTAAAAAAATTTGTTTTGTTAAAAGAGAGAAGGAAATAGAGGTAAATTGATACATATTTAAATAATTGATAACTAAATATAATTTCTAATAGAAAATTTGGTATTTGTATTTCAATTTCCAATTTCAGCTTTCTTGTTAACTTGAAAACAATCTTTCTTTTTAATATGATCAAGTAACTGGTATTTGAGAAATCCTTCCTGTGACAGTGTGACAGCCACTTTTTTCATATTTAACAGCTTTGAAACTTGACTCTTCTTAAACAACTAGATTCTTACCTCTTGAAAACTGATTTGTTATGAAATGGTACAGCCAGTTCCTGCCCCTGATGATGAATCAGGCATAATTACCAGTGTGCGAATCTAATCTCAGTACCACTTGTTTGAGTTGCTTACAGCGATTACATCTTAATTTGTTCTTGAAAGTTCTACAAAGTTGTTGGACAGCTCCATGAATAATGTGGTTCAGAAATAAAGATGCAGATATCAAAAAAAGAGAAGGAAATTATTCTAGAGAGTATTTTTGGACTGGATTAATTTTCCTGTTACTAAATCATCATTACTTGGGTTTTGTTGGGTTTTTGTTGTTCATCTTTTTCCTGTCATTAAGACTTTTAATAGTGCTATGGCAAAGCTTATCTGACATTTTCTACAGACATTTTAAAAACACATAGTGTAAAAGCTAACATTTATTTTTGTTCTTATTCTGCTTGGAAATGGTATTTGTCTAGGAATCAAAGAACTTGACTTTAGAAAAATAACAAAAAATAGTAGGGTAATCAGTAATGTTAATGTGCATGCTTTGCATTAATAGTCTTCAGTATAGTGTTAATAATGACTTATGTATAAAAAGATGATTCAAAGAAATCAAAGACATCTACCACAAGAAAGAAACAAGGTCTAGTCATGTTTGTACAGGAAGATGAAATAGATGTTTTAATTATTGCCCTGATAATCAAGAATTAAGGAAACTAAAAAAGGAATATCCTCAGAATATTGGGTTCATCTCTGTTTACAGAAATACACGGACAAGAATAGTATGGAAAGAAAACATGTTGTGTACTCATGAGGAAGTTACTTATATCACATAAGTCTATGGTTCCTCTGAAGCACAGAGTAAAATATGTATGGATTTGTAGTTGAGTCAACCACAACGAAGGGATACAATAATTTAGGGATAGAGATCTGTTGCCAGACTCCACACATTACAGAAACACCAGTGTCTCAACTCATGGGTCAAATTTCTAACATCTTCCAAATTTGTTTTCTTTCTTGTAATGTTGCTCTCATTGTTAAAAAAAAAAAATCTAAAGTATTCTCTTAGTTATTCAGTTTTCTCTCTACATGGGTTCAAAGAGGTGTCCTCTGAAAGTGCCCTTTTCATTGTTTCATATGGAAAAATAACAAGATGTTGCATTGATATTTCACAAGTGATTATCATTACCAATAGGATAAAACATTTCACCCATCAGTGTTTTTTAAGTTAAATTTTTTCAAACTATGAAATGAGGTACCATGGATAGATTCATATATTTCTGTAGTTTTACTTTCTTTCACATCTGTGGGTTCAAAGGGTATCTGGAGTTTGGTAACATTTGAGATATAATTCTAAATTACAGAATAGTCATATCTATTAAGAGTCCTCTAAACAAAGCATAATTTCCCTTTTTAATGTACCATTCTTCCCGATATTTATCACATTTCTCATTTGTCATTTTGGTTAATGGGCAATTTATACGTTTATTTGCTTTATCCATTAACTATCCATTAGCAGTTTTGTTAGAATATAGTATTTGTTTCTTCAGGGAAGAAAGAGTCCTTTCTGGATAAAGATTGCAGCTGGGACCAGGAGAGCAATTAGCACAAATCTCCCAGAATAACACCAACATTGAATTAAGAAAAACTTGCACAACCTCAAAACTAGTTTTGAAAACAGCAACATGAAAAAAAAAAATCAAAGCAAAAAGAATCTTGGTACAGTGTCTCTGCACCCCCATGTGACTAGAGACCAACTCTATATTATTTTTAATTAATTAAATTATTTTTGATTTCTAACACTCACTTCCACATGTTTTAAGTTTTCTCTGTCTTCTTCCTCCTCTTCTCCTCAGGATGGCATATAATCTGATGCAAGCTCTACATGTATATTCTTCTTATTAAACATTAGTCCTGTTGTACAAAAGAATTAGAACAAGTGGGAAGAAACACGAGAAAGAGAAAACAAAATAAAATAAAACAAAAAAGAGAGCGAATAGCGTGCTCTGATATACATCCAGATTCCATATTTCTTTCTCTGGATGTGGATGAAAATTTTCATCATGTCTTGGAGTTGTTTTAGGTCCTTGCACTGCTGAGAATAGCTAAGTTTATCAAAGTCAATCATCACACAGTGTAGCTGTTTGTGTACAATGTTCTCCTAGTTCTGCTCACTTCACTCAGCATCGGTTCATATAAATTTTTGTGGTCTCGAAAATTCTTTCTTGTCTTAGAAAAATGTTAATTGACCACAAGACCAGACTAGGGTTTTCCAAAGTCCATCTGCACATTATTTCTTATAACACAATATTATTCTATTACATTCATATACCACAACTTGTTCAGTCATTTCTCAATTGATAGGCATCACCTCAATTTTCATTTCTTGGCCACCATATAAAGAGCTACTATAAATATTTTTTGTACATGTGGGTCCTTTTTTCATTTTTATGATCTCTTTGCGATATAGCCCTAGAAGTGGAATTGTTGAAGGAGAGGGTTTGCACACTTGTATAGCCCTTTAATTGTAGTTCCAAATTGCTCTCCAGAATAGTTGGGTCAGCTTATAATTCCACCAACAATGCATTAGTTTTCCAATTTTACCATTTCTCCAGCATTTATAATTTTCCTGTTTTGTCAAGTTAGTCAATCTGATAGGTGTGATGTGGTACCTAAGAAGAGTTTTGATTTACATTTCTCTAATCAATAGTGATTTAGAGCGTTTTTTTTATATGACTATAGATAGCTTTAATTTCTTCCTCTGAAAACTGGCTGTTCATTTCCTTTGACCACTTATCAATTGAGGAATGACTTGCATTCTCATAAATTTGACTCAGTCCTCTGTATATTTTAGAAATGAGGCCCTTATCAGAGATGCTGACTGTAAAACTTCTTTCTCAATTTTCTGCTTCCTTCCTGATCTCGATTGCATTAGCTTTGTTTGTGCAAAATATGTTTCAATTTAATGCAAACAAAATTATATATTTTTTTGCATTTCATAGTGTTCTCTGGCTCTTGTTTGATCATAAATTCCTCTTTTGTCCATAAATCTAGCAGGCAAATTATTCCTTGCTTTCCCAGTTTGCTTACAGTATCAGTCCTTAAAATGAATCATGAATCCATTCGAACTTTGTTTTGGTATATGGTGTAAAATGTGGGCTTATGCACAGTTACTGCCATACTATTTTCCAGTTTTTCCAGCAGATTTTTCCAAATAGTGAGTTGTTATCCCAGAAACTGGCGTCTTTGTGTTTATCAAGTAGGAGATTACTATAGTTGTTAACTATTGTCTCTTGTGTACCTAACCTATTCCATTTATCTACTACTCTATTTCTTACTCAGTACCAAGTAGTTTTGATGATTGCTGTTTTATAATAAAATTTAGAGATCTGGTATGACTAGGCCACCTTTCCTAGCATTTCTTTTCATTAATTTGCTTGAAATTCTTGATCTTTCATTCTTCTGGGAGAATTTTGGTTTTTTTATCTCTAGAAAATATTTTTTTTTGTAATTTCATTGGTATGGCACTGAATAAGTAAACAGGTAGATTAAATTGTTGTTTTTATTATATTAGCCTGGCCTACCCACACTGAACAGATCTTTTTCCACTTATTTAGATCTGATTTTATTTCTGTGAAAAGTATTTTGTAATTATGTTTATATAGTTCTTGGGTTTGTTTTGAGAGCCCAACTTTAACACAAAGTTCAAAGTAAAAAAATAGGTTGGGAAAGTAAACAAACAACCATGACATAAAGAACTTGACCATTAAAAAAATGTTATGGTGGTAGGAAAGACCAAGACTGCAAGAGAAACCACAAAGAAAAATGTTAATTGAACACAAGACTAGCACTGATTCAGGGATGAATCAAAGAAAGAGAGGAGTGAGGACGAATCAAAGAAAGAGATGAGTGATAGAGGAAAAAACTGGGAAAAGAAATTGGAGTAGTACAAGAAAAATTTCAAAAGAATATTAATAGTTTATTAAAAGAGGCACAAAATAATGAAGAAAATGACACCTTAAAAACAGTATTGGTTTCATGGAAAAGAAAGAAAAAATCTTTTGAAGAAAAGAGTTTCTTTAAAAGCAGAAGGGGATGGGGCACCTAGCCAAGATGACAGAGTAGAAGGAGGTACCTGCCTGACTTCTCCATTTAATCTCCTCAAAATATCTGCAAAAATGACTTTAAACAAACTCTAGAGCATCAGTAGTTACAAAATGACAGGGTGAAACAGATTTACAACCCAAGACAATCTGGAAGTTCAAAAGGAAGGGTCTATTGTACCAGGGTCAGAGCACAGCACAACCCAGAATGGAACATGCCCAGATGGGACTGGAACAAGCTTCAGGATACTAAATAACTGGCAGCTTTAGAAGTTTTCCAGACTTCTCAACCCACAAGCACCAAAGACAATTTCAAAGTTTAGTGGGAAATTTATCTCACCAGGATGAGAGAGGAACTTAGTGCTGCCACAGACCAAGCCCTAGCTCTAGTCCCACTCCAAGTTCCAAGGCTGCTGCAGCCACTGCTGTAGTGGTAACTGCTTCTGGAGCGCTAAGCCTACAGATGGTGGGAAGTTGAGTGACTGATCTGGGTCCCAGTCCTGAGTTGTGGTTCTGGGGTGAGGAGGAGTGCTGGCACATTAGAGTTGGAGGAGGCTATTGAGAGGAATCCTACCCACAGTTCCAGGGTGGAAAAGAGTGCTTCTGGTTGCTCACAGGCCAGAGTGAAGGCCAGTGGAGGAGTAAACACCACTTCTTTGATCATACCACTTTGGAGTAATTGAAAATTTACAGGTCCCTAGAGATGTCTCTGAATATAGCTACACAAAACCCTTGAGACTTGGGACAGTATGCACTCAACTTAACAAAGAACTCAAAAATCAAGTAACTGGCTGGGGAAATGACTAAAACGGGGAAAAATAAAACTATAGAAAGACACATTCTTTGTGCAAAGGTATTTTCTTATGTCCTTGGTGATGAGGAAGATCAAACCATACAGCCAAAGTTAGAAAAAAAGGCAAAATTAGAGGAAGATGCAAGGTCAAGTCTCCTTTATGTGAAGTCTCAA
Organism: Notamacropus eugenii; assembly: GCF_028372415.1. Lineage (NCBI taxonomy): Eukaryota > Metazoa > Chordata > Mammalia > Diprotodontia > Macropodidae > Notamacropus > Notamacropus eugenii. Next base: position 325,751,578 of record NC_092874.1, on the reverse strand, counting down.
AGAAAAATATGAAATGGTCTCAGGACATGGAAAAGCTCAAATAAGATTTTGCAAATCAAGAAAGAGAAGTTGAGGAAAAATTGGAAAAAGGAATGAGAGTGATGTAAGAAAATCATGAAAAAATAAGTCAACAACTTGCTAAAAGAGATCTCACAAAAGAGAAGGGAGGGCACAGGGTGACCTTAATAGGAAGGGAGGATATCTAAAAAATAAAGTTCCTTAATGAGATATATGTACTAGGAGATAAAGAAAAGGAGAGGCAAAATGTAATAAATTATCTTACTTAAAAGAGGCAAGAAAGAGCTTTTACAATGTAGGGGACAGTGGGGTGGTGAGAGGGAATTAGTGAGCTTTACTCTCATTGAATTTAGCCTAAAGAGTGAATAGCTCACATTCAATAGGATATGGAAAATAATATAATCAGGCAGGAAGGCAGGGGGCCAGGGGATAGGAGAGGAAGAATACTTGAAGGGATGGTAAATTTCGGGAAGGTGTCATCAGAAAAACTATTGTGGGGGGCAGGTCAAGGAAAAGAATGGAATAAATGGATGGCAGAACAGGATATCAGGAAATATGGTTTGTCTTTCACAACATGACAGTTGTGGAAATGTCTTGCATGGCTATATATGTATGACCTTTATTGAATTGCTTGCTTTCTCAATAAAGGTGTGTGGGGAGGGAGTGATAGAATGTGGAACTCAAAGCTTTAAAAATGAATGTTATATATTATTTTTGCATGCAGCTGACAAATGGATTGTCCAGGCAATGGAGTATACAAATCTATCTTGTCCTTCAGCAAAATTGAAGGGAAGGAAGAGGGAGAAGGGAAGTGATAGAAGGGAGTACAGACTGAAGAAAGCAGTGGTTTGAGTGCGTTCAGTCCTAGCATGAAGGGAGGGGAGAAAAGGTGAGAAAATTTGGAATTCAAAATCTTGTGAAAATGAATGCTGAAAACTGAAAATAGATAAATTATATTTTTAAAAAGTAGAATATGACAAATAGAAAAGGAAGTACCAAAATTCACTGAAGAAAATAACTCTTTACAAAGCAAAATTGGGTAAACTAGAAAAAAAAAACATCTATAAAAGCTCACTCAAGAAAATAATTCCTTAAATATTGCAGTTGTGAAAGTGAAAGCTAATGAATGAATGAAAATTCAAGAAACAAAAGAAAGTTAGGAAGTTTTAAAAATAGATGAAAATATGAAATATCTCATTGGAAAAGCAACTGATCTGAAAATAGAAGAAATAAAATTTAAGAATTATTTCACTAGTCAAATGCCATGCTAAAAAAAGAGGCGAGGAGAGAGAGAGAGAGAGAGAGAGAGAGAGAGAGAGAGAGAGAGAGAGAGAGAGAGAGAGAGAGAGAGAGAGAGAGAGAGAGATCAGATTCCAGAAGTTTTAAAGGAAAACTGTCACTATACCTTAGATCTATAGGAAAATGCATAAATGGAAAAGACCCGTTGATCACCTCTTAAAAGAAATCCCAAAATGAAAACCCTGAGGAATACTCTAGTCAAATTGCCCAGCTCCAACTCTAGGAAAATATATTGCAAGCAGCCAGAAAGAAACTTTCAAATCTCATGGAATGAAGCAGAATTGCAAAAGATTTAGCAGCTTCCATGTTAAAGGTGTATTACATTGGCATATGATATTCCAAATATGAAAAAAAAAAAGAGCTAACTTTATAGCTAAGAATAACCCACCTAGAAAAATTGAATATAATTCTTTAGGGGGGAAAAAAGGGATATTTAATGCAACAGAGGGTTTCTATGTATTAGTGATTGAAAAGGTGGAACCTTAACAGAAATTTTGAAATTCAAACACAATACTCAAGAGAAACACAAAAAGCTAAACATGAAAAACTAATAATAAGGAACTCAATAAAGTTAAACTGTTTGCATATTCATATGGAACAATGATATTCAAACGTTGTCACTAATATGGCAGTCAGAAGGGGTCCACATAGGTAGAGGGCATGGGTGTGAGTTGGTTATGTTCTAAAAAAAGTGAAGAAATAAAAGCAAAGAATGTAGTAGAAGAAGGAGAAAAGAAAGGTAAACTGGAAAATTTTCTTACATAATAGAAAATATGGACAAGAGTTATGCAGGAAGAATCCTCTATGGAGTGTCTTGAATCTAGATCCATATATGGGCTACCTACATTATTAAAATCAGGTGTTGCTGAAGGCGGCATTGTGGAGGGTAGAATGGGCAAGCTATTCTCCAAGTGCTAATTAAGATGAGTCTGAAAGTACATGCTAAGCCAGGTTATACTAGCTCAAGCGGCAATTGTTAAATTTTTAGGGTAAGAATTTAAATCCAGAAAATGACAAACATTATAAATCAGGACACAATTTCTTTTTATTTCGTTGTTTTTTATTGAGAAAATATTTTAAATGCAGATTAAACTTAAGTCAATCAATTACTTAAAGAAATCATACTCCTGCCCACCCCAAAGAGCCAATTGTTAACAATTCAGCAGCATGCCCCTGCACAAAACCATACTAATTTATGGTCATGTGACTGGGTCAAAGTCCTATTTTTTTCCTTTGGGTCTTGTGTCATCTCAACAGTGTGTGTAAGACACGATAACTTTTCAACTCACTGTATTTCTAAGCAACCCAGTGTAATAGAAATAAGAAGACAACAGTGATTTTTTACATTGGATGGTAGCCTAAATCTATAGGATTCTTTTCTTTCCTAATTTGAAGAATTTAGAAAGAAAACAGTTTCTTCATAACGGTTATGAATAAAAACTGGTAGCTGAAGACATTAATTCCATATCTGATCACTAGGAGAGAAGATTTTTCACTCATCTATTTTGTTTGTCTTCCTCTATAGCTTTCATCTAGCCACACACACACACACACACACACACACACACACACACACGTGTGTGCATATATTTAATGAGAGGGAAATAGAATTAGACTAAAACAATAAATTAAAATACAGGAAAGAAGCAGGTAATACATATAATTGGGGAGAGGATGAGGGGACTTGGAAAGTGAAATCTTTGGCCACTTCTGTAGTGCAAACAAAAAAATAACAGTAATTTCCCAAGGTTCATCAAAGTTCTTTCATCCATAAAGCAGAAGTTGACCAGAAGGCAGTCTGCTGCTTTCAGTGCTTAGTCCAAGATGTCCTAAGGAACCTAATCACAATAGCATTCATATTCAATTTGTCAGCTGAAATTTTACCCAGCTCTCTCTGTCCTTCATTTTGTCTCCTCCCACCTTGCTCCATCTCTGCAGATACTTTTAAAATCTTCTTCTGTGTCACTTTGATATTCAGCATCCATAATGAATCCTTAGACTTCTGCAGGGTATTGGACTACAAATCCCAAGATGCTTAACTATTTCCTTGATGCTTTTTTCTTGACCTGAAAAAGAATCAACTCCTTTCAAAAATGTGTTTCAAAAGTATCTATTGAAAGATAAATGCATGCACTTCTTTCAGATTACATTCAATTATTTATAGAAATACTTTCAAAAGATAATAGAGTTTTTATGCTTCTCTCCTTCAAATGACAGAAAATAAGGTGAAATATAGTGAAAATGTAGTCATTAGTAGTTGTCTTAATAAAACATGGACCTTAGGTTATAAGAAACTAGTGACTATTTTTCTAATGCATGTAATTTTTAAAATATATTGCTTTCATGAGTAATTCTATTTTTGAACGTAGGATAGAATTTTTAAAAAATGTGGGGAAATTTCAACATGACCTCTATATATTCATTCTCTCCTAGATTTTTTGTTTGTTTGTTTGCTTGTTTTTAAGAAGCAATAGGTTTCTTTAGTCAATAAAAACTCTGTTTTTTATCTTTAGCTTACATATTTTTGTAGGAATATCAAAGGGGAAAGAACTAGGAAATAACTGGAAATGTATTTCTTGCAAGACAGTTTGACTGTGTAATTACAAAGAAAAACATGTTATAAGTGGTTTTTTTTTGAAAGATAAAACTGATTAATTTTCAGTACAAAGACGTAAAGTATCATAAGCATATGCAAAATCCTGTCAGTAACAATTCCCCTTTGTATTAGAAAAAAAATAGGTCTTTTATATATTAGTCAAATTGGAATCTTGTAAATACCAATGTTTAAGGCTAGAACAAAGGCAGTCTAGTGAATATCACTGAAACATATCTTGCTCCTACACAACAGACATTTTATCTTCCTACTTTGGGTATTTTCATTGCCTGTGCTTTGTGCCAGAAAAGATATTAATCATCATCTTTCCCTCCAGTCTGAAATCACACCTTCTCCAGAAAATATTTTGTTATTTTCCTTAATTTTCGTACTTTACTACTATTAATCTGTTTCCTATATATCATGTATATGGCTTATTTGAACATAGTTGGAAACATGCTCCATATCCTATGGAAGTGTACCATACCCTCTGAATGAGTAATGTTGTTGTGTTAGGTCTATGTACTGAATAGATCAAAGAAAAAGGAAAAGCATTTAACTGCACAACATGTATTTATAGCAGCTTTTTGTGTAGTAACATAGAATAAAAATTTGAGAGGATGCCCATTATTAAAGAATGGCTCAAAAAAATCATGTCATATTAAATGTGATGCTTTTAATCTGTCTTTATTTAGCAAGGCTTACTTACACCACCCTTCAATTTCATTGACTCTTATTCTGATTTAGGGGTAAGAAATTGAAAACTCATAAAGATCGTAGGTACCGTATCCCATATAATCATTCACCAGGAAACCAGGAACTACTTAGAATAGGTATAGTTCCAAAATGCTTTTCAGGTTTAAACTAGTTCAGAGCTCCACCAACAGAAAATTTCTGTACCCACATATCATCCAGCATTTGCCATTTTCTTCTTTCATCTTAGCCAATCTGCCATCCTGACTAACCCACCCCCCAGTTCTACGTTTTAAAATTATTATTTTCATCAATTTTTTTTATCACGATGTTGATTCTTCTTTATCATTTTTTTTTGCATTGCTGCCATTCCTTTTCCAAATTTTTGTGCTACCCTCTTATTTGATTTTTTCAAATTTTTTTAATGCTCTTTCTGTGCCTGAGACAAATTCACATTTTTCTTTCAGACTTTGGATGTGGCAGTTTTGATTTTATTTTCTTCTTCTGACTTTGTGTTTTACACTTTGCTGTCCCCACAGTAACTTTATAGGGTCAGAATCTTTGTTGCTATTGCTTGGTTGTTCATTTGTCTATTCTATTCTTTGACTTTTATCTCTATTCTAAAGTTAGACTCTGCTTCCAAGGCAGAGACATTTAAGCCCCAAGCAACAGTTTTTTTGTGTTGCTGTTTTCAAAGCTAGTTCTGTGCATCTGTACATTTTTATTTCTTTCAATGCATGTTCTAAGGAAAGGGGCATTTCAGTATGTTTAACACAATAATCTTGCATTCAGTAACAGCAAAGTGACCCCTGTAATCTCCTTCTGGCCAATTGTCAGGTCCTTTTACTGTCTATGGGACTGAGAGCTTTAGAAGCAATTGCCACCACCCTCTGATTCAGTTGGCCCCAAAGCCTGGTGATGATTTCCTCTGGTGAAGCCCGTACTGGCACAGCCTGGGGTAGAGTGTGTTGCATTCTCACCCTGGTGTGACAGAACTTTCCTGTTGACTTTTTAAGCAGGCTTGGTTCAGAAAATTGTTTCACTCCATTAAATTTGTGGGTCTGTTTCTCTAGACTTTTTTAAAGATTTATTTAATTTTTTTTGGTTTAGTGTTTATGAGAGGTGAAGCAACTCCATGATTTTCTCTTCAATTTAATACAAATATACACTTTGCATTACTCTACATGTATAACTTGTATCATATTGCTTAAGGCTTCAAGGAGGGCAGAGGGGAAGGTTGGAGGGGAAGTTGTCTCCCATAATTAAAGCATTCTTCTTCCTCACCTGTACAAAGGTGCATCTTAATTGGAATTTATATTGATGTTCTTTTTACTTATAACTGCATGTGTGGATGTGCTTAGTAGAAACTAACCTCTGTGAAGACAAAAATTAGGCTATTTTGTCTTTCTACTTTCAGTGTGCAGCATGGTGCCTTTCACTTAGTTGATCCTTAATAACTGCTCAATGAATTGCATTGGTTTGAATTGAAATAAGGTTGATTTGAATGCACTTTGATCATCTCAAGTGACAATATTAGCAACTAAAATCAGCTAACTCCAGGAGCTTAAAAGAACTCAAACCAAAAAACATTAATATGAAATTATGTGACCTGGGAGAAATGAGACTAATAATCCAAGCTTTTTACATGCACTAATGAACCCACCCAGCCAATGTAGTTAAAAAAATAAATAGAACATTTAATACGTGTCTACCCTGTTCCATGTACTGAGCTAAATGATAAGATTACAAAGAAATTTTTAAGATAGCCCCATGTTCTCTAGGTGCTCATGATCTAATTAAGTACACAACATGAAAACAACTAATTGTAAATAAATTGTATATAATAAAAATAGAGAGATGATACTCAATTTAAGAAGAATGTGGAAACCCTTCTTATTAAAGGTGAGATTTTTGATAGTACTTGAAAGATGCCAGGGTTAATTATGTGATCTTGAAAGCTGAGAGAATAGTCTCTCTGTCTCTCTCTCTCCCTTTATTTCTTATTACTGCTTTTCTGGAGACCCATTAGCCAGTGACTATTCTGTTTAAAACTTCAAATACCAGGGCAGTCAACTTGGAAGATATTTTTGATTTCTCAATATTCTTGTTGTCCTTCTAATTACATAAACAAGTTTTACATAGGCATAGGTTTGATTCCCAAGAACTCAATATTTCCATGTCATGCTTAATTAGTTCATTCTTGATTACTTAAACATCTTTCAAATTTGGTCCATGTCTTCTAAGTGATCCAGTTTCATATACCATTCCCTGAGTATAAACCTTATTTTTACTAGACTTCATTTTGTTCTTACAGTGACTGATAAAGTAAATTGAATATTTTAATTAAAACAATGAATTTACATTTCTGCTCTTGTGTATAGTATATGGTCACAACCTCAAAACATTCACAAGGAAGCAATATTTTCTAAAAATAGCAGTTTTATTCATGGAACTAAGGACTCTGTTTACATAAACATATTATTTAAACAGAGGCATGAGCCTTTGATTCTATAAATGCCTAGTGTTACCAATCACTGTTGATAGAGAGTTTCCCCAGAAGGAAACTCAAGCTGATGGTGTCAGAGATTCAGAATAACAAAAACAAAGCAACAACAATGAAAAAAACTTTAAAAGGATAATTTAACTTCTTCAATCTTTACAGTAATGTCAAAAGAGAGATATTATCAATATTAGTTTCATCTTCAAATAATTATGACATATACCTATACCAATATACAGCTATTTTCCAATTTAGATATGTGCATACATATATATATATATTCCTGTGAATTTCAAAGTGCTTTCTTCATAATAATAATAATAATAATAATAATACTTTGATATGTGAAGTTGTATTATTCCTATTTAGTAGATGAGGCAATTAGGATCAAGGGCAAAAATAACCTGTCCATGTCCAAATTTAATGGTGTAAGGTCTACAACTTAAACCTACAGCTCTTGGCTTAAAATCTAGTAAACTCTTTCATGTGTTATAATTGACCAAATAACAAAGACAATGAGAGATGCATGTGTATTCTTAACCATTTTTCACAATTTTCTTTCCTGTTGTCTTCAGTTTTCTCCATTAACTAACTCTTAATTAAGTTGATTGACTTTTAACTCCTTTTTAGTAGGCTCCACCATTTTTAACAGAATTCCACAGATTTTCCGCTCCCTTGCCTCTTTAAGTGTCCTATCATGTCATTGGAATGCTATTTCCCAATCTGAATGATTCAGTGGGGAAATGGAGTAAAGGAACCCCTCTACTTACTGATCTCCCTGTCACTATCCAATTGTTAAAGAGATAATGGGCATTTCAATAGAGATCATTATAAATTAAAAAGCAATAGGACAACCTCTAGTTTCAATTTGAATAGGTATTGGAATAGATGCTTACTATGTAACCCTGTGTTAATTGGGTGTAGTCTGAGAATTATAAGGCAATCATTCACCTCCTTTAAATGAATGACATCTCATTCCTCTGTAAGAATTTAAGGGTAGTTGATAGAAATGAGTGGAAACATGACTTGAATGAGTACATTTATGGCATGCTTATCAAATTTGAAGATGGCACAATATTGGGAGAGATAGCAAGTTGAATTAGTCAAGATTGAAAAAAGACCTGAATAGGTTTCACATCAATAAAATACTTAATAGAGAAATACATGTGGGTATTAAAAAAAAATAGCATCTCAAGTTTGATATGGGTATGTTTTGACTGGACAAGAATCCTTTTAAAATCAATGATCTGGAAATTTGATAAAATTCGATATCACCTGCTTGAAGTTATGTAATCTCAGAATTTTGAATCTGACGTATTGTATTAATAAGTATCCCAACATACACAGGGGGTCTGCTATCACAGGTTATTAGATCTGCATTCATAAAAGGAAAGACAACTTTTGAGGGGTTAACAATCACTTTAATCTAGCACATGTATCATCTCTTTTCCAAGCACATATATCATTCACTCAGTTCAGGGGAGTCAATAATACCCTGAACTTCAAAGAAAATACAGAGAAATCAAAAGATCAACAAACATGGCTTCCCCTGCCTGAATTCAACAGACAGACCTCAATCGTCTGATAGTAGTTACTGGAGAGGGAAGGACCAACATCTGAGTTTTCAAAGGGATGGGGGTTGAGCTCCCTAAGTTGACTTCCCAGAGTTCCCCTCTGGCCAAACAAACACTTCCAGTCAGTAAATTCCAAAATAAAACTGCACCTCAGAGTCTTTATACAGTTTTTAGAGGCAGAGGGCATCACATCCCTTGAGAACCAGTGCCCATTTACAAAAGACATGGACCTTCCTACAAATGTTCCCAGGCCTGACAATGTGTGGGAAAGGTTCTCCTCAGTTACATTCAAATAGAGGCATTACATTTCTTGAATATACTAGAACAAAAATAGCAAAAGATCCTATTTCACTTGCCGTTACACATAAGTGACCATTGCCTCAGGACCCCTAATACTGTGAACTTAAGAAGAGTGGGTCCAATTCTCAGTGCTTATCCCAAGGGGAGTATCTTTATTATTTGATGTGTCAGCCTTACTATTATTTGTATAAAACCATTTTATTATATTCCTGATATTGTTTGGTTATAGACTTTTCCCTACTTCCCATAAGGTCCTTAAAGTAATAAAATCATGTCATACATGGAATAAACTTTTTTTAGTCTCACAGTAAAGGAAACTATTCAAGGACTTAAGGAACCCATAATCTACTACAGATAATCCATTAAAACAATCAAAGAATGCATCAGGTCCTCCATAAGGTCACTGAATTCAATATTGCACATGGGATAATTTTGCTAAGTCCTTTCTAATAAAGTAGTATACAGTTCCCCAAAGTCTGATTCTAACATGCTGCAGTAGAAATTATCTGACATGCAAGCATACTTTGAGGACTCCTGAATAAGTAACCTGTGTGCCATCTGATTTGCCTGCATTGAGGAACTCACCTACTTACTCTCCCCATGCGTTATTTTTTTTTCTTCAATGAACATATTACAACAGAAAATCACTTTCTTTTTTTTTTAATTGTCCAGTGTCTGAACTCTCAAATTTATGCTCTATAAGATTTCAATTTTCCCACAATGCAACTGCGCAAAGTGGAGCAGAATACAGACATGTCCACTTTTGCCATGCACTTACACTGGACATTTCCCAGTCCCCCAGTTTGTAGAAAAATGACAAAGTCGGTTCTCAAGTATATTTTCTCTGAAAGAGAAAGAGAAAATCAGACGGTCACCAGGAAATTGAGGCACATGACCCTCTGCCTGAGGAAGTGTATGCAATTTGCCATGTGCTTCTTCCAAGAGTTTCTATAACTTTTCCTGCTGAGAGGAAACTCTTCATGAGTTCAGGTTTACTGTCAGGACTGATACAAATACATGTCTACCTCTGTCAAGTAACTTCTGAAGCAAGTCAGCATTGACTACTCCTAGAAGGTAGGAAACTACGTATGAGCAAAATTTTAAAACCACTGTCTTCTACCATCTGACTCCCTGAACGCAAATCTAATCCACTGCATGCTACTCTGTCTTCTCAAGGTTCAAAAGAGAGGAAGGGGGGAACAAAGTAAAACTAGTTTCACTGATTGCTTTTATGTAACAAAAGGAATGAGAGTTTCTCTCTTGGTGAAAAGAAAAAAGCTTATCACTAGATTATCTTGAGTTCCCTTTATTTTGTAAGAAGGGTGTCAGTGGACATGTCTACACTCCTTCAGGAAATGTTGCACACATTTTCATCTTGGCATTTCACACATTGCATGGCTAACTCACCAAATTGGTCAATCACTTCCCTAATTATCTCACTTCCATTTGTTTCAGTTATTTCGGATTAATGTTAAGAAAACCTTTTCCTTAATGAGTTAGGAAAACAAGGAATAAATTATCTCTGGGATGTGATTTTCCTCACTCTGGCAAAGAGAGGCTTCACAACCACTTTTGTGGTAGCCACAAAAAGGATTCTTGGTTAGGTCTTAGATGAATTGATAGTACTCTAAGAAGTCTCCTTTACAAAGATTTCATGATTTTCTTCTATAATAGGCAGAATTGTGCTATTTTTTGCATGTGGTGAATCTATTTATGCTAATTATGCACCACATAGTACAAGGGGCATCTACAAATTAGAGATCATTCTCAAAAGAATGAACCCAAATCATATGAGAATTGGCTAAAGAAAGTTGAGATATTTGAAATAAAGAAGCACTAAGGAGTATATGATTGCTTCAAAAATTTGAAAAACTGTCATGTGGAAGGGAAAGAAAAATTCCATTTCGTTAAAGGGCAAAGATTAAATACCAACAGAAATTAAAAAATATATATCTAAAATGAGCATAAAGATATCCTAAAAGTTACAGTGATTCCCAAATGGAATAAATTACTCCAGAAAGTTATATTTTGTCCTTATTGTATGTCGTTGACCAGAAGAGATATGTCTTATTGTTAGTTATGTTGTAGAACAGATCCTGTCTACAATATGAGTCAGATAAAATATCCTCTGATCATTTTCTACTGTGAGGCTGTAAAAATTCTATGAATCATTAAAAACCTATAGTAGTGGAAAAAAAACTCTTCAGTACATGTACAAAAATGATGGTGATTATGTAATACCTTTTTTCATATTAAGTATAGGCTTGTTTAGGAACAGATTTGAAGGAAAACTAGAAATATCTTGACACGTGTGTGTGCTTGTATGTACGTATGAACACACAGACACAAAAACACATACACATACAATATAGCACCAGATCCATCCATTCTCCTGGCTAACCTATGTAAAATTTGATACTTTTTTCTCTAGAAAAGTTCACTTTTTCAAAGTCTGTATTAAAGTCTTTTAGTTGTGCTCTCTTTAATTCTTTGAAGGGACATGTCTTTGGGGATATATGGAGTTTGCTTCTCAACACAGCTGTCACAAAAAAGAATCGTAAAGCTTTCATCTACATTTTCCCAGTTGCGCAGTTTAAAATCCTACTCCTAAATTCTATCTTTGCACTTTTAATGAATAAAACAATTATGATGATAGAATCTATGAAATCAATGAAGATGCCATCTGAGAGATTTAATTTGCCAAAAAACTTAAAAAAAATACCTGTATCATATCAGTGAGAAATGCAAGCTTTCAACTCTCTTTAGAGAAGACATTATGGGACAAGCAGTAGCCCTTTAGAGAACTAGTGTAATAGCCATACAAAATCTCACTCACACATATACACACAAATGTATGTACTTAGTGTGCATACACAGATATCTTATATGATATGTACATTTGTGTATATATGAAGAAACAGAAACAGACAGCAGAACACAGAGACAAAGAAAAACAGATACAAAGACACAGAGAGATGATAAGGTTTAAGAATAATTTTTTTCCCAGAATTCCATGGCCTAAGGACAAAATGCTAATTGGTACAGCAGAGACTAAAATTATTATGAAGATGTAAATAACAATAATACCAAATTGTTGGGTTGAGGAGGCCAAAAAAAGTCAACCACAGGAAGAAGGGGCAATGGATTATTCTTCTTGTGTTCTTCCTATTTTCACTTACGATGAGTAGCATCAGAGGTAAGTAAAAGTAGGAGGTATATGAAAGACTTGAAATTGAGTAGGCAAATGGTAAATACTGGAAAGAATGTACTTCTTTTTGAAATAATTTTTATTTATTTTGCTAAATATGCCCTAGTTATGGTTAAATTGTTTTAACACTTTTTTAGAATTTTGAGCTCCACATTCTCTCTCTTTTGCCTCTACTCCACCTCTTGATTAGGCAAGCAATATATCAGTTATATACGTGAAACCATGCAAAACATATTTTCATATTAGGTATATTGTGATACAAAACACATAAAAAGCAAGAGAAAAGAAGTTTTAAAAGTATGCTTCAATCTGTATTTGGAGTTTATCTCTCTCTGGAGGTGGATAGTAGTTTTCGTTATTTATGCTTTGATATTTTCTTGGATTAATGTCTTGATAAGTCTGAGACCAGTGGCAAAATGAGACTTGATTAGTCTTTTATAGTTGGTTATAGTTAAAATATTTCTGTCATCGTGTACAATGTTCTCCTGGTTCTGCTTATTTTATTTTGTATCAGATGTTCACATAAATCTTCTCAGGTTATTCTGAAAACATCTTGCTCATAATTTCTTTTACCACAATAGTATTCAATCATATTCATATACCACAACTTGATCAGTCTTTTCCCAGCTGATAGACATCAGTTCAGTTTTCAATTCTTTGTCACAACTAAAGGAACTACTGTAAATATTTTTGCACAAATATGTCCTTTTCTCTTTTCTTCAGTCACATCAGGACACAGACCTAGTATTGGTATTGTTGGATCAAAAGATATGCATAATTCTATGGTCCTTTGGGCATAGTTCTAAATTCTCCTCCAGAATACTTGGAGTAGTTCACAACTCCACCAATAGTGCAACAAGGTTTCAATTCTTCCACATCCCCTTCACCATTTGTCATTTTCCTTTTCTTTCATATTAGTCAATCTGGTAGGTGTGAGATGGTGTCTCAGAGCTGTTTAAATTTGTATTTCTCTAATCAATAGCTATACAGGATATTTTTTTTTTTGATATAACTATTGCTGGTCATGATTTTTCCTCTAGTTGTCTCCTGAAAATTGTCTGTTAATATCCTTCATCATTCATTTCTTGGGAAGTAGTCAATATGGTCCTGAAGAGTAGGGCTTGCTATACCAAGAGAATACGGGACCTGATGAGAACGTAGGCAGTAGGGGCCCCAAGTAATAGTAGGAAGGTAGATCTCAAAGACAGGCTTAAAAATGAGAAAAAAAATAAAAAAGACTAAAAACCCCTGATTGTGCTGTGTGTGAGAAAAGTATAAGTAGCCAGAAAGAAAACTTGTACTATAAAGCAGCAGTACAGTGAGAATCATATAAGACTATGCTGAAAATACTGTAGAAAGAGAAAATGTTTGAAAGCAATATTGAAAAAAATTCAAAAAGCTTCATAACCCCAAAATATATATTATATTACGAAGGGAAGTAAGTGGAATTTTAATAATATTATAAAGTTGTTTTAAACTTAAAAAAAAAGATTAACAGATTTCTATAAGAAATATTGACTGGGAAAATCACTAATTTACATCTATCTTGTATTTTATTTCAGCCATTTGCACTACCTATGACACCTTTGGTGTAAAATACTTTCAATTATTCCTTATTGGGGTGTATGAGTGTTGAGGGAATGCGAGTATCTCTGGTGTGAGAACTTCTGAGCCTTTTTCAGAGTTGCTTTTGACCTTTGGTACCACTTACCACCCAAATCCCTACTGCAACCCCCAAGGCACTATACAATACACTGCCTCAGTAAATCATTTCACCAGACATACATAAACCAGGTTAAAGGTAACTAAGCAGCCTCAAACCCAGAGATAAGTTAAGGGGAGTGTCTACCTCAAGAATGTGAAAACTTCCCCTGTCAACATAGCCAGTGTTGGCAATTTGTCCCAACAAGCCATGCAGATGGTTGAAGCAGTTCACTGTGGAGAGTTTAGAGCTTGCTTAGACATTGAAGATGTCATTATCATGCACTGCATCACAAATCATAACCAGTTACCTTGACTTTTATTTCATCCTTGGACTCAGATGACTCTGGAAGAGTGAGGCCAATGACTTTCTACTACTTTGCCTCACTTAAATCCAATGTATATGCAAGTCAAAAGACATTCATCAGCCCTACCATTTTACCATTTATACCTACCTTGATGTCCTATGGTGATGAGCAAGTGAAAATCAGCAGGTGTGGATACATTGGGAGCTAAAGTAACCACTCTGCATACAGGTGGCTGAGGACATTAGAGTTATTTTCTCACTGGACTGAAGCAGGAATGGATTTTGGTAGCCCCCTGAGAGTATTTGCAGCCTTTATAAAGGACCTCATTGCTCACCACTTGGTGTGAGGAAAGTGCTAGAAAAGGTACCTTCAAAATTGTCTGATTCACCTCCCCTAACTCTGACCTGCTTACAGTAGCAGGAAGAGATAGTATCCTGTAATTCAAACACACACACACACACACACACATATATATATATATATGTATACACACACACACATATATGTATATAGATAGATAGATAGATAGATAGATAGATAGATAGATAGATAGATAGATAGATATACTTTTACAAAGATGATAGGTACATGGAATGTGTGTAAATTTATGGATAATATGAAGTGCAGTAGACTTGAAAGATGACCAATTCATGAGAAAACTCAGTAGATATTGCATCCAAGCAGCAACCTTGAGTGAAAAAAAGCTAGCAAATGCAGGTCATCTTATTAAATTTATATCCAAACACACATTTTTCTGTAGTGGCCACAGTGATGTGGAATACTATTGTGCAAGCATGGGTTTCACAATCAAAACTAATCTAGTCAACAAGCATGCATGCCTCCCAAAATGAATGAACAATAGACTCAAAGACTCATGAGAATGTGAATGCCACTTGCAGAATGCTACCGTGACACTATCATCAATGCATATACTTCCCCCATGATGAACCCTAATGAAGTCAAAGAAAAATTTATGAAGCTATGAGGACCCTCATAGTCAATGCGCTAAAATACGAAAAGCTTGTAATTCTATGTGACTTTAATGCAAGAATAGGTACAAATCATCAGACATGGCAGAAAGTCCATGGAAGAATTTAATTAGGAAAAAAGCAAAAACAAAGATCATTTACTATTGAAGAGTTTTACATCTCACTACCTTTTCATCACAGACATTTTCTTCCATTTACTTAAATGAAACAACACGTCATGGATATAACCTCTCAGCAAATATTGGCATTTAATACACTATGTCATTGTAAGAAGAAAAGATAGACACGATGGAGAGTGATGAAGGTGATATGTGACACAGAGTTCTGGACCAACCATGGACATCACTCCAAACTTCACATTCAACAAAAGCAACAGCTGTAAGACAAGATGACTACAAAAAAGAATTATCAACAAATTAGAAAATATCTCCATACATGAACAATTTGTCACTATTTTGGAGAGAAAACTGAACCAATGCACAGTTGGCAACAGTGGAACAGAAACAGAGTGGGCAGCTTTCAGACATTTAGTGACAACATTACATTTACTTATCTATCCCAGAAGATTTCCAAACATCAAAATTGTTTTGATGAAAATAATGGGGAAATTTAGAAGTTGATCAATGAAACAAACAAACAAAAGCAAAAGAGAACTTCACAAGATTTACCAGCAGTACAGTTCATCCAGTTCTAAGAAGGAAGCATTGGATTCCATTAAAAGTAAAGTGAAAGCAAATCTTCGAGAGTTTCAGGAGTCTTGGCTCACTCAGTAAGAAAGCAGGTAAAATTCAGTTTTACGCTGATAGTAACAACCAAAGCACTTCTATGATGCCCTAAAGGCTATTTATGGACCATAGACTTTTGGTGTATTTCAACTACTCAGTGCTGATGGAGTAACATTGATTAGTGATAAGGACATAATCCTGGAGAGATGTGCTGAACACTTCCATAGAGTTCTCAACAGATTGTTGTCAATCAATGTTACATTCCTTGGCTGTGTACCTCAAATTGAAGTCAATCCTTCTCTAGCCAAACTTCCAACTAAAAAGGAATTAGCCTTCTCCCCTGTGGCAAATTGTCAGGTACTAATTCTATTCCAACTGAGATTTGCAAGGCAGGGGGTCTACTGCTCATATAAAAGCTGGATGAAATCTTCTAGGTTATATGTTAAGAGGAAGTTACCCTAAATAAAATACATTATACAGTGACAATCACAGTGAGGTCTCTCTCTTAGTCATTGTGGGCAATATTCTTGCCAGTCTCCTCCTAATTAGGCTGATCATTAACCGAGGAAATGGTCATCTACTGGAAAACTAGTGTGGCTTCAAGAAAGAATAAAGGAATCGTCATTACGGTGTTTCTTGCCCAAAAATTTCAGAAAAAAAAATTCTATGAACAGAGATCTGTACATAATGTTCATTGATTTAACCAAGCCCTTTAGTACTGTCAGTCTTGAGGGCTTGTAGAAGATCATGGTAAAGTTTGCTTGACAGAAGCCAATTAGTATTATATTCCAGTTCCTTGATACCATGCTTCCATGGGTTCTGGATAATAGATGCTTTTCTTGTGCTTTCCCTATCACCAAAAGAGAGAAGCAAGTCTGTGTGCTTACTTCCATACTTTTTTAGCATGATGTTTTCACTTGCTTTCAACAAGAATGAAAAACAGTATTAAAATCAGTTACAAAACTGGCAGTAAATTATTTAGCTTGAAAAGGCTACAAGCCAGGACTAAAGTAGAGGGAGAGTTGGAGCAAACATTGTTTTTCTTCAGATGATTGTTCACTCAATGCAGATGCTGAGGCTGATATATGAGTATGGCCCCATTATCTGCTGCTTGTTCTAATTTTGACCTTACAATTAACAGCAAGGAAACAGATTCTCCACCAGTCAGCAGTGTCATTATGTGAAGCCATTAGTTGTAGTAAATGAAAAAAAAAATTTAATGCTATGGACAAATTCACTTACCTGGGAAGTACACTTTCACGGATATACACATGGATGATGAGGTTGGTGCATACATTGCCAGAGCTAGCTCAGTGTTTGGTAGGCTCTGAAGAAAAGTGTAGAAGAGATGAAGCAGTAGGCTGCCTATAAAACTGAAAGTCTAGAGAGCTCATCTGCTGACCTCACTATTACATGCCTGTGAAATCTGGACAGCCTGTAAGTGTCATGGTTGAAAATTGAATCACTTCTATTTGAATTGTCTTAGGAAAATTTTGAAGATCATTTGGCAAGACAAGGTACCAGACACCGAAGTTCTTTCTCGAGTTCAACTGCAAAGCATTTATACTCTACTGCTGAGTGCACAACTCTGACGGAATGACCACGTTGTTCAAATGTCAAACGTATATTTGCCTAAAAGATTATTTTACAGAGAACTCACATAAAACAAGCACTCATATAGATGTCAGAAGAAGTGATGCAAGGACATTTTCAAGACTTCTCTGTATAACTTTAGAAACAATTGTGATTCATGGGAGACACTGGTGCAGGACTACTCAGAATGGCATGTTCACATCAAAGAAGATGTGCTCTATGAGCAGAGTTGCATTAGCTGAAAATAAATATGAGATGTTCAAATTTAGTGACATCTCCACTGCAAATATTCATATGGACTATTTGTGCTCGACCCAGGTAGAGTTTTGATCAGCCAAAATTAGACACACTGTACTCTCACCGCAACTTAGTGATGTCATTTTTGGCATATTTGAGCATGAAAGACCACCACCAGGATCATGAATATTCTTTCTCAGAGATGATTAGAACCTTTGAAATACAAAAAAGGAAACAAAAAAAAAAACTAGAAAATTAAGTACATTTATCTTTGGTAGAATACAGAATGACAACCATGGATTTATTTTCTAAATAAAGTAGTGACAATGTCACTTTAAGAAAATCCCTGACTAATTGTCTATTTTTTATAAGTGGAAATGTAGTCTGTATCCTAAGACTGTAAATAGTAATTGGGTAGTTCAAAAGAAAAAGTGGTGTAGAGCTGAGGATGAAGAGATTCTAAAAATCAAAATGATGTAAGAAAAAGGAAAAAGAGTAATTATCTTACAAAAATGAGGTGCAAGAGGAAGAACTGCTACAGAGGAATTATGTGGGGGAGGGGGCAGGTATTTCTAGAACCATATAAGTATTAAAAATGAGTTAAAGAGAGAACAATAGATATATGTCTAGAAGGTTATAAAAGTCTTCTAAATTCAGAGTTCAATAAGAGGGCAAGGGGATAGAAAGTGGGGAATATATGGGAAGTATGGGGAATAGGATAAGAGGGTTATAGAAGGGTAAGTAGATTAATGGGAACAGGATAAAGAGGTTCAACATATGAAAACAGAAAGAAATAATAAGATAAGGGGATAGGGTGGAGGATGAGAATAAGGGAGGGATTCTTGGAGTGGTGTAGATTAAAGAATAGGAGGTCAAGGTACTGGATAGAAATGGAGGAGTGAAGAGATCTTGGAATAAGGTGAAAAGGTTAGTAAGGAAAATAGCAAGGAGCACAATGTGCAATATGTAATTATAGTTTTGAATACAAATGGGATGAATTTATCCATAAAATGGAAACTGATGGAAAGTTCAATTGGAAGAACAGAGGTATAGGAACTTCAAGGAAGCCAGGATAAAAATATATGAAGGAATTAGATTAAGTTGTATTAGACCTTAAACTATTTTATAAAATGAGAGCAGTGTTGAAGTATAAAATAGATGATTTTAGTTATTTAAATTAAAAACTTTCTGTATATATGGAGGGGGATATGATGGAAAAATAAAATGAAAAGTACACAGCATGGGACTAAAGAAACCAAGAAAAGATTTTAAAATAATGTGTATCATTCATTATATTGATTTGCTTGAATTAGAAATTTATCACTTTATATTGAATCCATTCGTGTTCTACTGTGTGCATGTCAATGGCCCTTATCTTTTATTTTGTATTTAAGTTTTAAAATAAATTTAAAAACTAATAAAAAGTTTTCAAAGGTTAAAAGAGAGTAAAGGAACACAAATATAGGGCCTGAGGTCATTTTACTTGGTTTTAAGAAAAGAAAGAAAAAAGGACCAAAAGAAGTATGATAGGGAAGACAAAAAGAAGAAAGAACTTTTTATTTATCATGTTTAGAGTCTGGCAAAAAATACATACACATTGCACACATATCTACAAACATACACAGGTATATCCATACCTTCATATGCATTGGCATAAATGGGTCAGTGAAAGAAAGTATGATCTTCTAAGCCTCATTATGTTATATCTAACGAAAGAGTCTTGAACAGGCATTGCGTTGGTCAAAGTGAGAACTCAGAAAGACAGATTAAAAACGCCAACATTTTCCACTGCATTCTGAGAAATCTCCAGTTGTCCTGATCTGTATCTGGCCACTGGACCCACACTACAAGTACACTTAATTGCCAACTCAAATATATACAGAAATATAAAGAATGTGGTGTAAAAATATTTTAAATTTTATATTTATGTTTAAACATTATATTAAATGGAATAGAGAGAAAGGGATGGTGATGTAAGAAGAATGTCCACTATGCAGTTTGAATGGAATTACTCAAAAGCAAAACAACATCATTTCTGAGGTCAGAGCACAAAATAGACACTAACAAGAGAAAAAAAATTAATGAAAGGGTCAATTATTACAGTTAGAGTCACATGAAGAAAGGAGGGGAAAACCACTTCAAGTGCAGATTAGTAATATGAAACTCAGTCCGTTCCTATTCCCATCTTCTTTTTCAAGAGGTGGAAAGAGGGGAGAAAAAAATATAAATCTAAGAAGAAATGAATGAAAGAAATATTAAAAATTGTAAATAGAAATGGGAACATCATGACCTCACCTATAAAATAAAATGTGACATAGAAGAAATTAGTAAAGAAAAATTCAGCAATATTTTATTCACAAGAAACATACTAAATACAAAAAAAAAGATTTATACTGAAATAAAATTAAAAACTAGAGTAGAATTGATTATGACAAAAACAAAGTAAAGGTGGAAAACTAATCTCAGATAAGGCAACAGTAAAAAGAACATGGCTAAAATAGATAACCAATAATGAAAGATATACAAGACAAAGAAATAATATTAATGCTATACATACACACACACACACACAAACACACCTAATATCATGGTGTCTAAGTACTTACAAGTAAGGCTAATCAAATGACAGAGTGAAATAGAAAACAGGGGGGAGCACATAGTGTGTGGGCTACACTGAAGACTCAGCCACAATGGAATATCAACACCCCTGACAGACTGAATCAGAAGCAGCAGTGTGAATTCTCAAACCTCTCAGCACAGTACTGGAGTCCAGTGGAACTGAGTGAGAGGGAAGCACAGCAGCAGTACCCAGTCCTAAGGCTATCAGCACACAGACTAAATGTTTGATAGTCGCCTGCTTGAATTTCTGGGAGACCAGTTGGTGGAGCAAATGGTTAATGCTCTCACCCTTCCCTTGTTCACCTTGAGAAACCAAGAGAATATTGTCCCAGAAAAAATCCTGGAATAGTGGAGCCAGCAGAAGGGGTACAGCAGTCTTACAACTTGAGAGACTAGAGAGATTTATGGGAAGAGTACCTCTTTCTATGGCTGAAGGGGAACAGTGCAGGACCAGGGTTTCCCAGCAAGTGCCACCTCAGCAAACCAGCAGGAGATCCTGAACCCCCAGGTGTGTGGAGCTGGTAAGCACCAGTAACAGGACCCCAGGTGAGCCTTAGCACAGGCAAGGGAATTGGGCAGATGCCAGTGCAAATGGGGGTTCACACCCTCTGAGCCTGTCTGTGCTCTACCTCAGCCTTAGGGAAGAAAGTGACCTCCTGGGGTCAGAGTATCTCTCCCCCACACCTCACACTCTGACCTTCAGTGGAACCCCACAGAAACTCAGAAAGACTTCATCTGGCATGTACCTTGAAGGGCACACATCAGTCATCTTAGTACCAGGTAAGCTGCAGAATTATACAGTTTCTAGCTAAAAGAACCGGAGGCCTCAGAATACAAATCCAGTAAACAAGACTCAAACATCTGGCACAAAAAATGTGAAAGAGAGAGAGAGAGAGAGAGAGAGAGAGAGAGAGAGAGAGAGAGAGAGAGAGAGAGAGAGTCCCCTATGCTCCAGAAGCAGAGATCCACTTCAAAAGCAAGGAAAATGGCAATCATTGTGAGGAAGAAGCAAATCAGAAAAGCAAAGACCATGGAATCTTACTATAGGGAAAGGGAAGATGAAAATATGAATTCACAAGAGGACAGAACTGACAATATACCCACATTTGAAACCTCAAAAGAGAATATGAATTAGTCTCAAACCCAAAAAACATTGTTGAAAGAGCTCAAGAAGGATGTTAAAATTCAACTTAGAGAGGTAGTAGAAAAATTGAGAAATGATTATAAAAATACAATGGATGAAATTAAAAAAAAATCCCTGAAGAGAATAGCTCCTTGAAAATGAAAATTGGCCACATGGAAAAGGAGGTATAAGCCCTAACTGGGAAAACTGAACAAATGGAAAAGGTGACACAGAAACAACCAAAGAAAATAATTTGTTAAAAAATAGTTTTGGACAAGTAGAAGCTAATGGCTCTATGAGGCATCATGAATGTATAAAAACATAACCTGAAGAATGAAAAAAAAATAAAAGAAATGTAAAGTACCCCACTGGAAAAACAACTGACCTAGGAAATAGATCCAGGACAGACAATCTAAGCATTATTGGTCTACTGGAAAGACATGATGAAAAAAAGTGCCTGAACAATATGTTCCAAGAAAGCATCAAGAAAATCTACCCTGAGGTGCTAGATCCAGAAGGTAGAATAGTCATCCAAACAATCAACTGATCACCTCCTGAAAGAGATCCCAAAGTGAAAACATCAAGGATTATTATTGCCGAATTCCAGAACTATTAAATTAAGGAGAAAATACTGCAAGCAGCCACAAAGAAATAATTTAAATATTAAGGAACTATAGTCAGGATCACACAGAACCTTGAAGTTGCTAAACTAAAAGATAGGAGGGATTGGAATATAATATTCCATAAGGCAAAAATGTCTGAACTAAAACCAAGGATCAATTGCCCCACAAAACCGAGCATGATATTCCTAGGCGAGGGGATGGACATTCAGTGAAACAAGGGATTTTCAGACTTTCCTGATGAAAAAGTCAGAGCTCAATAGAAAATTTCATCTTCAAATATAAGACACAAGAGAAGCACAAAAAGATCAATGGTGAAAAAAAGAAAAAAATTGTTATTAAATATGGGCAAACTTTTAAATCACTATATGGGAGAATGGTAGTTGTTAATCTTTATAATTGTACATTTATTATGACATTTGAAAAGTATATACATAGATAGAGGAATGGGTATAAATTAACTGATGCGATGATGAAAAAAAAAGTAATTAAAGGGTGTGAAGGGATTGTAACAGGAAAAGAAGCAAGGAGGAGACAGAGAAAGGTAAATTACACCAAATGAAGAGGCACAAAAACTTATCATAGTAGAAGAAAAGAAGGGAAGGAGATGAACATAGTTTGGGTATTACTCTTACCAGGTTTAGTTCAAGGAGGGAACAAGGTACTCAGTAAAATATAGAAATCTAATTTGCTCTACAGGCAGTAGGAAGGGGAAAGGGAAAGAAAAGGGAGGGGGTGGTGACAAGGGAGGTAAGAAGTAATAAGGGAAAAGGGAAATGAAAGGAGAGGTTGATAGAAGAGACTGAAGAGTGAGGAAGATGGTGGTCTAAAGTAAAACTTTTGAGAAGGGGAAGGGAGAAGCGAAAAAAAATTTAAAAAGCATAACCTGTGGGGTGGGGGGATAGGATGGAAAGAAAGGAGCAGATAGTAATCATAACTGTGAATGTGAATGGGATGAACTCTCCCATAAAACGGAGGTGGATAGCAGAATGGATTAAAAACCAAAATTCTGCAACATTTTTACAAGAAACACATTTGAAAGATCGCAATTCACACAGGTAAAGGTAAAAGATTGAAATAGAATTTATATTGTTTCAGTTGACGTAAATAAAAGGAGGGGATCCCAATTTCATACAAAACAAAAGCAAAGATATATCTAATAAAAATAGATAAGGAAAGAAACTATATCCAGCTATAAGGCACCATAGACAGTGAAACAATACAAGTACTAAACATATATGAAGCAGGCGGTATAACATTCAGATTCTTAGAGAAGATGTTAAGGGAGTTACAGGAAGAAATAGACAGCAAATCTATACTGCAGGAGGGAGATTCTCAACTTTCCCCTCTCTGAACTTGTCAATTCTCACCTCAAAATAAACAAGAAAGAAGTTAAGAAAGTGAATAGAATCCTCCATAAGTTAGAGATGATAGACCTCTGGAGAAAATTGAATGTGGGGGAAGGGAGCAGTGAGGCAAGGTGTCAAAGTGAGAACATGGACTTATCTTAGCATTCCCACAGATTCCTTCAGATACCTCTAAAAAGGGAATCTAAACAAATTTTGGAGTGATAGAATCCTCGAGCCCAAGAAAGCCTGGACGGTCTAAAGGAAGGATCTGTTACACTGGGCTGGGGGAGTGCAAAACGCACAGGCTGCACCACTCCAGACCCCAGAGCACAGCAAACTGTTGGGGCTGGACTGAAGCACAAGCAGCAGTGAGGATTCTCAATCAGCACAGGTCTGAAGTCCATTCAGTGAGTGAGAAAGAAGCCCACGACTCCCAGTAACAGCAGCAGGTACTCCTCAGACTATCAGTCCACAGACTAAACGTTTGAAAATCACTTACTTGAACTTAGGGAGTCAAAGGGGTGGAGTAAGTTGTAAGTACTCTCACCCTCCCATTGATGACCTTGAAAAACCTAGAGAATACTGTCCCAGAAAATATCCTGGAATAGTGAGATCAAGAGAAGGGGTCAACAGTCTCTCACATCAGGAGGCTAGGGTCCTCAAGGAGGGTCCCTCTTGTTGTGGCTGAAGAGGAACAGTACAGCACTGGGATTGCCGCAGAAAACCTCACCTTAGTGAACAAGGAGGAGATCCTGAGCCCCACTGGAGTGAAGCCTGCCAAAACCAGAACCCCAGGCATGCCTCAGCACAGCCAATGGAATTGGGCAGACACGAGCACAGAAGGAGGTTCAGCAACCACTGAGTCTGCCCATGCTCTACTTCAGAGGAGAAATCCTGTGCCCAAACCACTGGTCCCCCAACACCTCACACAGTGAGGTTCAAGGCAACCCCGGGGAAACTCAGAAAGGTTTCAGATGGCCTGTGCCCTGACACACTAGTCAGCTCATCACCTGGTAAAATCCAGTATTCTAGCTTCTAGCTGAAAGAACCAGAGGTAACATCATGCAAAACCTAAAGTCCTCAGCACAAAAAACATGGAAGAGAGCCCCCAGTACCCAAGAAGCAGAGATCCATTTTATTTTATTTTTTTCATTTTTTAAAAATTTATTTATTTAACTTTTAACATTCATTTTCACAAAATTTTGGGTTCCAAATTTTCTCCCCATTTCTCCCCTCCCCCACCCCAAAACGTCGAGCATTCTAATTGCCCCTATCATCGATCTGCCCTCTCTTCTAATATCCCTCCCTTTCTTTGTCCCCATCTTCCCTTTTGTCCTGTAGTGCCAGATAACTTTCTATACTCCATTACCTGTATTTCTTATTTCCTAGTAGTAAGAAAAGTACTCGACAGTTGTTCCTAAAACTTTGACTTCCAACTTCTTTTCATCCCTCCCTCCCCACCCATTCCCTTTGGGAAGCAAGCAATTCAATATAGGCCATATCTGTGTACTTTTGCAAATGACTTCCATAATAGTCATGTTGTGTAAGACTAACTATATTTCCCTCCATCCTATCCGGGTCCTTATTGCTTCTATTCTTTCTTTGGATCCTGTCCCTCCCCAAGAGTGTTGACTTCAAATTGCTCCCTCCTCCCACTGCCCTCCCTTCCATCATCCCCCTGAACCTACTTATCCCCTTCTCCCCCACTTTCCTGTATTGTAAGATACGTTTTCATACCAAAATGAGCGTGCATTTTATTCCTTCCTTTAGTCAAATGTGACGAGAGTAAGCTTCATGTTTTTTCTCTCACCTCGCCCCTTGTCCCCTCCATTGAAAAGTCTTTTACTTGCCTCTTTTATGAGAGATAATTTCCCCCGTCCCATTTCTCCCTTTCTTCTCCCAATACATTTCTCTCTCACCCCTTAATTTCATTTTTTAAAGATATGATCCCATCCTATTCAATTTACCCTGTTCTCTCTCTCTCTCTCTCTCTCTCTCTCTCTCTCTCTCTCTCTCTCTCTCTCTCTCTCTCTCTCTCTCTCTCTGTGTGTGTGTGTGTGTGTGTGTGTGTGTGTGTGTGTGTGTGTAATCCCACCAACTACTCAGATACTGAAAAAAGGTTCAAGAGTTACAAATATTGTCTTTCCATGTAGGAATGTAAACAGTTCAACTTTAGTAAGTCCCTTATGACTTCTCTTTGCTGTTTACCTTTCATGCTTCTCTTCATTCTTGTATTTCAAGGTCAAATTTTCTTTTCAGCTCTGGTCTTTTCATCAAGAATGCTTGAAAGTCCTTGATTTCCTTGAAAGGCCATTTTTTCCCCTGAAGTCTTATACTCAGGTTTGCTGGGTCGGTGATTCTTGGTTTTAGTCCTAGTTCCTTTGACTTCTGGAATATCATATTCCATGCCCTTCCATCTCTTAATGTAGAAGCTGCCAGATTTTGTGTTATCCTGATGTATTTCCACAATACTTAAATTGTTTCTTTCTAGCTGCTTGCAATATTTTCTCCTTGACCAAGGAACTCTGGAATTTGGCCACAGTGTTCCTAGGAGTTTCTCTTTTTGAATCTCTTTCAGGCAGTGTTCTGTGGATTCCTTAAATACTTATTTGCCCTCTGGTTCTAGAATCTCAGGGCAGTTTTCCTTGATAATTTCATGAAAGATGATGTCTAGGCTCTTTTTTTGATTATGGCTTTCAGGTAGTCCCATAATTTTTCAATTGTCTCTCCTGGATATATTTTCCAGGTCAGTTGTTTTTCCAATGAGACATTTCACATTATCTTCCATTTTTCATTCTTCTGGTTCTGTTTTGTTATTTCTTGGTTTCTCATAAAGTCGTTAGCCTCCATCTGTTCCATTCTAACTTTGAAAGAACTATTTTCTTCAGTGAGTTTTTGGACCTCCTTTTCCATTTGGCTAATTCTGCTTTTGAAAGCATTCTTTTACTCATGGGCTTTTTGAACCTCTTTTGCCAACTGAGTTAGCCTATTTTTCAAGGTGTTATTTTCTTCAGCATTTTTTGGGTCTCCTTTAGCAATGTATTGACCTTCTTTCTATACTTTTCTTGCATCCCTCTCATTTCTCTTCCCAGTTTTTCTTCCACCTCTCTAACTTGATTTTCAAAATCCTTTTTGAGCTCTTCCATGGCCTGAGCCCATTGAATACTTATTGGGATATTTGGAATACAGAAGCCTTGACTTTTATGTCTTTCCCTGATGGCAAGCATTGTTCTTCCTCATCTGAAAGGATGGGAGGAGACATCTGTTCAGCAAGAAAGTAACCTTCCATAGTCTTATTTTTTTTTCCGTTTTTTGGGCATTTTCACAACCAGTTACCTGACTTTTGGGTCCTTTGTCAAGAGTAGGGTGTACTCTGGGAATCTGTGAGATCTCAGTTCCTCCAAGGTGGCACAATCAAGAGTGTACTGGTCTGGATGCAGAGAGGGATTTTTATGCCCAGAATTTTAGCATTTACCTCTCCACAGCCACCTGGCCTCCAGTTCCCAAGTCAGCACTAGGGACTGATTTTCAGATAAGCTGGATGAGCAGGGCTGTTATTCAGTGTGAGACAAAGACCAGGTTGGCCAGGGCCTC
This sequence comes from Notamacropus eugenii, assembly GCF_028372415.1. Classification (NCBI taxonomy): domain Eukaryota; kingdom Metazoa; phylum Chordata; class Mammalia; order Diprotodontia; family Macropodidae; genus Notamacropus; species Notamacropus eugenii. Next base: position 325,724,535 of record NC_092874.1, on the reverse strand, counting down.
CACCCAGGGCGGAGTCAAGACTCAACTCTTCAATGCCCCCAGGGGTTTTTCTGCTCCAGTAGTAGAGCTTCTGTAAGGGCTGCTGTGCAGGCTCTGTGGCTGCTGCCTGCTGCTGGAGCTATGGGAAAGCCCTTCTCCCTTCCTGGCTTGCTGATTAAACCCCATCACTGACCTTTGGCGCCTGTGGGCTGAAGGATCTGAGGACCTGCTACTGCAACTGGAGATTTTGCCCCCAAGGTGTCCTCCTCCCAGAGTCTCCTTGTGCTGTGCCATGCAACCAAGGCTGGGCTGGGCTCTGCGTCTGGTGCAACTGACATTTCTGTGGGCCTTTCAGGTCACCCTGGGCTAGAAATCTCCTCCACTCTGTTTTTCTCCACTTCTGCTACTCCAGAATTTGTTGAGAGTCCCTCTCTACAGGTATTTTATGGGGAGGACCCTGCAGTAAGTGTGTCTTTCTAGTCTGCCATCTTGGCTCTGCCCCCCAACTGATTTATTTCTTAAGAACTATACCTTTATTCTAAGTCACTTTTGCCTTCACTGAATGACCAAAAATAGGTCCTAGTCTAAGTTACATCTGGTTATTATTTGGTCCCTGATGACTGAGTGAATAGAAATTGCAACTGTTCCTGTTTTGTCAGATTGTTTTTTTTATGAGGTAAAAGAGGCAATACCTACTCTCAGTCAGTGATCAAGTGTTGCTTCAGTCAAATGGAGACCTTAGCTTCAAAAGACCAAGGTCTCCCACTGCATCCAGGGCCATCTCTAGATATCTTGATATACGTGTTTCCAGAGGAGAAAGTGAGACTGTTGCACGACCCTGTTTCACTTAAACCCAATTCCCTCTCACGTTATGACATCAACTTCCTGTTGTTATGGTGCTCTTTGAGAAGGAAGAACAAACCACAACCTTTCCGTATTTTTGGTAGCAGTGACATAATTCTGAATTCTTATCATTAACCTCTCCATGTATACATGCATTTCTGTATTTCTCATCCAGTTGTTTAATAATTTTGTCACTATCATTATTTGACTTTATACAGATATCTTCAGTGAAAGATTTTTTGTATCCAATCTTGAACCTTAGATATTTCATAGTCAGCAGTAGAAGGTAAATCACTTTTGTTCAAATATGACAAATGTCTTTTTATATACCCATATTAACCTGAAAAATCAGGCATTAAGGCAAGCATTGTATATTTGCTAAATGCTTTAAATGTGTTCTCACTAATGATTTACTTCAGTATTCCAATTATTCTCCCAGTACTCACAGTTTAATAATCTCATACATCCATGTGTCTTAAACTGAAGATAAATCATTTGAAGGTATAATCTTCATTCCTTCGTTGAATTTGATCTCCAGATTCCAATTCAAAACCTTCAACCTCTATTTCTCTTTGCTGTGCCTTAATATTTCTATACTTATTGAACCTAAATGGAATTGTGATATTGTTGCTGAGAATGTTAAAATACAAACCTATAAAGTATTTATTTTCTTTTTTTTACGGAAAACATATAATCTGATGGCATCCCTACACTATGTTTGTATGACTTTAACTTGAAAACCGTACTCAACACTATTTAGAGGGTTGACTTTTAAGTTAAGCAGAACCATAACTTGTTTAAACTCTTTCTTTGGAAAGGATTTTTTAAATCATATTATGTTGTTAGCATATTTTAATTAAGAAATAGGTTTGCAAGTGAATATAATAAACTCAATATGCTTGAGTCTACTTTATGTATGTGCTCTATATGAATGGGGTAGCTAGGTGGTAGAGTGGATAGAGTACTGGGCTTAGAGTCAGGGTGACCTGAGTTCAAATCTGGCTTCACTTAAATAATGGTAAGGAAATCTGAAGAGGTCCCCTGTGCCTTAATAGGACCATGTAATCTGCGTTGAACTTTGGCCCAGCCCACAGCTTGAGTCACATGAAGCCCATGGCCAGGAAGTTGCTGAGTAGGTGGAACAGGAAGGGTGCAGCCTGAAGAAAGAGTGAGGTGGAGCTGAGAGAAAAAAAGCAGGCAGAGCACAGCAGCTAGTGTGAGTGAGAGAGGAAGTGATTTTGCCTAAGGGAACTTGTTTGTGGGGAGGTCTAATGGAGGTAAGGCTTGGGGATGACCATGATCCCTTTATTGGTAATGTGCACAAACTTCATTGTTACCATGGTAGAACTGGCTTTCTGGCATCTGAATAAATATTTGGGTTCCATTCTTGAGGAAGAGTGTTTATATTTTCTGAATTTACACTGGAAATGTTCATGCATATGCATAGTGGCTCCTGTGCATATCACATTGGTGCTACAAATGGCAATGACGATGGTATCATAAAATATAAGACCTCAACTTGGAGAAAGGAAGACTCTAAGGAAGGAAACAGGTATCCTGGAATAGGAGGATTTACTTTTTTCCTCTCTGGCAAGAGAGTGGCCTAAAAGCACAGGATTTTGTGAAAACCGGATACCAAGGCTAATGAAGGGATAACTAACAGATTTAGAAACAAGGAATACCTACAGAATCAGGGGAAGAAATAGCAGGGATATGTAGAAAAGGATGGACATTGTTAAAAAGTTATTGTACTACATATGTCGAGACAAATTGCTAGAGGAAAAGGTTCATCTGAAAAAGGAGCCAGCTGTTTTGCAAGAGAAGCTTTCCATGCTACAGCATCTGAACTCTCCTTTAGAAGAGCAAGCTAAAAAGTGTCACCGTGCTAACAGAAAAGACAGTTGTGAGAATGGCTTAGAACAAAAGGAAAAAGGAGGGGAAAGTTAACAACAGGAAAGTGAATGAAACCCTTACACCTGGGGTGTTTGATTGGGACCAATACACCTGGGAGGAAGACACATGGGAGGAAAATGAAATAAATTTAGATGAGAAGGCTTCCAGTATTGTGGGTGCATGTCCAAAACTATAAAGGAAGCAGGAGAATCATGGGGGCCACAAAGTGTCTAAGAAAATAACTGGGGATTTTACTCAACAGGAGACCACTGATATTTTAAGTAGATTCAACCAAAAAATAAGAGAATCATTAGTACCTTGGAGGGTGAGAATCAGTGACTAAGGCACTGGAGGAACATGAATAGATAACATAGATTATTTGAAGTTCATAAGCATTAGTCGGAATCCCTTTGTACAACAAGATTTAGGGATTACCATATTCCAGGAGGTAACAATGGAACTAACATGCTAGCTTTAGCTGCCTGTGGATGTACTAAGCAGTGTCCCACTGACACATGGACACACCCCATGTGTCTTAGTGGAGATAGACCCTAGTATTCCCTTAAAGACTGCATGGGAAGTTCAAAGGAAGAGGTAATGAAAAGGACAATAATGGTCAGAGATGCTGAGACTCATCAGAGGACTCCCACAAGAGTTTCCCATGGGAATATAATAGTGAAAACTGCTCATCCAGCTTATAAACACCTGATTTTGACTCTTCTAATTGGGGAAATAAGGCACTCTCTTTCACAGATGCTAGATAATATTTCACAGTTAAGTGACTTCGGGTAATGGAGAAAGGATAAATTTTTCTCAAGAGAGAAGAACAAATAGCTACCAGATTAAAATTCAGAATAGATTATCAAGGAAAAAATTGTTTGCTGCTTTATTAAGAGCAGGGATAGATTGTGGAAGACTAGATGGTATTCCAACTAATAAACTATGTAAGATATACTGAGAAAAGAGACTTTATATTAGATGGAATGGGGAAGTAAGAACTGTCCCTGAAGATTCTCCTGAATCATTGTGTCCAAATGTATTACACCTTCAGGAAGAACAGGAAACTGGACAAGCCCCATCTCACATCAAAGAAATACACAGATGAGATTATAGACCTCGTATCAGTTCAACCATATGCTGAAGAAATGGATCAACTACTAAAACAGAGGCGTTAATTGATACTAAAGCAGAGACCTCTCATATATGGAAACCCTGCAATAAGGAAGACAGGAATTAATGCAGTTCCAGTGGAATCATGGACAACAAATCATAGCTGACACTGTATTTACCCTACTTCTGGTTATTATCTCCTAATCCCTTTTTGGTTTTTGTTTGTTTTTCTAACCTGTTTGCTACATTTGCCTCCCACAGGCTTAGTGCCCTCCACTTGCAGATAACTGACTGCTTAAGCAGGATGTCACCCTCTGTCCAAGACTATGATACATCTCCCCCTGGACCTGGCATTGAGCAAGCTCCAAATACTGGTTAAAGAACTGACCCCCTCAAATGGGACCTCGCAGCAGGAAGAGCTCTATGTTAATCTCAGCAGGAAGCAGTTATAGGAGAAGAGACTTTTGTCCCATACCACAAGGGATTTGGAATTGTATTAGTTTGAGAAAGAGAATGATGTGGTGCTTCTGCTCAAGTCCTCACTCTAAGATATTGTTTTATGTGTTTATTTTGTGTTATTTGTTATATTGTTGTAAATTTATGTTGATACTGGTTACCCCTAAACTCCCATTGTTTGATTAATGCACATGAAAGATCTTAGGGCTAAATGTAATGGTAAGAGAATCTGAAGATCTTCTCTTCTCTTTAATAGGCCTATGTGACCTACTGTGAGCTTTGGTCAAGTCCACAGGTTGAGTTACATGAAGCCCATGGTGGGAGGAACTTGCTGAATGGATGTAACAGGAAGGGGACAGCAAGAAGAGAGAGTGAGGTGGAGCTGAGGGAAAGATCAAGCAGAGCAGAACAGCTAGCAGGAGTGAGAGAGGGAGTGATTTTGCCTAAGGGAACTTGCTTGTGGGAATACCTGGTGGAGGGAAGGCTTGGGGATGACCATGATCTCTTTATTGGTAATGTGTGCAAATTTCATTGTTACCATGGTGGAATTGACTTTCTGGTATCTGAATAAATATTTTGCTTTGTTTTTGAAGAAAATAATTTTTATTTTGTGAATTTATCCCAGAAATATGAATACATATCCATAGTGGCTGCTATGAGTATTGCATTGACATTGCAACTTACTAGCTGTATGACTTTGGTTAATCATCTAACTCTGTTTACCTTAATTCCCTCATTTATAAAATGAACTGGAGAAGGAAATGGTAAATCACTCCAGTATCTTTGCCGAAAAACAAACAAACAAAAACCCAAATGGAGTCACAAAAATTTGGACATGACTGAAATGACTCAATGATAACATCAAGTTGATTGATTCAAAGGAGAGGTTTTGAGACTATCATAAAGACAAGGGCCTTTGATCCACCTAAGACACCAATTCCTTAAAGAAATTAAAATAACAATATACCTAAAAGAAGGAAGATATCTCTTATTACTTTAGGTCACCTACAGCAAATACGGAACAGAGTTCTTGAAGGCAAGTGTTATAGAAGGATTGAGAGATTTTAGGATGATTATTGTCCATGATCATAATTGTGGTTATTGGTCTGTGTTGATGAAGTAAAATATTATCATCTACCTTATCTTTATGTGTGTAACCATTATATCATTTTGTAAATATTTCCTTGTTCAAAATTTTAACAATCTACTTCAAAAATATCTCATGGAAAACAAGTTATTTCCCAACTGATAAACAGCTAAAGGATATGAACTGAGAGTTTTTATATGAAGAAAACAAAGCTGCCTACTGTCTTGTAAAAAATGCTCTAAATCACTATTGAAGAAATGTAAATTAAAGCAGTTCTGAGGTATGACTTCACACCTATCAGATTGGTTAATAATGACAGACAAGGAAAATAATAAATTTTCGAAGGAAATGTGGGGAAAATAGGACTCTAATTCATTGTTGATGGAATTATGAACTGATCCAATCCTTCTGGAGAGCAATTTGATGTATGCTCAAAAGGATTTCAAACCCTTTGAGTCAGCAATACTACTGCTAGGTCTGTATCCCAAAGAGATAAGAAAGGGTGGAGATGGCCTATATGTATACCGGGTCTTTGTGGTCACAAAGAATGGGCAATGGAGAGGATGCCCATCAATTGAAAAAATCGTGGTATATTATTATAATGGAATGTTACTGTGAGCAGGTGAATTTCAGAAAAAAAACTGGAAAGACTTATATGAACAGCAAAGCAGAGTGAGCAGAACCAGGAGAACACTGTACACAATAATCTCAATATTATATGATGATGAATTGTGAACGACAGCTATTTTCACCAATACAATGGTCTAAGATAATTCCAAAAGACTCATGATGAAAAATGCTATCCACCTCCAGAAAAGGAACTGATGGAGTTTGAATACATCCTGAAACATATCATTTTTCACTTTCTGCATTTTTTCTTGTTTTCCCCTTGCATCTGTTTCTTCTTTCAGAATATAATTAACATGGTTATGTGTCTGCCTAATTGAAAATGTATAATCTATATCAAATTGCTTACTGTATCAGTGTGTGTGGGTGGAGGCGAGGAATGGAGAGAGAAAATTTGGAAATCAAAATTTTCTAAAAATGAAATGTTAAGAATTGTCTTTACATGTAATGGGGGAAAGAAAAATGTTGTTAAAAATAAAAAAATGCATTAAGGGATAGATATGTTTTAATATATGAGGGAATTTGGTCAGGCTATACATTTATCCATCCAAGCAGAAAAATACCAGATTATAATATGTAATAGCAAATAAATTTAAAATGGTTTGGGCAGTTTTGTTCCTAAATGTACTTGTGTATGTTGTATGTGTACATACATTTATGCATCTAAACATACACAAAAGTACAATAAGGTATAACAATTTTTCTCCAGTTTTTCTGTCTACTATTTTGTACTATATCTAGCAAGTTTCTTCCAAGTAGTTTTACCAATGGACATGAGCAATTTTCCCCTTACCTTGTAAATGTCAGCTGCAATAGAATCATCACCAAGTGCTTTGCCACATGAAAGGAGCCTAATGGCACTCAAGAGTCTTTCTTCAGTTGGAAGTTCACCTAAAGAGAGACTGACTTCAACCTGAGCTAAATGGTCAATGGCCTCAGCATTGACTGAGGATGGTTTGTTGAGAACACTATGAAAGTGTTCATCCCATCTCTCTAGCATCATGCCCTTATCACTAATCAATGTGGCTCCATCAGCCCTGAGTAGTTGTAATGTACCATAAGTTTTTGGTCCATAAATAGCTTTCAGGGAATCATAAAAGCACTTTGGATTGTTACTTTCAACATAAAACTAAATTTCATTTGCCTTCTTACTGAGCCAGGAATCCTTCATCTACTTAAGCTATTCTTGTATTTTATTTTTATGGACCAAAGTGCAGGGAGTGTTGGCACATGATCTTTTGTTTGCAGATGATTGTGCACTCAATGAAGCCTCTGAAGCTGAGATGCAACACATGAAAATTATGAAGATGTAATGACAGTAGGATGTAAGTTGTGTGTGTTGGTCCTTCATGCCAAAGAAGACTATGCCGTCAGAGGAATAATGACATGACTTTCACTTGATTTTGTATTGAGTGAGGGAGGGCAGTGCAGGTCACTTCCCCTCCAGAGCCATCCGAATCCAGTGACCAGATATTCATCAGGATGACTGGAGATGAGCCAGGATGAGGCAATTGGGATTAAGTGGCTTGCCCAATGTCACACAGCTAGGGAGCGTCAAGTGTCTGAGATGATATTTGAACTCAGGTCCTCCTGACTCCTGCATTGGTGCTTTATCCACTGCACCACCTAGTTGCCCTAAGTAGGATATATAATGACTAATGTGAAGGATAAGGCTACATGGTCCACAGGATAATATGGTACAGTGGCTTCATTCCTCATAAATATTGATTGCTGGTTTCTAATCAGGAGTATGAAGAAGCAAGAGGAGACAAAATAAATTTTGCCTAAGATCTGGCTTCATGGTCACAGATAGGGAGTACTATAATATCACCATATTTTTCCATGTTCTCTAACTCATAATAGAAACTAATCCAATGTTTTCCTGTAGAAGATTTTAACAATACTGAAATGATTCCAGGGCTTTAAATTCAGTTTTAACATAGAGTAAGACTTAGCGTCTTATTCAATTGGAATACACACATACACATTATATATAAATATATATATATATATATATATATATATATATATATATATATATATATATATATATATATATATATATATATATATATATATATATATATATAATGTATTGGTTAGAATTAGTTAAAGAAATACTGAAGTCACTACAACAGAGGGTTAATAGCTATTTTCAAGCTTCAGTTTCTTTTTCAACAGCTTATACAAATCTTGGAGAAATGATGGATTTTGGCATTGAGATTATAAAGCAATGTGAAATGACAATATGTGATTTAAGTCCCTATCAAAATTTTAGCATATACAAAGATATCTTTGTACATAAAAATGTGAGAAGAAAACTTGCCCTGATTAATTTCCCTGCAAAAGTCACTGAAAATATTGAATAAATTGTTATAGAATTTTAAAGTTAATTTTTTATTACAAACTGAGAAAATTATTGAATCAATTGCTTTTGATTTTTTTCAGCATAATAACTTGTGCTAATTAATTTATTTTATTGCAAATCAGAATTAATGAGTGAATTGCCTTTTTTTGGGGAAGTTCAGGTTGATTTGATTTGGGGAATCTTAAACATTGTTGAAAGCAGAAAAAAATATTGAGTGAACTGAATTTTTTGTTTTCTAATTCAAACAAAATAATTAAATCCAATAGTTTTTTTCTTTTATTTCAAAAAGAAAATAAAATAATTTAACTGAATATAATATTTCTGATTTTCGAAAAGAATGGAAATAATGGTTAGAGTCTGAATTTTCTCACAACACATGGCTCTGCTTACTTCCATAAAGTAATAGTAGTTGATAACACTCGAGCCTTTTTTTTATTTCAGCTAAATGTTCCCTCTTTTTTCTAGGAAATTAATAATATGCACACACATACACAGACATACACAGAAAGAGAGAGAGAGAGAGAGAGAGAGAGAGAGAGAGAGAGAGAGAGAGAGAGAGAGAGAGAGGAGAGAGAGAGAGAGAGAGAGAGAGAAGGAGGGAGGGAGAGAGAGAGAGATCTGTCATAGCTGATCTTTACTAGCCCACTTAATTTGCTACATGATTCATCTCATTGATGTAAGATAAACTGATACTGGACAAAAGTACTCAATGATTATTAACTTCTTTTCTCTACTTATGTAGAGGAAATATGATAAAATTTAGAGACTAGTTTCTGAGATTTGAGAATTAAGTAGATTTTTCAGGTCATAGAAATATTTAATGTAATTGTTTTTTTTTTCTTTATTGCCACTTTCTTCCTTCAATTTTGCAAATACATAAGAAGGTTTCATAAGCTGGTCCGAGAAATTCATGATATTCTCGTAAAATTAAATTAAATAAAAATTAAAATGAAATGTAGCCATGGGGTGAGTTAGATTCTTCTTCACCACTCTCCTTTTTTTTTCTTTCACATATTCAATCAATAATGCCCAAACATTCCAATATATTTGGAGTAATGCAACGCCTTGCCTCTCCATGAATCTTTGCTCTACACTTCCTGGGAAGTTAATTCGATGATCCTTCACTTCTTTTTTATTAATTATCTTACTAATCTTGACCTTTAGTTTTTCCAGGTAATTTTAAAATTATTTTTCTAGATTATACAATTTATTTTTCTGTAAGTTGATTGGTAAGACTCTAAATGAATAATTTAACTTAGGTAGAAATGTCCACAATAAATTAAAAGTGTACTTGATAAAAGACCATGGAAATGTAGATTAAACAGTAATAGGAAATAAAATAATCTGATCCTAAAGAATGAGTTGTTCCATGGCGATACAATGGTAGGACTCACTGGCAACTAACAGACCACCAAAAGATTTCAGGCAGTCTTTGAAAAATATATGGGGTTCCCACTGTGCACTTCCCCTATTTCACATGACCAGCAGCAACCGATCAGCATCAATTTGTCTCTAGTCTAACCTATCGGCAGCCCAAAGAAAGTTACAGGTTTGTGCAGGTTTGAGTTCGTGAAAAAGTAAATCGTAGAGACAGTAAATAATTTCATTAAGAAGAATGACAACTCATTTAACTTTTTCTTTAAGAATTTGGATGCTGTGACTATAGTGAAAACATATTCAATAGGAAAGTATATGTAGAACCTATACAGAATTGTATGCAGTCTTGGGGAGGGAGGTGGGTAGTCGGGGGTAGGTGTGGGGAGGTTAAAATCTTAATTCTATGGTAGTGATAGTAGAACATTAAAAAAACTTAATTTAATTTTAAAAAAAGAATTTGGATGCTGTCCTCTATGGTGCATATATGTTTACTATTGGTATTACTTCATTGTCTAAAGGTATTTTGCAAAATGTGTTTTGACTGCCTATGTCTTTTCATTTCAGATATTTTTGCTTAGTCTGAGATTATAATTAGTAAACTTTCTTTCTTTCTTTCTTTCTTTTTTTTTTTTGGCCTTCAGATGAAGTATAACGGATGTTGTTCCAATTCCTTAATTTGACTTTGTGTGTGTCTCTCTGTTTCAACTTCGTTTCTTGTAGATGACATATTGTTAGATTCTGAATTTTACTCCATTCTGCAGGTTCTGTTTAATGTGTGAGATCATCCAATTCACAATAACAGTTATGATTCAAAGTGTATTTTTCCCTTCATCCTATTCTCTCTCTCTCTCTCTCTCTCTCTCTCTCTCTCTCTCTCTCTCTCTCTCTCTCTCTCTCTCTCTCTCTCTCTCTCTCTCTCTCTCTCTCTCTCTCTCTCTCTCTCTCTCTCTCTCTCTCTCTCTCTCTCTCTCTCTCTCTCTCCTCTCTTTTCTTGCTTGTGTCTCCTCAAAAGTCTATTTTGCTTTTGACTATTGTTTTTCTTAGCCCTTCCTCCCTCCTATCAGCCCTCCTCTTTTCTTATACCCTTCCCCTCCTACTTACTCTGTAGGGTAAGATAGATTTCTATGTCCAACTGAGTGTATATGTTATTTTTTTGAGCCACTTCCAGTGAGAGGGGGGTTCAAACATTGCCTATCCCCCCCCCCATTTTTTCCCTCCTCTGCAAAATCTCTTTTTGGCAGCCCTTTTATGTGAGATAATTTCCCCCAGTATCATCCTTTTTATCTTCCCCCAGTGTACCTTTTCTTCTTGCCCCCATTTTATATTTTTTTGAAATCATGCCTTTACTGTCATCTCATACCCATACCCTTTGTATATATACTCTTTCTAACTGTCCTAATAAAGAAAAAATATTTCTTAGGAGTTATAAATATCAACTTTTCAAATATGATTATAAACATCTTTTGCCTTATTGATTCCCTTATGATCTGTCTTTCAGATTTACCTTTTTAAGTTTCTCTTGAGTCTTATGGATGAAAGTCAAATTTTCTATTCATCTCTGGTCCTTTTAATCAGCAATGCTTGCAAGTCATCTATTTCATTAATCATTCATTTCCCCCTCAAGAATTACATTCACTTTGGCTGAATATATAATTCTTGCATGTAATTCTCACTCCTTTGCCTTGAAAATGATCATATTCCAAGACCCCCAGTCCTTTAATGTGGAAGCTGCTAAATCTTGTGTGATCCTGACCGTGTCTCAATGCTATTTTTATTGTTTCTTTCTGACTGTTTGCAAGATTTTCTTCCTGATCTAGCAGCTCTTGAATGTGGTTATGATATTTTTGTGACTTTTCATTTTAGTATCTCTTTCAGAAGGCGATTGCTGTATTCTTTCAATTTCTCTATTGCCCTTTGGTTATAGACAGACGTGGGGAACTGGCAGAGAGGTGGCCCTCCAGGTTTTCAAATGTGGTCTTTTGTTCTGTGAAGCTTGGATTCAGACAAAAGGCTGCACTTGAGGACCCAGAAAGCCACAGGTTCCCACCCCTGTTCTAGGATACTGGGACATTTTTACTTTATATTTTTCTTCAGTCATTCAAATTGTTCCTACACACACACACACACAATTACATAACAAGAAAATGTTTTGCATTCATTTGTACAAGATTTTGATTTCCAAATTTTTATCCCTCACCTCTTCTGAAAATGATAGGCAGTTGGAAATATTTTATATATTTCTGTATTCATCTCAGTTGTGGAAGAATAAACAGATCAAAATCAAAACCATGAGAAAGGATAAAGTATTTTAATATGCTTTGATCTGCATTCAGAGTCTATCAGTTCTTTATCTAGATATGGATAGCCCTTGTACATCCTTTGAATCTCTCTCGGATCATTGTGTTGAATAAAGCTGAATCATTCATTGTTGATCATCACACAATATTGCTGCTACTGTGTACAACATTTTTCTGGTTCTGCTCATTACACTTGACACCAATTCATGAAAGCCTTTCCAGGATTTTCTGAAATCCTCCTGTTCATCCTTTCTTGTTGCACAATAGTATTCCACTACATTCATATACCACAGCTTGTTCAATCATTCCTCAGTTGATGGATAAATCCTCAGTTTCCAATATTCTGCCACCATGAAAAGGACTGCTATAAATATTTTGCACATCTAAGCCATTTTCCCTGTTTTTATCATCTCTTTGGTCTGCAGGTCTAGTAGCAATATTGTTGAATCAAAGGGTATACAGAGTTTGGTTAACTTTTGGGAAAAGTTCCAAACTGCTCTTCAGAATAGTTGGATCAGTTCTAAACTAAACCAACAGTCCATTAGCATTCCAAGTTTCCCACATCCACTCCAATATTTATCATTTTCCCTTTTTTCTTATCATATTGGCCAGTCTGGCAGATGTGAGGTAGTATTTCAGAGCTGTTTTAATTTACATTTGTCTAATCAAAAGTTATTTAGATCACTTCTTTTTATGTATATAGATAACTTTCATTTCTTCCTCTGAGAACTGCCTGATCATATTTTTGACCATTTATCATTTGGGCAATGGCTTGTCAGAAATTTGACTCACTTCTCTATATATTTGAGAACAGAGACCTTTATCACCGACAATTGATGCACAGATTTTTTTTTTTCTCAGCTTTCTACTTTCCTTCTAATGTTAGGTGCATTGCTTTTTTCCCCATAAAAACATTTTAATATGATCAAAATTATCTACTCTGTGCTTTGTAAAGCTGTTTATCTCTTGTTTGGTCATGAATTATTCCCCTCTTTATAGACCTGAGAGTTGAACTATCCCTTTCCCTTCTAATTTGATTATTTCATTGTCTATAATACCTTTTAACACGATGTAGTTTCTTTCCATATGTCTTTTAATTAACTTTTTTTTTTTTTGGTTTGTTTTTACTTTGTCTAGGATCAAGATTGCTACCCCTGATTTTCTTTTTTACTTCACCTGAAATATAATAGATGCTGTCCCAGCCCCTTATTTATATGCTGTGTGTGTCTCTCTGGTTCAACTGTGTATGTTGTAAGCAATGTGTTATAGGATTCTGTTTTTGATCTACTTTCTTATTGATTGCCATTTTATGTGAGAGTTAATACCATTCACATTCACAGTTGTGATCACTACCTTTTTATTTCCCTGCTTCTTATTCTTCCATATATTTGTCCTCTCTCTCCGTTCACCTTATCCCTCCTCATCAGTTATTTCCTTGTATTTACTACCTCCCCTGATGTACCTCTCTTCTATCATTCCTTTCCCCTTTACTTTATCTCTTTCTCTGCTACTTCCCTGTTGGGTATGATAGATTTCTATATTCAACTGATTGCACACATTATTCCCTCTTTGCTGATGATACTAAGGTTCAATCCATTCCCATCACCCATCTTCTTATCTTCCCTTCTACTATGATAGGTCTTTCTTGACTCTTCATGTGAGGAAATTTACCGTATTCTATCTGTTCCTTTCTTCTGTACCCATGATGCTCTTCTTTCCCTTCACTTTTCTATGTCATTTCCTCAAATTGACCTTATACCCATATCCTGAATCTCTCTGTATGCTTAGTCATATAAGTTTTAAGAGTTCCAAGTATCATCTTCCAGTGTAGGGTTATAAACAATTTACCTCTGTGTAATCCTTTATGTATTCTTTTCCTTTGTTATCTGTTTGTGCTTCTCTTGGGTCTTGATAACAGAAGTTAAAATTTTGCTTTAGTTCTGGTCCTCTTATGAAGGTTTTAAATCATATTATTTCATTGAATGAGTATTTTTCCTTATGATTTGTTATGCTTAATTTCGCTGGGTAAATGATTCCTGGTTGTAGTTCTAGCTCCGTTGTCCTTCAGTATCTCCTGTTCTCTGAACTCTGATCCTTTGATTGTCCTGTGTGAGCCTGATTGTGACTCCTCTGCTGGTTTCCCTACCTATGCAAAGGTCGGGGTTCCTGATGTTGGCATTTTCCTAATCCATAAGTCTGGGGCTGTAGGTCTCCTCCTGCTTTGCTGAGGTGGATTGACGGCAACTTTCTGGAGTGCTTTATGTCTTGGACTGAGCTCCCCATTCACTCAAGGAAGATGAGATTTTCTTGCCACTTCTCCAAGTTTCTTGGGTTAAAATATTGTTTCACACCATGATTTTTCTTATTCTGTTGTTGTATGATCCGTTTTGGTGTTCTATTTTATGGTTGTTTGGAAGTGAGTATGGGAGAGTTACAGCAAATTACTGCTTACTCAGCCCTCTTGGCTCCTGGAAGTTGCTCTACTTGATAATTTCCTGAATGACGTTGTCTAGAATCTTTCTTAATTATAGCTTTCAGATGGTCCAATAATACTTAAACAATTTCCCTTAACCTATTTTCCAGGTTGGTTGTTTTATTGTTTTCCAAATGAGACATTAAACATTTTCTTCTATTTTCTCATTCTTTTGATTTTATCTTATTGGGTTTTCTTTGTTGTTGTTTCCTGGAATGATTACCTTGACCTTGACCGATTTTAGTTTTTTTTAAGGAATTATTTTCTTCAGTGAGTTTTTGTACCTCTTTTCCCATCTGACAAATTCCACTTCTTAAGGAATTCTTTTCTTCAGTGGGTTTTTGAACCTCTCTTCCTGTTTGGCCAATTCTACTTTTAAGACAATCTCTTTATTGGATTCTTATATCTCGTTTACCATTAGACTATTCTGTTTTTAAAGCGGGTATTTTTCAGTATTTTTATGCTCCCTTTGACTTCTTCTCATATTTTTCTTGCATCACTCACATTTCTTTTCCCTACTTTTCTTTTATTTCCCTTAATGATTTTAAAATTATTTTTTAACCATGACAGAGCTTTTTGGGGGGGAGCAGTGACCCATTCTCATATTCTTTGAGGCTTTGCATGTAACTGTTTTAATGTCATTGTCTTCTTGGGTTTTTTCTTAGTCACATCAGTCACCATATTCCACTTTCTATGGTCAGATTCTTTTTTGTTGTTTTTCTTTTCTCATCTTCCCAGCTAATTCTTGACTTTCACCTTTATGTTAATGTTGGTATCTGATCCAGTGGTGCTGAACATAGTGTCCCAAGCTTTAGATCTTTCTTGCTGATGCTTTCAGAGCTATCTATAGGTTTTCAGTGTTTTCATAGTGGTTATGATCTAAGGAGTATGACCTAATGTAATTCTATAGAAAGGACTTTGGTCTCCTGTAGTTAACTCCTAACTATGGCACAGTGAGCAGGACCTCCACTATCCTGCAGCCATAATTGTTGCCTGTTTCCCTCTGTTTTGGAATTGAGACCAATGTCCCTTCTCCCTTTGAGTTACCATAAGCACTCCAATATTGCTGGAAGCCCAAATAGGCCTCCAGTTTTTCTGTAGCCACAAACATAATTACTCCTTTTGGCTCTTCTGCTATATTGAGGAACTTCATATGGACAATGAAAAAAGGTGGAAAAGAGGCCAGCTATTCTACTAAGAGACTACCAACTACCAAAAATGGTTATCTATCCTAGCTGAAGGAGAAAAGTATTCTGAGGGAAAGAAAAGAGGCAGCATGTACCAACAAGTCAAAACATCACTACTACCTTAACCATTATGTCCCTTTCAGAGCCACACGGTGACAGCCCAGGACTCTGAACCCAAAAACATTGAGAGGGTTGGACTAGATTACCTCCATGGACCCTCCCTATTTTTAATCTGTAATACTATTTTATCCCTGAAATCTGACTGTAGATTAAATAATTTCCCCAACATCATATAGGCAAAGAATAGGTCTCCTGTCTTTCAGAGAAATTAATTTATTTTTTGTAGGAATTGGGAAGAGGGAAAGGTAAGAAAGTGATAAGATATAAAATAGGATACTATTATGTCTGTGCTTTTCTTTCTTTCCAGGGGTTGTTTGAATTTATGGAAATGAAAAGACATTTTGATCTAATTATGTCTAATTCAATAGAGAAAATATTCTTAAAATAGATCATGCATAGCAGAACAATAACAAGTTTTAAAAAATAGCACCAAAATGGCAGAGGATCTGAATACATGTTTTATTTTATTTTTCCTTTTCAATTTCAAAAAAGGTGATCTAAAATATGACAACTGGACCAAATTGCTCTGATAAGAAAAGGAGAAAAAGCATAATGGGCTACAAGCATAAAAAAAGTTAAAGATTAGAACTGAGATGTTCAAGTTTATCCTATTACTACTGCCCCTTAGGATATGGTGAATTATTCTGATTAAACACCCCTTCATCAACTTAGTGCATAAGTATATAAATTTATTTGTATAGTTAAACAATTGCCTTTATGACATTATTTCAGCATTAGCAAAGGATCTGTGTCTTCCACATATACCTTTTCATCTGATAGTTCGTGCCTAAAATTTGACTACAAGTAATAGTTTTCAAAGAATATGGAGAGTTTCTCTAGTGTGGCATGAATTCTTGCAAGCCATGTTATTGAAGATAGAAAAAAGTTATAAAAATACTAAGTTTGCTTATTTGACATGCGTGTCAAATACAATATTTTCGAAGAAAACACAATTTGCCTATTATAAGTGTGTACTGTCCTCAAAGAATTTCGGATTTTATACTAGAAAAGGAGTTTAACAAAAGTGACTCTTCTAAGGCAAAAATAACTCTGCATTCCTGAGTCTCAGACTCCCCTGAGAGAATTGGGTCTGAACCCCAAGACCATGAAAACATTTTGAGAAAAGCTGAGTTAGAGATTCATTCTTTATACATAATACGTGGAAATCTTAAATTATTTTTGGTACCATTTCCCTAGGTATGATGTTGCTATTTTAAGTCATTTTAGGTGTGTCTAACTTTTTGTGAACTCATTTGGGGTTTTCTTGGCAAATATGCTGGAATGGTTTGCCATTTGCTTCTCCAACTCATTTTGCATATGAGGAAACTGAACTAAAAAGGGTGAAGTGACTTTTCTGGAGTCACACAGCTAGTGTCTGAGGTCAGATTTGAACTCAAGAAGATAAGTTTCCTGACTCCAGACCTGGCACTCTATCCACTGTGCCATCTTTTTACCCTATGAGTGATTACTATATGTAATATATATATATATGTATATATATATATATACATATATATATATGTATATGTATATATACATATATATGTATATATTACTATTAAGATACAATTTTGTTTGAGATGAGAAGAGAAGATTTATGAGATGAGAAGAATTGAGATGAGAAGAATTATTAACCCTGAGGTTAATAATTATTACCTAGAAATTAGTGGGGAATAGTAGATATGAGAGGGAAAGGCTAGACTCTTAAGCAAAAGCCATGACTAGTTCAAAGTTTGAGAAGACTTCTTGCTACAATCGAAATAATGCTGTATTTGGAGCCAGAGAATCTATGTTTAAAGCCCAGGGTTGTTGTTTGCTGCTTATTAAATCTTAAGCAAATCTTTAGGCTTTGATATGGTCAACTGCAAAATTAAGGGAATGGAGCAAATCACCTCAAAATTTATTTTCGCTAAATCTATCATCTGACTGTAGATAGGTCAAATTGGACCATAATGGTCCAGTTTTATGAAGTTCACCCACAGGACTTCCCTGGAAACTTACTGGGACTACATGTCACAAGGACATGATGACTCATTACTTGAGTCTTTTGAGGCTGATGAACTTTCTGGCTACTACTGGGTCCACCACTAAAAGGACTTGGCATTTCAGTACAAAGCAGTAAGTATTAAATAGTCCACATCTCCCTCTCTTGCCTTATACCAGCACTCATGGGGAAGGATACTGCAGAATTTAAATGGGAGAAGTAACTTCTGGCTGACTTTCTGCTTTATCCTATAAGGAAAACAATGTGCTTTGTATTTTCACTCCCTATGGAGGCAAGTGAGAGAAAAGATTTTTTTTCACCTTCAGTCCTCCCTTTTGCTTCTCCCATTTGGAAAATGGACTCTCCCAGGAAATATTGAAACTGGTACACTGGTTTATACTTTTTTTTTTTTTATTAAGTGAGTAATTGAAGATCATTGTAAAGGTAAAACTATTTAGGCATAGAGGCAGTTATGTGACTTGGAGAAGAGTAGTGGTCCTTTGTTTCTTTGATTCAGAATTGACTGACAACCCAAGGAATAGTCCCCTACCATTGCTCTAGAACTCTTGGATAAGGTGACCATGATCAAGAGGATTAGTTCACGTATGGTTTCATTAGTAATTAATACATATTAAGAAATGCTTTGTAAATGCAGAGTTGATATGAAATTTTTTTAAAGTAATCTGATTACCAGTCTAGCAAACTGCCTTTTGCTCTAAGGTATAAGTATTAGTCTACTATAGCAGTAACTAATTGCTGCAACAATAGTTAAAATTCTGCTTTTAGTTTATTTTTGTTAAGTATGTACTTGAAAACTATTTAAAGTTTAACATTCTTTTTACGTGTAGGTATACATTGTTTGTCCTACATAAGATTCATATTATTCATTGAGTATATTTTCATCTTCATTTTTAGCAAAACCCTAGATATAATCATAAACTAAGTTAGAAGTAGAATGTCTCTAAGCCATTAAGGTGGGGTTCTAATAAGTTAAAGGACATGAGAGTATAAATCTTAGTCAATTCACATTCACTGTGTTGAGTCCAATGCAAACTATATGTCTGAGTAGAGAACAAGGAGTGAGTTCATCACCCTTTCTCATACGGAACTACAAGCATTTCCACATCATTATAAAATAATCCTAAAATAAGTCATAGTCATCCATAGAATAGGTTTAACTTGTCATAAATATCAAGGGATTTGAAGTCGGAGAACCTGTGTTCAAATACTAGCTCTTCTACTTACTGCCTGTGAGAATATTTAGACTCTTTAGGACTTAACTTTATTTAACACAAGTTGTTCACATTAGCATTTGCAATTGGTTCCTGAGAGGGTAACTTATCGCTCCCCTCCTCAGACTTTTAGAAGTAACTCTGACTGTTTAAACTTGGTTTTGTAGAGCTAATGCTCTTGAGTCCCTAGAAGTGTGCTCCCAATTGATTACCAGAATCATATTCAAATTTAGCTTTTAGAAACAGGCATTTACTAAGAAGAGTTGGTATGAAATATCCCTCCAGAGTAGTGTGACACTCATTCATAAGTATAAACTAAGAATTGTACAGGGGAAATTAAGCTTAGAGAAGACATATGACAAAGGAGCTAGCTCACAGTTCTTGATGGCAGTAAGGTTGTTTATTTTTCTCATATATTGTGGTCCTTATCAAATTCCTCCTCAGTATAGCTTTCGCATTGGCTCCTTATAAAATCCCCAAACTACATTTCCTCAACATGCCTATTTTTACTTTGGACCACTAATATTCCTGAGGCATTGATATTGATGCTAAGGGAAAATTCAACTCTTTTAAACTCTCCAAATTCCCAGAGTCATCCTCTGGTCAGGTTATTTTCTCTTCTCTCCCCACTCCAAAGGAATTTCCTTTCACAGGCTTAGCTAGAAGCCTATTTAACCACTCTTAACTTGACATGCCTCTCAATTGCCAAATTGGTACCAAAGACATCTTCATGCATGGCCCACAGGACACGATTCATTCTATTCTATCAGTTATAAGTTATTTACTGGGTTGAAACATTTGCTTTCATCCAATGGCTCAAAAGCACCTCTTTTAATTCTTTTCGCTGAGTTTATATCTTTGTTTATTCAATGAAATATGTAGGGCTTCTTCACTCCTACTTCTTACCTTTGATTGAAGACTTCAGTGGCAAAGTTGGACCTTCTCTTGCTTTGTTTGAGTGAAATAGCACCTTACCCTTATGCTTGTCTGCAAAATGAGATGATGAACTAAATGTCTGCTATGATACTTTTCCCATTATAAGCCAATGTTTTTTATACCTACAAGGAGGATCTTCTCCAGTGCCTAGTTCAATGATCTACATACTAGAAAATGAAAGTCTTTTAAATTGCAAAAATATGGCATTTTGTTTTATCTGTTAAGCTATTGTGATGCCTAAAAATACATAAAAGCTTCATTCATTCAGCCCTAATTTACTGGGATTCATGATAATTTGAACATAGATTGAGAAGAAACATACTCTACCTTTCCCTTATTTACATAAATGGAATTTTCCTATAAAAGTTAATAGTACAAATAAAAACACAAATTAATTAGAAAACAAAATATTTTAAGCTATTTATGTAGTATTTGCTTATAAGTAACAAACATGGCAGTTACTACTCATTCTTCTCAGTTCATTAAATGGAGGTCCACTATTTGTTAGTATGTTAATCTAGTTGCTTTTATTGAATGTTCTAAAAGGTATTCTAAAGGTCTGTATTTTAGGCATTCCAGAGACTTGGATTTTCCTTCCTTCCACGTAGATAGCCTATTTATAATTAGATTTTTATAACACCAACCTCTGGGTAGAAGGACATTTTCTATAATAGAAGAAAATTTCTGGCATTAACAAGAAAAATAGTCTATTTTTCAGTGAGGTAAATCCATAATTGTTTGAGAGGATATTTTGCTGAAATAATTTAGTGCAACATTCATACTCCAATGGCAAATTGCCTAGATAGAAAATAAGACTTCACATTAGTGTATAACCTTAGGTGCTAAATGTTATTCCCAGCACCCTAGTCAGAAATCTAATAAGAAAGGAAAACAGTAATGATGAGGACTCTATTGATTTAATACTCTATAGAATCCAAGTTAATATAGTGAATCCCATGTTAGTAATGAAACTCTTACATTTTAGCTACTGACCTTTATGCATAGCTTAGAATAGGCAAGAAGAATACAAAAAAAATAGTACAATAAATGTAAGAGAAAGAGCTGAAGTACAATAAAAAAATAAATCCTCACTTCCAAATAAAGCAGAGAAGCAAAATGACCTGCCCTTCTACTCACTGAAAAACAAAACTCAACTCATTCTATATCATCCTATATTCTCACCTGGAAATATTATTTTATTTCTAAGGATAATAAAAAATATTTGCCTTAGATGAAGCATTAAAACGGTTATCCCTACCCAGTTCAAACAAATCTGAAAATGCCCTAACATAGCTTGTCATCCACTATGATAAACATAAATTCACTAATAAAACCATAGTATTTTATAGTCTGTATGTACTTGATTAATTTTTCTGTTGATCCTTAAGGAAATATAAAAGGAACAAATAAATCATTAAAATCCAAATAATTTAGGTAAAAACCCCTTTAATGATGGTGAAGAGAGGATGCATATCCTTTTTCTGGCTCAGCTAGGTGCCATGACACACTGTAGAAATAATAGCCAGCTAATATTCTGCTCCTTGTAGGGCAAAAGAAAATTTTAAGCAGTGAGGGAGATCCCTACAGGAGTGGCATGTTACTCTGAAGCCTTTTACTTAAAATGGTCTGAGCAAGATGGAATCCCCCATTCTCTGGTTCAGATTTATAGCAACGAAACACTGCTCCAAAAGTATGAGAAAATTATACAAACAATATTGCTTATCATATGCATCTCCACTTACTGAGCCTCCCTTTTTCAGAGAGTTTCCTTCATGTTTATGTCATTAAATATAATTTTGTGCAACCATATGATTGGTTAAACCACAGTGCAAGAACTTTATTTAGTATTCTTCCCACATAATGCTTAGTGGAACTGAGCATTTTCTAGGGAGAGTACTGATTCTTCTGAACTCTTGCTTTCTCATTGACAAGTTAGAAGGAATGAATAATCTTTCCAATTATTTTCTCCACTCATGAAAGGTTATAGGGCAAACCAAGGGAAGAAATTGTAGCCTCCATGTCTGGGATTATGCAATTCCTGTAAGCCTGGGGGTATGGATGCATGAAATATCAAAAGGTAGATTGTTTTCTGGCTTCCTCAACAATTGCTGAAATTTCTGTCCAACTGCCAATCAAGGCCCACTTAAATCTTGATTCCTATTCCTTGAACATATCTCTGTCCAAAGTATCAGTCTGCTACATCTATTGTAGCATTTCTCTCAGCTCCCCTGGTAACAACAATATTATCTAGAGGATTATATTGACAGGAATTTCAATAGCTGACATGGTTTGACCATAGCTACATGTTCCATCTCCACAATTTTGGTTCAAACCACTAAATGTTGTTCTAGTATACAGTAGAGTGATCAAAACAACTTTATATCTTTAAATTCAAAAGCAATTGTTTCTTAATAAGAAATGCACTATATTCCCTCTGAATACTGAAAAAAAATACAAACAGATTCTGCGTGAAGATGAGGAGCTAGGGACGATTTCCTATGTGAAACTGAAGTCTTCCTTTAGTGCTCCTTTAGTGACCCTACACTTTTCCCTGAAATAAAATTATTGGTTTACACACACACACGCTCACACACACACACACACACACACACACACACACATGCAATTTTCTAATTTGCTTAGTGCCTAAAATCTCCTATTAATTGTAAATGTGTATCATCGAATGTGAAATGGAAATTGATATGGAACTGATGAAAAATATAAAACACATAAAACTGAACTGTGAAGAGTTGGAGTAAAATAGCTTAACATAGAAATGTATAATCAAATAATAAGATTGGATGATCATATCACAAAATAGATGGATAGTTATTACGCTACACATGAGTTTTTGATATATCATAAAGCAAGAAATTTCTCGATCATTTTAGTGAAGCCAGGTGGAAATTTCAAGGGAAGACTTGGCCAAGAATTTAAACTATGCAAAGGTACGAATGGTTTATAACATGTATTATTAAATGGAGTATCACATCAATAAGATTATAGATTTATTTGTGCTTGAATATTTTCTGGCAAGTTTCAATTTAGGTATTAAAAATGTCTGTTTTCCTTCTGACCACTGTCTTCTTTGGTCTATCATCCCTTTAATTAACTCCCTCCCTCCCCCATACCTTGTTGGGTAAAAGAGATTCTACACTTAACAGTATGTATAAATATTAGTCCACTTTTGAACAAATTCCATTGAAAATGACATGTTGTTCTCCACTTTTCCACTTTTTTCTCTATTGCAAAAGTTCTTTCTTTTATGCCTGTTGAATGTAAGATAATATCCTCAATTTTTACTCTCCCCCACCTTCTCCCAGGGCATTTATCTTACTGAACTTTTTATTAAAAGAAAAAAACCTAAATACAAATAACTCATACTCATGCTCTCTATCTATTTAGATTCCTCCTAAATACCCTATTATCATAAACTTAATTGGACTAGCATGTGTTATTTTTTCCATAAATGAATGCAAACTTTTTATTATCTTATTAAGTCATTTATGAGTTCCCTTTCATGTTTATCTTTTTTATGTTTCTCTTGAGTCTTGTGTTTGAATGTCATTTTTTTCTCTTCAACTCTTTCATCAGGAGTGTTGAAAGTTTTCTATTTTATTAAATATTTATTTTCCCCCTTGAAGGATTTTCCTGGTTTTCCTCGGTAAGTTATTCTTTGTCCTAATCTTGTCTCCTTTGTATTACAGAGCATTACATTCTAAACCCTTCACTCATTTATAGTAGTAGTGCAAAATTTTGTGTAATTTTGACCATGGCTCAATGGTCTCTGAATGATTTCTTTCTGACTGCTTGTAGTATTTTCCCTTTGAACTGGGATCTCTGAAATTTGGGTAAACATCTTCTGGGAGCTTTCATTTTGGGATCCCTTTAAGGAGGTGATTAGTGAATTCTTTTCATTTGCAATTTACTTACTAGTTTTAAGAAATCAAGGACATTTTCTGTCATAATTTCTCACAATACTCTGTGTAGGCTCTGCTTTTCATCATGGCTTTGTGGTAGTCCTAGCAATCTTAAATTATCTCTACTCAATGAATCTTACTGTTCAGTTGTTTTTCTGATGAAATATTTTTTCATTTTCTTATACTTTTTATTTTTATGATTTTGTTTATTGCTCCTTGATGTCTCATGGAAACATTAGTTTCCATTTTGGCAATTCTAATTTTTAGTGTATTATTTTCATCAGTGAAGTTTCCTACCTCCTTTTCCATTTTGCCAATTCTTTTAAAAGAGATCTTTTCTGCAATGGGGTATAAAAGACATAAGGAGATACCAAAGACACAAACAGATTTGACTAATTCTTTTTTAAAAATACTTTTTATCTTTTTTGTCAGGAAGCTACTTTTCTTTTCATAATTTCCTTATGCACTTCTCATTTTTTGCCAGGTTTTTCTCTACTACTCTTATTTGCTTTTTAAAATCATTTTCTTTTATTATCTTTAACTTCTCCAAGAATTCTTGTTGGGACTTTGTCCAATCTACATTTTAACATTCGATGTTTTGGTTGAAGCTTTTTTTACATAAGTGCCTTCTGAGCTCTTGTCTTGACAGATCCTGTCATAATGGTAGATTTTTATGGTCAAGTCTCTTTAAAATCATTTTCCCATCCTATTTTTTGACTTTGAACTTTATGTTAAAGTTGAGCTCTGCTCACCCATGGGGATAGGGCACTGTTCCAAACTTCAGCCTCTTTTTGTTGCTGTTTTCAGAATTACTGCTAGGTGGATGAATTTTTTTAGTGCTTTCAAGGTGTTGTGAACTGGAGAGAGGTATAGTTAGTACTTGTTTTATCTGTGCTCTGGTAATTATACAGGTAGGGTCCCTGTACCCTTGCAGCTGCACTGGAGCTAAGACCAGTGTCATTGCAACCTTGGAACATGTAAGCTCTGTTTTCCACACTGGAATTGTGACTAGTTCTTGTACCTATTGCACACTGGGTCACTGTAACTTCCTTCTTTTTGTCTGTCCAATCTCTTTACTTTTTTCTTGTATGAGAGCTTTTAGAGCTTTAGATGTTGCTACAGTCACTCAGTCTCCAAAATTGACCACTAAGAACTCTGGGATATCCAGCCCCTCAGTTTCACAGGTTTTTATTTTGACCTCCTAAGTTGCCTTAAACTTAATTGGTCAGGGAAGCTCTTTCAGAACCTCTCAGAAGATGAAAATTCATGTGTTTTAAATACTGGTGAGAAGGAGATTGACAGGGACCCTTTGTAGTCACTGGATTAAAAATCTTGTTGCATTTCACATATGCAGTTCTGGAGTCCCAGTTCCAGGGACAAAGGACTAATAACACTTGTAGTTAAAGGGTAGTTGGGGTATGGCCATGGTTTCAGAGTGCAGAAAAGTGCTTATGGTCATTTGCTGGGGAGTAGGTACTGTTGTCTCAATTCTAAAACCTAGGGGAGAACCAGAAATTGTGGCTGCAGGAGGTTACACAACCTGGTCATGGTCCCAGACCCAAGAGGAGTGCGAGTGTTGGTGGCTACATGAAAACAAGACCCCTGTTCTCTAAAGACCACACCTCACCTTCGATCATAACACTTTGGATGGGATGAAAACCTACAGCCCCCTAAAAGCAAGCTCAGTAAGAAAGGCCCCAAACTTGGGAGAGTACCACCTCACTCCTTCCTTGTCTTTATTGGTATTCCTTGCAAACACCTTTACACATCATCAGGTTTCCCTTCCTGTAAATGAGCTTCCCAGTTTTTACAAGGTCCCATGCCTTTGGACCACTCTCTGGCTACTGACAAAGAAGTTAAAGCATCCCAACCTGGGATACTAGTTTCTTCCTTTTCATGTCCACTAAATGTATCACCAAGGCAATATTCACACCACTGGTGGTGACTATGAATATGCCAGTGTAGTTCTCAATTGCAAAATATAAAAACTCTCCTTATAGAAGGCAGAAGAAAAACATTTATTTAGACACCAGAAAGCCAAATTCCAGAACCAGAAAGCAAAATCCATCATGGTGACCAAGAATTTAATAAATATGATCACCACAAGGAACAAAGTTATTCCCAAGCCTCACCCCTCATTCAGGGCCTTCTCACAGGCAAACACTCACGAGTCTGAGCCTTGCTGCATATGTCTGCTTGTGTCCTCTACCCTCTGCCCCAACTATGACTATGCTCACTCACTTCCTCCTGGATCTGCTCCATCCTTCCCCTTCCACCTGTTCAGTAAGCTTCTCTTACCACATGTGACCTCGACTTCCAGGTGATTTCGACAAATCATTTGGGCCTACTCCATGAGAAACCAAGAAATCAAAAGAATTAAAAATAGATGATGTGAAGTATCTCATTGGAAAAACAACTGATCTGGAAAGTTGGTCTGGGAGAAATAATTTAAAAATTATAGGACTATCTGAAAGCAAGGATTAAAAATAAAAGCTGATACATCATCTTACCAAAAAAGCACAAAGGTAAACTGCCCTGATATTCGAGAGCCAGGAGTTAAAATACAAATGGAAAGAATTCACCAATCACTTCCTGAAAGAGATCTCATAAGGAAAATTCCTAGTAATATTGTTGCCAAATTCCAGAGTTCCCAGTTCAAGGAGAAAATATTACAAGCAGCCAGAAAGAAATAATTAGAGTATTGTGAAAACATAATCAGGATAACACAAGATTTAGAAGCTTCTACACTAAGGGGTTGGAGACCTTGGAGTATGATATTCCATAGGTCAAAGGAGCTAGGATTATAACCAAGAATCATCAACCTAGCAAAAAATGAGTTCTATCTTGTCCTTCAGGAAAAGAGAAGGTAAAGGGATAAAGGGATGGTGATAGAAGAGAGAGCAGACTGGGGAAAGAGGTAATCAGAATGAATGCTGTCTTGGGGTTAGGGGAGAATAGAGGTCAGGAGAAAATTTGGAAATCACAATCTTGTGGAGGTGAATGTTGCAAACTAAAAATAAATTAAGAAAATTAAAAAGAAAAGATAAATATCCAAATACAAAAGAGAATGGCATGTGTGGAATATAATAAGATCACCAAGTGAAATGTTGAAGAAGTAAACAAGAAGGCCCAGGATTTAGCCAATTGGAAAAATCCATAGTGAGTATCTAAGATCTGGATGAGAATCCAGTAAACACAACTGGTGAATATTTGGGTAGATATGAGGAAAGCTAGGAGAAGGCAATCATACAAACTTGGAGACAAATGTGTATTAAGGAAAGAATGATTGTGGACCTTTTAAAACCTGTATAGACATCAAGAAAGATGAAGATTAAGGAAAGGTCATTAAATTTGCCAATTATTATTTATTGTTAACTTTACAGAAAGTAGTTTCCCTTGAATAAGGAAGTTGGAAGCCATATTAGTCAAGTCAAGAAAATTGAGGGAGAAAATAAAATGGAAGCACTTGGTGCAAATGACCTTCTCAAGGAATTTAGTCACAAAACGGAAACAAAAAGAGATATGCGATGTTCCCTATCTGAGAAGAATGGATCAAGTGAGAATTAATTATGATAATCTGTCTCCAGATATCCTCTCATCGATTAATAAACATTTAAATCTATGGTGTATGCTATAATCCTCTCTGAGAAACCTAGTTTTCAGTTAGTCAACTGTCAGTCTAAAAGCATTAAGTTATTATTATGCCAGGCATTATGATAAACCTTGGGGATACAAAGGAAGCCTTCTAGGACCTCACTTTCTAATCTGAAAGACACTTTTCACATGCTAAATTTATAAGAGAAAATGGAATGTAATCTCAAGTAGAAGTCACTGGTAGAGGGCTCAAATATATCCCAGAGGAAAGCCTCATATTCTGGTCATTTATCAGACCGTCTTAAATAAGATAAGTTTCAGTTTTGACATACAGGACATTGACTATTGCTTCCAGACTTCCAAGAGAAACCTTGTGAGTACAGACATTCCCATACTTAGAGAGCTATCTGGCTTTAGAGATATGAAATTTGCCACCAAAGTATCTAGTTTATTTTTTAGGGATAATAATGTTTACCGAGAAGTAGAATATGATTTAAAGTTAGGAACAGCTGTGTAGAACATCAATCCTGTGACTATATGAGAAGACAATAAATGAGACAGGATTTTCCCTTTTCCCTGTATCATCCATGGCATCTTGGAGCAGCATCACTTATTTAATAGGAGAAAAAAAATTGAGGCATGGAGGAAGAGAGAGAGAGAGAGAGAGAGAGAGAGAGAGAGAGAGAGAGAGAGAGAGAGAGAGAGAGAGAGAGAGAGAGAACCAAAACTTAAGATAGCATGAAGTTTTGAGGAGCATGATCTTTGGAAGCAGAAAAGAAAACCACTAAAATATTCAAAGAAGAATTAGCCTCAGAAGGCAGGAGTCAAGCTATAGAATGAAGATAAATGGAGGCCAGATAAGTTATTTGGCCACAAAGTAAAACATGAGCACTCTCTGAAGTGGGCGGGTAAATAGGGTTCCTGAAGTATAAGAAGATCAGAGGATTATATTTCTAGAGCTGAAGAAATTTCAGAAGCCATGTGTTACAACCCTTTCATTTTATGTATTAGGTAACTCACAATAATGGAGTTTGTGACCCATTTAAATTCACATATATAAAAAACATAGAGGTGAAGTTTTTAATTTTAGTCCTCTGACTTCAGAACTAGGGCTCTGTCCACTATATGACACTAACATAAGGGCTAGCTTTCTTTGGTCCTATATGTGTGTGCCTCAGTAGTAATGTAGTCTAATTTATAATCCGTTATTCCCACATATGTATTTAGTATTATAAAACTGGAGACATTATGTCCCAGATTCATTGATTCTATTCTTGTAATGACTTCCTAGTTGACTGTTTCCTTAGTGTGTGTATTGGCTATCCAAATGTCAGCTAACTGCTGAAAGCTTAAAATCTATAGACTTAAAATTGTAGCCCTACATAAAATTCCTAAAGCTGGGTATAGTCGTGCCCTTGGAGACTCAACCAGCAAACCCTTGAGTGTTGAGTTAGTGAAGGAAAGTATGTGTGGAGTAGGTGGTGTGAAAAATATCCTTGTTGGAATATGAAAATAAAATTGGCTCTTAAAAAGAATTCATCGATGTGCCTGAATTTTTCATCTAGTACTTTCATGTTGCTGGTCCTTTTCATCATTGAAGTCCTCACTAATTAATATTTTGGGGGACAAAAACATGATGGAATATTAGAAGTAAAGATCCAGTTGAATTCTTGGTATTTTCCTCAAAGAAACTTAAAAATAATTCCTCTTAAAATAAAATTTTGAAGTGAAAGAGACAATAAAATTTGGAATGCAACA
This sequence comes from Notamacropus eugenii, assembly GCF_028372415.1. Taxonomy (NCBI): domain Eukaryota; kingdom Metazoa; phylum Chordata; class Mammalia; order Diprotodontia; family Macropodidae; genus Notamacropus; species Notamacropus eugenii. Next base: position 325,695,294 of record NC_092874.1, on the reverse strand, counting down.
CTTTGGGGGGAGATAAGAAAACTTTGCATTATCATCATTGGTACTCAATATAGTACTAGAAATGTTAGCTTCAGCAAAAAAGAAAAGAAAAAGAAATTGAAGGAATTAGAATAGGCAAAGAAGAAACTAAGTTATCATTCTTTTCAGATGATATGATGATATACTTAGAGAATTCTAGAGAAGCAAGTAAATAAAAACAAACTACTTGAAATAATAAACAACTTTGGCAAAGTTGCAGGTTATAAAATAAACTCACATAAATCATCTGCATTTCTTTATATTACTAACAAAGGCCCAAAGCAAGAAGTAGAGAAATCCCATTTAAAGTTATGGTAGACACTACAAAATATCTGAGAGTCTATCTGCCAAAACAAACCCAGGGATTATATGCATACAATTGCAAAACACTTGATGCACAAAAAAAGTCCGATGTAAGTAATTGGAAAAATATCATTTGTTCATGGGTAGGCCTAGCTAATATAATAAAAATGACAATTTTACCTACATTAATTTATTTATTCAGTGTCATACGAATCAACCTACTGAAATTTATTTTATAGAGCTAGAAAAAAAAATAATAAAATTCATCTGCAAGGACAAAAGATCCAGAAAAGAAATGCAAGGTCCAGAAAAGAGATGCAAGGGAAGGTGGTCTAGCTGTAGCAAGTCTTAAATTATAATTACAAAACAACAGTCATGAAAACTACCTGGTACTGTCTAAGAAAGAGTGGTGGATTCATGGAATAAGTTAGGAATGCAAGACAAAATAGTCAATGTATATAGCAATCTCCCATTTGATAAACACAAAGACTTCAACTTCTGGTACAAGAACTCACTATTTAACAAAAACTGCTGGGAAAACTAGGGAAAAATTATGAGAGAAACTAGACATAGACCAACATCTTATACTCCATAATAAGATAAAGTCAAAATGGGTGTATGATTTGGATATCAAGTCTCATACTAAAAGCAAAACAGGAGAACAAGGAACAGTTTACTGTAAGATCTATGGAGAAGGGACGAATTTGTGACCAAACAAGAGATGGGAAACAATGTAAAATGTAAAACTGACGATTTTGATTACATTAAATTGAAAAGTGTTTTGCACAGAGCCACAAAAGATTAGAAGGGAAGCAGAAACCTGGAAAAACAATTTGATAGCCAGCGTCTCTGATAAAGACTTTATCTCCCAAATATATAAAGAACTTTTGAATGTGTAATAATACAAGTCATTCCTCAATTGATAAATAGTCAGAGGATATGAACAGACCATTTTCAGAGGAAGAAATAAAAGTCATTTATAGTTACATGAAAAGTGCTCTAAATCACTATTGGTTAGATAAATGGAAATCAAAATGATTGTGACATACCACAAAACACCTACCAGATTGGCTAATATGACAAAACAGTAAAATGGTAAATTGGAGGACCTACTGGGGAAATAGGAACACTAATGCATTGTTGGTGGAGTTGTGAATTGTTTCATTCATTCTGGAGAGCAATTTGGAACTATGCCTAAAGAGCTATAAAACTGTGTATACCCTTTAATCCAGCAATACTACCCCTAGGTCTGTGTCCCAAAGAGATCATAAAAATGGGAAAAGGATCCACATATACAAACAATATTTATAGCAGCACTTTTTGTGGTGGCAAAGAATTGGAAATTGAGGGGGATGTCCGTCAATTGAGGAATGGTTGAACAAGTTATGGTATATGAATGCAGTGGAATATTATTGTGCTATAAGAAATATTGAGCAGGAAGACTTCAGAAAAACCTGGAAAGAAGTATATGAACTGAAGTAGAGTGAAATGAGTACAACCAGGACAGCATTGTACATAGTCATATGTACCTTGTGCCATGATTGACTTTGATATACTTAGCTCTTCTCAGCAATGCAAGAATCTAAGACAATTACAAAAGACTCATTATGGAAAATGTTATCCACATTCAGAGAAAGAATTTTGGAGTCTGAATACAGATGGAATGATACTATTTGCTCTCCCTTATTTTTATTGTTTTGTTTTCTTTTTGTTTCTCATAATTACTCCCATTAATTATAATTCTTCTTTATGTCATGACTAGTGTAAAATGATATTTAATATGTATGTATAAATAGAACCTGTATTAGTTTGCTGACCATCTTGGTGAGGGGGAGGAAAGGATGGGGAAGAAAGTTCAAAACTTAAAATCTTATGGAAGTGATGTTGCAAACCACTACTGCTGCTACTGCTGCTGCTGCTGCTGCTGCTGCTACTACTACTACTACTACTACTACTACTACTACTACTACTACTACTACTACTACTACTACTACTACTACTACACTTAAAAAAGAACTTTCTGTCTTTATATCAAAAGGACAAATCTTTCTAATGACATTGTTCAGTGTAGATAAAACGTCTGCATCTTCTATGCTCCTTGGCTTTTAATGTTTGCTTTACTAAGACTTTTTTTTTTCAAATTCTCCCTTCTTATTTAAGTTTTGATACAATTAGGTGGCACTTAGGTATGGGATCTGGAGTCAGGAAGACTCTTCTTTTTGAATTCAAAGATGGTATCAGACACTTTCAAGTTATATGATCCCAAGGAATTCACGTCAACTTTCATGTCTCAATTTCCTTATCTGAAAAACGAGCTGGAGAAGGAAATGGCAAAATATTCCAATATCTTTGTCAAGAAAACCCTGGATGAGGTCACAAAGAGTAAGACGTGACTGAAAACAATTGAACAACAACATTTAACTTTTAGCTTTTTTGTTTTTTGTTGTTGTTGACTTGAACACCACTAACACAACCTTTCTCTGTTTCTAAATCGCAGCTTCTAATCTACTGAAGACTGGGAAAATAGATGGAAAAATAAAGTAAAACAGTATTTAAAATAGTATTAAACAGGCACTAAGTAAAAACTCCAGGGATTTTGCTTCAGGTGGAAGCATGGACTGTGATACATACACCTCTGTGTATACACACACATGCACATACACATATGAATATATAAAATATGCATTTATAAATACACAGATGCCTAGATAAAAATACATATATGTATACATGCACATGTGTGTATATAGAGAAACAGACATACACAGACAGAGAAACAGATTCACATACATATGTAATTAGTCATAGCTGAAAAATAATTTCTGGTTATATTTGGCATTTTTTTTAACCTCCCATAGTTCAGAGTACCTATTAGACACTAAAATAATGGCTGTTTGGTTGATGCTTTACTTTCTCACTTTGATTTTTTGTTTCAGTAGTGTTGCACTATTTGAGTTAGTGTTGACCTATTTCAACATTGATTGCTTACTTACTGAAGTAAAATCAATAGAATTAATCATTAGCAATATGCCTACAAAATGACCACCTAATTAACTTTTTTTCCCTGTCAATTTGGCTTTCTTGGCTACCTTAAATGGAAAGATCAATTAGATTGATTATTCTGCAATCCAAATCGAGTTCTAAAATAGCCAAATGTACTAAAGCTAATTCTCCTCAAGAGCCAGTTATTTTGTTTATTTGTCTCTGTTTGTTTGGGGTGGTAAAAGTAATTTTTTGGTTTGATTTTTTCATTACAGAGACAGAAGGAAGCCAGGATTAGAGCTAGAAGATAAGTTCGCGTTTTTGTTGTATGGCTTATCAACTCTCTGAATCTCAATTCCATCATTTGCCTAGATGTGTATAAGTGAGATGAAATATGCTTAGTTTGATTTTAGTATTTTTAAACATATTATAACAAAGCTCAAACTTTCTGGGGAATGTTCTGGACTTCTTTTAGGGCTGCATGTGACCTTGGCCCATTCAGTGAATCTTGAACCCTGTCCCTTATCAGTTGAACCCTTGATAAAATGACATGCACAACCAGAGTCTTGGTAGTACAACATTAGTCCCTCCAAGCCAATATCATGGAAGTTGAATGGGAGCTGTATCTAAGAAGATTGGCTCCTGAATATCATGCTTATTCCACTAAATGGACTCTAAAGAGAGAGAGACTACCATGACTCTGGTGTTCAACTTCTTTTTTTCCATTTGTTCATTATATTGTCATTCTTTCATTGTTTTCTTCAGACCTTTATTTAGGTGACTGCTAAGCGACCATTCCTCTCTGTCTTTCTTCCCATTGCCCCAGTAACTATAGAGGTCACTTTCACTTAACACTAGATGAGCTTTCAACAATATGTCAAATCTCTGAATAGTCTAATTTATTACTGTTGTCATTTTTCATCACATTTTTTCATCAAGCAGAAACACTGAAATGGATATTTCTAGACTTGAATCTTCATTCTGTGTAACTTTTGCCCAGTGAGAGTTGCTTCTTAGTCTCTTACATATATGTTGCTTCACAGAGTAGAGAATGACCATCAGGAGGAAAATTAAACATGTCTTAATTTTCCAGAAGCTATGTAGCTTAATTGATTTGTATAGGACAATACAGAAAAATGTAGAATGTAAAGGTATAATGCCTGTTAAACAGTCTCACAAATCCTTTCATGGTTTTATGTGTTAAGCATCAGCATTTGGAGAGAACACAGTTAGTGATAAGCCATTGTATCATATTTTACATTTGCTATAAGTAATGAATTAAACATTTCTTTCATAATCAAGGAAACGATAATTATCTAAAATAGTAAGTTTTGCAACATATTTACAAATATTATATTCTTTTAGTATTACAATGATCATGTAAGGTAGGTGCTACTATTATCCTCATTTTACAAATGAGAAAACTGAGTCATGCAGAATTTAAATGATTTACCCAGTGTCAAACAGGTAAAAAGTCTTTGAGACAGTAATCAAACTTAGGTTTTCCTGACTCTAAGTCCAATATTTTCTCCATTATGCCACTTAGCTATCCAAGAGGAAATAAAGAGCCATCCTATACCTGATTGACTTTGTATATTTATAGAAGGCTGGGGTACATGTGACCTCCAGGGGACATGAGGCCTTCTAGGCACTTGGGTGTGGCCTCTTTACTGAGACTAAGTTTTACAGAAAAATCTATTTATTAAAGGGATTTCTTCTGTGAAGTTTGAATTCAGTCAAAGGGCCACACCCAAATACCTAGAAGACCATCTGTAGCCTCAAGGCTTGAGGTTCTGTACACCTGAGTTAGTACCTTTCTAGGACAGCACCTGTTAATTCCTTCCTGGAAGACCAAAGAGATGAGTCAAACCTGAGTCTTAAGAGATGGTCCTTGAGGCTTCAGGATGGGGCTATAATGAGTCAGATAGTATGAGAAGAGCTTGAATTTCTTCTAAGGTTCTACGTACTCCCAAGACATTAACGTGGTCCATGCAGATGGAAAGTGGATTCCCTGTCCTTGAATCATAGGTCCATAAGTCATTTTCTCTCTGAAGAAAGTGAGATAGTCTTCATATAGAACTGCAGAGCATGGTTAATCACCTAATACATTTTACCTAATCTTTACCCAGGAAGTGTCTTAATATAGTATAACATAAAGAAAGAAAGAGAATACAGTGATCTGAAAGCTGGTTGATAAATAGATCATATCAAAGTTTCCTTTGTAATTGTGTAACAAATGTACTACAGCAATGATAATATTAAGTTCTTAACCCACCTATAATGTTGGAATTATCATCAAAAGACATATACTCTTTAATCATTGTGCCATGTTCAGATTCTGCCATAAAGCAAAGGGTACAGTGTACGTATGATGGACACCATCATAATTCTACTAACAATAAAATTGAAACTATCAATTATTTAACTTACAGCTCTTTGGCCTGAAAGATATAGTTTAACCAATGAAATGATATAAAGACTTAATATTCCTGACTTCATATATCCTATCTGCAAAACTCTGAGGAATAATTAAGCAAAGAAGAGAAGAAATGAAAAACATAAAGAAATGTCAAGCATTAAATTAATTAAAATAAAATAAATAAATTTGTTTTAATTTGCATGAATGATAAGGAATGAAGTATTCTCTAATCCTTCCATGTAGAAGTGTTCTTTCTATCATTTGATTAGAGAACACTTTGTTCTCCTCTGACATGTACATCATAGCGATTAAGATAACTAACATTTTAAGGTTTTCAAAAATCATAATTTCACCACAAACCTGTGAACTATGAAATTCAAGTATTATTTTCTCCATTTTGTAGATGAAGAAATGGAGACCCAGAGGGGTAAATTAATTAGCCTACAGCTCAACAACTTCAGAAAAGTTAGCATTTCGCTGAACACCTACAATGTGCAAAACACTGTTTGAGGTATGAGATATCAAAAGATGCATGTAGAATAGTCACTGCCATGAAGCAGCTTCTATTACATTGGAGTATTGTAAAATATACAAAGATACAAGGTAGTAATTGAAGGCAGAGACCATCAATAGTCGTGTTGTATTAGAAAAGATCCCACTCCCATGGGATAGAGCATCTGCTCTAAGTCTTGAATATAAGTGCCCTGAAATATGGATATAAGGAGCTAATGGATTTTTGCTCATTGGATGCCTGATTATTCATTTTCAAGGTGTGTTACATTTTGAATTTGAGATGAGTAGCACTATGTGACTAGAGAGATTTTTTTAATTCTGAAGTTCTATGATTATAAGACTCTTTTTAGTGCCACATGAATCATGAAAAACAAATTATGGACATCACATTTGAGAAAAAAATACAAGGATGTCTTTATGTCATGTCTGTAATTTTTATCTGGTACCTGATTACCAACAACCTGAATTTATATCAATAGGGGTCAATAATTACTACTGTTCTTCCTCTGAAAAGTAACGGATGAGCTCTCACTTGAAGATTCCTATGTTATTTTTCCTTGGAGTGCAAGAAAATGCTGCATCGAAGATGATTTTGAAAGTGAAGTATAAAAAAAAGTAGAGGATATAGTAGATATTTAGGAATACAAGCTTATTCAGAAAGAGGAAATTAAAATAATAAAATAATAATAACAATCAAATTTATATAGACCTTATTTTGTGCCAAACACAAAAATATTTGATCTTGATGACAACCCTGGAAGAGAAGTGCTGTTATAACTCTGATTTTACAGATGAAAAAACTGAGGAAAACAGAGGTTAAGTGCTTTGGACATGGTGGCACAACATATTATCTTAGGTAGTGGTCAAAGCCCTATAGTGAAAGAGAATATCTAAAAACAATGCCAGTTGTTTGAAGTATAAGGAAGTAGTTATTTGTGACTTTTGTTAGTGATTTAAGAAGCCTACTGGGAATAAACAAAATTGCAGTGGGTTGAAGGCATGGTTGTAGAGGAAAAGTTATATGTTTTAATAAGTTAAACTTTACAGTGGAAAAGTGGGATCGGACAAAAATTCAATAGACAAAATATTTTGGAAAATACATATATATGTATATATTTTAATTTTGGGGAACAGATAAGCTTTTCTAAACAAATGAAATAATAAATTAATTCAAGGAAAGTGAGTGTTTAAAGTTAATGGCATAATACAAGGTCCAGGCTCACTGGTCCCAGTAGCATTAATATTGTAAACACCTGAAGATTTGAGATTTACCTTTGTAAGTAAAGGTACTGCTATTTTTCTTTTCAACATGACTTATAGTTCCTTAGTAGTAAAGAATTATTACTACTATCACATTCTCAGATTTTAAGTTCATAAACTTGCTTTAGTTTTACTACTGGTGTGAGAAATATAGTTTCACAAAGTTACAGTTTAGTTCCTTCTACATTATTAGATAAGCTTGCTTGGATTTTCACTCCCAGATCCCTATTGAGTAGTTTTACTTCTATTGTTTGGGTTTTTTTTAGTCATTTGTTTTATAAAGTTGCACTGCTCATGATCTTCCTATAGGTTACAACATTTGCTGTTGTTGAGTCATGTCCAAGTCTTCATAATGATACCATGCTTGGAGTTTTCTTCACAAATATATCAGCGTGGTTTGCCCTCTCCTTCTCTAGTGCATTAAGGCAAACAGAGGTTAAGTGACTTGGTCAGGTTCACACAGTTAGTAGGTGTCTAAGACCAGATTTGAACTCAAATCTTCCAAAATGCAGGCCCAGTGCTTCATCCACTGAGCTGCCTAGGTGCACCCTACAACCTCTGCAACCTTGGGCAAATGATTTGAACTCGCTAAGCAGAAGTATCCTCATTTATAAAATGAAGGACTTTGAGGAGATTGCCTAAGCCCTTCTCTGCTCTAAATTTGTAATTCTATTGCAATAGGAGACTGGGCAATGTTCTCAAAGCATGTGAATTATTCCATAATGGTTTCCTTGCAGCATATGAAAATTTGCAATCTTGCCATTTCCATCATGAGTTATCTAAGTTATATAGGGGCCAGTGATTTTGACAGTGAGAAATTTTCTTATTGGTTTCAGAAATGAAAGGCCTACCGATGGAAATAGTAGTGACTTCTAATACAAAAGCATATCTAAGGCATTTTCTCTGCCATTTTCATAATTCCTTTTACTCTGGCTGCTTTAAAGTGAGGAAAAGATTTCATATACATTTATATATGTGTATATATAGACATATATATGCACATACATACAAATGCATGCATACATATGTATATGTGTATATGTGTGTATATACACATGTATATTCATATATACACACATAAATATACATACATAGATATACACATTATACACACACACACAAACATATATATATACAGGGGGGGGCACAGAGGAGGGAAAACCATAAATAGAAGTGCAGGAGAGAGGAGAATGAATTTTAGTACTAAAAAGAAAACCATGTTAGAAATTGTCAACTTTTGAGATAGCTGGTATTATGGTCAGAAGTTAAATTACAAGACATTAAGCAGTGATTTGATTGAAATGTTAATGGAAAGAACTAACAAAAATTTATAAGAGCTGATCTGTGATTGTTGTTGTTATCAAGTGAATATATTTTAAGAATGGAAAAAAACCTGGGTTTGTTTGCAGGTAGTAGAGATGGAGCCAGTGCATAAGGAGAGATTTTTGAGGAAAGATGGGCAATACTTAATATAGAAAGACTACAGACTGTATGAAAGGGATTAGTAAAGAAGGTAAGTAGAAGAATTAGCCACTTCAAGAGAACCAGACACCTCCTCATTGGAGAGATATGATGAAATGGGATATGATTTAGAAGGATTTGAGGTATAGAATGGGGGAACTCATAATAAGTTCTATTTTATCAGTAAAATAGATGGTAAAGTCTCCTGCTGAGAGCCAGAAGGTAAGATGAGTTACAGGAGACATGAAGAGAAAAGAGTATATTTGGAGCTATACCTACACAGCAGAAAGAAATGTTGAAGACAGGAGGAATTTTAGGAATGAATCATGTAGCAGTTATGGATGTTACAGAAATTAAGAAGATAAACAACTTAAGGAATGACTGTGGTGGAATGAATGCATAGTTATTATAGTGGAGGAGGTTGCTGAACTGAAGAACTAAGGGATTTGAGGGATTTAGGTATGTACTGTACTGTAAATATGTACTTGAGAGGGAGCTCTATATGGCTATAAGGATCAGTAAGTGACTGTGGTTCCACCATTCCAGCAAGGTCAACACTAAACTCATTCCAAGAAGTTGGAAAAAAGGCCCCACCCAAAGTCATCCCCATTTAGTTGCAGGCACTAAATTCCTAAACGTTTCATTATCTTAATTAAAGTCTTTGTATATGAAGCCACGGGTTGAGGCAAAGAGAAAGATTCTCAATGGCACTGATTCTAGGATAGTAGTCAAAAATAGACTTATAGGTGGTGCAGTGGATAGATTAATAAGCCTAGAACCCAGGAAGACTTATCTGAGTTCAAATTTGTCCACAGAAACTTACTAGTGTGTGACTTGAGGTAAGTCATTGAATCCTGTTTGCCTCAGTTCCCTGATCTGGAAAACTAACTAAGAGAGAAATGGCAAACCACTCCAGTATCATTGTGAAGAAAGTCCTAAATAGGGGGTGGAGCCAACATGGTGGAGTAAAAGCGCAGACTTTCTAGAGTAATCTCCCCAACCCCAGCCAAATACCTGTAAAAAATGACTCTAAACAAATTCTGAATCTGCAGAACCCACAGAATGACAGAGTGAAGCAAATCTCCACCCTAGATTGCCTGGAAGGTTTCCAGGAAATGTCTATCAGACTGCAAGGAAAGCAGAGTGCAGTCTAGTGTAGGCCATGCCTGCACAGATAGGAACTGAGCAGGCCTTGGGGGGACAGAATCTCGGGCACCTGTGGTAGTTTCTAGACTTCAAGACCCCAAAATGCCAAGGACAAATTAGAAGGTCAGTGGAAAAAACCTGTGCCACCTGTGTGAGAGAGTAGAGTGGTCAGGCCCTACTCCTATGGGGGTGGAGGGATTGGAGGAGTCCATGAAGGAGGAGCCCAGGACAGCAGCAGCAGAGGCAGGGGCAGGCACAGAGGCAGCAGCAGCAATTGTTTCTGAAGCTCTAGGCTCACAGATTGTGGGAGGATTGAGCGATTGAAAGCAGACTGCCACCCCTACTGGAAGCAGAGAACTACTTTGACAAAGAGCTCATAAGTCAAATAAAAAGCTGGAAAAATGAGCAAAAATCATAAAAAAAGAATCAGACTATAGAATCTTACTTTGGTGACAAGAAAGACTAGAGTATACAAACAAAAGAAAAAAAAAGTTAACTCTCCTCCATCCAAAGGCTCCAAGAAAAAATGTGAATTGATCTCAGGCCATGGAAGAGACTCAAAAAGCATACTGAAAATCAAATAAGAGAAGCAGAAGAAAAAATGGGAGGAGAAATGAGAGTGATGCAAGAAAATCATGAAAAAAAGTTAACTGCTTGCTAGAGAAGAACCCAAAAATGCTGTAGAAATAAAACTTTAAAAAAAATAGACTAACCCAAATGGCAAAAGAGATGCAAAAAGCCAATGGGGAGAAGAATGCCCTAAACAGCAGAACTGACCAGATGGAAAAGGAGGTTCAGAATCTCAGTGAGGAAAATAGTTCCTTGAGGATTACAATGGAGCAAGTGGAAGCTAAGAACTTTATGAAAAAAAAAATCAAGAAATTATAAAACAAAGCCAAAGGAATGAAAAAAAGCAATGAAAAATATCTAATTGGAACAAACAACTGACCTGGAAAATAGATCTAGGAGAGACAATTTAAAAACTATTGGACTATCTGAAAGCCATCATAAAAGAAGATCCTAGACTTCATCTTTCAAGAATTTTTCAAGGAATTATCAAGAAACTGCTTTGATATTGTAGAACCAGAGGGTTAAATAGATATTGAAAGAATCTTTTTATCACCTCCTGAAAGACGTCCCCAAAAGAAAACTCCTAGGAATATTGTAGTCAAATTCCAGAGCTCTCAAGTCAAGGAAAAAATATTGCAAATAGCCAGAAAGAAATAATTTGAGTATTGTGAAAATACAATCAGGATAACACAAAATCTAGCAGCTTTTATATTTAGGGATCACAGGGCTTGGAATATGATATTTCAGAGGTCAAAGGAGCTAGAATTAAAACCAAGAATCACTTACTTAGACAAAATGAGTATAATATTTCAGGTAAAAAGTGGTCATTCAATGAAATAGACGACTCCCAAGCATTCTTGATGAAACAACCAGAGCTTAATAGAAAATTTGACTTTAAAACATAAGAATCAAGAGAAGCATGAGAAGGTAAGCAGGAAAGAGAAATCCTAAGGGACTTATTAAAGTTGAACTGTTTATATTCCTATATGGAAAGATAATATTTGTAACTCTTGAGACTTTTCTCAGTATTTAGGTAATTGGAAAGATTATATACATGTATACAGAGGGCACAGGGACAGGTGGATAAATAAGGATGATATCTAAAAACATAAAATTAAGAGATGAGAGAGGAATATATTGAGAGGAGAGAGAGAGAAATAGAATGGGGCAAATTATCTCACATAAGAGTGGCAAGAAAAACCTTTTTCAGTGGAAGGGAGGAGTGGAGAGGTGAAAGGGAAAGAGTGAACTGTACTATCATCGTATTTAGCTTAAGGATGGAATAACATGCACACTCAAAATGGTATTTAAATCTATCTTACATTACAGGAATGTAGGGGGAAGGTGATAAGCAAGGGGTAGGTGTGATGTTAGAAAGAAGGGCAAATGGGAGGAGAGGGTGATTAAAAATAAACACTTTTGAACAGGTATAAAGTCAAGACAAAGAATAGAATAAATGGTTATCAGGATACAATGGAGGGAAATATAGTTATTCTTTCACAATATGACTGTTATGGAAGTGTTTTGCATAACTCTACATATATAACCCATATTGAATTGCTTGCTTTGTCAGTGGGAATGTGTGGGATGGAAGGAAAGTAGAAGAAGTTGGAAATCAAAGTTTTAAAAATGGATGCTAAAAATTGTTTTCACAAGCAACTGGGAAATAAGATTTACAGGCAATAGGATACAGAAATCTATCTTGCCCTGCAAGAGAAAAAGAGGGGATGGGGATAAGAGATGGAGGACTGTGATAGAAGGGAAGGCAGACTGGGGGAAGTGATAGTCAGCATGCACGCTGTCTTGGTGTGGGAAGAGGGGAGAGATGCAGAGAAAATTTGGAACTCAAAATCTTATGGAAGTGTATGTCCAAAATTTAAAAAAAAAAAACAAGCAAATGAAAGAACGAACGAAAGAATGAACGAATACATAAATAAATTAATGTAAAAAACAAGTCCTGAATGGAGTCACAAAGAATCTGACACATTTGAAAGGATAAAACAAGAACAGTAGAACGTTTAAAGAAATGGTGCTGTCAAAAGCATCTGAACTAATCATATATGTATGTATACGTGTGTATGCATATATATCTGTGGTTTTTTCAGTCATTTAGTCTTGTCTTTTTGTGACTTTGTGGACCATAGTGTGCCAGTGACATGCATGGAGTGTTCCTGGCAAAGATATGTTAATGGTTTGCCATTTCCTTCTCCAATAGATTGAGATAAATGGAGGTTAAGTGACTTGCACAGGGCCACACAGCTAGTGTGCATCTGAAAAGAAATTTTAACTCAGATATTCCTAACTCCGTGCCCAGAACTCTGTCTACTGAGTCACCTAGTTGCTTCCACACGTACATATACATGCAATATGTTTATATAAATATAAATATGTATGTATGAAAGAAGGAAACAAACACTTATTAAGCACCTACTTTGTAACAGGTGTTGTGGTCAGCTCCTTACAAATATTACCTCATTTGAGCCTTACACAACACTGTGAGGTAGGTGTTATTGTAATTCCCTTTTACATTTAAGGACATGAAGGCAGAGAAGCTAAGTGATTTGTCCAGAGTCACAGAGATTGAATGTCTGACACTACATTTTCACTCAGTTCTTCCCAATTTCAGATGCAATGTTATACTACATGACCTACCTTCCTATAAGCATCTTGTGTGTACACACACACACACATATATGCATATATATACACACACACATATATAACGCATATACATATACCCATATATGCGCATATGTATTTATTAATGAATACACATGCTTATGAAATGTTCACTTAGACAAAAGTGTATATGTGGGGCAGTGTATGTACGTGAACATGCATGTGTTTATATACACATAGATAGGTATATATGTAAATGAATATATCAGTATATTATATAATGTACACATGCATATTCATGCATAAATGCACCATACTCATTATAGAAATTAAGCTCAAAGAGGAAGAGAAGTGTTAGCAGTGGTAACAAAGTAACAGTTCACAAATGGTAATGGAGAGAAAAGAGAGTAGAATAGTTCTTTTTGCCCTACTGCATCGGTATTGGAAAGGGCAGCCTGTGCTCTGCTACCACTTAGAAAGGCCAAGATTTGTATTATTGCAATGAAATAGAAAGAATGCAAATTCAAGGGATCCAGGATAATTTCCTAATAACAAAATAACACTCACACTGGAATGGGAGGCATATGGAAGGGAGGGGAGAACTGTCAAATAGCAGGGTTGAAGTGGAGTAGGGTGGATTACAGGGAAAATCAGGAAGGTAAGTATTTTGGCCTCACCAGATAATCAATAAAGTAAACAGGAGGGGAATATTTGCATGGGGAAAGAACCAGTTGCCGTGGATCCTCATCTTCCATAGTCTTGTAATTGCTAAGCACAGAATTAGTGTAGCACAGTGATATTAACTTTTATAATTTTGGATTTCAAACCTTGGGTATGTAGTGTAAGTATGTACTTGAGATGGAGATGTATCTGGGGATGAGAATTAGTAAGTGACTGTTGTTCCATCATTTCAACAAGGTCGACACTAAACTCATTCCGAGATGATATTATATCCATCCCACATGTGTTCCAAGTACTCAGCTCCTAAATCTTTGGCAGCCCCAAAGCCCAGAACCTGTATTTCCTTTGATGTTCTAAGGCTAACCATCTTTAATGGATATATTTCTAGAAGTGAAAACTTTATGACCCTTGGCTAGATAGCTTAGAGTCAGAACCAGAACTTCAACCACAGTTTTTTGACTCTAAGAATTGTTTTCTTTCCCCTGCACCATTTCTCATTTATATTATGTTATCCATATAACAAATAATCTCCCCAAGGAAATTATTCAATTCCTGAAGGCAATTATCATGGGATTATAGTTGTACAAAAAGAAAAGATCTAAGAGAGTATCTGGCTCAGGGGTTTGTAATTTTTCGTGTCATCGCCCACTTGGTCAGTAGGTTAAGCCTTCTTGAACCCTTCTAAGAAAAATATTAAAGGCATAAAATAAAATATATACAATTACAAAGGAAATCAGGTATACTGAAACATAGATAATAAAATTAGATAATTACTTAACCACTGGTTTTTGATCCAGTCTTCGTATTTTACACCTAAGGGAGCCGAGCTTCATGTAGTTAAATGATCTGTCTAACATCACTTAGGTAACATTATCCAAAAACAAATTTTAGCTTGCTCCAGAATCAGTGCTCGTTCCACTGGACAATATGTTATCTTTGTATCTCTCCCCAAGAATTAGCCCGGCATATTGTACAAACTACAGTAATAATGTTGATGAATTAGCATGACAAATGTTAGAAATGTGAGGTTTTCTAGCTGAGAACATAGCTTAGTCAACATCAGAGAATTCATAATGAAGGAAAATTGTATTAATGAGGGTATAGATCTTATTCATCAGCTCCTACTAAGGAAGATAGAATGTACCTGGACCTCTGATTTCTGTAAGATAATGAATTTATACAAGAAGAAACTCCCTCTAACAGCACAGATTGAAAGCTTCTTTTTAACTTAGAGTTATCATAGAGTTATCTGGAGCAGTGAGAGGTTATGTAATTTGATCACAGTCACATATATATATTCAAGGAATAACTAGAACTCATGTTTTCTTGACCCAAAGGGCAACTTTCCATCCACTGTGCAACACTGCTTTCAATAAATGAGGAAAGTTCTTTCGGAAGGGCACAGAATGTATAGAATGCTACATACATTGTATTGGGAGAGGGGAAAGCTTAATGAATATAAGAAACAAGAAAAAAAAGAACTTATGATCCTTATGATCCTAAGAATTACTATGAAAATTAAGGTGATATGACAGCCACTTATTACTTTATTACTCATCAAAAATTCAGAGAATTCTCAAGCACTCTATCATCTTCCCTATCACAGTGAGTTAAGCATTTTCTTTGTTAAGGATTATTCCTTTTTTCATGCCCTTCTACCTTCCCTCTTCCTCAGCACCTTTTTTTTTCAGTAATCATGCCCTTTCTTTAATATATCCACAATCTACCCCTCTCAACAGATTTTTTTTCAGCTGTGTACCAATAGATTGTTCAATGAACACTGTCCTTACAGTTACCTAAATTCATAATCTTGGAATTATATTTAATCTCTACTTTCATCCTCATGTTTCAATAGATAGTGTGTCTCATGGATCTTAGCTTTAAAAAAAAAAATTCTCTTATCTATTCTCAAGTCATAACCTTGATGTTCTCATTTGGATCTTCATTTTAATTTCCCAGAGTATTATTAAACATGTCCTGTCATGTCACTTCCTTATTCATCAACATTCAATGTTTGCTAATTATCCTGGTGATCTTTCTAATAATCTTGCTGTCTACACCAGATACATGCACTGGAGGACTTAAGCCTTTTCGGCCCTGGGACTTCCATATTTGGGCTTCACTTGTCCTTATTGGTGAGATATATGCATACATACACATACATATACATATATATGTTCTAATGTACAGTTCGTGTATACAGACTGACTCCAGTCATGTTTTACTTTACTCATGAGCCGCTCCCACCTCCAACTCTGCTTTCCACATCTTTGATACTTGAAATGGTATGTGTCAGTTTACTCCCCAGTAGCTCCAATGTATTGCTGTAACTGTACCAATCAAAAAGCCCCTCTTTCCTTATGTGCATTGCATCACCCTGTTAGAATGTAAGCTATTTGAAGGTAGAACCTTCTTGAAAGAAGATTTTTCTTCATTTTTCACAAAACATTTTTCTGCTTTAATTTTTATTTCTGCTGTTTCCAGTACTTATCACCGTGGTTAATACATAGTGAATGTATAATAAAAACTTCTTTAAAAATCCATTCATTTAATTTTTGTATGAAGAAATCCACTCATTTCCCTCCCCTCCAGCAAAGTAAGAAGAAAGCTGATGTAAAAACGTGAATCAATTGGGTTCCTAACACAATTTGTTTAAATAGGGCTGCAAATGAAATTATATTCTGTGTTCTTTGTAGGATTCTAGTAAAAAGTTGTTTTCAGAAACGTCTTAGAGTAACCCACATGCAATATAGGAAAAGTGACGATGCACAGGGTTAACTGAAGAATTGTGCCCCATGATTTAACTTGATTGCATGTCCAAGCTGTTTAATGCTATATTTTTTGCTGAACTAAAAATCATTCAACCTTTTTATGAAGAAGTTTCCGGAAGCGAAAATCTTTTCCATCATTCTTCCTTCTTCATTTCACTTCTTTCTTCCAGATACTTATGTGAGTTGCTAATTGAATATCTAATGAAAAAAGTTGACACATACCTATGAGATTCTAGCAGGTTATTATTATTGAGTGAACCTGTATACCTTTTTGACTGGACTGAATTTTTAATAAGTAAACCTGATGGTTGTTTTAAAATGCAACTCAGTGATTTAACGTAAATATCTACGAAATAAACTGAACTATGGTACTTCAAAAGATTTAGTTTAAATACTGTTTAAAATGAATAAAGCAGCACAGATAACTTCAAGGCCTGTAACAAAAAAAACAAAAACAAAAACAAAACTAAAATCGAATACGTTGTATGTGAAAGGGCTACATCTATCAAAAAAAAAATATAAAGATGGATAAGACTAGACCTGTGATTTAATTAATAAAGAAAAGTCTCAGGGAAGGAAAATTCTTCTACCAGTACAGATTACAGACTTTGCTGAAACATAATCTTATTGCTATATCTGGATTTCTTTTCCTCAGAGTCACACAAGGAGTACGTATTAGAGGTAGCATTTGAACTCAGGTTGTCCTGTTTTCAAGGCCAGATCTCTATCCTACATTCCTTCTTTTATTAAAAAAAATACAGCTGTCTTTCAACATGATCTGTGATATTGTCATTCAAGTACAATGCAGGACGTAATGGACACTATGCAAAAATGAGGTACTCCCTCCACATGCATGTGTGTATATATATATATATATATATATATATATATATATATATATATATATATACATGTATATGTATGGATATGTATATACGTATACATGTGTATGCATATACACACATACACATACACACACATATACACACATACATATATATGCAGATATACATCCAAACATACATGTATACACATGTATATACACAAGTGTGAATGTCCATATATAGGCATGTATAGACATATATACATGTGTATATATATATATATATATATATATGTTTCTATATGTCTATCTCCACGTGCAAACATCCATATGTCTTGTGTGTTTATATAGCTATGAGAGTTATAAGAAAAAATGAGTTGATCTCTGTCCTCAAAGAGTGGAGGGTTCAGCCTTTTATTTAATCAGTGTTTTATTGACTATTGAAATGTAAGGTACAGTTTTTGTTTAAATGCACTATTTTTAAAAATTAATTAGTTTATTCATTTTTAGTTTTCAGCATTCACTTCCACAAGATATTGAATTCCAAATTTTCTCCTCATCTCTAACCACACCTACCCCAAGACAACGAACATTATAATTACCCTTTTCCCCAATCTGCCCTCTCTTCTATCACACTCCTCCTTTCCCATATCCCTATCATCTCTCTTTTCTTGTAGGGCAAGATGGATTTCTATAGCCCGTTATCTGTATTTCTTATTTCCCAGCTGCACGCAAAAACAGCTCTCAAAATTCACTCCTAAATCTTTGAGTTCCAACTTCTTTCCCTTTCTCCCTCCCCACACATCCTCATTGTGAAGGCAAGCAATTCAATGTAGGCTATACATGTGTAGTTATGCATAAGACTTTCATAACATCCACGTTGTGAAAGACTAAATATATTCCTTTCCATCCTGTCCTGTCCCCAATTTATTCTATTCTCTCATTTGTCATTGTCCCTTGCCAAAAGTGTTTACTTCTAATTACTCCCTCTTCCCATTTTCCCTCCCTTCTATCATCCCCCCATATTACTTATCCCCTTCTTCCCTTCTTTCTTGTAATGTATGTTAGGTTTTCAAACCAAATTGAGCATGCATGTTATTCATTCCTTAAGCCAAATGTTATGAGAGTAAGCTTTACTTTTTCCCTCTCACCTCTCCCTTTTCATCTCCATCAAAAAAAGCTTTGTCTTGTCTCTTTTATGAGAGATAATTTGGTCCATTCCATTTCTCCCTTTCTCCTCTCAATATATTACTCTCTCACCTGTTAATTTAATTTTTTTAGATATCATCCCTTCCTATTCAACTCACTCTGTGCACTCTGTCTATATATAATCCCTCCAACTACCTAAATACTGAGAAAAATCAGAAAATTTACAAATACTAGTTTTCCATGTAGGAATGTAAATAGTTTACCTTTAGTAAGTCCCTTATAATTTCTCTTTCCTGTTTACTTTTTCATGCTTCTCTTGATTCTTGTGTTTGAAAGTCAAATTCTGTATTCAGCTCTGATCTTTTCATCAAGAATGCTTGAAAGTTCTCTGTTTCAACGAATGACCATTTTTCCCTCTGAAGCACTATATTCAGTTTTGCTGAGTAAGTGATTCTTAGTTTTAATCCTAGTTCTTGTGACTTCTGGAATATCATATTCCAAGCCCTTCAATCTCTTATTGTAGAAGCTGCTAGGTCTTGTGTTATCCTGATTGTGTTTTCTCAGTACTCGATTATTTCTTTCTGGTTACTTGCAATATTTTCTCCACCTGAGAACTCTGGAATCTGACTACAATACTTCTACAAGTTTTTCTTTTCAGATGTCTTTCAGGAGATGATTGGTGAATTCTTTCAAAATTAATTTACCCCCTGGCTCTAGAAAGTCAGGGCAGTTTTCATTGATAATTTCAAAAAAGATGATGGCTAGGCTCTTTTTTTATCACAGTTTTCAGATAGTCCCATAATTTTTAAATTGTCTCTCGGAGACCTATTTTCAAAGTCAGTTGTTTTCCAATGAAATACTTCACCTCCTCTTCTATTTTTTCATTTTCTTTTGGTTTTGTTTTGTAATTTCTTGGTTTCTCATGAAGTCATTAGCTTCCATCTACTCCATTCTAATTTTTAAAGAACTACTTTCTTCAGTGAGCTTTTAAACCTCGTTTTCCATTTGCATAATTCTGCTTTTTAAGGCATTCTTCTCCTCACTGGCTTTTTGGACCTCTTTTGCCATTTGAGTTAGTCCATTTTTAAAGGTGTTATTTTCTTCAGCATTTTTTTGTGTCTCCTTTAGCAAGCTGATGACTCGCTTTTCAAGATTTTCTTCTATCACTCTCATTTATCTTCCTAATTTTTCTTCTATCTCTCTTACTTGATTTTCAAAATCTCTTGTGAGCTCTTCCATGGCCTGAGACCGTTGTAGATTTATTTTGGAAGTTTTGCATGAACAAGTCTTGACTTTGATTTCCTCCTCTAATGGTATGCGTTGTTCTTTGTCATCTGAAAAGATGGGGGAAAATACTTGTTCACCAAGAAAGTAACCTTCTATAATCTTGCTTTTTTCCCATTTTTGGGCATTTTCCCAGTAGGTTAATTGACTCTTGAATCCTTTCTCAAGTGGAGGGTATACTCTAGGGACCTCTAAGTTCTCAGTTCCTCCAAGGTGGTACAATCAAGGGAGAGGAATTTACTCCTCTCCTGGCCTCTGCTCTGGTCTGGAAGTAACCAATAATTTTTCTGCTCAGGATCTGTGAGTAGGGGTTCACATCCACATCAAGCTCCATCACACCAGTGCTCCTCCTCACCCCAGGACCACCAGTCAGACTTGAGATTCAGATCAGAAGCTCGATTCTCCCATGCTCTTTAGACTGAGGGCTCCAAATATGGATGCTCCAGCTGTCTGGGACCAGTGCTACGATCGCACACTGTTCCCTTCTTTCCCAGGTGAAAGATCTTTCTCACTGACCTTTGAAGCTATCTCTGGCATTTGTGGGTTGAGGAATCTGGAAACTTCAACTGCTACCTGGGATTCCATTCTCTTAAGCCTGCTCCAGTCCTGTCCCTGCAGCACGGCATGGCCAAGCCTAGGCTGCACTCTGTTCTGAGCCCAATATGACAGACTTTTATTGTCAGCCTTCCAGGCTGCCTTTGGCTGGGAATCCTCTTAACTGTGTCATTTTGTGACTTCTGCTACTCTAATATTTGTTTAGAGTCATTTTACACATATTTTATGGGCTTTGATGGGTTAGTGTTAGGTTTAAGTTTCCTTCTACTCTGCTATCTTGGTTCCACCTCTAAAGTCACTACTTTTTTTTCCAAATATGTCATCATAATTTCTTTGTTTTTCGGGAATTTTTTGTTGTTGTGGTTGTTTTTTGCTAGGAGACTTATGATGCTTATGCTGTCTCTGTGCACTTTATTCTCAGATACAGTGGCTTTGGATAGCTTGGATTTTGTGTGTTCTTTCAATTCTGTTGGCTTTTGCTTGTCTTCTGCCAAAGTGTTTTCCAGTTTGTTCCTTTGCAAGGGATTTCTATCAATTATTTATTATTATTATTATTATCAAACAGTAGTAGTAGCTGTTATTCTTATTGTAACAGTACTGTTGTATTTATTTATTTTAAACTATGTTCTGAATTTCTGATTACCGAACTAAGTGCACACACGATTTATTTCTCCTTTCAGATCATTTGGAGTTAACTCTTAATCTCTAAGGAGCTGGCACAATTCTCTTTTTCATTAGATTATTTTGGTTAATTTTCTTTCATAGTTTAGAAGCTATGGATATCCAGATTGCTTTTAATGTTTCACTCATTCCTTTTGCACTTTATATTATTCTCTGTTGATCTATCCATTTATAAATTGAGTTTTTTCTTGTTTTCTCTTTTGATTTATTATTGTTGTTGTTTTTCCTTTCAATTTTTCTCTTCTATTTATATGATCACTTGAATGCTGTTTACCTTAGCATTATTTGACTCCTCAGTTTTTCATTCCTTCACAGTTTCCTGAAGTTAAACATCCTGGTTCTCTTTTGTTGTTGTTGTTGTTGTTGTTTTCATATTAACTGTGTGTATGACAATCAAGTCAGAGACCTTATCCAGAGTTAAATGTTTATATGCATCTATGGGGTGGACTATCTCTAGCTACTCTCCAGTTCCCTTTACCTCAGGAAATGAAGTTGTTTCCCTTTGTCCTTTAGCTGATTCTTTACTATGCTCTGCACATCCTATACCTTCTAGTCCTTCAAATCACTCTCCTTTTCTTTTAAGTGGGTAGTTGGAATCAGTATCTTCCAACTCTTGTGGTGATATGGGGGTCCTGGAATTAGCCATGTGGGGAACAGGAAAGGATCTTTTCAGATGTTCCCTGAATCATAAGCTTGAAAATTTTCTTGCCCTTACTGTGTTTATCACATGGAATAATAGGATGGAGTTTGGGCTTGTAGTGTAAATTCAGTGGAAGTTTTAAGTATTTAAATTTTCCCACATTATTTCATATCTCATTCGTGTTATATATGTCACATAATTTCCTTGGTTAAGGTACTTAAATTGCTAGAATTTTGCTCAAAGCAATTACTCCACCATCTTTCAGGCAATATAAAATCGGGCTACTATTATATATTTTTTTAATGAATTTATTTACTTTTAACATTCATTTTCACAAAATTTTGGGTTCCAAATTTTCTCCCCATTTGTCCCCTCCCCCCACCCCAAAACATCGAGCATTCTAATTGCCCCTATCACCAATCTGCCCTCTCTTCTAAAATCCCTCCCTTCCCTTGTCCCCATCTTTTCTTTTGTCCTGTAGGGCCAGGTAACTTTCTGTACTCCATTACCTGTATTTCTTATTTCCTAGTAGCAAGAACAGTATTCGACTGTTGTTCCTAAAACTTTACTCTTCATCCCTCCCTTCCCACCCATTACCATTGGGAAGGCAAGCAATTCAATATAGGCCATATCTGTAGTTTTGCAAATGACTTCCATAATAGTCATGTTCTGTAAGACTAATTATATTTCCCTCCATCCTATCCTGCCCCCCATTGCTTCTATTCTGTCTTTTGATGCTGTCCCTCCCCAAGCGTGTTGACTTCAAATGGTTCCCTCCTCCAATTGCCCTCCCTTCCATCATCCCCGCACCTTGCTTATCCCCTTCTCCCGCACCTTCCTGTGCTGTAAGATAGGTTTTAATACCCAAATGAGTGTGAATTTTATTACTTTCTTTAGTCGAATATGACGAGTAAACTTTATATTTTTCCCTCACCTCCCCTCTTTTTCCCTCCACTAAAAAGTCTTTTCCTTGCCTCTTTTATGAGAGATAATTTGCCCCATTCCATCTCTCCTCCCAATATATTTCTCTCTCACCACTTAATTTCATTTTTTAAGATATTATCCCATCCTATTAAATTCACTCTGTGCTCTCTGTCTCTCTCTGTGTGTGCATGTGTGTGTGTGTGTGCGCGCGTGTGTGTGTGTGTGTGTGTGCAATCCCACCAACTACCCAGATACTGAAAAGTTTCAAGAGTTACAAATATTGTCTTTCCATATAGGAATGTAAACAGTTCAACTTTAGTAAGTCCCTTATGACTTCTCTTTGCTGTTTACCTTTTCATGCTTCTCTTCGTTCTTTGTGTTTGAAAGTCAAACTTTCTTTTCAGCTCTGGTCTTTTCATCAAAAATGCTTGAAAGTCCTCTATTTCATTGAAAGACCATTTTTCCTCCTGAAGTATTATACTCAGTTTTGCTGGGTAGGTGATTCTTGGTTTTAGTCCCAGTTCCTTTGCCTTCTGGAATATCATATTCCACTCCCTTCAAGTCCTTAATGTAGAAGCTGCTAGATCTTGTGTTATCCTGATTGTATCTCCACAGTACTTGAATTGCTTCTTTCTAGCTGCTTCCAATATTTTCTCTTTGACCAGGGAATTCTAGAATTTGGCCACAATGTTCCTAGGAGTTTCTCTTTTTGGATGTCTTTCAGGTGGTAATCAGTGGATTCCTTGAATACTTATTTTGCCCCCTGATTGTAGAATATCAGGGCAGCTTTCCTTGATAATTTCATGAAAGATGATATCTAGGCTCTTTTTTTGATCATGGCTTTCAGGTAATCCCATAATTTTTAAATTGTCTCTCCTGGATCTATTTTCCAGGTCATTTGTTTTTCCAATGAGATATTTCACATTATCTTCCATTTTTTCATTCTTTTGGTTTTGCTTTGTGATTTCTTGGTTTCTCATAAAGTCATTAGCCTCCATCTGTTCCATTCTAATTTTTAAAGAACTTTTTTCTTCAGTGAGCTTTTGAGCCTCCTTTTCCATTTGGCTAATTCTGCTTTTTAAAACATTCTTCTCCTCATTGGCTTTTTGAATCTTTTTTGCCAATTGAGTTAGCGTATTTTTCAAGGTGTTATTTTCTTCAGCCTTTTTTTGGGTCTCCTTTAGCAAGCTGTTGACCTGCTTTTCATGCTTTGCTGGCATCCCTCTCATTTCTCTTCCCAGTTTTTCCTCCACCTCTCTAACTTGAATTTCAAAATCCTTTTTGAACTCTTCCATGGCCTGAGCAAATTGAATATTAATTTTGAATGTTTGGGATACAGAAGCCTTGACGTCTGTGTCTTTCCCTGATGGTAAGCATTGTTCTTCCTCATCTGAAAGGATGGGAGGAGATATCTGTTCACCAAGAAAGTAACCTTCTATGATCTTGTTTTCTTTCCCCTTTTCTGGGCATTTTCCCAGCCAGTGACTTGACTTCTGAGTATCCTCTCCACACCCACCTGGCCTCCTGATCTGCCCAGCTAGCGCTTAGGGGCTGAGATTCAAATGCTTCCTCCCAGCCTCAGGGCTTTCAGTGGGGGTGGGGCTGCTATACAGTGTGCGATTAAGTTTAGGTCCTCAGATGGGCACATGGCCTCCACACAGGGCTCAATTCCCTCAGGGGGTTTATTCTGAGACCTTCAACAATGGATCCGAGCTCCTACCTGCCTTGGGAGCCCTTGTCCACTGCCGCCTCCCCTGCTGCCTCCCAAGGGGGCCTGAGTTATGGGGACACCCCATTCCCCTCCCTGGGAGCCAAAAAGATTCTCTCACTTACCTTTGGTGCCTGTGGGTGGAGGGACCTGCTCGGCTGCTGGAGATTTTGTCCCTGAGGCCTGCTCAGATCTGCTCCCTTAGGTGGTGAACAGCCAAGGAGGGCTGGGCTCTGCTCCTGATCCGGTGCACGATGGACCTTTTTTGTCAGTTTGTCAGGTCTCTCTGGAACAGAAATCTCCTCCCCCCGTTGTTCTGTGGCTTCTGCTGCTCCAGATTTTGTTGGGAGTTCTTCTTTACAGGTATTTTATGCGCTGTGGGTTGGAGCTAGCGTATGTGTGTCTTTCTACTCCACCATCTTGGCTCCTCCCCCCTAGGCCTACTACTATATTTTAAAAGAGAAAGAAAATAAAGAAAAATGTATGGGAATCAAGGTCAAATGTAATGATGATAATCAAGAAAGTCATTATGATAACAATAATGATGATTACACCCAGATAGCAACTACTATGTAACACTTCACAACTATTAATTCATTTGATTTGATCTTCATGATGGTCTTAGGAGGTAGAGACTATTATTATCCCCATTTTATAGTTAAAGAAATTGAAGTTAGTTAGAAGATGTCAAGTTCCTTCACCAGAGTTATATAGCTAAGAAGCGTCTGAGAGTGGATTTGAACTCAGGTATCCATCATTCCAGGCCCAGTGCTCTATTTTATGTGTCACCTAGATGTTGAACTGATAGAAATTCAGAGATTCCCGTAATGATCATTGAACAAAAGTATCCTGCTTGCTTTTGTTGATTAATTCTTCTGTTTTTTCTTATTAAAGGATAAGCATTCTCAGTGAGATTCTGCCAATTCTTCCTTTATTGTGTATATTTATTTATAAAAACATGGGGTTTTTTTTTAGTTAATAAGTATCAAGTTCATAGCAATTTGCTAAAAGATACGTGCATCAGCTTGACTTATGTTTTTCTAAAACCATATTGTTCTTAGAGTATGATACACTATTTGATCAAGTTTCTTGAACTTATGGATATATTCAAGTACATATTTCAGTTTAAGATAATGAAAGCTTTATCAAAATGTGCATATATAATCTACAAGCATTAACATATTATACTTCCATAATCTATTAGCACTTTAACACAGATTAATTTATTAGACTGACAGGTAAAAAAGTCCCCAGGAAAGAAAGACACATGCATTTGTAAAGGAATGAAGAGGACCCAAGAAATTCAACAGATGAAACACTGTCAGTAGTGGGAAGACCAAGGTAGACTCCCACAGTGATAGGTTCTGTGTAATCAGGAGGTAGCACGAGGACAGTAGATGCCTAGTATATGACTTTGTAAGGGTGAGAAATAAAGGGTTGGGAAGTAGTGGAGGAAAGATGATAACAAGAAACAATGTGATACTAAAAGTAAATTTGCCTAGTCCTGAATTTTGCTAGACTGATTTAATTCAGTCATAATTATTTAAGTAAATTGTAGTCATTTAGAGGCTGATTCATACTTAGCATGTGCCAAACTCTTGTTCATTTCCTTGAGGTGCACATGGCATATACTTCTCTCACTGAGTCTAGTTTAATAGCTTGAACTTAAAATTGTAAACTTAATTATGAAGTAAAATTATGAACTTAAAAAAATAGGCACTTATAATTATGATTAATAATGATAATTGGGCAGCTAGGTTGTACAGTGGGAACTTGGAGATAGGGAGATTTGAGTTCAAACCTGGACTCAGATAGTTACTAGCTGTGTGACCCTGGACAAGTCACTTAACATCTGTTTCCCTCAATTTCTCATCTACAGAATAGGGATACACTCCATCCATCTTTGCAAAGAAAATCACATGTACATAGTTCATGGGGTCATGAAGATGTATATTGTTGCACAATTGAATAACAATAAGAACAATGATAATTAAATTAAAGTCCCCAAATATAATTGAATCAAGGTCACCAAGTAGGCATATACTGTGATTCACATCTCTAATTTCTATTTCATTCAATCATAGATTATTTTTCTTGTTGGAATCCACATAGAAATGAAATGTGGCTTCTCAAATCTAAAAAGATGGCAGATCATTAAAACATAATGAATTTTGGGGAAAGTTTTACAAGTTTCTCAGTCTTACAAAGAATTAAATAAGCCTTACAAGGAAAAAGACAGAGACAATGAAGTGCTGTTGATACAATATAAGATGCAGAGCCAGGAAATCTTCAGGCCAAATCTCAGCTCAGATACCTATTAACTGTGTGAACTTGTGACCCTCAGTTCTCTCACTTGTAAAATGAAAGTGATTATAATGGCTATAATCACAGAATTTTTGTGAACATCAGTTAGTTAACTGAATAATAAACATTTGTTACGTGTCTAATATCTGGTAGGCATTACGATAAGCACCAGATCAAATGAGATAATGCCTGCAAAGCAATTTATAAATTTTAATTTCCATATAAATGCTAGTTATTATTTTGATTTGATATATCTGCATTTCTTTTTATATATCTATTGCTATTACCAAAAAAAATTACCTGGTTAACAACTGTTCCAGTCACATTTGAATAAGCAGGGGCCTTTCTATTCAAATTATTCCTTCATTTTGATATTCTGGTCATGATGAAAAATTCTCTGCCTCCCTCCCTCCTCTCCTTCCTCTCCCTCCCTCCCTCCCTCTCTCTCTCTCTCTCTCTCTCTCTCTCTCTCTCTCTCTCTCTGTCTGGCTATCTGTCTTTCTCAAGAAATAGCTACTTACTAAGTGCCCAGTACACTTCAAGCACAGTGCTTAAAACTGATTTAAGACAATCGCTGCTCTTGAGATGTAATCCAATTCGGGAGATAAAATGAAAATAATTATATACAAATAAGCTCCATACAGGATAAATAAGAAATAACAAACAACGGGATTACATTAGAATTTAAAGAGATTGAGCAAACCTTCCTATAAAAGGGAGGATTTCATGTGGGACTTAAAAGAAACTAGGGAAGTTGAGGATGAAGAATGTGTTCTGGGCGTGGAAGGTAGCAAGTGGAAATGCCCAGAACTAGAAACAGAAATATAAGGACATGGGAGATCCTGATCAATTTAATGTATCCCCCAAATAAAACTGATGAGATTACAGCATGTCTGTGTGCTTTTGGAGCAATTAAGCACTCATCCCAAAGAAAATTTCTTCAACATGGAGATCCTTTCTCTCAAGGAGTTTGATATTCAATGGGGGTGGGATAGGGAGTGAACACACACACAAATAATAGTGACAAAAGAAAAAAATGGAGAAATAAATATAAAGGTGCAGACATAGTGTTATGAGAAATTTGAAGATGGAGAGAACATTTGAAGAGTTAGCATCTAATTTAGGATTTGTGAAAAAGAAAGAAACCCAAAAACCTTTTGAGTGAATTGATGGAAGGAAAGAAAGGAGGAATTCATTTCAGTACATATGGAAGTCCTCTAATATACTTACATTTTTTATAAGAACAAGGCATCTTGGGCTTTCCTTACAACCTTATGGGGCTACATGGCTTTTTACCAAAGGAACGTATCATCTTTGTATATAGTTCATGACATTCAACAATGGAGAGGTAAAGCAGTTCCCTTACCAGTATTATTCAGATGGAGTTTGAGCTTAAATTGCATTTCTCATTATAGGAATATGGTATTTAATTAAGTTAGTAATGAAACTTACAAGCTCTGCCTATGCTCCAGTTTTTAATCTGACAGCTCTCTACTTCAGTATTGGAAGCAATATGATCCATTAAATAATGTAAATTAAAACTAGATCCTATAAAGGAAGAAATTCTATTTCAATGACAATATTTATGTTTATAATTTTGCTGTTATTTACTCCTATTAAGAGCACAGTGGATTATTTCTAAAGTTACTTTAATTGTAAGAAATCAGTACACATGTTAAAGAAAATTGACAAACTGAAGGCCATAATGCAAGTAAGATTATTTTTTATATAAACAATGCCACAACAACGATTGTATTTTATTTTCATTTGATTATACCATTCAGGAATTGGAATAAAAGTTTGCTTTATTTTTTATCAGGAAACCTTAGAGGTGTAGGTAGCCAACATGTATCCAAATTTCCTCAAAGAGGATCTCATAGTATTTCCTCTTTTATATCAGGCATTCACTGTTTCTCCCCTAGATAACTATAAAAGTGTTTAGGTTTTTACTCTCATAGACATTCTTACATCTGGTCTCCCTCTACACCAATCTATATTGCAAATTGGTATCAAGGTGATGTTCCGAAAATTTTGGTCAGCTTGATGTTCTCCATAATAAATTCAATTTGCTCTCTTATTGAAAAGATGAAATACAAACTCATTTATTTGACTTTTAAAGATGTCGACAAACAAACCCTAATTTAGCTTTCAACTTGTATTATATATTTCAGTCTATGGTCCTTTTATTCTCTTTAGGGTACCACCAAACTGGTCTTCATGCCATTTCACTTACAAGACTGTATATCTTGTTTCTGGACCTTTGGAATGGCTTTTGTCCTGGGGTGGAGAAAAAATGATTCTGTAAAGAAGCACTCAGCAGAGTTCTTCTAACATTTCCCTCTAAACAACTTTAAAAGTAATGCCTCAAATTAAATTTCACAGTGGCAGAGTCAATAAAATGTCAGAGTGAGACATTCTTCCGGCCCCAGAGAAAGTAGGAAGGTAGATAAAAGAAAGCAGTCATTAGAAGCAAAACAAACATTTATAAAGGGTCAGCATTAAAAAAAAAAATAGAGGATTCACAGAAGAAAATAGGATATAGAGAAATGCAAAGTTAGTAGTCATAACTGCTCACGTGAATATGATGCGCTCACCCATAAAACAAATAAAGATAGCAGAACGGAAAACAAAAACAAAGCAAAACAACAACAAAAAACCCCCAAGAAAATAGAACCTAACAATATGTTGTTTACAAGAAACAGGCTTGAAGTAGAGACATGAATACAGAGTTAAAATAAGAGATTGGAGCAGAATCATTTCACCTGAGGCAAAAAAGGCAAGGCTTTGTGATTTCATGGAATCAAAATTATTCATTTCACTTCCTGTGATTTTTTATATCTCTTCCTTGGTCATAAACTCTTCCCCTATCCATAGAACTGAAAGGTATATTTTTTGCACATTCCACCAATTTACTTATACTATCTAAATATATACATCATGTATCCATTTTGACCTTCTCTTGGTTGAGGGTCTGAAATATTGTTCTACGCCTATTTTTTTTTCAAACTGCTTTCCAGTTTTCCCAGGAACTTTTGTCACATTCCATCTTTGGGTTTTTCAAACGTGAGACCACTATCATTGTTTACTACTGCGTACAGTGTATCTGATCTATTCCACTGATCCACCACTAAATTGCTCAGTCAGTGCCAGATTCTTTTAATGATTAGCATTTTGTAATACTATTTGAAATTTGTCTAGGCTGCCTTGCTTCACATTTTTTTTTCATTGACCCTCTTGATATTCTTAACCTTTTGTTCTTTCAGATGAATTTGATTATTATTTTTCTGCCTTCATAAAATGATTATTAGGTAATTTAATTGATGTGGCACCACATAAACAAATTAATTTAGGTAGAATTGTCTTATTCATTATTTTGATTCAGCTTAACGATGAGCAATTTATATTTGTCCACATGTTTAGATCTATCATTTTTTAGGTGAAAGCTGTTTTGTGACTTTGTTGATATGTTGCCTGGGTGTCTTGCTGGTAGACTTTCAAGAATTTTATATTTTTTAAAGTATTTTAGATGATTTTTTATTTCTATCTCTTCTTCCTTTTTTTTGCAGTACGTACAACTGTTGATGATTTATACGTGTTTGATTTTATCCTGCAAATTTGATAGATTATATTAATTGTGTCAACTAGTTCCTTTTGTACTTGTTTCTTTAGGGTTCTTTAAATATATCATATCTGTAGAGTGATAGTTTTGTTTCCTTCTTGCCTATTTTTATTGCTCCTGTTTATTTTTTGTCCCCTTATTACTGTAGTTAGAATGTTTAATACAATATTGAACAGTAGTCTAGATAATGGATGTCCTTTCTTTACTTTTGATTTTATTGACAAGATTTCAGGTTTATCAACATTACAGATAATGCTTGGTCTTGGTTTTAGACAGATACAAGCTATCATTTTAGGGAGAGCTTCATGCATTCCTGTTCTTTATTATATTTTTAACAGGAATGGGATTCTATTTTGTCAAAAGCTTTATCTGCATCTATTGATATAATTATATGAGGATTTTTTTATTTATTATGATTATAGTTTTCCTTACATTAAACCAGTATTGTCAAAAGACTGACCTCAAGACAACCATGAAATTAAAGGCGAAAGAAAAAAAGGAAAAGAGAACTTGTTTCTACAGTAAAATGTCTGTTCACATAGAGGGTCCTAATAGGAATAGAGCACCAGGGCTCAGTTGGAAATTATCTTCCTTAACTGAAGGTGAGAAATCAAAATGTTCTTGGTGAAAATTTCTCTTGGCCCTTTTAACATGTCGGGCAACCAAATATATATATATATATGTATATATATATGTATGTATGTATGTATGTATATATACACATATATGTAATATATGTGCATATATGTGTGTATGTGTGTGTGTATGTCCTTGATACACATAGAAAATTCCAGAGAAAAAAAAACTGGACAAAAATTCCAATGAGCTCCTGTTATACCCAGAGCCACCACAATTTGCCTTCATGGTAAAGAATATTCCAAATATACTTGAGAATCACCCATACAAATTCAAGCACGCTACCTTTAAAAAATCTTAAAAAATTCTCATGGATGTAGAACATTCCTCAAAAGGTTTTGAGAATTTCAAGTTGATTATTTAGTGTTTCTAGGCTATCAGGTAAATCTTATACAATGACTCTGGAGTTCATTCTGTTCACAAATAAGCTGTCGGGGCTAATGACATATTAAAGCAATCAGCCTAGATTTGTTTATAACAATAACAATAATAATATGACAGCGCCAATAACAACAATAACGGTGATGATGTTGAAAATGAGAAATGCAAGAACTAAACGTAGATAAATTTTCATAGTATATTTGACACAAATTTCCAGGCATTAGTTTTATATGAATATAAAATACTTCATACTGGTCATATGATATAGAATGCTCATAATGAACACAACTATGAAACGGGATATTTGCATCTAAACTTTCAAATGTGTAAAAGTTATCTTAAACAAATTGTTTTGTCCTATAATGGAAATATACCAGAAAAAGATTGATTACAGCCTAAAACAAACAAGCCCTAATATCTGTTAAATAAATCATTGCAATAGTAGAGTATTCGGGATGAAAATTCCCAGTTGAAGAATTTCCCTAGGGAGTTTCTAAAACTGTACAGATAATCTCAGATATGTACAAGAAAAAAAAGCTCCCACATTGGTGCGCTTCCCTTGGAAACCACTGCCCAAAATTGCTCTCATATTGGGTATTTTGGTCCTTTAGAATAGAGGAAAACTATCTTTAGTTTCAAACTTGCTGTGTCAATCTAGTCTTCCCATAATTATAACAAATGAGATTTCACCAGTGTAACTTGTAACAATGAACATAGCTCAAAACAAAGATATTTAATAAGATGAACAATAATTACAAAACATTCCCCCAAATTGTGATGCACTATTCTGAAAAATGCAGTCAGGGTCCCTTAGAAGAGCAGAAAAAGAGTACACAGTTTGGGGACATGTGACCAGGAAGACTCTTTCCTTTGGTGCTTCTGGATGTTAATATTTTTTTTCCTGCTCATTGAGTACTAAAACCACGGTTTTAATCTGTTCTAGGCAGTGTTTATGACTCCCTGTGTCTCCTCTTCTGTCACAGCTCTACCTGCACTCTATCAAGGTTAGTTTCTTTTGTGAATCTTTGATCATGACTATTGTGTACTGCCAAAGGTCTAACCCTTTCCACTTGTTTTCTTCTTGGGATGTTGCTTCTGCCTGTGTTTTTCTCTTCACAGAGACCATGTGTCTCTGCCCCTTCTGAATACTTTTTAACTATATTTCAAACTCTTCTGTGATTTTTAACTATTTAAAGCCACTTTGATAAATGAAGAAAGAAGTTTTAGAAAAAGAAATATTGTATTCCTCATGCATTGTTGATGAGTTCAATCATTCTGGAAAGCAGTTTAGACCTATGCCCAAAAGGCAATCAAACTATGCATACCCTTTGAACCAGCAACATAACTACCGTATTTATATCTTAAAGAGATCATTAAGAAGGTAGAAGGTCCCATCTGTACAAAAATTTTCGTAGCAGCACTTTATTTGGTGACAAAGAATTGGAAATTGAGGCTATACCCATCAGTTGAGAAATAACTGAACAATTTGTGGTATATTAATGTAATGGGATACTACTATGCTATAAGAAATGATGATCAGGAAGATTTCCAAAAACCCCAGGAAAGACTTACATGAACTGATGCTAACTGAAGTGAACAGAACCAGGAGAACATTATACACAGTAACAACAACATTGTGCGATGATCAACTATGATTGGCTTAGCTCTATTCAGCAATACAATGATCCAAGACAATTCCAAAAGGCTTATGATGGAAAATTATTTCCATATCCAGAGAAAGAACTATGGAGTCTGAATGCCGATGGAAGCATGCTATTTTTATGTTTTTGAAGCTTTTCCCTTTTCTTCTTCTTTTACAACATGACTAATGGGGATATATGTCTACATGATTGCACACGCATAACAAAACAAATTGTTTGCTATCTTGAGGATGGGGGTGAAAGGGAGAGAGGGATAAAAATTCAGAACTCAAAATTTTATAAAAATATACTGTGTTCTAAAAAAAGATACTCTACTATATTCAGTATCTACTACTCAGCAGATGAAATTCTTTTCTTAGATCCTGATAAATAGAGTTATCCCTCTCAGAAACAGCTCTTTGCATTACTGGCTTCTACTGAAATTCCCTACAAAGTCTGCATGTTACCTTTTTAAAAGCAATGGTGGGTGTGACTAATCCTTAACTAACCAACTATCTAGTGATAGTTATCGCTAATACTCTTCCTCTTTCATCAAATTGATACAAATATCACTGTACCTTTTCTTTTGGAACTATCAAAGCCAACAAAATCTAAGAAGTCAACATCTTTTGAATTGAAATGATGTGGATTTTAATATTGACTATACCGTTAACTCTTTGTTTCAGTGTTTTGTTAAAAATTATAGTCTGATGACATTGTTCATTTAAGTAGATTCTTATTGATATCCTTCATTCCCTACCTAAATTGTCCCCAGGATCATTTTCCTTCTTCTTTCCTAGTGAACCTCACCATATAACAAAGTAAAGGAGAAAAACAGAGAGAGAGAGAGAGAGAGAAAGAGACAGACAGACAGACAGACAGACAGACAGAGACAGAAACAGAGGCAGAGAGAGAGAAATAGAGATAGAGCAATAAAACTGATGAATCCTTGAAAAACATGAAAATATATGTAATGTTCAAAACTCATGGACTTCAGCCATTTACAAAGGAATAAGGGTAGGAAGACATCTTTTTTATATCTTCTTTAGAATCATTCTTGCTCTTTGTAATTTTGCAATATTCACTTTCCATTATTTTGTGGTTGCTGTTCTTTCTATTTAAGTTATTATAGTCATTATTTTCTTGACTCTGCTTACTTCACTCTGGATATGGTTTCTAATATCTATCTTGATCTTTACAATTATATGTATCTAAAATGGGAAGTTAAAATTGTAGGTATTAATGGGAGAAATTTTCACCGATCTCTTGTTCACACAAAAGTGTTCAACCAATCAATCATTGTGCTAAACACTGGGAATAAATCAACAAAATATATTCTCTGCCCTCAAGAAGCCTACGATCTAATGGGGGAGATATTATGGAAATAAAAAGAAATCAAGCTACATAAAAGATAAATAAGAAGTTAACAGAGGGAAGAAACTGAAATTGAGGGTTTAGAGAAAGCCTCCTATAAAATGTGACATTTTATTTGAGAATAAAAGGAAGTCAATGAAGTTATTGGTTAGAAGTGTAGGAGAGAGTGTTACATGCATGGGAGCAGGTTGCCTAAAGACAAGATATATCTAGAGAGAGGGAGAAAGAGACAGACAGAGAGACAGAAACAGAGGCAGAGAGAGAGAAATAGAGAAAGAGCAGTAAAACTGACCAATACTTGAAAAGCATGAAAATATATGTAATGTTCCAAACCCATGGACTTCACCCATCCACAAAGGAATAAGGATAGGAAGACGTCCTGTTTATATCTTCTTTAGAATCATTCTTGCTCTTTGTAATTTTGCAATACAAAAAATGAGGTACAAACTGAAGGCCATTTTCACTGAATCAAAGAATTCATGTGAAGGAGTAAGGTGTATGA
Organism: Notamacropus eugenii; assembly: GCF_028372415.1. Taxonomy (NCBI): domain Eukaryota; kingdom Metazoa; phylum Chordata; class Mammalia; order Diprotodontia; family Macropodidae; genus Notamacropus; species Notamacropus eugenii. Next base: position 325,660,331 of record NC_092874.1, on the reverse strand, counting down.
AGACTGGAACGATAGGAGGGGATTGGGTTAAAGGTTTTGAAAGCTGAATAGAACATTTTGTATCATTTGTTCCTGGATGCAGTAAGAAGACTAGAGTTTATTGAGTTAAGGGTAGGAGGAGTGGGATGACATAATCAGACCTGCTTTTTTAGGAAAGTCATGTTAGTTGCTGTTGGAAGATAGACTGGAATGAGGAGAGACTTGAGTCAGGCATTTCTGATGCCATTTCTTTTCCTTAGGAACAATGCACAGAAAAATTTAATAGCAATGACATCACTGTCGGATGGGTGAAGCTGCTCCTAATTTGGGACAATTCATTCCTAGTCTGTTTTGCTGCTAAAATGGGCTGCTTCATGGCTAGATTATCCAATTGTCCTCTTCTTCAGCTGAGTGAGCTACTCTTCCCTTGGATTTTTCTGCTCCTTTGTTAGGTCAGACCACTTCTCTTCATTGCTGAGTTAGTTCTGTACCCTTACAGAAAGGATAGAGAACTTTAGCAAAAGGTGAAGAGAAGGGTAAAGCTTTTTTTTTTTTCCTCATCAGGATCTGAGGTTTATTCTTAGACCTACTTTCATAGCATTGTTATGAGAGTTTTTTATTTCTTTCATTAATTTTTATTATTTAGGGCTCAGGGCCATTCCTCTTGCAACTTTTGGGTAACTACAAGCCTACATTCTATTAATATCAATCTCATTTAATCAAAACCTGATACCTGGAATAATAATGCTAAGGGAAGTCTATTTAACATTCATTTAATAGAAGTCAAAGGGGAGTTGAAGTTCTCCAAAAGTGTTTTAGTTATATGTTAGCTCCTCTAAGTTAATGATTTCCCTGACATTAGTGTTCTTAGTTATCTTGATGATGAAAATTGCCATCCCCCCAATCAGTCAATTAAAAACCATCTAAACAGTGGTTAAACTGTAAGATGACTTATTTTACATAGAGAATCTATATATATCCTTAAAAATGTATGAGATTATGACTTTGCTTCACTAAATTTGCTCAATTTTTGACACTGAAGGAAGTATAGGACTATGGATATGACTTCTCTTTAAATTTTATTGCCTAAGAAGAATCTGAAATATAGAAATATTTAAAATAATTATTGTTCTGTCACTGATATAATTTTGTCTATAAGATATCTTGATAGAATCGCAATAGGAATTCAGATTCATTTTTTTGCCTTACATCTGAACTTTTGCTTAAGTATAATATGAAATCTAGCTTTTTCTCACTTCTCTAATTTCTGCATTGTGGCAGATTTATTTTGGCAGCCATTATCTAACATATGAACTCAAAGAGGAGATATTTCTTTCATAACAAATTTAGTAAATCTAAAAATGACATATAGTATTATTGTAAAGACCAAGGTTTCTACTTCAGAAGTTCTACTATGTACACAATGTCATATTTACCTTGGAGATTTTGAAGGTGAAAATTCAGTTGAGCTGTTGACTGACAGCTGTCCAAAAATCATAAAAATGGGGGGGGGGGTTTAAATCTTTTTTTGTACGTCATATGTATTTATGCATATTGTATTGTATGTTTTTGTTTGTTCCTTACAATTGAATAATTAGTCTTTTGGAGTCTGAAGTTTGGTAGCTGCTCAGACATTCTGATATACATGGTGCTGTAATTCAGGTGTTTAATGCAAGGGAGTGGACTGAAAAACTGAACAGGCAAAACAAAGAATTGGCATTTTTTTCCCAAATCACGTGCCTTGTTTGCCTCAATGCCTTGTACTCACTTCACCTTTTATTCCCCACTGCAGTCACATAAGCAAGAGATTTATCTGTTTATTTTGGCCATTATCCCTTGTTTGATTTGGATTGGTCTCCAAGTGGTGCTTCCTACCAATGATTAATTAGATATTGTTCATTGACTCTGGTCTGGTATAAAGCACAATAAGGATTTAATTTAATTTCTTGCCCGGACCTAGTTCCTGGTTTTGATCACTGGTCAAATGATCCTGGTAATAAAGAACATCTGGCATTTACCTCAATGTCATACTGAGGATAGATCAGGAATTATGTGGGAATCTCATTGCTTCTGTATACTGTCTCAATTTATTTTGCAGAGCTATTGCTTCTAATAACAACAAATCTTTGGATTGATATAAAATATATTTTGAAGATTTTACTAAATTAGTTTCAGTCATTATGATTATTAAATTAATTAATAATTACTTTTAAAATTAATTATAATTTTAAATTATTGGATTACTTAATTGATTAAAAATTAGTTGACTAATTTGGAGGAAAACAAGTTTTCATTTCAATTAATCCAAATTATTAAAAGCCTACAGTGAAAATATTTGGACAACATTAATTTCAGGGAATAGATATCTTTGGCCATGAGGAAGATGTTTTGATTTTTACACCCAGCAAGGGTTTAGATTGGCTATAGAAAATTAATACATTTAACAAATGGCTGACTGACTCATTTGGGCACACTGTAAGATTCAAAAATTCTTCCTAAAAATTGAAAAATACACTGTCAAACAATCAACTTTGGCGTCTATCTCTACAGATGTGCCCAAGGGCTTTGATAATCAGAAGAAAAACACCTTCTTATGTTCTCCCAAACTTCCAAAACTATAAAATCCCCAAATTCTTCCCATGAAAAGTGATAGAAGAATAATAAAGGGGCACAAAGTTTGGGACCTTGACCAAGGTGCAGATTAGCATCCTATAAAAGACTGGGGATGACCAAAAACAATCTTAAGTTTATGCAAAGATTGAGGATTCCAACAATTCAGTTGTGATCAAAATAGTGCTAGATTTGCTGATAAGTAGAGCTGCAGATAATATTTCTTATAATTTAACATAAGCCCCTGAGTGAGACACTAAAAACCCTGAGAAAATTATGTCCCTCACTACCTATGTCGATAACTTTAGACTAGGAGACAAAAGGAAAAATGAATTGAACAAGAATCTCAACAAATAAGGCTGTTCCCAGCGGTACCTTCTTTGACTTTTACCTCTAGCAGGAGCAAATGAAAGTAATGACTGCAATTATCACAATTACAGACCCCCAGAGGAGGCCAAAACAGAGCCTCAGGCTTCCAGAATGTGCAGGCTTCTATTCTAATGGTGCATGTCTGCATTGTGTGCAGAAAGAACATTGGAAATGTGACTGCCCCTTTCTATCTCCTGATATTATTCCAAGTCCTTTGATTCATCTGATACCCTGAAATATTTTTATTCTAGGGTAAAGAGGAAAATGTGATTTTGTTCAGTCATTTTCAGTTACATATGTCTCTGTTACCCTATTAGTGGTTTTATTGGCAAAGATACTGGGATGGTTTTCCATTTCTTTCTGCAGAGCATTTTTCAGAGGAGGAAACTGAGGCAAACAGGGGTAAATGAATTACCCAGAGTCACACAGCTAGTAAATATCTGAGGCCACACTTAAACTAAAAAAAAAGTCTTCCTGAGTTCAGGTTTGATTCTCTATCTATCACACCATCTAGCTGTTCTGGAAAGTGGAATGAGTCAACACTGTTTTTTCAGGTAATTAACATTTTTATAGATAAATCATCTTTTATTGCTCCTTGAATTGGATGCTGAACTCCACTTGTCAATGAGTAGTGATCTACTTACACAAATCCTTTGATTAGATTTTCAGTGGCAGAAAGGTTTTCCCAAGAAGCCGGAGAAATTGCGAGATTATTTCTTTTCAGTCTTGTCAACCATTAAGAGATTGGAGTACAGAGATAAAGCAAAAACAAAAAGGAAAATTTGCGGTAATATAAATGATGTAGAGATCAGATTTGTAACTAAAATGTAATCATTATTCGAAATTTCTAAATTACAGTTTGAATGTTTTTGTAAATACTGAAATCTAGTGGGTTTTTTGCCTGTTATGTGTTGGAAGGAAGGTTTGTGGTTCTTTAGAAATGAGATTACATGGAAATAATTCTTAAGACATTTTCATCACTCTCTTGATCAATCGTTTTGTTAAAATGTTATTTCATCTCCTAAAGAGTGCTAAGAATTTTTTTGTTAAAACAAAAGAAAAAAATAGTTTGCTTTCAGCAACCTAGTCCTTATCAGGTGAAACAGTTTGATCTTTGAAGGATGCTACACATTACATTTGTATTTTTCTGTGTGAATGATTTCGAGTGGAGTGGCAGCCTGGCATATGATTTGAAAATAATGATGAAATGGAAATAAAGAAAACTAAAAAGTGCAAGTGAATACTGAATCAGAGTATAAAAAGAAAGATACAATTTTTAAGGTTATGGGGATTTCATCAAAGTCTTCCAGAAGAGAAAAGAGAGAGGGTTAAAACAGTGAGAGACAAGAGGAGATTAGGTAGAAAGTTAAAGAAACTTGCAATCCATTTTCACTGGAAGTGTTTACAGAGGTTTGGAAAATAAAGGATTTAGAAATATGAAAAGGGACATTTGAAGTGTCTTTTTCTCATTCAGGTAGGAAGAATATGGGAAACTTTATGGGAGTGACAATTGTCAAAGAGAAATTACAGCAATAAAATTGAACTATGAAAGTATTTGAACATAGTGCATTAAAATTCTGATCTTGGAGGTCTATTAGGAGGATGTGCTTAAATATTTACATGGGGACGATATACTTATAATATCATTATGTTTACAACTTTGAAATTTTAGGAGACTATCATGGTTCCCAGAAGAAGGAGATGAGAATTTGAGACAGTTAACAAAAATATCTGCTACTAACTGAAAGCAATGCACCCTATAATTTGACGTGCTGAGAGCTAATGTTCCTTAGGGAAATTGAGATTTTGAATGATGATATTTATCTTGTTTTTCTTGTATTTGTCCTAAAATTAAAATATATTGTGATATACTTTAAACTGAAATATGTTCTCTTATTAGGATAGTTGTGACATTTTCATCTCTATAGCTTGTTTATGCATTAATTTAAAATACACTTGATATTTAGTATTAAGATCACATACATTCAAAATTTCATAAAAATTACTGTAATTGCTTCAAAATTATTCTATATTTTTTTGAATGTGATTAGTATAGAATGTTAAATTCTTAGATAAAGAAAGTAATTTCTATATCAGATGAGCTGGAATTATATCCAAATGAATTGAGGTTATTTGACTGACAAAAGGTTTATGTTTAAAAAATCCATCATATTAGTTTTTTATTATTGTTAGGTTTCTAATTTTTATTGCATTGTGATTTTTGGAAAATCATTGTGTACAAAATACTGTAAATTTGAAAAAAAATGATACCTAGAAAATGATGTAATTGTAACCTTTGCAAATTGAATTTTCTTTTAATCTAGATGCTAATTGATTATGAACTTAGTTGTTGAAATGTAGTCAGAATGTTTGATCACTATTTTTAAAAAATATATATTGTAAGTTTTTAACTAAGAAGTTCTTTGGGGACTTTGAACATTTTACTAGGGAAGCAACATGAAATATTATCAACTGACAGCATGTTGTGAAGTTCTAATGTAATGAAGTGCTTTATTGAGAAACTAGGCTATCTCGGGGGGGGGGGGTGGTCTTGCAAGTTTGATTTATATGAAGATTGATCGGTCATTGCTTATGAAAATTATAAAGTTGTACCTGGAATAAGATGTAGAAAAGTTTCACTTTCAAGTGAAATTAGTCTCAAAATATTTTTTCCTAAGATATTGATATGCAATACCTTCAAATATTGCTATCTGTCAGAATGAAAGTTTATGGTAGTTAGAAGTCTTTTCCTGACGTTTGAGTGAACTGTTTTATTTTCGGTATGTGAAATAACATATTATCATTGTTTTCTTAATTTCTAATGTTTGATTTCAACTCCAGGATAAACTTAAACTAGAAAGGATAAATAAAATAAGTCTTTCTGTGTGTTATTGTTAACTGTTATTGTTAAAATGTGAGAAAAATAACAATTGTATTTGGTCTTAAGCTGTGATTAATCTTGTTATTTGAGATAAAGTTTGTTTGGACTGGATTTTTTCATATTGTTCTTAGATTTGATTTCAAGTATGATTTTCTGAATAATCGTTAAATCAATAAACCACTGCCCTGTTATTCTAGAACCAGAGGGTAAAATAAATATTGAAAGAATCCACCAATCACCTCTTGAAAGAGGTCAAGAAAGAAAAACTCCTAGGGATATTTTAGCCAGGTAAAGGAGAAAATATTGCAAGTAGTCACAAAGAAACAATATGAGTATTGTGGAAATACAATCAGGATAACACGAGATCGAGCAGCTTCTGCGTTAAAGGATCAAATGGCTTGGAATATAATATTACAGAAGTCAAAGGAACTAGGATTAAAACCAAGAATCACCTACCTAGTAAAACTGAGTATAATACATCAAGGGAAAATGGCCATTCAATGAAATAGAGAACTTTCAAGTATTCTTGACGAAAAGACCAGAGCTGAATGGAAAATTTGACTTTCAAACAAGAATCAAGAGAAGCGTGAAAAGGTCGACAAGAAATAGAAATTATGAGGGACTTACTAAATGAACTGCTTACATTCCTACATGGAAAGAAAATATTTGTAATTCTTGAGACTTTCCTCAATATTTAGGTAGTTGGAGGCATTATATACATATAGACAGAGGACACAGAGTGAGTCGAATAAGAAGGGATGATAGAAAAATAAAATTAAGGGGTGAGAGAGGAATACATTAAGAGGAGAAAGGGAAAAATGGAATGGGGCCAATTATCTCTCATAAAAGAGTCAAGAAAGAACTTTTTCAATGGAGAAGAAAAGGTGGGAGGTGAGAAGGAAAAAGTGAAACTTACTCTCATCCCATTTAACTTAAGAAGGAAATAACATGCACACTCAATTTGTAATGAAAACCTATCTTGCATTACTGGAAAGTAGGGGAGAAGGAGATAAATGTGCTGTGAGGGGATGATAGATGAGAGAGCAAATGGGAGGAGGGAGTGAACACTTCTGGGGAGGGACAAGGACAACAGACAGAATAGAATAAATGGGGCACAGGATAGGATGGAAGGAAATATAGTTAGTCTTTCACAGTATGACTATTATGGAAGTCTTTTGTGTAACTACACATGTATACCCTAAACTGAATTGCTTCCCTTGACAGCAGGTATGTATGGGGAGGGAAGAATGGAGAGAAGTTGGAACTCAAAGTTTAAGGAATGAATGTTGAGAATTGTTTTTGCATACAACTGGGAAGTATGAAATACAGGTAATGGAGTATAGAAATCTATCTTGCCCTGAAAAAAAAGAGAGAAGATGGGGATGAGGGAAGGGAGGAATGTGATAGAAGACAGGGCAGATTGGGGGAAGGAGTAATCAGGACGCACGGTGTCTTGGAGTGAGGGGAGGGGACAGATGGAGATAAAATTTGGAACTCAAAATCTTGTTTAAATGAATGTTGAAAATGAAAAATAAATAACTTAAAAAATAAATAAAACTAAATCAATACGCCACCACTCAAGGGAAATGTTGCATGTTGCTCAGAGGGAATATTATCAGGGAACATGTTCTGACAATACCTATCAGTAGATATCTTTACCTGAAAAGGCTGAGGGGATGACCTTGATGATATTAGAATCCTCTTAACTCAGTTTCTCCATTGTGCTATTTCCTTTCTGAACAGAAATTTTCCCACCTGGCCAATCAGGATTCTGGTTTTTATACTATGTAAATAATGCTCAGTTTGCTATGATTAGCTGTTACAAAATAAAAACATACAACTATGGCTCTTATCTGGAATCAAACAGAACGAATTAAGGAGATTCTATTAAGCTTATATCAGTGCCCTTAAGGGACTTTCTTGATTTTGTTACAAGTGTGCCCCTCCTTTGTATTTTCATGACAAATTTCTATAACCAGAACAGAAATTTCAATTTTTTAAAAAATGATGTATTTTGCTGCAATATTTAAACACCTCTTAGTAATTGTAATAGGATTCAGTTATGAAAGGCTAATGTATTTAACTTTATTTTTCTGAATTTGTGTTCACTCTTTTAGCTTTCTAATCTAAGCAACTAAGTCCTTAGTTTTACCATCCTTCTTTGTCACTTTGTTAATGATTGTGCATTCATGTGTAATACTAAGTCTGTGATAATATAGACAGAGAAAAAGAGAGATAGAAAGAAGGAAAGAATGAAGAAGAAATGAAGGAAAGGAAGGAAGGAAGGAAGTTAGATACACAAGATATAAAAATTTTAAGTCTAAAAGTATTTAGGTAAATTTTAATGGAATAGTAAACTCTACTTTGTAGAAAAAAAGGCCAATCGTAGAAGATTAGACCATTTTTCACTTAGAACTAGAAAATATATGATTGACTTTCAAATATTTCTACTAAGAACAATCTTAAAAGGACAAATGTATATGTTTCTAGATTTTACACCTTTCTATCTACATATCTACCTACATATCAGTCTGTAATAATTTTCCTTTATTTTTCTCCTAGAATATACAGGTTTGGACTCTGTTTTAGTAGTAAGTTCTCAAAATTGTATTAAGAATTTTATATAGAAAATTATATAGAAAATTGTAGAGAAATTTTAATTTACGCCCTCACTTTTTAAGTCTTTATCTGACATATGATATCTGATATCGAGTCATAATTATTATCTTTTCAAGTCAAGCCATTATGGATCTTTCTTAAGGTTATTCCTTTAGCCCATAGATAACAATATACACATCAGGGACATAGTTCAAGTAAAGATAGAAAAAGGAAGTGGTATATAAAAACTGAAATTCCCCAAATTTTCAAATGAGTTCTTGGTGGTCTTATATGATGTTCTTATAACTTTGCTGCTAGTTCCACAATATTTAAATTATATTTTTACCACATGAACTAGTTATTAGATCAAATATAAGAAGTTATGGTAGTTATTACTAAATGGTATTTACTAATAGTCTTTAGATGCCTTACTTTTAGAATCTCTACAAATAAATTGGAATCAGGGAAGTGAATCAACCAGGAAGAATCCTTGACTAAAACTGACTTGGATGATAAAGCCTATTCCTAAATTTTCAAAGTGAAATCTTTCCAAGAATCCAAGACAGCTAAGACGCCCTGTTAAAAATGCAAATTAAACAAACATTTGGTAGTTGACTAGCACCAAGCCAGATAAAATATGAGTTGTTATTTAATACTGATGATCATTATTGCATTAATTTTGCTTTAATATATCTTGGTCTTTAGTTTGCCTGAAGAGTTGAATGCTCAAATTCTGTTGTTGACACACTTATTGTAAGACTGATCAAAGTGAGCTATCGTAGATCTCTACATGATCAAAACAGAGTACTGTTATGTGAATTTATTTTCTTTTATCACTCTTGCAACTTCTAGCTAATTAAAAAGGGGCAGCTAGGTGGCGCAGTGGAAGGCTCACCAGTTCAGGAGTCAGGAGGACCTAAGTTGAAATCTCACCTCAGACACTTGACACTAGCTAGCTGTGGGACCTTGGGCAAGTCACTTAACCCCAACTGTGCCTCATCCTGGGTCATCTCCAGTCATCCTGATGAATATCTGGCCACTGAATTCAGATGGCTCTGGAGGAGAAGTAAGACCGATGACCTGCACAGCCCTTCCTCACTCAAAACAAAGTCAAGTGCAAGTCGTGCCATTATTTCTTTCTTTCTTTTTTATTTAACTTTTAACATTCATTATCATAAAATTTTGGGTTCCAAATTTCCTCCCCTTTTTTACCCTCCCCCCACCCCAAAACACCGAGCATTCTAATTGCCCCTATCACCAATCTGCCCTCTCTTCTATCATCCCTCTCTGCCCTTGTCTCCATCTTCTCTTTTGTCCCGTAGGGCCAAATAACGTTCTGTACCCCTTTACCTGTATTTCTTGTTTCCTAGTAGCAAGAACAGTACTCGACAGTTGTTTCTAAAACTTTGAGTTCCAACTTCTCTTCCTCCCTCCCTCCCCACCCCTTCCCTTTGGAAGGTAAGCAAGTCAATACAGGCCAAATCTGTGTAGTTTTGCTAATGACTTCCATAACAGTCGTGTTGTATAAGACTAACTATATTTCCCTCCATCCTATCCTGTCCCCCATTACTTCTATTCTTTCTTTTGATCCTGTCCCTCTCCATGAGTGTTGACCTCAAATTGCTCCGTTTTCCCCATGCCCTCCCTTCCATCATCCCCCCTACCCTGCTTATCTCCTTCTCCTCCACTTTCCTGTATTGTAAGATAGGTTTTGATAGCAAGATAAGTGGGCATTTTATTCCTTCCTTTAATGGAACGTGATGAGAGTAAACTTCATGTTTTTCTCTCACCTCCCCTCCTTTTCCCTCCACTAATAAATCTTTTGCTTGCCTCTTTTATGAGAGATGATTTGCCCCACTCAATTTCTCCCTTTCTCCTCCCAATATATTTCTCTCTCACTGCTTGATTTCATTTTTTTTAAGATACGATCCCATCCTCTTCAATTCACTCTGTGCACTCTGTCTCTATGTGTGTGTGTGTATGTGCATGTGCGTGTGTGTGTGTGTAATCCCACCCAGTACCCAGATACTGAAATGTTTCAAGAGTTACAAATATTGTCTTTCCATGTAGGAATGTAAACAGTTCAACTTTAGTAAGTCCCTTATGACTTCTCTTTGCTGTTTACCTTTTCATGCTTCACTTCATTCTTGTGTTTGAAAGTCAAATTGTCTTTTCAGCTCTGGTCTTTTCATCAAGAATGCTTGAAAGTCCTCTATTTCCATGAAAGACCAATTTTCCCCCTGAAGTATTATACTCAGTTTTGCTGGTTAGGTGATTCTTGGTTTTAGTCCTAGTTCCTTTGACTTCTGGAATATCATATTCCATGCCCTTCGATCCCTTAACGTGCAAGCTGCTGGATCTTGTGTTATCCTGATTGTATTTCCACAATACTTGAATTGTTTCTTTCTAGCTGCTTGCAATATTTTCTCCTTGACCAGGGAACTGTGGCATTTGGCCATGATGTTCCTAAGAATTTCTCTTTTTGGATCTCTTTCAGGAGATGATCTGTGGATTCCTTGAATACTTATTTTGCCCTCTGCTTCTAGAATCTCAGGGCAGTTTTCCTTGATAATGTCGTGAAAGATGATGTCCAGGCTCTTTTTTTAATCATGGCTTTCAGGTAATCCCGTAATTTTTAAATTGTCTCTCCTGGATCTATTTTCCAGGTCAGTTGTTTTTCCAATGAGATATTTCACATTATCTTCCATTTTTTCATTCTTTTGGTTTTGTTTTGTGATTTCTTGGTTTCTCAAAAAAGTCATTGGCCTCCATCTGTTCCATTCTAATTTTGAAAGAACTATTTTCTTTAGTGAGCTTTTGAACCTCCTTTTCTATTTGGATAATTCTCCTTTTTAAAGCATTCTTCTCCTCATTGGCTTTTGGAACCTCTTTTGGCAGTAGAGTTAGCCTATTTTTCAAGGTGTTATTTTCTTCAGCATTTTTTTGGGTCTCCTTTAGCAGGGTGTGGACCTGCTTTTCATGCTTTTCTTTCATCTCTCTCATTTCTCTTCCCAGTTTTTCCTCCACCTCTCTAACTTGATTTTCAAAATCCTTTTTGGACTCTTCCATGTCCTGAGCCCATTGGGTGGGCTCGGATACAGAATCCTTGACTGCTGTGTCTTTCCTTGATGGTAAGCATTGTTCTTCCTCAACAGAAATGAAGGGAGGAAATACCTGTTCACCAAGAAAGTAACCCTTTATAGTCTTTTTTTCCCCCTTTTCTGGGCATTTTCCCAGCCAGTAACTTGACTTCTGAGTATTTCCTTCACACCCACTTTCCCTCCAGATCCGCCCAACCAGTGCTTGGGGACTGAGATTCAAATGCTGCTTCCCAGCCTCAGGGCTTTGGGTGGGGACTGGGGCAGGGCCACCTCACAGGCTCAGTTCCCTCAGGGGGTTTAGGCTGAGACCTTCAACAATGGATCTAAGCTCCTGCCTGCTTGGGGAGCCCTGGTCTGCTCCTGCCTCTGCTGCTGCCTCCCAAGAGGGTCTGAGTTATGGGGGGACCCCAATCCCCTCTTGGCAAGCCAAGAAAACCCTCTCACCAACCTTTGGGGCCCGTGGGTGGAGGGACCCCTGTGGCTGCTGGAGATTACGTCCCTGAAGCCTGCTTGGATCCGCTCCTCTTGGCGCTGCGCAACCAAGGCAGGGCTGGGCTGGAATCGGCTGCGGGTCTGGGGTGCGACTGACCTTTTGCGAGAGGTTTTCTGGGCTCTCTGGAAAAAAAATCTCGTCTGCTCCATTGTTACGTGGCTTCTGCTGCTCCAGAATTTTTTGGGAGTTCTTTTTTATAGATATTTTATGGGCTGTGCGTTCAGAGCTAGCGTATGTGTGTCTTTCTACTCTGCCATCTTGGCTCCGCCCCCTCAAGCCATTATTTCTCTGATGGCATGGTCTTCTCTGGCAATGAAGGAACGAATACACCTTAGTTAATTAAAAACCTGTTTCCCGTAAATATTAGCCTCACTTGATCAAAGTTAGTTAGCTATAATAGTAATGTTCAGGGAAGATTGTTTGACATTCTTTCAATAACAGGTGAATTACGTATCCCCCACTTGAAGTGATTTAGTCATTTTTTCCCACTCCTAGTTAACTGTTTAAGGAATGATTTCCCTAAAAGCAGTGTTCTTGGTTATTTGATGACGTGTAAATCTTCCCCTGCTATCACTCTCTTGTGAACCCTTTAAATGTAGTTTAATCTATAATATGACAGTTTACCTATAAAGTCTGTTTAACTAGGTTTGCATCTTTAAGGGGTATTTTAGATCACGATTTCCTTAACTATGACATATAAGTAGCATGAGATTTAAAATCTGTCTTTTCTTTAACTTTTAAGAGGACCGTAAAAAAATGAAATATATGAAAATATGTCATGTCTCTCTGATGTAACTTTGTCTATAAAAGACCTTGTTAGAATTGTCATTGGGGTTCACATTTTTTGTCGGAGACCTCAACCTATGCTTAAACATAATATTAAAGCCTAGCTTGTTTTTAATTATATAATTTCTGTGTTGTGGGAGGTATGTGTTGGCAGCAGTTAACGTACTACATGAACTCAAGGAGGATATATTTCTCCAATAATAACTCAAACCAGGATCTCTTTAGTGGGAAAATTTACTTCTAGCTCATAGGAATTAATAAAATTTCCATTTATGCCATCTAAATAATAACTGGGCAATGAACATTTGCCAATATTCTCAAAACAAAACAATTCCATAGTTGTGAGTTTAACTGTTAATAACATAGTTCTCCTGTCAGATAAATGCAATTTATATCCTGTGAATCAAGACGTGGCCATTTATATCGCCAGTATATGCCTTTTCCCTATAGACTGATTTCTCTATTTTTCAAATATACAAGTTTCATATATTCACTTAGTTTTATTACCTTCAAATTTCTAATAAATTTCAAATCTGAAAGGGTAAACTCTTTACAACAGCATCTGGAGACTATATGTTGAAATTTGCTGTCTTATCCTGAACTGACGTCTATATTTCTTGAATGTTCCTAATGAGAGGGATGAACATCAATGATCCATCAATATATATTCCAGCTCTTCGTAGAAAACACTCAAGATACCAGAGTTAAACTTGACCTCTTCATATATTGTTCCCTGTGGCTTCTTGAGGATTTGAGATCTAATATCCTGATACTTACCATGTTATTTCCTTAGTTTACCCATCACCTTCTGGTGAGGTGGACAGAAAGATCCCTGCCTCTCTTCTATTCTTTTGTGATGGAGGAATATGACTGCATTTTGTTTCAGTTGCTATCTTTTTATACAGTATTTTTTCAAGTGTTTTCTCTTTATGTATGTGACACTATTAATATGTGAATGGAAACTCAAATGTGTTCCAATTCTACTATTTACAGTGTTAGAGATGAGATTGGGAATGGAGGAGGAAAAACTTAGATGTAATGCAGATTTAAAATATTGAAGTTTAAAAGACACAATTTGAATTTGTCAACGACAGCATATTAGGGGTATAAGCTGTCTGTTCAATTGGATTACAATGCATTAGAGGGAGGAAGAAAATATTTGGAACTATATTTGTTCAGAGACATAATGCAACAAGTATTCTCAAACCTAAAGCAGAGAAAACCTGATTTTCACATTCCAAAACTGGTAACCTCTATTTGGAGCACATAGGGATTTTAAAAAAAATGTTCTGTCTCAGGGGGGAAGTGAGTTTTTAAAATGTCAGGACATAATTGAGAGGAATTGAGAGAGTTCTGTCCCTGCAGATCACTGGCAGTTCAACTACCATGCAAATATATGGGAATTATATCCATGTGGACTTTCATTTTTCATTCTCAATTTGTCCTTTTACAAAATGTCCCAGGGTTACTGAAGAAACTTTCATTTATAGTATTTTTCTTATTTTTCTGCCTTTGATATTTTCGAGCTTTGCACTGAATTTTGCTCAGCTACATTTTTTTTAACACTTTTATAATGACTTTTTTTATTTCAGGATTTTATAACTGGGACACAAAAATTGTTTCATTTTTGTAATTTTACTTATTTCTAACTATTCTATTTTGATTTGAGGGGATTTTTTCTCTTATTTCATATTTGTTCTATTGACCTGTGGATTATTTTCTTTACCACAATCATACAGCTTTTTCATACAACAAATATAAATTTAAAAAGTTGTCTATTCAATTCTTCAACTAATCATATTAGGAAATGTCTAGGCATTGATGCATTGTTACATTTTACTTGTTTGTATAATTACATACGGCTTTCATTTATTATATGCTGTATTTATCACTGTGGCATTACTTCACTGTTTTAGTGCATATTGTGTTGTATGTTTAATACTTAATGTTAGATTTCATTAAAGAATAATGTTATAATGGAAAAATCTTGTGAAAATAAGAAATTCAGGGGGCGGAGTCAAGCCGGCGGAGTAGAAAAATGCATCTATTCTAGTTCTTCTCCCACAGCCCATAACATAACTGTAACAAATGACTCTAAACAAATTCGAGAGCAGCAGAAGCCACAAAACAACAGAATGAAAGAGATTTTCAGCCAAAGGTAGCCTGGAAGGCTGATGTGAAAGGTCTATTGTATGAGGCTTGGAGCAGAGTGAAGCCTATGGAGCCCAGTCCAGTTTTGGCTATGCAGCACTGGTAGGAACATGACCGGAGCAGCCCTCAGGGTCAGAATCCCCCACAACAGCAGCGGATGCCAGCTTGCTCAACCCACAAACACCAAAGGCAGCTTAAAGTTCAGGGAGAAAGCTTTTTCACCTGGGTGAGAAGGGAACTACTGATCTGCATTTCAGCCCTGTGTGGCAGCCCTCAGGTGAGTGCAGGCTGGCATGGTGGAGGGTCTGGAAAAGGAATTCTACTGGAAGAACATGAACAGAAAAGCTCTGGTAGTCCCCAGACCAGAGCACAGGCCAGGAGAGGAGAAAACTTCACTCCCTTGATTGTGCCACTTTGGAGGAACTGAGAACTTACAGGTTCCCAGAGTATACCCTCCTCTTGACAAAGGATTCAGAAGTCAAGTAACTGGCTGAGAAAATCCCCCCAAAAAAGGGAAAAAATTAAGACTATAGAAGGTTACTTTCTTGGTACATAGGTATTTTCTTCAATCCTTTCATATGAGGAAGAACAATATGTACAATCAGAGGAAGACATGAAAGTCAAAGTTTCTGCATCCAAAACCTCCGAAATAAATATGCAATGGTATTAGGTCATGGACGAGCTCAAAAGGGATTTTGAAAATCAAGTAAGAGAGGTGGAGGAAAAATTGGGAGGAGAAATGAGAGTGATGCAAGAAAATCAGGAAAAGTGAGTCAATAGCTTGCTGAAAGAGACCCCCAAAATGCTGACGAATGTAACACCTTTAAAAATAGAGTAACTCAAATGGAAAAAAGAGTCCAAAAAAGCCAATGAGGAGAAGAATACTTTAATAATCAGGATTAGTCAAATGGAAAAGGACGTTCAAAAGCTCACTGAAGAAAATAGGTCTTTTAAAATGAGAGTGGAGCACATAGAAGCTAATAACATTATGAGAAATGTAGAAATTACGAAACAAATCCAAAAGAACAAAAAAATAGAAGAGAATGTGAAATATTTCACTGGACAAAAAACTGACCTGGAAAATAGATCCAGGAGAAACAATTTAACAATTATGGAACTAGCTGAAAGTCATAATCAAAAAACGAGCCTAGCCATCATTTTCATGAAATTATCAAGGAAAACTGCCCTGATTTTCTAGAAACAGAGAATAAAATAAATACTGAAAGAATCCACCAGTCACCTCCTGACAGAGATCCAAAAAGAAAATTTCTAGGAATATTGCAGCCAAATTCCAGAGTTCCAAGGTCACAGAGAAAATATTGCAAGCAGCCATAAAGAAACAATTTGAATATTGTGGAAATACAATCAGGAGAACACAAGATCTAGCAGCTTCTACATGAAAGGATTGAAGAGCTTGAAATATAATATTACAGAAGGCAAAGGAACTAGGATTAAAACCAGGAATCACCCAGCCGGCAAAAATGAGTATAGTACTTCAGGGGGAAAAATGGTTATTTAATGAAAGAGAGGGCTTTCAAGCATTTTTGATGAAAAGACCAGAGCTGAATAAAAAATTTGACTTTTAAACACAAGAATTAAGAGAAGCATGGAAAGGTAAACAGGAAAAAGATATCATAAGGCTCTTACTAAAGTTGAACTGTTTGCATTCCTACATGGAAAGATAATATTTGTAATTCTTGAAACTTTTCTCAATATTTGAGTAGTTGGAGGAATTATACATACATACATACATACATACATACATACATACATACATACATACATATGGAGAAAGACAAGACAGAAAGAGAAGGCACAGGGTGAATTGAATAGGAAGGGATGATGTCTAAAAAATAAAATTAAGCCATGAGATAGGAATATATTGGGAGGATAAAGGGGGAAATAGAATGGGGCAAATAATCTCTCATAGAAAAGGCAAGAAAAAGCTTTTTCTATGGAGTAGAAAAGGGGGGAGGTGAGAGGGAAAAAGTGAAGCTTACTTTCATCCCATTTAGCTTAAGGAGGGAATAGCATGCACGCTCAATTTGGAATAACAATCTATCTAATACTACAGGAAAGTAGAGGAGAAATGGATAAGTGGGGTGGGGGGATGATATAAGGGAGGGCAAATGGGAGGATGGAGTAATAAGAAGTAATTACTTTAGGTGAGGGTCAAGGTGTAAAGAGAGAAAAGAACAAATAGGGGGCAAGATAGGATGGAGGGAAGTATAATTAGTCTTTCATAGCATGCCTATTATGGAAATCTTTAGTAAAAATATACATACGTAGCCTATATTGAATTGCTTCCCTTCTCAAATGAGATGGGTGAAGAGGGCGGAAGGGAGAGAAGTTGGAACTCAAAGTGTAAGGAATGAATGTTGAGAATTGTTTTTGCGTGCAACTGGGAAACAAGAAACACAGGTAATGGGTTACAGAAATATGTCTTGCCCTAAAAGAAAAGAAAGAAGATGGAGAAAATTGAAGGGAGGGGCGTGATAGAAGGGAGAGCAGACTGAAGGAAGGGGTAATCAGAATGCACAGTGTTTGGGAGTGGGAGAGGGGAAAGATGGGGAGAAAACTTGGAACTCAAAATCTTGTGGAAATGAATGTTGAAAACTAATAATAAATAAATAAATTTGAAAAAAGAAAATTAGGAATGTGCTCATGAATTTTATTGTCATGGCATAGCATTAAAATTCCTCCGTGGAGCCCCATGTTTGAATTATATTCTGAATATGGCAAAACTATTATTGGAATGCTAACAAAAAAAGAAGAAATATAAGAAATTTGGGGAGAGAGGTAATGTAAAACAGTTTACTGTGAAACTGGAAACCAAGCTAAAAGTATCCACGAAGGACATGTTCTAAATAACTAGACCTATTTTACTTCTCAAGAATTCCCTATGAAGTTCCTGTCAGGGACAGCATATTTGGAATTTGCTTGCAAATTTTCACCTGAGAATAAATTAGGAAATTTTGAGCCTTAATGAGCATAGAAGATACATCAGCAAAGAGGTTGAGGAGCATACGTGTCACAATTAGAAACTAAATATTCAACTGGGGTGGAGGCAATATATTTTCTGCCATAAATAGATTCATTATTTGTGAACGAGGAAAATTCCATCTTCTTTGTATCAAAAATGAAAACTTCAGTTGTGAATAAAGTGAGAGCTACCTATCCTATGTTGTACAGAGGAATATTGCATCTTGGTCATACAATGTTTAGGTACTCAAAGTTGCAAAGAAAAGCCTCTCTTCCATGCATTCCTGGTACCAGCTTCCACTTCACACAGAATAAACTCGACAGGAATCTTTTCAGGGAAACATCCAGAAATCAATGTATGTTACCTAAATAATAGCACAGAAGAAGAAAAGAAATGAACATAAGTGGACATAAAACACCAGACTTTTAACGAAAACAAACAAACGCAGAGTGGTTCAGTCCTTCATGCCAACAGTATAAGAAGCAATGGAATGTCTTATAGGCAAAGTTGTTGTTTTAGGCATCAAAATCTAGCAGTGGCTAGTACCCTATTTCTATGGGAATGATAAACAAAAGTTAGCATTCACCTGAGAGAATGGATTTTGAAAATTTGCTGAGATGAAGTATTGCCACAATTAACTGGAAATATAGCAGACACTCTATGACTTTTACCAGATAATTTGCCAATAACATATGTAAATGCAACCAGGAATGATGGGACAATCTTTACTCCATGCATCCTGATGCTTTGGTGAGAGAGATGCTTGCCTGTGAATTGGTGTTTTAGAGTCTGAAAGGAGAGAGAGGAAGCAAACATTCACCCCATTACCATTCTTGATGAAGAGAAACTAAAGTAAGCCAACCAAATAACCATATTTTTAGCTTAGAAAACTATAACAATAAACAGTTATGAATATCACCACAACTGTTTATTACTACCATTACTGATATGAGTGCTGCTGTTATTACTATCACTATTTGAAAGATGGAGATATTTTCAAAGAACATTATTTTCGATAACAAGAGTTTAAGTAAAAATCATATATGAATGAAACTTCTATTTAACCTTCGTCATTATTTTATCATACTTGCTCAGATTTTCCGTCATGTTGTATTCTTTTCTGTCCTTTGCAATATACTTTAATGGGCTAAATATATGGCAACATCATTTTAGCAAGTGGTGGGGTACTGAAAAAAATACTTGACTTTCAGCTTCATATTCACGTTCCTTGGGACATATCCATAATATCTTTCGCAATTCAGTTATAGGGAATCACATTTATTTCACTGTAGTAGTTATTTTTCTATACAAGGTATAATGACACCAGCTTATTCCTCTGCATGTCTACAGAAGATAAATATGATTCTCTGCCTTGTAATGTCTGTGACTTATTACCTAAATATCTGATTTAGATGGGCTGATCAGCCAGGCGAATCATAACAGCAAAAGCTCTGTGAAATTGAGTTAAATGTCTCCTGTATTTCAAAGGATAAAAACAGCAACTTATAAATCAAGAAAATAGATAGGGAAAAGTTTCTAATTTGGAGAAGACCAACAAGAGATTTCGATTAAAGGTTATTGAGTCATTTGGGGCAATTTTGAAACCATTTGGTATAATTATTTAACTTTTTGCTATAGTTCTTAATTTTTAATCACATTTATTTTAACTATGCTGATCATAATTTTGACATTTTACAAAATATGATTCCAAAGACAGATTCAGAAACTTGCACTATTAAGGTCACTGTCATGATCATCTGTTTTAGTAACACATATCTAAATGGGAAATAGAAGGTTTAGGTGGCTGGGGGGAAATGTGAGAACATACCGTGGGAATTTTTCCCCCAGTAACTCTTAATGATATATTCTGTCTTTCAGGTGTCTGAGAAAAGGATTGAATAAAATACACGTTTTACATTTGCACATATGAGTCTATACACATACGTACATACATGTATATGTGATACAAATACATGCATGAGTTTAAATATGCTAAAGACATGTAAACATGTGTTGACCATGGAGTCCAGGCCATTTAGCGCTTTTTTTTTAAACCAGGTTTCACTCCTTTACCCTTTATCATTTTCCAGAAGTCTCAACATTCTGAAAAATCACTTCAGCTCCTTAACTGACACGATGAAAGTACTTTCTTACCCTGGAGCCCCTCTCTCTCATTGGAGAGCTGGGGTCTCCTTCCAAAATTTCCATTTGAAAAAGAATCCCAGACCAGTCATCTCTTCATTTCCTACCAGTCTGCACTTCTCTGGAATTCTCCATCATTGCCCTGAACCTCCCATTCCTTTCATCTTCTATGTGTTGCTGTCTCCAATAGAATTTAAATTCCTTAGAAATTAGAGGCTGTCTTTCTTTTTGATTGTATTTGTATTCCAAGTGCTTACCACAGCACCTTGCACCCAAAATAAGTGCTGAATAATTATTGACTCATATATAGAAATATATGTACATATTCACATATGTATAAGTCTACACATACTTGCATATGTATTGGCATATATGCCTATAGATATATTCTTATATATATATCATATATATGCTTATATATATCATATTTATATGTATGTATGTAAGCAGAAACATATATATATACTTATTTATTTATTCAATTATAAATTTATTAGTTTTTTAAAATTTATTCACCTATTTGAAACTTGTGGTTATAGATTTCAGGAAAAAAGAAAGTTTACTATAGGTGTTAATCATTGTGGGTATTCTTTCCCTATTTACAGAGCACAGACATACCGTTAAATTGAACACCTATGGACATTGCGATTTTCCTTAAATATAAGATACAATTAATCATTATTATGGATGATAAAATCCAGATAGGTCATGCTGAAAATTTAAGTACTGCACTTTTAGCAACAATGTCTGACAGAATGTTCAAACAAGGCTGCTTGGAATCTGGTTAAATTAAGTTTATTTCATTTTTTTTCCACTGTACTTATTTTTCTTCATTTCATTATCTAATTTTTAATTTCCTGTAAAAATTAGCAAATTAAAAAATATGTTCCAAATTATCTCCCTCCTCCTCCTTTCCACACTTTGAGAAGGCCAGTGATTTGATATCATTTATGCATGTGAAACATGAGAAATATATTTGAATGTTAGCCATATTGGAAAAGAAAACACAAACAAAATATAACCAAAATAAAGTAAAATTAATGGTATGCTTCAATCTGAATTAATAGTTGTTCACCTTTGTTTCTGGAAGGGAGAGATTATCTTTCATAATAGGTCCTTCAGAATTGTCTTGGATCATTGACTTGATCAGAGTAGCTAGTCTCTCCTAGTTGATCACACTTACTATATTGCTGTTATTTTGTGCAATGTTCTCCTGTTTTGTTTTTTTTTTTATTTCACTTTGTGTAAGGTCACATAAGGATTCCTACTTGTTTTTTCTTTTCTGAAAACATCTTGCTATTAATTTCTTATAGCACCACAGGAATCCATCACAATTATGTCATTTTTAACTGAAAATGACTTTTATTTTTAAGAACTTTCTTCAAGTCCCATGTATTTGAGAAATGAGTTCTTTATCAAAGAAACTTGCTAAAATTGTATTTTCTGTTTTCCTTATAATTTTGTAGGCATAAATATTGTTTCTTCAAAAAATAATCTCACCTTATCAAAATTATGCTTTAATTCCTGTAATTTCCTTTTTCTCTTCTTCGGTCATAAACTTACCTTTTCCAGAGATTTCACAGATCTGATTTGGTGCTCCCATTATATACTTATCATATCATTATGCCTAAATAATCTTTCCATTTTCACATTATCTTGGTATATATTGGTCTAGATTTGAATACAGTTTTTCGTGATTCAAGGGCCAGAGCCCCATATATTGCTATTTGGGATTTTTAATTTGCTCTTTTCTATTTTTTTCATTCTCAATTCATTGATCTGTCCTTTCTGTATTTTGTTGATGTACATATTAAGTGATGTTCATTGATCTGTCCTTTCTGTATTTTGTTGATGTACATATTAAGTGATGTAATGTGACATACAGTGATACTCCTTTGACTCATTTCAACAAATTTTTGAATATTCTCTCATTTTTGTCGTGCTTTTTAATAAAAGAATTAATTTCTTATATTATTTGTTCCTTGACGGTTTCATTCTCTAGGATTAGATTATTTAATAACCAGTTGAATTTTAATCTAATTTTTATGGCACGTTATCTAACTGGTTTTTTATTCTATTATAATCTGAAATGAATGCATTTGCTCTTTCTATTTTTCTGCATTAGTTTATGAGATTTTTACCATACAATATATGGTCAATTTTGTTTGTGTGTGTATGTAAATGTCATGTACAACCATTCCCATTCAATTGTCTTCTGAGTTCTACCTTTTCCACCTTTTCTAAGATTCTATTCAACTCCATTACTTCATTCTTATTTAGTTTATGGTTACACGTATCTATCTCTGCACTGGAAAAGTAGAGCCCACTCACTCATATAATTTTATTTTCCCTTTCCTCTTATAATTCATTTAACAATACCTTTAATAATTTAGATGCTATGCCATTGGGTACATATAATGGTTAGTGTTAATATTATTTCATTGCCTTTAGTTTCTTTTAGCAAGTTGCAATGTCCTTGCTTGTATCTTTACTTTGGTAGTTCTACTTTTGTTTTCTTTTGTCTTGTCTAAGATCATGATTGGTCTTCTTGTCTTTTTTTTTTTTTTACTTCAGTTGAAGCATAATATATTCTGCTCCAGCTCCTGATTTTAACTGTATGTTTCTCTTGGTTTCACACATATTTCTTGTAAGGCAACATATTGTTGAATTCTGGTTTCTACTCTATTCCCTTTGCTTGCATTTTTGTATAGTTTCATCTAATTCACATTTAAGTTATGATTACAAATTTTATATTTCCCGTCATAATATTTCTTCTTTTTCTTTTTTCTATTTATCTCTCCCTCTCTTTTTATGCTCTTCCTTCTCTAATGTTTATTTTGCCCCTGACCACTACCTCTTTCATCAGTAATTCCTTTTCTCACCCACATACATTTTCCTTAAACTCTTGCCTTCTTACTTCTCTTTGAGGTAGTATAGATTTATATTACCACTTGAGAATATATATATATATACACATATACATATATATACACACACATACACACACACATTTCTCTGCACACATATATGTATATATATGTGCAAATATGTGTATGTATGTATACATATATATGTACATATATATTTCCTTTTTTGAACCAGTTTGGAGGTGAGTGAGGTTCAATAGTTACTCTTGGTAAACATTATCTTCTCCACTTCCTTGTGTCTATTTTATGTGAGGTAATTTCCCCCACTTTTTCTCTCCTTTCTCCTTTCTCCTAGTGCATCCCCTTTTCTTGCCTATCTATTTTTACCTCCTTCCTTATATAATTGACTCACTCTCCTTTTGTGCTGTGTAGAATCCTTGTAACCGCTCTAGTAAATTATAAAGTTCTTTGAAGATGCATGTATGGCTTTTTTTTTTGTGATAGAGAAAGGTAAACAGTTTAATTTATTGACATAGAGTTTTTCTTTCATTTTTACCTTTTCTTGATTGACTCTTTACTTAAAAATATATTTTTTTAAATTCACCCTTGGTCTTTTTGTTAGGATTTGAGACGTTCTTTCTTCATTAAAGTTGCATTTTCTCTCTTGAAGTAGGTTGTTCTTGAATATGATCCCACCTCCTTTGTCTTCTAGAATATCATATGTCAAGTCCTTTAGTGTGGAAGACACTAAATCTTGCTTTGATTTCTTTGCTTAAGTTTCCCTTTAGTACTGTTTGATTTTGAAAACAATTTCTTTTTTGCTCTTCCAGGAACTTTTATTGGACTTGTGTCTGAATACCAACTTTCTTTGTGGCTTTATAGCTACTTTGACATCATTGTCTTCTGAATGTTTGTTTTACTCTTCCATCATCATAGTAGCTTTTATATAGTTCACATTTTATTTTTGTTGTGTACTCGTTTTTCTAATTGGAACTTTAATGTTGAACTCTTTTTCCAGCATGGGTTAGGGAGTGGCATGGTATTGTCTCAGGCTTCATACTTTTTTGCAATGCTTATTGCAGAGCTAATTCTGGAAGTTTGGAAAATTTTTCTGCTGCCAGGATGATGTGATCTATGTAGTTACGTGGTCATTCAGGTCTCTCACTCTCTTATCATGAAAATATTCTGACCTCTACCATGTCCCTTGAAGTAGGTATATAGAAAATAAACTTTTCAAGCAGTCTAGGACTCCTGGCTAGGGTATTGATATAACCAAGAAGAGGCAAAGACTCTGTAAGAATTAATGAAATTCTCTCCCTTTGCAGGCTTGGCAAGGTAGTTAAGTATGTTATTCTGACTCTGTAGTGAGTCAAGGCATAGTTGTGGCTCTGGATGAAAACCTAAAACGATGGAAAGAGATAGGACTTGGTACCGTGTGCTGTTTGAATTCTCTGTGTGTGGTGAGGTGTATGCCCTGCCTCTTCTTCCATCTCCATAACTCAGGCAAAAATAGGTCACAAGAAATGCAACAACTACAAAAAGAGGATTCTGGTGGGGAGAAAGGATTAGATTCTGGATTCCATTACACCAACTAAGACCATGACCGTTGACTGAATGTCTCATTGCAATATTTGAAGGTAAATGAAACTATTGGAGAGAATAAAAACAAAAGTGTTGAGGCTAGGAGAAACAAATAATTTTACAATGGTTATTGGGAAGAACACAGAAAATGTAATGAGAATAGAATTATTCTAATTGAGTGTGAAAAAATGTGGCTTATATACTAAACCCACTTAAAAATAGAATAGAATAAACAGAACCCCAAGGTAAACCAGCAATATCAATTGCAATCTGAATATGCCAAATATTAAAAATCTGTACCAGTAAAGGAAATAGTAATCAAAATTTAGGACCAATAGAAAGAAACTATAATGAGTGGATCTTTCTGCATTTCCCTTTTTTTTTAATTCTAGACAAATGTACCAGTAGGACATACAATAAATAGAAGTACCAGATAGAATTTTAGGGAAAAAATTAGAGTAGTCCACTGGAAATAACATAATGGGGTTTTTATGGGGTATGAATAATTTCCATTTTTAAATTGTGTTGTTAAAAAAAAATGACCCTTTACTAGAAAATATAGAATTCTCAATTACTTAAAAGCAAAAACGTTAACTAAATGTTTTATGAACCACATAACAATGTTCACACACACATGCACACATACATACATACATACATACATATATATATATATACATATATATGTGTGTTCATCCTTCCTTGCTGAAGAAGATCACATACATATATACACATACATATACACATACATTTGCATATATGTATGTATCAAAAACTAAAGACAATATCACCTATAAAAACAGACTAAATCCAAGTGAAAGATGTCCAAAAAGACAATGAGAAGAATGTCTCATAAAATAGAATTGGCCAAATGGAAAAGGAAGTCCAAAAGCTTATTGAAGAAAATAGTTCTTTAAAAATTAGAAGGAAGTTGATTGAAGGTAATTAACTTATGAGAAATCAAGAGATTATAAAACAAAACCAAAAATAAAAAAAGAAGACAATGTGAAATATCTAATTGGAAAAGCAACTGATGTGGAAAACAGATCCAGGAGAGATACGTTGTTAATCTACCTGACAACTATGATAAAAAAGTACCTAGACATCATCTTCCAAGAAATTATCAAGGAAGAGTGCCTTGATATTCTACAGGGTAAAATAGAAAAGGGGAGAATCCACTGATCACTTCCTGAAAAAGACTCCAAAAGGAAAACTTCTCAGAACATTGTAGGCAAATTCCAGAGTTCCCAGGACAAAGAGAAAATATTACAAACAGCCAGAAAGAAACAATTCAAGTATTGTGGAAATACAATCAGGATAACAGAGGATTTAACAGCTTCTACCTTAAGGGACTGGAGGACTTGGATGATCATATTCCTAAGGTCACAGGAGCTAGGTTGAAAACCAAGAATCACCTACCAAGCAAAACTGAGTATAATACCTGAGGGGATAAAGTGGAATTTCAATGAAACAGAGGACTTACACGAATTTTTGTTAAAAAAGACCAGAGCTGAATAGAAAATTGACTTTCAAATAAAAGCATCAAGAAAAACATGATAAGGGAAACAGGAAAGAGAAACCATAAGGAACTCATTAAAGCTGAACTATTTACATTCCTATATGGAAAGATTATATTTGTAACACATGAGACCTTTCTCATATTAGGATAGTTAGAGGGAATAGAAATAGATAGACAGACAGACAGACAGACAGACAGACAGACAGACAGATAGATAGATAGATAGATAGATAGACAGATAGATAGACAGACATAGTCATAGACATAGATTTAGATATACATATAGAGAGACAGAGGATGCAGGGTGAGCTGAATATGAAGGTAGAACACCTAAAGAATAAAATTTACTGTTGAGAGGAATGTACTGGGAGAAAGAAAAAATGAGAAGTAGAATGTAGCAAATCATTCCACATAAAAGAGTTAAGGAAGAGCAGATGAAGGTGGGATTTGGCTTAAGAAGAGAATAGCATACACTCATTTGGGTATGGAAATCTATTTTACGCTTCAGGAAGGCAGGGTGAAAAGGGATAGGAGAGGGAAGATAATAAAGGGATGGAAGATTGGGGAAAGGGATAATCAGAAGCAAACATTATTGTAGGGGGACAGGACAATGGAGAGAATGAAATCAATGGAGGGCAGGACAGGACGTAGGAAATTTGGTTAGCCTATAGCAACATGATTGTTATGGAAGTGTTTTATATATTAGATATGTTTGACCTACGTCAAATTGCTTACTTAATGAGTGTAGGTGGTAAGGGAGGGAGGGAGAGAACATGGAGCTCAAAGTTTTAAAAATGAATGCTAAAAAATTTTGGGGGGGGGGGCAGAGCCAAAATGGTGGAGTGAAATCAGGGCACCACCTGTGTTCATCCATACATTCCCTCAAATACCTCTAAAAAGTGAATCTAAACAAATTTTTCAGTGGCAGAATTTACTGGGAGACAAAATGTGACAGCTTTTCAGCCCAGAACAGCATGAGATGCTGACAGGAAGGAATTATTACACCAGGCTTATAGAGTTCAGAGCACATGAAGGCACCCATGCAGATGCAGTCATAGAGGAATGAGAATGCCCCAGCAGGCTGAATTTTCAGTGGTAATTCAGATTTCGAAACCACTCAGCACAGGATGGGAGTCCAGCAAAACTGGGTAAGAGAGAAGTGCAGGGACCAAGACAGCTGTAGTAGCTACTCCTGGGGTTATCAGCCTACAGATTAAATGCTTGAAAGTCACCTATTTGAATTTCTGGGAGCTAAGATGATAGAGTAAACTGTAAGTATTCCCACTCTCCCTCATTAACTTGAAAAGCCAAGAAGATATTGGCCCAGGAAAACTCCTGGCATAGTGGAGCCAGTAGAAGGGATAAACAGTCTTTTAGCTAGAGAGGCTAGGGAGACCACCAGAAAGAGTCTCTCTTATTGTGACTGAAGGGGACCACTGCAGGACTGGTAACTTCTCAGCAAACTCCACCTCAGCGGACCAGTAAGAGATCCTGAGCCCAACAGGGGTGGAACTGGTAAGTGCCAACACCAGAACCTCAGGTGTGCCTTAGCACAGCCAGGGGAAATGGGCAGACAGGAGTACATATGGGTTAGTGCAGCCCTAGGGGAGGAGGAGACTTCCAATGACCAGAATATCCCTCCCTCACATGTCATTGTGTGAGTTTAAGTGTAACCCCTGGGAAACTCAGACTTCACGGCCTCAGACTTGGCACACACCACCTAGCTCTGCATCATACAATCTGCAGCATTATATAGCGTCTAACTGAAAGAATCAGAAGCCACAGAACACAAAGTCAGAACCCAGGATTCTAGTTCCCAGCACAAGAAATGTGAGAGAGAGACCCCAGTGCCCACGAAGCAGAGATTCATGTTAAAAGCCAGAAAAAGGCAATCACCATTATCAAGAAGCAAATTAGAAAAGCAAAGATTATATAATCTTAATTTAAGAACAGGGAAGAACAAAGTACGAATTCAGAAGAGCACAGCAGTGAAACTGTACTCTTCAAAAGGGAATATGAACTGGTCACAAGACCAAAGAGGATTCTTGGAAGAGGTCACGAAGAATTTTTAAAGTCAAATTAAAGAGGTAGAAGAAAAATTGACCAATGATTTTAAAAATACATTCAGCTGCTTAAAAAGTAAAATGGTCCAAATGGAGGAGATGTAAAACCTACATGGAGAAAATAACTCTAAAAAAGGAGGTAAAAAAAGCTTTACAAAACTTGAAAGTTTTTTTTAAAGAGTTCAAAAAACTCTTTAAAAAAGCTAACTGAAGAAAACAATTCATTAAACTTTAGAATTGGACAAGTAGAAACTAATAACTCTACGAGGCACCAAGAATAAGTCAAACAAAATCTAAAGGATGAAAAAAAAGAGAATGTAAAATATCTCTTTGGAAAAAAAATAACCCAGAAAACAGATCTAGGAAAGAAAATCCAATTATTATTGATCTCTGGAAAGCCATGATGAAAAAAAATGGTTCTAGACATTATCTTACAAGAAATCATTCAGGAAAACTGCCCTGAGGTCCTAGATCCAGAGGGCAAAACAGTCATTGAATGAATCTACTGATCCTGAAAGAGATCACAAATTGAAAACACTAAAGAATATTGTTGCCAAATTCCAGAATTATCAGGTCAAGGAGAAAATACAGCAAACAGCTAGAAAGAAACAGTTCAAGTATGAAGGAATTACAGTCAGGATAACACAGGACCTTGCAATTTCTACATCAAAAAATCAGAGAGATTAGAATATGATATTCTGTAAGGCAATGGAGCTTGGAGTACAACCAAGCATCAACTACACAGTAAAACTGAGCATTATCTGTCAGTCAAGGAGACTGGAATTCAATGAAATAAGAGGTTTCCAGACCTTCCTGCTGACAAGGGAAGAACTCAATAGAAAATATGGTCTTCAAATACAAGATTCAAGAGAGGCATAAAAACGTAAGTAGCGGGAAAAGAAACAAAACTTGTTATTAGATATGGGCAAACTGTTTACATCTCTATATGGAAGTATTATGTCTGTTAATATTGAGAAATGCATATTAATTACAAAATTTAAAAGGGAAATATAGATATAGAGTGTGTGTATAAATTAACTGGTGATGATAAGTAAGAACTAATTAAGGGGTACAAAGGGAGAAGAAGAAAGGAAGAGGCAGGCAAGAGTAAATTATATCATGTGAAGACACACAAAAATATATCGTAGGAGAGGGGGGAAAAGGGAGGAGATGAGCATTACTTGAGCTTTACTCTCATTGCATTTGATTCCAGGAGGGAATAACATACTCACTCAATTAGGTATAGAGCTCTAACTTGTCCTAGAGGCAGTAGGAAAGGAAAGTGGAAAGAAAAGGAATGGAGTGGTTAGAAGGACGGAAGAAGCAGTACGTGAAAATGGAAACAAAAAGGAGGGGGTTGCTAGGAGGGAAGGAAGATCGAGGGAGGTGGTGGTCAAAAGTAAAACTCTTTTGAGAAGGGTGGAAGGAAGAACGGAAAAACAAAAGCATAAACAGGTGGGGAAACAGGATGGAGAGAAAGACATGGAGAGTAATAATCACAGTGAATGTGAAGTGATGCACTCTCTCATAATACAGAGGTGGATAAGCTGAATGGATAAAAAACCAAAATATTGCAATATGTCATTTACAAGAAATTCGTTTGAAATAGGGCAAAAGCAAAAGGTCTGAGTATAATATATCATGCCTCAGCTTAAGTAAAAAAGGAAAAGAAAAGAGGGGTAGCAATCCTAATCTTAGACACAGCAAAAGCAATATATGTATGTATATATATAATCAAAAGAGATAAGGAAAGAAATTTTATTCTACTAAAAGGCGTCATAGACAAAGAAATTATATCATTACTAAACATAAATGCACCAAATGGAATGGCAACCAAATTCTTAAAAGACAAGTTAAGGCAATTACAGGAAGAAAGAGATAACAAAAGCACACAAAAGTATACCTCAAATTCCCCTTCTCTGAACTTGACCAATCTAATCTCAAAATAAACAAAAAAAGAGTTAAGAAGGTAGATATGATAGACCTCTGAAGAAAACTGAATGGGGATAGAAAGGAATATACGTTTTTCTCAGTGGCACCTGGCACGTAGACAAAAACTGACTATGGATTAAGGAATAAACACCTCACAATACAATGCAGAACAGCAGAGATAATCAATGCATTCTTTTCAGATCATAATGCAATAAAAGTTATATGTAACAAAGGGCCATGGAAAGAGAGATAAAAAATTAACTGGAAATTAAATAATCTAATACTAAAGAATGATTGGGTCAAGCAGCAAATCATAGAAGCATCAATAACTTCCTTCAAGAGAATGATAATGATGAGATAATCTACCAAAACTTATGGGATACAGCAAAGGCAGTTCTTAGGGGAAAATTTCTGTTTCTGCATGCTAACATGAATAAAATATAGAAAGAAGAAATCAGTAAATTAGGCATGCAACTGAAAAAGCTAGTAAAAGTACAAACTGAATATCCCCAATTACATACTAAATTAGGAATACTGAAAACTAATGGCGAAATTAAGAAAATCGAAATTAAGAAAACTATTGAAGTAATAAATAAAGGTAAGAGCCAGTTTTATGAAAAAAAAATGAATGAAGTTGATAACACTTTGGTCATTCTGATCAGCTAGAGAAAGAAGAAAACCAAATTACCAGTATCAAAAATGGAAAGAGTGAATTTATCTCCAATGAAGAGAAAATTAAAACAATAATTAGAAATTATTTTGTCCAACTGTGTGCTCATAATTTTGACAATCTTTGTAAAATAGATGAATATTTACAAAAATATAAATTGTCCTGATTAACAGTAGAGGAAGTAAACTCATCTCAGAAAAAGAAGCTGAACAACCATCAATGAAACCGCTAGGAAAAATCCCCAGAACTGGATGGATTTACAAGCAAATTCTATCATACATTTCAAGAGCAGTTAATTCTAATGCTATATAGACTACTTGAGAAAATTGTCAAAGAAGCAGTCCTACCAATTCTTTTTTATGATGCAAATATGGTGTTGATGCTCAAACCAGGAAGAGTCAAAAAAGACAAAGAAAATGATAGATCAAATTCCCTAATGAATATAGACTTTAAATAATCTTTAACAAAAAGACTACAACAACTTATCACAAGAATACTACATTTTGATCAGGTAAGATTCATACTAAGAATGCAGGGTGGGTTTAGTATTAAGAAATTGATCAGGACAATTGATTATATCAATAACAAAACTAATAGAAGCCATGTGATTATCTCAATAGGTGAGGAAAAAGTTTGGACAAATTCAACACCCATTTCTATGGAAAACACTGGAGAATCCAGGAACAAATGGAGCCTTCCTTAAAATAGCAAGTCGCATTTACCTAAAACCACCAGCAAGCATCATATGTAATGGGGATAAACTAGATGCATTTCCAATAAGGTCAGGAGTGAAACAAGGATGTATATTATAGCCACTGTTATTCAATATATTACTCAAAGTGTTAGCTTTAGCATGAAAGGAGAAATTGAAGAAATTAGAATAGGCAAAGAAAAAACTAAGTTGTCACTTTTTGCAGATGATAAGATAATGTACTTAGAGAATCAAGGAAAAAGCTACTTGAAATAATAAAACAACTTTGGAAAAGTAGCAGGATAGAAAATAAGCCCACGTAAATCATCTACATTCTAGATATTATTAGCCAAGCCCAACAGCCAGAGAAAGAAAGAGAAATTCCATTTAAAGTTAATGTAGACACTATAAAATAGTTGGGAGTCGATGTGCCAAAACAAACCCAGGGACTACATGAATACCATCGCAAAACTCTTTGGGCACAAACGAAGTCAGATCTAAATAAGTGGCAAAATATCTGTAATTTGTGGGTAGGCCAAGCTAATATAATAAAAATGACAGTTGTACTTAAGTTAATTTATTTAGTGCCATACCAATCATGCTAACAAAAAACAATTTTATAAATGTAAAAAAAATAATTTCAAAATTCATTTGGAAGAATAAAAGTTCCATAATAACAAGGGAATTATTGAAAAGAAAGGCTAGAGAAGGTGGCCTTTCCGTATCACATGTTAAATTATATTATAGTCATCAAAAGCACATGGTACTAGCTAAGAAATAGAGGGGTTTATCAGTGGATTAGTTTGTGTACGCATGGCACAGTAGTAAATGACTATAACAGCTTACTGATCAATAAACCCAGGGAACCAGCTTCTAGGATAAGAGTTCACTTTTTGACAAAAACTATTGGGAAAACTAGAAAATAGTGTGGCAGAAGCTCAGCATAGACCAATTCTTGACACTGTATACCAGAATAAAGTCTGTGTACATAATACAGGTTTAAAAACTGATAGTATAAACAAATTAGGGGAGCCAGGAAGAGTTTATTTGTCAAATTTTTGGAGAGTGGAGAAATTTATGACCAAACAAGAGAGAGAGAAGATTATGAAGTGCAAAAAAGGATAATTTTGATTACATTAAATGGAAAAGGTTTTGAACAAACAAAGGCAATGCAATCAAGATTAGGAGAGAAGCAGGATGCTGGGAAAGAATTTTTGCAACTAGCGTCTATGCCAAAGGCCTCATTTCTCAAATGGAGAACTTAATCAAATGTCCATGAATACAAGTCATTCCCCAGTTAATAAATGATCCAAGATATGAACAGACAGCTTTCAGAAGAAGAAATTAAGGCTATCTATAGTAATATGAAAAAATGCTCTAAATCACTAATGATTAGAGAGATGCAAATCAAAGGAACTCTGAGGTACCATATCAAACCAATCAGATTGGTTAACATGAGAACACAGGGAAATGCTAAATGTTGGAGAAGATGTGGGAGAGCTGGAATACTAATTCATTGTTGGTTGAACTGTGTGTTGATACAACCATTCTGGAGCACAATTTGGAGCTATGCCCAAAGGACTATAAAAATGTGCATACCCTTTGACCCAGCAATATTGCTTCTAGGGCTGTATGCCAAAGAGATAATAAAAATTGTGAAAAGGGCCCACATGTTCAAAAACATTTATAGCAGCTCTTTTTGTGATGGGCAAGAACTGGAAATCAAGGTAATGTCCATCAATCTAGGAATGGTTAAACAAGTTGTGATACATGAATGTAATGGAATACTATAAGAAATGTGCTATAAGAAACGATGAACAGGTGGACTTCAGAAATATTTGGATAGATATGTCTATCTGATGCTGAATGAAGTCAACAGAACCAGGAGAACATTACACATAGTAACATCGAGAGCGTGCGAAGACTGTGTTTGATTGACTTGGCCCTCCACAGCAAGGCAAGGATCTAAAATATTTTCAAAGGAATCTTCATGAAAAATGTCATCCACATCCAGAGAAAGAATTGTGGAGTCAGAACACAGAATATAGCACAATATTTCCTCTTTTGTTATTTTTGGTTTCATATAGTTTTACTCATGATTTCTCCCATTAGTTTTAATTCTTCTATGCAACGTGACTAATGTGAAAATATGTTTACTAAGAATATATTTGTACAACCCATATAAGATTCCATGATGTCTTGGGGAGGGAGGGGGAGAAAACTTAAAACTTATGTAACTGATGGTTGGAAATTGAAAATAATAAATTTGAAAAAAAAAATGTTTTTGCCTTTAACTTGGAAATAGCATGTACAGGCAATGGGGTATAGAAGTTTAACTTGCCATAATGGAAAATAAAGGGGAAGGGCATGACTAAAAGGAGCATGATGTGAGGGAGGACAGGCTGGTAGAAGGGGTGGATAGAATGCATGCTTTCCTGAGGTTAGGGCTGGAGAGAGTTGGGAAGAAAATTTGGAATTTAAATTCTTATGGAAGTGCACGATGAAAACTGAAAAAATAAAGAACATATTAAAAAACAGTACCTGAAAAAAATGAATGTTTTTTTCTCTGATCAAGGTTTCATTTTTTTGACTTATAGAGAACTGTGTCAAATTCATCAAAATAGGAGCCATTACCCAATTGATAAATGATAAAAAGATATAGTCAGTTTTCAGATGAGGTAGTTAAAACTATCTATAACCACATGAAAAAGATATTTTAACTCATTATTGATTGGAGAAAGGCAAGTTAAAGAATTTTGAGGTATATTGCCTCATATTTATTAGAGTAGATAATAGGATAACAAAAGTAAATGACAAATGTTGGAGAGAATTTGGGGAAAATGAGACATTAATGTACTTTTTTTGTTCCAGCTGTGAACTTACCAAACAATGATGCAGAGAAATTTCGAACTATGCCCAAAGGACTATGAAACCATGTATACCATTTGAAGAGATAAAAAATAACCTGAATATGCAAAAAATATTTATAGTAGCTCTTTTTGGAAGTAAAGAATTGGAAATTGAGGGAATGCACATCATTTGGGGAATGGCTGAATAAGTTGTGACATGCAATTGTGATACAATTTATTGTACTCTAGAAATGGTGAAGAAGATGCTCTCAGAAAAATCTGGAAAAGACTTGCAAAGTGAAATTTAATAGGTACAAAGCAACAACAATATTTTAGGATGATCAGCTATGACTGACTTAGCTATTCTCAGCAATGCAATGATCCATGACACCGCTGAAGGACTTAGGATGTAAATTCTATTCATTCCCAGAGAAAAAAAAAAACTAATGGTGACTGAATATAGATTGAGCAATCTTTTTCCTACTTTCTTAATTTTTCTTGAGTTTATATTTTTATCTACTTTTTCTTTCATAACATGACAATTCCAGATATGCTTTGCATGACTACAAATATATAACCTATATGGAATTGCTTGCTTTCTCAATTAGGAGGGGGAAGGGGGAGAATTTGGAACTGAAAGTTTTAACAATAAATGTTAAATATTGTTTTTACATGTAACTGGGGAAAATTAAATACTAAATAAATACAAAATAGAAAAAAAGAATAACATTGAACAGAAAAAAGAAGAAAACACATTAGAATCTATATTTTCTTATATTTAAAAATATCATATATTTCCCAATTACATTTCAATCTCTTTTGGGCTTCTGCCCATAGGCTTCATAGTTGATACCTCTGGGTTAAATGACTGTATCAGTAAGCACCCCAAAATACACTGGGGAGCTTGCTATCAGAGGTACTTAGATCTGCATTCAGAAAAGGAAAGGCAGCCTTCAAGGAGTTAGCAGTCACTTTAGTCAAGCACATGCATCATTACTTTAACCAAGTCATATATAATTCAGTTAGTTCAGGGAGTCAGCACCCTGAAATTCAAAGAAAATAAAGAGAAATCAAAAGATAAAAAAAAACATGGCTTCATCTTTCTGAATTCTACAGACAATTGGGCCCCAACTGTCTGACCATAGTTACCAGAGAGGGAAGTATGATATCTGGATTCTCAAAGTCAGGGGTCTTCTTAGCAGCTTCCCAGAATCCTCATCTGACCAAACAAAAACTTCCAGTTAGTAAGTCCCAAAGTAATCAACAGAAATGGCTCACTCTTCCTGACCATAATTCAACAGGCAAGTACAGCTGTCTGACCATCTTTACCAGAGAGGGAAGCATGACATCTGGATTCTCAAAGCTAGGGGAGTCTTTAGCAGTTTCCCAGAGTCCTCATCTGGTACTCAAATCTTCTTACCAAAAAGTAAGTACCAAAGTAAAACCTCACCCTCAGAGAATTACTACTTTTTTTAGAGCCAGAGGACATCCCAACCCTTGAAAGCCAGTGTCTCATTAACAAAACCTGTGAGTGTTACTTCAGATCTTCAGTAATCAAACTCCCCTTAATGGACATGCCCAATAATGGGTGGGAAAGATTTTTAATCACATTAACAATACAAATACATATATTATTTCTAGCTAAAGAAACTCTTGATTGATAAAAGCCCTTGCACAGAAAGGCAGTGACTAGGCTTCTGTCTCCCACCACAGGAAGCATGCAACAGTGGCGTCTGTATCCCAGGAACAGAGTTCAACTTTAAAAGTCACGACATAGGTTAAAAATAAGCAAAACTCGGAGTGAGGGGCTGGGGGGGAGCCAAGATGGCAGAGTGAGAGCAGCAACTTACCTAAGATCTTGGACAAACTCCTTCAGATACCTCTGAAAGGAGAATCTGACCAAATTTTGGAGGTACAGAATCCAGTGGGAGACAGACTGTGGCAGATTCAGAGCCCAGTACAGACTGGAAGGTGCAGTGGAACTATCTGTTCCACAGGGGTGAGCCCATAGCCCACAGCACAGTGTGTGCACAAACAGCTCTCCTGGAACAGCTGAAGATATCTTTCAGGAAATCATCAAGGAAAACTGCCCAGAAGTGCTAGATCCAGAGGGCAAAACAGTCATTGAAAGAATCCATCGTTCACCTCCCAAAAGGGATCCCAAACTCAAATCCCCAAGAAATATCATTGCTAAATTCCAGAACTATAAAGTGAAGGAGAAAATACTTCAGGCAGCCAGAAAAAAAACAATTCAAATATCGAGGAGTTACAGTCAGGATCACGCAGGACCTTGTGCTCTACATTAAAAAATAGAAGGATTTGGAATCCAATATTCAGTAAGGCAAAGGAGCTGGGACTACAACTAATGATCTAGAAAAGTTCAGGATAACTTTTCAGGCAAGGAGACAGTCATTCAATGAAGTGAAGGACTTCCAGACCTTTCTGACAAAAACACCAGAACTTAATAGACAATTAGATCTTCAAATGCAGGTCTCAAGAGAAGCACAAAAAGGTAAATGGGGCGGGGGGGGGGGCGGGAAACTTGTTACTCAGTTTGGGCAAACTGTTTACCTCCCTAAAAGGGAAGATGATACCTGTTAATCTTGAAGATTGTGCATCTATTATGGGATATAAAAAGGATATATGCAGAGGGAATGGGTATAAAGCAAATGATGTCATGTTTAAAACATGATTTAAGTATGCTGAAGCGATTGTAACAGGAGGTGTGAAAAGGAGGAAGCAGAAAATGGTAAATTGCATCACAGGAAGAAGTACAAAATTCTAATACAGGGAAAGAGGGTGGGGTGATGAGCATTGTTTGAGAGGTACTCTCATCTGATTTGTTTCAAGGAGGGAACAATAAACTTAAGTAGATACTCCTAACAAGCTCCATAGGCAGCAGGAGGGGAAGGGGGAAGAAAGGGAAGGTAAGCTAAAAGGGAGCGAAGAAGCAGTAAGGGTTAAGGGGAGTAAAAGGGAGGAGGGCTAAAAGAAGGAAGGGAAGGCTGCAGGAGGAGGTGGTGAAAAGTGAAAACTATTGAGGAGGGGAAGGGAAACAGGAGAGCTAAAAGCACAAATGGTGGGAAAGAGGATGGAGGAAAATACATAGATTGTAATCATAACTGTGAATGTGAATGGAATGAACTCTCCCATAAAACGGAGACGGATAGCAGAATGGATTAAAAGCCATAATCCAACAATATGCTGCTTACAAGAAACACATTTGAAATGGGGGAATACACACAGGATAAAGGTCAAAGGTTGGAGCAGAATACATTGTGCTTCAGTCAATGTAGGAAAAGAAGGGGTAGCAATTCCAATCTCAAACAAAGCAAAAGCAGAAAAAAAATCTAATCAAAAGACATAAGGACTGAAACTATTTCCTGCTAAAAGGCACCATAGACAATGAAGCAATATCAATACCATATATGTATGCTCCAAGCAGTATAGCATCCAAACTCTTAGAGGAGAGGTTGGGAGAGCTGAAGGAAGAAACTGACAGCAAACCTATACTAGTGGGGGACCTGAACCTCCCCCTCTATGAACTTGATAAATCTAACTTCAAAATAAATAAGAAAGAGATCAAGGAGGTAAATAAAACTCTGGATAAGGTAGATATCATAGATCTCTGGAGAAAATTGAATGGGAATAGAAAGGACTATACCTTTATCTCAGTGGTACATGGCACATTTACAAGAATTGGCCATGTGCTAGGACATAAAAACCTCACAATCCAGTGCAGAAAGGAAGATATCATCAATGGATCCTTCTCAGCTCATAATGCAATAAAAATTATATGTAATTAAAGGCCCTGGAAAGATAAACCAAAAATCAATTGGAAACTAAGTAATCTAATGCTAAAGAAGGAGTGGGTTAAAGAAGAAATCAGAGAAACAATCAACAACTTAATTCAAGTGAATGAAAATAATGAGACAACCTATCAAATCTTATGGGATACTGCAAAAGCAGTCCTCAGGGGAAGTTTTATATCTTTGAATGCCTACATAAATAAAATAGAGAAAGAGGAGATCAATGACTTGGGCATGCAGCTGAAAAAGGTAGAAAAAGAACAAATTGAAAATCCCCAAGTACATACCAAATTAGAAATACTGAAAACCAAAGGACAGATTAATAAAATTGAACTTAAGACAACTATTGAATTAATAAATAAAACCAACAGTTGGTTTTATGAAAAAACTAATTAAATTGATAAAACTTTGGTCAATTTGATTTAAAAAAAGAAAGAAGAAAATCAAATTACTAATATTAAAAATGAAAGGGGTGAACTTACCTCCAATGAGGAGGAAATTAAAATAATAAATAGAAATTACTTTGCCCAACTTTATGCCCACAAATTTGGTAATCTAAATGAGATAGATGAGTATTTTAAAAAATACTAATTGCCCAGGTTAACAGAAGAGGAAGTTGAATATCTAAACAACCCCATCTCAGAAAAAGAAATTGAACAAGCCATCAATGAACTCCCTAGAAAAAAATTTCCAGGGCCAGATGGATTTACAAGTGAATTCTGCCAGGCCTAGAGGCCTGTATTGGGCTACCCGAGTCTTTCCTACCTCACCTCCGAGGTCTTCGGTTGGCCACGCCGGATGCACGTATGAGAGAAAGGACGTTCCAGAGTCGAACAGGGGTTGAGCTTTATTTCAGGGAATCGGTTACAAGTGCAGGGGATCTTCCTTAGGAGGAAGAGGGGGAGATTTCCTAAGGAGGCTAAGCTTAAGGGATTGGAAGTAGAAGTACAAGTGGGGAGAGAGGGGGAGGGGAGAGAGGAAAGAAAAGAAGCAGAGCCCTACTATCCTCTTTGGCTCCACACGTGCTAAGAGAGCTTTTAGGCTTCCTCAATCCTACTTAATCTTCAGCCACACAGTTTGCATCTCAATACCGTGCTGTTAGGTAACTAGGTGTGCTCCAATCCAGGACGACCTCGAGGGCAGGGAGACTCCACCCATCACGTATCTCCCGGGGAGAGGCGGAAATACCCAAGCTAGCCGAGCTAGCTAAGTCTGACCTTCTCGAACCCCCGCTGTTCATGGAGGGCCTCGTAAGACTCTAAGATTTAGAAGTCCCACTTTTACCTGCCCGAGACCGTCCACACGGAATTGAGCTTCCAATCCCAACATATCCCCTTCTTTGTTTTGCGCGGAGCGCACCTGGCTCTAGAGCAAACAGTGGCTGGAGACTGAGTGGATTAGGAAGGCCTTTAGCATATGAATACCTTACAACAAGACTTCATTCACACAGAAATCTGCAGCTAGCACAACTGACAAAGGGAGGCATCAAATAAAACAAAGATGAAACTAAATGGCTGAGTTACAACAGGGGAAGTGCAATCAACTAATCCCAAAGCATATTTTAAGAGGAGCAGCTGGTGTAGGCGCCTTACATCACCACTCCCTTAATCTTGCAAATGGATCTCAACGGCCAAGCCTGAATGGCCAAGCCTGTGGTATTCAGGTGAAAAGTTGGTCACCCCTTCCCCCCAAGTGTCCTGGGTTTGTGATGAGTGCTGCCTCCTCTCTGGGCAGCAAGGTTAAAGCTGTCAGCAGCAGGCTTAGGTGGTGTATGATCCTTCTCTGGGGTCTCTGGGCTCTCCGGGGTCTCCGCCTCCTGCGTCTCCGCCATCTCCGACCTCGGTTCCCACTTACGGATCCTTCTAATGGGAATCCACACATCACCTTTTCCTGTGGAGACACAAACATACCCTGGACCCCATATTAGTATCTTAAAATGTCTCATAGCTGGAGTAGTATGTGAATTTTTTGAGACAGCTGTATCAAGCTCTGATTGTGTTAGGCGACCTTTTCCCCTTCTTTGTTTAGCGAGGATCGCCTTTAAGGTAAAATTGATAAGAATGCATAGTGGCTGTTTACTTAGGTATAGCTGCTGCCAGGTGCTTACAAATGCTTCATTAACATCTGTAAGGAACCTGACTTTCCCAGATTTTTTCTTTTTAACAAACACAGGAGCATTCCAGGGTGCTAATTGCTCCTTAACCAATATTTGTAATGCCTGGAGTTTTTCTGGAGTCAGAGACCATTGCTCCACCCAAATCGGGGTGTCTGACTTCCAATTCAAGGGTGGGGACTCCAGAGCAACAACAATGGCCCTTACTAAAAATTTGATAACCTCATCCCGAGGCGGCTCATAATGTCCCTGCCCCAGATGTTAAAACTAAGTCCTGGAATCACCAACGGCCATACGGTCCCTTGGCGATCCTCTGCCTCCCACTTTACTGGGTGCATTGTCTCTAAGCTATTTTGGCACCCTCCTATTCCCCACACTGGTCTTTGGCTTTCTTTGAGCTTCCAGTGCCGGGGTACTGAGCGACCGCTAAGGCAGGTCCTATCCGCTCCAGTATGGAGCGTGCTATAAGGAGGCGCAGAGGGAAGACACGGTACATTCTCCCCTGCCTCGCCTTTCCCATCCACTAGATGGAGCTCCGAACCTATTTTTTCTTTATGCTCCTTAACTTTCTGCTCGCCTTTCTGCTTGCCTGGGTCCTCCCCTCCCCTCTCTCTGCTTCCACTCTTATTCCAATCCCGCCCTGGCCTCTCCGGCCCTTCCTTACAAAATTCTCGGAGGTCGTTTAACTCTATTGTGACCCCCGCCTCCCTGCCTTCCCTGTGAAGTGTCTCAGCCCAGACCTCCTGTTCCTCTGGCTTTATTACTGGCAATTGATTCCTCATCCCTGCCCTTTTCCCAGGGGTTTGGGAAGCTTCTCTCCACTTTCTCTCCTTCCGAATCTAGGATTCGGGACTCGCTTCTTTCACAGCCCCTTCCGGGTGTACCCCAAAAGCACCCAGGATTATCTGTGCTCCCAATCCCTGTTGGGGCGCCAACTGCCAGGCCTAGAGGCCTGTATTAGGCTACCAGAGTCTTTCCTACCTCACCTCCGAGGTCTTCGGTTGGCCATGTCGGATGCACGTATGAGAGAAAGGACGTTCCAGAGTCGAACAGGGGTTGAGCTTTATTTCAGGGAATCGGTTACAAGTGCAGGGGGATCTTCCTTAGGAGGAAGAGGGGGAGATTTCCTAAGGAGGCTAAGCTTAAGGGATTGGAAGTAGAAGTACAAGTGGGGAGAGAGGGGGAGGGGAGAGAGGAAAGAAAAGAAGCAGAGCCCTACTATCCTCTTTGGCTCCACACGTGCTAAGAGAGCTTTTAGGCTTCCTCAATCCTACTTAATCTTCAGCCACACAGTTTGCATCTCAATACCGTGCTGTTAGGTAACTAGGTGTGCTCCAATCCGGGACGACCTCGAGGGCAGGGAGACTCCACCCATCACGTATCTCCCGGGGAGAGGCGGAAATACTCGAGCTAGCTGAGCTAGCTCAGTCTGACCTTCTTGAACCCCCGCTGTTCATGGAGGGCCTCGTAAGACTCTAAGATTTAGAAGTCCCACTTTTACCTGCCCGAGACCATCCACATGGAATTGAGCTTCCAATCCCAACAGAATTCTATGAAACATTTAAAGAACAGTTAATTCCAATACTATGTAGACTATTTTTGAAAATGGGGGAAGAAAGAGTGCTCCCAAATTCTTTCTATGATACAAATACGGTTTTGGTACCTAAACCAGGAAGAGAGAAAACAGAGAAAGAAAATTATAGACCAATTTCTCTAATGAATATAGATGTAAAAATTTTAAATAAGATTTTAACAAAACGAATTCAGCACCTTATCACGAGAATAATACATTGTGATCAGGTAGGATTCATACCAGGAATGCAGGGCTGGTTCAATATTTAAAAAAAAACTATTAGCATTACCGATCATATCAACAACAAAACTAACAAAAACCACATGATTATCTCAATACATGCAGAAAAAGCTTTTGACAAAATACAACACCCATTCCTATTAAAAACCTTGGAGAACATAAGAACAAAGGGAACTCTCCATAAAATAATAAGCAGTATCTACCTAAAACCTTCAGCAAGCATTATATGCAATGAGGATAAGCTAGAAGCATTTCCAGTAAGATCAGGGGTGAAATAAGGATTTCCATTATCACCACTATTATCCAATATGATACTAGAAATGTTAGCTGTAGCAATTAGACAAGACAAAGAAACTGAAGGAATAAGAATAGGCAAATAAGAAACGAAGGTATCACTCCATGCAGATGATACGATGATATACTCAGGGAATTTCAGAGATTCAAGTAAAAAAGTAGTTGAAATAATAAACAATTTTGGCAAAGTTTCAGGTTACAAAATAAACCCACAAAAGTCTTCTGCATTCCTATATATTAGCAGCAAAGTCCAGAAGCAAGAGATAGAAAGAGCAATCCCATTTAAAGGTAGGGTAAATACTAAAAAATATTTGGGAGTTTACCTGAAAAATAAACCCAGGGACTATATGAACACTATTACAAAACACTTTTGGCACAAATAAAGTCATATTTAAGTGGAAAAACATCACTTACTCATAGGTAGGACGAGCTAATATAATAAAAATGACAATTCTACTAAATTAATTTACTTATTTAGTGTCATACCAATTAAACTGTCATGATTATTTTCTAGAGCTGGATAAAATAATATCAAAATTAATCTGCAAGAACAAAAGGTTCAGAATATCAAAGGGACTAATGAAAAGAAATGCTAGGGAAGGTGGCCTAGTGCTACCAGATCTCAAATTGTACTATAAAGCAGCAAGTATCAAAACCAGTTGGTAGTGGATAAAAAACAGAAGCGTAGACAAGTGGAATAGGTTTGACACTCAAGACACAGTGGGCAAGGAATATAACAACCTCCTGTTTGATAAACCCAAGGACCTCAGCTTCTGGAATAAGAACTCACTGTTCGACAAAAATTGCTGGGAAAACTGGATAACAGTTTGGCG
The DNA here is from genome assembly GCF_028372415.1 of Notamacropus eugenii. Lineage (NCBI taxonomy): Eukaryota > Metazoa > Chordata > Mammalia > Diprotodontia > Macropodidae > Notamacropus > Notamacropus eugenii. The sequence goes on along the minus strand of NC_092874.1, from coordinate 325,617,204 downwards.
GAAACTAGGCATAGACCTATGCCTGACACTGTACAGAAGAATAAAGTCCCACTAGGTACACGATCTAGGTGTAAAGATTGATACTGTGGACAAACTGAAGGAGCAAGGAGTAGTGTATTTATCAGAGTTATGGAGAGGGGAAGAATTTTTTACTGAAGAAGAGATGGAAAGCATTATAAAATGTAACATGAAGAACTTTGATTACAGTAATTTGAAAAGTTTTTGCACAACCAAACCCAATGCAACCAAAATTGAGAGGGATGTAGTAAATTGGGAAAGAATTTTTACACCTAAGCTCGGGGATAAAGGCCTCATTTTCTGAATATATAGAGAACTCAGCCAAATGTACAACAATACAAGTCATTCCCCAATTGATAAATGGTCAAAGGATATGAATAGGCAATTTTCAGAGGAAAAAATTAAAGATATCTATAATCATTTAAAAAAGCTCTAAATCACTTTTGTTTAGAGAGATGCAAATCAAAACACCTCTGAGGTACCATATCACACCTGTCAGACTGGCAAACGTGACAGAACAGGAAAATGATAAATGTTGGAGAGGATATGGGAGAGTTGGAACACTAATCCATTGTTGGTGGAGCTATGACCTCATCCAACCATTCTCGAGAGAGGTTTGGAAGTATGTCCAAAGGGCTACAAAAATGTGTATACCCTTTGACCCAGCAATATTGCTACTAGGACTGTATCCCCAAGAGATCATAAAAATGGGAAAGGGTCCCACATGTACAAAATTATTTATAGCAGCACTCTTTGTAATGACCAAAATCTGAAAATCAAGAGGATGCCCATCAATTGTGGAATGACTAAATACGCTGTGGTATATGAATGTAATGGAGTACTATTGCGCCATAAGAAATGAACAAGAAGATGTCAGAGAGGCCTGGAATTGCTTATATGATCTGATGCTGAGTGAAAGGAGCAGAACCAGGAGAACTTTATGCACAGCAATGACCACAATGTGCGAGAGTTTTTTTTTTTTTTTATGGTAGCCCTGGAACTTCGTTAATAACGCAAGAATTTAAAAAAAAACAAAACAAAACATTCCCAATAGTTTTCTAAGGCAAAATGCCTTCCACACTCAGAGAGAGAACTATGGAATTCATTTTCACAATGTAGCAAATTATGTTTGTATATGTGTGTGTGTGTGTATTATGTTTTGATTTGTTATATGATTTCTTCCATTTATTTTAATTTGTCTACATAGCATGACTATAGTGAAAATGTATTCAATGGGAAAGTATATGTAGATCCTATATAGAACTGTATGGTGTCTTGGGGAGGGATGGGGGTGGTGGGGGGGTGGGAGATGTAAAAATCTAAGTTTTTTAGTAGTGATTGTAGGACATTAAGAAAAATAAATAAATTTAAAAAAATCTTATTTCACTTTCCAAAAAAAAAAAAAAAATCAAAACTCCAAACAAACCAGAACAGAGCTCTAACTATGTCAGGAATGACCTAAACACAAACTCAGAAGAAGAAGAAAACATCAAAATGTCTACATGCCAAACCTCAAAGTTGAATATGAGTTATCCAAAAAACCTTCTCAGAAGATCTCAAAACTGATTTTTAAAAAAACAAATAAGAGACATAGAAGGAAAAAAATGAACATTATACAAGAGAAAGTCAACAGCTTGGACCTTAAGAAAATAATTTCTCTAAAAGTAGAAATGGACGAAATGGAAAAGTGGGTACAAAAGCAAACTGAAGAAAATAATTCCTTAAAAATTAAAATTAAGAAAGTGGAAAGTAATTACTCTATGGTGCATCAACTTTTAATCAGGCATAATCAAAAGAAAAAAGTAGAATGAAATATAATATACCTCACTGGAAAAACAACTGACCAGGAAAATCGATCCATTAGAAATAATTTGAGAATTACTGGATGACCTGAACACCATGATCAAAAAAGAAAGAGTCTGGAGAAGATTTTTCAAGAAACTATCAAGAAAAACTACCCTGACATCCTAGAACCAAAGGGTAAAAACAAAGAGAAAGAACTCACCAATCACCTCCTGAAAGAGATCCTAAAATGAAAACTCTAAGGAATATTGCTATCCAAATTCCAAAATTATCAGGTCAACAACAACAACAAAAAAAAAATGATGCAAGCAGCCAGAAAGAAACCATTCAAATTTCGAGGAGTCACAGTCAAGATTACACAGAAATGATCAGCTTCTACATTCAAGGATTGGAAGACTTTGAATATGATATTCCAGAAAGCAAAGCAACTTGGATTATAACCAAGAATCGACTACCTAGATAAATGGAGCATGATCTTCTAGGGGAAAAGATGGACATTCAAAGAAATAGGGGAATCTTAAACATTCCTGAAGCAAGACTAGAGCTGAGCAGAAAAATTCAATCTTCAAATACAAGACAGAAGAGAAAAGCTAAACATGAAAGAAAAATAACATATTATTCAATAAGGTTAAACTGGCCTACTCAGGAAGATGACACGTCATCCTTTTTTTCCCCTGCTTGCCTTTTTATGCCTCTCTTGAGACTTGTGTTTGAAGATCGAATTTTCTATTGACCTTTTCATCAAGAAGGTCTGGAAATCCCTTATTACATTGAATATCCATCTCCTTGCCTGAAATAATATGCTCAACTTTGCTGGGTAATTGATCCTCGGTTGTAGTCCCAGATCCTTTGCCTTATAGAATATCATATTCCAATTCCTTCAATCTTTTATTGCAGAAGCTGCAAGGTCCTGTGTTATCCTGACCATAGCAACTAAAAAAGCAAAAAAAAAAAACCAAATTAACAATTCCCAATTAAATTCCAAATTGGAAATTCTGAAAACAAAGGAGAAATCAATAAAATCGAACTACTAAACAATTGGGAAACTAATTTACTCCCGTTTTTGTGAAATATTTCAACCATTCTGTCCGAACAATTTGGTATTTTGCCCAAAGGGCTAGAAAACTGTGCATACCCTTTGACCTAACCATATTAAAACCACTCTGGATCCCAAAGAGTTCAAAGAAAACAGAAAATTAGTAATTTGTTTTTTTTAAAGAAAAAATATTACTTTATTAAAATACTGAATTTATTTCACATGTATACTTTTGTCTCCCCATCATTTCCATTTGTCTGACCACCGCTACTACTATGCCCTAACATAACATTCCATGCATACTTAAATGAAGCAAAGGGTGGAGTTCCATCTTTGAAAACTAAACAGGCATTTTGGACAACGCATTCTTGGGAAAGTAATATGGATGACATTTATCAGACACGGTAGGGAAAGTTCTCACTCTGCATTATAAAAAGGAGAGCCAGATATCAACTGTTACAGAAAATAAGATGGAAAATTTTAACAAACTGTTCAAACTCAATTTTTTTAAAAAAAATATTTATTTATTTAACTTTTAACATTCATTTTCACAGAATTTTTGGGCTCCAAATTTTCTCCCCCCTTGTCCCCTCCCCCCACCCCAAAACACCGAGCATTCCAAATGCCCCCATCATCACTACGCTCTCTCCTCCATCATTCCTCTCTGCCCTTGTCTCCATCCTCTCCTCTGTCCTGTTGGGCCAAATAACTTTCTATACCCCTTTATCTGTATTTCCTATTTCCTAGTAGCAAGAACAGTACTCGACAGTTGTTCCTAAAACTTTGAGTTTCAACTTCTTTTCCTCCCTCCCTCCCCACCTCCTCCCTTTGGAAGGCAAGCAACTCAATACAGGCCAAATCTGTGTAGTTTTGCTAATGACTTCCATAACAGTCGTGTTGTATAAGACTAACTATATTTCCCTCCATCCTACCCTACCTCCAATTACTTCTATTCTCTCTTTTGATCCTGTCCCTCCCCGTGAGTGTCGACCTCAAGTTGCACCTTCCTCCCCATGCCCTCCCTTCCATCGTCCCCCTCACCCTATTTATCCCCTTATCCTACACTTTCCTGTGCTGTAGGATAGGTTTTCATACCAAAATGAGTGTGTATTTTATTCCTTCCTTTAGTGGAATGTGATGAGGGTAAACTTCATGTTTTTCTCTCACCTCCCCTCTTTATCCCTCCACTAATAAGTCTTTTGCTTGCCTCTTTTATGAGAGATAATTTGCCCCATTCCATTTCTCCCTTTCTCCTCCCATATATTTCTCTCTCACTGCTTGATTTCATTTTTTTTTAAGATATGATCCCATCCTATTCAATTCACTCTACGCACTCTGTCTCTATGTGTGTGTGCGTGTGCATGTGTGTGTGTGTAATCCCACCCAGCACCCAGATATTGAATAGTTTCAAGAGTTACTAATATTGTCTTTCCATGTAGGGATGTAAACAGTTCAACTTTTATAAGTCCCTTATGACTTCTCTTTGCTGTTTACCTTTTCATGCTTTTCTTCATTCTTGTGTTCGAAAGTCAAATTTTCTTTTTAGCTCTGGTCTTTTCATCAAGAATGCTTGAAAGTCCTCTATTTCCATGAAAGACCAATTTTTCCCCTGAGGAATTATACTCAGTTTTGCTGGGTAGATGATTCTTGGTTTTAGTCCTAGTTCCTTTGACTTCTGGAATATCCTATTCCATGCCCATCGATCCCTTAATGTAGAAGCTGCTAGATCTTATGTTATCCTGATTGTATTTCCACAATACTTGAATTGTTTCTTTCTAGCTGCTTGCAATATTTTCTCCTTGACCTGGGAACTCTGGAATTTGGCCACAATATTCCTAGGAGTTTCTCTTTTTGGATCTTTTTCAGGTGGTGATAGGTGGATTCTTTCAATATTTATTTTGCCCTCTAGTTCTAGAATATCAGGTCAGTTTTCCTTGATAATTTCATGAAAGATGATGTCTAGGCTCTTTTTTTGATCATGGCTTTCAGGTAGTCCCATAATTTTTAAATTGTCTCTCCTGGATCTGTTTTCCAGGTCAGTTGTTTTTCCTATGAGATATTTCACATTGTCTTCCATTTTTTCATTCTTTTGGTTTTGTTTTGTGATTTCTTGGTTTCTCATAAAGTCATTAGCCTCCATCTGTTCCATTCTAATTTTGAAAGATCTATTTTCTTTAGTGAGCTTTTGAATCTCCTTTTCCATTTGGCTAATTCTGCTTTTGAAGCATTCTTCTCCTCCTTGGCTTCTTGAACTTCCTTTGCCAATTGAGTTAGGCTATTTTTCAGGGTGTTGTTTTCTTCAGCATTTGTTTGGGTCTCCTTTAGCAGGGTGCTGATCTGATGTTCATACTTTGCTTGCATGTCTTTCACTGCTCTTTTTTTCCTCCACTTCTCTAACATAATTTTCAAAATTTTCTGAGTTCTTTTTGAGCTTTTCCATGGTCTGATCCCATTGATTGGGCTGGGATACAGAAGTCCTGACTTCCGTGTCTTTCCCTGATGGTGAGCACCGCTCTTCCTTATCAGAAAGGAGGGGAGGAGATACCTGCTCACCAAGAAAGTAACCCTCTATAGTCTTGTTTTTTTTTCCCTTTTCTGGGCATTTTCCCAGCCAGTGACTTGACCTCTGAATACTCTCCTCACACCCACCTTGCTTCTGGATCCTCCCAGCCAGCGCTTGGGGTCTGAGACTCAAATGCTGCTTCCCAGCCTCAGGACTTTGGGCGGGGGCAGGGCTGCTATTCAGTGTGAGATCAAGTTCAGTTGCTCAGGTAGGGGCAGGGCTGCCTCACGGGCTCAGTTCCCTCAGGGGGTTTATGCAAAGACCTTCAACAATGGATCTGGGCTCCTGCCTGCTTGGGGAGCCCTGGTCTGCTCCCACCTCCGCTGGGGCCTGAGTCATAGGGGCTCCCCACTCCCCTCTCGACCCACCAAAGAGATCCTCTCACCAACCCTTGTCACCTGTCAGTGGAGGGACCCGCGCGGCTGCTGGAGATTCTGTCCCTGAAGCCTGCTGGGATCTACTCTGCACTCGAATCTGCTCCTCTCGGCACTGAGGGGCCGTGGCAGGGCTGTGCTCGGCTCCCAGTCCAGGGCGCAAAGAACCTTTTGTGAGAGGTTTTCAGGCTCTCTGGAACAAAAATCTTGTCCGCTCTGCTGTTATGTGGCTTCTCCTGCTCACGAATTTATTGGCAGCTCTTTTCTACAGATATTTCATGGGCTGTGGGTTCGGAGCTAGCGTATTTGTGACCAAACTTATTTTCTTAAAGAGATTTCCTCCACAGCCAGAGATCTTGAATAGCCTCCTGATCAGACATCTGGAAGCAATTCTTTACATAGCTGAGGAATTTGTCTTCCACTTTTGGGAGGGAACCACCCTTTTGAATGCTTGCCTACATTTTTGCTTTAACATCCTCTAGAGAAGTAGGTCCTTTGGGAGTGTTAGGAGTCTTGTCCTGCTTTTTGAAGGATTCTTTGCCTTTTGATTTTGGTGTGGATGGCTTTGAATCTTTTCCATTCTGGTTTGATTTTTGTGCATTTTTTGCTGCAGCATCACGAACAGATTTCTTCACTGGAGGGATCTTTTCTTCACTTTCCTCATCTTCAAAGTCATCATCATCATCATCTTCATCATCATCATCTTTTTCATCATCTTTTTCATCTTCTTCAGACAGTTTTACTTTTTTCTGTGGAACCTTGCTACCAACTCCAGGAGCAGATCGTTTGCCAGACATATTTAGGAGTTTCATATCATTTTCCTCTTCATCATCTGATTCTGCATCTTCCTCCAGGGCTACTAGGTGCTGGCCACTCACATGTACAGGTCCCGAAACACATTTCAACTGCAAAACTACTGGTGGTGTAATCTCAAAGCCACCTAGAGAAACTGTAGGCTGCACAGACATTTTCAAAGATGGCAGTGTTACTTTAATTGGATTGCCTTCATAGTTCAGTGCCTCTGCTTCAACAATATGCAATTCATCGTTTGCACCAGCCCCTAAACTCACAGTCCTCAAGGACAACTGGTGCTCATTTTCATCATTATCTACCGTAAAATGATAATCTTTGTCAGCCTTTAGTTCACAACCGAAAAGGAAATTCGGGGGTCGGAAGGGGCTCATATCCATTTCCATTGAGTCCTCCATTGGTGTGGTGATACTGAGGAGAGAAGGGCAGTGTTGAAAGGAGAGCAATGAGGCAGGTGAAGAATGGCTCTGGCTCCCGAGGGGCTCCAATCAGGACATAATCACACCAAGGAAAATTAATTATTTGAACAAAAATATTTATTCCAGTCCTTTTTGTGGTGACAAAGAATAGGAAATTGAAACAATGCCCATCAATTTTTGACCCAAAAATTTACCATTGTGCTATAAGAAATGATGACCCAGGTAATGCCAGAAGAACCTGGGAAAACTTAGAAAAAACTTTTGTCAAGTGAAGTGAGCAAAATCAAGACAATATTGTTACAGAAACAGTAATATTATAGGATGGTCAATTATGAAAAACTTCACTACTTTGGCTAAGACTATGATCCACGACAATTTCAAAGGACCCATATTCAAAGAAAAATGATAAGCTCTAAATTCAGAATCAAGCATTATATTTAATTTATGTATTATAATTGTAATTTTTGTGTTTTCTATTGCAACATTCATAATACTCAAGATTCATAAAAATCTTTTACACCACTGCACTTGTGTAATCTATATCAAATTGGTTGCCTTCTCAAGGAATGATGATGGGCTAGAGAAAGGGATAGATATTAGAACTCAGTCTTTTTTAATTGACCATGTTTTACATATAATTGAGAAATATTCAATAAAATAAAATTCTTTTGGAGAAAGAATGATAGAAATTTTACATTTAAAATAGTTCACTTTGACTCCAGCTTAGTTTTTCAGAATTATTGCTTGTTACTCCCTTTCACGTGTTTTATATTAACTGAACTGACAAATTTGCTAATTTCTGAACTTTCCACTGCTTCCATGCCTCTGAGAATGTCTAGCCCATAACATCCATTTATCAAATTTATCTTCTTAAAGAGAAAATCTGATCCCCCTAATAAATAAACTCCGAGTGGCTCTCTATTACCTCCAAGATCAACTATAAAGTCTTGGCTTTCAAGCCTTTGGTAATTTGGTCACTTCCCATCTCTAGTCTTTCTATATATTATGTCTATCTACCTATTCTACAGTCTTGTAACACTAACTTCTTTGGCATTCTTCTCTCTCCACATATCAGATATCAACTTGAGTTACATTTATTGGAGTTCTTTTTTCCTCATCTGTACATTGTGTCTTCCCTTGTTTCTTTCCCATTAAAATTTCACTTTCCTCAAGAAGTCTTTAACAATTCCCTTTAATACTTATACTTTCCCTCTGAGAATACACCAGATAGATAAATTGTTGTTCAGTAGTTGCGGTCATGTCTGATTCTCCATGAATTTGTTTGGGACTTTCTTGGAAAGAATATTGAATTGGTTTGACATTTCTTTCCCAGGTTCATTTTACAACTGAGAAAACTGAGGGGAAAAGAGTTAAGTGATTTATTTGGGGTCCCACAGCTAGTAAATGTCTGAGACCAGATTTGAACTCAGGTCTTACTAATTCCAAGCCCTGTGCCGTATTCACTGTGCAATGTAGCTGTTGGATACATAGATAGATAGATAGATAGATAGATAGATAGATAGATAGATAGATAGATAGATAGATAGATAGATAGATAGACAGATATAGGACGATAGAGTAAGAGTGATAGAATGATAGATGGATGAATGTATGGATAGACAGATAGAAAGATGGATATAGACAGATTGCTTTGTTTGTGAATTCACTCGCCAATTATGCCATTTCACTTAAAACATCCACTTCTTTCTTTCTGTCTCTTCCCATTTCTCCTCTGAATTTAAGGCACTTCTATATCAAACCTTTTGGGTGTATGTAGAAGTCCTTTTTTCCCAAAAAACTGATATGTGAGATTCATAAGATGATTACTTCTCCTCATTCCTTCTTCCATGTTTTTAATTATCTCTTACAAATTAATTTTGAAAAGTTATGATTTTTCCTGCCTTCATAATTTATTTTCAAGCATATTTATTTTTCTTTCCTTTTTTATTTCTTGTGAAACCTAATGAAATAAAAGAAAACTATACACTGACCCTATATTTATCTTACTTGACTTCTTTTATGACCCTTGACAGTAGCATTCTGAAAGAGCTACCTGATTCCCCCTTACCTAATCCATTATCATACTGACAATTCATCACCATTTCTCCCCTAATAAATGAAAATGTATTTACCTATCTAACTTTCTCTTGGTTTCTCTATTTGCAATTCAAAATTTTTACTAGCTCAATTCGTTCAATGAGGAATGCTTGAAAGTCATGTATTCTATTGAATGTTATCCTCTATCTCTGTAATATCATAGTCAGATTTTTGGACATTCATCTTGTTTACCAATTTTTACTTTTTAGTGATTTTATATTATATGATTTTCTCTTCTTGATGACAGCTGGAGCAAAGTCTTATTCTATTACATCTGTAGTTTCTTGATACTTGAACTTTGTCTTTCTGATTGCATGTAGCACTTCTGTTTCCCTTTTATTTGAATTTTCGCATTCTGGTATTATTTCAGTTTAGGTTTCCTTCTGGAGATTCTTGAAGATGATTTCTCTTCTTTCTGTTTTTATGATCATAATAGTTAGGAGTGGATTTCCTTTATAATTTAGTATTTTTTTAGATCATGAGTTTCAGGTAGTCCAGATTTCTTTAGCTCTCTTTCGTTAATCTGTTTTCCAGGTCACTTACATTTGATAGTACATACATATGTTTTCTCAAATCATTTGCCTTTTTTCTATTGTGGCTTATTGTCTCATGGAGTTAGTGGATTCTGTTTTCTCCATTCTGTTTTTAGAGAAAGTCTTATATGGGTAAAATTTTTCACCTACAAATCTGAACAATTGCTTTTCTTTTCATTTTTTTCCCTAAAGAGCTCTAATTTTCATTTTTTGTTTTATTTCTTTACAACCACTATTATAATTTTATAAGGAAATAATTTTCTTCATATCTTCAATTTCTACTTTTTGTTTTCAAATCACTCACCTTTGTAGTTTACCACATAGGATTATGTCAACCCATGATTTTTCATTGTATTGTTTAGCATTTTTTTATTTTACTTATATTTCACCCTAGAGATATTAAATTGGGACTTTGTACTGTCTTGACTCAAATTTTCAAACTCAAATTACATGAACAGGGATTTTTCAAGCACTTTCCATGGATTCTGCCTTACAGGCAATGCTATATAAATGCTTATTCCATTTCCTTCTCCCTTTTATCCACTCCTTTTTGCATCTTTTTATCTATACACATAGGCATGTGCTCACACACATATTTGTCTCTGTGTGTGTGTTTGTGTGTATGGAGAGAGAGATCTAGATCAGTCTATCTATCTATCTATTTATCTATCTATCTATCTGTCTGTCTGTCTGTCTGTTTCTCTCTGTCTCTCTGTCTCTCTGTCTCTATCTATCTATCTATCTATCTATCTATCTATCTATCTATCTATCTATCTGTCTGTCTGTCTGTCTGTCTGTCTGTCTGTCTGTCTACCTGTCTGTCTGTCTGTCTAACGATTTTTGCTGCTATAGCTCAAGGTGGATAGCTTAGGCTTAATTTAGCCCTCTGACATAATCCCTGCTTCTCAATGGGACTGTAAGTTGCCCAGCGAACTTTAGAGCTTCAATCTTTCCTTTGTCCTGTTATCCTCAAATACTGAACTTGATATTTACTCCATCCCTACTACAGCTTTAAACAATAGCAAAAACAAACAAAACAGATGTTGTAAGTTGTAATAGTGCTTTTCAAAGTGCTTCCAGTGATTAGCCATATTACTTAGCATATAGTGGACTCTTAAATGCACACCCACACACCCACACACACACACACACACACGCACACACACACACACTTTTTTCAGCTTTCACTTTCATAGGATTTTGAGTTTAAAATTTTCTTCCTCTACCTCTCCTCCACCCCCCTCCCTAAGGTGGCATGCGATCTGACATAAGCTCTATTTATGTTATTCACATTAAACATATTTTCACATTATAATGTATATTCAAGATGTAAAGGAGAACCAGAACTGATGTGAAGAACCACAAGTAAGAAGAAATAGACTCTAACAACAAAAGAAAAAGAGAGCAAATAGGATGTTTCCATCCGCATTCAGAATCCCCAGTTCTTCCTAGAAAGCATTTTTCCTCTTGAGTCTTTTGGAGTTTTCTTAGAACCTTGCATTGCTGAGAAAAGCTAAATCTATTAAAGTGAGGCATTACACAATGTGCTGTTATGATGTACAAAGTTATCCTGGTTCTGTTTATTTCACTTAGAATCAGTTCACATGATTCTTTCCATTTGTTTCCTGTAATTTTTAAATTGTCTCTCCTGGATCTATTTACCAGATCAGTTGTTTTTCCAATGAGATATTTCACATTGTCTGCTTTTTTTTTTAATTTCTTTGGTTTTGTTTTATCATTCTTTATTTTTTTTTCATGAAGTCATTAGCTTTCATCTGCTCCATTGTAATTTTTTAAGGAATTATTTTCTTCAATGAGCTTTTGGATCTTCTTTTGCATCTGGCCAGTTCTCCTTTATAGGACATTCTTCTCATTGTTTTTCAGATCTCTTTTGCCTTTTGGATTAGTCTACTTTTTAAAGCGTTATTTTCTTCAGCATTTTTTGGGTCTCCTTTAGCAAGCAGTTGTCTCATTTTTCATGATATTCTTGCATTACTTTCATTTCTATTCCCCATTTTTTCTACTTCTCTTACTTGATTTTCAAAATCCTTTTTGAGATCTTCCATGACCTGAGGCCTATTCATATTTTTCTTGGAGGCTTTGGATGGAGGAGTTTTGACTTTGTTTTCTTCTGTCTGCATGCTTTGGTATTCTTTGTCACCATAGTAAGATTCTATGGTCTGATTCGTTTTCTGGTTTTTGCTCATTTCCCTCGATATTTACTTGACTTTTGAGCTCTTTGTCAAGATATTTCTCTGCTTCCAGTGGGGGTAGGTAGCTATTAGATCCCCTCAGAACTTGTGGGCCTAGAGCTCCAGAAACAGTGCTGCTGAGGCTGCCACAGGTTCCTCCACCTCCTACTAAATCTGCCACCCTGGAGTTAGGGAAAGATCACTCCACTCTTCTGCACTGGTCCCACAGGCTTTTTCCACTGACCCTCCAATTTATCTGTTGAGTTTCTGGGTCATGAAGTCTGGAAACTGCCACAGGTATGAAAGATTTAGTTCCCCCAAGGTCTGCTCAGGTCCCCCCTGTGCACTCACGGCCCACACTGAACTGTTCTCTGCTCCCACTGTGGCGTGATAGACACTTCCCCAGAGAACTTCCAGGCTCTCTTGGGCTGGAGATTTGCTTCACTCTGTGATTATGTGGGTTCTGTAGCTTCAAAATTTGTTCAGAGTCACTTTTGACAGGTATTCGCCTGGACTGGGAGGGAGTGCTGTAGAAAGTCTGTGCTGTTATTCTGCCATCTTGACTCCACCCTCCTGCTCATTATTTCTTATAGCAAAATAGTATTCCATTATATTAAAATACCACAGTCATTCCTCAGCTGATGGAAATCCTCTCAGTTTCCAAGTATTTGCTGCCACATAAAGAGCTACTATAAACTATTTGGAACATATAAGTCCTTTTCCCATTTTTATGATCTCTTTCAGATATAGTTCTAGGAGTCATATTGCTGGGTCAAAGAGTATGCCTGATTTTATAACCCCTTGGGCAGGGTTCTAAATTTCTATCCAGGATGGTTCTATCAGTTCACAACTATACCAACAATGCATTAGTGTTTCAGTTGTCCCACATCTTCTTCAACATTTATCATTTTCCTGTTTTGTCATGTTTGCCAGTCTGATAATTGTTATATAGTACATTGGAGTTGTTTTGATTTGTATCTATCTAATCAATAACTATATAGAGCATTTTTTTTGTATAACTATATATAGCTTTAATCTTTTCCTCTAAAAACTCCTGTTCATATCCTTTGGCCATCTATCAATTGGGAAATGATTTGTATTGTTTTAAATCTGCCACAGTTCTCCATATCTTCATCAGACACTGGTTTTAAAAAATGTTTCTCAGTTTCTGCTTCCCTTCTAATCTTGGTTGCATTGACTTTGTTTCCGCAAAAAAAAAAAAAAAAAAAAAATTCAACTTAATATCAGGATTGCTACCTCTCTATTTTTTTTTTTTACTTCAGTTGAGGTATAATATAGGCTGTTCAAGCCTTTTATCTTTACTTTGTGTGTGTTCCTCTGCTTCAGATGTGTTTCTTGTAAACATCATATTGTAGGACTATGGTTCTGAATCCACTCTTCTATCTGCTTCCATTTATGGAATCACTGCTATGATTATTATCTGTGTCTTTGTCTGCATCCTATCGTATTTATGTGTTTCTCTCTCTTTCCCAATTTTTCTTCCTTAGTAAAGTTTTGTTTTCACCTATTGTCTCCCTTAGTCTGACCTTCCTTCTATCGGCCCCTCCCTTTTCTTCCCCTTTACACTTATGACTTCTTTTCTCCCTTCTGTCTACCCTCTCACTTTTATTTCCCCTTTCCTCTCCTACTTCCTATAGAGTAAGTTAGATTTTTATATGTAACTGATAATGTTTCTCCCTCTTTGAGACAAGAGTAAGATTCAAATAATGCTTATTTCCCTCCCTTCTTTTCATCCACTGTAATAACTTTTGTGCTTTGCCATATGAAACATTTTTTTTCCTTTTCTACCTCCTCCTTTCCTCTTCTCCCAGAACAATACCTTTTCAACATTTGATAAGATTATTTTATCATCACATCAATCAACTTATACTAACACCCTCTCTCTATGTATGCCCTTTTTATATACAGTAATTGCAGTGCAGTTTTCAAGATTTATAAGTGTCATCTTTCTTTGTAGGGATGTAAACAACTTGTCCTTATGAATCACATGCCATTTTTTCCCTTTCCTGTATACCTTTTTATGCCTCTCTTGAGTCCTGTATTTGAAGATCACATTTTCTGTTGAGCTCTGGCTTTTTCATCAGCAAAGTTTTGATGTCTCCTATTTCATTGAATATCCATCTCCTCCACTGAGAGACTATGCTCAATTTTGCTGGGTCATTGATCTTTGGTTCTAATCCAAGCTCCTTTATCTTACAGGTTATCATATTCTACACCCTCTGATGTTTTTAATGTAGAATCTGGAAGGTCTTGTGTAAACCTAATTGTGATTCCATGATATTTAAATCCTTTCTTTCTGCTTGCTTGCAGTATTTCCTCTTTGACCTGCCAATTTTGAAATTTGGTTACAGTATTTCTTGCATTTTCAATTTCAGATGTCTTTCAGGAGTTTATCACTGGATTATTTCAATAACTATTTTATTTTCTGGTTCTAAGACCTGAGGGTAGCTTTCCTTGATGGTTTCCTGAAAGATGCTGTCCAGGCTCTTTTTTTAATCATGATTTTCAGGTAGAACAATACTTTTAAAATGATCTCTCCTGGAACTGCTTTCCAAATCAGATATTTTACCAATGAGGCATTTTATGTCTTCTTCTATATTTTCATTCTTTTGGATCTGACCAGTTCTTGATATCTCATAGAATCATTAGCTCTCACTTGCAAATTCTAATTTTTGACACATTGTTCCTTTTTATTAGATTTTGCACCTCCTTTTCCATTTGGCCATTTCTGCTTTTTAAGGTCTTATTTCTATAGTCAACTTTTCTCCTTTCTTTTCCAAGCTATTGACTCTCTTTTGTATACCTCTCATTCCTTTTTTCCATTTTTTTTTCTTCTACCTGTCTTATTTGACTTTTAAATCCTTCTTGAGCTCTTCCAAGAAGACTTTTTGGGCTTAAGATCTGTTCCTACTCCCCTTTGAGGTTTCAGATGTGAGTATATTAACCATGATGCTTTCTTGTGAATTTGTGCCTTGATCTTCCCTGTCCCCATAGTAAGAATCTATGGTTAAGAACTCATTGTTCGACAAAAAATTGCTGGGAAAACTGGATAACAGTGTGGCGGAAATTAGGCATAGACCCATACCTGACACCGTACACAAGAATTAAGTCCAAATGGGTACATGATTTAGGTATAAAGATTGATACCATGAATAAACTGGAGAAGCAAAGAATAGTGTATTTATCAGATCTATGGAGAAGGGAAGAATTCTTTACTAAAGGAGAGATAGAATGCATTATGAAATGCAAAATGGATAACTTTGATTACATTAAACTGAGAAGTTTTTGCACAACCAAACCCAATGCAACCAAAATCCGGAGGGATGTAGTAAATTGGGAAAGAATTTTTACAGCTAAGCTCGGGGATAAAGGCCTCATTTCTAGAATTTATAGAGAACTGACTCAAATGTATAATCATACAAGTCATTCCCCAATTGATAAATGGTCAAAGGATATGAACAGGCAATTTTCAGAGGAAGAGGTTAAGGCTATCTATAATCATATGAAAAAATGCTCTAAATCACTATTGATTAGATAGATGCAAATCAAAAGAACTCTGAGGTACCACATCACACGTATAAGACTGGCAAACATGACAGAACAAGAAAATGATAAATTCTGGAGAGGATGTGGGAGAGTTGGAACACTAATTCATTGTTGGTGGAGCTTCGAGCGCATGCAACCATTCTGGAGAGCAATTTGGAACTATGCCCAAAGGGCTACAAATATGTGCATACCCTTTGACCCAGCAATATCGCTACTAGGACTATATCCCCAAGAGATCATAAAAATGGGAAAGGGTCCCACATGTACAAAAATATTTATAGCAGCATTCTATGTAGTTGCCAAAAACTGGAAGTCAAGGGGATGTCCATCAATTGGGGAATGGCTGAATAAATTATGGTATATGAATGTAATGGAGTACTATTGTGTCATAAGAAATGATGAACAAGAAGACTTCAGAGAGGCCTGGAAGGACTTATATGACCTGATGCTGAGTGAAAGGAGCAGAACCAGGAGAACTTTATGCACAGCAACAACCACAGTGTGTGAGAGTTTTTTCTGGTAGACTTAGATTTTTGTAATAACACAAGAACTTCTTACCAAAAAAAAAAAAAAAAAATCCCAATGGAGGATCTCAAGGCAAAATGCCTTCCACACTCAGAGAGAGAAATATGGAAGTCACTCACATATTGTAGCAGATCATGTTTGCGTATGTGTATGTGTTTGTGTATCATGTTCTGATTTGTTATACGATTTCTTTCATTTATCTTAGTCTGACTACATAGCATGACTATAGTGAAAATATACTCAATAGGAAAGTATATGTAGAATCTATACAGAATTGTATGCAGTCGTGGGGAGGGAGGGGGGTAGTGGGGAGTAGGTGGGGAGGGATAAAATCGCAATTGTATGGCAGTGATTGTTAAACATTACAAAAGAAAAAAAAAGAAAAAAAAAGAATCTATGGTTATTGTCCATTTCTGCACTGTGGCTCAGAGTATTTGTCTAATTATTCCTGACTTTTGGAGTTTTGCTCTTCTGTTGGAGTGCAGGGGGCACTGATCCAAGCTTCTTGGGCTGGGTATCAGGGACCTGGTCACTAACTTTGTGTGTTGGGCTCTCAGATGCTGTCAGCTGGAGGCTGTAGTATTCTGATAGTTTATCTGGTGCTAAATTGGGGTTAGGTACACTGGAGCCCTTAGGGGTAGGGATGGGGATTCTGAACCCTGGGGGATACCTGCTTGCCTGGGCTTTGCTCTTGAATATTTGGCTACTGAAGGATGTCTGCAAGCCTGGAGCTATCCTTCCTGCAATTATTCTTCCCAGAGTTGTGCTAAAGCACTGCAATGTTTTTACTGAAAAATGCAGGAGCATGTGGTTGTTCTCTGAGTTGGTTTCTACCTATTCTGCTGCCTGTGTTTGAGGTATTCAGGGATCACAGTGTTGGCGGGTGCCTGCTCCATATCCCTGGAGCTCAAAATCTCCTTCTGGTATTCTGTGGTAAAGCTTGGTGCTGACTTGCTATGAGGCTTCTCATCCTGTACTGTTCCCCCTTCCCCAGAACAAGAGGGATCTTTCCCATCAATTCCCCAAGGTTCCTGAGTTACGACACTGCTGCATTTCATCTTTCTGCTGGATCAACAGTTCCAGGGTTTTTCCTGGGGTGGTGTTCTCTTAGCTTTAAGAGGTAAATAAGGCTAGGTGAGAGAGACTTATTTCTTATTCCACCAACTTGGCTCCTGAAAGCAGATAACCCATAGTAGACTCTTAATAAATTTTTATTGATTTGTTGACAGTCATCAGCTTCCTTCAAGGCCTCCTGTGCTGGGACTACCCAAATAACATGCTGGCATTACCTCTTGTGTCACAGAATTAGACTGTCCAGGTGCTACAGACTTCCCAGGTACTATAACTCTGAGGGATGGCTTCAGACCTCTTGGCAGGTCTTGCTGTGTACCATCTGCCCTAATGGCTACTTTCCCTGTACCCTGCAATTACTACAGTGCTGGCTACCAGAATGCTGACTACAAGACTTCTGGAATAATACAGCTGTAAGTACAGAGTCCATACCCTTGATTTATGGGAATTGGTTTTTCCTTACTATTCCAAAAAGGCTAGCATGAAGATTTCATTCAATTTAGGCTTGAGGCTGTGGTGCTGGCTTTCTCTTACATAGATTTAAATACATTGGATCATGTTATAACAATAAATCAATGAGATAACAAACAAAAAAAATACATGACTATATAAAAATGTTGAATAAAATTGCTTAATATTCATTAAGTTAGTCTCTTTGTGAGTCTGTACAATTATTTCAATACTAAGATCATTCTTGAGAATGATTTTGATATTTGTATTTTGGAATTGCTTTGAGAACCAGTTTATCACTCATTCATGGATAACAATCTCAATATAAATGATCCCATGCTCATTTTGATCTGAAAATGAGAATATTCACCCACACAAATTGCCTGGTTTGGTAAAAATTATTTTGAGTGTTTCAAAAAGTAAATCAATTTTCAACAAGTCAAAATTTTCCATATTCAAGAGGAAAATCTAACAGAGTTCCAAAAATAAATAAATTAACAGTTTGAGTAATGGCAACTTTATTAGAATAGGTTCATAAACACTGAAGAGCACTATTTTGGAACATAAAACTCGTCAAGGATCAAATTGTGGCATATTTGTTCTTTTAATGAAAATGTATTCTTACTTCAGAGTAGTATTACTATACATATATAATTTGTATATAAATATAATTAATATTATACATTATTACATCATAATTTTTAATAACACTATAATAATAATATATATCACATATGTGTGTATATATATAGCCATATATATGCCATATATGTGTGTGTGTATATATATATATATATATATATATATAAAACCATTAAGACACAGATATAACTACACAGTTACATCTGTGTCTTAATGGCTTCCCAAAGTTAATTATGTTTTCCATACTATTGCACATGACATGTGCAATAATATGGCAGTTTCAGGGAATCCAAACTACTGATATAATAATCATACAATTAAAAATATTAACAAAGATCGTGATGATGAAGATAACAACACTACATAGATAGTTTTAAGATTAGCAAAGTGCTTAATAAATCCTATCTCCTTTTCCCCTCACAATAACCCTGAAAGTTAGGTCTTAGTGTTATGTATATTTTACAGATGCGAAAACTGAGGCTGTTAAAGGTTAAATGATGTGCCCAGGGTAACACAGATACTTAAGGGACTGAGGCTGAATTTGAAGTCAGGTGTTCCTGATTCCAGATCTTGATTATTCTTTATACTATGTCACCTAGCTACCTGTTATCATCTATGTGTGTGTAAAGTCACCTTAAATCCACATACATTAAACATTTTTATGCAGGTGAACAAAAGCTAAATAAATCTCAAAGATATATAAAATAGAACTCACAAAATGTATTCAGAAGAGTAGAGTGATGTGTTTTTGTGTGTGCTGTGTGTTTTGCATGATTGAACAAGTAGTAGGGAAAATACAGTATTTTCAAAGTCAGAAGACTTGGGTTAGAATGTAGGTGGTACTGCTTATTATCTCTACAATATAAGCCAAGTTTTTCTTCATTCTAAACTTCTTTATTCATCTAAAAATCAAAAACATGAGGTTAGACTAGCTCCCTTTCAAATTTATATTTATATTATTGGGAGGGATGATTATTAGCAGGCTTCATAAACCAGACCTATCTATGTATAACTTTATTTTTTTTTTCAGTATACATTGGAGTTACTATCTCTTCCTCCAGAGAAGTTTGTATCACTATTCTTCACTCTTTTGAAGAATCACCCAAATTTGACATTTCATAGGGATACTCATAATTTTGGGATAACATGATTAAAATCTTGCAACTAATTGCCATGATAAAATGACACTTGAACATCATGTAGCCAGCCATTCACCTATTGCTACTATGGTACTAACTTTACCCAATGACATGGTTTCATCTAATTTGATTTCAAAGCAACCAACCAAAAATAATGAAATATGCAACAATTGTTTTACCTGTGTTGGAGATTTTCTATCATTAATTCTCATTCATAAGAAAATAATTTTCCTTTGTCTTTAAAGGGTAGCTTTTCCAAACTGTTAGCTTAGCTTATGCTACAATCAACAATCAGTTGCTGGTCCAAGTGAAGTCAACTATTTCAACTGATACTTGAACTTGGCAGCTAACTTTATTGCCAATCTAGTTCAGAAAAAAACGAAACTTAATTGAAGTAGTGGAACTTTGAATGTGATCCATCAAGGAGTAAGGGAACTATAAAAGAAGAATTCAAAAAAATACAAATTTAACAAGATGAAACTGCTGAACCCCTGGCTTTGGGAATTTTCTATTTCTTAACCTTAATTAGTCTTTTCTTTTGTGAAGCATTTGGGGTTAAGAGACTTGCCCAGTGTCACATAGCTAGCAAATATCAAGTGTCTGAAGCAAAATTTGAGTTTAGGTCCTTCCAACACCAGGTGCTGTATCCATCATTAACTTTAAATATGTTTTTATTGAAATATTTTTATTCATTTCATCATATTTTCTCCAGTATCCTTTCTTTCCCATAGAGCCATCCCATATAGCAAAAGATATTTTAAAGATGAAAAAGGAAAAGAATGTGCACATATCATAAAGGGTTAGAGATGAAAGGGCTTCAGAAATCAAGTCCAATTCTATATTTTAAGAGTTAAAGAAATGGAGGCTGAGAAATAACAAATGAGCAATCCAAGGTCACTCATCAAATTAATAGTAGGGCCTAGATTAGTACCAGACTTTTCTAACCCAGTAGACAGTTAGTTGGTGCAATAAATAAAAGTGATAGACCTGGGAACAGAGAAATATGAATTCAAGTCTGACTTTATTCATTTACTAGTAATGTGGATAAATCAGTTAACCTCAGCCTGTCTCAGTTTCTCATAGGTAAAACTGAGATAAAATAGCACTTCTTGCTAAGGGTTGCTGTGAAGATAAAGTGAGATATTATTTTTATATTTTATGCAAAACTAGAACAACATATTAGTACTACTATGGAAGGTACTATTTTGATATTACTTCAGCTCTAACACACTGTCATGCTTATTAATGGAATGAGGATCTTCTTCTAATTTCTTATAGCATATTTACAGTAAGAAGCTTTACCAGGGAGTGGATGATGCTTCTTTTTTCCGTAAGGAGTTTTCTGACGTCTACCTGTCATGATAGACCTATAATTTTAATATCAATCCCCTGAACTCCAGTCATATTCTTTTGTAATTTATTCAGTAGTTATGTACCCGTAATATAGCTAAATAGTGCAGCATTAGCAATAGCTCTCAGATTTGATCTAATCTATAGAGCAAATAAACCCCGTGTGCGTCGTTAGTTTTTTGAAGGAATTCAATAATATACCATTTTCTCTACTCATAAATGTTGAATTCTAGAAAAGCTGCCTGCAGAGTGAAATGTTATACATTAATTCTTATTTTTTTCATCTTGTTGTTCTAAATTTAGAGAGGATTTTATATTGAACTAAAAAAATGTAAGTAGAAAAGAGTAATGGGGTCTAAGATAAAGTAGAATTTTGGAGTGAGGGTACAAGAGGGTTTTCCACAAATAAAATTCAAGACATACTAGCTCTTTCTTTCACGTCACCGTGAATTACTTGTCATCAGCTTAAAGAGAAGGAAGGGGTGGAGAAAAGAATGAGGATAGATTACAGCGACTGGAAAGGAAAGAAATGAACAGGACTATTTCTCTTTTTATTTTGTCAGTGATTCTGATTATTTTTTCTTCCATATAAACAAAGAACTAGATAATGTCTTCATCATCATGTATTCTGAAAACCTTGCTTTACAGATGAAGAAAATGAGTTCAAAGAGGTTAAGTTTATAATCATTTATCTGAAGAAATTCCATGAACCCTTTCCCTGAAGAAACAGGTACCATAAAGGAGAATGGCTTGGGATGAGGGAGAAGATAGCAAGAAAAATATATAGAAAAATACAAAAAAAAAATTCTGGCAAAAATTTGTAGGAGGGAGAGATTGAAACAGTATTCTTAGAAGAGAGGCAAAAAGAGAAACAAACATTTTATTTCGGTAGTGAGGACACAATTATAGGGGAATGATCACTCTACTTCAGACTAGAATATTTTGCTAGGGTCTGCCATTTACCATGTGTCTGACCTGTTGCATTCTTTTTGTTCTGTGCAAAGCCTGTTTTTGAGGAAGAAGAAACTGTAGGACAATAACCAAGAAATACAAGTAGTTATTTGTTTTTACCCCAACCTCTTTATCTTCATAGTATTTTGTGGTTCAGGATAAACTTTCAGGGGAGTAGAGTCAGGAAAATAATTGTGTAATGGGACAAACAGACAAGTATTCCCTTACTTACAATTCTGGGAAATTTTCAGTGAGCAACATGGGTTCTGGTTCAGTGTTTAAGTCTTGATATTTTAGAATGTCTTCTGGTGCCAATTACTGTCCATAATTTTTTCCAAGTACTGTTTTCCCACTATATCAAGAAATAGCTTTTAGTCTTCTTACTTACATACTTTACACACACACACACACACACACACACACACACACAAACACACGTCTATTATTACAAGAGAAGCAAAACAACCCTGATGTTTCATTTCATACTATGAAAATAGGCAAAAATGACAAAATATATGAATAGTTACTATTGGAAGGTTTGTGCAAAGACAGGCATAATAATGCATTATTGGTGGATTTATTCACTAATATAGCTAATTAAGAAAGCAATTTGAATGATTCAAAAAAAAGGAATGCAAGGAAGGAAACAAGAATTTCTATAGTGCCTATTTTGTACCAGCCACTGTACTAAGAACTTTTATCAAATGAGAAAATAATGTGGCTAAAATTTGCATGTTTTGATGCAGGGATTTTATTGCTAGGAATATAACTGCATGATGCTATTGATTTTTAAAAAGGTTCCGCATTCACCAATATATTTATAGCCACATTTTTTTTGCGCTTGCAAAGCACTACAATTTTGAAATGACTAGCTCAATCATGGTATATGAATAAATGGAATGTTATTTCATGAAATGAATAATATAACACATTCAGAGAATCATGAGAAAACTTTTCTGACCACTGTAGAGCAAGTAGAGAAAGGGAAAAAGTATACACATTGGCAAAAAGAACAATAAAATAAAATTAAATTATGTGTAGTTATAATGATTAAGTTTTAATGAAGAGAACTGATGAAGAAACAAGGCAACTCCCTAGTTTATATGGAGATATTTGTGAAGTGTAATGTTGTCCAGTGAACTCTAGGTGGCCCAATGGATAGATTGTAGAGTGTGGAGTACAGAAGACTTGACTTCAAATTTTAGCATACCCATTTACTAGCTTTGTGAAACTGCACAAAACTGAAGTAACCCTTTTTGCCTCAGTTCCTTCATCTAGAAAATAAGCTGGAGAAGGGACTGGAAAACCATTCCAGTTTCTCTGCCAAGAAAACCCTTAAGAGGGATCACAAAGAATCAGACAGAAATGAAATGGCTAAAGTAAGAAAATGTCAAATGTTGCCTAAACCATCACACACATTTTATGTGTTCATTGATTGTCCTTAACTATCTTTCCACCCACCTGTGATAAAAGGAGTATCCTTTTTCACAGGAGAGAATGTATTCAGAAGTAACCATGATATATAAAAAAAAAAGCATAAAGAAAAGTTAAAGAAAAAGTTTCTATTTTTTCAATACTGAATGAAAGCATTAAACAATGTTATTTATCTGTGAATATATCATACTCACCAAATAGAACGTAAACTTCTTGTTCTTTTCACTTCTATCTTTTGATTCAACACAACGAACAGTTTCTTGTTGATTCTATGTCTTCCATCAATCTTCATTGAGCTGATTTGAATAAATAAGTATTTTAAGATATCTATGAATTCTTCCTAACTGCCATTGATTTTTGCATTAATGTCCTTATTATATGCATTTCTTCTTTTAGTGATGAAAACTTCTCTGCTTTGTGCAAAACTCTCTCTGAGTTTTAAAGAAAAGTAAAATAGATGCTAAAGAATGTTGTAATCAAGGGCAGAGAAAGGATGGCAGAGTACAAAGATGCACTTACTCTAGCTTTTCGCTAGAGCCCATAAAATACCTGTAAAAATGACTCTAAACAAATTCTACAGCACCAGAAACCACAAAAGATAGAGTGAAAGAGATTTCCATCCCAAGGCAAACTGGAAGGTTGACAGGAAAGGTCTATCAAACCAGGCTCACAGCAGAGCACAGCCTAAGGCTTGGCCTCACATCACCAGCAGGAACTGGACCAAAACAGGCCTTAGGGATGGAATCCCTGGCAGCAAATGCAGTTTTCAGATACCTCAATACACAAATGCCAAAGACAGCTTCAAAAGTCAGTGGGAAAGCTTTTTTACCTGGGTGAGAAGTGAGCAGGTTCCCCTCCAGCCCTTGTCCCAGATGGCAGTGGCAGCATAGTCCATTTTTGAAGCCCTCGTCCTAAAGACCCTGGGGGAATTGAACTGCTGATCTGAGTCTCAGTCCTGAGTGGCATCCCCGGGATGAGGAAGAGTTCTGGCTGTAATGGTGGTGCTGGCGGAGGTTCTAGAAAGGGAATTCTACTTGCAGATACTGGGCAAAAAAGCTTTGGTAGCTCCCAGACCAAAGCGCAGACCAGGAGAGGAATAAACTCCTCTCCTTTGATAATGCCACTTTGGAGGAACTGAGAATTTACAGGTACCCAGAGTATACTCTCCTCCTGACAAAGGACTCAAAAGTCAAGTAACTCACTCTGAAATTGCCCAAAAAGGGGGGGGGAGGTGAAAGACTATAGAAGTTTACCTTCTTGGTGAACAGGTATTTTCTTCCATCTTTTCATATGAGGAAGAACAATGCATACCATCAAAGAAGACATAAAAGTCAAGGATTCTGCATCCAAAACCTCCAAAATAAATATACAATGGTCTCAGGGCATGGAACAGCTCAAAAAGGATTTTGAAAATGAAGTAAGACAGGAGAAGGAAAAACTGGGAAGAGAAATGAGAGTGATGCAAGAAAATCATGAAAAGTGAGTCAACAGCTTGCTAAAAGAGACCCAAAAAATGCTGAAGAAAATAACACCTTTAAAAATAGCCTAATTCAATGGGCAAAAGAGGTCCAAAAAGCCAATGGGGATATAATGCTTTAAAAATCAGAATTCATCAAGTGGAAAAGGAAGTTCAAAAGCTCACTGAAGAAAAGAGTTTTTCAAAAGTTAGAATGGAACAGGTGGAAGCTAATACTTTAGGAGAAACCAAGAAATTACAAAACAAAATCAAAAGAATGAAAAAATAGAAGAAAATATGAAATATCTCATTGGAAATGCAACTGACCTGGAAAATAGATCCAGCAGAGACAATATAAAAATTATAGGACTACCTGAAAGCCATGATCAAAAAAAGAGCCTAGACATCATCCATCATGAAATTATCAAGGAAAACTGCCCTAATATTTTAAAGCCAGAGGGTAAAATAAATATTTAAAGAATCCACTGATTGCTCCCTGAAAGACATCTGAAAAGACAAATTCCTAGGAATATTGTAGCAAAATTCCAGAGTTCCCAGGTCAAGGAGAAAATATTACAAGCAGTAACAATTTGAGTGTTGTGGAAATACAAACAGGATAACACAAGATCTAGCAGCTTCTCCACTAAGGGATCAACAGGCTTGGAATATGATATTCCAGAAATCAAAGGAACTAGAATTAAAACCAAAAATTACCTACCCATCAAAATTGAGTATAATACTTCAGGGGAAAAATGGTCTTTCAGTGAAAGAGAGGACTTCCAAGAATTCTTGATGAGATGACCAGAACTGAATAGAAAATTTGACTTTGAAAAACTAGAATCAAGAGAAACATGAAAAGGTAAACATAAGAAACTTACTAAAGTTGAACTGTTTACATTCCCACATGGAAAGATAATATTTGTAACTCTTGAGACTTTTTTCAGTATGTAGGTAGTTGGAGGGATTATATACATATAGACAGAAGGCACAGGGTGAGTTGAATAGGACAGGATGATATCTAAAAAAAACCCAAAATTTAGGAGTGAGAGGAATATTTTGGGAGGAGAAAGGGAGAAATGGAATGGTGCAAATTATCTCTCATAAAAGAGGCAAGAAAAAACTTTTCCAATGTTGGGGAAAAGAAGAGAGTTGAGAGGGAAAAAGTGAAGTTTACTCTCATCACATTTGGCTCAACGAGGGAATAACATTCCCTCTCAATAATACTCAAATAATACTCAATTTGGTATGAAAATCTATCTTACACTACAGGAAAGTAGGAGAGAAGGGAACAAGTGAGGTCTGGAGGCGATCGAAAGGAGTACAAACGGGAGGAGGGAGCAATTAGAAGTAAACATTTTTGGGGAGAGACAAGGTCAAAACAGAGAATAGAATAAATGGGCGGGGATAGGATGAAGGAAAATATAGTCTTACACAACATGACTATTATGGAAGTCTTTTGCAAAACTACACATATATAACCTATATTCAATTGCTTGCCTTCTCAGTGAGGATGGGTGGGGAGGTAGGAAGGGAGAGAAGTTGAAATTCAAAGTTTTAGTAACAAATGTTAACAATCGTTTTTGTCATACAACACGGAAATAAGAAATACAGGTAATGGGGTATAGAAATTTATCTTGCCCTACGAGAAAAGGAAAGAGAAGGGTGTTCTAGAAGGGAGGACAGATTAGGGGAAGGGGTAATCCGAGTGCACGATGTTTTGGGGTGGTGCCAGTGGAGGGATGGGGAGAAAATTTTGAACTCATAATCTTGTGGAAATGAATGTTGAATACTAAAAATAAATTAAAAATTAAAAAAAAAAGAATGTTGTAATCAGCAATTGGCCAGAACACAAGTCATCTACCTTACAAGTGAACTACCTGAATTTCAATACTGATTTTGTTCTGGGATGAGATCCAGTTAATATACAAGCATTCTTTTTATTTTTTTTCCCAGGAACTGGCAGTACTAACTAGAATTATTTCCTCATCTTTTCTATTTTGCACATAACAGAAAACTTAGCTTTTGAAAACCTTCATAAGTAAATTTTGTTAAAGTTCACAAGATTCAAGAACTCTCTTGAGCAAGTTTCTTTAATATTTTTGTAAAAATAATACATCATATTTATTTAGGACTCTAAGTTTTATAAACCACTTTTCTCATAGAAACACTGCAAAGGACGTAGTATAAGTCAATTATCTCCATTTTCCTCCTCTTCCTCCCCTTTCCTTTCTTCTCAAAAGCAAAAAAAAGGCCATAACAAGAAATCACCCAGAAAATCTTATTGTTGTTACAGATAAGAAAATTGAGACTCATAACGATTAAGCAATTTTAATTGCTTTTTTAATACATTCATTTTATTTATTTTTAATGCTCTACAATCACTACCATAAAACTTAGATTTTTTTTCCTCCTACCTCTCCCTCTCCACTCCCCTCCCTCCCCAAGACGGCATCCAATTCTGTATAGGATCTACTCGTACGTTCCTACTGAATACATAATTTTAATTGCTTTATCACCAATAAGTGTCAGAACCTGAATTTACATCAAGTTTCTCTGATGCTGTTGTCAGTATACTTTTTCCTATAATACACTTTACCTATATCTCCATTACTTATAATAAAACTTCTATGACTCTGCCATGTGGTTGGGAAATAGGAAAGGTGGTGAAAGATTTCAGGGGTGAGGATTTGTTTTAGGAAGAAAGCATGATACATTTACGACACATCACATACTAAGCAACACCTTTCTTGCTTTTGCATTATGCTATTTTGATTTTTTTCCCAAAATTTAAACACACCACTAAGGTGAAAGGTTGATTGCTGTTAAGTGATTGGCTAAGAACTCAGAATAACTGAATGCATTAATTTTTGAGGTAATCCATTCACTTTCAGATACCTCCTAATAGGAAGTTTTATTTTCTTTTATTTTCCTGACACCCACCCTAAATGGGTTTCTTTGCAACTTCTGCATTTTGTTCCTAGTTTTATCTTCAAGTGTCTAAATAGAACAGACATAACACCTCCTCCACATGATAACCTTGCAATACTTTATTGCAATTACTGTGTCTTCTCTCAGTCCATATTAAGTATTCCCAACCAACTTTTATGTGACATAGACTTCAGGCCCCCCATAATTGATATTGTCCTCTGCACGTTCTACATCTTATTAATATACTTTTCACTGGAAATGAATATAATACTCCAGACTGGTTTTAATAATGACATAGTACAACAAGTTTATCATTTTCTATTCTTCGAAGATCCTTGTCTCTTAAGGAAATCTGGGATCCCATTAGCTTTTTTATTATTATGTCATACTACCAAGTCAAATTTGGTTTGCAGTCCATTGAAAGAACTACGTCTTTTTCAAAAATATTTGTGTGTAACAATGGTTTCTTCATTTTATAACTGTGAAGTTGATTTTTTCTCTCAAGATAAAGACCTAATATTTATCCCTATTGAATCTCATCTTCTTAGGTTCAAACCAATATTCTAGCCTGTCAAAATTCCTTTGGTTGCTGACTGTGTTCCTTTTTGTTATTTAAGCTCCCCAGCCTTGTATGACTTGCTCATTTGATGAGCACATTATCTAATCCTTTATCCAAGTAATTCATGAAAATGTTGACTAGCACAAATCCAAGCAGATGCATTGGACATAGATAGTTGGAAATATCACACCCCTATGATATCAAACAATCAACAACTATACTTGAAGACTGTACGTACACATCCAAAGTGAATTAGGGATTAGCAAAAATTAGGGATTAGCAAAAACCTGTCTAATTCATGTTCCTGAATACATGTAACATCCAAATAATTTTCTCAACAATTTGTATTTTCTTCCTTTAACTTCAGAATTTTTTGTCCTTAAACCTCCACTTTACTAAAGCATATGGTGTAAAAAAATATTGTATCTACAGTTTCTTAAAAGTGAAAATATATATGCATATGTGCATATATATGTATTTATATGTAGTATATATTTATGCATATATAGATATTTATGTATGTGTATATATACTTTATATATATATACACACACACACCTATGCATATACACGCATACATACATACAAAAATGGGTGTATATATGTATGCATGTATGGTGTATGGAGAGAGAGAGAAATACAGAAAGAGAGAAATAGAAAGAGAGGGAGGGAAAGAGACACACACACACACACACACACACAGATGTATGTACATACTGGATCTATGTTTCATATAGAGCTTCCAGAAAGAGACATTTCCTTTGCCACTGAAGACCAGCATCTTCTCTGCAACCTATAGTGTAAATGGTTACCTAGATCCCAGAGAGGTTGACCATGGTCCCACAGACAGTATATTTCCACAGGATAACTTGAATCTAAGTCTTTCTGACATTGAACGCAGCTATCTACTATGCCATACTGTACCTCTTAAAGAGAAAATGGAAGGACAGAATAAGTAACAGAGTTCAAAGTTTAATGAGCACCTATATATTCTGGGCTTTAATTGCCATAATTATCGGTTCTAAGACCATTTGAGATATAATTTCTGATTGTTATTCCATTTTGAGTTTCAAAGAAAGAACATATCTACATCATCAACACCATCATCATCACATTTATGTAATGATAGACATCGTGCTTAGTGCTTTAATTTTATTTCTTAACTTTTTTTGAAGTTCAGATTTCTCTCCCTTTCTGCACTGCCTTTTATTCTTATTGAAGAGGCAAGAAATATGGTCCCAATTACACATATGAATCGAGGAAAATATACTTTCACATTAGCCAAACTGAAAAAAAAAGCAAACAGAAAAAGAAAGAAAAAATTTTCTTCAATCTGTTCTGTAGCCGTAAGTGAATAGTACCTGTTATCATAGGACCTTTGGAATTGCCCTGAATCATTGCATCAATCAGACTTACTTCGCGATTTATTATCATTACAGTATTGATGTTACTGTGTAAGTTGTTCTCTTGGTTATATTCACTATATTTTGCATCAGTTCATATATGTCTTCCCAGGTTTTTCTGAAACCATCCACTTCATCATTTCATATAACAGCACACTTGTATTACATCATATTCTTACATCATAACTTTTTCAACAATTCGCCAATTGATGAGAATGCCCTAATTTTCTGTTTCTTTGCAACCACAACAAGAGTTGCTACACATATTTTCGTAGATCTTTTTTTTTTTCCTTTAATTTCTTGGGAGGGGTATAGCACTAGTAACAGTATCCCTGCATCAAAGGGCCTGGACAGTTTTAAAATCTCGGTGGGAAGAGTTCCAAATTGTTTTCTAGATAGGTTCCACTCCTTCACAAATTCACCAACACTGTGTATTAATTTAACTATTTTCCCTACGTGCCTCTAGCATTTATTATTGTCTTTTTCTGTCATTTTTCCCAATCTGTTGGATATAGATTGGAACTTCTAAGTTATTTTAATTGATATTTATCTAATAATTATTAGCAATGTCGAGAATTTTCACCTCTTAAGACTACTGATAGATTTGACTTCTTCTTTCAAAATTGTTCATATCCTCATGCAATTGGGGATACTTCTTTCTTTCTTTCTTCTTCTTTTCTTCTATAAATTGGACTCAATTGACTAAACATTTGAGAAATGATACATTTATCAGAGAAATTTATTCTAAATTTTTCTCATTTTCCTATTTTTCATCTAATTCTGTTTATATTGGTCTCATTTGTGAAAGAACATTATTTTAAATACAAGGTAATCAATATTATGCATTTTGTCTCCTGTGATCCTCCTGTCTTTTTTTAGTTATGAACTCTTCCCCTCTCCGTTGATAGGATGCAAAATTATTTCAATATTTGCATAGTTTGTTTATTATATCATCCTTCATGTCTAAATCATATATTTATTTAGGGCTTATCTAGATAGACAATGTGACATGTTGATCTACACAAAGGTTCTGTCATAAGGCTTTCCACTTTTTTCCTAAAGTTTTTATTTTACTCATATTAAATTTTTGTTATAGTAGTTTGGATCTTTTGCTTATCACACAGTTTACCAGGCCCTGCTTCTGCCTAATGTGTAAATAAACTATTGCATTGATCAAAAAACTTATTTCTTTTCTAGTGCCTAATTATTTTCATGATTACTACTTTGTGGTACAGTTTGGATCTGGTACTACTAAATTTCGTTCACATTTTTTATCCCATTGATTCTCTTGATATTCTTGAGCTTTTGTTCTTCCAAGTGAATTATGTTACTTTTTCTTCCTCTATAAAGTAATTCTTTGGCAGTTTGTTGGTATGGTAGTGGAAAAGGAAATTATTTTAGGCAGAATTGTGTTTTTTATTGCATTATACCACAAACAATGAATTCATATTCATCCAATACTTACATCTCTCTTTATGTGGGTGAAAAGTGTTTTGTAATTGAATGTGTTGCCAAGTGTATTCCTAAGTTTTTATACTTTCTGCAGTTATTTAAAATAATTTCTCTATCTCTTGCTGCTTGCTTTTGTTGGTAGTATATAGAAATGACACTTTTTGTAGTTTTATTTTATATTCTCAAGCTTTGCTAAAGTTCATTAATTCATACCCACAGAGTTTTAAGTATATATATGTGTGAATGTATGTGTATATGTGTGTATGGAATGAATGCATATATGTGAGCATGTGTGTGTTTTTGCATGTCCGTGCTCGTGTGTGTATGTGTGTGTATCATCAGTGGTTTTCTAAGAATTCCACTATACCATCTACAGAAATGATAGCTTTTCTTTCCTCATTACCTATACCTATTTCTTTAATTTCTTTTCTTTTTTGCTATAGCCAATATTTCCAATAAAATATTGAATAATAATGGTGATACTGGAAATCCTTTCTTCACTGTTGAACTTATTAGAAGGGTGTCTATTTTTGTTCCCATTACAGAGTAATCCTCTTGGTTTTAGAAAGATAAGACTTATCATTTTAAGAAAATTCCTTTTATTCTTATGCTTTCCAGGGTGTTTTTATAAATAAAAATGAGTGTTGTATTTTCGGAAGTTTCTTCTACATCTCTTGGTACAAACATGCAATTTTGTTGGTTTTGTCATTGATATGGTCATTTCCGGTTATAATTTTCCTAATATTGATTCAGCCCTGCATTCCTGGTATAAATCCAGTGTGGTGTGATATTTGGCTACAGTCTCCTTGCTAAAATTTTATTTAAACATTTTTCCATCAAGATTCATTAGAGAAATTGTTCTATGGTTTTCTTTCTCTGTTTTTGTTCATCCTAGATTAGATATAGAAACAATTGTTATGTAATAAAAGGGATTCATTAGGATTCCAACTATTTTTCTAAACAATAAATATAATATTGGAATTAGTATGCAGTAGAATAAACTTATAAGTCCAACAGTTTCTTATTTTTTCTTTAGTTATCTCATTTAGGGTTTGCTTAATTTATTTGTCTAAGATAGTATTTTACTTTTTCTTTTATTCTTTTATTGCTAAGGGCTTATAAAAACAAATGAACTTGACTGAATAAAAATGTTTATCGATATAGTACATTTATATATGCATGTATGTATATGTATCTATCCATGAGCATGTGTATGCACATGTATGTGTGTATAAGTATGTGTATATGTATGTGTATATACCCAATATATGCATATATATGTATATGTATGAGTATGTGTGTGTATGTATGCATGTAAATTCACTTTGCAGAACAGAAGCTACTGCTAGACTCCATCAGCAAAAATAATTTTTAGAGTGTTTAAAAAAGTGCTGTTTAGTATTTTGTTTTTCCCAATAAGATGCAAAAACAATTTTTAATGTTAATTAAAAAATTGAGTTCCAGATTCTTTTCCTTCCTTCCCATTCCCTCGTTGAAAAAACAAGCAATTGGATATAGATTATACATACTTAGTCATAGAAAACATATTTCTATATTAGAAATGTTGTAAAATAAAATATAGAACAAAATAAGAAAGAACAAGAGAGGGAAGGAAGGCAGGAAAGAAAGAAAGAGAAAAAAAGAAAGAGAAAGAAAGAAAGAAAGAAAGAAAGAAAGAAAGAAAGAAAGAAAGAAAGAAAGAAAGAAAGGAAAAAAGGAAGGAAGGAAGGAAGAAAGAAAGAAAGCAAGCAAAAAGAAAGAAAGAAAGGAAGGAAGGAAGGAAGGAAGGAAGGAAGGAAGGAAGGAAGAAAAAAGAAAGAAATGAAAGAAAGTAATGTGTGCTTCAATCTGTATTTAGACTCCATCAATTACT
Source organism: Notamacropus eugenii (assembly GCF_028372415.1). Lineage (NCBI taxonomy): Eukaryota > Metazoa > Chordata > Mammalia > Diprotodontia > Macropodidae > Notamacropus > Notamacropus eugenii. The sequence continues at coordinate 325,584,559 of NC_092874.1, read as the reverse complement.
TCTCTGGGGATAGATAACATTTTTCCATCATAAATCCTTCAGAGTTATCTCAGATCATTTTACTGCTGAGAACAGCTACATTATTCACAGTTGATTATCCTACAATATTTTTATTATTGTGTATAATTTTCTACTGGTTTGACTCATTTCACTTTCTGTCAGTTCAAGTTTTCTGGGTTTTTCTGAAAGCATCTGGGTCACCCACAATAGCATTCCATCGCAATCATATACCATAATTTGTTCAGCCATTCTCAGTTAGTGGACATTCTCACCCTAAAAAAATAATGAAATTTTATTAGATACCAATGAAGTGACAATGAGGAAAAAAGAAATGAGAAACAAATATGAAAAAGAGAGGAAGAAAAAAGTAGAGGAGAAGTCAAATTGGCTGAATCAACAAGCTCATTCTAGAAACACTTATTAATTTTTAATTATCAGGTATTGGGTATTTAGAAAGCTATTTTTATTTCTTTTTTCACCCTCTGGTTTATACTTCCTGAGTGTTCATGGATTACTAGGGAATAAAAGAGAAAAAGACTAACCTTTCTCTATTTTATGTGTCCTTTTGGTGGCTGGATATTATATAGAATAGTCTCTCTCTCTCTCTCTCTCTCTCTCTCTCTCTCTGTCTCTCTCTCTCTCTCTCTCTGTCTCTCTCCATTTTTCTCTCACACACACATTTTTATATGAATAGACAGGAAATGATGAATTAATATAGGAATTATTTCAATATTAGTTTTCTATGAACAGTTGCACGATCCATCATTTAAAGAAATCGTAATAATTGCCATAACATTAGAAGAAAGGATAAAGAATAAAGAGACGATGGTGCATGGTGACAATTGTTTCAACCTAGACTGTTTTAATGAGGTTTCAAAGTGGAAAACGGGGAAATAAAGGTACAATATTGACCTTGGTCATTTCCATTTCCTGAAAAAAAGTGAAATGATATAAGATAATTATCTCTCAGAGGAGGTAAAAGAGAGTTAACAGAATTTACTCAGGGTCACACAGCTGGTAAGTTTCTGAGACTATATCTGAACTCAGGAAAACAAGCCTTACTGACTCCAGGCCTAGCACTCTATCCACTACACCACCTACCTGCACCCAAAATTGACCTTAATTATTGCCATTTCCTGAGAAAGAATCAATGATATAAAATACCTCTCTCCTCAAGGAAGCAAAGCTATCTTAGCAAAAAATGCACAATCTGTCCTTGTCAAACAGATTGAAATGGCAGCCATGAGAAACATTAGTTTAAGACAAAATTTTAAAAAATGTAGTTCACAAACTGTACTATAAGTTAATAGTCATCCACATTAAGCAATACCAGTAAGTAAAAAAGTAGATTCATGAAACATTGGATATACAACATACAGAAATAAAGATAATAATATTATATCCAATAGACGAAAATTCAAAAAAAAATATCAGGATAAGGAAATGCCATTCAACAAAAATATTCTAGGAAAACTTGGAAGATATCTGGCAAAATTAGATTCAGTTCAAAATCTCACAGCACATAAGACAATAAGATCCAAATCTACACACGCATTTTTAAAAGAAAGTCATATCATCAAAATTTAAATGAACAAGGTGAGAAATCAACACTTTTACTCTGAATCAAACACTGTGCTAAGCAACAAAGAAGAAAATTTTGTTCAGTTGTTCAGTCAAGTTTGATTTTTTTTAACCCTATGGACCAAAGCATTTCAGATCTTTCTATCCTCCAGTATCTCTCAGTCTGTCCAAGTTCACATTCCTAGTTTTCATGACAAATTCTATCGATCTCACCCTGTGCTGCTCAATAGGTTCAGGGGTGACGGGGACCCCAAAATACCAACAGTCTGGGTTATGCTTGAATGAATTCGACTCAAGCCTTCTTAAAGCCAAAGAAAACAAAGTTTATTAAAGATTCACATAATTGGGTTGCCTCTTAAGGAGCGTAAGCATTTGCGACTCTTGTATTCCCAAGCACGCCAGAAGCAGTTTCAGCTAGACAGAGTCTGAACTGGATTGCATCTGAGCGCCTTCATGGAGGCAGGATGGACCTTAAATACAGAAAAGATTATAGGAGGGATCTGGGGGGTGGTCTGGTAGTCCAGGGTGGTGGGAGGAGGGGTTTAGGAAGGGTCTTGAGGGGAAGTCCAAGGAGGGAATCCAAGGAAGGTCAAAGACTGGAAACAGCTGGAGGCTTTCAGGAGATATCAGACTAGGGGGCCCTAGGTGGGAAGCAGATGGGGCAATCAAGAGATAACAGACAATGGTCACAGATTTGAGTATGAAAAGCCAGGTTCTGTGGGGAGATTCCAGGGGAGCTCAAGAAAGTTCCCAGAGTCTGAACCTCATCACTGCTACCTTTTCTTTTTTGCTATTCATCTTTCCCAACATGAGGGTCTTTTCCATTAAATCCCATCTTTTTGTTATGTGGTCAAAATACTTAAGTTTCAGTTTCAATATTTGACCTTCCAATGAATTGCACGAATTAACTCAGTATTGATTGATTACACCTCCATACTGTCCAAGTGACTCTCAAAAGTCTTCTCCAGAATCACAATATAAAAGTGTCAATTCTACACACTTAGCTTTTTTTCGTCAAAACCTAAATCTCACAGATATACATTGCTACTGGAAACAAAACTAAACAAAACATAACTTTGCTGATACAAGCCTTAGTTGACTCTGCTTTTGGTAATGTCTCTACTTTTTAGTATGCTGGCCAAATTTGCCAAAGCTTTCTTTCCAAGGAGCAAACATATTTTAATTTCATGGATGCAGTATTTTGTACAATGATTTTTGAGCCCACAGAAGGATAATTTGATACTGTTTCATTTCTTCTCTCTCTGATTGCCAGGAAGTGATTGAACCAATTGCCAAGATCTCAGTAATTTACAATTTAAATGTTGAACTTCAAGCCAGCTTTTACACTTTCCTCTTTCACTCTCATCAAGAGGATTTTAAATTCGTCTTCACTTTCTGGCATTAGAGTGGTATTATTTGTATATCTGATATGCTTGATATTTCTCCTGGCAACCTTAATTTTGACTTAATTCACACAAGTTAGTATTTCACACTATGTTGTCTTCATATAAGTTAAAGATCTAAGATGACAATATACAGCTTCCTCATAGTCCTTTTTTCATCTTAAATCAATTACCTTTTCCCTGTTCAGTTCTAATTTGCTTCATGGCGCACATACAGGTTCTTTTGAAGACAAGTAAAAGAATCTGAGACTCCCATCTCTTTGAGGACTTGCCACATGATATGGTCCAGACAGTCAAAATCTTTGTGCAGCCAATGAAGGACTAATCTTATTGTTATCAATGTTTCCTAAGGTCCAGTTGATGTCATTCATCTCATTGTGGTTATCAATGATGTTAAGATCTTGGTTTTTATGGTCCTTTGTGTATTCTTGCCATTTTCTCTTAATTTCTACTGTTCCTTTTAAAAATCTATTATAATTGTGGATAGGAGGAAAGTTCATGTTTAGACAACGCACAGAGATAATTATGGCAGATAAAATAAATATTTTCCCCTTGTAAGTTTGGAAAGGTTTTATGTGCAAAATCAATATAGTTAAATAAGAAAAGAAAGTATTCATTGGGAAAATATTTAGCAGTGATTCTTTCTCAAAAATCTCATGTGCAAGATATATATATATATACATATATATATATACATATATATGGAACTAAATCAAACATATAACACTGAAAGCCATTAAAAAAAAAGGTGAGTACTCTAAAGTTATGAATAATCACTTCTGAAGAGAAGAAATTCAAGGTATCTACAACCATATAAAAGATTCATTGCTAACAATTGGAGGAATGCTTTATCAAAGATTTCTGATTTTCTGTAGCACAATTGTCATTTTGGTGAAGATGAAAAAATACAATTTATTGACGTGATTAAAGAAACATAGGCAATAGTAATAGATTTCTGGTGTAGCTGTGGATTTGTCCAGACATTGAAGAAAGCAATGAGTACTTCACACCCCAAATCACTAAACTCTACTCTATATGCCTTTTGACTCAGAAATGCCACTTCGAGAGCTATGTCTCAAAGAAATGAAAGAAAGGAAATAACCATATATAAAAAATACATTACAACAGTTTTGCTATTATTGTGGAAATTTAATGGGAACAGAAGGATTACACACTAATTGGGGAATGACCAAATGTAATGCAAGTAAAATATAATCTCTTGCTGTTTTTGTTTTAGTTAATCAAGATGTATAATGTCTCTATTTGAATATGACCGAGGAGGATCTTTCCCACCCATTGTCTGGCCTGGGAAGATTTGTAAGACTGCTCAAGCCTTTTGTGAATGAGGCACTGGTTCTCAAGGGATGTGATGACCTCTGACTCCAATAAGTCTACAAAGACTCTGAAGGTGAGGTATCATTTTCGGGCTTAGTTTTTGCAAGAGTTTTTGTTTGGCCAGATGAGGACTCTGGGAAGCCAGTAAAGAAGACACTGTCTTTTCAAACCCAAATGTTGTGCTTCCCTGTCTGGTTACTATGGTGAGACAATTATATCCGTCTGTTGAATTATAATCAGGCAGAGGAAGCCAGGTATGTTGAGTTTTAATTTCTCTTTATTTTCTTTGAAGTTCCGGGTGCTGCCTCCCTGAACTAGGAGAATGATATATGTGTTTGGTTAAAGAAATGATACATGTGCTTGATTAAAGAGATTGTTGACCCCTCAAAAGTTGCCTTTTCTTTTATGATGGAAGATCTAAGAATCTGTAATAGCAGGCCCCCCTGTGTATGTTGGGAGTGCTTACTGATACAGCAAACATATTATTATTATTATTATTAAATATTGAAAAGGGCTAGAAACAAAAATAAATATTTTGAAATTTGGTTTTAGATTTAACTAAACCATAAAATTTTTCCAAGAGATGATAGATATAATAGACATAACTGACTGTAGACAGTAGACATATATAAAATGATCCAGAAGGAAAACATCAAGATGAAAAATGGACTAAATTTTTGGCTCTATAATAATTTGCCTTCACTATTGATTACAAAAGAGCTACCACTTTAAAACCATAGCATCCCAGGTCACAATGTTCTAGATGAGTAAATAGAATTGGCATTAAAGAGTACAAAAATCATGAAGATGAACAGGACCACACCAACATAGTTCAGAAAAAAAATTCCTTATCCTTTTAAAAAAGTCACTTAGAGGTGTAAAAATGGGAAAAAGAAAAAAAATGACGTAAACTAAAAAAAGATTATTGGAAGAATAATAATAACTAATTACACGTAAAACAAAATCATATTTTTAATCTGAAAATGATAAGCATACATATTTACATAACAATTGATGAAAATATAAGAAACCAATAGACAAGTATTCAATAATTAATCTCTCCAAAAGAATACATCTTTACTATCACATAATAGACAAAAGGGGACAGAAAGTAGACAATTCTCCCAGTGCATTTTCTTCATTATATTTTAATTTTGATTATTTCATTAAACTAATTTTTTTAATTAAATGTTTTTTTATTTTTTTAATTTTTAATTTTTATTTTTTTAAAATTTATTTATTTAACTTTTAACATTCATTTTCACAAAATTTTGGGTTCCAAATTTTCTCCCCATTCCTCTGCTTCCCCCATTTCAAAACTCCAAGCATTCTAATTGCCCCTATCACCGATCTGCCCTCTCTTCTAACATCCCTCATTTCCCTTGTCCACATCTTCTCTTTTGACCTGTAGGGCCAGATAACTTTCTATACCCCATTACATGTATTTCTTATTTCCTAGTAGTAAGAACAATACTCGGCAGTGGTTCCTAAAACTTTGACTTCCAACTTCTCTTCATCTCTCCCTCCCCACCCATTCCCTTTGGGAAGAAAGCAATTCAATATAGGCCATATCTATGTAGTTTTGCAAATGCCTTCCATAATAGTCGTGTTCTGTAAGACTAACTATATTTCCCTCCATCCTATCCTGCCCCCAATTGTTTCTGTTCTCTCTTTGGATCCTGTACCTTCCCAAGAGTGTTGATTTTAAATTGCTCCCTCCTCGCATTGCCCTCCCATCGATTATCCCCACCCCCCTCTTATCCCCTTTTCCCCCACTTTCCTGTATCGTAAGATAGGTTTTCATACCAAAATGAATGTGCATTTTATTCCTTCCTTTACTTGAATTCATGAGAGTATGCTTCATGTTTTTCTCTGATCTCCTCTCTTTTTCCCTCCACTGAAAAGTCTTTTCCTTGCCTTTTTTATGAGAGATAATTTGCCCCATTCCATTTCTCCCTTTCTCCTCCCAATACATTTCTCTCTCACTGCTTGATTTCATTTTTTAAAGATATGATCCCATCCTCTTCAATTCACTCTGTGCACTCTGTCTCTATGTGTGTGTGTGTGTGTGTGTGTGTGTGTGAGTGTGCATGTGTGTGTGTGTAATCCCACCCAGTACCCAGATACTGAATACTTTCAAGAATTATACATATTGTCTTTCCATGTAGGAATATAAACAGTTCAACTTTAGTAAGTCCCTTATGACTTCTCTTTGCTGTTTACCTTTTCATGCTTGTGTTTGAAAGTCAAATTTTCTTTTCAGCTTTGGTCTTTTCATGAAGAATGCTTGAAAGTCCTCTATTTCGTTGAAAGACCATCTTTTCCCCTGAAGTATTACACTCAGTTTTGCTGGGTAGGTGATTCTTGGTTTTAGTCCTAGTTCCTTTTACTTCTGGAATATCATATTCCATGCTCTTCCATCCCTTAATGTAGAAGCTGCTAGATCTTGTGTTATCCTGATTGTATTTCCACAGTATTTGAATTGTTTCTTTCTACCTGCTTGCAATATTTTCTTCTTGACCAGGGAACTCTGGAACTTGGCCACAATGTTCCTAGGAGTTTCTCTTTTGGGATCTCTTTCAGGAGGGGATCGGTGGATTCTTTCAATATTTATTTTGCCCTCTGGTTCTAGAATATCAGGGCAGTTTTCCTCGATAATTTCGTGAAAGATGACGTGTAGGCTCTTTTTTTGATCATGGCTTTCAGGTAGTCCCATAATTTTTAAATTGTCTCTCCTGGATCTATTTTCCAGGTCAGTTGTTTTTCCAATGAGATATTTCACATTATCTTCCATTTTTTCATTCTTTTGGTTTTGTTTTGTGATTTCTTGGTTTCTCATAAAATCATTAGCCTCCATCTATTCCATTCTAATTTTTAAAGAACTAGTTTCTTCAGTGAGCTTTTGGACCTGCTTTTCCATTTGGCTAATTCTGCTTTTGAAAGCATTCTTCTCCTCATTGGCTTTTTGAACCTCTTTTGCCAATTGAGTTAGCCTATTTTTCAAGGTGTTATTTTCTTCAGAATTTTTTTGGGTCTCCTTTAGCAAGGTGTTGACCCGCTTTTCATACTTTTCTTTCATGTCTCTCATTTCTCTTCCCAGTTTTTCCTCCACCTCTCTAACTTGATTTTCGAAATCCTTTTTGAGCTCTCCCATGGCCTGAGCCCATTGAATATTTATTTTCGATGTTTGGGATACAGAAGGCTTGACGTTTATGTCTTTCCCTGATGGTAAGCATTGTTCTTCCTCATCAGAAAGGAAGGGAGGAGATATCTGTTCACCAAGAAAGTAACCTTCTATAGTATTATTTTTTTCCCTTTTTTGGGCATTTTCCCAACCAGTTACTTGTCTTTTGGGTCCTTTGTCAAGAGTAGGGTATACTCTGAGAATCTGTGAGATCTTAGTTCCTCCAAGGTGGCACAATGAAGCGTGTACTACTCTGGATGCAGAGAGGGATTTTTATGCCCAGAATCTTAGCAGATACTTCTCCTCAGCCACCTGGCCTCCAGTTCTGCGAAGTCAGCACTGGGGGCTTGTTTTCAGATAAGCTGGATGGGCAGGGCTGGCATTCAGTGTGAGACATAGACCAGCTTGGCCAGGGCCTCCAACCAGGGCAGAGTCAAGGCTCAGCTCTTCAATGCCCCCAGGGGTTTTTATGCTGCAACAATGAGCTTACATACAGGCTGCTGTGCAGGTTCTGTGGCCGCTGCCTGCTGCTGGAGCTATGGGAAAGCCCTTCTCCCTTCCTGGCCTGCTGATTAAACCCTGTCACTGACCTTTGGCACCTGTGGGCCGAAGGATCTGAGGTCCCAGTACTGTGACTGGAAATTCCGCCCCTGAGGTGCCCTCCCCTCAGAGTCTCGTCACGCAGTGCCACTCAGACAATGCTGGACTTGACTCCACGCTTGGCTCTGGCTCCATGTTTGGCCCAACTGACGTTTCTGTGGGTCTTTCAGGTCACTGTGGGCTGGAAATCTCCTCCACTCTGTTGTTCTCCACTTCTGCTGCTCCATAATTTGTTGAGAGTTCCTCTCTACAGGTATTTTATGGTCTGTGGGGAGGACCCTGTGTAAGTTTTTCTTTCTAGTCCGCCATCTTGGCTCCACTCATTAAATTAATTTTTAAAAAGCATTTCATTTTCTAAAACAAAAAGTAAAGAATAGTCTCCTCCAATAAAGAGTCACTCCCCAAATGTAAAGATCATACAAGATTCATGGAGGCAGCAATATGAATAAATGTATTCAACAACCATCTATTAATGTCAAGTGAGACACAAAAGAACAAGATAAATGCTTGCCAAATGTATTCATTGTTATCATGGTGAATGCTTAGCACAAATTTGAGATGGAAAGATTATTCTCTAAACTTGGTGAGGTCCACCTTGCCTTTGCTTATCAATTTGATTAATTTTTCCTGACCATATTGCTACAAATATGACTTCTAATATTTTGAAATAATCTTGCAGTTGGTAGCTAACATTACAAGTAAGTGAATAAATTTATTTAAACTAGATGTTTGAATACAAAGGAAACATATCTAAGATCATTCTCTTTATTATACTTTATGCCTGCTGAAAGATAGCAATTATGCTATATGGAAAAGCTATATTAAGAAAAGTTTTAGAGGCAGAGCCAAGATGATGGAGGAAAATTAGGAACTTACTTGAGTTCTCCCCAAAAACCTTCAAAATACCTGGAAAAATGACTCTAAACAAATTCTGGAGGTGTAGAAGCCATAGAATGATGAGGTGAAGGAAATCTCTAGCTCAAGACAGCATGAAAAGTCCTCAGGAAGTGTCAATCAAGTCGAGCTGAGAGCAGAATGCTGTCCAGTGTGGGGTGCTGGCCCAGAAAGGCCTATGAAGGTGACAAGGGACTGAATAAATGGGAGCTCTGGCAGTTTCCAGGTTTCTCGACCCTAATATGCTGAGGACAGCTTGGAAAGTGAGTGGAGTAATTCTGTTGGACACGTGTGAGAGCAGCATTGTCCATGTCCCAGGCTCAGGGCAGCAAAGGGAGAAGAAGACCACCTTCCATTAAAGCAGCAGCAGCAATATTAGGCCCACAGACTGTGGGGGGATTCAGCGACTGATCTGAGAGGGATAGAAGGGATTTCTTTGCTAATGCTGAAATGTGATTCTCTTGCTTTGCCCTGCTTGGATCTTGGTCACTGTCCTGGGTGCCAGTCCTAGGAAGAGGAATACTGTCATGGTGGAAATTGTAGCAGCAACAGAGAAGGAATCCTGACAATTAGAAGGCAGGAGAGAGTGCTTGAGGTCACTCACAGAGCAGAGCACTGACTAGAGAGGATTAAACACTTCTGCTTTGATTATATAATCTTGGAAGAGCTGGAAAACAGTGGGTCCCTAGAAGTTTTTCTGAAAACAGCTGTACAAAACTCTTGAAGGTTGGGACATTACAACTCCTTCCCTCCCTACCCCTCACCTCCTGGAAGCAGAGTGCAAAGAGTTCCAAATTCAAGTTATTGGTTAGAGAAAAGAGCAAACACAAGCGGAAAAATCAAACTATAGAATCTTACTTTGTTGACAAGGAAGGTAAAAACATAGAGCCAGGAGAAGAAAACAAAGTAAAAATTCCTACATCCAAAGTCTCCAAGGAAAAATATGAATTGGTCTCATGCCAAAGAAGAACTCAAAAAGGATTTTGAAAATCATTTAAGAGAAGTAGAGGAAAAAATGGAAACATAAATGAGAGTGATGGAAGAAAATCATGAAAAACAAATCAATTGCTTGCTAAAGGGGACCCGAAAGTGGTGAAGAAATAAAATACTTTAGAAACAGAATAAACCAAATGGCAAAATAGGAACAAAAAGCCAATGATGAGAAGAATGTCTTAAAAAGCAGAACTAGTAAAATGAAAAAGGAGTTCCAAACACTCATTGAAGAAAGTAATTTCTTAAAAATTAGAATGGAGTAGATAAAAAATCAAGAAATTATAAAACAATGAAAAAGTAGAAAACAATGTGAAATATCTTATTGGAAAAACCACTGATACAGAAGATAGATCCAGAAGACGCAATTTAAAAATCATTGGACTACCTGAAAGTTAAGATCAAAAGAATAGCCAGGACATAATCTTTCAAGAAATCATGAAGGAAAACTGCCCTGTTATTCTAGAACTAGAGGATAAAATATAAATTGAAAGAATCCTTCAATAACCTTTTGAAAAAGATCCCAAAAGGAAAACTCCTAGGAATATCGTAGCCAAATTCCAAAGTTCCCAGGTCAAGCAGAAACTATTGCAAGCAGCCAGAAATACACACACACACACACACACATGTGTGTGTGTATATGTGTGCATATGTGTACATATATGTGTTTTATATGTACACATACATGTGTATGCATGTGTGTATTCATACATGCATTTATATGTATGTGTATCTGTGTATATAAATGTATGTTTACATACATGCATGCATATATACACATATACATATATACATTTATCCCTATATGCACAGATGAATATATATGTTTATATATGCATATATAAACAGATACATATACATATTCATATATATATATTTATGAATATTCCTCTACAAATATTTGGATCTTTTCTCTTTTTTATCTCTTTGGGGCATAGTGATATTACTTGGTGAAAGGGTATATATAGTGTTATAGTCCTTTGGGCATAGTTCCAAATTGATTTTGTTGAGTCTGAAATTGTCCAATCTTCAAGCAAAAATCCCTGAGGCAGAGATCCAAGACATTAGAACTTGATTAAAGTGTGCATAGCTCCCTCTAATGAAACGAACCTCAGTTCTTCCTCATGATCTGAGATGTCTCCTTTCCACAGGGCCTTACTTTTATAAGTTTTGATAGCCATATATGGCTATCAAGGCATGGTAAATTATAAAATCCTATTGGTTGGTAGGCATTGATTTGCACTCTCCAGGAGAGCAGGAAGCACTGCATCTCAACGGGTGGTCAGAAGATAAACAAAGTGAGGGTCATCCCTGCTGAGTCATTCCTGGGCACTAAGTGATCATATATTGATCACCTGTTCATGTTCAACAGGTGGACAGGACATCCAACAGAGGGTGGTTTAGAGATAACAATAACAAATTGGGGGACTTTCAAAATTGATTCAGTTTATTACCCTCACAAACACTGGGCATGGAATTTGAATAAATTATGTTGGATATAATTTTGTCAGCCTTCTTATGGTTGCAGAAGTAAGCTTTATAACTGGTAAACTGGTGAATATGGGATTAAAGTTTGAAGTCTACTATAAGGACTACTATAAGAACTTATCTAATTATCACTTTATGACTTTTGTAAAATATCTATTAGTACATGCTTATTCTTTTTTAAAAATTTAAATTTATTTATTTAAGTTTTCAACATTCATTTCCACAAAATTTTGGGTTCCAAATTTTCTCCCCATTTCTCCCCTACCCCCACCCCAAAACATCAAGCATTCTAATTACCCCTATCACCAATCTGACCTCCCTTCTGACATCCCTCCCTTCGCTATTCCCCATCTTCTCTTACATCCTGTAGGGCAAGATAAATTTCTCTACCCCTTTACCTGTATTTCTCATTTTTCCTAGATGTATGCAAGAACAATACTCAACAGGTGTTCCTAAAACTTTGAGTTCCAAGTTCTCTTCCTCCCTCTCTCCCCACCCATTCCCGTTGGGAAGACAAACAATTAAATATAGGCCATATCTGTGTACTTTTGCAAATGACTTCCATAATAGTCATATTGTGTAAGACTAAATATATTTCCCTCTATCCTATCCTGCCCCCTGTTTCTTCTATTCTCTTTTGATCCTGTCCCTCCCCAAGAGTGTTGACTTCTAATCGTTCCCTTCTCCCATTGCCCTCCCTTCCATCATCCCTCCCATACTGCTTATCCCCTTCTCCCCCACTTTCCTGTATTGTAAGATAGGTTTTCATACCAAAATGAGTGTGCATTTTATTCCTCCCTTTAGTCGAATGTGATGACATGTTTTTACTCTCACTTCCCTCATTTTTCCCTCCACTGAAAGGTCTTTTACTTGCCCTTTTTATGAGAGAGAATTTGCCCATTCCATTTCTCCCTTTCTCCTCCCAATATATTTCTCTCTCACCCCTTAATTTCATTTTTTAAAGATATGATCCCATCCTATTCAATTCACTCTGTGCTGTGTGTGTGTGTGTGTGTGTGTGTGTGTGTGTGTAATTCCACCCAGTACCCAGACACTGAAAAAAGTTTCAAGAGTTACAAATGTTGTCTTTCCATGTAGGAATGTATATAGTTCAACTTTAGTAAGTCCCTTATGATTTCTCTTTGCTGTTTACCTTTTCATGCTTCTCTTGATTCTTGTGTTTGGAAGTCAAATTTTCTATTCAGCTCTGGTCTTTCTATCAAGAATGCATGATGGTCCTCGATTTCACTGAAAGACCATTTTTTTTCTCTGAAGTATTATACTCATTTTCGCTGGGTAGTTGATTCTTGCTTTTAGTCCTAATTCCTTTGACTTCTGGAATATCATATTCCACTTCCTTTGATCCCTTAATGTAGAACCTTGTGTTATCCTGATTGTATTTCCACAGTACTTGAATTGTTTCTTTCTAGCTGCTTGCAATATTTTCTCCTTGAACAGGGAACTCTGAAATTTGGCCACAGTGTTCCTAGGAGTTTCTTTTTTGGATCTCTTTGAGGAGGTGATTGGTGGATTCTTTCAGTATTTATTTTGCCCTCTGGTTCTAGAATGTCATGGCAGTTTCCCTTGATAATTTCATGAAAGATGATGTCTAGGCTCTTTTTTGGATCATGGCTTTCAGGTAGGTCCATAATTTTTAAATTGTCTCTCCGAGATCTATTTTCCAGGTCAGTTGTTTTTCCAATGAGACATTTCACATTGTCTTCCATTTTTTTCATTCTTTTGGTTTTGTTTTGTTATTTTTGGTTTCTCATAAAGTCATAAGCCTCCCTCTATTCCATTCTAATTTCAAAGGTTTCAGTGAGCTTTTGAACCTCCTTTTTCATCAGCTAATTCTGCTTTTGAAAGCATTCTTCTCCTAATTGGCTTTTTGAACCTCTTTTGCCAATTGAGTTAGCCTGTTTTTAAAGGTGTTATTTTCTTCAACATTTTTTTAGGTTTCCTTTAGCAAGGTGTTGACTCTCTTTTCATGATTTTCTTGTATGTCTCTCATTTCCCTTCCCAATTTTTCCTCCACCTCTCTTCCTTGATTTTCAAATTCCTTTTTGAGCTCTTCCATGACCTGAGACCATTGAATATTTATTTTGGATGTTTGGGATACAGAAGCCTTGACTTTTAAGTCTTTCCCTGATGGTAATTGATCTCCCTCATCCAAAAGGATGGTAGAAGTTATCTGTTCACCAAGAAAGTAACTTTCTATAGTCTTACTTTTTTCCCGTTTTTGGACATTTTCCCAACCAGTTACTTGACTTTTCGGTCCTTTGTCAAGAGTAGGGTATGCTCTGGGACTTTGTAAGATCTCCGTTCCTCCCACGTGGCACAATCATGTGTATACACTGTTCTGGGAGTCGGGAGAGATTTTGGTGCCCAGAATTTTAGCAATTACCTCTCCACAGGCACCTGGCCTCCACTTCCACCAAGTCAGAGCTAGGGGCTGATTTTCAGATAAGCTGTGGGGGCAGGGCCGCCATTCAGTGTGAGATAAAGAGCAGCTCCCCCAAGGTGTCTACACAGGGCTGAGGCAAGAATCAGCTCCTCAGTGCCTCCAGGGTTTTTACCCTCCAACAATGGATGCGGCTGCAGTAGGGGTTGTGGTAGGAACTGCTGTTACCTGCTGATGTGGCCTCTGTGGTGGCTTCCTGGTGCTGGAGCTATGGGAAGGCCCTTCTTTCTTCTTGGCCAGCTATAAAAACCCCAACACTGACCCTTGAGGCCTGGGGGATGAGGGATCTGTCAACCCACTGGTGCTGGGATTGGGAATTTCTGAGTCTGGAGATTATGTCCCCGAGGGCTGTTTGTAAGCCACGCCCCATGGCCAAACCTGGGCTGGGCTCTGTTCTGCTGTCCTGTGCAACAGACATTTCCCGTGGGCCTTTCACGTCACCCTGGGCTGGAAATCTCCTCCGCTCTGTTGTTCTCCACTTCTGCTGCTCCAGAATTTGTTGAGAGTCCCTTTCTACAAGTATTTTATAGGTTGTGTGGGGAAAACCTGCCTTTGTATGTTTTTCTTCTCCACCATCTTGGATCTGCCGTACATGCTTATTCTTGTACTTCTTGTTAGATGACTGACTAAATTTAATTTATTAAATGAGTGCATCAGTAATAATTGCTCATAACCATTACTCCTTAAGAAATTACATTGAACTGAATAATACTTATTGGAACAGAGAGAGGATGCAGATGAATCTTTTCTCACACTTTCCAGAATAGTTGAATCATGATACCACTTCACCAAAAGTATCTCATTTTACCATATTGCATCCAATATTTGTTATTTTTCTGTCATTAGCCAATCTGATAAATGTAGGGTGGTACTTCAGAGTTGTATTAATTTACATTTTTTCCAAGCAATAACAATTTAAAGCACTTTTTATGTGACTATGGAGAACTTTGATTACTTCATCTGAAAACTACCTGTTCATATCCTTTGACTATTCATCAACTAGAAACTGGCTCTTATTTCGATAAGTTTGACTCTGTTCTCTATATATTTAAGAAATGATGCCTTATCAGACATCACTACATCTATTCACTGTTATGATTATGATGTATTTCCCTCCATCTAATTTTTGCCTTGTTTATCCTACTCTCTATGTCCTCAAAAGTGATTTGTTTCTATTACTTCCTCCAATCTGCCCTCATCTCTATCAGCTCTCAACCCTTCTCTTCCAATTTTCTGTATAGCAAGAAATATTTCTATTCCAAACTGAATATGAATTTCCGATGAGAAAAAGGCTTATATGTTTGCCTCCTCCCTTGACTTCCCCCATCCTCACCTCCACTGTAAAATTCTTTCACGCCTCTTTATGTTAGACCATTTGCCCCATATTACCTTTCCCTTTCCGCTTCTCTTACTGTATTCCTCTTTTTCACCCCTTAATTTTATTTTTAGATAATTTTCCAATTACCTTCATCTTACACGTATCCTCTGTAAATGTATACTCCTTTAAAGTGTCCTAATAATGAGAACGTTTTCAGAATATACAAATATTTTCCCATGTAAGAATGGGAACAGTTAAGGGTTATTTAGATCCTTACTTTTCTTTCCTATTTGCTTTTTAATAGTTCTCTTGAGTTTTGTATTGATTGTCAAATTTCCTATTCAGCCCTGATTTTTTTGTTAGAAATGTTTACAAGTCCTCTATTTCATTGAATATCCATTTTCCCCTGAAATATTACACTCACTTTTTCTGGGTAGGTGATTCTTGGTTGCAGTCTTATTTCTTTTGTGCTCCAGAATATGGTATTCTATGCCTTCTGAATCTTTAAGTAGAGGCCACTAAATTCTGTTTTATCCTTACTGTGACTTCACAGTATTTGAATGGTTTCTTTTTGATTGCTTGCAAAAGTCTTTCTTTGAAGTGGGAGGTCTGGAATTTGGCTATAACATTCCTAGGAGTTTTCATTTAGGAATCTCTTTTAACATCTGATCAGCGAATTCTTTCATTTTCTCTTATACTCTCTGGTTCTAGAATATCAGGGGAGTTTTCCTGAATATTTTTTTACATACATTTTTATTAATTTATTTGTTTTCAGTTTTTCTACAATCACTTCCTTAAGTCTTAGGTTTTCTCCCCTGCCTCCCACCTCCCTTGCTGAGACAGCATGCAATTTTACATGATTTTTATATATACATTGTTATTAAGAAAATTTTCACATTATTCATGTTGTATAGAGGAATTAAGATGAAGGAGGGGAACCATGAGGGAAAAAAAAACAAAACAAATGATAAAACAAGAGAAAAATATTCTCCTTCATTCTACATTCTAATTCCATAGTTCTTTCTCTGGATGTCAATGTCATTTTGTCTCAAGAGTCCTTTGGGAATGTTTTGGGTTCTTGCATTGTTGTGAAGGCCTAAGTCTACCAGAAAAATTCCTTACACACAGTGATTGTTACTGTGTACAATGTTCTTCTAGTTCTGATCATGTAACTAAGCATCAGTTCATATAAGTCCTTGCAAGCCTCTCTGAACTCTTCCTATTCATCATTTCTTATAGCACAATAGTATTCCATGACATTCATATACCACAACTTGTTCAACCATTGCCCAAATGACCAGCACCCTGTCCAATTCTGGTTCTCAACCACCATAAGGAGAGATGCTGTATTTTTATACATGTGGGAACCTTTCAGTTTTTATGATTTCGTTGTGTTGCAGTCCTAGAAGTGATGTTGCTGGGTCAAAAGGTATGCATATTTTTGTAGCCCTTTAGGCTTAGTTTCAAATTGCTCTCCAGAATGATTGCACTAGCTGACAACTTCACCAAAAATGAATTAGTGTTCTAACTCTCCCACCTCTTCTCCAATATTTATCATGTTCCTGTTGGTCATGTTAGCCAATCTGATAGGTGTGATGTGTCGTTTTGATTTGCATCTTTGTAATCAATAGTGATTTAGAGATTTTTTTGCATATAATTATAGATAGCTTTAATTTCTTCCTCTGAAAACTGCCTTTTCATATCCCTTGACCATTAATCAATTGGGGAATGACTTGTATTCTTGTAAGTATGACTCAGTTCCCTATATATGTTACAAATGAGTCGTTTATCACACACAGTGGTTGAAAATTTTTTCCCCCGGTTTTCTGCTTCCCTTCTAATCTTGGTTGCATTGTGGTTGTCCAGAAACTTTTCAATTTAATAAAATCAAAATTATCTATTTTGCAATTCATATTGTCTTCTATGTATTGTTTGGTCAGAAATTTCTCCATTCTCCATACATCTGACGAATACATTTATTCCTTACTGCCCTTACTATTCCTTACTGCCCTAATTTGTTTATATTATCAGTCATATCTATTTGGAATTTATTCTTGTGTACTGTGTCAGGCATTGGTCTATGCCCAGTTTCCATCACACTCTATTCCAGTTTTCCCAGAAATTTTTGTCAAAAGTGAGTTCTTATCCCAGAAGCTGGGGTCCTTGGATTTATCAAACAATAGAATGCTATATTCATTCACTGCTGTGTGTTGCATACCTAACCTATTCCACTGGTCCACCCCTGTATTTCTTACCCAGTACCAAGTGGTTTTGATGATTGCTGCTTCATCCTATAATCTGATATCTTGTCACCTTCCCTGGCCTTGCTAAGCCACCTTCCCTAGCATTACTTTCCATTAATTCCCTTGATATTCTGTAAGTTTTCTTCTTCCAGAAGAATTTTGATACTACTTTTTCTAGCTCTAGAAGAGAATTTTCTGGTAATTTGATTGATATGGCACTGCATAAGTAAATTAATTTAGGTATAATTATCATTTTTATTATATTAGCTAGGCCAACTCGTGAGCAGCTGATGCTTTTCCATTTACGCAGATCTGACTTTATTTGTGGGAAAAGTGTTTTGTAATTGTGTTCATATAGCCCCTGGCTTTGTTTTGGCAGGTAGAATCCTAGACATTTTATAGTGTCTAATGTAGTTTTAAATGAGATTCTTCTTTCTATCTCTTGCTGTTGGGCTTTGTTAGTAATCAATAGAAATGCAGATGATTTATGTGAGTTTATTTTGTAACCTGCAAATTTGCCAAAATTGTTTATTATTGCATGCATTTTTTTACTTGATTCTCAAGGATTCTCTAAGTATATCATCATACCATTTGCATAGAGTGATAACTTAGACTGTTTTAATTCTTTGAATTTCTTTTTCTTCTCTTATTGTTAATTCTAACATTTCTAGTACTATATTGAACAATAATGACAATAATGGGACATCCTTGTTTCACCCCTGATTGTATTGGAAATGCATCTAGCTTTTCCCCATTCCATATAATGCTTGCTGATTGCTTTAGGTGGATATTGGTTATTATTTTAAGAAAGGCTCCATTTATACCTATGCTCTCCATTGTTTTCAATTGGAATGGGTGTTGCATTATGTCAAAAGCTTTTACTGCATCTATTGAGATAACCATGTGATTTCCTTTAGTTTTACTGCTGATTTGATAAATAATGCTTATAGTTTTTCTTATATAGAACCAGCTCTGCATTCCTGATACAAATTGTACCTGATCATATTATATTATTCTCATTAAACTTGTTATAAACTTTTTGCTAATATGTTACTTAAAATTTTTGCATCTACATTCATTAAAGAAATTGTTCTATAATTTTCTTCTCTTTGCTCTCCCTGGTTTAGTTATCAGAACCATATTTGTATCATAAAAATAATTTTGTAGGACTCTTCTTTCTGCAATTTCCCCAAATAGTTTATATAGTATTGGAATTAACTGTTCTTTAAATGTTTGATAAAATTCACTTGTAAATCCATCTGGCCCTGGAAATTTTTTTTTCTTAGGTAGCTCATTGATGACTTGTTCTATTTCTTTTTCTGAGATGGGGTTATTTAGCTATTTAACTTCTTCTTCTATTTTGTTTATGTTTTTATTTAATATTCATCCATCTCACTTAGATTGTCAAATTTATGAGCATACAGTAGGGTAAAGTAATTTCTAACTGTTGTTTTAGTTTTCACCTCCTTTGACGTGAGTTCCCACTTTCATCTCTGATATTAAATCAAATTGACTAAAGGTTAATCAATTATATTGGTTTTTCATAAAAACAACTCCTAGTTTTATTTACTAGTTCTGTAGCTTTATTAATTTCAATTTTGAGAATCTCTCCTTTGGTTTTCAGTATTTCTAATTTGGTATTTACTTGGGATTTTCAATTTGTTCTTTTTCTAGCTTTTTCAGCTACATTCCCAATTCATTGATTTCCTCTTTATTTTATTCATGTAAGCATTCATTGATATAAAACTTCCCCAAGTATTTCTTTTTCAGTATCCCATAAGGATTGGTAGATTGTTTCACTATTGTCTTTCTCTTCAATGAAGTTGTTAACTTTCTACAATTTGTTCTTTAACCCACTCACTCTTGTGGATTAGATTATTTAGTTTTCAATTCATTTTTGGTCTTTCTTTCCATGGTCTTTTATTTCATATAATTTTTATAGCATAGTTGAGAAGGATGCAGTGACTCTCTCTGCCTTTCTGCACTAGATTGTGAGGTTTTAATGTCCTAGTACATGGTCAATTTTTGTATATATGCTATGTATCACTGAGAAAAAGGTGTATTCCTTTATGTAGTCCATTCAGTGTTCTCCAGAGATCTATAATATCTACCATATTCAGAGTATTATTCACTTCCTTAACTTCTTTCTTGTATATTTTGAGATTTCATTTATCAAGTTCAGAAAGGGGGAGGTTGAGTTCTCCCACTAGTGTAGTTTTGCTGTCTATTTCTTCCTGTAACTTCCTTAACTTTTCTAAAAGATTGGATGCTATACCACTTGGTGCATTGATGTTCAGTAATGACATTAATTCATTGTCTGTGGTGTCTATTAGCAAAATATATTTTCCTTCTTTTTCTCTTTTGACTAGATCTATTTTTGCTTTTTCTTTGTCTGAGATTGGGATTGCTACCCATATTTTTTTTTTTTACATCAGCAGAAGCATAACATAATCTTCTCCAACCTTTTACTTTTACCCTGTGTATCTCCTTGTTTCAAATGTGTTTCTTGTAAAAAACGTATTGTTGGATAGTGGTTTTTAATCCATTCTGCTACCCACCTCCATTTTATGGGAGATTTCATCACATTGACATTCACTGTTATGATTACTATCTGTACCTGTCTCTCCATTCAATTTCTTCCATTCATGCTTTTAGTTCTCCCTTCTCCCTTCCCCTCAACAGTAGAGTTTTAATCTTTGACCACCATCTCCCTCAGTCTTCCTTCACGTCTATTGGCCCCCTCTTTTTAATTCTTTTTCTTTACTATTTATTCCCTCCCTTTTAAACTCCCTTCCTTTTTCTTTCCCCTTTCCCATACTGCTGCCTATGGGACAATTTAAATATCTATACTTAACTGAGTTTGTTGTTCCCTCCTTGAACCAAATCAGATGACAGTCATTATCAAACTGTGCTCATCTTCCTCCTTCTTTCCCTCTACTATAATATCTTTTGCAGCTTCCTGTGATGAAATTTACCTTTTCCTGCCTCCTCTTTTTCATTTTTTCTGTCACAATACCCTCTTCACCCTTAAATAGATTTTTTATCATCATATCAGTTCATTTATACCCACTCCTTTCATTTGTGTATATCCTTATTAAATATCATAATAAATATACAATTCTCAAGAATAATAAATATCATCTTCCCTTATGAGGATATATACAATTTGCCCATACTGAATAACAAACTTTTTATTTTCCCCCTGTATACCATTTTATGCCTCTCTAGAAGATTACGTTTGAAAATCGAAGTTTCTATGGAGTCTGACATTTTTTTCAAGAAGGTTTGGAAATCATTTTTTCCATTGAATATCCATCTCCTTGTCTGAAATGATATACTCAGTTTTGCTGGGTAATTGAGCCTTGGTTGTTGTCCAAGTTCTTTTGCCTTACAGAATATAATATTGCTATTCCTCTGATCTTTTAACATAGAACCCGCAAGTTCCTGTTTGATCTTGACTGCAGGTCCTCGATATTAAAATTGTTTCTTTCTTAGTGCTTGCAGTACTTTCTTCTTAACCTGATAGTTCTGGAATTTGGTAACAATATTTCTCCCTGTTTTCAGTTTGGGATCTCTTCCAGGAGGCGATTAGTGGATTCTTTCAATGATTATTTTGCCCTCTGGGTCCAGGATCTCAGGGCAGTTTTCCTTGATGATTTCTTGGAAGATATTGTCCTGGCTCTTTTTTTCACCATTGCTTTCCCCTAAGACAATAATTCTTAAATTTTCTCCCTTGAATCTGTTTTCAGGGTGAGTTTGTTTACATTTTCTTTTATTTTTTCATTCTTTCAATTCTAATTGAGTGATTCTTGATGTCTCTTAGAGTCATCAGCTTTCACTGGCTCCATTCTAATTTTTGACAGACTGCTTTCTTCAGTAAACTTCTGCATCTCCTTTTCCATTTCTTCAGCTGTCCCAGTTAGATTTTCTTCTTGCTTTTCCATTTGTCCAATTTTCCTTGTTAAAGAGTTGTTCTCTTCAGTGAATTCTTTTTATTCATATTTTTAAATCATTGGTCATTTTTTTCTTCTACCTCTCTAATTTGACTTATAAAGTCCTCCTTGAGCTCTTCCAAGAATGCTTTTTGGGCTTAAGATCAATTGGTACTCCCTTCTGAGGTTTCAATGTTGACCTCTTCTGTATTCATGTTTTGATTCATGTTTTGATTTTGTTTTCTTTTGTGGTTTGCTTCTTGCTCATGATGATTGCCTTTTTCTTGGCTTGTCAAAGTAGCTGTCTATTATCACCACTGCTATTCAATATAGTACTACAAATGTTAGCTTTAACAATAAGAGAAGAAAATGAAATTGAAGAAATTAGAATAAACAAAGAACAAACTAAATTATTACTCTTTGCAGATGATATGTTGACATATTTAGAGAATCCCAGAGAATCAAGTAAAAAATTACTTCAAAAAAACTAACAACTTTGGCAAAGTTGTAGGTTACAAAATAAACCCAAGTAAATCATCTGTATTCCTATGTATTACTAGCAAAGTTCAACAGCAAGGGATATAAAGAGAAATCCAATTTAAAGCAACAGTAGACACTATAAAATATCTGGGAGTCTACCTGCCAAAAGAAACCCAGGACTATATGAAAATAATTTCAAAACACTTATCCCGCAAATAAAGTTAGATCTAAGTAAGTGGAAAAACATCAGTTGCTTGTGGATAGGCAAAGCTAATATAATAAAAACGACAATTTTACCTAAATTAATTTACTATTTCAGTGCTATATCAACCAAACTACCAGAAAATTGCTTTCTAGAGTTAGAAAAAATAATATCAAAATTCATCTGGAAGAACAAAGAGTCCATAGTATCAAGGGAAATAATGAGAAGAAATGCTAGGGAAGGTGGTCTAGCCCTACCAGATTTCAAATTGTGTTATAAAGCAGCAATCATTAAAATCACTTGGCACTGGATAAAAATAGAAATAGAGAGGTAGGCCATTGGAATGGGTTAGGACTTCAAGACACAGTAGTCAATGAATACAGCAATCAACTGTTTGATATACTCAAGGACCCCAGCTTCTGGGATAAGAACTCACTGTTTGACAACAGTTGCTGCGAAAACTGGATAACAGTGTGTCAGAAACTGGGCGTAGACCAATGCCTGACACTGTACACAGGAATAAATATCATATACACAGGAATAAAGATCATAAACTTGGTGTACGTATAAGACAGATACTATAAACAAACTACAGCAGCAAGGAATAAGGTATTTGTCAGATTTATGGACAATGGAGAAATTTTTGACCCCACAAGACGTAGAAGACATTATGAAGTGCAAAATGGATAACTCTGATTACCTTAAATTGAAAAGGTTTTGCACAAACAAATCCAATGCAACCAAGGTTAGGAAGGAA
This sequence comes from Notamacropus eugenii, assembly GCF_028372415.1. Classification (NCBI taxonomy): domain Eukaryota; kingdom Metazoa; phylum Chordata; class Mammalia; order Diprotodontia; family Macropodidae; genus Notamacropus; species Notamacropus eugenii. The sequence continues at coordinate 325,561,691 of NC_092874.1, read as the reverse complement.
GCAGAAAACTGGGAAAGATTTTTTGCAACTAATGTCTGTGATAAGGGTCTCATTTCTAAAATATATGGAGAACTGAGTCAAATGTACAAGAACACAAGTCATTTCTCAATTGATAAAAGGTCAAAAGATACGAACAGGCGGTTTTCAGTGGAAGAAAGTAAAGTTATCTATAGTCCTATGAAAAAATGCTCTATATCACTACTAATTAAAGAGATGCAAATCAAAACAACTATGAGGTACCACATAACACTTATTTGATTGGTTAATATGACAAAACAGGAAGATGACAAATGTTGACAGATGTGCAAGAGCTGAAACACTAATTCATTGTTGGTGGAGCAGTGAGCTGATCCAATAATTCTGGAGAAAAGTTTAGAACTATACCCAAAGGGCTAGAAAAATGTGGATACTCATTGACCCAACGATATCACCTCCAGAACTGTATCCCAAAGACATCATAAAAATGGGAAAGTGTGGGGGGGCGGAGCCAAGATGGCGAAGTAGAAAGACGCACGTACACATAGCTCCGAACACACAAAACACAGAACGGCTAGAGGGGACCAAGTCAGGGCGAATTCTGCACCCAGAGACCACGGAGTATGGAGCGAGGGAGATTCCTGCTCCGGAGAGACCTGCAGACCTCTCGCGGGGGTTCCTTCGGGCCGCGGACTGGGCGCCGGGACGGGGAGCGGAGTGCGGCCCTGCCATGGCCGCGACACTGAGGGGAGGAGATCCGAGAGGGCTACGGGGACGGGATCTCCAGCGGCCACGCGGGTCGCCCCACCCACAGAGGGACCTGCAAACCTCTCGCAAAAGGTCTGTCGCGCTGCAGACGCGGAGCCCAGCCCGAACCTACGGCGGCAGCAGCGGCGGCCGCGGATACGAGAGGCACAGATCTGAGAGGGCTCCGGAGGTGGGATCTTCAGCGGTGGCACGGGGCCCCCCACCAACAGGTGACTGACGGGGGTAGGTGAGAGAGTCTCTTTGGCAGGTTGAGAGGGGAGTGGGGTGCCCCCATGGCTCGGGCCTCCCCGGGAGGTGGGGGCTGAGAGGCAGCTGCGGACAGGGGCTCCCCAAATGGGCAGGAGCCTGGATCCATTGTGGAAAGTCTGTGCATAAACCCCCAGAGGGAACTGTGCCTGAGAGGCGGCCCTGCCCCTGACCACCTGAACTTAATTCTCACACTGAATAGCAGCCCTGCCCCCGCCAAAAATCCTAAGGCGGGAAGCAGCATTTGAATCTCAGTCCCCAAACGCTGGCTGGGAGGACCAGGAGGCTAGGTGGGTGTGAGGAGAACATTCAGAAGTCAGGCCACTGGTTGGAGAAAATGCCAAGAAAAGGGAAAAGAAATAAAACTATTGAAGGGTACTTTATGGGAGAAAAGACACTTCCTCCCTTCCTTTCTGATGGGGAGGAACAATGCTTGCCATCAGGCAAAGACACAGAAATCGAGGATTCTGTGTCCCAGCCCACCCAATGGGCTCGGGCCATGGAAGAGCTCAAGAGGAATTTTGAAAATCAAGTTAGAGAGGTGGAGGAAAGACTGGGAAGATAAATGAGACGGATGAGGGAGAAGCATGAAAAGCAGATCAGCTCCCTGCTAAAGGAGAACCAAAAAAATCTTGAAGAAATTGGCACCTTGAGAACTAGCCTAACTCAGCTGGCAAGGGAGGTGCAAGGGGCCAATGAGGCGAAGAATGCTTTCAAAAGCAGAATTAACCAAATGGAAAAGGAGATTCAAAAGCTCACTGAAGAAAATAGATCTTTCAAAACTGGAATGGTACGGATGGACGCTAAGGACTTTTCGAGAAAGACAGATATCTCAGAACATACCGCGCAGATTCAAAAAATGGAAGATAAGGTGAAATATCTTATTGGAAAAACAACTGACCTGGAAAATAGAATCAGGAGAGACAATGTAAAAATTCTGGGACTACCTGAAAACCATGATCAAAAGAAGAGCCTAGACATCATCTTCCATGAAATTATCAAGGAAAACTGCCCTGAGATTCTAGAACCAGAAGGCAAAATAAATATTCCAGGAATCCGCAGAACACCACATGAAAGAGATCCAAAAAGAGAAACTCCTAGGAGCATTGTGGCCAAATTCCAGAATTCCCAGGTGAAAGAGAAAATATTGCAAGCAGCTAGAAAGAAACAATTCAAGTATTGTGGAAATACAATCAGGATAGCACAAGATCTGGCACCCTCTACATTGAGGGATAGAAGGGAATGGAATAGGATATTCCAGAAGTCAAAGGAACTAGGACTGAAGCCAAGAATCACCTACCCAGCAAAACTCAGTATAATACTTCAAGAGAAAAAATCGTCTTTCAATGAAATAGAAGACTTTCAAATTTTCCTGATGAAAAGACCAGAGCTGGAAAGAAAATTTGACTTTCTAACACAAGAATGAAGAGAACCATGAAAAGGCAAACAGCAAAGAGAAATCATAAGGGACTTACTAAAGTTGGACTGTTTACATTCCTACATGGAAAGACAATATTTATAACTCTTGAAACATTTCAATATCTGGGCACTGGGTGGGATTACACACACACACACATGCACACACGCACACATACATAGAGACAGAGTGCACAGAGTTAATTGAAGAGGATGGGATCATATATTAAAAAAAAATGAAATCAAGCAGTGAGAGAGAAATATTGGGAGGAGAAAGGGAGAAGTTATATGGGGCAATTATCTCTCATAAAAGAGGCAAGCAAAAGACTTATTAGTGGTGGGATAAAGAGGGGAGGCAAGAGAAAAACATGAGGTCTACTCTCATCACATTCCACTAAAGGAAAGAATATAATGCACGCTCATTTTGATAAGAAAACCTATTTCACACTACAGGAGAGTGGGGGACAGGGGCACAAGCAGGGTGGGGGGGAGGATGGAGGGGAGGGCATGGGGAGGAGAATGCAATACGAGGTTGACACTCATGGGGAGGGAAAGAACCATAAGAAAATAGAAGTAAAGGGAGACAGGATAGGATGGAGGGAAATATAGTTAGTCCTATACAACACAACTAGTATGGAAATCATTTGCAAAACTAAACAGATATGGCCTATATTGAATTGCCTGTCTTTCAAGGGGAAGGGGTGGAGAGGGAGGGAGCTAAGGAGGTTGGAACTCAAAGTGTTAGGACCAAATGTAATGTTCTTACCACTGGGTAACAAGAAATACAGGTTAAGGGGTCAAGAAAGCTATCTGGTCCTACAGGACAAAAGAGAAAACGGAGACAAGGGCAGGGAGGGAGGATAGAGGAGAGAGCAAATAGGTCACAGGGGCAATTAGAAAGCTCGGGTTTGGGGGCAGGAGGGGATAAAAGGGGAGAAAATTTGTAACCCAAAATTGTGTGAAAATAAATGTTAAAAATTAATTTTAAAAAAATGGGAAAGTGTTCCACATTTACAAAAATATTTTTAACAGCTCTTTGGGGTGGTCAAAAACTGGAAATCAAGGGGATGCCCATCAATTGGGGAATGGTTGAACAAGTTTTGGTATATGAATATAATGGAATACTATTTTGCTATAAGAAATGAAGAACAAGAAAACTTCAGAGAGGCCCGGAAGGACTTACATAAACTGATGTTGAGTGACAGGAGGAGAACCAGGAGAATTTTGTACACAGCAACAACTACAGTGTGTGAGAAATTTTTCTGGTAGACTTAGCCCTTCACAGCAGTACAAGGACCTTCAAAATTCCCAATGGACTCTTGAGGCAAAATGTCTTCCATATTCAGAGAAAGAACTGCGAAACTGGATGGCAGAATGAAGTACACCATTTTCTATTGTGTTATGTTTTGTTTTATTTTGTTTCATGTTTTCTCCCATTTACTTTAATTCTTCTATGCAACATGACTAAGGTGAAAATGTATTTATTAGGAATGAATGTGTACAACCTATATAAGATGGCACACTGTCTCCAGGAGGAAGTGTGGAGGAAAGAAGGAGGGAGGGGACAGATCTAAGATTGTCTTCAAAGTAGTTGTAGAAAGTTGAAAACAATTAAAATAATTAATAAATCAAAATAAATTAAAAATAAAGTGGATCTCAGTTTTGTGTCACAGGTGGCTCTGTCCCACAGTTCTTTAGCTGAGAGCTTGATTCTTTGAGTATTGTGGCCTCTGTTCTTTTTGCTACAAGTTAGAATGCTGTAGCTTACCTGGTCCTGAGCTGGCTGATATGACAAGGCAGAGATCAGGTGAAGTCTTTCCAAGTTTCCCCAGAGTTACTCTGAATCTCTCTGAATGACTTGTGGCAGAGGGATGGTCTGGCCCCAGGAGTTCTCTTCTCCTGAGCTACAGCACAGGCAGGCTCAGTGGCTGATGAACCCTTGTCTGCACTGTTGTCTTCCTGATTTCCCTGGCTGTGATAAGATAAGGCACACCCGATGTTCTGGTGTTGGTTCTTATGGTCTCCACCCCCCTGGGGTTAATCTCCTCCTGGTTTGCTGAAGTGGAACTATGTGGGATAGCCCTGGTCCTGCATTAGTCCTCTTCAGCCACAGCAAGAGGGTCTCCCCTTAAAGATTTTCCAGACTTCTCAGGCTAAGAGAATGTTTAGCACTTCAGCTGATCCTGCTATTCCAGGATTTTTCCCAGGGAAATATTTGCTGTGTTTTTCAAGGTCAGCCAAGGGAGGGGGAGAACATTTAAAGATCACTCCACCATCTTGGCTCCTGGAAGTTCAAGTAGGTGACTTAAAGGCATATAATCTGTGGGCTGATAGTCTCAGCAGCAGGTGCTGCTGTTACTGGTGGTTCTCTGCTTTTCTCTCACTGAGTTCCATCAGACTCCTATTCTGGGCTGACACTTTTGAGAATCCGCACTGATGCTTCTGCTTTTGTCTGCCCTGGTGGTTCTTCCTCAGGTTCCACTATGGCATCTGTGCTGGTGCAACTTGTGTTCTCTGTGCTCCCCAGCCCCACGTAACAGATCCTTCCCATCAACCTTACAGGCTTTGATGAGCTGGAAATCTGCCATATTCTGTATGTCTCCTAGTGGATTCTGCCACTGTGAATTTTGCTCAGATTCTCTTTTTCAGAGGTATCTGAAGGATGTTGTGGTAGAACTTAGGTGAGTATATGCTCTCATTCGGCCAACCCACTGGATAATTTCTGGAAACATGATCTCTAGGACATTTTCTTTTTTTTATCATGGTTTTCAGGTAGTCCAATAATTCTGAAATTATCTCTCCTGAATCCATATTCTGGATCATTTTAAATGAGATATTGCATATTTTCTTCTATTTTTAAAATTATTTTGATTTTGTTTGATGGTTTCTTAATGTCCGAGCAAAACATTAGTTTCCATTTGCCCAATTTTAGTTTTTAAGTAATTATTTTCTTCAGTAAACTTTTTTGTCTCCCTTTCCACTTGGTCTTTTTCTTTTCCTTTCTAAAGAATTCTTTTTAAAGAAATTTTTCTCCATTGAATTGTTTTTGCACATGTGTATGTGCATATGTATGTAGACATATATATGCACACATATATGCCCACATATAGACACATATGTATGCATGTGTATGTGTGTGTATACATGTATACACACATACATACATATGTATATGTGTGGGTGTAATTGTGTGTGTGTGTGTGTGGTTGTGTGTGTGTATACCCATTTGGCCAATTCTGCCTTTCAAGGCATTCTTCTCTTCATTGGATTTCATGCCTCTTTTATCCTGTGACTAAGTCGATTTTTTTTTTATTTAACTTTTAACATTCATTTTAACAAAATTTTGGTTTCCAAATTTTCTCCCCTTTTGTCCCCTCCTCCACCCCAAAACACATAGCATTCTAATTACACTTATCACCAATCTGCTCTCTCTTCTATCATCCCTCTCTGCCCTTATCTCCATCTTCTCTTTTGTCCTGTAGGGCCAAATAACTTTCTATACCCCTTTAGCTGTATTTCTTATTTCTTAGTGGCAAGAACAGTACTTGACAGTTGTTTCTAAAACTTTGAGTTCCAACTTCTCGTGCTCCCTCCCTCCCCACCCCTTCCCTTTGGAAGGCAAGCAATTCAATATAGGCCATATCTGTGAAGTTTTGCAAATGACTTCCATAATGGTCGTATTGTATAAGACTAACTGTATTTCCCTTCATCCTATCCTTCCCCCGACTACTTCTATTCTCTCTTTTGATCCTGTCCCTCCCAATGAGTGGCCACCTCAAATTGCTCCCTCCTCCCTATGCCCTCCCGTCCATTATCACCCCCCACCCTGCTTATCCCCATATCCCCCACTTTCCTGTATTGTAAGATAGGTTTTCATACCAAAATTAGTGTGCATTTTATTCCTTCCTTTAGTGGAATGTGATGAGAGTAAACTTCTTGTTTTTCTCTCACCTCCCCTCTTTTCCCCTCCACTAATAAGTCTTTTGCTTGCCTCTTTAATGAGAGATAATTTGCCCCATTCCATTTCTCCCTTTCTCCTCCCAATATATTTCTCTCTCACTGCTTGATTTCATTTTTTTAAGATATGATCCCATCCTCTTCAATTCACTCTGTGCACTCTGTCTCTATGTGTGTGTGCGTGTGCATGTGTGTGTGTGTGTGTAATCCCACCCAGTACCCAGATACTGAATAGTTTCAAGAGTTACAAATATTGTCTTTCCATGTAGGAATGTAAACAGTTCAACTTTAGTAAGTCCCTTATGACTTCTCTTTGCTGTTTACCTTTTCATGCTTCTCTTCATTCTTGTGTTTGAACGTCAAATTTTCTTTTCAGCTCTGGTCTTTTCATGAAGAATGCTTGAAAGTCCTCTATTTCATTGAAAGACCAATTTTTCCCCTGAAGTATTATACTCAGTTTTGCTGGGTAAGTGATTCTTGGTTTTAGTCCTAGTTTCTTTGACTTCTGGAATATCCTATTCCATGCCTTTCGATTCCTTAATGTAGAGGCTGCTAGATCTTGTGTTATCCTGACTGTATTTCCACAATATTTGAATTGTTTCTTTCTAGCTGCTTGAAAAATTTTCTCCTTGACCTGGGAACTCTGGAATTTGGCCACAATGTTCCTAGGAGTTTCTCTTTTTGGAACTCTTTCAGGTGATATTCTGTGGATTCCTTGAAGACTTATTTTGCCCATTAGTTCTAGAATCTCAGGGCAGTTTTCCTTGATAATTTCATGAAAGATGATGTCTAGGCTCTTTTTTTTTAATCATGGCTTTCAGGTAGTCCCATAATTTTTAAATTGTCTCTCCTGGATCTATTTTCCAGGTCAGTTGTTTTTCCAATGAGATATTTCACATTGTCTTCCATTTTTTCATTCTTTTGGTTTTGTTTTGTGATTTCTTGGTTTTTCGTAAAGTCATTAGCCTCCATCTGTTCCATTCTGATATTGAAAGAACTATTTTCTTCAGTGAGCTTTTGAACCTCCTTTTCCATTTGGCTAATTCTGCTTTTGAAAGCATTCTTCTCCTCATTGGCTTTTTGAACCTCTTTTGACAATTGCTTTAGCCTATATTTCAAGATGTTATTTTCTTCAGCATTTTTTGGGGTCTCCTTTAGCAGGATGTTTACTTGTTTTTCATGCTTTGCTTGTATGTCTCTCATTTGTCTTCCCAGTTTTTCCTCCACCTCTGTAACTTGATTTTCTAAATCCTTTTTGAGCTCTTCCATGAACTGAGCCCATTGAGTGGGCTGGGATACAGAAGCCTTGACTTCTGTGTCTTTCCCTGATGGTAAGCATTGTTCTTCCTCATCAGAAAGGAAGGGAGGAAATATCTATTCACCAAGAAAGTAACCTTCTATGTTCTTGTGTTTTTTTTCCCCTTTCTGGGCATTTTCCCAGCCAGTGACTTGACCTCTGAATATTCTCTTCACACCCACTTCTCGTCCCGATCAGCCCAGCCAGTGCTTGGGGTCTGAGATTCAAATACTGCTTCCCAGCCTCAAGGTTTTGGAGGGGGCGGGGCTGCTATTCAGTGTGAGATCAAGTTCAGGTGCTCAGTTTGGGGCAGGGCCACCTCACAGGCTCAGTTCCCTCACAGGGTTTATGCAGACCTTCAACTATGGATCCAGGCTCCTGCCTGTTTGGGAACCCCCTGTCTGCTGCCGCCCCTGCTGCTTCCTCCCAAGGGGACCTGAGTTATGGGGGCACCCCACTCCCCTCTCGACCTGCCAAAGAGACCCTGTCACTGACCCTTCTCACCCGTGGGTGGAGGGACCTGCGTGGCTGCTGGAGATTCTGTCCCTTGAAGCCTGCTCGGATCCGCTCCTCTTGGTGCATGTGGCCAAGGTAGAGCTGGGCTCTGCTCCGGGTCTGGTGCACTAAGTACCTTTTGCGAGAGGTTTTCTGGGCTCTCTGCAGCAAAAATCTTGTCTGCTCTGTTGTTCTGTGAATTCTACTGCTCCAGAATTTGTTGGGAGTTCTTTTTTACAGATATTTTATGGGCTGTGGGTTCAGAGCTAGTGTATGTGTCTTTCTACTCCTCCATCTTGGCTCCGCCCTATTAAGTCAATTTTTGAACTGTTATTTTCTTCAGTATTTTTTTTTTTTGGCTTCTTTAAAAACTTGACTCTTTTTTTCCTCACGTTTTTCTTACATAATTCTCATTTCTCTTTCCAATTTTTCTCTTCCTCTCATGAAATTTTGAATATTCTTTCTGTGCTCTTCCATGACATGGGTCCAATTGATCCTTTTCTTTTAGATACTGTAAGTAGCATATTTGAGTGTTGTCTTTTTCCGAATTTGTGCTTTGATCTTCCTCATCACCATAGTAATTTTCAATATTCAGAATCTTTTTCTGGCCTTTGCTCATTTTTTCTTGACTTTTAACTCTATGCTGAAGCAGCTGTCTGCTTCAGGACTGAAAGAAGGAGGCATTTTCCCAAGTTTCAAGTGTTTTGTGTAGCTGTTTTTAGGGATAATTATGGGGACTTGTAAGTTTTCAACTCTTTTAGTATCTATGATCTAGGGAAAGGTGTGTTGACTATTTTCCCTATGCACTTGTCCTTGAGTGAAAACAAGCATTGATTTCCACACTGGTACTGTGATTCACTTCCAGTTCTCCTTAAGACACAAGCTCTAGTGTGCTCCTCCTTGCCTTGAAACTGAGACCAAATTCGCACTGAGATCTGAGTGTAAGAAATGCAACAGAAACCTACTCCTCTCCCCTTTAAGTAAAGGAAATGTCCATAATTTCCATCGCCCAGTTGTCTGACTCCCTTAGCATCTGTATTCTTTTTTTTTTATTTTGTAATGTTTAACAATCACTGCCATACAATTGTGATTTTATCCCCTCCACCTACCCCCCACTCCCCCCCTCCCTCCCCACGACTGCATACAATTCTGTATAGATTCTACATATACTTTCCTATTGAGTATATTTTCACTATAGTCATGCTATGTAGTCAGATTAAGATAAATGAAAGAAATCATATAACAAATCAGAACATGATACACAAACACATACACATACACAAACATGATCTGCTACAATATGTGAGTGACTTCCATATTTCTCTCTCTGAGTGTGGCAGGCATTTTGCCTTGAGATCCTCCATTGGGATTTTTTTTTTTTTTGGTAAGAAGTTCTTGTGTTATTACAAAAATCTAAGTCTACCAGAAAAAACTCTCACACACTGTGGTTGTTGCTGTGCATAAAGTTCTCCTGGTTCTGCTCCTTTCACTCAGCATCAGGTCATATAAGTCCTTCCAGGCCTCTCTGAAGTCTTCTTGTTCATCATTTCTTATGACACAATAGTACTCCATTACATTCATATACCATAATTTATTCAGCCATTCCCCAATTGATGGACATCCCCTTGACTTCCAGTTTTTGGCAACTACATAGAGTGCTGCTATAAATATTTTTGTACATGTGGGACCCTTTACCATTTTTATGATCTCTTGGGGATATAGTCCTAGTAGCGATATTGCTGGGTCAAAGGGTATGCACATTTTTGTAGCCCTTTGGGCATAGTTCCAAATTGCTCTCCAGAATGGTTGGATGCGCTCGCAGCTCCACCAACAATGAATTAGTGTTCCAACTTTCCCACATCCTCTCCAGCATTTATCATTTTCTTGTTCTGTCATGTTTGCCAATCTTATAGGTGTGATGTGGTACCTCAGAGTTGTTTTGATTTGCATCTCTCTAACCAATACTGATTTAGAGCATTTTTTCATATGATTATGGATAGCCTTAACCTCTTCCTCTGAAAATTGCCTGTTCATATCCTTTGACCATTTATCAATTGGGGAATGACTTGTATGATTATACATTTGAGTCAGTTCTCTATAAATTCTAGAAATGAGGCCTTTATCCCCGAGTTTAGCTGTAAAAATTCTTTCCCAATTTACTACATCACTCCGGATTTTGGTTGCATTGGGTTTGGTTGTGCAAAAACTTCTCAGTTTAATGTAATCAAAGTTATCCATTTTGCATTTCATAATGCATTCTATCTCTCCTTTAGTAAAGAATTCTTCCCTTCTCCATAGATCTGATAAATACACTATTCCTTGCTTCTCCAGTTTATTCATGGTATCAATCTTTATACCTAAATCATGTACCCATTTGGACTTTATTCTTGTGTACGGTGTCAGGTATGGGTCTATGCCTAATTTCCGCCACACTGTTATCCAGTTTTCCCAGCAATTTTTGTCAAACAATGAGTTCTTATCCCAGAAGCTGGGGTCCTTGGGTTTATCAAACAGAAGGTTGCTATATTCCTTGCCTACTGCATCTTGAGTGCCAAGTCTATTCCACTTGTCTACCTCTCTGTTTCTTAGCCAATACCAAGTGGTTTTGATAATTGCTGCTTTATAGTACAGTTTGAGGTCTGGTAGCGCTAGGCCACCTTCCCAAGCATTTCTTTTCATTAGTCCCTTTGATATTCTGGACCTTTTGTTTTTCCAAATGAATTTTGATATTATTTTGTCCAGCTCTAGAAAGTAATTGTCTGATAGTTTAATTGGTATGGCACTAAATAAGTATATTAATTTGGGTAGAATTGTCATTTTTATTATATTAGCACGGCCTACCCATGAGCAACTAATGTTTTTCCACTTACTTAAATCTGACTTTATTTGTGCAAAAAGTGTCTTGTAATTGTGTTCATATAATCCCTGGGTTTGTTTTGGCAGGTAGACTCCTAAGTATTTTATACTGTCTACCCTAACTTTAAATGGGATTTCTCTTTCTATCTCTTGCTGTTGGACTTTGTTGCTAATATATAGGAATGCAGAAGATTTGTGTGGGTTTATTTTGTACCCTGCAACTTTGCCAAAGTTGTTTATTAATTCTAGTAATTTTTTACTTGAATCTCTGGGATTCTCTAGGTAAATCATCATATCATCTGCAAAGAGTGATAACTTAGTTTCTTCTTTGGCTATTTTAATTCCTTGGATATCTTTATCTTGTCTAATTAGCATCTGTATTCTGAGAAGACCATTAATTGCCACTGTGACATTGATTCAGTCATCCCCGATGCCTACTGCTGGTATACTGGAGTGCTGCCTACGCTGAAATGTGCTTTATTCTCATCTCAGTCCAAGAGACCTTTCCTGATGACCTTCTAAGGTGACTTGGCCTTAGAAAGTTTCACCCAGACCTTTTCTGGTTTTGCTGCTTCAAAATTTGTTTTGAGAGGTTATTTAAATGCATTGTCAGGGATCTGGAGAAGAGCACAGGTGATTCTCTGCCTTTTATCTGCCATCTTGGATCCATCCTCTTTAGTATGCTAAATATATATGTGTATATATATATATATGTTAAATGCTATGTCTAAAAGTAATGGAACTGGAGAAAATGCTCCTTACTTCCAGTGTTTCCCTTTTATAGATAATACTAGCTTTTCTTTACACAATATTTTATGAATATTAAAGGAAGGGAATAAGCAATTTTAAAGATCTTCCCATATGCCACGAACTATACTAAGTGCTTTTTACAAATACTCATTCATATGATCCTCAAAATATCCCTGTAAATGCGTGTCATTTCCCTCGTTTGACAGCTAAGAAAATTTACACAAACAATGGATCAGATGTCTTAACCAGGGTCACACAGAAAATGAGGGTTTCAGGTTAGGTTTGAATTCGGGTCTTGAATCCAGGCCCAGTGCTCTGTACACACTATGCCACCTACAGTCTCTCTTTAAAAAAAAAAACAAAAACAAATTCTTAGAATTTGTTTTATATTTTATATTTATTTTTAACAATTTTTTAATAGGGTTTCAAATTTTCTCCCTTCTTCCTAAATCTTCACCACCTACTGGGAAGGCAAATAAGCTGTCTATTACATAAGAAAATTTACAAAATGTACTTTTTTCTTGGTCATGTCACAGAAATAATAAGAAAGCTAAAACGGGAAAATTGTGCTCCAATTTACATCCATGGTTCATGAGCCCTCTCTTTCTCTCTCTGAAGATCAACAGAATTTTTTACATCATGGGCACTTTGGAATTAATTATCTGGAATCGTTGTGTTGAACAGAGTGGCCCAGTCTCTCATATAAGATCATCTTGACACTATTGCTGTAATTTTTTTTAGTAAAATGATCTCCTGATTCTGTTCACTTAATTTTGCAACAGTTTATCTAAGTCTTCCCACGTTGTTATTTTCTGAAACCACATATTTTGCCACTTCTTTTTTCTTTTTAATTTATTAATTAGGTTTAGTTTTCAACATCCACTTTCACAAGATTATCATTTCTAAATTTTCATCTCTCCCTCCACTCCCCATTTCCAAAGAGAGTATGCAATCTGATGTAGGCTATAAATATATGAACATATTAAACACATTTGCACATTAATCATGATGTAAAAGAAGAATCAGAAAAAGAAAAAAAACATGAAGAAAAGAACAAAAGACAGTAAAAGAATGGGAAAATACTATGTTTTGATTTCTATTCAAACTTCATAGTTCTTTCTCTGAATATGAATAGAATTTTCCATTATCAGTCTTTTGGAATTGTCATAGATCATTGTGTTTTTCAGAAGGGCCAAGGTTGAAAAAGTCTGTCATTACCCAATGTGGCTATGACTGTGCATAGTGCTCTCCTGCTTCTTCTCACTTTCTGTAGCATCAGCCCATGTAAGTCTTTTCAGGTTTTTCAAAAATCTACCTGCTAACGATTTCTTATGAAACAATAATATTTCATTACATTCAAGCACCATAAATTGTTCACTCATTCCACAACTGATGGGCATCCCCTCAATTTCCAATTCTAGTCCACCACTAAATAAAACGTGCTGCAAAAATATTTTTCTACATGAGTACTTTCCCTTTTTTCATGATCTCTTTGGAATAAAGGCATAATAGTGGTATTCATGGATCAAAGGCTATGTACATTTTTATAGCCCTTTGGGCATGGTTCAAAATTGTTCTTTAGAATGGTTGGATCAGTTCACAACTCCACCAACAATGTATCAGTGTTCTGATTTTCCCACATCTTCTCCAATATTTTTTATTTCCCTACTTTGTCATGTTAGCCAATCTGATAGATGTGATGTGGTTGTTTTGATTTGCATTTCTCTAATCAATGGTGTGTTAGAGTATTTTTAATAGGATTTTTTAATATAGATAGCATTAATTTCTTCATCCAAAATGTGCCTATTCATGTACTTTGACAGTTTACAATTTGGGGAATTATGATTTTGTTCATCCACATCCTGACTGCTGCAGTGTAATTTTCTCATATCCTTGATTTCTTTTCCCTTTTCCATTATATGTTCGTGGGTATAATACAATTTTAAAAAAAAGAGACAACTAAATGGCTAATGATATGTTTTGATGAACATTAAATGGAAATGGGGAAGGGAAAAACCAACTGGGTTAGTGAAAATATCCCTATTCTCCATTAGTGGCATGCTCATTCAAATTTTTTATTAGTAAACCTAATTCATTTTTCTCTCATTGTTTCACAATACAAAACAACAAAATCCTTGCATTCCTTACTTGACTGGATAGTTTCAATGTTTTTGTTTTAATATTATTAAAACAAGGACAATTTTTTAACTTTTTTTATTTTTATTCTATTAAAATTAATTATCTTTTTTTAGTTTTCAACATTCGCTTCCACAAGATTTTGAGTTCTAAATTTTCTCCCCATCTCTTCCATCGCCTTACCCCAAGACAGTATGCATTTGGATTACCCATTACCTCAATCTGCCCTCCCTTCTATCATATCCCCTACTTCTCTTATCCCCTTCCCCTCTATTTACTTTTAGGGCTAGATGGATTTCTATACCCTATTGCGTATATATCTTATTTTCCAGTTGCATGTAAAGAAAATTTTAACACCATTTTAAGACATTGAGTTCCAGATTCTCTAATTCCCTCCATCCTAACCAATCCCTGTTGAGGAGACAAGGAATTTGATATAGGTTACACATGTGCAGTCATAAAAATCACTTCCCTAAAAGTTATGTCCTCTCATTTGCCCTTCATTCTATCACCCACCTTTATCCCCTTCCCCCCTACTTTCCTATATGGTAAGATATTCATACCCAATTGAGAGTGAATGCTATTCCCTCCTTAAGCAAAATATTTTGAGAGTAAGCGTCACTCATTACCTCTCAATTTTCTCCACCTTCCCCTCCATTGTAAATATGTTTTATTGCCCTTTTAGGTGAGATAAATTATCCTATTCTATTTCTCTATGTATACATACCGTGGTATATGAAGAATATTTGTAGAAGCTATTTTAGTGGTGGCAAAGAACTGGACATTGAGAGGATGTCCATTAAATGAGGAATAGGTGAACAATTTGTTGCATATAATTGTGATGGAATACTGTTGTTCTATAAGAATGATACGCTCGATACTCTCAGAAAAAGTAAAACAAACCTGAAAGACTTACGTGAAGTGATGCAAAACGAAATGAGTATAATCAGGAGAACATTATATACATTACCAACAATATTGTGTGGTGATCAAATGTGGTTTACCTAGCTATTGTTAACAATGCAAAATCCAAGACAATTCTGAAGGAACAATAACTAAAAATACTATCCCCTTCCAGAGAAAGATCAAAGCACATTTTTCCTTTATTTTTCATGTGCATGTGTGTGTGCATGTGTGTGTTTTAGTCTGTCATTTCATTCACAACATGAATAACATGGAAATATTTTATCTGACTGCACATGTATAAGCTATATCAAATTGTTTGCCTTCTCAGTGGGAGTAGGCACAGGGAAAGGAGATAATTTGGAATGCCAAAATAAAAAAAAAATGAATGTTAAATTTTTTACATATAATTGGGAAAAATAAAATATTAAATAAAAGTATATTTTTTAAAGTACAATAAAGGATGTTAATGAAAGCAACTTTCATTAACATATTCAATATCCTTTACCTAAATTCCAAGAAAAATTTATGAAAGGAAAGATGTAGGTGTTTTGTTCCACCTATCCAAGTTCATGAACCGCTTAAGTCTATAAAATAAGAGGTCCATGAACCTGAGGTTGATAACCTCTGGTTTAGTTTGTTCATGATGGAGGCATGAGAAGGATACAAGTAAGGTTTAGTGAACAATATTCCACAACAGACTATATTGTTGTTATATACATGATTAAAAAAGGCAACAAATAGAATGTCTAGGTTTGCTTGGTTGTTGACTACTTCTCTTCTGCTTGATGCACAAAAGTCTTCTTAACTTTTTCTTTTGCTTTCCAGTCTTTGTAGACATTATTCCTCACCACCGGCCCCTTGGAATCTTTTATCCAGAGCCACTAGTCTTTATGTTCTTCAAAAGATACTCCATTTCTCAGTTCCAAGCATTTTCATTGCTATCCCATGAGCTTCAGATCATCTTTCTCCACATCTCTACCTTTTCTCCCTCTTTGACTTTTTGACTTTAGCCATTTCTTCAGTTAATGTCAGATTTCCTACTGATAGTGTTTCCCTATTCCTCCTAATTATATTCTTGACTTTGCTGTATCTGTAATCTCTAATTTATCCTTTATAAATCTTAAATCATATAAATTTAAACACATATAAATTGGTTTCATATTTCTCTGTGTCTCTCTGTCAATCTGTTTCTGTTTCTCTGTCTCCATCACCTTCTCTGTGTTATCTCTGTCTCTCTGTGTCTCTATATGTTATTTCTTTGTCTGTGCCTGTCTGCCTGCCGGTCTCTGTGTCTGTCTGTCTGTCTCTCTCATACATCCAGAACTCAGAATTGTGTACTGCACGACATAAACACAATAAATTCTTATTGATTCACTTTTTAGAAATTATCACTAGCATAAAATACTTCTATAAAGTCTCTTCTCCAAAAATATATCTCTTTGGACAAAATCATATGTAATAAGATTTTATGATTCACTTCTCTGTCTCATGGGTAGCTCCAGTTGGCCGATTTCTACTTTATCTCCTATTAGTTCATTAACTTATTTCTTTGTATTCCAGGTTTATAAGGTAATGAAGGAATATGTTTTGATGTATCATCATTAATTACCAAGACGACAACATTTTATTAAGTAACAAAGGAACTTAGATTACATCCAAGTTTAATAAATGTTATTTAGTAGGTAAACTGAAGAACCCTCTTTTCCAATATATTTTACTCAACTCTTTCTATATATATAATCTTCCAGTATAACTACAATATCAAGAATATTGGCTATATAATTAGTTAATTGTGTTATAAACATAAAGCAAAGACATAAGTAGTTATTTACTGTGCATCAACTTTGAATAAACTTACCACCAGAGCCATCATTAACCTTCATTAGCTACCATTAACTTCCATTCTATAAAGTCCCACCATCTCTCAGAAAAAGAGTAAATTTTCTCAAGAATTCTCTTAATATTTATTTCCAATAAAAGAATTAAACAGACCTTTAGAAACAAACTTCTATTTGTCCTCTCTCAATCTATCTCATTTGGTCTTTCTGGAATCATGATAAGTTACTTTCTAGAAAGATAGTACACTGGCCAATCGGTCAAGAATTTTTCTCAAGATATAGTAACAGTTACATAGTCCTTGTACAAGGGTCTATAAAAGCTATTGTACATTTTCTACCTGCAGCCAAAACTATTAGAATGTCCCACAAAACAGCTATGTATTGAATCCACATGAATAGTATATATCAAAACATATCACTACTTCACATCCTCACCACTACCACTAACATAGGCATCATTATCCCTAACAAACACTTAATAACTACCTGGCACTGCATTATCTACTGGGAATACAATGAAAGACAAAAAACATGGTCTCTGCTTTCAATAATCTCATATTCTAATGGAGAAGATTACATGTAAATAAATTTGTAAGTACTAAATTGCAAATAGGTACTAGGAAAGCATTAGTAGAGGGTGGATGTGGTGGTAGTTTGACCAGAGAAAACATCTTGTAGGAAATGATATTTGATATGCAAAGTTTCCAAAATCCACATCAACTATAACTACCCTTTACCTCAGTACATGAAAGGAGAAAAATGTGCCAATAATAACAAGATGACAATAAATACTTAAACCTGGATATACACATCAAAGATACATTGCATCATTATAAGTAATTAAAAATGAGCCACATCTGATTATATTAGTAGCTCCTGTTATTGCAACAACATAATTTAGCCTAGCTATGAGTTTTGTGTTTCTTATGTTTTTTCACCTGTCTAATTGCATCCAAAACTCAGTATCTCCAGGGTGGAGCTTAATATCTTTCCTCACTTCAAGTAATCACCATCTTTAAACTTATCTATTTTAGACTGTCACCGCCATTCTTTCAGTCTTCCAAGTTTGTATCAATGTTATCATACACTCCTCAGTCTCCCTCATTACATGTATCCAAGTAGTTGCCTTTTTTTTACTATGTCTACAGTCACAATATTCTATAATCACAACCTTCTATCCACCTTTCACACAACTTCCAAAATGATTTTTCAAGCATAGAACTGAACTTATTAATCCCTTATCAATAAATCCCAGTATCCCCTTATTGTCTCTAGGATAAAATAAAGATTACTCTTTGAAAGTCCTGTAAACTCTGGTGCCAGACTTTCTTTTTGATTTCTTCATACATTATGACCTTTCCTCTTCTTGTACTATATGGTTCTCTCTGTGTCTGTACACACACACACACACACACACACACACACACACACACATGCACAGAGAAAGATATAGATATATACGTATATCTATATGTAGAAACACATATGTGTGTATGTATACATACATATATTCATACACACATATATACATATATGTATACATGGTACACACACATATGCAGATAGATAGATAGATAGATGATAGATAGGTAGATGGATAGATAGATAGATATAGATATCTATACCTACCTAGCTACCGAGCTAAACTGATTTTTTCTCTGCTATTTATACATGGTATATTATCTCTCATTTTTTGCTTTTGCACTATCTGTCCCTCCTGCTGGAATTAATTTCCCTTTCACCTCTGCTTCATAAAATACCTCTCTTCCCTTAAGACAAAGCCTAGGAAAGATCTTCACAAAGCTTTTCTTGTTCCCCCCGTAAAATGTTGTATATATTTATATTTTATCTCCTCTATGAAAAGGGATTTTTTAAATGTGTATCCCTAGAGGCTAGTTCATAGAGCTATGAACCAAAGCCTGACACATGGTAGGTACTTAGGCAATTAATAAATGCTTCTTGATGAAATCATTGAGTGATTTTTATGTCTCTACTTAAATTGGTGGATAATATACAGTCAGTAGTTATTTTGCTGAAATCTATAATATGTATTTTTACTCTAGTGGATCCTACAGTCTAGCTTTTAGGTAAAAACAAAAAAAAAATGTTTCTGGGTTCAGTCCTCCTCCTTTGATTGATATATTAACATTCTCCTTGTCCTTGACCAAGTGACTACAGAAGTTGGTCCTAAGCAAAATTGTTGGATTTGTGTGTAAAATATCTGCTTTACCCAAAGCAACACTTTTTTTACAGGAACACTTAATCAAGACCAACCATTTATATTTTTAGAAAGCGTCCATGTATTTTCCATATTCATCAAATCACTGTAATTAAAAATTATACCAGTCTACACTTTTTAAATTAGCTGTAACTTTAAAATTGACTTACTAATATAATAATCACCATATCATAATTACTCAGATGTTAAAAGGTAAATATAGTTACACACATAGTAAAACAATTAATCACTGTCAATGTTATTCATCATCAACATGGTCAAACAATATGTATTTATGATTAGATAAAATGCAATTATTTCACAATCATTAGAATATATATTTAGGAAAAAAACACTACCAGATTTAGTCCCATGTGAAGTAAGTTTTTAGGGGTCATAACTCAATATATACTCTATATGGGGTGATCATTCCTCTGTCCCTTGACAAGTGAAAGAGTACTAAACTAAGAATCAGGATCAATTGCATTCAAAGCCTTCCTCACATGCTTATAATTATGTAAGTATGGGTAAATTATGTAATGCATCTTAGTCTCTCTTTGCTCAGTTACAAATTAGGGATTTTAGGGAATTAGAGGCAAGGGAAGCTAAATTTACAAAGGAACATTCTGTTAGTAATCTTGTTAAAATACTGGAGTTATTTAAGGAGAAAATAAATCCACATCTTGATGATTTAGGTCACTTGCTTAGAAGCAAATGGCTTGATCAGATCGTCTTTTGGAAGTCCATTTAGTTTCATTCTATTGCTGACCAGTCATTTAGTATATGTAGCTAGTTCGTGTGCTTTCGTGGATAAGCCCCTTAGGGATAATGTACTTGTGATGAGCTAGGCTAACTCAAGAAAAGTCTTTTTTCAATTTTAAGATATCTCCAGAGCTTATTCTTCATCAGTATAGCCTTTGAGACCCCAGGGTCATGTTCTTTCCGTGATGAGGTAATACTTCAGTGGAGGCTTTTGTGTACTGTACTTTAAGAAATTGCCTTCACAGTTATTTCTGATGTGTAACTTAATGTATCAAGATGTCTGAGAACAAAAAATACCACATATTTCTCCCTTTCAACTACAGAAATGTATTTTCTTTCCTAACTTTCTTTTGAGTGATAGGAAAAATTCCACATAATGGAACTGAAAATTTGAATGAAAGAATCCACTTTTGAAATTACAGTAAGCAGAAGGCTGTATTCTTTGTCTCCTAAAAGGTTCAAAATTGTGCTTAATTGCTTTGTTCTCTCTTTAAAGGAGCACCAAGTTCATAAATAATATTCTCAAGTGGCAACTTCCGAGTGTCTGAAATCCCTCTTGGTATTTTGCTTTGGTACAGATATAGGTCCAAAGGGGACAGATCATTCCCAATAATTTTTAAATAATCTAAAATATTCTCTGTTACTTAAAACAAATATGACAGTTCATCTATTCTGTCTTTACTTGAAGAAAAATATTTTCCAGAAATATTTCCATGTGGCTATGAACCACTCTATACCCAAATGACTTCAAAAGTATTCTTTTGTCATCTCTCAGCATATATGCAATCAAATCAACACAAAGACCAAAGGAAACAAAGGAAAAGGAAGCTAAATCACATTTAGGGGAAAATTAAGGCCTTTCTTGATAGCCTATGTATTTATTGAGTGATCCTGCTTTTATGGATTCTGAGCACATTTTGAAGCAATTTAGATGAAATGACTCATGTTTATTTGCCATCATAAATTCCACTTATTTATGTATAGTATTAGAGGTACATATAGAGTATGGATTACCTACGTCAATGCTTAGTATGTGTACCATAATGTGGGTGGCATTATATATATGAACCGACATTTCTGTTGATATTCTATTCCCAGATAAACAGGGTGATTGTACAAGGCCTTTGTTTTACTCTTTTCGTGAATCTATCTTTTCCTATCATCTTCTATTATAGGTGTTGGTATCTAAGATTATCCTTTCATTAGACTCTAAACTCATAGTAAACACAATTGGTGTTTTATACATGCATTCCTGTATACTCAGAGATTTAAACTAATAGGAACTTTATGCATGTTTACTTACATTCAGTAAGACTTATCCAACGTAGATTTTCACCTTTTTATTTTTCCTCCACTTTGAACACATTGGAGAGCTTTTAGAAGGTGTTGAGGCATTAATCAGAATAGACGCAATTTCAGAGAGCACATGTTCTTACAAATTAAGCTATTGCCCTATTATAGAAGACAGTTAATATAAATGTATGTGTATGTATATATTCATATATATAGATATATATTTGTATATACATATATGCAGTACTTTACAAATCTTAGTCATGTATATGCTCATATTTAAAGCTCACAAAATTATGTGTATATGTATGTATACATATATATATACATATATGTATATATATATATTTGTTAATTTTTCATGTACACTGGCTACATATCCATATCAATCTATCTAATTTTACTCTCATGGAAACTTTGTGAGATTGGATCTTATCATCCCCATTTTATAGATGAGGAAAAAGAATCTCAAAGAGGTTAAGTGACAAAGTGACTACCCCAAATCACACAGCTACTAGCTGTCTGAGGTTGCCTTTGAGCTAAGATCATCCTAACTCCAGGTTCAGGACTTTTTCTTGTTTGGTTATTCCCTTATCTGAAAATGAGAGGGTTACACTGGATGATCTCTGATATCCCTTTTGGCTTCCAATCTGTAGTATTAATATCACACTTAAAAAAAACACCCTAACATTTTTAGGTGATGGGCGGAGCCAAGATAACAGAATTTAAAAAGGACCTCTTTGAGCTTTTCCCCAAAGCCCTCTGAATACCTGCAAAAATGATTCTAAACAAGTTCTGGAGCTACAGAACCCATAGAATGATGGAGTGAAGCAAATCTCTAGCCGAACACAGTCTGGAAGGTCAACAGGAAGTGTCAATCACACACAGATTGGAGTGAAGAGCAGTCCATCGTAGGCCTCACTGGAACAAATTGGGTCTGAACAAGCCTCAGGGGATTGAATCACCGGCAGCTGTGGCAGTTTCCAGGTTTCTCAACTCCAAAACATCGAGGATGTAATTATAAT
This sequence comes from Notamacropus eugenii, assembly GCF_028372415.1. NCBI lineage: Eukaryota > Metazoa > Chordata > Mammalia > Diprotodontia > Macropodidae > Notamacropus > Notamacropus eugenii. The sequence continues at coordinate 325,539,752 of NC_092874.1, read as the reverse complement.
TATAACTAATTATACAATTATAATCAATTATATTTTGTATACCAAGCATTATATATACACATTATATATATTTATATAATTTATATATGTATATATAAATTTGTATGTTTATTTTAGAGTATTTATAACTCATAAGACATTTCTCAGTATTAGGGTTGATGGAGGATTTAAAATTAAGGGGTGAAACAGGAATATATTGCGAGTAGAAAGGGAGAAATAGAATGGGGTAAATTATCTTACATAAAAGAGGCAAAAAAAGCTTTTATATTGCAGGGGAAAAGGGGGAAAGTGAGAGGGAATGAGCGAACTTTACTCCCATTGCATGTGGCTTAAGGAGGGAATAATATGCACCCTCAATTTGTATGAAAATCTATTTTATACCACAGGAAGGTAGGGGGGAAGGGGATAAGCAGAGGAGGTGTGTAGGGTGCTGACAGAAGAGAAGGCAAATGGGAGGAGGAATGATTAAAATAAACACTTTTGAGGAAAGATAAGGTCAAGAGAGAGAATAGAATAAATGTCGGAGCAGGATAGGATGGAGGGAAATATAGGCGTTCACAACATGACTTTTAGGGAAGTAATTTTGCATGACTGTACATGTATAACTGGCATAGAATTGCTTGACCTCTCAATGGTAGTTGGAGATGAGAGGGAAGCAAGAGAATTTGGAATTCAAAGTTTTAAAAACAGTTGTTTAAAATTGTTTTTACATGCAATGGGAAAACAAGATATACAGGCAATGGAGTGTAGAAATCTATCTTGCTCTACAAGAAATTGGAGGGGAAGTGGATAAGAGAAGGGAGGGGTGTGATAGAAGGAAGGGCAGATTGGGGGAAAGGGTAATCAGAGTGCACGCTGTCTTGGAACAAGGGAAGGAGACAGATGCCAAGAAAATTGGAACTCAAAATCTTGTGGAAGTGAATGTTGATAACTAAATATAAATTAATTAATTTTTAAAAGAATATTGTGACTAGACAGCAAAAATATCATTTCACTCAAAGCAAATAATCTTGTATAACCAGAATCAAGTTATTAGGTTTTAAGTCTAAGTCAATGAGGTAAGAGAAAAGCAGTATCCTTTTAATCCTTTCCCCAAATCCACTAAAATTACCTTCCAAGAGCAAAAGAGGCAAAGTTGCAATTGTTTCTGAAAAGAGAAGAAAATGAACCTTAATCTAATGTTGGCCCCAAGAAATAATTTTGAAATGGGCAAAGTTTGTCTGCTATATGCTCAAATTTTCTGTAGCTTCTCTCCATTAAAGTCAGTATTTATTACCACATGGCATGATATGCTTACTCTTAGACTTCCCAGAGACAATGTGCTGTGAAAAGTCAAATGTGGTGTAGTGCAGTGTTTTCCAAACATTAGGTGATGACATTGTTTCTTTTCCATATTTGTAGTATTTGTATATTTCTTATGTGTTTGTCCCCATGGATTGGTTTAGGTGTGGATCTTGGGGAGGTCCAAATCTCTGTAATCCTTCCACTTCTTTCTGATATACATTGATGCCTGAAGATGAACCAGAGAAGGCACCACAATGATAAACTCTCTACTCTTGTCAGAGAGATACTAGATTAGAATAAGATTCACACACTCTCAATATTTCTAATCTAAGGGAAATGATTTTTATGTTTAAGTGTATTTTGTGGTCATTATCCTTGAAAGAGGAAGAGATGTAACCTATATGCAAAGATTTGATACCTTCTTACCTTTATATAAAGAGGAAGAAATAGAGTTTATATTGAAAGGCTAGATTTGTTCCTACTAAATGTAACACAAAGGATCAACTCATGTAGTGAATAGTAAATGAAGTCATTAATCTAACTAGAGAGGACAGAGAAATCATAGAAGTTGTATAGATTAAAATATACCAGGCAAGACATGAAATTCTTCCATTGGCAAGGTAATACTTCAGCCCAACTGAAAAATTCTCTTCCCTGTCCCCAAGGTAAAGTTCCTAAAAGCTATGGATGAAAGCTTTAAATCAGGCACGTGACGAATGTAGTGACAGGGACTGGTATTCTCCTATGTGTCTGCTTATATCAGTTTGCTTCCTGTCTCTCCAGATTGTCCCTAGAGATTATCCCAAACCAGAAATGGTCATTCTTGCAGCAAGAATCAAGGGAAAAAGTCTCTCATCGCAAACACTCACATTAGTTCTGAACCTCAGGTCAGCATGTAACATAAATGTCTTGGATCTCCACTCATGAGAATGAACTTAACTAAGAAGTTCTCAAAATGCCTCACAATTTTGAAACCCAGGTTGTGTTTTGCAAAAAGTCCAATCTGTGACGCCCATACACATTATGATTAAAACTACCTATAAAAATGTTTTATTTAGATTATATTTTATTCATCAAATCAAATAAAAATATGCATCAATTTTTAACAACACCCTCCAAAAAATATCTCAGACTTTAAATCCTGTTGCATTCACTGTCAAAACTTCATACATACAGAGACTTTTGAATAATATGGTTCAGTCTCTTTATTTTATATTTGGAAATGATAAAGGCCAGAGAGGTTAAGTGATTTGCCTAAAGTCACAAAGATAATTGGAAGAGTTCATATTTCGACTAGGTTTTGTGACTTCAGATTCAGAAATCTCCCCATTACATCGCACTGCTGTGAAAAGGCAAAGGTAAGAACATATTGTATTGTAAGAACACCTCCACCTCTTCAAGATTGAAAGTATTAGGTACCTGGGACTATGAGAGGATGTAGGAATAATGATTGTTTCGTGGGCCATCTGGAGTCTTGACTGGACCAACTCTGTTGACCTTCACCTCAATGGGGGCAGGAAGGAATGGGAGACCCATACTGTAGCACCACAGGCCAGCCTCCTAGGGGTCCAGTCTAAAGCAGCAGCAATATCCAAGCATGTGGCCACTGAGTATTCAATGTATTTCTCAACTAATCCCAATACTCATTCCTCCACTCTGGCCCCACCCACCACAGGATAAACCAAATAGAGTAGTGAATCTTATCAGTTGGGGATGTGTTCTTGCTTTTGTGTCTATTTTTTTCTCTTGATCTAGTCCTTGTCCATTTCTCAGTGTGCCTGAATTCTTCAATAAAAAGGAGGAAGAGAAGAGAGCCACCTGGAGGTACAGGTTCAAGGAGAAGGGAGGACAATTACCTATCCTCTGCTATCCATACCTAGGACCACCACAGTCCAAGGCCTAATGATTCTGTGTTCTTTTTCTGTTACCACCAGATGCAGTCAATTCAAGTAGCAATCAAGATTTTGATAACTTTGATTTGAACTTTGTACGTGCTTTAAAAAAAATTGTAATCATGCAGGAATTGTTATACAGACCTACATGAATATCCATACATTCATATTTCTATCATCTTTATTTTCTATTCTTTTGGTTATTGCTTTGTGTCCAGTATAAAAAGGCATTATGCCTATCGAGATGCTATATCTTTCATTTTGGTAAACTAGGACAGAGTTAAATAAGCAATGCATCTGGAACTAACACCTTTGACTTCCAGCCCCAACCCTGTCAAGACTCAATGTGATATTGAGTGAGTAATTTCCCTTCAGTGGGACATATATTTCTTATTTAAAAAATGGACTTAATGATACTTGCTCTAGCTACATCATTGGTTTCCAAGAGGATTAAATGAGATAATTTATGCAAAGAACTTTGCAAATCAAAAATTCCAGATAAATGTGAGCTATTACTAGAAGCACAGCAACTAGATAACACAGTGGATAGAATGTTGGGCCTCCAATCAGGAAGACTCATATTCTTGAATTCAAATCTAGACTCATACACTTACTGGCTGAGTGAATCCGGGCAAGTGATTTAACCCTGTTTAACTTAGTCCTTCATCTGGAAATGAGCTACAGAAAGTAATGACAAATTACTCCAGTATCTGTGCCAAAAAAACCAGAAGTGGAATCTTGAAAAGTCAGACACAACTGAAATTACTGAATAACAAATTAAGAGCACACTTACATCATGACTTCTTTGTTTAATATTAATTATCTTTATTTTCAGTGTTCTATTATCACTACCATATAACTTAGATTATTTTTCCCCTCCCTCCCCAAGATGGTATACAAATTTTGTAAAGGTTCTATACATACATGCCTATTAAATACATTATCACTATAGTCATGTTGTGGAGAAGAATGGAAATGAATGGGAGAAATCATATACCAAAGCACAATGTAAAACAAAAGAAAATGATCTGATACATTCTGTGACTGAATTCCAAAGTTCTTTCTCTGGGTATGGAAGGCATTTTGAGTTAAAAGACCATTGGACTTTTTTTTTTAAGTCTTTGCATTTCATTGAAGTTCCAGGTCTACCAGAAAAAACTCTCACACACTGTGGTTGTTGCTGTGCACAACGTTCTCCTGGTTCTGCTCCTTTCACTCACATATGATCATATAAGTCTTTCCAGGGCTCTCTGAAGTCTTCCTGTTCATCATTTCTTATAGCTCAATAGTATTCAATTACATTAATATACCATAATGTATTCAGCCATTCCCCAGTTGATGGGTATCCTCTTGATTTCCAATTTTTGGCCACCACAAAGAAGGTTGCTATAAAAATTTTTGTACATGTGGGACCCTTTCCCATTTTTATGATCTCTTGGGGTATACAGTCCTTGGAGCAGTATTGCTGGGCCAAAAGGCATGCACATTTTTGTAGCCCTTTAGGTGTAGTTCTAAATTGCTCTCCAGAATGGTTGGAGCAGCTCACAGCTCCACCAACAATGAAATACCAACTCTCACACATTTCTTCTCCAACATTTATCATCTAACTGTTCTACATCATGACTTCTTGTTACTTTTTTTGTGTAGACTTATCTCATTAATTTGGACCATCCAGAATATGTCTCCAAATTTCTTGATCATACTTTGATAATGTAAACATAGCATTCATCTAAGTGTATGAATATGTGTAAATTTTATGAATTATTACGTTGATGTAATACATATGTTAATATTATATTCATTAAAGTATACAGGAAATAGAAATCTTAAATGATACATTGGAAATATTTTAAACTATTTTATTTATTTTCATAATGTATTTTAAACATTTAAAACTATTTTCTTAAAAAAACATTTTATTTAACATCACAAGCAACCTTTTTACTCTGTCATTCTTTGCCCCTAATTCTTCAGCTCTTCTCATACCTCCTCACTTCAAATATCTAAGTCACCTAAACAAGCCCACTAACATCCCAAAGCATGATACCAACTGAAATTAGGAACTTGGAGTGTGAAGAAAGGAGTGAACACCTTCCTTCTCTCTTGAGTTTGGTTACATCCCATTGCAACACCCGTAAACTCAACACCTCAACCCTGGGAAGCAGCCCTATTATACTTTTATGTCATTTATGCTATTTTAATTAATGTCAGCAAAACATATTGTTTTTGTTATATGTTATTTTCTGAAAGGACACCGAGATTGTTTAGATACAGTTGTTTTCATCAAGTAGCTTGCAACCTAGTTGGAGGTGGGAGAGGGAATGTATACACAAATAGAAATAATTGAAAAATTAGTGGTAATAAATGCATAAAACGAAGAGGAAACTTATGGTGAATTATGATAAGAGGGATCACCTAGAATCAGGTTCATTTACTAAAATCATTGCACTCTTTTGATTCTCCTCTTGCTTGTCTATTTCTTCTAAATCTCTTTTCCCGAATGATCTTTCATATTCTGATTCTTATTAGTGAATGTTCCCAAAACACCATATTGGGCCTCCTCTTTTATCTCCCTTTGGATGAACAACTGATCAACTCCCTTAGATTCAATTAATCTCTTTGTGTAGATGATTCTCAAGGCTGCATGTGCAACCCTGGGCTCTAGTCCTGAATTACTAAATGCCTACTTGGCACACCTCTCTGAATACCTATTATTATCAATTTATGATATATGTTTTGTTCCCAAAAAAAGTAAGCTTTTTCACAGAAGGGGTTATTTTGCTTTTATCTTAATATCCCTAGGCCTTACCATAGTACCTGCTCAAAGAAGGTACTTAATAAGTACTTATTGAATTGAATCAGCTTGTATTGGACTAGACTGGATTATGTTAGAATGCATTGGTCTCCCTACATACCTCAAATTCAACGTATTCAAAATCAGATGCTTTTCCCAAATCCACCCATTTTCCTGCCTTTCTTGTCTATCAAGTGAGTGTTCTCAATGCCTTATGTAATCCCTGTAACAGTGCTATGGGGTAAGCACTGCAAGATACTGATGAAGAAACTGTAGGTTAGAATGGTTAAGTGACTTGCCTATCTTTACATTCTCAATTGTCATTGGGGGAAGAATATGAACAGAGCCCAAATTTGACTCTTCCTTCCATTACACTACTGAATCATTATGCACCCCTCTACTCCCCCCCCCCCCCCCACTGTTATTCATTTCCTCATCAAAAGTTACAGGGAGCCAATGATATATTGTCTGATATTCGGGAAGAGATCATTTATTGCCAAATTCTTAAGTTTGAAACTGTTATCTTGCAGTTTACTTTTTTCCACTTTACCTCTATTTAGGGATTCGTTTAAAGTAAAAAAGGTGTTATGTCACAAAGCTAAGCTTCTCATTGATTTCAAATCTCAGGATTGTCTGTTTCATTTAAATGTATGCTTATATAAGTGGGCATGAACCTTAGCCAATTTGTACTAGATTTTTATCTCAGGCCTACTTATTTGCTGATTTCAAAGTTATAATTTAAGCCTTTCAGCTCTGTACTGTCTGTAAAATAAAACAGAACAATAAATCAGACATTAAAACTTCAAGAAATGCAAAATCAGGAAGAGAGATAATGGTAAAACAGATTTTAAATGCATGTACAAATAATGAGACTCAATTTTTTCAGTCCCTGGAGGGAACATAAAGGAAACTCCACCACCAAGGAAAAATGAATTCAGTAATTAAAATAATCATATCAAAGTTCATTTGCTTCTATTATATATTGTATTACACCCACTAATTCAATTATCAAGGAATCTTCTCTTATTTTGGATTCCTTGAATATAGGAATAAGCCTTTCCTGATTTACTAGCTAATATGTCCCCTAGTGCAATACATTTCATTGCCAAGTAACATCCTCCCCTTGTTTTCTGACTGATCAGGGCAGAGAAAATAAATGACTATTCACATTTTTACCTAGTCATTTGAAGTCAATTTACTGTAGAAACAATGACAAAAGTTAATGTATTGCGATAGAATGCTATGCCATACTGTGACTCATCCTATACATTGCATCAAGAAGCTAATGAAGTTATTCAATATTTTTTTTTACTCCATGATCATGAAAGAATTCAATGACGGCTTTACTACATAGGTCTAAAGATAATACTAGAGGTAGCAAAAACATATTTTGCTTTTTCAAGATGGGAATAGATACTACTAAAATATTTATACACATACCTGATATATTCAGTGAAAAGTACTGCACACTCACACTGCATGTTTGAAGACTATAGGACTTATACTACACATACTAAGAGCCTTCATTACACATACTTCCCAATCTTAGAGACAATCTTTTACTTCCATATTACATGTGGCACCTGGTAGTAACTAGATCTAAATTGCTTTATGTGGGGAAGCAAGCTATTTTTCCTTCTTTAAAATGTTATCCACTGAAGCCTACTTTTCTCCATGGTCAATATAGGGTAGGTAGGCATTGTTTGCACTTACGTATGCACATATTGTCTCCCCAAATAGAATGAGAGCTGTCTGGGAGTATGGGGAATTTTTTGTTTCATTTTTAATTCTTGGCAGCTGACACAGTGCCTGGCACATAGTAGGTACTTCTTAAAATATGCTAATTAACTGATGATGATGACCAAATTATTCATTAAAATGTCAGTGGTAATTGCTGAAGATATGTCAAAAAATGATACTTTTTTTTTTTGTTTCAAGATTAGTTTTCAATCAGAATATCACAACTAAGGAAAGAAATCCTAGAAACATTTATCTTAGATACCAGTACATTGTATGCTTGTTAATGCAGTTAACACTCAATGTGATTTATTTCTTTAGTCATATCATATTCACATTAGAACTTCTTAAGACATCACTTATTTTACTAATGAGGACTTTTCTCAATTTTATGCAAAGCAAAGTGAAAATTCAAATACATCCAGAGAGCAGAGAGAGTTCGAATAGATATATATGTGTCTCTGTGTATGTATGTATATATGTTCATTCCCCCATTATATCATTCTGTGTCCCAATATTAGTTATCTCATTCTAATGAGTTTTTCATTGTTATTATTATGATTATTATTCTCATATTTTTATCTTTTCTTATTTTTCACAGAGCTCAAGTAGAAACATTATCATTGTATTCACCATCATCATCATCCTGGTCATTATCATTATTTTGTCCTCATATTTCTTGAGTACAGCTGGGAATGGTCCTTGAGCAAATCACTATCCTACTATTGTTCTTTTATGTTTAGTTGTATATAGATAGATAATTTACTTTGAATTTTTTTTAAGTTGAAGATTTAATAAAGGTGGGAGATTGAAGCCCAAAGTTTTGCCTTAGTTCTCCTATTGCCGCCCCCCTCTAATAACTTAAAAAGAACATCAATAATGAATTCTGAGTAGGATGGGCAACAAAAAGTAAAAATAAGTCATTTTGTCCTTCCAAGGATGGTGTAGGAAGATGGAAATAGAAGTCTGCATTTCATGGGGTGGGGGCTGGCCAGCAATGTGTGTGGCAAAAAAAAAAAAGTGGCATTTGCTATAAGTTGGGGTGTCAATGATAGATTGTGAGGTAGAAGAAGCATCCAGGAGTGGTAAAGTGTCTGAACATCTGGTCAGAAAAAAGTCCTTAGAGTCCCCTGTACTAGCACTGGATCTAGTATCAAGTGACTTTTGGTAACTCTGTCACCCATTATCCAGTTCCAGCTAGCAGTTCGAGGGTGGATAGATACAGTTACAATCAAAGGTACCATCTGGACAAGGTCCAGAGCATAAATCAGGAGGGCATTGACTAGAACTTTTCCTCATATCACACCACCACTGAAATACTAAAAAATTATAGGCTTCCAGAGTGATTTGTGAAAGCAGCAGGACATAACAGCTCAGGTATGACCAGAGTTGAGCAGAGTACAACTTTAATATAAAGCCCATATAGTAAAGCAAAACAACAACAACAAAAAAAGTTTGAAAAAATGAGCAAACAAATAAAGAACCTGACCATAAAAGCTTCTGTGCTGACAGAGAAATGGGAATATGCAAAAAAAAAGTTAAAAATATAATTAATAACATGGTAAAGGGGGCATAAACAAATACTGAAGGAAAAGACTCCTTTACAATTAGAATTGGCCATATAGTAAAAGAGGTGTAAAACCCTTTTAGAGAAAATAACTCATTAAAATTATAACTTTTCAAGAAGAACTTTTTTTTTTGTCCATTAGATATAAAAAACACAAAAAACCTAAGGAAAATAGAAGAAAATAAAAAAAATATCTCATAGGAAAAACAACTGACCTGAGGAATAGAAAAGAGATAATGTAAGAATCATAAACCATCTGAAAGACATGGCTAAAAAAGAAGCCTTGACATCAAATTTCAAGGAAGTTTAAAGAAAAAAATGCCAACATATTTTGAAACTGAGGACAAAGATAAATTGTAGGAATCCACCAATAATCTCCTCAAAGAAATCTTAAAATGAAAACCCCCTTGTATATTTAAAATCCAGAGCTCCCAAAAAGCTAGAAAGTGAAGGAAAAAGAATTCAAATACTATGGAGCCACAGCCAGTATTATACAAGGTTTAGCAGCTACAACAATAATAGAGCAGAGAACTTGGAATATGATATTCTGGAAGACAAAGGAGCTAGTATTATAGCCAATAATAACCTACCTAAGAAAATTGAATATAATTTTACGTGGCAATAGTGGATATTCAATTAATATCAATGACTTTCAGTAGTTCCTGATGTTATTTAGGGAAAGAACTTTATTGTGAATAATGCTGTTTGTGATAATTTCTAGTTCAAGTTCAATTCATTAGTTTGTAATCTCAAAGATGTTTTGAATTCTGTGTTCAAAATATAAAGAATGTGTTGTTTATTTTGAAAGATAGTAAACTTTACTTGCCACTGCATAATGTAATGCTATATATTCAATAGGCAACACACATTTTATAGATTTGGGGGATTTATTACACAGCACCTATAATTTCCTTGCATAATCTGAATTGATAAACACATCCAGACTCCTCAAGGATGATTCATTTGTAATAACTAATGGAGACGATCTGATCTTGAATTGCCATGTTGAACCTCTCTCTCTTTCACTAAACATCTGATATCTAACCAAGTATGATGACTCTAGACTTAAAAAAAAGTTGAATTCATCTTGAATATGAATCTGCTATGTAACAGGTTTGAGAATGAGTAAGTATTCTTTTATATCCTAACCTGGAATTAAATCAAGGAAATATTAGATAGATGAATAGACAGATAGGTAGATAAATAGATAGATAGATAGATAGATAGATAGATAGATAGATAGATAGACAGACAGACAGACAGACAGACAGACAGACAGACAGACAGACAGACAGACAGACAGACAGACAGATAGATAGATAGATAGATAGATAGATAGATAGATAGATAGATAGATAGATAGATAAATAGATAGATAGATAGATAGACAGACAGACAGACAGATAGATAGATAGGCGGATGGATTGCTGGATCAATGGATGGACAGACTGACTTGCATATTTAGATAGGCAAATATAGATCATAGATAAAAAGCTCAGTTATGGCTCATTTATAGAGTCTCCCCAGAGTGAGAACTACTCACACCCCTCTAGAAAAAGTTCCCCACAAATACTATGAAAAGGAGACAAGGAGAAATGTTTTATTGCCTCCGCCAGAGACAATGCTTTAAATCTAAAAATAACCTCATAATTACATGCAATAAGTAGAGAAAACAAACATCCCGATGCCTAATTACAAAAAATGAATTCCTGAATTATGTACTTCATATGCACATCAGACCTGTCCTTTCTGAGGTATTCACAAGGTCTTCCATCTCCTGACTTTGATTTTAGTCCTCCAATTGAAGAACTTTCATGCTTTACGTTTCAGAAAAACTTCTTTTAGAGAATTTATCTCAACTTCCCCCCAATTTTTTCTCACTTTTCCTACTCCAACAACCAGGTCATCCACCTACAGAATCATATTTTGAAACATTGCTTTCTCAGGATTGCTGGTCATTGTCCAGTCAATTCATCAACTAGTATTTATTCAGTGACTACTATGTGTTAGGTACTGCGCTAAGTGTGATGCCAAAATCAATTGAATGACTTTCTTGATCATTTGAGATTTCGAACTTGCAGCCACCTTTACTCTCAATCTTGTCACTCATTCATACTTTTCTTCTGATTTTTTTTTTTACTTGCTGTATTCTGTTCTACACTCATGGGGTTATTTCTGGAAAACATCACACTCTAATTAGATACAACTGTGCAGTACAAAGGACAGCCTAGGAACAAGGAATTCTGAGTTAAATTCATAATTTTCCCATGAACTTTCTGTGTTATATTAGATGACATACTTCCTCTCTCTAAGCATCACTTTTCACAATAAAAATTAGTGGAGTTGGACTAGGTGATTATGAAGGTTCCTTCTTGCTTTAGGGACGTTTGGAAATACCATGGAACTTTCCAAATCTTTTCCTATCTCAACTCTCCATATTAGGGAGAATAAATTTGAATTGCTTTTGATATCTTCCACATACCATAGGAAGAACTCTTAGTTAAAACTAAATTAAAGTGATAGGAATTTCTTTGAAGTCTTTTAAAACATTACAGAATCTCTTTAGATTCACAGAATAAGGATGATCCAACTCAGGATGATCCAAAATACCATTAAAAACATTAAAAAAAAAACTTGGAAGAAATGATATATAAAAGATGAGACCATTATAGGATTTCTGTCAAGATCAGTGAAATCCTGAGTAAGCTTCATCAAAGAAAGTAGGTTGCCAAAACATCACTTGAAGCAAAAAGTTCTGAATCTATTACTTAGGATATGTTTATGCATATCTCAGTTTTGCAGAAAGTAAGGCATTACTGTAGGGAATGGAAGACAAAAGCAAAGAAAAGGTTTACCTGAGAAAAATGTATCCCTGGGAATAAAACCCTTACATCTTCCTTAGAAATGAGAAGAATTTTGTAACAACACTCTCTAACTGCCTGATTTCATGTTAGGTAGAGGTTGCAGGGGTCTCAAAATGAAATATTAAAGAAAGATAACTGCTATGTGCCAAACACTGAAATGTACACTCAGATCACATGGAAAGGGCAGTGCATTTTGGTGCCATGAAATTTACCTGGTGCTACAGCATAGTATAGGGTCTTGTTTTCATTATTTAGTCACAGTGAGTATTCCTGGAGAGGAAAAAAGTAGTTTATTGCAAAAAAGGAAACAAATGGAAACCACAACAATAGCAAATAACAACAAAACCAACTTGCATACATCTCATGCCTATGCCATTGGGAAAATTGTATATCACTAAAGTGTGAAAGTTAAGAATAGATTCACTTAGGTTTCAAAGAATGATTTAGTTCATGTAGGAAAAGATGACTTCTTTTTTGTAATCATCTTTCTTCCTAGGCCCCTTTACTATGGTCAAATCCCTCCTACTTGTCATCATTCCAAGATAATTGGGAAATATTAATTTCTACCTCAAACTGAACATTTCAGAACTTGTTTAGAGGCTCAGAGACACATATTTCCTATTGAGTAAATGGCAGACACACCTGAAGGAATCAAAATTTATGGCTGATTCATTTTTACATGCCACATTTTCCTGGAATAATTGGTAGAACCTGAGTTTAGTCATTATTTTTCTAGTTGGATTTTTGTCCAGAATAACCAGATGTATAAGAGTTCTTGAGACTAGTTACACAGAAGTAGAATAGAAAAAGAGAAGTCTAGTAAGAAAAGTCAAGAAAATAACTGCCAATTCACATGGCTTAAGAACTTTTTTTAAACATATTTTTTCAGTAAACATATAATTTTTTCATCTACCAAGCCATTAAAAGAAAAAAATAAAGTCACAGGCCAGATTTGGCATGTGGGTCATAGTTTGCTGCCCCCTGCTTCTTGAATTTGTATATAAAGAAGTTGAAGTATGTATGTGTATGTATGTATGTATGTGAGGCTCCAGATTGACTAAGTATAGTAAATATCTGTCCTCCTGAAACCTAGAATTTGGGAGTCTATGAACTATGTTGAAAAAATTGCTTGAGACTTTTAATGTGGCATTTAGGTGGCCATCAGGAACTCAGTTATATGGACTTTGTTGAGAATCTTTGGTTCAAAAAACTGGAGGAGGTGCTAGAAAGACACATAGTTGATCGTTCCAGGAGACCAGAGACTTTTAGAATTAGGTATGTGAACAGCTATGCTAAAGATGCTCTAAATGATTTGTTGAATGAAGAAATATTACAATACCCTGAACAGTTTACAAGGAAAGAAATCTTTTGCCTTCACTTTTGTGAATTGTAACATTCTTTCTGAGACATATCATGAGGGGTGGCAAGGGGTCTCTGTAGAGGGATCCTACGTAGTTCCTCCACCCAGAACAGAGATAAAATGCTCAGGACCCAGTAGGTTCAGTGGCCAAAACTATACTCAAAACGTCATAGGGATGGCAGATTCTGAAGGAGGTTGGGAATTGTTGTAAGCCAGGGTCTAAACACAGGACTCTCTCAATTCAGGTTTTGTTTTGGGACTAAATAAGTCACTTGCAAACCAATGAATATTTAACAAAGGAAGAGGATTATTTTGCCCTAATACAGCAAGGATACACAGCAAGGATTCAGTGGCCCATAACTCTTTAGAGGTAGTTTCCCTTTTCTCCATCCTAGAATACATCTGGCATGATCTCAAGTGTCCAGCAAGTCTCAGAGATGCCCAGATACCTGAGACCTTTTACATCCCAAACCAGGAAGCTATATCAGGGAAGTTCCTGCCTGAGGGAGGGGAAGGTAAAGAGGAACTCATCTCATAGAAATCAGGGAAGCTGCATCAGGAAACCCTTGGTCCTATCACTGAAGTATAATACTGTTTAGCTCCTGATGGACATTACCGTGGTGGAAGTGTTAACAACTTAACACAAGGGGGCAAGGACAGTTTCAAGGTCAGTATTCAGGTCTCAGAAATGAAAGGGGCAAGTCATCGCTCAGGGGACACAAGCAAATATTGTTTGACCCTAGTGTGGAGAGAGAGGTACATAATTTCAAATCATTCTTTCTAGTAAAATAGGGAAGCGATTGGAGTCACAGCGTGCAGAAGAATGAGAAGTGCTGTCCCAGCTGCTCCCAGAAGTAGCAGACAACAGTATAAATCCCAAGGGTTGCAGGGTGGGCAGTGACAGGTCTCAGGAGAGTGGACATAGTCATAGAGAAGAGCAAAATCAGGCTTGGACATAGGCATGGACAGCAGCAAACTCAGACCAAGCATAGTTCTAAAATTAATAAAATTTGAATTATTAGTACCTGTACACATTGCCTACATTATAGTGACTATTCATTGAACATCCATTTTCTGGAAAGTGTTTAGAGGACGAAGGGATGGCATTACTGTGAGGTAATCAGCTTTATAAAAGAGATAAATGAATCAATTCAGCCTCGTGGAAAAAGAGATGTGGGATACTCTCAGAAGATACCACAAAACGGTTAAATAATTGTTATTACTTGGTTCAGGGAACACTGACTGGAAGGTAGGCTCAAGGTGATTTATGGAATCAACATTGACGATAGGACAAGATTCATGCTAGATGGTAACGATCTCTTAGCTAAATGACCTGGGACTATTGATGAGGATTAGTGGCTGCAGCAAAGTAATTATTATCTCTGTTGTATCCCTGACGATGCTGCTTCTGCTATTGCTTATTGTCACTGCATTATATCAGGAGATCTAATATGAACTGCAAAGATTTGAGATTACTCACCACATGAACCAAATCTTAAATTCTGGAGTTATTCATTCCCGAGTGGAGAGGAAAAGACAAAGATTTCTGGTCTTTATTCCTGTCTGTATCCTGTCACTCTAGGAGGCCATTAAATTGCTTGTTTCTGTTACGGTTGTTTGACATGTGTCTTTTCCCCCACAGCCTGCATATTCACTCATACTCTCCACAGCTTCTGTTGTAGGTCAGGATATGAATTCTCAATTAACTATTTCTTTTCTAATTTTGACTACATTAATTTTATTTGTAAAGAAACTTTCAAAGTTTTATACAATAAAAATTGTATATAATGGCATAAATATCTCTATTTCTTATTCAGTTAAAAAGTCTTCAATAGTCTTAAGAGGTATCTCTTTCACTACTTCTTCAATTTGTGCGAGAGGAGACAATTTTCTGGATAAGATGACGAGTGGGATCAAGTGGGATCCACCTCTTCATATGAGACAAAAATGAAGGTAAGAGCGTCTAAGTGATAAGACATGACTATGAGGAAAGTGAAAAAAAGAACTTTTGTCAAATGAACTCATTTTTTCCCAATGAAGTTTGCACCTAGGTCCTCAGGTGAGAAAGTTAATGGATGCTGTGGAGGGTTTGAGAAAGGGAAGAAAAAGTTTGGAATTGATAATGTAGCGAATGAAAGAATGAATTGATTAAAGAGATATATAAAAATGATTCCTCTGATGCACTGAAGATTGAACTGAGATAAATAAGAAAAAATTGTGTTGGTCACAGTAGAGTTTCATATTTTTTTTCAAGTCTAGTCAGCAACCCATGAATTAGAATGAACATAGTAGATAGTGAGATTAATAATAAAAAAGTGAGAGTGTGGCAAGATAGAATCAGTAATAGGACAAGGGGGTAAGAGACTAAAATCTAGAGAATCATATAACATTGACTTGATTCCTCCAGTTATTGAGATAGAAAAGGAAATAGCTTTTAGCCACTACAAGAACTATAGCCTGGAAAAGAACTGAAGAATGGAGGGATTAGATATCTGAGTGAGAATGAATGAGTTTTCCAATGTTCCAAAAACGTTCCAATAAAGGTCCTTTGAAATGGCCACAAGAAACTTCTGGCATCACTGGCTCAATCTAGATAAAGATTTTAATGAAGCTAAATAGGGAAGTCTCCTTCGATTGCTCTATCCCCTGGGTAAGCAACCTACAGAGTTACATAGATCTCTAGGCAGTTATTATGAAAAAGTGAGTTCATATGATAGCTTCTGTCCAGATTTAAAACATCATCATTACTACAGTTAAAATCCAAAGAGACCCTTTGTTAACCTTGTCTTTCCACATGAAATCTACCATGAATTCCTTTTCTTCTACATATCCTTCCTAGGATGATGCCAATTGGTTGCAAATGCAATTTATAAAATGTGGGACATACAATCCCATTAGTTAGGGTCATGATGATGAAACTGCCATTTCAATCAGTTATCAAGAATTCATTAAGCACTTTCTGCTATTCACTGCAAAAATGCTATGCTAGGTACTAAGGATACAAGTACAAAAAACTGAATGACATTCACAATGAGTCTGCTTTCTGTAACGGCAATCGCTTAATATAGTGGATAGAATGACTGGCTAGAGTCAGGAAGAGTCAAGTTCAAATGTGGCCTCAGATTTTACTAACTATGAGGCCCTGGAAAAGTCATGTAACCTCAGTTTTCTCTCCTATAAAACAATGATATTAAGAACACACAACTCCCTGGGTCATTGTGGGCATCAAATTATATAATAATGGTAAAGCATTTAGCAATGTCATTGGCATATAGGGAGTACTATAGGAATATGAACTATTATTAATATTGGAATTATTCTGATGAGGAAAAGAGTGTATTTGAGTATGTCAGGAGTATATTTGCATATTAGTCTAAGTTACTGTACTCCCTCATTCTTGGGAAATTATGGGCTGATCACTAGGCACTATAATAGCAGCAAAGTGGAAGGTCCTTGTGAATTTCAGATTACAGTGTACAAAAGGTTGAAATGCAATGTCCTGTGCTATTTGCCCATAATACAATCAACTCTACTGGGACTTTCACTGTTACTGAGGCTGCTTTGATCCATGACGCTGTTCATACATTACATGTCCTACATCACTATGTAGTCTGCTAGTGCCTGCAATGCTCTCCATTTTACAGGACCTTCATCACTGGTTTTGTTAACTGCTTGGGCTTTTGTTTGAATCATTGCCCCTACTATTGATTATATAAATATTGTTCATAATCCCTGGTGTCACTGCCATGGATGGTCCATTACATTGGCAAATAATGACTAAAAATTGGCATGAAGACTTTTCTTAGTTCTTTTTGGTGCATTGTATTCAAATAGGTGCCATATGCCCTCTGAAACAGATGCATAAAATCCTTTTAAACAGCATTGGTATAGTAAAGTAATTTGATTTCCTTTACCTCCATTATTAGAGAGGGAATACTTTTTACCCTTCTCAGGTACTGATAAAGATTTCTGCTGGAGTAATAATGACTCTTTGGACATGGGCAGTAGAATTCCTCTTATATGCTCTCTTTTCTATTGTTTGGTGTTAACTATACTGAATGACTTGGATAATTCCAAGGATTTGCTTATGTCCCTTCTCATATTAATGGACAAAGAATTTGTCTGAACTGCTGAAAGTGTTTTTGACTCCCAAAATTTCATGATGTCTATTCCCACAATATAATCACTGTGATTAAGCCCTACAACTATAGTTCTAATAGGGTCTTCTTTCAACCTCCAACCTTTCCTTCTAAAAGCCAAGATGGAAATTAAGAGGCTCCTATGAATTAATTGGAGATCCCTTTTCTTGATAATTACTTGGTTGCTTATTGCAAGGCCACCCCCATACCACTCACAACTTTCCAAGCTTCCATGTCTCAAATATATAGTCTCCATTACCCCCTGCAATCCCAAAATTCAAACCTAGGAAAACCTTTACTTTATTTCTAGGAGAATTCATCACAGAGTTTCTTTAAGTCTTGATCCAGGGTTCTGTGTAGCTCCAGACTGCCAAGTAAGGTCTTGGCATTAGGGATGCTTTAAATCTAGGAAA
Source organism: Notamacropus eugenii (assembly GCF_028372415.1). Lineage (NCBI taxonomy): Eukaryota > Metazoa > Chordata > Mammalia > Diprotodontia > Macropodidae > Notamacropus > Notamacropus eugenii. The sequence goes on along the minus strand of NC_092874.1, from coordinate 325,521,702 downwards.
CAAAACATTCCTTACTGCTTCAATATAAATGTTGCAGAATAGATTAATGAGTATCTTTATAGTTTCACTTGCAAATTTCTCTTTAACTCTTCATTTCAGTAGCAATATGTCTATGAAGTAGAAATTGCCTCATCCAGCCATTAAGTAAATACATATTAGTAAAGATAGTTGCTGTAGCTGCTGTGATTTCACCTTCAAATTTAGCCAGATAGTCTGCTCTTGTGGGGTAGGAGATGCCCATGGCTAAAGTTTCATGCCACTTAGGTGAAATTTCTTTCAGAAGATATAGGATATGGGGATCATCATAGGGCCTTACAATGCCAGACCGCCAAACTCATTATGAGAAAATTGAATATTTATCATGCATAAGATCATTCTAAAGCCATGCATTTTATTTGAGGATATACCAAGATTGTTATTAGAGGAAGTCCTGATGATTGAACTTCCAGATTTTACAGTAAATTAGACAATCAAAAAGAAACATCATAAGGATTTTTATTTCCAGTAGACCTAGAATTGAGGGAATGATAACAAATACATTGATCCATTGAGAAGTAAAATTGTTCAAGAATTTTAAAATTTCCATCTGGAGATTCAATAAAGTGAAATAAACTTATGCCAAACCACACATCACCAAAGGTTAAGAAATATAAAGAAATAATGGAAATTTTTTTTCATATGGCTGAAAATTCACCTAATTAAAATTTCATTTTAAACTTAAATGGGCTATACAAAGGTTAGATTTGAAAATAAAAATGATTTTTTTCTCAATATGATAATAGATTGTTTATATGAAGAATTTTAAAATGTATTTTAAAAGCTTACTAATTCAATATCAAAACATGTAGAAGTGATTTCAACAAAAGATCATATTGCATAAAGGAGCTTTTTAAGATATAAAAAATTTTGATACTTATTGTATAAGGCAGTGAATACAATTGTTTTATCATATTCTTATTAATTAATATAATGTGATAATTTTACTTGCTTGTTAAACATTTATATTAAATATATATACATACATTTATATTAAATATTAAATACACACACACACACACATATATATATATATACATATATATATATATATAAAATTTACCATAGTTTTTTCCTTGCTGAACTTTGTGAGGTTCTTTTTTTAAATCTCATTCAATAATAATTAAGGCAATGCATGCATTAACAGATAGAGAAACTGTACTAATAGTTGCAATTATCAAAGGAACTATGCATTATGATTTAACATCTTGTAAGCAGTCATAATATGTAATAGGAATTTTTAGGTAAAAAGGATCAGATATTTGAAATAACAGTATTCAAGCTCCCACTGTTTGCTGCCATCACTCATCAGATTTACCCTTTTCAGCACAAAATGCTTAATAATAAAGATCCAAGATTAATGTTTTACTTTGCTCAAATGTTATTCGTCAATCTTTACAAATGGAAAAGAAAAAGGATCCAAAGTCATTTTCACTATGAGTCATTTCACAGAACAGTTTATCTGCAAGGACTATTCAGAAAAGTCAAAACAATGAAGTGTCAGAATGATTTCAAATGACAAGAATCTGTGAGTTCACACAAAAGGTTCTTATCTGCTACCTCAGATGCAGCGTTAATTCATGTAATAAAACTCATTTGGAGAAAAGCAACGAAGGTAGATATTATCAGCCATCACCACTTACTTTTAAAGGGATAGGCTTTACAATTCACGGATGGAGTCACATTCATGTTAATGAAATCCAGATGAACGAATTTTGCTTCACTCACTTTACCAGTCAGACCTTAGATATAGTCAAAAATCTCCCTCTGTGCAATTTTGATCCACAGTTCTTACTTTTGCCCTCTCTGGCCAGACAGAATAAATCCATCTACCCTTTCACCTGAGGCTCCTTCAAGTACATGAAGGTAATCCCTACCTAAGTCTGCTCATCACCAGACTAAGTATTTGGTCCCTCCAGTTGCCCTTCATGTGATAAGTTTTTAAGACCAATATCATTGCTGCCACCTTTCTCTTAACAGGCTTAGGGAAAACATCTTATTAGCAGTTCACATTAAAAATGCTTAGGAGTCTAATTGCTTCATTTTGTTAATGTCCTGTTTTTAATGTGATATGAGAACTAAACACAATTCAGGTGTGATTTGGTCAATGTTCAGAGTACAATGGAATTATTCATTTCTCTTGTTCTTGGCACTGTACCATTTCTGGGGATTGTGATACCTAACTTTTTACTCTGTCCTGTTTTAGTATTCCAGTATTAGCTTGTTTTTGTTCTTGGATTGTTCTGTTTTGTGTTTTTGGCATACATTTATCAAATAATTATATATTATACTATATTTATTATAATATCTATATCTCAAAATAAGGATGAGAAGAGTCCTTATTACCAGAACATCTATTCTCTGGGTTTTCATGTTAATGGTACTTTTTCAGCCTTTCTTAATTGTCTGAACCACTCCTGTTTGATCTCCATGCTGGCTCATCATTCGTAACCAGAGCTCTTAACTATTGGTTTACTGAAGGCACTGTTCCAGGTTCTCTCTCTCTCTGTCTCTCTCTCTGTCCCTGTCTCTCTCTCTGTCTCTCTCTCTCTCTCTCCATCAATGGACTTCAATTATAGTATCTATAAAGAATATTGTTGAATATTGACTCAGTTACCCATTATTCCCAGCCAGGCTTATCAAGCAGTGTGTGCAGAGGCTCTGGTGGGGAAAAAGACAAGTTTGCAGTTTTTGTATCACCTGGTTTATATCAGTTTTATTACACGGAAATTGGCACATTCTTACTATCTTGGAGAGGATCTGAGATGTAATGGCCCAACCTCCTTTCCTGAAATGTTCCTATCTGGATTGTCTAAAAGTTACCTGTAAAAGCTGTCCCCACCTTGAAGCTATCACTAATCTTCAGTGATGGGCCTGTTGATCGATTGCTAATTGAGATACTTATAATAAAATCCTTTTAATTCTATTTTTCCTGAGTTTTGCCTTATTAATCAGGGTGAAAGTCCAAATGATGAATTTCCTTTCAACATAATTCAGATGTACATGTTCATATTGAGTGTCTCTCCTGAGGTTCATCACTATCTGTTTGTTGGATGTTTCAAAAGAGATGTTCCATAAGCATTTCAAATTCATTGTGTCTAAAAAAGAACTCATTATCTTTCCTCCACAAACCTTTTTACTACTGAATTCCCTTCTTCCCAAGACATTGCTATTCTATTCTCCAAGGTTTTAACCATGTCGTTATTTTGGATACTTCACTTTCCTTCATTCCACATATCAAGTTAGTTGACAAAGCTTGACTTTCTACTTCCCCAACATCTCTCATAACTGATGTCTTCTCTCTTTTCAAAAGCCCCCTACTTTAGATCAAATACTCATTGCCTCCATTTTTTATTTCAGTGGCCTCTTAATAAGTGCCTTGCCTCAAGTCTCTCTGAGTTTCAATTAATCCTCTTTACTGTAAATGTGATATTATAAAGTGCCTACAATGTTGTTAAAGTAGAGAATTGGCTGGTCAGTACTAAATTCTTTCTGCTCCCACTTCCTTTCTGAAAAGAATGTAGTTGAATTCTTCTAAGATCTTGCCTATCTCCTTGCTTGGGGTGCCACTGAGAGGTGAGAGAGTTGGTTATAACATGACCTTTTTTTCCCTTTCCCTGTTCTTTCATCTTCATCTCCTTTCTCTACATTTACCTTGATTTTTAGCCCACTGACAATATGTCCCTTACATCCTCACTGTGCCTTGCCTGCTGTTTTGTGGAATTTTCAGCAGATGAAAAGTTCTTAGTGCAGTACTATTAACTCAGAATGCCTGATCTGAAAAATCCATGTTTGTAACTCTAAGCTCTAATTTTAAATTTTGTGCATCTCTAGATAACCCCTACCTTCTTAGTATTGTTTGTAACACCAAAGTACAAGAAATGTGTAGGTAAAAGAAGAAAACACATATCATGCTATCAGTTAATGAGCAGGGACAGGAAGGGGAAGGTTGAAAAAACACATCCCTTTATAAAACTCCTCAGTCTTTGCATAATTAAATATAACTATTAACTTTGCTCTGATTAGTTTGTTTCAAGATGGGTAAGAAGGCCCAATAATTCTAATTAATTTCCCCTTTCTCTGTCACAGTTCTCTTCTCCTTTCAGTTCTCCTTTTTATTTCTTCTGTTTACTTGTACAGTCAAAATCTCTCAGTTCAACTTGTTAAGTAGGGATGAGAAAGCAATTTCCCCATTCTGTTCTCTTATTCCACTCTCTTACAAGCTGTACAAAGCTTTAAAAAAAATCCCATGTGTGACTCAAGCACCACCACCCCTTCCCTTTTTGACTCAAAGATCTTGCTAGTTCAAATTCTCAAAGATGCATGGGGATATTTTCTCTTCGAACTTCAAATCCCAAAATACATTCAAATCTCAGAACCAAATTTCATAAAAAACGTTACATGTTACATTGCTATTCAACAAACTCTAGTGACTCCCTATTGCTTATAGGATAAAACATGAACTTCTCTATTTGTCTTATAAATCAATTCAAAAGTTATCCCAGAATCTTTAGTGAAGAGTTTAGTCTTTCACAAATTATTTAAGAAAAAGGGGTGGGGGCCTCCTTATAATGGAGAGTTAAATGCTCATACACTGAATGAATGAATCCATTGAATGAATAAGAAGGGAAGAAAACAATAACAAAAATGACAGGTCACAGTTTTACATGATCTTGAAAAGTCAATTCAATGAGTAGGAATTAAAAAAAGGAGGAAATACTAGCTCTAATTGAGCCAAGTAAAAAGAACATATTCTAGAGAAAATGGAAATGTAAAGTCCATGTGAACCTGGGAATGCAGAACACAGACAGGCAGATGTCATAAAAAGTTACAATTCTCAAGGAAGAAGACTTCTTGAGACTTTCATTCATGGGGGGGTATATAAGGATAGAATCTGTGTGGCTGAAATATTGTACTACAGATTCTAAGATAATAATTTTCCTTCTCTTTTCTCTAGTTGAGATCCTTCCTCAGTGAAGGAAATCTGTTTACCTTTATTTGTTTTTTGTGTTCATCCTTCGTTGCCAAAGAAGATCATGCCATCACAGTTCTCTTCTCCTTTCAGTTCTCCTTTTTATTTCTTCTGTTTAGTTGTACAGTCAAAATCTCTCAGTTCAACTTGTTAAGTAGGGATGAGAAAGCAATGGTGCCATGACTTGCACCTGACTTTGTTTTGAGTGAGGGAGGGCTGTGCAGGTCACCAGCCTCACTTCTCCAGAGCCATCTGAATCCAGAGACCAGATATTCATCAGGATGACTGGAGATGACCCAGAATGAGGCAATTGGGGTTAAGTGACTTGCCCAAGGTCACACAGCTAGTGAGTGTCAAGTGTCTGAGGTGAGATTTGAACCCAGGTTCTCTTGACTCTGGCACTGGTACTCTATCCATTGCACCACCTAACTGCCCACTTATTTATTTGTTTTAATTTTTTACACAGTCCACATGTCTTAATTGATTATATTTATTGGAAATATACTTTGGTGAAGTCAAGTGAAGCAGGAAAAATCTCCAGAGAAGAGGTAGGTATAGACATAACATTGTGGTGTTTTTCCAGCAATTTTTTCCCCAAAGAATTTTCATATTCTGGGTATAGTCATCCTTGGAATTGTAGAATTTAACTCATTTGATTCGGAGTCTAAGTATTTAAATGCCCGTTTACTTTGTCTATTTTTTTGTCTGTGTCCTTGGACAAGTAATTCAAACTCTAAAATAAAGGGATGAGCTTAATGTTATTGAAGGTACCTTATAGCTCTAAATCTGTGTTTCTCCAAACTATTGTCAAGCCTACTCAGATACCAGTGAACCAGTCTTTTATGTACTGAACCTCTGCCTGCTTTAAACACACATAGTCATTTTTACCCACCAAAGAGGGTGAACTTCATTTACCTAAATGCACACTTTGTATAGCCTTCTTTGTGAAAAGAACAGAAAATATATTAATTCAATTTAGCTCAGCAGACATTCATTATGTGACTATTATGAACAAGTTGAGAAGCATAATGGCATGGTATATTGAGAAGTAGCCTTAAAGTCAAGGAGACCTGGCTTGCCTCTGACATATATTGGCTGTATTACCCTGGGCAAAGGCATATAAACTCTCAGTCACCTATGCAACTCCCTAAGATTCTAAGCAGCTGAGCAGTTCCAAATATGCATTGATAGAGTTTAATTTCTTATTTTCCTTCACCAATGAAATAATAGGAAAATAAAATAAAATGCATTGTTTAGATAAAATACATTTTATAGAAAATATATGAAAAATGATCATATAAATTTGAAGAATTTATAGTGTAAGAATTCTTAGTGCTTTTATTACCAAAAACGTTTTAATGTTGCATCTAGGAAAAATAAGCTAGTCCAAACTTCTACATTTGAAAGATGCAGAAATTGAGGAGAAAGGAAAACATATAAAGTTCATGTCAAGTTGTTATTAGGTGATAAGAAAAGGATTAGAACCCACACCATCATAGAATGGTGGAATAAACACTATAACGTATCTTCATACCTGATACATTAGATTTAAGGCACTAAGCACGTCACTTTCATCTCTTTGAGCCTGTTTTCAATTTGTATGATATTGTACTGTTGCAGAAATGTGAGCTATTATTCTCACCAAGTATTTTCTCCATTACAAAATGTGTTTTGTTAATTGAAGAAAATTTCCTCCAAATATCAAAACCTCTTCAACACAAATAGGTGCACTGATGAGCGGCCATATTTAATCACAATGCACTTTCATTGATTTCTTTTTGCTAAATTTATTTCTTACTGTTGATCATTCCATGGTATTACATTCTTTCAGCTTACATCATGAGTTTCTGTCCTTTATATTTCATGCCTTTCTCATTATTTATAGAAAATAGGACCTACTTCTGAATTCAGGATGAAGTTATTGTTTTTCCAAGCTGTAATTCCATAAACTATATTTGTCAAAGAAGTGAAACATCTGAAAAAAACAGTTACAGGTGAAAGTAAGGATGACCTAATGAATTTGTTGTTGCTCTTGTTTCTTGAAACTATGAAACAACAACAAAAATCATTACATATAAAGCTTCATATCTGTACAATTTTATGATTTAATTTCGGAAGTGGTATATACATTTAGAAGTTATTAAAAATAAAGACATGGATATGTGCGCTCTGTTAATTGGAATATAAAGAACGTAAGCAAATGAAAAGACACTTTGGTAGGCTACACATTAAAATAAAATTATGAAGCAATGCACAGAGTTAGGGAAAAAGTCCTTTGGTTGGCAAAAGTCATGTCTCATAAATAGAAATATACAAGGAAGTCAGCAACACCAAAATGAAGCTAGAACAATACATTTTTCATCTGAAAAAATATATATCTTGATTGACATAGGACTTAGCACTATGAATGTTTTCCAAGGTGTTTGCCTTAGATTGCCATTATTCGTACTGAGAGTTAAGACGAAATGATATTTGTCGTTGTAAAGGGTGGGAGAAGAGGCACAAAAGTACAATGTTATAAAAAAAATTAAAAAGAATGCAAACTTTATGGTACCTAAAAGTTGACCAAAAATCTCATAATTTGTAATCTTTTAAATTAGAGATGATGAATTGGTATACAGAAAAGTAAAAGGGGGGAGGCATTTTCTGTTATCATGACATCACCATGTTTATGTTTGGATTGTAGTTTATGCATTTTTAGAATGAATTAGAAATATGAGATATGACACATATTTCTTTTGTGAGAAAGTTTCATTAAAACATACAAATAAATAGATAAAATGTTTGTAAATTATTTCAGATAGATGTGGGTTTTTGTTACTTCAGGAGGAGTTTCACCTTGGACATTGTTTATGATCTCGGTACACCAAATACTTTTTCCAAAATTTTCCTTCGAGCTACAGTTCCCCCCCCCCCCCCAAAAAAATAAGAGAAAACACCTAACATCCTCCTTCCAACTGTTACATTTCATTTTACAATTTCGTAGATGACCATTTATGGATATAAATAGTACACATAGTCATTTTGGGAGGGGTGTAGAATGTATAAAATTATCTTTTATGTTTGATCTAAGTTTTACAACATTTTAATGCATACAGACACACACATGTACATATATGTATTATGTATTGTATATTCATATACAATATATGGGTATGTTTATATACACACATACATTTATACATATACATACATGTATATGTATATGCACGCATATGCATTTAGATTCATTGATTTGACATTGTAACTACTTTTCTACTCTTTTTTACTTTTCATTATTTTTACAAGTATTAACTCATTGGGAGGTTTGTGAATATTTTCATCATTCCTATGAGTTTGAAGATATTCTATTACATTCCTTTACCGTGATTCACTGCTTCATTTTCCAAATTTTGTATAGATATTTTGCTTGCGTTTGGGGCATTTCAGTTGATTTTAAAATTTTAAACGCTATTGAATAGGAAATTTCTTGCTGTCAATAAATCCTTATCTTATAGTGACAAAGGTGTAATATCTAGATCACTTTAAAAATGGGTTAACCTTGCAATCTGAGAACCTATACTTAAATGATTCCAAAATACAGATCATTTGAATCAATTCATTACTCCATCATAGGAAATTAATTAGTTGTCATAATTCACTAATAGATCTTCTCTTATTTATTATCTTTCTGTAAGTGGGTAAAACCTGATATATTAGGAACGTATTCATTTATTCTGCTGGGATATTTATTGATTCGAAATTTTTTTCACATAGTGGTTGATAGATTAAATTCTTGTAAAAAATAACTGTTCTTTATTTTTATTGGAGGATTACTCTTAAGTTTATATATTTGTGTCTGGTCCCTAGAATTTTGTATGTCAGCCCTTAAGAGATATTAAAAGAATATACTTTTTCTTACCGTATGATCCAAGTCTTCCTGTTTTAGTTTCATTTTTTTGTATTTGTGAAATTTAATTGTAAATAATTAAGATAATCTATATAATCTGTGTTTTGTGTTATCATTTGTCCTATCCAGTTTAAATTATTATTTAATTTGGTGATAGAAAAATTTTATATTTCTCTAAGTGTTGGCACATAGTAAATCCTTAATAATCTTTATTGCTTGCTTGATTGATTGTCTATTCATTTCATTTCTAAGTTTGGTTGGCTTATAACTACACGTATTAGTCACTAGTAATTTTCTATGTTCTCTTTTCCATCGATCATGAATTCTCCTTTGCTGTTTTTATTACATTAATATTATTGCCTTCCTTTAAAAATAAATCAAAGTAGCCAATTTTATTACTTTTATTATTCATTTAAAAGCCATGCTTGTATCAACTAAACTTTTGTTTCCAATAATATTTTTCTTCAATTTCTAGAATGTGCTTTTTTTCATTGTTTACAAATTATAACTTTTATAATTTCATCTTTTGAGATTAATTTGAAATTTTGCCTTGTAATTGTTATGTAATATTCATATACATGCACTCTTTTAAGGGTTTATTTATCATTATCTTGTTTTTAATTTACATTTGCATCATTATCACCTTAATATATAGTTATGCATACAGGTGTGTGTGTGTGTGTGTGTGTGTGTGTGTGTGTGTATATATATATATATATATATATATGAGATATTTTGATTTATCCATAACATAATTCAATCGTGATGAAATCTTTGTCCATATTTTAGTCATTTCTCACTCAATTATAAAGTTCAAAGGACACATTTAATATTTTTACCTTTCTGGATTTATTTATGAGTTCTTTACGATTTTGCATATGATCCAGTTTTTGCAAGTTTTCCATAAGACGCAGAAAATATAATATTAACCTTATTTTTCAATAATCACTAAAGACCTATCATATCATAGTGGAACTTTGGGAGTAATTTAATTATCTCCTATCTTCAGCTGAACTGTTCTCAGTTCTGCAAATGTATCCATTCCCTATGCTTACCAAACACTTACCTTGTCTTACTCTCTTAATTCTAATAATGTTAAAACTATGATCGCCTAAGATTAAACCTTCCTCACTCTCTATTTCTTATCCTTACCACCTCAACATTACCTCTCTCTTGCTACACTCCTGTTGAGACCTTCCATTTCATCATGCTTTCTGGAATTCTTATTCTAATATTAAGGAATTTCATTTCATTGAATACCGCTCCCCTTTCCCTTAGCATCATCTCACATTGAATGAATAAAATGCCTGTGTTAAGAACCTACTATATTCCAAGAACTAGGAGTACAAATAAGTGAAACCATCTTTGCTGTCAAAGAGTTTAGAGTTTGTAAGTAGGATCACATAATATATAGCTATAGAACAGATGGAAAGGCTGGATATTCAAAAGGGTTCAGGAACTATATGAAATTGCAATCCAAAGGCATATGGAGAGCATGGTGGAGAGTCAAATGGAAAGATCTAGTGGTCCTGTCTTAAGAGAAGGAATGTATTTGAACACTTCCTAAATCATTCAAATGACGTGAGAGCTTACTTTTCAGAAATGACATTGGATTCCAGTCCATAATTTCTGTTACTCTTTGTCCCTTCTCTCTCCAAATACTCATTCTGGGGTGGGGTATACTGCAGAATTACTGTTTGTTCCACATTGTGACTTCGAAGTCCTCACTCTACTGCCATCACTCAGCTAGCTTTTCTTCTTTAAGATTCCCTGTATTCAACATTATTACCCAAATCAGATCTAGGTGACATTTATCTACTGTGTTTCTTGCTATTCTCTCATCCTCCTCACAAGGGGTTTGATATATCACTCAATTTTCCTTACCTTCCCTACTCCATTCCTTATGCATGTTTATATTTACTCAAATATCCTATGCTCTCATTTCCTCATTTTCTTCAAATTTCATTAACTGTTCTTCCATTCCACCTCAGGAAGACATAGGAATGTTCACATTACTGATTTCTCCATCACCTGCAAGTGTTCTACTTCTCTGATCTGGATTTCTGAAATTCTTTAATTTCATCTTAATTTACTGTGGTAATTTCTATGCCTTACCCTGTCACCAAACCAATCCTTTGACTTCATTATGATTTTCTATCCATCCACCACTTTGTGCTTTCTCAGGAACTCTATAAATGATTCTCTCAAGTTACTTTCCCCCTTTCCTAATCTTGACATAACAGTTAACTAGTTCAGTTATTCATTGTCCTCTAATTTCCAATCATTTGAAACTTTGTCCTTTTATTTGCTATGATTTCTAAACCCAATCCTTCATTATTCCATCATGTGATTCATTCAATTCTATTTACATAATGCCTAATACAGCTGGAGGAAGTAATATAACACTGGGTCCACTGAAATTTAATTACTTATTTTCAATTGGACATTCACTAAACAAAGACAATCTATTCTCAAAATTCAAAGTCTATTATAAAGCCATCATGATCAAATTATTTATTACTGATTTATAAATAGGAAAGATCATTGGAACAGACTAGAAAAGTAATTAAACTAAAGAGTGTACCATAACTCTACTTATAAATTACCTGAAAACATTATTTGACAAAACATTAGCTTTAGATTCAGAGTATGAACCATAGTAAAAAGAAAATACATGTGTGCCTGAATATTAAAAAAAAAAGGAGAAGAAGAAGAAGAAAAAGGAGAAGAAGGAAAATGAGAAGAAGAAGGAGCAGGACAAAAAAGAACCAAAAGAATAAGAAGAAGAAGAACAAGAACAATAAAATGGTGTTAATAAGATAAGATTAATTTCACAGTTGCATCATGAATGTTTAACCAAATATTATAATACTATGGGACAGCATTTACAAAAGATGTCATTTTGATCACAGGAAACACACTTGATTATATTGCTCCAGATTTATCCTCTAGAACAACAAAGAAAACAAATATGTTCCTATGCATCAAATAAAGACTTTTTCATTGGAAATGGATCAATTTTGTTAAGATTGAAAGTTGAAATATTTTTTCCTCCCCAGTGGAAACACAGATCAGGATGTTTCCAGAAATCAAAGTAGGTCATATTCTTCATTCAGCTTGATATTTAATCACTTGATGAGAAAAATTAACAAGGACTGATGTTGCCTTTCTGTTGTGAAGATAATGTAAAGACAATTTTCATATTTATAAGGAATATAAACAGCAAAATAAACTGGTCAGTAGATAAATAACACAAAAAATCCTAATAAAATAGTTTCTGTACAGAAAAACTCTCCTGATCTTTGCCATCTAGTCGTCTTAACAGATTGTTGCTTTTTATGTGAGGTAGCATTAAACTTCAGAGAGTCTTTATCATCCAGTTATTCACTAAGGTAAAGCACCATTTTGAAATGATATTTTACTGCCCTTGTTCACTCCAAGATTAGGTCTATTACAAATATTCCATCAGTGACATAGAGAAAATTACCTAATGCTCTCAGGGGAAAATTGACCAATTCAACATGAGTTAGTTACTTTTTGCAGCTTGGCAACTGCCTGTAGAAATCAAATGCCAGGAAACTGTTCTTAACCACTTATCCAAGAGTGTGAAAGAAAAAAGAATAGAGCCTATATTGCAATTGCTTTAAGAAAAACATTAAAAAATTTATTCCATTTTAAAAATATCTCATTCTAAGAATATTTGTTTAACCAGTACATAAATATCAGTGACTCCTCTTATTAAATTGATGTCATTGGAGAAACTAAAATAAAATGATGTTACCATTTAACTATACTTAGTAAATTTATTTTAAAATAAAAAGTGTCCTTTTAAATAGTATGATCTTTACTTTCTTTGATATGAATAGAAAAAAAATCCAACTTTTTAATCACAAATTTAATTTTATATGGTAGAGATGATCTAATCTTTATACTACATATCTTTTAATTTTCAGTCATTTCTTTAATGTTATTTGACTTCCAAATGTTAAAATCAGTAATTGAATTACTTGCTAATTGGAAAATCATAAAATGAAGTCTGAGAATTAGTTGGTGCCTTGCTTACTGTTTTGGGGCCCTTTTTCGGTGAATTCAAATGGATTCTAAATAAAAAGCACTTGGATTGTTGTTTTATGCAAAATACAGTGTTATGTGTTTGTTCAGTTCAATTCTACAAGTATTTATTTAACACTTCCCCTATTTTTGGATAATAAGAATTCTTCATAGTCTAATAATCTCCCTAGATAGGTCAAATTATTTTTTTCAGAGATTTTATTTAGGAAACTCAATATTGTTCCAAAATTTTATTCTATCAAAAGAATTACATTCACAAATAGGAGCATTTACAGAGTTTTGCTCTCTCTGGGGAATCCCTCTTGACTTTTGACTGTATTGGGATATTCTTGATGATGTTTAAGACCGTTGTGAGGATGTGCCAGAGCCAGCTCCACTATGTTGATTGTAAAATTTTTACTGAGAGCAATTACACCTGGGAATTCATCAAATGCCACAAATTAGGGCTTGATTTCTTATTTTGTTAATTGTCTACACTGAATAAAGTGATAGTGAAAATGGAGATTAAACTTAAAATTTTTTGTTTCTCTTTTAGAAGATCAGTTAATCATTTACTGACATATTCCTGATTGTTAGCAGTTATATATCTCCTCTTTTATTTCTTTCTTTATATTAGAGAGCTGTTGAACAAAGTTATCACTGCAGCTAACATCTTTCAAGAAATCTTACAAAATTTTGCTATTAAAGTGGAATACAAAGCTTTGGAGAAAGGATTTATTGTGATACTTCCCTCTATTAAATCAATTTCACAATTTTAATAGTCAAACAAAAATAAATACATAGTTTTTTCATTATTATTTGTATCCTTTAGTAGATTCCTATTGTAAAAATATGGTCAACTATAGAATAGTATTTTAAAAAGCCATTTCCCCTTCTAATGCCTTTATCAAGACTTGTCTTAATATATGAGTAATGATTTAAGTCATATCACTTTTAGAACCTTTGCCAAATTCATTTCCATATTTTATTTTTTTTAAAGGAATGCAGTTAGATCAGTAAGTAGAAACAAAGTCTTTGACTCCTAGTCTTAGCTTGCTTCATTTCCTTCTATCTTCATATATGCATACATGTTTATGCATGTATATGTGTGTGCATGTGTGTATGCATATATTCACACACATATTTGCCTATACACATATACACACATGTATGTATATGTATATGAAACTGGAATAGACTTAGGATTCAAAGCCTGAGGATCTCAGAGGTATTTGGCAATTACGGGGCTGTAACCTTTATGTAGCTTATACAGTAGAAAAATGATAGATAGATAGATAGATAGATAGATAGATAGATAGATAGATAGATAGATAGACAGATATATACATACATACATTCATAGATTCATAGATCCGTTTCTGTCCATAAATGTTCATATCTGTATATGTATGAATTTTTAGTCTCTTAAGATTTTAGTATAAGGCTAATAACCTTTACCTAGCTTATACTGTTTTTGTTTGTTTGTGTGTGACTGTGTGTGTGTGTGTGTGTCCAAAATATTATGCATTAGGGCTAAGTATCTTACTGAGGGATCCAAAGTCCTAGACCAAAAATAGGAATACAAGAAAATGACAAAGAGAATATTCTGTGATTTATCGTGAAGAGTCTTGGATTTTGAATCTCTTGCTGCAGGAATGAGAAGTTTCTGTTGCTAAGACACGGTGGGGGCAAGACAGAAAAGGATTTGTTTTGTAATATTTTGTTTTTATTTACATTCTTTTCCTGAGCCAAATGTTTTCTTCTTCTTCTAAAAAATCTAAAGTCTGATGGTTTTATTTGAGCTCAAAATGACTATCTCTTGAAAAGACAGCCAAAAATTTTAGTTAAGAAAGAAACTTGAGATTACATATCAGTAGCATTGAGTATCGAGGGCAGTATTGAGGAAAGCCTTCATAACCAACAAAGTTTACACGTACGGAAATGAATCTTAAGAAGCAGTAGTAGGGATAAGTCATGAGGTGATATGGGAGCAGGCCTGGTGGGAGCACTGTTATGTCATCAACAGAAGACATTAGCAGCTCAATTCTATGAGCACTTTCAGTGATTCTGCCATAATCCTCTATTTGCATATATCTTTACTTGTATTCCCTGGCCCTATATGTTTTCTTTGTGTGTGACTGTATTTGTATACCCCAGAAATTTCCTTTCCCTATTTGTGTGTCACTACACTTAATTGTCATGGGTGTGTTGTTCCTTATGTATGAATATTTCAGTACATGAACCTGATATGTGTATGTCCCTTCATGTGTAGCTAGGCTATTGTAAAGAATACACTGTGAATTTCTATGTATGTGACTTTTAGTGTGTATTGTCATATTTTCAGTTTTCTCCCTGATGTTATATATTTTTAACAGGGCCTACCCCTATATTATAAAAGCAAATGTTTTGTTTCCACTTTTCTTACCATACCATTAGATGAAATTGTTTTGTTGCTTACTAATCAAATGTTCCGGTTGGCTAGCGATGGTAAACAGTGGAGACTTATAGTTGTAATGAATAAGGAGCCACAAACCACCATGAATTTGAAGTAGCTGTGCTCTGTGAGATTTGCCTTAAAAATTTGTGCATTCCATTGGGTGTCGTACCTACATAGTCTATTTTCATGCTTTAGAGAAATCAGAAAAACATTGAATTGTTAAAATAACTTATTTTTTCAGGAGTAATAAGGGTTATGATTTTTTTCTAACCATTTGATAGCCTTTCTTTGTAACACTCCCTCCATCGGCTTTCTTTCAGGTATCTTGATAATTAAGCAATGCTCTTAAAATTATGTCTTCTCTAGCATCACTTCCTTTGTGTGTAATTGATCTACTGTGGCTGCTTTTCCCATTTAAAAAAAAAAAATAATGCCTTTTTCTATCGCCTGGTGCAGAACATATCCAACCTATAATGATCAATGTAGTAAACAATTGATTGAACATCAGAACGTATATCTAGTATGGACACTGCAGATACATAATAAACTGGGGTTATAATTGAAACGGAAGAAAAGAACTAGATGGCCATTGAGAAGCTATGCTACGTTTTTGATAATTATATAGTTTCTTTATATAACAAATGATGATATTTGAATCTAAGTTTTTTGAAGGCAGGTACTTTTTTAATTTTTGACATACTCGAAGATTATTATAGTGTCTAATACACAGTGAGTGCTTAATAAATATTTTTTGATTTACTATATAAAATTTCAGTTTTATTTTGGTAACAATGTTTGGAGATGAATAGTAAACAGAACAGAGATTAAAATAAAGAATCACATCAAGTATATTATAACTAGAAAAGAAGGACAGAGATTATAAGTAGTTATATACTGCCTGCTATGTGCCAGCTACTGTACTAAGCATTTTTTACAATGATGTCATTTAATCCCCACAACCATCCTGTCAAGTATGTATGGTTATTATTGACATTTTACAATTGGGAGAATTGATGCAAATAAAGATTAAATGGCTTGATCAGGGTTACACATCTAGGAAGACCTGAGACCAGATTGGAACTTGGGTCTTCCTGAATCTAGGCTGCATAGTGCCACAAACATTCTAAACTGGCCTCTGCAGAATTTCGAAAAATCTAAATAAAGACCTCAAATGATTGTGTGGTACCTCTGTTGAGGAAAAAAAAAAATTGGGGAAGACTAAAA
Organism: Notamacropus eugenii; assembly: GCF_028372415.1. Lineage (NCBI taxonomy): Eukaryota > Metazoa > Chordata > Mammalia > Diprotodontia > Macropodidae > Notamacropus > Notamacropus eugenii. Next base: position 325,505,094 of record NC_092874.1, on the reverse strand, counting down.
CAAGATTTGTATTGAAATGGAGGTTGTGAGTAGGCTGCAATCAAGACAGTTTAAAGGAATAGCCCCATCAATGAGATTATATATTGACAACAGTACTATAGGAAGAAATAGAACATAGTTGAGGCAAGCTCTTTGAGACAAGCTTGATTCATTTTGTATATGTAAACTCTTAGAGAAGCACAATACACATCATAGAGTATGTGACTGAAAAATATTTGTTGACTGATTAATTAGCATACCTCTGTTACTCACAGGAATAGTTCTCGTGGTAGGATCAATGCATTTGTGAACTTCCCTAAAATTAGGGAAAATGTCAAGGAAAAACTCAATCTAGGGAAGAAGGAACAAAAATCAGTCATTGTTACTTCTAGATTTGCAAAGTTGTTATAGAAAGAAGGAATTCCTTCCATATCTAAAGAAGGAATTTTTAAAAGAGGACACTAAAGACTCCAACCAACTTCCATATAATTTCAAATAAAAAACATACCCTCTCCCATTCCAGTAATTGATTACACTGCCCTCCATATACATAGATAGTATAAGTCAAATGTAAATAATAGTTGACTCTGATTAACATTCGGAGTAGAATATCAAGAGATTTTTTGTTTTGATACTGAATTTAACTGTCTCTTCAGGAAGTGAAACCAGTTAAATTACTCTTTATCTTGTCATACCAGCTTTCCTTTCTGTTTATTTTTCAGGTTTTCAGGCACAGGTTTTCCTCACATTAAATTCTCAAACTCAGATTGTGGCCAACAATTTTCCTTTCTCAGTGCCCCAGGACTGCTCTTACTAATAACTTTGCAATATGCCTGATACCTCTCAGAGTTTGGTAACTTCTCTGTTTCATGCTGTTTCATAGAGCAAAGGTTTGGTGATTTATTTTGCCCTCAAACTTTCATTAATATTAATGAGTATGTTCCATGCTTATTAAGTCAGACACCCATTTGGGTTACAAAGGATTGTGGAGGGAGGCAAATCAGCTATTTTTTGGTATCAGAGTAGGATATACCTTTAAATGCTCATAACTTTCATTGTTAGTTTGCTCTCATTCCTTCAGGCAAAAATATTTTCTTGAAAGAATATTTTACAAATGTAAAGAATTAGAGTGTAAGGAATCTATTTGTTTCTTATACTTGGAAACAGCCATGTTATAACTTTATTTTTTAAATTTATTTATTTAACTTTTAACATTCATTTTCACAAAATTTTAGGTTCCAAATTGTCTCCCCATTTGTCCCCTCCCCCCACCCCAAAACACTGAGCATTCTGATTGCCCCTATCACCAATCTGCTCTCTCTTCTATCATCCCTCCCTTCCCTTGTCCCCATCTGGTCTTTTGTCCTGTAGGGCAAGATAACTTTCTATACCCCATTACCTGTATTTCTTATTTCCTAGTAGCAAGAACAGTACTCGACAGTTGTTCCTAAAACTTTGAGTTCCAACCTTTCGTGCTCCCTCCCTCCCCACCCATTCCCTTTGGGAAGGCAAGCAATTCAATAAAAGCCATATCTCTGCAGTTTTGCAAATGACTTCCATGATAGTCGTGTTGTGTAAGACTAACTGTATTTCCCTCCATTCTATACTGCCCCACATTGCTTCTATTCTCTCTTTTGATCCTGTCCCTCCCCATGAGTGTTGACTCCAAATTGCTCCCTCCTCCCATTGCCCTCCCTTCCATCGTCCCCTCCACTCTCCATATCCCCTTCTCCAGGTTTTCACACCAAAATGAGTGTGAATTTTATTCCTTCCTTTAGTGGAATGTGATGAGAGTAAACTTCAGGTTTTTCTCTCACCTCCCCATTTTATCCCTCCACTAAAAAGTCTTTTCCTTGCCTCTTTTATGAGAGATAATTTGCCCCATTCCATTTCTCCTTTTCTCCTCCCGATATATTTCTCTCTCACCTATTAATTTCATTTTTTAAAGATATGATCCCATCCTATTCCATTCACTCTGTGCTCTCTGTCTCTCTGTGTGTGTATGTGTGTGTGTGTGTGTGTATTTATGTAGCCCCACCAACTACCCAGATACTGAAAAGTTTCAAGAGTTACAAATATTGTCTTTCCATATAGGTATGTAAGCAGTTCAGCTTTAGTAAAATCCCTTATGACTTCTCTTTGCTGTTTACTTTTTCATGCTTCTCTTCATTCTTGTGTTAGAAAGTCAAATTTTCTTTTCAGCTCTGGTCTTTTCATCAAGAATGCTTGAAAGTCCTCTATTTCCATGAAAGACCATTTTTTCCCCTGAACTATTATACTCAGTTTTGCTAGGTAGGTGATTTTTTGGTTTTAGTCCTAGTTCCTTTGATTTCTGGAATATCCTATTCCACGTCCTTTGATCCCTTAATGTAGATGCTGCTAGATCTTGTGTTATCCTGATTGTATTTCCACAATACTTGAATTGTTTCTTTCTAGTTGCTTGCAATATTTTCTCCTTGACCAGGGAACTCTGGAATTTGGCCACAATGTTTCTAGGAGTTTCTCTTTTTGGATCTCTTTCAGGTGGTGTTCTGTGGATTCCCTGAATACTTATTTTGCCCTCTGGTTCTAGAATATCAGGGCAATATTCCTTGATAATTTCATGAAAGATGATTTCTAGGCCCTTTTTTTGGTTATGGCTTTCAGGTGGAGCCATAATTTTTAAATTGTCTCTCCTGGATCTATTTTCCAGGTCAGTTGTTTTTCCAATGAGATATTTCACATTATCTTCCATTTTTTCATTCTTTTGGTTTTAATTTGTGATTTCTTGGTTTCTCATGAAGTCATTGGCCTCCATCTGTTCCATTCTAATTTTGAAAGAACTATTTTCTTCAGTGAGCTTTTGAACCTCCTTTTCCATTTGGCTAATTCTGCTTTTGAAAGCATTCTTCTCCTCATTGGCTTTTTGAACCTCTTTTGCCAGTTGACAGCCTATTTTTCAAGGTGTTATTTTCTTCAGCATTTTCTTGGGTCTCCTTTAGGAAGGTGTTGATCTGCTTTTAATGCTTTTCTTGCATCCCTCTCATTTCTCTTCCCAGTTTTTCCTCCACCTCTCTAACTTGATTTTCAAAATCCTTTTTGAGCTCTTCCATGGCCTGAACCCATTGAATATTTATTTTGGATGTTTGGGATACAGAAGCCTTGATTTCTATATCTTTCCCTGATGGTAAGCATTGTTCTTCCTCATCAGAAAGGAAGGGAGGAGACACCTGTTCACCAAGAAAGTAACCTTCTATGGTCTTATTTTTCCCCCTTTTCTGGGCATTTTCCCAACCAGTTATTTGACTTCTGAGTTTCCTTTCCACACCCACCTTGCCTCCATATCTGCCCAGCTAGTGCTTGGGGTCTGAGATTCAAATGCTCTTCCCCAGCCTCAGGGCTTTGGGTGGGGGCGGGGCTGCTATTCAGTGTGAGATTAAGATCTAGTGCTCATGTACGGGCAGGGCCACCACAGGGGGCTCAGTTCCCTCAGGAGGTTTATGCAGAGACCTCCAACAATGGATCCGAGCTCCTGCCTGCTTTGGGAGCCCCTGTCTGCTGCTGCCTCCACTGCTGCTTTCCAAGGGGGCCTGAGTTTTGGGGACACCCCACTCCTCTCTTGGCCAGGCAAAGAGACCCTCTCACTGACCTTCGGAGCCTGTGGGTGGAGGGACCTGTGTGGCGGCTGGAGATGTTGTCCCTGAAGCCTGCTCACATCTGCTCCTATTGGTGAAGCACGGCCAAGGCAGGGCTGGGCTCTGCTCTGGGTATGGGCCCGACAGATCTTTGGTGTTGGTTTTTCCGGACTTGCTGGAACAGAAATCTCCTGCACTCTGTTGTTCTGTGGTTTCTGCTGCTCCAGAATTTCTTGGGAGTTCTTCTTTTATGGGCTGTGGGTTGGTAGCTAGCATGTGTGTATCTTTCTACTCTGCCATCTTAACTCCTCCGCATTTTATAACTTAAAAAAAAAAAAAACTTCATATTTCTAATATAGCAGCACAAAGATAAAGAATTTAGTTTTAAAAATTGTAACATATGACCCATTCATATGACTTTATTCTCATTTCTCCCTTTAATACTAATTTCACCAACTTTAAAATAAGCAGATAATGTAATTTTATTATTTTCAAACTGGTTTTCTAGTAGTAGCAAACATTCATGTTTCTCTAATTTGCTTATTATTCCATTTGATATTCACATTGCCTCCTATGCAAGGCAATTAAGCTAATGACGAAAGTCAAATTATAATCACAATAATAATGATGAGGAAGCACTCTAGCACAAAGGAGATAGAACTGAATTTGGAGTCAAAGGATCTGAGTTGAAAGGCCAGCTTTGCAGATTGTTGACTTTGTGACTTTGTGTAGGCCACTTAACCCTTCTCCACCTGAGTTTCCTTAGCTGTCAAATGAAGGGATTGGAATAAATGACTTCTAAAGCATCTTCCAGCGGTAAATTCTTGATCCTGTGAAATAGTATGGAAGACTAATGAGTACTGTATCTATACATGGCTAATATTGTCCATTTATTGTTTTTGAATCCAAAATAATATATAGCTATATAACATGTCTGTGTGGAAAAAAGTCATTTCCATTTTTTATCTTGATTTCTAAACTATTACATTAAAAGACAGGCAGCCTGTGCTATTTCTAAAATATTTGGTACAAGAGAATGTGAAGAGTCAAATGATTTTCAAACTCTTTAGTACCTACAGGTCGGTTAGAACAAATACTTTCCTTAAGGGAGACATCACATAAAAAATAATATTTTTATCCCCTAGAATGTTTTTTGTTCAACAGAAAGATCAATCACAATCCATGAAAGAAAGGCCTTTAAGGAAAAGAAATATATTTTCTTATCAATCCAAACTTATGCTTTTTTACATTCCAGTCTACTGCTGCACTTATGTAGAAGGGAAGTAAAAGTCATACAGAGAACCCTATTTCAGGAATAACAGATACTGAAAACACAAATAGCCAGAAAGAACAGTGACTGTTTCCCTTTTCTATATTACATGTCAAACAAAATTGAAGCATGAGGATATTGGAAGAAGCTTCATAGTAATCCCCAAAGGTCTTCGTTGCATATTAGCAATATGAAGTGATAAAATTCAATTAGAAACTGAATAGTCTGACAGTTAGAATATTTGGGTTTTGTAGAAAAACCTGGGGTGAATTGCTGACAATTCCTTCTAGAGCTTGTCATTTATATTGCCAAAGCAATATTCATAGCACTGGTGGTAACTATGAATATCCTGGCATAGTACTCAATCATAAAATATAGAAGACTCTGCATATAGAAGCCAGAATAAAACATTTAGACACTAGAAAGCCAAATCCCAGAACCAGAAAGCAAAATAAGAAGTTAGTAAACATGATCACCACAGGGAGCAAAGCCGTTCCCAAGCCTCACCCCTTCTGCTGGGGCCACCTCATAAGCAAACAACAATGACAACAAGCAAACACTCACAAACCTCAGCCTTGCTACCCCTGGCTGCTTGTATCTGTTGTCTTCCACTTGGACCACTCTAACTCACTTCCTCCCAGTTCTGATCCTTTCTTCCTGTTCCACCTGTTCATCAAGTTCCTCCCACCATGTGTGTCTTAGACTTCCACGTGATTTAGAAAGGTGCCTATTAATGAATGAGAAAGGTCTTTAAATTGCTGTTTTACCATTTTATTGATAATAATATGAATTTTATTTTATCCTATTCTATTCACTGAATATATGTTAAGTGCCTGTCATATGGCAAACATAAATGTGATAAGTACCAGAGATATAAAACAGCTCAGGATCTCAAGAAACTTGCTTTCTATCTGCTTTTACTGTTTATGAGTTTAACAAATAACACAGATGAATCTTTCAACTTTATCTTTCTTATCATAAAGTATAGGTCTGGGAAGTGACATTAGAATAGACTATCAATCTGTTATAGGAATATTGATCCCTTTTTCTGGTAAATAAACTAAATTTCTACAGGATATTCATTTTTCATCCATGGGCTAGAATTCAGAATCTGGTCAGTAAGAGTTTCTTTTCTATCATTTGAAGCCATGCAACTTGTTGGAATGGGAAGCTTTCATAGGTATCCTAAAGCTCTATTGCATTTAAATTCAGAGAGGTTTTGACAAGACTTTTGCGACAATGGCTTGAGCATTGTACCGTCAGGTAGGCTAACTGTTTATTTTAGTACCTTATTGGTTAATTACTAAAAAGACATCTGGTTTTACTGTAAGGTTAAGAAGTTTAAGTTAGTTGCTTGTACTTCGGAAATGCTTCAAGTGTCACATTAGATAAATACTAAATTACACAGACTACTTATATCACTATCACAAAAATGATTTCAGGGAGATAGCACTAATAACTAAGCTATCAGAAGTGGTACTTGAGTTGAGGCCTGAAGGAAACTAGGGATTCAAAGAAACAGATATGAACAAGGAGAACTTTCTAGTTATAGGAAAGAGATTTGCAAAGGCATGGAGGAAGGAGGTAGATTTTAATCAGTATTTTAAGATGTATAAAGAATAGCCATAATCAACCAGAAATGAAGAAAAGCATCGTTTCAACTGATGTAGTCATATTTCATGTCATAATCATGCACTTTGAAAATAAGCTCTTCTGTGATTATGTGGAAATCAAAAGCACAATCAAAACAAATTATCAAAGTAAATTTTTCTTGAGGAGTCACTTGTCTTAGAATTAAATGTTGTGTAGTCAAAGTAAAATTTTTCATACATAATGAATCTATATGAATGATTTCATAATATTTCTAGGTATGTATCAGATCTTATGAAAGAACTATTTTCCTTCTATTTCATGAAATGCTTATTCTCATAACTGTAGTTACATATTTGTCCACAGAAATATAAAATGTATAAAATGCCATTGTAAGTGTCAAATATATCAAATATGCTGACAGTACAGCACACTGGAGTTATGAAATTTCAAGATTACCAGAATTTTCTGAGTGCTAAACTCCATCAACTCAAGTCCCCCAAACCAGTAATATCTTCTAACTACCGCAACTATTATAATCTTAGAGTCTAATCTCCTTATGATTAAATACCAGGACAAAATACATTATGTACTGTTGGTAAAGCACTTCATCAGATAAGCCCTGTGTAAGTTCATGGGACATCTAAACTGATCTGTAAAAGTAGTGCTGCTTTCTAGTGTGAAGGCAACGTTTGAACTTTTCTGAAAATCAGAAGGCTAGATAACTTTATTGCTTAACTGAAACTTCTCTTTGAAGTTATCAGCTTTTTCCCAATTACCAAATTTGATATTCTTTCATCACTTCCTATATTTCTTAAAATCTAATGACCATGATCTCTCCTGGATAGTCTCACCTATCAAGGTTTTCTTGAGATGATCTTCTGCTATGCTCTCTCTTCTTAACTGTCTGATTACCCCTCGGTCTCATTTGTTTAATCATCATCCCTAACTTAACGCCCTAGCTATGAGTGTTCCCCAAAACAATATCTTGCACCCTCTTCTTTCTCCTCTCTTGTCTTTGTTTCTCTAGCTTTATTTCTCTATTTATCTTCATATCTCTCTTGTTTCTGACTCTGTCTATTTCTCTGTCTCTGTTCCTCTAGCTCCGATGAGTTTAATTATTTTCTTTATGTAGATGATTCAGTAGTCGGTTATCCTGTCTTCATTTCTCTGATGAGCTTCAATCTCACATCACCAATTGATTTTTTGACATTTTAAACAACAAATCTTGGAAACATCTTAAACTCAAAATACCTCAAATAATTATCTTTCTTTACCTCCCCAGCATGCGCGCGCACACACACACACACACACACACACACACACACACACACATCCCCCCTATTTATGTTGAAGATGCCACAATTCTTCCAGTTTCCCTGTTTCATGACCTTTACACAATTCATAACAAGTTGTCAAATCTTTTTTCCTTTTTCAATATCTCTCAAATAAAAAAAAAATTCTTTCTACAAATACTACAAATACCTTAGTTCAGTTTCTGAGCATTTTTGTCCAGTACTATTGCAGTGACATATTAATTGGTCTCCATTCTTTGATTCCCATCAGCTTCAGCTGTACCAAAATATTTTTACTAAGGGTGAATCTGACTATGTCAATCACATATTCAATAAACTCTAATAGCTCCATATTACCCCTAGGATAAAATACAAACTATTTTTAGCTTTAAAAGTTCTTCATAACTTTAGTTTACCTTATCTTTCTAGACATATTATATTTTACTTTCCTTCATCTGGTGGGAGCAGAGCTATATTATGAAGTAGTGGTCTTGTACTTCTGAGGATAACCACAACGAGCTCTTATTCCATAGAAAAGTGAAGTGACTCCTAAAGACACACACACACACACACACACACACACACACACACACAGAGTCCAATAATGTTACCTCTACTATGTTCCGAATTCATGGCCTAAGAGAAACACAAGTCCTTATGAGAATAGAATACCAGTGCCATAAATATAGAGTCCATTCTGACTTTGATTCCTTCTGCTCAAAGTGAACTATAGTTAAATAATTCAAGGCTGAATTTTTACAGCTATGCAATAATTCCCATAGCCTGTTCTCTTAAGTATCTTGGGTAAACACAACTAAACCTGATTTAAAGACTGAAGTGTCATTACTGGGTAAAATTCCTTCCTTATGGAATTAACTTCACCCCAAGAGTAATCACTTTTCTTTCTTTACAGACACAGGTCCTTCTTGTTTATCACAGCATCTGAGTGTTTCATTCAAGGTAACAATGGCTTGAACTTTCCATGCCGCCCAATTGAAGAAAGCTTTGCCCCTTGGAAGAAATATGTTACAGTTAATTCTTAGCTCATCAAAAGGAAATATTCAAAGAAACTAAAACTGGATATAAAAAGAGCAATTAAAGATGGGATATAATCTAAGAATGTTATAAAATCTCATTAAATGTTTATTATCTCAAATGCTAATGAAAAGTTAATTGTTCTCTTTAGTCATTAATCCTTGCACAATTATTTTAAAGTGTTACTAGGCTTTCTTAACTAATTTTGATTATATTGAGACTATAAAAAACATATAATAGGCCATACAAAACAGCTTCATGAGAATCTAGATACATACTTATCCTGATGCACAAGCCCTTAGCCATGTAAGTAATAATAAAAGGGTATGATTAAATTTCAATAGTTCTGTATGAATTGGTAATTAGAAATTATTGTGTTCTGGTTGGTTACATTTTGAAGATCTTGAAGAAGTATCGCAAGGCACAAAAAAGTTCTTCTCACTGTCTATGTATCTCTATATACATATATGTTTGTATATGTGTATATGTACAGGTATGTATATATGCATACATGTGTGCATATATACGCACAAGTTTACACAGTAGCATTTTAGCTTAATTCGTTTGATCCTAGCAACAACCTAGTAAATATTAGTAACAAAAGTGTGCCCATTTTACTTATGCAGAAACTGAAGATTAAAGAAATTTTAATGGTTTGCCTAGGGTAATATAGCTAGTTAGGTTCTGGGATATCACTGCAATTCAGGTACCTATGTCTTCCTGACTCCAAAGCCAATGTTCTATCCATCATTCTAAACTGCATCTTTGAAAAGGATCAATGATTCAAAGTTGGAATGGAATTCACAAGCCATTTCATTCAACTGTATCATTTTATAGATGAGGAAACTTGTTTTCAGAGAGAGAAGGTTACTTTCTCAAAGTCAAACAGCTGGAAGTGAAAGTGGTAAAACGGGTATATTTAAGGAATCAGGGAGGAATTCAGATTTGGTCACTGCATTCTCTCTCTCTCTCTCTCTCTCTCTCTCTCTCTCTCTCTCTCTCTCTCTCTCTCTCTTCCTCCCTCTCTCTCTCTCTCTCTTTCTCTCTTTCACACACACACACACACACACACACACACACACACACACACACACACACACACAACAACTTGTGTTGAATTAGGAAGACCGAAATTTGAGAGATTTCTGATGCTTTCCCGCTTGCAGTTTTAAAGTCAGGTATAAACCACAAGTCCCTAGAAAATGGTAATCTGTAAAAAAATAAATAAATAAATAAACATTCAAATGGTGAAAAAGACAAAGAGTACCATTTCTATTGAAATATCCAGTGATCTGTGATTATTCTAAACTCAGCACATTCTAAGCCTAGCATTTTCTTTTTATTTACCATTTCAACCCTGTCCTATTTCTGGCTGACTTTAAAAGCAAGCACCCTCACATATCCAGGATGGCCTTCTATACAGTTCTTAGATCTGCTTTTCTAAAAGGAAAGTAACTTTTGAGGGGTTAACAATCACTTTAATCAAGAAAATATACCATTCACTTAATTCAGGAGAAAAAGTCAGCATCTTAAATTTCAGAGAAACTACAAATAGAGAAGTAAAGGTCAACCAACAGACAGGGCTTCCAACTGTCTGACCATAAGCTGACAGATCAACAGATAGATTCAACTGTCTGACTATACATACATAGTTACCAGGGCAGGTAGTTGATACAGTGGATAAAGCATCAGTCTGGGAGTCAGGAGGGTGTGAGTTCAAATCTCCCCTAGGACATTTGACACTCACTGGCTGCATGACCTTGGGCAAATCACTTAACCCCAATTACCTCATCCTGGGTCATCTCCAGTCATTCTGATGAATATCTGGTCACTGGATTCAGATAGTTCTGGAGGAGAAGTGAGACTGGTGACCTGCACAGCCCTCCCTCACTCAAAACAAAGTCAAGTGCAAGTCATGTCATTATTTCTCTGATGGCATGGTCTTCTTCACAACGAAGGACGAACACACACACATAGTTACCAGAGAGAGAAGTACAAACATCTGGGTTGTCAAAGCTGAAAGGGCTCCTTACTGCCTACCCGGAGTTTTGTCTTACCAAACAAACATTTCCAATAAGTAAGCCCCAAAGTAAAACCTCACCTCAGATTATTTATACTCTTTTCAGAGCCAGAGGACATCACAACCCTTCAGAACCAGTGCATTATAAATTAAGAAAAGGTGTGAGCCTCCCCTATTCAAGCTTCCCTTCATGGGCAGGCCCTTTAATAGTTGGAGATATTGAATTCTCATTAGCATTAAAATGACCCAAACTAATGTGCCATCAAATTATTGGCACAATACTTGAGTATGTGTGTGGAGAAGGGGGTGATTTAGGGATGGCCAATAAATATGTTAACCTATTCTCCAGTCACCCTGAGAACATCTACAGTCCTGAATATCATGACCCTGAAACCTAGTAGATTTAGAGTGTTAAGAGAAAATCAAGGGGAGAATTTGCTATAATGGGTAAATGCATTTTGTATATGTGTATGTGTGTGTGTTTGGGGGGGGGTGTTAAGGATATATAATTATATATTTCTATTGCCTAAATTACTCCTTGATTTCAACCACTTCCAGAAAGCAATACCCTGCAACAGAGATTTTCTTCTGCTTTGTGATATCACTTGACACGTACAAGTACTCTTTATCTCACCTAGGCCAGACTGGAAGAACAGTAGCCATTCATGGGTCTGATCAGTGGTAGGATCAGGATGTAAGAGTAATGAAGATAATGTGTAGTGCAGAGTACTGGACTGAACATAGACTTACACCCTCCAAGCTAAATATTTCCATTCAATAAAAGTGGTGTGCCCAAGCAAAAATGACTACCAGAAGAATTAATACCAACAGATTAGAGAGCTTCTCTGAGCTGGAACAATTTGTTGCTAACTTGGAGAGTAAGTTGAATCAACACACAATTGGCTAGAGTTAAGCATAAAAGGAATGTGCAGGTTTCAGAGATTTGGTGTACAGTACTGTGTTTGCTCATCTGGGTCAGAACACTTGCATACACCAAAACTGGTTTGATAAAAATGATGGAGAAATTCTAAAGCTGCCAACTGAAAAATGGGAACTCCACAAGATTGACCAGCAGGATAGTTCAACCATCTCTAAGCTGGCAGCATTAAATTCCCTCAAAAGTAAAGTACAAGCAAAGCTAAGAGACATGCAGGATTCTCTGCTTAGTAAGAATGTGTAATACCCATGCTATATGCACAGCACCAACAGTGAATATGAATATGTCTGCATAGCTCTGAATTGTAAATTATAACAGTCTCTCCTATAGAAAGCACAAGAAAAACATTTATTCAGACACCAGAAAGCCAAATCCCAATATCAGAAAGCCAAACTCATCATAGTAAGCAATAAGTCAATACACATTAGCGTTGCAGAGGAAAAAGCCATTTCTAAGCCTCCCCCACCCCCACCACCTCTGCTGGTTCCTTACCACAAACACACACTTACGAGCCTAGCTGTTTGCTTGTTTGTATTCTCTCCTCCCTCCACTCTAACTGCTCTCTCAGTTCTGCTCCACCCTTTCTGCTCCACCCCTTCCTATTCTACCCATTCAGCAATCTCCTCCCATCACAGACTCATGTGACTCAGGCTGCTTAGGCAGGTCACGTGGATCTATTAATTAATAGGAAAGATCTTCCCATTTAAATTACCATTACAGAAGGTTGATGTAATTCAGTTTTATGTTGACAGTAACAACCCAAAATGCTTTTATGATGCCCTCAGGGCTATTTATGGACCAAAGACCTATGGTGCATTTCAAGTATTCACAAGATGGAGCTACATTGCTTAGTACTTTAACCTAAAGAGAAGAGTTGAACATTTCCAAAATGTTCTCAAAAAATCGTCATCAGTCAGTGCTGATGCCACTTATCATTTACTTCAATTTGAAGTCAATCCCTTTCTAGCTGAAATTCCAACATAAGAAAAGTTTTTGAATGCCATTAGACTCGTTTTGTGTAGCAAATCACCTGACTCTGACTCTCTTCCAGCTGAAATTTACAAGGTAAGGGTACAAGATACAAGGAGTACAAGGGGGTGCATTGCTCATACAAAACTTGATTGAATTTTTCCAGGTTATATGGCAAGGGGGCATTATTCTCCAGGCGTTCAAGAATTCCTCCATTTTCAACTCTACAAAGGAAAGAGAAATAGGTTGTCTTGTGAAAATTAAGTAGTGGATGGTGCCTCTCTTAGTAAATTGATGATAAAATTCTTGCCAGAGTCCTCTTTAATATGCTGATCCTTCATTTGGAAGAAGATCATCTATCTGTGAGTCAGTATGGTTTCAGAAAGGGCTAAAAAATGACCAATACTGTGGTGGCTGCCTGACAACTCCAGGGGAAAAGTCAGGAGCAGATTAGACATCCTTACAAAATGTTTATTGATTTGACCAAGGCCTTTGATACAGTCAGCCATGAGATCTTACGGAAAATTATGCCAAAATTTGTTTGCTCAGAGAAGTTCATTAGTATTCTATGTCAGTTTCATGACGGCATTCTTGCTCAGATTTTGTATGTTAGATGGTGCTCTTGCATGTTCACAGTCATTATGAGAATGAAAAAGTTTGTGTATTTATTTCCATGCTTTTCAGCATAGTGTTTTTTGCAATACTGTCAAATGTTTTTAAAGAGGATGCAGGCAGTATCAAGTTCAGCTAGTACACTGAGGGTAAATTATTTAACTTGAAAAGGCTACAAGGCAAGAGTAACATGGAAGGTTCTTTGGTGCATGATTTTTTGTTCAGATGGTTGTGTACTCAATACTCTCTCTGAAACTGAGGTACAACAAAGTATGGATTTATTCCCTGCTGCTTATGCTCATTTTGGAGTGACAACACCAAGAAAGTACAGGAACTTGATTATTCAGCAGCACACCATCCATACATAGAGTGATGGGTTGCAACAAATGGAGATGTTTTGAATACTGTGGATAAATTCACTTATGCTGGTAGTACACTTTTCAAGGATGTGCACATTGATGAGCACATTGCCAGAGACAGCTCAGGAAAATTTGGAAGAGAAGAATTATTAGACTGACTATGAAACTGAATATCTACAGAGCTGTTCTACTGACTTCATTGTTGTACGTCCATGAAACCTGGCCAATAAACCAATGTCATGCCAAGAAACTGAATCATTACCATTTGAATGGTCTTAGAAAGATTCTGAAGATAAGCTGGCAGGATAAGTTACCAGACCTTGTGGTACATTCTCAAACTAAACTACTAAGCATTCAAACTAAGCTGCAGAGACCACAGCTCAGATGTGCTGATGATGTAATTTAAATTTCAAATGTGTGTTTGCCTCAAAGACTATTTTATGAAGTACTTGTACAAAGGAAGTGTTCACATGGTGGTCTGAATAAGTGACACAAGGACACTCTCAAGGCCTTGCTGAAGAATTTTGGAATAAATTGGGTAACATGGGAGTCACAGGCATGCCCTCATCAAAGAAGGTGCTGTGGTATATGTATATGTGTGTGTATGTATATGTATATATGCATGTATGTATGTCTATATACATATGTATGTATATAACAATGTCTATTTATATGTATATATACACATACATATATATATATATATATATATATATATATATATATATATAGAGAGAGAGAGAGAGAGAGAGAGAGAGAGAGAGAGAGAGAGAGAGAGAGAGAGAACACAGAGTAAATTGAATAAATAGAGATGATACCTAAAAAGAATAAAACAAAATTGAGGGGATAGAGAGGAATGTATTGGGAGGAGAAAGGGAGAAATGGAATACGGTAAATTATCACCCATCAAGGAGGCAAGAAAAGTTTATTCAGTGGAGGAGAAAAGGGAGGATGAGAGAGGGAAAAAGGGAAGCTTACTCTCTTCCCATTAGGCTTGAGGGAAAGACATGCTGATTCAGTTTGGTATGAAAGCGTATCTTGCACTACAGAAAGGTAGGGGAGAAGGGGACAAGTGGGGTGAGGGGGATGATAGAAAGGAAGGCAAATGGGAGAAGGGAGTAATCAGAAATAAACATTTTTGGGGAGAGGCAAGGTCAAAAGAGAAAATAGAATAAATAGGGGGGTAAAATAGGATGGAGGAAAATACAGTTAATCTTACACAACAAGACTATTATGGAAGTCTTTTGCAAAACTATACTTATACAGCCTATATTGATTTGCCTGCCTTCTCAGCGGGAATGGGTGGGAGGGAGGAGGAAGGGAGAGAAGTTGGAATTCAAAGTATTAGGAATGAATGTTGAGAATTATATTTGTATACAGCTGGGAAAAGAGAAATACAGGTAATGGGGTAAAGAAACCTATCTTGCCCTACAAGAAAAGAAAGAAGAAAGGGAGAAGGGAAGAAAGGAGTGTGATAGAAGGGAGGGCATATTGAGGGAAGGGGCAATCAGAACGCAAGGCATTATGGGGTGGGAGGAGGGGAGAAACTGTTAGAAAATTTGGAACTCAAAATTTTGTGGAAATGAATATTGAAAACTAAAAATAAGTAAATAAACGTAACAAAAAAGGAAAAAAAATAATTTCCTCGTGTCTCATAAAGTCCTAACCTTCCATCTGTTCCATTCTAATTTTAAAAGAATTATTTTCTTCAGTGAGCTTTTGAACCTCCTTTTCCATTTGGCTAATTCTGCTTTTACAAAGCATTCTTTTCCTCATTGGCTTTTTGAACCTCTTTTGCCAATTGAGTTAGCCTATTTTTCAAGGTGTTATTTTCTTCAGCATTTTTTGGGGGTCTCCTTTAGCAAGTTGTTGATTGCCTTTTCATATTTTTCTTGCATCACTCTCATTTCTCCTCCCAATTTTTCCTGAACATCTCTTACTTGATTTTCAAAATCCTTTTTGAATTTTTCCAAGGCCTGACACCATTGCATATTTTTTTTGGTAAGTTTTGATTGTAGAAGCCTTGATTTTGATCTTCCTTTGATGGTATGCTTAGTTCTTCCTCAACCAAAAGGATGAAAGAAAATACCTTTTCAAAAGAAAGTAAACTTCTATAGTTATTTTGCTCTTCTTCTGGACATTTTCCTAGCCATTTACTTGACTTTTCTAGTACTTTGTCAAATGCATAGTATACTCTAGGGTCATATAAGTTCTCAGTTAGTCCAAGGTGTCACAATCAAGGCAGAGTAGTTCACTAGTCTCCTGATCTGGGCTCTTGTTTCTGAGCAACAACAAGCACTCTTTTCTGTCTCAGAACTGCGAGTAAGATTCCCTCTCCACAGTCACCACTAGTTCTACCATTCTAGTGCTCTTCCTCACCCCAGGACTGCCACTCAGAAGTGAGACCCAGATCAGCTGCTGGATTGCCCCAGCATCTTTACACTGAAAGCTCCAAAAGTGGATGCTGCTGCTTCAGTGGCTGCCTCTGCCCTGGGGCCAGGGCTTGGGCCTGACCTATTTCCACTCTCATCCTGATGAAAGAGCTTTCTTAGTGACCTCTGAAGTTGTCTTTGGCGTTTGTGAGTTGAGAAATCTGGGAACCGCAGTTGTTATCCCTGATTCTTCACCCTGAAGCACCCTCCAGTCTTGTCCTCGACACTTGGCAATGGCTGGGCTGTGCTCTGCTCCAAGTTGCAGTGCTGTACACCTTTCGTGTTAGCCTTCCAGGCCGTCTGAGGCAGGATATATGTTACACTCTGTCATTTTATGACTTCTGTTACTCTAGAATTTGTTTAGTCATTTTTTACAGTCTATTTTTATGGGCTATTGGGGGAGAGCTAGAGCAGGACCATCTTTCTACTCCAACATCTTGGCTCCTCCCCACCCCCTAATGATGCTGTTATTATTAAATAGGAATGTTGTTGATTGTTAGAGCTCTATCATATTTTAAAATTTGTTTTATATTTATTATTGACATACATTTCTTTAAAATTTTGAGTCCTAAATTATCTCCCTCCTTTACATCTTTTTCCTCATTCAATTAATAGGCAAGCAACAAACTGTGTGAAATTATACAAAACATATTTCCATAACAACCTTAACACCAAAAAGCAAGAAAAATAAAGAGAAAGGAACAATAAATCAATTTCTATTCATGGTTCATTAATTCTTCTCTCTGAATATAGGTAACCCTCATCTTCATAATTGCTCTGGATTTCTCTTTGAGTTTTGAATTGATCAGAACAGCTAAGTCTTTCATATTTGAACATCATTACTACTTTTTTTTTTTACTACATATAATGATCTCCTGGTTTTGTTGACTTCACTTTGCATCACTTAATACAGGTCATCCACTTTTTTTTTTTTCTGAAACCATCACCATCAATTCAAACTATTCTTCACAGAGTGCAACTCTAATGGGCTGGACAAGTTGTTCTAATGTAAAATGTATGCTTGCCAAAAAGACTATTTTATGGAGAACTTGCATGAAGGAGGCAATCACATGGTGGTCAGAAGAAGCAATAAAATGGGACTCTCAATATCTCTCTCAAAAACTTTGGATTTGGTTGTGGGACATGGGAGACACTGGCACAGGATCACTCAGCAGGGCGTGCCCACATCAGAAATGGTGCTGTGCTCTGTGAGCAAAGCAGAATTGAAACAATACAAAGGAAACACAGAATGCACAAATTTTTAGCAAGCACCTCAAATGTTCACACAGACTATCTTTGCCCAATCTGTGGTAGAGAATTCTGAGCTCTTACTGTTCTGATAAGTCACAGTGGTACACATTGAAACTGCACTTTATCATGGTGATGTCATTTTGATCCTTTTCAAGAACGAAGGACAGCAACCAACTAATATATTTGAAGAATGAGGTCATTATCAAAGAAAATTGCTTTAAAAACATTAATATTGACTGAATCACTAGTGGCTGTTACAATTTCATACTTCTCAACCCACGAATGCTAAAGACAGCTTTGAAGATCAAGTGAAAGAGTCTCTCACTTGGCTGAAAAGGGAGCATAGTCTGGCCTTAGCGCCAAGGCAGTTTTAACCTCTGCTGAAGCTGGGGCTGCATCTGGAGCACTCCAGTTAAGAAAGAGCTCAAAAGTCATGTAATTGACTGTGTACATGAACAAATGGGGGGGAAAGAAATAGACTATAGATTTTTACTTCCTCCTTGAAGAGGTATTTTCTTATGTCATTGATGATAAGGAAGATTAAAACACACAACTAGAAGAAAACAACAAATACAAAGCTCCTGCATCCAAAACCTCTAAAAATATGACTTGATTTCAGACTATGGAAGAGTTCAAAAATGATTTCTTTTTTGCTTTTTAAAAATTATTTTAAAATGTTTTTATGTATTTTTTAATGTTTTAAAATTACATATAAAAATTTTAACACTCATTTTTAAATTTTTTCCCCTCTCTCCCATTTTGCCCCTACTGCTAGAGAAGACAAACATTATGATACTGATTGCACATATGAAATCATCCAAAACATTTCCATATTAGTCATGTTTCAAAAGAAAACACCCACAGAGAAACAAAGAATAATAAAGTAAAAAACAAAATATTCTTCAATCTGCACTGAAAGTTTATCATTTCTTTATCTGGATTTAGAGAGGATTTTTCATTGTGAGTCCTTCAGAATTGTCTTTGATTATTGTGCCTATCAACTAAGTCTTTCATGGTTGATTATAGTCACAGTGTTGCCATTGCTGTACACGTTTTTCTGTTTCTGCTCACTTCACTTTCCATTAATTCACATAAGCTTTCCCAGTTTTTGCTGAAACCACTCTGTTCATTATTTTTATACTACAATATTGTTCCATCACAATTGTATACGACAGCTTGTGCAACCGTTTAAGAAATCTCACGTGCTACCTTAAGAAAATTCCTATTGTCTCCTTTCCATGTCTTCTGTTCTCTGGTCATAATGCTAATCTTTCTCCCAATGGCGTTCTGGATTCCATTCCTTTGTGAAATGTATGACCCTGATCAGAGGTTTCACTCTATCTTAGGGGAAAACCAGACTTCCATCACAATTCCTGTCCATCTCTATACTAGGTCAACCTAGTTTCCCTCCTTCTCTTTCAAGGTTTGTGTTCTCCTTACTAAATTAAAACAAAACAAAACAAAACAAAACAAAACAAAACAAAACCCTGGTGGATCTGGGTTGAATTCCAGTAACATATCCACAAAATTTTTAGTTCCCAATTTTCTCCTCATCTCTACCCTCTACATGCCCCATAATGCCATGCATTTTGATCACCTTTTCCATCAATATGCCCTCCCTTCTATCACACCCCTTTCTTCCCTTATCACCATCTTCTCTCTTTACTTTTAGAGTAAGATAGATTTCTATTCCCCATTACCTGTCTTTATTACTTCCTAAATGTATGCAAAACAATTCTCAACATTGATTCTTAAAACTTTGAGTTCCAACTTCTTTCCCTTCCTCGCTCCCCACCCATCCCCACTGAGAAGTCAAGGAATTCAATATAGGCTATATATTTGTAGCTTTGCAAAAGATTTCCATAATACTCATGTTGTGAAAGACTAACTATATTTCTCTCCATCCTATCTTGCCCCCATTTATTCTGTTCTCTCTGTTGACCTTGTCTCTCCCCTAAAGTGTTTACTTCTAATTGCTCCCTCCCCTCATCTGCCTTCCCTCCTATCATCTTCCCCCACCCAACTTGTTCCCTTCTCCCCTCCTTTCCTGTACTGTAAGATAGATTTTCATACCAAATTAAATGAGCATGTTATTGCCTCCTTAAGCCAGATGTGAAGAGAGTAAGCTTCACTTTTCCCTCTCACGTCTTCCCATTTCCCCTCCATTTAAAAAGCTTTTCCTTGCCTCTTTTATGAGAGATAATTTACCACACTTCATTTCTCCCTTTCTCCTCCCAACATATTCCTCTCTCACACCTTAAATTTGTTATTTTTAGATATCATCCCTTCTTATTTAACTCACTCTGTGCTCTCTGTGTATATCTATATCTACATATATATCTATATCTACATATATATATATACCTATATAGACATGTGTGTGTATGTGTGTGTGTGTGTGTGTGTATGTGTATAATCCCTCCAACTATCAAAATACTAAGAAAAGTTTCAAGAGTTACCAATATTATCATTCCATGTAGGCATGTAAACAGTTCAATTTTGGAAAGTCCCTTATGATTTCTCTTTCCTGTTTACCTCCTTTTCAGATTTCTCTTGATTCTTGTATTTGACAGGCAGGTATTCTATTTAGTTCTGGGTATTTTCATCAAGGATGCTTGAGAGTTCTTCCTCTATTTCAAAAGTGACCATTATTCCCCTGAAGTATTATACTCAGTTTTGCTGGATAGGTGATTCTTGGTTTTAATCCTAGTTCCTTTGACTTGTAGAACATCTTATTCCAAGGGCTTCAATCCCTTAATGTAGAAGCTCTCAGAACTTGTGTTATCCTGATTGCATTACCAAAATATGCAAACTTTTTCTTTCAAGCTCCTTGCAATATTTTCTCCTTGACCTGGGAACTCTAAAATTTGACGACAATATTCCTAGGACTTTCTGTTTTTAGATCTCTTTCATCAGGTGATCTGTAGATTCTTTCAATATTTATCTTGCCCTTTGGTTCTAGAATATCATGGTAATTTTCCTTGATAATTTTATGAAAGATGAGGTCTAGGCTCTTTTTTTAATCATAACTTTCAGGTAGTCCCATAATTATTAAATTGTCTCTCCTGGATCTATTTTCTAGGTCAGTTGTTTCTCCAATGAGATATTTCACATTATCTTCCATTTTTTCATTCTTATGGTTTTGGTTTGTAATTTTTTGGTTTCTCATAAAGTCATTAGCTTCCATCTGTTCTATTCTAATTTTTAAAGCACTATTTTCTTCAGTGAAATTTTGAACTTCCTTTGCCATTTGGCTAATTCTGCTTTTTAAAGCATTCTTCTCCTCATTGACTTTTTGGATCTCTTTTGTCAATTGACTTAACCTATTTTTAAAGATGTTATTTTCTTCAGTACTTTTTTTGGTCTCCTTTAACAAGTTGTTGACTCTCTTTTCATGATTTTCTGGCATCACTCTCATTTCTCTTCCAAATTTTTCCTCCACCTCTCTTACTTGATTTTCAAAATCCCTTTTGAGCTGTTCCATGACCTGAGACCATTGCATATTTATTTTGGAGGTTTTGGATGCAGAAGCCTTAACTTCATTTGATGGTATGCATTGTTCTTCCTCATGTGAAAAGATGGAAGAAAATGCCCGTTCACCAAGAAAGTAACCCTCTATAGTCTCATTTTTTCCCTTTTTGGGACATTTTTACAGCCAGTTACTTGAATTTTGAGTCCTTTTTCAAGAGGTGAGTATAGTCTGGGGACCTGTACGTGCTCAGTTCTTCCAAGGTGACACAATTAAGGGAGATCAGTTTACTCCTCTCCGGGACTGCACACTGGTCTGGTAGGAACCAAAAACTTTTTATGCCCAGAATTTGTGAGTAGAATTCCCTCTCTATAACCTCCTCCAGCTCCACCATACCATAGCTCTTCCTTATCCCAGAGCCACTTCCCGGGCTGAGAGACAGATCTTTGCCTCAATTCCCCCAGGTGCTTTAGATGGAAGATTAGAAAAATGGACACTACCACTGTAGTGCTTCCTGCTAGCGGTCCACACCACGTTCCCTTCTCCTGAGTGAAGTAGCTTTCTCCTTGTATTGCTATGAAGATCCAAGTCTACCAGAAAAAAGCTTTCACACACTATGGTAGTTGCAATGTACAATGTTCTCTTGGTTCTGCTCCTTTCATTCAGCATCAGATCATATAAGTCTTTCCAGGCCTCTCTGAAGTCTTCTTGTTCATTATTTCTTATGGTGCAATAGTATTCCATTACACTTATATACTATAATTTATTTGGCCATTCCCCGGTTGATGGACATCCCCTTTCCAGTTTTTGGCTGTTACAAAGAGTGTTGCTAAAAATATTTTTGTACATGTGGTTCCCTTTCCCATTTTTAGGATCTCTTGGGGATACAATCCTAGAAGCAATATTGCTGAGTCAAAGGGTATGCACATTTTTCTAGCCCTGTGGGCATAGTTGCAAACCGCTCTCTAGAAGGGTTGAATGAGCTTACAGTTCCACCAACAATGAAGTAGTGTCCCAATTCTCCCACATCCTCTCCAACACTTGTCATTTTCCTGTTCTGCCATGTTTTCCAATCTAATAGGTGTGTTGTGGTACCTCAAAGTTGTTTTGATTTGCATCTCTCTAATCAAAAGTGATTTAGAGCATTTTTTCATATGATTATAGATATCTTTCATTTCTTCATCTGAAAATTGCCTGTTCATATCCTTTCACCACTGGTCAATTGGGGAATGATTTGTATATTTGCACATTTCACTCACTTCTCTATATATTCTAAAAATGAAGCCTTTATCCCACAGATTAACGGTAAAAATTCTTTCCCAATATACTATATCCCTCCGAATTTTGGTTGCATTGCGTTTAGTTGTGCAAAGCCTTTTCAGTTTAATATAATCAAAATTATGTAACTTGCACTTCATAATGCTTTGTATTTCTTCTTTATTCAAAAATTCTTCCCTTTTTCAAAACTCCCATAAATACACTATCCCATGCTCCTACAGTTTGTCCATGATATCAATCTTTATACCTAGATTGTGTACCCATTTGGATTTACTCTTGTGTAGGGTGCCGGACATGGGTCTATGCCTAGTTTTCGCCTCACTGTTACCCAGTTTTCCCAGAAATTTTTTCAAACAGTGAGTTCTTATCCCAGAAGGTGGGGTCCTTGGGAATATCAAACAGGAGATTGCTATATCCGTTGCATACTGTCTTGAGTACCTAGCATATTGCACTTGTCTACCCTTCTGTTTCTTAGCCAGTACCAAGTGGTTTTGATAACAGCTACTTTATAATACAATTTGAGATCTGGTAGCGCTAGGACACCTTCTCTAGCATTTCTTTTCATTCGACCATTTGATATTCTGAACCTTTTGTTCTTAAAGTTGAATTCTGATATTATTTTATCTAGCTCTAGAAAATAATTATCTGATAAATTGAATTAAATAAGAAAATTAATTTAGATAGAATCGTCATTTTTATTATATTGGCTCAGCCTACCCATTAGCAATTGATGTTTTCCCACCTACCTAGATTTGATTTTATTTGTGCAAAAAATGACATGCAATTGGGTTCATAGAGTCCCTGGGTCTGTTTTGATATGTAAATTCCCAAATATTTTATATTGTCTACCATAGCATTAAATGAGATTTCTCTTTCTATCTCTTGCTGTCGGATTTTGTTAATAATATATATATGAATGTGGAAGATTTGTGCATGTTTATTTTGTAACCTGCAACGTTGACAAAGCTCTTGATTATTTCAAGGAGTTTTTTACTTGAATATCTGGGATTCTCTAATTATATCAACGTATCATCTGCGAAGACTGATAGCTTAGTTTCTTCTTTGCCTGTTCTTATTCCTTCAATTTCTTTGTCTTGTCTAATTGCTACGGATAACATTTCTAGTACCATACAGAAAAATAACAGTGATAATGGACATCCTTGTTTCACCCCTGATCTTATTTGGAAAAGCATCTAGCTTATCTCCATTCCATATAATGCTTGTTGATGGTTTTAGGTAAATAGTGCTTATTATTTTATGGAAAGTTCCCTTTATTCCTTTGTTCTCCAGTGTTTTTAATAGGAATAGGTATTGTGCTTTGTTGAAAGCTTTTTCTGTATCCACTGAGAAAATCATGTGGTTTTGTTAGTTTTGTTGTTGATATGATCGATAATACTAATAGTTGTGCTAATATTGAACCAACCCTGCATTCCCGATATGAATTCTACCTGATTATAATATATTGTTCTCATAATAAGATGCTGTATTTGTTTTGCTAAAATCTTGTTTAAAAATTTTTTTTTGCATCAGGGGGAGGAACCAACATGGCGTAGTAGAAAGATACACATATGCTAGCTCCGAACCCACAGCCCATGAATTACATGTAGAGAAACACTCCCAACAATATCTGGAGCAGCAGAGGACACTGAACAGCGGAGTGGAGGAGATTTTTGTTCCAGAGAGACCTGAAAAACTGACCCAAAAAGTCTGTCAGGCACCAGACCCAGAGCAGAGCTCAGCCCTGCCTTGGCCACATGGCACCAAGAGGAGCAGATCCAGGCAGGCTTCAGGGACAGAATCTCCAGCAGCCGCACAGGTCCCTCCATCCACAGTTGCCAAGGGTTTGTGAGAAGGTCTTTTTGGCTCCCCAAGAGGGGAGTGGAGTGTCGCCATGGCTCAGGCCCCCTCAGGAGGCAGCAGTGGAGGCGGCGGTGGATAAGAGCCTACAAGGCAGGCAGGAGCTCTGATACATTGTAGAAGGTCTCCACATAAGTCCCCTGAGGGAACTGAGCCCAAAGTGGTAGCCTGGCCCCGACCTGAGCACCTAAACTTAATGTCACACTGAATGGCGACCCCACCCCTGCCGAAAGCCCTGAGGCTGGGAAGCACCATTTGAATCTCAGACCCCAAGTACTGGCTGGGCGGAGCTAGAGGAGAGGTGGGTGTGGAGAGGACACTCAGAAGTCAAGTAACTGGCTGGAAAAATGCCCAGGAAAGGGGGAAAATAAATAAGACCATAGAAGGTTACTTTCTTGGTGAACAGATATCTCCTCCTTTCCTTTTTGATGAGGAAGACCATCAGGGAAAGACATAGAAATCAAGGCTTCTGTATCCCAAACATCTAAAATAAATATTCAATGGGTTCAGGCCATGGAAGTGCTCAAAAAGGATTTCGAAAATCAAGTTAGAGAGGTGGAGGAAAAACTGGGAAGAGAAATGAGAGAGATGCAAGAACAGCATGAAAAGCAGGTCAACACCTGGCTAAAGGAGACGCAAAAAATGCTGAAGAAAATAACACCTTGAAAAATAGGCTAACTCAATTGGCAAAAGAGGTTCAAAAAGCCAATGAGGAGAAGAATGCTTTCAAAAGCAGGCTTAGACAAATGGGAAAGGAGGTTCAAAAGCTAACTGAAGAAAATAGTTCTTTCAAAATTAGAATGGAACAGATGGAGGCCAATGACTTTATGAGAAACCAAGAAATCACAAAACAAAACCAAAAGAATGAAAAAATGGAAGATAATATGAAATATCTCATAGGAAAAAACAACTGACCTGGAAAATAGATCCAGGAGAGACAATTTAAAAATTATGGGACTACCTGAAATCCAAGATCAAAAAAAAGAGCTTAGACCTCATCTTTCATGAAATTATAAAGAAAAACTGCCCTGAGATCCTAGAACCACAGGGCAAAATAAGTATTCAAGGAATCCACAGAACACCACCTGAAAGAGATCCAAAAAGAGAAACTCCTAGGAACATTGTGGCCAAATGCCGGAGTTCCCAGGTCAAGGAGAAAATATTGCAAGCAGCTAGAAAGAAACAATTCAAGTATTGTGGAAATACAATCAGGATAACACAAGATCTAGCAGCTTCTATATTAAGGGATCAAAAGGCGTGGAATAGGATATTATAGAATTCAAAAGAACCAGGACTAAAACCAAGAATCACCTACCCAGCAAAACTGAGTATTATACTTCAGGGGAAAAAATGGTCTTTCATGGAAATAGAGGACTTTCAAGTATTCTTGATGTAAAGACCAGAGCTGAAAAGAAAATTTGACTTTCTAACACAAGATTGAAGAGAAGCATGAAAAGGTAAACAGCAAAGAGCAGTCATAAGGGACGTACTAAAGTTGAACTGTTTACATTCCTATATGGAAAGACAATATTTGTAACTCTTGAAACTTTTCAGTATCTGGGTAGTGGGTAGGATTACACGCACACACGCACACACACACACACACACACAGACAGAGAGCACAGAGTGAAATGAATAGGATGGGATCATATCTTTTATTTTTTTTATTTTGTAATGTTTAACAATCACTGCCATACGATTGTGATTTTATGCCCCCCACCTACCCCCCACTCCCCCCCTCCCTCCCCACGACTGCATACAATTCTGTATAGATTCTACATATACTTTCCTATTGAGTATATTTTCACTATAGTCATGCTATGTAGTCAGACTAAGATAAATGAAAGAAATCGTATAACAAATCAGAACATGATACACAAACACATACACATACACAAACATGATCTGCTACAATATGTGAGTGACTTCCATATTTCTCTCTCTGAGTGTGGCAGGCATTTTGCCTTGAGATCCTCCATTGGGATTTTTTTTTTTTTTTTTGGTAAGAAGTTCTTGTGTTATTACACAAATCTAAGTCTACCAGAAAAAACTCTCACACACTGTGGTTGTTGCTGTGCATAAAGTTCTCCTGGTTCTGCTCCTTTCACTCAGCATCAGGTCATATAAGTCCTTCCAGGCCTCTCTGAAGTCTTCTTGTTCATCATTTCTTATGGCACAATAGTACTCCATTACATTCATATACCATAATTTATTCAGCCATTCCCCAATTGATGGACATCCCCTTGACTTCCAGTTTTTGGCAACTACATAGAGTGCTGCTATAAATATTTTTGTACATGTGGGACCCTTTCCCATTTTTATGATCTCTTGGGGATATAGTCCTAGTAGCGATATTGCTGGGTCAAAGGGTATGCACATTTTTGTAGCCCTTTGGGCATAGTTCCAAATTGCTCTCCAGAATGGTTGGATGCGCTCGCAGCTCCACCAACAATGAATTAGTGTTCCAACTTTCCCACATCCTCTCCAGCATTTATCATTTTCTTGTTCTGTCATGTTTGCCAATCTTATAGGTGTGATGTGGTACCTCAGAGTTGTTTTGATTTGCATCTCTCTAACCAATAGTGATTTAGAGCATTTTTTCATATGATTATAGATAGCTTTAATTTCTTCTTCTGAAAATTGCCTGTTCATATCCTTTGACCATTTATCAATTGGGGAATGACTTGTATGATTATACATTTGGGTCAGTTCTCTATATATTCTAGAAATGAGGCCTTTATCCCCGAGCTTAGCTGTAAAAATTCTTTCCCAATTTACTACATCCCTCCGGATTTTGGTTGCATTGGGTTTGGTTGTGCAAAAACTTATCAGTTTAATGTAATCAAAGTTATCCATTTTGCATTTCATAATGCATTCTATCTCTCCTTTAGTAAAGAATTTTTCCCTTCTCCATAGATCTGATAAATACACTATTCCTTGCTTCTCCAGTTTATTCATGGTATCAATCTTTATACCTAAATCATGTACCCATTTGGACTTTATTCTTGTGTACGGTGTCAGGTATGGGTCTATGCCTAATTTCCGCCACACTGTTATCCAGTTTTCCCAGCAATTTTTGTCAAACAATGAGTTCTTATCCCAGAAGCTGGGGTCCTTGGGTTTATCAAACAGAAGGTTGCTATATTCCTTGCCTACTGCATCTTGAGTGCTAAGTCTATTCCACTTGTCTACCTCTCTGTTTCTTAGCCAATACCAAGTGGTTTTGATAATTGCTGCTTTATAGTACAGTTTGAGGTCTGGTAGCGCTAGGCCACCTTCCCAAGCATTTCTTTTCATTAGTCCCTTTGATATTCTGGACCTTTTGTTTTTCCAAATGAATTTTGATATTATTTTGTCCAGCTCTAGAAAGTAATTGTCTGATAGTTTAATTGGTATGGCACTAAATAGGTATATTAATTTGGGTAGAATTGTCATTTTTATTATATTAGCCCGGCCTACCCATGAGCAACTAATGTTTTTCCATTTACTTAAATCTGACTTTATTTGTGCAAAAAGTGTCTTGTAATTGTGTTCATATAATCCCTGGGTTTGTTTTGGCAGGTAGACTCCTAAGTATTTTATACTGTCTACCCTAACTTTAAATGGGATTTCTCTTTCTATCTCTTGCTGTTGGACTTTGTTGCTAATATATAGGAATGCAGAAGATTTGTGTGGGTTTATTTTGTACCCTGCAACTTTGCCAAAGTTGTTTATTAATTCTAGTAATTTTTTACTTGAATCTCTGGGATTCTCTAGGTAAATCATCATATCATCTGCAAAGAGTGATAACTTAGTTTCTTCTTTGGCTATTTTAATTCCTTGGATATCTTTATCTTGTCTAATTGCTACAGCTAACATTTCTAGTACCGTATTAAATAATAGTGGTGATAATGGACAACCTTGTTTCACCCCTGATCTTATTGGGAATGCATCTAGCTTATCCCCATTGCATATAATTCTTGCTGAAGGTTTTAGATAGATACTGCTTATTATTTTATGGAAAGTTCCCTTTATTCCTACATTCTCCAATGTTTTTAGTAGGAATGGATGTTGTATTTGGTCAAAAGCTTTTTCTGCATCTATTGAGATAATCATGTGGTTTTTGTTAGCTTTGTTGTTGATGTGATCGATAATGCTAATAGTTTTCCTAATATTGAACCAGCCCTGTAGTCCTGGTATGAATCCTACCTGATCATAATGTATTAATCTCGTGATAAGATGCTGTATTCGTTTTGCTAGAATCTTATGTAAAATTTTTGCATCTATATTCATTAGGGAAATTGGTCTATAATTTTCTTTCTCTGTTTTGTCTCTTCCTGGTTTGGTATCAAAACCATATTTGTATCATAGAAAGAATTTGGGAGGACTCCTTCTTCCCCAATTTTCAAGAATAGTGTATGTAGTATTGGAATTAACTGTTCTTTAAATGTTTGATAGAATTCACTTGTGAATCCATCTGGCCAGGAGATTTTTTCCTAGGGAGTTCATTGATGGCTTGTTCAATTTCTTTTTCTGAGATGGGGTTGTTTAAGTATTCAACTTCCTCTTCTGTTAATCTGGGCAATTTGTATTTTTTAAAATATTCATCCATCTCATTTAGATTATCGAATTTGTGGGCATAAAGTTGGGCAAAGTAGTTTCTAATTATTGTTTTAATTTCCTCCTCATTGGAGGTGAGTTCACCCCTTTCATTTTTAATATTAGTAATTTGGTTTTCTTCTTTCTTTTTTTTAATCAGATTGACCAAAGGTTTATCAATTTTATTAGTTTTTTCATAAAACCAACTATTGGTTTTATTTATTAATTCAATAGTTTTCTTAATTTCAATTTTATTAATCTCTCCTTTGGTTTTCAGTATTTCTAATTTGATATTTCCTTGGGGATTTTCAATTTGTTCTTTTTCTAGCTTTTTCAACTGCAAGCCCAAGTCATTGATCTCCTCTTTCTCTATTTTATTTATGTAAGCATTCAGAGATATAAAACTTCCCCTAATAACTGCTTTTGCAGTATCCCATAAGTTTCGGTATGTTGTCTCACTATTGTCATTCTCTCGAATGAAATTGTTGATTGTTTCTATGATTTCTTCTTTAACCCAACCCTTCTTTAGAATTAGATTATTTAGTTTCCAATTGATTTTTGGTTTCTCTTTCCATGGCCTTTTATTACATGTAATTTTTAATGCATTATGATCTGAAAAGGATGCATTGATTATCTCTACCTGTCTGCACTGGATTGTGAGATTTTTATGTCCTAGTACATGGTCAATTTTTGTAAATGTTCCATGTACCGCTGAGAAAAAAGTATATTCCTTTCTATTCCCATTTAATTTTCTCCAAAGATCTATCATATCTACCTTCTCCAAAGTTTTATTTACCTCCTTAACCTCTTTCTTGTTTATTTTGAGGTTGGATTTATCGAGTTCAGAGAGGGGGAGGTTGAGGTCCCCCACTAGTATAGTTTTGCTATCAATTTCTTCCTTCAACTCCCCCAACCTCTCCTCTAAGAATCTGGATGCTATACCAGTTGGAGCATACATGTTTAGTAATGATATTGCTTCATTGTCTATGGTGCCTTTTAGTAGGATATAGTTTCCATCCTTATCCCTTTTGATTAGATCTATTTCTGCTTTTGCTTTGTCTGAGATTAGGATTGCTACTCCCGCCTTTCTTACATGAGCTGAAGCACAATATATTCTGCTCCATCCTTTGACCTTTATCCTATGTGTATTCCCCCGTTTCAAATGTGTTTCTTGTAAGCAGCATATTGTTGGATTATGGCTTTTAATCCATTCTGCTATCCGTCTCCGTTTTATGGGAGAGTTCATTCCATTCACATTCACAGTTATGATTCAAATCTGTGTATTTCCCTCCAACCTCTTTCCCACCATTTGTGCTTTTAGCTCTCCCGTCTCCCTTCCCCTCCTCAATAGTATTCACTTTTCTCCCCCTCCTCCTGCAGCCTTCCCCTCCTTCTTTTGACCCCCCTCCCTTTTAGTTCCCTTTACTCATATTGCTTCTTTCCTCCCTTTTAGCCACCCTCCCCTTTCTTCCCCCTTCCCCTCCTACTACCTATAGAGCTAGTTAGGCTTATCTACTTAAGATTATTGTTCCCTCCTTTGAACAAATCAGATGAGAGTACCTCTCAAACAATGCTCATCTCCCTCCCCTCCTTCCCTCTACTATAGTTTTGTACTTCTTCCTGTGATATAATTTGCCATTTTCTGCTTCCCCCTTTCCGCACCTCCTATTACATTCCCTTCTCATACTTAAATCATATTTTTGACATGACATCATTTACTTTATGCCCGTTCCCTCTACATATATCCCTTTTATCATAATAGCTGCACAGTTCTCAAGATTAACAGGTATCATCTTCCCTTATAGGGAGGTAAACAGTTTGCCCTAATTGAGTAGCAAGTTTTTTTTTTTTGTTTTTTCCCCTCTGTTTACCTTTTTATGATTCTCTGGAGACCTGCATTTGAAGATCAAATTGTCTATTGAGTTCTGGTGTTTTGGTCAGGAAGCTCTGGAAATCCCTTATTTCGTTGAATGACTTTCTCCTTGCCTGAAATGTTATGCTGAACTTTGCTGGGTAGTTGATCCTTGGTTGAAGTCCCAACTCCTTTGCCTTATGGAATATTGGGTTCCAATTCTTTCGATCTTTTAACGTAGAAGCTGCAAGGTCCTGCGTGATCCTGACTGTGTGTCCTTGATATTTGAATTGTTTCTTTCTGGCTGCTTGTAGTATTTTCTCCTTCACTTGATAGCTCTGGAATTTGGCAACTATATTTCTTGGGGTTTTGAGTTTGGCATCCCTTTCGGGAGGGGAACGGTGGATTCTTTGGATGACTATTTTGCCCTCTGAGTCTAGTACTTCTGGACAGTTTTCCTTGATGATTTCCTGGAAGATATTGTCCAGACTCTTTTCTTCATCATGGGTTTCTGGCAGGCCAATAATTCTTAGATTTTCTCTCCTGGATCTATTTTCCAGGTCAGTTGTTTTTCCAATTAAATATTTTACATTTTCTTCTATCTTTTCATTCTTTAGATTTTGTTTGACTGATTCTTGTTGCCTCATTGAGTCATTAGTTTCTACTTGCCCAATTCTAATCTTCATCATAGTGTTTTCTTCAGTTAGCTTTTCCATCTCCTTTTCCATCTGACCAATTTTTCCCTTTAGGGAGCTATTTTCTCCATTTAATTTTTGTACTTCTTTTTCCAATCGACCAATTTTCCCAGTTAGGTTTTGGGTTTCCTTTTCCATCTGTTCAATTTTCCCAATTAGGTTTTGGGTTTCCTTTTCCGTTTGATTAGCTCTTCCTTTTAGGGAATTATTCTCTCCAGTTAATTTTTGAACTTCCTTTTCCATTTCTTCAATTTTCTTTTTCAGGGTGATGTTGTCATCAGTGAATTCTTTTTTTATAGTTTTAAAATCATTGGCCAGTTTTTCTTTTATATCCTTCTTCAGACGTTCCAGGTAATCTAGTTGTGCTTGCGAGAAATTCATAGTCCCATCTGAGGTTTCAGATGGAAGTACAGTCTCAGCCCTAACCTCTTTGGTGTTTGTGTTTTGGTCCTTATCCCCATAGAAAGATTCTATGGTCTTTTCACTTTTCGTCTGCTTTTTCCGATTCATGATGTTGGCTGAGTGTTGTAGCTTTTGGTTCTTTCAGTCAGAAGGTACAGATCTTTAAGTTGAGCTGATGTGTGTCTGGGCTAAAAGCAGGCTTTTGTTTTTTGTTTCCCTGATCAATCCTGGGGTTATCTTGTTAGGTGTGTGGGAGGTGTGGTCTGGTCTCAGGCTATCTCCTCAGCTGACTTGAGGCAAAGGCAAAGTCAGGGGATGGTAATCCCAGCTTCCCTATTGTCTTCCCTTTTCCCCTGGAGGGCTGGGGCACGCCTAGAAGCTAACCCGTGTTCCCGCCCCTCCTGGGGCTCGTCTCCTGGCTCTGAGGCTTGCCTGGGTCTCAGTGCGAATTTTCTCTGCCCTGGGTCGTCTGTCCCTCCAGATCGCCTCCACCACAGTAGGAAGAATCCCCCTTTGCCACTTTTCCAGCCTCTGGTGTTATGAGACCACCCGCCCCCTTCTGCTGTTCCCGCTGATCCAGGATTAATCTGGGGAAGAATTTTATGGTTCCCTCACGGTCAGGGGGGAGGAGAGAGCACTTACTGATCACTCTGCCATCCCAGTTCCTGGAAGTTCAAGTAGTGACCCACCGAAGTCCGTCTTCAGCCTGAATATTTCAAGGGCTGCTGCGGTGATGTCTGGCACTCAGCGGCTCTCACCGGCTCGGCCTGGCTTATCTCCTGCTCCTCTGGTCTCGCCCGCCACTCTCGGGCTCCTCTGGTCCCCTCCACCCTGCCGCGCCGACCGCGCTGCGCTGTGCGCCGGGGTCTTACCCCCGCGGAACAGATCCCTCCCGTGGACCCTCCAGTCCAGCCTGGGCTCCGAATCCGTCAAAGTCTGTCACCCACTGGATTTTACACCTCCAAAGTCTGGTCAGACTCTCCCCCCAGAGATATCCAGAGGAGTTTTTCCAGGAGCTTAGGTGAGTCGTTGCTTTCACTCCGCCATCTTGTCTCCACCCCCCCATAGATCGATGGGATCATATCTTAAAAAAATGAAATCAAGCAGTGAAAGAGAAATATATTGGGAGGAGATAGGGAAAAATGGAATGGAGCAAATTATCTCTCATAAAAGAGGCAAGGAAAAGAGTTTTTAGTGGAGGAAAAAGGAGGGGAGGTGAGAGAAAACCATGAAGTTTACTCTCATCACATTCCACTAAAGGAAGGAATAAAATGCACACTCATTTGGGTATGAAAACCTATCTTACAATACAGGAAAGTGGGGGAGAAGGGGATAAGCAAGGTAGGGAGGAGAATGGAAAGGAGGGCAATGGGAGGAGGGAGCAATTTGAAGTCAACCCTCTTGGGGAGATTCAGGATCAAAAGAGAGAATAGAAGCAATGGGGGGCAGGATAGCATGGAGGGAAATATAGTTAGTCTCACACAGCCCGAATTATTATGGAAGTCATTGGCAAAACTACACAGATATGGCCTATATTGAATTGCTTGCCTTCCAAAGCGAATGGGTGGGGAGGGAGGAATGAAGAGAAATTAGTACTCAAATTTTTAGGAACAACTGTCGAGTTCTATTCTTGCTACTAGGAAATAAGAAATACAGGTAAAGGGGTATAGAAATTTATCTGGCCCTACAGGACAAAAGAGAAGATAGGGCAGATTGGTGATAGGGGCAATTAGAATGCTCAGTGTTTTGGGGTGTAGGGAGGGGACAAATGGGGAGAAAATTTCAAGCCCAAAGTTTTGTGAAAATGAATGTTAAAAGTTAAATAAATAAATTAAAAAAAATTTTACATCTATATTCATTAGAGAAATTGGTGTATAATTTTCTTTCTCTATTTTGACTATTTTGGGTTTAGGTTTCAAAACATTATATGTATCAGTTTGGGAGGACTCCTTCTTCCCCAATTTTCAAAAATAGTCTACATAGTATTGGAATGAACTGTTCTTGAAATGTTTGATAGAATTCACTTGTAAATACATCTGGCCCTGGAGATTTTTTTCCTAGGCAGTTCACTGATGGCTTGCTCAATGTCTGTTTCTGAGATGGGGTTATTTAAGCATTTACCTTCTTCTTTTGTTATTCTGGGAGATTTGTATTTTTTAAAAAAAACTCGTCCATCTCATTTAGATTGTCGAATTTGGGAGCATAAAGGTGGACAAAATAGTTTATAATTATAGTTTTTATTTCCTCCTCTTTGGAGGGGAGTTCACCCCTTTCATTTTTGATACTAGTAATTTGATTTTCTTCTTTCTTTTTTTTTAGTCAAATTGACCAAAGGATTATCAATTTTATTAGTGTGTTCATTAAACCAACTGTTGATTTCATTCATTGATTCAATAGTTTTCTTAATTTCATATTTATCAATCTCTCCTTTGGTTTTCAGTATTTCTAATTTGGTATTTACTTGGGGATTTTCCATTTGTTATTTTTCTAGGGTTTTCAGCTTCATGCCCAGGTCATTGATCTCCTCTTTCCCTTCTTTTATTTATATGGTCATTCAAAGATATAAACCTTCCTCTAAGAAATGCTTTAGCATTATCCCATAAGATTTGGTAGGCTGTTTCATTATTGTCATTCTCTTGAATGAAGTTGTTGATTGTTTCTACGATTTCTTCTTTAACCCACTTCTTCTTTAGGAGTAGATTATTTAGTTTCCAAATGATTTTTACTTTATGTTTCCCTGGCCTTTTACTACGTATAATTTTTATCGCATTATGGTCTGAGAAGGATGCATTGATTATCTGTACCTTTCCGCACTGGATTGTGAGGTTTTTATGTCCTAGTACATGGTTCAGTTTTGTATATGTGCCATGTACTGCTGAAAAAAAGGTATTTTCTTTTCTATTCCCATTCAGCTTTCTCCAGAGATCTATCATATCTACCTTATCCAGAGTTTTATTTACCTCCTTAACCTCTTTCTTGTTTATTTTGAGGTTAGATTTATCAAGTTTAGAGAGGAGGTGGTTGAGGTCCCCCACTAGTGTAGTTTTACTGTCACTTTCTTCTTTCAACTTCCCCAACTTCTCCTCTAAGACTTTCAATGCTATACCACTTGGAGCATACATGTTTAGTAATTATATTGCTTCATTGTGTATAGTGCCTTTTAGCAGGATATAGTTTCCTTCCTCATCTCTTTTGATTAGATCTATTTCTGCTTTTGCTTTTTCAGAGATTAGGATTGGTACTCTTGCTTTTCTTATATCAGCTGAAGCACAGCATATTCTGCTCCAACCTTTGACCTTTACCCTGTGTGTATCCCCCCGTTTCAAATGTGTTTCTTGTAAACAATACGTTGTTGGATTATGGCTTTTAATCCATTCTACTATCCATCTCCGTTTTTTGAGAGAGTTCATTCTATTGACATTCAAAGTTACTATTACAATCTGTGTATTTCCCTCCATTCTCTTTCCCACCCTTTGTGCTTTTAGCTCTCCCGTCTCCCTTCTCCTCCTCAATAGTTTTCTCTTTTTACCGTCACCTCCTGCAGCCTTCCCTTCCTTCTTTTAGCCCCGCTCCATTTTACTCCCCTTTGCCCTTACTACTTCTTCCCTCTTTTCTATCTTCCTCTCCCGTTTCTTCCCCTTTTCCCTCGTACTGCCTATAGAGCTAGTTAGAATTATATGCTTAAGTTTATTGTTCCCTCTTTGAACCAAATCAAATGAGAGTACCTCTCAAACAATGCTTATCTCCCTCCCCTCTTTCCCTCTGCTATAATTTTATACTTCTTCCTGTGATGGAATTTACCATTTTCTGCTTCCTCCTTTTCACACCTGCTGTTACAATCCCTTAGCATGCTTGAATCATATTTTTAACATGACATCATTTGTTTTATACCCATTCCCTCTGTGTATATCGCTTTTATATTTCATAATAGATGTACAATTCTCAAGATTAACAGATATCATCTTCCCTTTTAGGGAGGTAAATAGTTTGCCCAAATTGAGTAACAAGTTTTCTTTTGTTTTTTTCCTCCCTGTTTACCTTTTTATACTTCTCTGGAGACCTGCATTTGAAGATTGAATTTTCTATTAAATTCTGGCGTTTCTGTCAGGAAGGTCTAGAAATCCCTTACTTCATTGAATGACCATCTCCTTGCCTGAAATATTATACTGAACTTTGCTTGGTAGTTGATCCTTGGTTGTAATCCCAGCTCCTTTGCTTTACAAAATATCGGATTCCAATTCCTTCCATCTTTAATGTGAAAACTGCAAAGTCCTGTGTGATCCTCACTGTAGCTCCTCGGTATTTGAATGGTTTCTTTCTGGCTACCTGTACTATTTTCTCCTTCACTTGGCAGTTCTGGAATTTGGCAATGATATTTCTTGTGGTTTTGAGTTTGCAATTCCTTTTGGGAGGTGAAGGGTGGATTCTTTTGAGGACTATTTTGCCCTGTGGATCCAGCACTTCTGGGCAGTTTTCCTGATGATTTGCTGGAAGATATTGTCCAGAATCTTTTTTTCATCATGTCTTTCTGGCAGACCCATAATTTTTAAATTTTCTTTCCTGGATCCATTTTCCAGGTCAGTAGTTTTTCCAGTTAGATATTTTACATTTTGTTCTATCTTTTCATTCTTTAGATTTTGTTTAAATGATTTTTGCTGTCTCATAGTCATTAGTTTCTACTTGCCCAATTCTAATTTTTATCCAATTGTTTTCTTCAGTTAAATTTTGCAGAAGTATCTGAAGCAGTCTGTCTAAGAACTTAGGTGAGTCATTGCTCTCACTCCACCATCTTGGCTCCTTTCAAACTGTTTTTACATCAACTGTTTTATGAGATATTTCATGGGTTTTTTCCCCCATTTTTAATTCTTTTTATTTCATTCTAATATTTCCTGATGTCTCCTGGAATCATTGTTCTGTAATTGCCTGAACCATTTTTAAGGATATTTTCTTCAGTGAACTTTAATAACTTCTTTTACATTCCGCCTATTCTGCTTTTAAAGAAGTTCATTTATTCACTGAATTTAGGTGACTCTTTTACTGAGCTGTTAATTCTCTTTTCATATTTATTTTGCATCGCTCTTGTTTATTTTCCTCTACCAGGTTTATTTCCTTCTTCTAAGATTTTTATTTAGTGTTCCATGAGCATTTCTTTTTTTCCTTTAAGAGTTTACCTGTAGATGTGTTCACATTTTTATCTTTATATGTCACAGTAAAATTTGATTGTATTTTTTTGTTGTTTTTTCATCATTTTCCAGTCTATTTCTTAGCTTTGTACTTAATGTTAAAGTTGATTTCTGCTCATCTGAGACTGGTGAGGCATTGTCTCATGCTTGATGCTTTTTCACATTTTTGTTTTCAGAGGTAATTCTGGTGATTAGCAAGTTTTCAATGCTTCCAAAGTGAAATGATCAAGAGAGTAGGGGGCAGTGGTCACTGCTTTCTTAGTCTGCATTTTGGTCTTTACCCAGGAATATCTGTTTTCCCCTGCAACTGAAATTGCTATTGATC
Organism: Notamacropus eugenii; assembly: GCF_028372415.1. Taxonomy (NCBI): domain Eukaryota; kingdom Metazoa; phylum Chordata; class Mammalia; order Diprotodontia; family Macropodidae; genus Notamacropus; species Notamacropus eugenii. The sequence continues at coordinate 325,468,092 of NC_092874.1, read as the reverse complement.
TTCGTGGCCATGGATCTGTGACTAGATCCCTAGTCTTCTGCTGCCTTAATCACTAGTGTTTCTCTTAGCTTGAAACTGGGACAATGTTCTCTGCTCTTTTGTGACTGATCTCAAACACTCCTTTCTGCCCCAAAACTGTGACCCACTATGGGCAATAGAGTTGCCAATCAGCACCAGTTGCACCCAGTTCTAGGAAAGGGCCACCTCTAATCACTTTCTTACCTGTGGTTAACCACCTTAATGTCTTTAGGCTGACAACTTCTTATGCTACTACTATTGCTGTGACTGCCTACAAGGCCCAGATCTTGTTATTAAAAACCGCTCTTGTGATGTCTTTTACATAATCTTAGACTAATAACAAGCACACAAAAGCAACTCACCTTGATCAATTTTTTATTCACTCTGGTGCACCAAAATATAATTTGAGGCATTATTTTAAAGTTATTTCTAGGGAAATGTTTGCGAGTTTGACTAGGTTGTTGCCTTTATTCCATCGTTTTGGCTTTGGCCAGACTTGTTTTAGGCAGAAATTTTGCAGGGGTTATTAAATTAATACAATTATTACACTGTAATAATTCCATAGCATTTTACTTTTTATGATAATATTCCTACTTTACTCTTTTTAAATATTAAAATTTAGATTTACGGAAAGAAAAGAAAAAAATGAACTGTAGTAAACTTAAATACAGATTAAGAAAAGGAGAAAAAAAGCTTTGCCATATGCACAGAAGAACATTAGAGGATTCAAAATATGCAACAATAAGTTACCATTTTAAGGAAGTCTGTATAATAAATACTGTACATTAAGTTCCCAGATGTCCATCTTTTCTTTGGTTCCTTATAAGTTTTCTTTAGTTCTCTGCTGTGCTTTGTTCTTTTTTTCCCCTTTCTTCCCCCTCCCCCAAGAAGGCTACAATTAAACTTGAATATATAAACCTATATACACACAAAAAACATATATATACATAAATACATATATATTAACATGTGCATACTTATATACATTCTCTGGTCAGGTTCTTTTTAGTGTTAGAACTGGAGTTTTATAGTCTTTTGATTATTCACTCACAAGCATTCTCTCACTAGTGCTTGTGAGTGAAGAGTTGCAGAGACCTTGATTTCAGTTCTACAGTGGAGAAGATTGATTGTAGTAGCTCATATGTCAGAGAACAGACCTGGAGAGTAGTGAGCATATCTTTCCTTAGATTATACCACCTTAGAAGAATCAAAATGCTACAGGACCTTAATGCTATCACTGAATATACCAGCAACAAAGCTGAAACTTGGGATATTGCTCCTTAAAGCCCAGGAGCAAAGCCTAACCTTACCAAAATTATAAGTCAAGAAACAGACAACAAAATTAACAAACAGTAAAAGAAGAACTTGACCATAGAATGTTACTACAGTGAGAGGGCAAAGCAAGACAAAAAACAATTAAGTCAAAACAGTTACATGAATAACTTCAAAGAAAAAGGTGAATTGGGCAGAAAGCCAAAAAAATGAATTTTTTGATAAGCTCAAAAAAGATTTTTTTTATAATTAAATTTATTTATTTAACTTTTAACATTCATTTTCACAAAATTTTGGGGTTACTAATTTTCTCCCCTTTTATCCCCTCTCCCCCCCGAACACCAAGCATTCTAATTGCCCCTATGACCAATCTGCTCTCTCTTCTATCATCCCTCTCTGCCCTTGTCTCCGTCTTCTCTTTTGTCCTGTAGGGCCAGATAGCTTTCTATACCCCTTTACCTGAATTTCTTATTTCCTAGTGGCAAGAACATTACTCGACAGTTGATCCTAACACTTTGAGTTCCAACTCCTTTACCTCCCTCCCTCTCCACCCCTTCCCTTTGGAAGGCAAGCAATTCAATATAGGCCAAATCTGTGTAGTTTTGCAAATGACTTCCATAATAGTTGTGTTGTATAGGACTAACTATATTTCCCTCCATCCTATCCTGTCCCCCATTACTTCTATTCTCTTTTGATCCTATCCCTCCCCATGAGTGTTGACCTCGAATTGCACTCTCCTCCCGATGCCCTCCCTTCTATCATCGCCCCCATCCTGCTTGTCCCCTTATCCCCCACTTTCCTGTATTGTGAGATAGGTTTTCCTACCAAAATGAGTGTGCATTTTATTCTTTCCTTTAGTGGAATGTGATGAGAGTAGACTTCATGTTTTTTTCTCACCTCCCCTCATTATCCCTCCACTAATGAGTCTTTTGCTTGCCTCTTTTATGAGAGATAATTTGCCCCATTCCATTTCTCCCTTTCTCCTCCCAATATATTTCTCTCTCACTGCTTGATTTCATTTTTTTTTAAGATATGATCCCATCCTCTTCAATTCACTCTGTGCACTCTGTCTCTATGTATGTGTGCTTGTGTGCATGTGTGTGTGTGTGTAATCCCACCCAGTACTCAGATACTGAAATGTTTCAAGAGTTACAAATATTGTCTTTCCATGTAGGAATGTGAACAGTTCAACTTTAGTAAGTCCCTTATGACTTCTCTTTGCTGTTCACCTTTTCATGGTTTTCTTCATTCTTGTGTTTGAAAGTCAACTTTTCTTTTCAGCTCTGGTCTTTTCATCAAGAATGCTTGAAAATCCTCTATTTCATTAAAAGACCATTTTTTCCCCTGAAGTATTATACTCAGTTTTGCTGGGTAGGTGATTCTTGGTTTTAGTCCTAATTCCTTTGACTTCTGGAATATCATATTACATGCCCTTCAATCCCTTAATGTAGAGGCTGCTAGATGTTGTGTTATCCTGATTGTATTTCCACAATATTTGAATTGTTTCTTTCTAGCTGCTTGAAATATTTTCTCCTTGACCTGGGAACTCTGGAATTTGGCCACAATGTTCCTAGGAGTTTCTCTTTTTGGATCTCTTTCAAGCGGTGTTCTGTGGATTCCTTGAAGACTTATTTTGCCCATTAGTTCTAGAATCTCAGGGCAGTTTTCCTTGATAATTTCATGAAAGATGATGTCTAGGCTCTTCTTTTGATCATGTCTTTCAGGTAGTCCCATAATTTTTAAATTGTCTCTCCTGGATCTATTTTCCAGGTCAGTTGTTTTTCCAATGAGATATTTCAAATTAACTTCCATTTTTCCATTCTTCTCTCTTTGTTCTGTGATTTCTTGGTTTTGCATAAAGTCCTTAGCCTCCATCTGTGCCATTCTAATTTTGAAAGAACCATTTTCTTCAGTGAGCTTTTGAATCTCCTTTTCCATTTGGCTAATGCTGCTTTTGAAAGCATTCTTCTCCTCATTGGCTTTTTGAACCTCTTTTGCCAATTGAGTTAGGCTAGTTTTCAAGGTGTTATTTTCTTCAACATTTTTTTGGGTCTCCTTTAGCAGGGAGCTGATCTGCTGTTCATGCTTTGACTTCATGTCTCTCATTTCTCTTCCCAGCTTTTCCTTTACCTCTCTAACTTGATTTTCAAAATTCTTTTTGAGCTCTTCCATGGCCTGAGCCCATTGAGTGTGCTGGGACACAGAAGCCTTGATTTCTGTGTCTTTGCCTGATGGTAAGCATTGTTCTTCCTCATCAGAAAGGAAGGGAGGAAATGCCTGTTCACCAAGAAAGTAACCTTCTATAGTCTTATTTCTTTTCCCTTTTCTGACCAAAAGATTTTAACATTCAAAAAAAAGGTAGAAAAATTGGAAAAAATAAGTGAAAAATGATGCAAGAAAATCATGAAAAGCCAGCGAACAAATTAGTAAAGAAGGTACAAAATATAATTAATAAAATAAGAATTTAAAAAACACAAAATGCAGACCATCCTCAAGCAACAACAGAGATATTATGAAGAGAAGGAGCGACTAATGGACGTCATGGCCAAGGAGATGCTCATTAAGAAGTCCACGCCCAAGGACCAGATCAGCTCGGACCACTGCACTTGGGCTATGCCGAACAGGCATATGAAAGTCAGTGGAAATCTGAGAGATTTGTATGATTACAAGAGTGAGTTAAGAAAGGAGGAACTCAGTGCTATTTCAGGACCAAATGAATTTGCAGAATTTCATAATGGAGTCAAACAGATAAAAGGATTCCACTGGAAGCACCCAAATGAGATTTGCGTGCCAGTGTCAGTGGAATGTGAGGAGCTCCTGAAAGCCAGAGAAAATCCTAGTAAAGAGGCACAAAACTTGGTGGAGTTCCCAGATCAAGAAGGATATGATTGTTACCTGTATCTTCATGCCTGCTACCTTAAGTACACTAGCTTAAAAGCATTTGAGAACCTGGATCATATCACATATCTGCCTATCTTTGATGAGTTATTTGATATTCCCAAGGAAAGGAAGAATGCAGAGTGCAAGAGTTACCTGGAGATTCTGCTTAAGTACCGCCAAGACTACACAGGCAGGGTGAAGCCCTGGCAAGACCAGAATGAACTGTTTGGGAAGATTCAGAATGAATTTGAGAAGAAGTGAGACAATAGTACCTTCCCAGGTTGGCCAAAAGAGACAAGCAGTGCACTGACCCATGCTGGAGCCCATCTTGATTTCTCTGCATTTTCCTCCTGGGAGGAGTTGGCCTCCTTGGGTCTTAACAGACTGAAATCTGCCCTTTTGGCTTTAGGAATGAAATGTGGTGGTACACTGGAAGAACAAGACCAGACGCTGTTCAGCACTAAGGGGAAATCTCTGGAATCACTTGACTCCTCTCTGTTTGCCAAGAATCACAAATCAAAGGAAACCAAGAGGGACACCGAGAGGAATAAAGACATTGCTTTCCTTGAAACTCAGATCTATAAATATGTAGAAATTCTTGGGGAACAGCAGCATCTCACTCATGAAAATGTGCAGCACAAACAGGCACAGACAGGAGAAGAAAGAGAGGAGGGAGACAAGGAGCAAATAAGTGAGAGTGAAAGTGAAGACGAAGAGAATGAGATTATCTACAATCCCAAAAACCTGCCCATGGTTGGGGATGGCAAACCCATTCCCTACTAGTTGTATGAGCTGCATGGCTTATAACTGTAACTGTAACTACAAAATATAACTATAACCGTGAGATCTGTGGCAACTATACCTACCAAGGACCCAAGGCCTTCCAGTGACATTTTGCAGAGTGGCATCATGCTCATCGTATGAGATGCTTGGGAATTCCAAATACAGCTCACTTTGCTAATGTGACCCAGATTGAAGTTGTTGTCTCTTTGTGGGCCAAACTGAAACTGCAGAAGGCTTCTGAACGGTGGCAGTCTGACACTGAGGAGGAGTATGAGGATTCCAGTGGAAATGTGAATAAGAAAACATATGAGGACTTGAAAAGCCAGGGACTACTCTAGTGTCTCAAAGCCAACTCTGTGACTTGTTTGAGCATCCTAGGATTTGGCATTTTTTTATTCTACACAGGCACATGTTCCCAAACACTGCTTCATGTTCTAACATTCTAGCATGTGTCTTGTGAAGATAAGAATTGTAGACATAGTGAAGATTTGAAATATATTTAAATTTTTGTTCTATATTTAAAAACGTTCTAAAAAAACACAAAAAAGCTGGCCTTGACTTGAATTTGACTTGTCATAATGTCTTATAGGGAAGCCAGCTCTTCAGGCCATTAGTTGTTGTCACTTTGCTGCCCAGACTAGGCCAGAGATTGAAAAGAAGAAAGAACGCTATCGGAATGTCAGAAATGAGCAGACTTCTCTATTGTTTATGTGAAGCCCACACAGCTGCCTCAGTGCCCCTCCTCATGGAGTCACCAAGCAGCACTGCTCTCTCTGTCTCCTGCCCCTTTTCGCTGACGGACCTCTGCCTGATGGTGCCTGCTTTGTTGTTGGAGTGCCAGCGGCAGCTTTCCCTTCAGTTCTCCAAGTACAGGAGGAGCCAGAGGTCTTTAAATCTACGTTTTCAATGTCCTGCTTATCTCCACATTCAGTGAGTCAGTCTGGATTTAAAGTTTCTCTGTGTGCTGGGTCTGGGAGATACAGGTACAAAAAGTGAAATGTTAGACATTCTTGACGTAGGTCTAAATTCTATTCTGGCTTCCCAGATGCTTTCTTCCTTATTTTCATTGTGCAACTTTTTTTCCTCAAGGAACACTTCATTCTACGATGACTCAGAGAGGAGAGGTGTTCCTCCAGCCTCTGCCCTTTATCTAGGAGTGTGGCCAGGCTACACTTTGAGGACAATTTGTGGTTCCTTGCCCATGACAGACAAACATGTCTTCTTTTTCAGGACATGGAAATATTTTCTTTACCTTCCATTCGTGTTGGAAGTAAGATCTGTAATCTCCAATCCTCCCTCACTCTCACTGGAAGGTACCGCATTGATAATCTTGAAAGACAGGCTGCTGTGTTAAACTACCAATTGACCTTGCCTGCTCATCTTCCTAGAGGCTGTTCAGCAAAGCTTTATAAGAGTCTTCTTATCTTTCCTTCCAAGATGAGGCTAACTTGCTCTCCTTGCTTTGGTTCAGCTCCTAACATGATAACCTTGGATACAGTAGGCATGTAACAAATGTGTCTTGAATTGTCTAGTTCGGTTAGAGCTGCTACCAGTCAAGCCTCTTTCCCATGATACCACATTAGTGCTCAGCCCTGAGACGCTGTCCATGGGAATTTAAAAAAAATAAAAATAAAAGCACAATCGGTCAAATGGAAAAGAGGTATAAATACTTACTGAAGAAAATAATTGGTACAAAATTAAAGGTGGTCATGTGGAATCTAATGATTCCAGGAGGCATCAAGAAACAATAAAATAAATTCAAAACAATGGAAATCTGATATGGGAAAAAACTGACCTGGAATATGAATTGAAAAGTGATAATTTAATTATTGCACTACTTGAAAATAACAACAATAATAAAAAGAGCCTAGACATCATGTTTTAAGAAATTATAAGTAAAACTTCTGTCATAGTTTAGAAGCAAAAAGCAAAGTAGAAACTACAAGGTTCCACTGATCACCTCCTGAAAGAGATCCCCAAAAGAAAGCTCCTAGGAATATTAAAACCAAACTTCAAAGGTTTCGCCTGTAGCAGAAAATATTGCAAGCAGCCAGAAAGAAATAATTCAGATATCATGGAATGACAGTAAAGATAACACAAGATTTAAGGCTTTCTTAACTAAAGGGTCAAAAGGCTTGGCATATGACAGAAGATAGGATTTAGGATCACCTACCCAAAAAAACTGAATCTATTCTTTTAGAGTAAAAAAGAAGGATAATTAAACAGAGGACTTTTGAACATTCTTGAAGAAAAGAGCAGAGCTCAATTAACAAGACCTTTACATGCAGTCAGTTTTGTTTCAAATGGTTGTAGAGAAATCAAACTAGATTTTTAAAAAATCAGCAAAATTTGCTTGTTTCTTAGGCTGAGACCCAAAAAGCCAATCTTAATACAATCTTAATCAGTTCCATGCAGATAGCAATAATAAGAGTTAGCATTTGATACATTTTTTTTATTTTGTGAGGCACTTTACATATTTGAAGCACTCTACATTTTTACTCATTTGATCCTCAAAACAATCCTTTACAGTGGTTTTATTATCATCCCCGTTTTGTAATAAGGAAACTGAGTCTAAGTGAGGTTAAGTAATTTGCCCCAAATCACACAGTATTTAAGTATTTGAAGCAGGATTTGAATACACACCGTGTCCAGGACATAACCCAAACACTACCCACTTCACTATTTAACTGTCTTGCATCTATTGAATGAGTCTAACTCAATTATTCATTATAATAGTTACCAATAGTGATTTACTATACAATCAAGCAATTTTCCAAATGAAAGTGAAATGCAATCATTCTAAACAAAGTTTACTCACTTTTCCCATTAGTTTATAAGAGACTTCCAACTCCTTTTATTTTTTTCTATCTGTCTTGATTATTTGATGATTGTAAACGTTGTAAGAAACGGAATTTTTAAAAAAGAAAAAAATGCATTTTAAATGGAAAACTTTAAAAATATTTGTTGAACCACAAATTGAGATAATTAGAAACACAGAAAGCATTAAAGGTTTTCTATCACCAAGTACCATGTTAGATACAAGATACAGAAAGGAAACCTGAAAGCAACCTTAACTTCATGGAGTTTACATTAATGTAAGAAAGGAGAAAGTGAATATTATTTTTAGTTTTTTGAATCACTAAATAATTTACGTTGTGGGTCAAGTGAAGAATAAAAAAAAGTCCATCCTTGGTGTGAGAAGACTGACAAATTAACAATGAAGAACTGGGGAAGGGAAGGATATGCAAATCTCTGTGGCTGAAAAAAAAGGAACTGGACCTATCAGAATACGAGGACAAATAATAACATATAGGTAGCCTATGTACTTGATTAGTATCCACATTGGAAGGTCTCCAGTATCAGATAGACCTCTCCAGAGACACAGAGGTTGAAAAAAGAGACGTGTTGTAATCTAAACTTCTGGATGTAACATTTGTGTCAGTGAAATCATAAATCCAGAGAAGGAATTTCTGAAAATGTTACCTGTCCCAGGGTCACAAAAAAACTAACTTTATTGTCATTAAAAATTACTAACTATTGTATTGAAGGGAAGTTTCAGTCTTTTCTATTATCTTCTTTATTCTTTCCACTCCAAGAATTTTAAATTGTTTTCTTATAAAAGGTTGCTTACTATTAAGTTTCCCTCCCCCACCTTGTGTTTGACTGTTTTTTTTTTCAGTGCTTTCCATACCATTATGGCTGTGAAACTACCACTGAAGACGTGTAATTAATTTTCTTTATTGCCAGATATAGTTTTCATTTTGAAGTAGAGCTTTAGATTTATTTGGATGTTTTGACTTTATGACCCTATTAGTTTAATGTTTCAAATTATATATTTATGAATAACAAATCTTTTAGTCTCCTTTCTAAATCCATCAATTTTCTGTAAATATAATTATTAGTCATTGCATGTATATTAATCACTCAGAAGTAACATATGATGCATTATGACTACCACAGTCACTAGTAGAAATCTCAAAGTATTGACTTAGCAAACTCATATAGAAGACTTCTAATCAGCTTTCTTTAGTTAACTTGATCTGACAAAATTCTGCTTAGGGTATTACAAATGAAACAGATATCTGTTTCACAAGGTTGAAGTGACCATGACAATGTTTTCACAAATATGTTCATTTTCATATGTGATATCACGTATATAAAAGAAATTTTTCCTTTTGATGTGAACACATACACAGAGCTTGGTTTACCATTGAAAATATATTCCCTCATATCCCATGGTAATTAAAGACACCAATATAATATTACCAATTATTAATGCTGATTTCAACATGGAAAGAAATGACAAATGGGAGCTTTTTTAAAGAATGTAACAAATGAAATTAAATATTTATAAAGCTGACAGCGTATTTCCTTTTAGGTCATGGTATAAAAAATTCCATTGGAAGGATACTACTCCTTCCTCATTAACCCTGGTAACAAATGCAAGATGGAGATAGAAGTGGAATTTCTGGAAAAGACAGGTAGCAGTAAATATTACTACTTTAAAAGTATGTAATTGATAATAGAGTATATTTTAAGTAATACTGATTGAAAGTAGATGTATTTGATATAATGTGTACATCACTTGACACTAGTTATATAAAGAATAGCTATTGACCAATTCACTTAAGTCCCATTGAAATATTAAAAGGGGAAAAAAAAACTAAATCTCAACATCAAATATTTATTAAGCACTATATGTACATCTCTGCATTAGGTACTAGTGCTCAAAAATGTTTAGATAGGGTGTGATCACTGTTTTCTTAAAAGATGTTTGTTTATGTGCCACATGAACACAAAGAAAACAATTCATAACATTACATATTTAGTGAAGTAGGAAAGTACAAACAATGCAAAATGGAGTCAAAGGGGAAAAGGTCGTTACTGATAAGGAGAGGAGGGACAGCTTTATGGAAGAGGGGTCATTTGAAATGGTCTTTCAAATATATGTGGAAATTTAATAGGCAGAGAGGTAGAGAGGAAAAAGAATCATCATGTTCTAGAGAATTCCAAGTACACATGTATCATCAAATAAATGAAATCATTACTTAAGAGATTGAAATGTGGTAACAAAGTCAGATATTCTTGCATCTACTCCACTGATCCAGAATATGCTCAAGAATTATTTGTCTGAGCCTTTGATACTCATTACCATAGAGTCAATTAAAGAACTCAGTTATTATTATGAAGGCAAAAATGAAATCTGAGAGAAAAAATCTACTTGATGAAAGTGGGATATTGAGAAAAAAATCATGTCAATCAATATAGAGAGAAATGGATAATCTAAACAGAAAGGCACAAATTTATTCTGCAAGAGATATGCATTTGGTAGATCCTTTTCTTCACAACTATTCTAGTTCATTGTAGCTATTTTGTAATACAAGTAGGTTCCAGTTTCATTCAAGAAGATGTTTTTATCAACTTGTCATATGCCAGACATAGCACTAAGAAATTGTTGACTAAAGAATAAGTAAAAAAATCTTACACATTTTTGTGGTTAAATAATATGCACACAGACACATGATTAAATATACATGAATTAATTTCAATGAAGAAAGTTTCCTTAACTGGAAACAGTATATGTATTTGTTTTGCTAACTATTTTAATGCATTGGAGATCTTCCTCACCTATTTAATGGTCCTACCATTTAAGGGAAGTTTTATTAGGGAGGATTTGAGGGAAGGACCAAACCTTTTTTTTTCTTTTCTTTTTTTTTTTTAATGAGGCTCTGGCTATTGTGATGACCTCTTGCTCTAAAAAAGGTATAAATACTCTGCCTTGAGGTATTACTTTGGAGTTTAGCTTTTATAAGAAGGTGTGAGAGGCAGATGAGGACTCTGGAAAGCCACTTTATAGAACCCCTGCTATGAAAACCCAGATGTCAGTGCTTCCCTTTCTGATAACTATGGTCAGACAGTAGGATTGCCTGTTGAATTCACGCAGAGGAAGTCATGCTCGTTGATCTTTGATTTCTGCACATTTTCTTTGGAGTTCAAGGTGCTGATTCCCCTTCGCTCTGTGAACGATATATGTGCTTGGTTAAAGGAATGATACAGGAGCTTGATTAAAGTGATTGTTAACCTCTTGAAAGTGGCTTTCCTTTTAGTAATGCAATCTAAGAACCTGTGATGGCAGGCCCCTCTGTGTATGTTGAGGTGCTTACTGTTATTGTTCCCCACCCCTGAACTAGAAACTGTGACCTGTAACCAAAGTAACTCAAGAGGAAGAGAGGGGTGAGCATTGTTTATATAATTATATATAGTTTTGATTTCTTCATAAAAAAAAACTACATATTCATATCCCTTGACCATTTATCAATTGGGGTGTGACTTAAATTCTTATAGATTTGACAAAGTTCTTCACATATTGAAGATATGAGGCCTTTAAGAAATTGCCCATGGGTGTAGAGACAAGGGGCAGAGCCAAGATGGTGGAGTGAAAGCAGCAACTCTCCTAAGCTCTTAGACAAACTCCTTCAGGTACCTCTAAAAAGAGAATCTGACCAAATTTTGGAGGTGCAGAATTCAATAGGAGACAGACTGTGGCTGATTCACAGCCCAGGACAGACTGGAAGGTTGACGGGAAGGATCTGTTCTGTGGGAGTGAGCCCACAGCGCACAGTGCAGTGCATCCAGTGCAGCAGAGCAGGAGGGCCCTGGGGAGACCTGAGACAGCAGCAGGAGGAACCAACTGAGTGGCAGCCCAGGGTGAGAGACCAGCAGAGACAAGCAAGTGACAGTAACTGAGCACCAAATATCAGCCACAGCAGCTCCTGAGACTTTTAGCCTGCAGATTAAACCTCTGCAAGTCACCTACTTGAACATCCAGGAACCAGGATGGTGGAGTAATCAATAAATGCTTTCTCCTCCCCCCTTGATAACCTCAAGAGAATCATAAAGTATTTCCACATTCTGGATCAGTGGGAACAGCAGAAGGGGCAAATAGTCTCATAACACCTGAGGCTAGGATAAAAGCTAAGGGAGATTCCTCTTACTGTGGCAGAGGCAAACCAGAAAGAGAGGGACCCCAGGGTGGTAGAAACTTGCACTAAGACCCAGGTGAGCCTCAGCACTAGGAGAGGAGCCCTAAGAAGGTTGAAAACTATCACCAGGATCTAGCCATTCATCAGCACTCCAGGGGAAAGGGGAAGAAAATAGGGCAGCAGGGATCATAACGCCTTGATCTTGCCTTTGCCTCAGTTCAGCTGAGGAGATCTCCTGTGACCAGTAACTGTGACCACACTTAACAAGCTAACTCCAGGGATGATCAGGGAAACACACACAAAAAAGATAAAAAAGACACTTGCTCTTAGCTTTATCACATAAGTCAGTTCAGCACCAAGTTCTGCAGCTTCTAACTGAAAGAACCAGAAGCCACAACACAAAATCAACATCATGAATAAGAAAAAGCAAAACAAGCATGAAAAATCCATAGAATCTTTCCATGGGGACAAGGACCAAAACAAAAATACCAAAGAGGTCATTAGTGAGACTATATTTCCACCTGAAACTTAAGAAGGAACTATGAAATGCTCCCATGCACAAACAGCTCTCCTGGAACAGCTGAAGAAGGAAATACAAGAAAAACTGGCCAATGAGTTTAAAAGTATGAAAAGAGAATTAACTGATGAGAACATCTCTTTAGAAAGGAAAACTGAACAAATGGAAAAGGAAGAACAACACCTAATTGGGAAAATTGGACAAATCGAAAAGGAAGTACAAAAATTAACTGAAGAAAACAACTCCTTAAAAGGAACAACTGGACAGATGGAAAATGAGATGCAAAATTTAACTGAAGAAAACAAATTCATAAAAATAAGAACTGTGCAGGTAGAAATTAATGACTCTATGAGACAGGAAGAATCAGTTAAACAAAATCTAAAGAATGAAAAGATGGGAAAAAATGTAAAATATCTTATTGGAAAAACAACAGACCTGGAAAATAGATCCAGGAGAGAAAATTTAAGGACTGCGGGCCTGCCAGAAAGCCATGATGTAAAAAAGAGTCTGGACAATATCTTCCAGGAAATCATCAAAGAAAACTGGCCAGAAGTGCTAGATCTACAGGGCAAAATAGTCATTAAAAGAATCCACCCTTCACCTCCCGAAGGGATATCAAACTCAAAACCACAAGAAATATTGCTGCCAAATTCTAGAACTATCAAATGAAGAAGGATACATGACAGGTAGCCAGAAAGAAATCGTTCATATATCAACGAGCTAGAATCAGGATCACACAGGACCTTGCAGCTTCTACATTAAAAGATCAAAGGAACTGGAATCTGATACTTCATAAGGCAAAGGAGATGGGCCTACAACCAAGAATGAACTACCAAGCAAAGTTCAGAATAACATTTCAGGCAAGGAGATGATCATTCAATGAAGTGAGGGATTTCCAGACCTTCCTAACAAAAACGCCAGAACATAATAGAAAATTCAGTCTTCAAATGCAGGTCTCAAGAGAGGCATAAAAAGGTAAAAGGGGGGGGGAGGGGGCAAAAAGTTTGTTCCTCAATTCAGGCAAATCGTTTACCTCCCTATAAGGGAAGATGATACCTGTTAATATTGAAAATTGTATATCTATTATGAAATAAAAAAGGGATATACATAGAGGGAATGTGTATAAAGTAAATGATGTCATGTTAAAATATTATTTAAGCATGTGAAAGGATTGTAACAAGAGGTGTGAAAAAGAAGAAGCAGAAAATGGTAAATTACATCACAGGAGGAAGTACAAAATTACAGTAGAGAAAAGAGGGGAGGGAGATGAGCATTGAGAGGTACTCTCATCTGATTTGGTTGAAGGAGGGAACAACACACTTAAGTATATAATTCCAAGTAGCTCTCCAGGTAGTAGGAGGAGAAGGATGAAGAAAAGGGAAGGGAAGCTAAAAGAGAGGGAAGAAGCAGTAAGGGCAAAGGGGAGTAAAATGAAGGGGGGCTAAAAGAAGGAAGGGAAGGCTGCAGGAGGTGGTGGCGAAAAGGGAAAACCATTGAGGAGCAGAAGGGAGACATGAGAGCTAAAAGCACAAATGGTTGGAAAGAAGATGGAGGAAAACACACAGATTATAATCATAACTGTGAGTGTGAAAGGAATGAACTCTTCCATGAAACCGAGAAGGATAGTAGAATGCATTAAAACCCATAATCCAACAGCATATTGCTTACAAGAAATATATTTAAAACGGGGATATACACACAGGGTAAATGTCAAAGGATGGACCACAAAATATTTTGCTTCACCTGATGTAAGAAAAGCAGGAGTAGCAATCCTAGTCTCTGATAAAGCAAAAGCTGAAATAGATCTAATCAAAAGAGATAGGGAAGAAAACTACATCCTGCTAAAAGGTACCATAGACAATGAAGGAATATCATTACTAAACATGTATGCTCCAAGTGGTATAGCAAACAAATTTTTAGAGGAGAGTTTGCGGGACCTGAAAGAAGAAGCTGACAGCAAAACTATACTAGTGGGGGACCTCAACCACACTCTCTCTGAACTTGATAAATCTAACCTCAAAATAAATAATAAAGAGGTTATGTAGGTAAATGAAACTCTGGATAAGGTAGATATGATAGATCTCTGGAGAAAACTGAATGGGAATAGAAAAGAATATACCTTTTTAAAGCAGTAAATGGCACATATACAAAAATCAACCATGTACTTAGATATAAAAACCTCACACTCCAGTGCGGAAAGGCAGAGATAATCAATGCATCCTTCCCAGATCCTAATGCAATAAAAATTACATGTAATAAAAGGTCATGGAGAGATAAACCAAAAATCATTTGTAAACTAAATAATCCAATCCTAAAGAAGGAGTGGGTTAAAGAAGAAATCACAGAAACAATCAATAACTTCAATCAAGAGAATGACAATAATGAGACAACCTACCAAATCTTGTGGGATACTGCAAAAGCAGTACTTAGGGGAAGTTTTATATCTTTGAATGCCTAAATAAATATAATAGAGAAAGAGAATATCAATGACCTGGGCATACAGCTGAAAAACCTAAAAAAAGAACAAATTGAAAACCCTCAAGTAAATACCAAATTAGAAATACTGAAAACCAAAGGAGAGATTAATAAAAATGAAATTAAGAAAACTATTAAATTAATAAATAAAACCAATAGTTGGTTTTATGAAAAAAAGTAATAATATTGATATATCATCGGCCAATCTGATTTAAAAAAAGAAAGAAGAAAATCAAATTAGCAATATCTAAAATGAAAGAGGTGAACTCACCTCCAACGAGGAAGAAATTCAAACTATAATTACAAATTCTCTTCCAAATTTTATGCCCATAAATTATGCAGTCCAAATAAGATGGATGAGTATGTTAAAAAATATAAATTGCCCAGATTAACAAAAGAGGAAGTTGAATAATTACACAACCCCATTTCATAAAAAGAAATTGAACAAGCCATCAATGAACTCCTTAGGAAAAAATCTCCAGGACCAGATGTATTTACAAGTGAAATCTATCAAACATTTAAAGAACACTAAATTCCAACACTATATAGACTATTTTTGAAACCTGAGGAAGAAGGAGTCCTCCCAAATTCTTTTTATGAAACAAATATAACTTTGATACCTAAGCCAGGAAGACACAAAATAGAGAAAGACAATTATACACAAATTTCTCTAATGAATATAGATGCAAACATTTTAAATAAGATTTTAGGAAAACGAATACAGTATCTTATCACGAGAATAACACATTATGATCAGGTAGGATTCATACCAGGGATGCAGGGCTCCTTCAGTATTACGAAAACTATCAGTATTATCGATCACATCAACAACAACACCAACAAAAACATACGATTACCTCAGAAGATGGAGGAAAAGCTTTCGACAAACTAAAACACCCATTCCTATTGAAAACATTGGAGAACGTAGGAATAAAGAGAATTTTCCTTAAAATAATAAGCAGTATCTACCTAAAACTTTCAGCAAGCATTATATAAAATGGAGTTAAGCTAGATGCTTTTCCAATAAGATCAGGGGTGAAACAAAGATGCCCATTATCACCACTATTATTCAAGATGGTACTAGAAATGTTAGCTGTAGCAACTAGACAAGAAAAAGAAATTGAAAGAATAAGAATAGGCAAATAAGAAACGAAGGTATCACTTTTTGCAAAAGATATGTTGATATACTGAGAGAATCCCAGAAATTCAAGTAAAAAACTACTTGAAGTAATCAACAACTTTGGCAAAGTTGCAGGTTACAAAATAAACTGGCATAAATCTTCTGCATTCCTATGTATTAATAACAAAGTCCAACAACAAGAGATACAAAGAGAAATCTCATTTAATGCTATGGTAGACAATATAAAATATTTGGGAATTTACCTGCCAAAACAAAGCCAGGGACCATATGAACACAATTACAAGACACTTTTTGCACAAATGAAGTCAGATCTAAGTAAGTGGAAAAACATCAGTTGCTCATGGGTAGGCCGAGCCAATATAATAAAAATGACAATTCTACCTAAATTAATTTACTTATTTGGTGCCATGCCAATTAAACTGTCAGATAATTATTTTCTAGAGCTGGATAAAATAATAGAACAATTCATCTGGAAGAACAAAAGGTCTAGAATATCAAAGGGACGAATGAAAAGAAATTCTAGGGAAGGTGGTCTAGCACTACCAGATCTCAAATTGTATTATAAAGCAGCTGTTATCAAAACCACTTGGTACTGGCTAAGAAACAGAAGGATAGACAAGTGCAATATGCTAGGTACTCAAGACACGGTAGTCAAGGAATATAGCAATCTCCTCTTTCATAAACTCAAGGACCCAAGCTTCTGGAATAAGAACTCACTGTTTGACAAAAATTTCTGGGATAAATGGATAACAGTGTGGCGGAGTCTAGGCATACACCTTTGCCTAACACCCTACTGAAGAATAAATTCCAAATGGGTACACAATCGAGATATAATGATTGACACCATGGACAAACTGGAGGATCAAGGGATGGTGTATTTATCAGATTTATGGAGAAGGGAAGAATTTTTGATTAAAAAAGAGATATAAAGCATTATGAAGTGCAAGATGGATAATTTTGACTACATTAAATCGAAAAATTTTTGCACAACCAAACCCAATGCAACCAAAATTCGGAGGGATGTAGTAAATTGGGAAAGAATTTTTACAGCTAATCTCGGGGATAAAGATCTCATTTTTAGAATATATAGAGAACTGAGTGAAATGTACAACAGTACAACTCATTCCCCAATTGATCAATGGTGAAAGGATATGAACAAGCAATTTTCAGAGTAAGAAATTAAAGACATCTATAATCATATGAAAAAATGCTCTAAATCACTTTTGATTAGCGAGGTGCAAATCAAAACAACTCTGAAATACCACATCAAACCTATTAGACTGGCAAACATGACAGAACAGGGAAATGATAAACGTTGGAGAGGATGTGGGAGAATTGGAACACTAACTCATTGTTGGTGGAGCTGTGAGCTCATCCAACCATTCTGGAGAGCAGGTTGCAACTATGCCCAAAGGGCTACAAAAATGTGCATACCTTTTGACCCAACAATATCGCTTCTAGGACTGTATCCCCAAGAAATCATAAAAATGGGAAAGGGACCCATATGTGCAAAAATATTTATAGCAGCACTCTTTGTAATGGTCAAAAACTGGAAATCAAGGGGATGCCCATCATCTGGGGAATGGCTGAATAAATTATGGTATATGAATGTAACGGAATACTATTGCGCCATAAGAAATGATGAATAAGAAGACTTCAGAGAGGCCTTATAAGATCTGATGCTGAGTGAAAGGAGCAGATCCAAGAGAACTTTGTGCATAGCAACGACCATAGTGTGCGAGATTTTTTTCTGGTAGACTTGGATCTTTATAGCAATGCAAGGACATAAAAAAAAAAAATTCCCAATGGTCTTCCAAGGCAAAATGCCTTCCAAATTCAGAGAAAGAACTATGGAATTCAATCGCAGAATGTAGCAGATCAGTGTGTGTGTGTGTGTGTGTGTATGTGTGTGTGTGTGTGTGTGTATTATGTTTTGGTTTGTTATATGATTTCTTCCATTTATTATAGTTCTTCTAAGCAGCATGGCTATAATGAAAATGTATTCAATTGAAATGTATGTGTAGATCCTATATAGAATTGTATGTCGTCTTGGGAAGGGGAGGTGGTCGCTGGTAGGTAGGGGTAAAATATAAGTTTTATGGTAGTAATTGTAGAACATTAAAAATAATAAAATGAATATATTTTTTAAAAAAGTGTAGAGACATAAAAAAGAAACTCTCCTTTATTCTTTTCCCCTGATTTTCTGATTTCCTACTGATCTTAACTATATTTGTTTTGTATGTAAAATAAAATAAAATCCATTTTTAATCAAATGTATTAAAAGTTATGAATTTTTCCTCTCATACTGTTCTTTATCTCTTGTTTACTCATAAACTTTTTGCCTATCCATATGTCTTATGGGTAATACGTTCCATGTTCTTTGAATTTCCTAATAATAGTTTTCTTTATACCTAAGTTCTGTCTCCATTTTGATTTTATCTTGCTAAATCGTGACCTGGTACTGTATTTCAGTGAAATGGAAATGTGTGAATTCATTTGGAATATTATTTGATACAATGTAAGTACACATTGATTTATGCCCTATTTCTTCCAGAATGTTTTTCAGCTTTCCCATAAATTTTTGCCATATACTGAATTCTTATCCCCAAAACTTGTCTTTGCACTTGTCAAGCACAAGGTTGCTATGATCATTTACTGCTTTAAATTGTGTGTTTATTCTATTCCACTGATTTACATATCTATTTCTTAGCTACTACTACATAGTTTTGATAACCACTGTCCTATAATGTAGTTTAAGCTCTCATAATGTTAAATCTCATTCTTTACACTTTTTGTTAGTTCCTTTGAAATTATTGACCTTCTCTTCAGCCCCATTCTTGAATTCCTGGGTCATCTTCAGTAGGTGAAGACCAGATTTCTTCCTCAGCCTCCTGCAGCAGGGCAACTCCACTACCACCATGGCTCAGTACAAAGGCTGGGTCAGTGAGACTGGATGCACCATGCATCTCATAAAGAAGTGAGAGAAGCAGTCAGAGCAAATGGAGTAGAGGTATCAGAAGATTACTGAGGATAACATTATAAAGTCAAACACTGACAAGAAATTCTCAGCTCATTATGACTCAGTAGAGGATGAGCTTAAGTCCAATAGTGTGGGTCTTTTAACCCTGAATGACATGAAGGCCAAGCAGGATGAGTTGGTGAAAGAGGGGGAAAAGTAGCTGGCTAAAAAAGAGCAACCTAAAGAACACCAGATAAAGCTAGAGAAACTTTGAGTAAATGAACACAAGAAGGAAGAGAAGCAGAAAATCTATCCTTTACCTTGGATAAGGTAAAGCTTATCCTTTACCTTGGATGAGGAATAGAAACCTGAGGGAGAAGAAGAGGAAGGTATGGATGAGGAAAATCTAGAATGGGAAGGTAATGTAGACATGAACAAGAACAGATGTGGTTGCTACCTTCAGACAGTTAGCAGTCTAACTGGAAGAAAGATCCCTTCAAAGAAGAGAAAATTAGGGAAGAACTCAGATGTGAACACAAGCTTTCCTCCGGACCATGACTGAGAGGAAGAGGGAAAAAGGCTCTGAGAGGAACTTTGGTAGGAAAGGGAGGTCAAGAAGGAGAAGGTTAAGAATGAAGGAAGTGTATTCACGTTTAGTTACTAGGATGACTCGAGACACCAAAGGACAATAAAAATGAAGAAGGGGAATACTATGCAACAGTTCTTGCAGAATGCCTTGGAGATCCTGTGGAAACATTTCATTGAACTGAGGTTGGCAGGAGTGAAGCAGCTCAAGTACATCAAGGAGGATTTGATTATACCTCATCATCACAGCTTCTATGATTTCATTATCACCAAATCCAGAAAGAAGAATGATCCACTCTTTAACTGATGTCCATGATGATATTCAGATGCTCTTTGATGAAAATAGAGAAGGATGAGTCACATGCAGGAAAAGTGGTGCTAAGGAGTTGGTAGAAGAACAAACATGCTTTCCCAGCCAGCTACTGGGAGCCCCATGACCCAGAGAAAAGTGAGACAAGTACAAGATCTGCTTAGCACCTGTAAAAGACAGTATGTGATCTTTGTCACCTCACCTCTCCTCCATTCCCATCTATCTACCCACCTACTCTTTCTCATTTGTTAAGCCTGACAGAGAAAGTTAGCAGCTGCCTTTAGATATCCTTTCTTTGCCCTCACTCCACCTAACCTTTCTTCCCTCCCTTACCTTGGGCCCCCTGGGTCCACACATCCAACTAAGAAGCAGAACTTGGAACTAGCACAGACCAGGTGAGGCTGTGGCAGAACTGGTCCTTGGATTTCTACTCCCTAATTCTACTGTAATTTAAATGTTTCTTATTTAGAATAAATAATATTTTGTGTGAGAAAAAAAGGAAAGACATTCTGAACATATTCTCTTTAGTATACCTGTGGCAAAGGTCATAAAAAGCTAATATGAGCTTCTTTCCCACCATTTCTACTAATATTTGCCAAGATTTTCAAAATAAGAGCACATCTAACATTTGTTCTCCCATACATATTTCACTGAATGTAGTTGTTGTCATCACCTCAGTCATTTCAAAGAAAAACAAAAAAATTTAATTATTATAATATCATAAAGTTCCAATTATTTGTACAATTTATTTAGGTCCCAGTCCAGTCACATGTGCTATATATTCCAATGGTATGTATCATATACCACATACTATAAATCATATAGTACAAAATAACTACCAAGGTAAATGAACTTCTCCACAGCTTTCCCTATACTTGGAACCATTGGTTACAACAAACGGAGAAGTTTTGAAAGCTGTGGTAGCGTACTTTCCAGGGATGTGCATGTTGACGATAAGGTTGATGCTCACATTGTCAGAACTAGGTCAGTGTTTGGGAGGCTCCAAAGAAAAGTTTGAAAGAGAAGAGGTATTAGACTAACTACCAAACTGAAGGTCTACAGAGCCATTGTGCTGACCTCATTGCTATATGCTTGTGAATCTTGGACAGTCTACCAGTGCCATGGCTAGAAACTGAATTGCTTCCATTTGAACTGTCTTAGGAAGATTCTGAGGATCACTTGCCAGGATAAGGTACCAGATACTGAAATTCTTGCTCTAGTTGAACTGCCAAGTATTCAAACTATGCTTCAGAAAGCGCAACTCTGATGGGCTGGCCACATCATTTGAATGCAAAATGTATGCTTGCCAAAAAGAACATTTTATGGAGAACTCGCATGGGGCAGGCAATCACATGGTGGCCTGAAGGAACGATACAAGGACACTTTCAAGGTCTTTCTCAAGAACTTTGGATTTGACTGTGCAGCATGGGAAACACAGGCAAAGGACCACTCATGCCCATATCAGAAGGGGTGCTGGGATGTTTGAGCAAAAGAGAATTGAGACGCAGGATGGGCAAATTTGAGATATTTACCCCACATTTTCACATGGACAATCTGTGCCCAAACTGTGGTAGAACATTCTGAGCGCGTATTGTTCTGATCAGCCACAGTCAAACACACTGAAATCTCACTTTATCACGGTGATGTCATTTTGGTCCTCTTCGAAGACAAAGGGCAACAACCAACCAACAAAATAACTCATATATTTTCTATCATCTATATATTTCTCCATGTCCACTTATCATTTATCTAACAATTTTGGTGCTAAAAAACAAAATAGGAAAAAATAGCTCAATGTGAGAGAGGAGGCATGGCGACAGATTAGTAAAGGTTAAAAAAAAAAACAACTATTGACTATACTCTGAGATGCAATTATCTGTTTGTATTGTCTATTTTTTTTCTTTGCTACAAGGGAATGTTCATCGGGAGATTCAGGAATGAAGATCATTAGGAGATCAGTGTGACACAGAAATATTAAGCATCAATTAAATATTTTAAGCAAATATTCTTAAATGAAATTACTTAGAACAAATGTAAAGAATTATATTAATATCAAGTGTTACCATAACAAAGTTTAAGCCTATAGCAAGATGTCTTTAAGCTTCTTTATTGTTATTTCCATCTCAAGGTATATGGGCCTCTATTACTTCTATATTTTCAATAGAAAGTTATCAAACAGACTAAAGGATTCAGTGATTGGAGTTACCCTGCCTTGAAATATACTTCCTTTACATTTTCTCTACCTACTTAATGACAGCCTGGAACAGTTGGGTAGCAGATAAATTGGCATAAGTCTTTGCCCCCTCTGGCTAGATTGAACATAATAGAGTGAATGGTTCTTCACGTTATGTGACACCAGACTGTGATAACAAGAACCATATTTTCAAAGCAAGGGGGAATGGAAATAATTCACAAACACAATGGAAGCTACCTTGTTTATAAAAGTTGGACAGTGACAATGATGATAAATAATAACAATAATTTACATTGCATTTTAAATATATACTATGCATCCTCTTATGATAACCTCATTTCTTAGACAAGTGAGCTTATAGTTTATAAATTTTTAAGGTTGTTAATTGAGTTACCTATATTAAGCCATCAGCAAACAGAAAATATAAGTACTGCAGAAAAGTGGAAAGATTAGATTGACCGTAATACGCAAGAGAAGAAAATTCCCATTGCACACTTCAGAGTGTACCCCACAGTTACTGACACCGGTAATTCCTGTGCAAGTGTACATTCTATTGTTCTAGTCATGTCTGACTGTTGCTTAACCCATCGGGGCCTTTCATGAGAAAGATAATAGAAGGGCTTGCCATTTCTTTCTCCACCTCAATTTACAGATGAGGAAACTGAGATAAATAGGGTTAAGTGACTTGCCCGTGTTCACATAGCTAAATATTATGTGAGGCCACATTTGAACTCAGGTCTTCCTGATTCCAGATTTACTACTCTATAAACTGAGGAAGCCAGCTGTTGGATCTATAATTAGTAGCTCTCATCATTTCTACCTCTCCAACATTTTTCAGATCAGAACTGTTTCCTGTATTCACAGTACTACTACCCTAATTCTGACACTCAATTGCCTCTTACATATACTATTGCAATAGTCACTTCTTGCACTATTCTTGAAGGATTTTTATTGCTTTTAATTCTTTAAAAACAGCTTTTCACATTTTTTTTAATTTCAAGTTTTAAATTCACTTCCTCCCTCCCATTGTTCCCCCAAATTTTGAGAAAACAAGAAATATACCAGTTTTCTTTTTGAAACTGGACAGGATTTTTCATCTTTGGATTGTCTTTGATTATGCAAGAACTTCTTAATTAGTCTGACTTCCAGAAGTCTCTGTTCCAATTCATTCTTCACACAGCTACCAAAGTCACTCACCTAGTCAATAAATTGTGAAAGCTTCGTTTTTAGATTCAGGATGTAATATTAATTTCTCTGGAGGTAAAGTGCATCAATGTCTGGCCTTTATACCATTCCAGCTTTGTAAATGCATTATTCACTATAAGTCAAGCAGATTAATTTTTTTAGTTCCTTACACTCTGTCTCCTCTTTTAGTGCCTTTTCATCGACTATCCTTATGGTTATAATTTACTTCCTTTTAAACTCTATCTCTTAGAATCCTGCATTTCCTTCAGAACTCAAACCAAAAAACATTTTCTTCTTCACAGAGTCTTTCCTGATAGGTCTGGATGCTAGTGCCATCTTCCCAATCCATACTGCCTTTTATCTACTTTTATTTATTTTGGCTGTGCCTGTATAGATAATGGTGTGTTAACTCCCTCTCTCCTAAAATAATATCCTTAATATCAGAAACTACTTCACTTTTGTCTTTGCATTCCAGTCACTTGGCAAAGAAGAGCCTGGTATATAGTAGGTGATTAAAAATGCTTACTGATTTATAAGTGAGTTAGAAGGTACAGTGGAATGTGGAGGGAACAAGGCTAGTAGTTGATTGAGAGAATAGATACTTCCTAACTCCTACTTTCTTTGGAGACAAGTGGGAGATCAATAGAGTACGTAATATTTGCTTTGACAATGAGTTGTAGTATCTGTGAAACATAGGAAAGTGTGCCAACTATGAAACCTACTTTGGAAAACTTAGCTAAATATAGAACACCAAGGAAAAGGAAAAGTTACAGTAATTTATTTAGAATTCGGAATTTGTAAAGGGTATAACGGTCCATGAAGGGACTTTTCTATTTCTTTTACTGCGTTTAATAAATGAACAGCCACTTTGTGCCATCTTGGTCTATTTCTCATCAGTCAGAGGACTAGTTTCATAATACTTGAAATATGTTTTAAAATTTTGGTATTTTTTAAAAAAAAATCTGGGCTCCGTGAAAGCATGTGGAATTTTAACAACCAAAGAAACCAAAGAACAAACCTTAACTGCAACTAGATATTATCTTCTAAAGTCTTCAGACAGATTGTCTCCTTTTAAGGGTATATTGGGATTCTGCTCATCTATGCTTCATGAATTTATTCAGCAGTGATAAGTGAGTCATTTTCCATCACTGTATATTCTTCTGCTGAAGTGGAGGGTGTACAGGGAAGACTAATGTCCCTGGTAATATGGCTTTCAAATACTTTTAAGGACTACTTTTTACCATTGTTGCCTGATTCACCCAACTCTTACCTGTGGCTCCAAGAACCTATAGCATTCAAAAAAAAGTCATGGACTCAAGGTCAGACAGCTACTAGAATATAATATCAACAGATTAGAGTGCTTTTCCAATTGTGGAGATTTTTGCTGATTTGGAGGAAAAGATGAGCTGAGATACTGTTTTTAATAACGGAAGAGAAAAGGAGGAGGTGACTTTCAGAGACTTTGTGTACTGTAGTGAATTTACTTATCTAGGCCAAAGCATTCAGAAACATCAAGACTGATGAAAATGAAGGGAGAATTTAGAAGCTGGTAAATGAAAAAAGAAAACTCCACAAGGTTTATCAACAGAATAGTTCATCTCTCTCTAAGAAGGCAATATTTAACTCTCAAAGGTTAAAGTACAAGTGAAGCTTGGAGAGATGTAAGATCCTTGGCTCAGTGAGAAGACCAATGAAATTCACTTTTCTGCTGATAGTTACAGTCCAAAGCACTTTTATGATACATTGAAGTGTATTTATGGGCCAAAGACCTATGGTACATCTCAACCACTTAGTGTTGATGGAGACACATTGATTAGTAATAAAGACGTGCTCCTAGAGAGATGAGTTTAACACCCCTCCACAAATTGACATCAATCAATGCTGAAGCCATTGACTGTATACCTGAAGTTGAAGTTAATAACTCTCTAGACAAACTTCCAACTGAAAGAGGAATTTTGAATACCATTAAAATCCCGTCATGGAAAAAAGTGCCTGATGCTGATTCTATTTCATTTGAGGTTTACAAGGCAGGGCGTCTACTATTCATACCAAAACTGAAATCTTAAAGTTTGTATAGAAAGAGGAAGTTATCCCACAGGATTTCAAAGATGCCTCCAGTATCCATCTCTGTAAAGGAAAGGGAAACAGATTGTCCTGTGACAGTATCTTAGTCATTGCCAACAAGATTCTTGTCAGAGTCCTCATTAATAGGATACTCCTCCTGGAAGATGGTCATCTACCAAGGAGCCAGTGTGGATCCAGAAAGGGCTGAGGAATGGTTACTAAGGTATTTAGTGCTTGATAACTGCAAGAGAAATATCAGGAGCAGAACAGAGGTCTGTACACACCATATGTCAATCTATCACAAGTCGTTGACTCTGTATTTCTGCGGGCATTCTAAAAATTTTTGCAGAATTTGATTGCTTGGAGAAGTTCATCAATATTGCATGTTGATTTCATGATGACATATTTGCCTGTGTTCTGAATAATACATAATGTTCTTGTGCATTCCCAGTCACCAAAGGACTGAATCATGGCTGTGTGCTTGCTCTCATATTTCTTAGAGTAATATTTTCTGTGTTGTTGGATGTAGTCAATGACTATGAATACAACATCAAGGTAGGCTACTGAACTGATAGTAAAGATGACAAGTCAAAACTAAAGTGAAATGACAGTTGGTACATAACTTTTTGTTTGTAGATTGTGCACTCAATGCAGCCCCTGAGGCTGCAAAGTATGTGTCAGTTCTCTGTTGCTTGTGCCAATTTTGCAGCAAAATATGATTCAATTCTCCATTGCCTGTGTTAATTTCGCCCTAACAATTAACACCCCAAAAATGTTCTCCAGCACCACATCATCTATATGTGGAAAGATCAGTTACAGCAAATGGAGAAAATTTTAATATTGTTTATAAGTTTACTTACCTTAACAGTATACTTTCTAGGGATGTAAACGTAGATGATGAGTTTGACATATGCATTGCCAGAGTTACCTCACGGTATGGGAGGCTCTGAAGGAAAGCATGAGAGACAAGCTATATTAGACTGCCTACCAAACTGAAGGTCTCCAGAGCTTTGTGCTAACTTCATTGTTATGCATGTGCAAAACCTGGCAGTCTACCACTGCTGTGCCAGAAAACTGAATTACTCCCATTTGAAATGTCTTAAGTTTCTAAAGATCAACTGATAAGATAAGGCACCAGATGCTGAAGTCCTTTCCTGGCAAGTGTTCAGACTCTACTGAAGAGAGAGCAACTCTGATGGGTTGACCACGATGCTCAAATGCTAAGCATCCATTTGCCTTAAAGACTATTTTACAGAGGCCTCACACAAGGCAAGGACTCACAGGGAGATCAGAAGAAGTGATGCAAGCACATTCTCTAGGTCTCTCTGAAGAACTTTAAAATAGACGTTGAGATGTGGGAGAAACTTGCAGAAGACTATCTAGTTTGGCATGCCTTCATCAAAGAAGACACTGTTTTCTAATGATCAAAAAAGTAATGTAGTAGCTCAAAAGAAAAGTTAGATGTGTGTAAATTTGGACATTTCCACTCCAAATGGTCATAGGGACTATTAGTGCTGATCTATGCTACAGCCCCCTTAGATCATATTGGTTTGATCAAACACAGTCAGACATAATGCACCCTAACCCCAACAATTGGTAGTGTCAGTCCAAATCTTCAAGAGAAGGGAGGGAAAGTAATACACATTTATGCAGTGCCTACTATGTGCCAGAGAGTGAGAAATGTTTTCATACGTATTGTCTCATTTGATTCTCATAGCAACCCTGTAAGATAGGGGCTATCATTTCCATTTTCTAGTTGAGCATTTTAAAGCAAACTGTGGAGGAGTGACTTATCCAAGGTCCCACAGTTAATGAGTTTCTGAGGCTGGATTTAAAGTCAGTTATCCTCAGCTTTTAGAATCAGTACTCATCCATTGATTTTCTGCTCTGAGATGCCTCGCGGCCAATGTCCATCCATTATCTCTCTCTCTCTCTCTCTCTCTCTGATCTGTCTTATTTTCTCATTCCCTTTTTTCTAGTTGCTACTATACTGCCAATTCTTTTGGGTTCAGCTCATGATTTCCCCACTTCTTCCTTCACTGGATTCCCACCATTACAGAAACATGATATTTCACCCCTACTATAGTATGGACTTCTTGAAGGCAGGCAAAACTATTTCTTATTTATCATATTTCTAAGTTAGGGTCTTCATGGAACAGTGGGAGGGGAATGCTGTACTTAGACTTAGAAGGCCAGGATGCTTGTCTCAGTAAAGTGAGCAGATTTTTAGTCACCCAGTAATTATGACTTTGGGTACATTCCTTCACCTCTCTGAGCACAGGTTTTTTATTTGTAAGATGGTGCTAATAATACTTATGCCACTTATTTCATAGAGTTGTTCTGATGAAACACATATTATAAAAATGTGAGATATGTACATATTTAATAGATTTTATGTTTATTACAGTGCCTGACCCAGTATAATGAGCATAGATATATTAAGCATCACCTTTTATTAATGAATGCATAAATGAATGAATATTTTAATAAAAATTATTTCAGCTGTACTGCAGAATAAGTGTATATTTGACATACCAATAATTCATCATATCATACCATAATGATTATTAGTACATGCACATATGCACAATAGATTCCTTACAACACTTATATTAGGAAATAGAAAGTATTACAGGAAAGTACTATTCTACTTTGATTGTAATATTTATTTGTTTTATATGGGATATTATTCTAGTATTTAAAGTTCCAATGTGAAATTCACAGCATTCATGGCAGCCATGAATATCATGGCACAATTCAGAATACAACAGACTCTCTACATGAAAGGCAGAACCAGAACATTTATTCAGAACTAAATTCATCACAGCAACAAAAATCTACATAAAAGCAATGCAGAGAACAACACCATCTCCAAGTCTTCCCCCTGCTAGGCTTTCCACAAACCACATCCATTAAACAGATCACAATCTCTTTCATTCACACTAGCCAGTAGCCTCTTCGCCAACATCCTTCTTAACTCTGACTGCTCTCACGACCTTCCTCTCATCTCTGCTCTAGATCTTCTTCTTGCTCCACCTTTCCTCTTCTACTGATTCAGCAAACTTCTCCGACCACAGGCTCCATGTGACTTAATGGGTCTATTAATAAATGGGAAAGATTTTCCTATTTTAATTACCATTACAGTATTCCACTAAAGATTTTCCCATGAATTATATCACTAGTGCTTTGAATCAGAACCATGATTTGAATGTTAGTCTCTTCATTCTGTGCAAATATTATCCATACAGTTTTAATTTTCCCCGATTCTGGGGCGGAGCCAAAATGGCGAAGTAGAAAGACGCACATACACATAGCTCTGAACCCACAAAACACAGAACGGCAGAGGGGACTAACCCAGGGCGAATTCTGCACCTAGAGACCACGGAATATTGGAGCGAGGGAGATTTCTGTTCCGGAGAGACCTGCAAACCTCTCGCGGGGGGTCCTTCGCGCCGTGGACTGGGCTCCGGGGCGAGAAGCAGAGAGCAGCCCTACCGCGGCAGCGACAACATGGGAAGAAGATCCGAGAGGGCTGCGAGACGGGATCCCCAGCGGCCACGCGGGTCCCCCCACCCACAGAGGGACCTGCAAACCTCTCGCAAAAGGTCTGTAGCGCTGCAGACGCGGAGCCCAGCCCGGACCTGTGGCGGCGGCTGCGGCTCTGAGAGGCACAGTCCTAAGAGGGCTCCAGAGGCGGGATCTTCAGCAGCGGCACGCGCCCCCCCACCAACAGGTGACTGACGGGGGTAGGTGAGAGAGTCTCTTTGGCAGGTTGAGAGGGGAGTGAGGTGCCCCCATGGCTCGGGCCCCCCCGGGAGGTGGAGACTGAGAGGCGGCTGCGGACAGCGGATCCCCAAGCGGGCGGGAGCCTGGATCCATTGTGGAAGGTCTGTGCATAAACCGCCTGAGGGAATTGAGCCAGAGAGGCGGCCCTGCCCCTGACCACCTGAACTTAATTTAACACTGAGTAACAGCCCTGCCCCCGCCAAAAGCCCTAAGGCGGGAAGCAGCATTTGAATCTCAGTCCTCCCAAACGCTGGCTGGGAGGAGAAGGAGGCGAGGTGGGTGTGAGGAGAACATTCAGAGTTCAGGCCACTAGGTGGAGAATATGCCAAGAAAAGGGAAAAGAAATAAAACTATTGAAGGGTACTTTATAAGAGAGAAAAAAACACTTCCTCCCCTCCTTTCTGATGGGGAGGAACAATGCTTGCCATCAGGCAAAGACACAGAAATCAAGGATTCTGTGTCCCAGCCCACCCAATGGGCTCGGGCCATGGAAGAGCTCAAGAGGAATTTTGAAAATCAAGTTAGAGAGGTGGAGGAAAGACTGGAAAGGGAAATGAGAGGGATGAGGGAGAAGCATGAAAAGCAGATCAGCTCCCTGCTAAAGGAGAACCAAAAAAATCTTGAAGAAATTGGCACCTTGAGAACTAGCCTAACTCAGCTGGCAAGGGAGGTGCAAGGGGCCAATGAGGAGAAGAATGCTTTCAAAAGCAGAAATAACCAAATGGAAAAGGAGATTCAAAAGCTCACTGAAGAAAATAGATCTTTCAAATCTAGTATGATACAGATGGATGCTTTGGACTTTTCGAGAAAGACAGATATCTCAGAACATACCGCGCAGATTCAAAAAATGGAAGATAAGGTGAAATATCTTATTGGAAAAACAACTGACCTGGAAAATAGAATCAGGAGAGACAATGTAAAAATTCTGGGACTACCTGAAAACCATGATCAAAAGAAGAGCCTAGACATCATCTTCCATGAAATTATCAAGGAAAACTGCCCTGAGATTCTAGAACCAGAAGGCAAAATAAATATTCAAGGAATCCGCAGAACACCGCATGAAAGAGATCCAAAAAGAGAAACTCCTAGGAGCATTGTGGCCAAATTCCAGAATTCCCAGGTGAAAGAGAAAATATTGCAAGCAGCTAGAAAGAACCAATTCAAGTATTGTGGAAATACAATCAGGATAGTACAAGATCTGGCACCTTCTACATTGAGGGACAGAAGGGAATGGAATAGGATATTCCAGAAGTCAAAGGAAATAGGACTGAAGCCAAGAATCACCTACCCAGCAAAACTGAGTATAATACTTCAGGAAAGAAAATGGTCTTTCAATGAAATAGAAGACTTTCAAATTTTCCTGATGAAAAGACCAGAGCTGGAAAGAAAATTTGACTTTCTAACACAAGAATGAAGAGAACCATGAAAAGGCGAACAGCAAAGAGAAATCATAAGGGACTTACTAAAGTTGAACTGTTTACATTCCTACATGGAAAGACAATATTTATAACTCTTGAAACATTTCAGTATCTGGGCACTGGGTGGGAGTACACACACACACACACATGCACACACGCACACATACATAGAGACAGAGTGCACAGAGTGAATTGAAGAGGATGGGATCACATACTAAAAAAAAAAATTAAATCAAGCGGTGAGAGAGAAATATTGGGAGGAGAAAGGGAGAAGTTACATGGGGCAAATTATCTCTCATAAAAGAGGCAAGCAAAAGACTTATTAGTGGTGGGATAAAGAGGGGAGGCAAGAGAAAAACATGAGGTCTACTCTCATCACAATCCACTAAAGGAATGAATATAATGCACACTCATTTTGATAGGAAAACCTATCTCATAATACAGGAGAGTGGGGGACAGGGGCACAAGCAGGATGGGGGGGAGGATAGAGGGGAGGGCAGGGGGAGGAGAATGCAATACGAGGTCGACACTGATGGGGAGGGAAAGGACCATAAGAAAATAGAAGTAATGGGGAACAGGACAGGATGGAGGGAAATATAGTTAGTCCTATACAACACAACTAGTATGGAAATCATTTGCAAAACTAAACAGATATGGCCTATATTGAACTGCCTGTCTTCCAAGGGGAAGGGGTAGAGAAGGAGGGAGTCAAAGAAGTTGGAACTCAAAGTGTTAGGACCAAATGTAATGTTATTACCACCGGGTAACAAGAAATACAGGTTAAGGGGTCAAGAAAGCTATCTGGCCCTACAGGACAAAAGAGAAGACGGAGACAAGGGGAGTGAGGGGGGATAGAGGAGAGAGAAGATAGGTCACAGGGGCAATTAGAAAGCTTGGATCTGGGGGGGAGGGGAAAAAAGGGGAGAAAATTTGTAACCCAAAAATGTGTGAAAATAAATGTTAAAAGTTTAATAAAAAAAAAAAATTCCCCCATTCTAAATATGTGCAATATGTTCGTAACTCAAATGCTGTGGTGACTGAAAACTGTTGTTCCAATAAAGAAGGTTTCTTTTAGAACGCAAAAACTTGAACTGTCTGCAGGAGGTTTACTGGACTCCTATGTTGCTTTTATCTCCCTAATCTGACTACATGAAGAAGGTGCCCTTGATTGGACATAGCAAAACTCAGGCCTAAGAGATAATGAGAGAAGTACAGGAAAAATATTGTGATTTTGCTCCCCTTTTTGCTGCTTTAGGAGGCTGAGAAAGACCCTGCCGTTGTGCACGGGAGAACTGTTTTGCTTTCTTTGACCATCTGTCTATTATCACTTAGGGGTGTGTCTTGAATTCTTCCCAGTTTCTGGAAGGGAATAATTGATCCTCTTTCTGTTTTCCACTAGATCCAAAATCCATTATGCTGACCCATCAGAAGTGGGATAGACAAAGTGTTTTCTTGATCACTGAAAGACCTTTTGCTGCAAAAATCATAGTAAAAGGCATCGAGGAAAGGCATCCTGGTTTGGTGCTACTTTCTAAATTATGGCATGGTCTATCATGACAAGAATTTTGAAATACTCATAAGTAAGGTTTAGTTCCTTATGAGAGGACTAGATAATGAAGACTTTTGGCAAATGAGACAAGTTGCAGATGTGGCAAACAGAAAGGACATGACCCAGCTCAGGAAAACAGAAAGAGGATCAATTATGTCCTTCCAGAAACTGCGAAGAATTCAAGACACACCCCTAAGTGATAATGGACAGATGGTCAAAGAAAGCAAGAAGCAGTACGCCAGTGACAAGTGAAAATAGCAACAGAACAGGACTGTTAATAGAATCATACCTACCTGAACTTCTACTAGGGAGATTAGAATAGTGAATAATGGGGAATATAAGAGCCGGTACATGGGTATTACTCTAAGATAAATAACAATATTTTCAACAATTTCTGGTATATTTTTTTCTTGCGTTGTTATGGTTGGTTTGTGTTAACACAAGTAGTTAACACATTCATTCTTTCAACCTTATGAAAATAAACCTATTTGTAAGAAGAATTGACTGTAACATCCTGAGTGGTATCTGATAATGAAATCTGTAGATTATGGAGGTTGAAAAAAATGAACCAGAGAAGTGAGAGATCACATACCTTGTATGGTGAGTTGAAATGCACTAACACTGGTGTTATTAGTATTGTTGAAATTTCAAATTAATATACTACCACTATCATCAGCTACTATATCCTTGATCTGTATGTGCATGAAACCATCTGGCTCTCCATTTTCAATGAGATATTTTATTTTTGTTTTTTTATTTAGCAGAAGCTAATATAAAATATCCAGATGATATTATACTGGGCCCTGTACAGAATAATTCAGAATAATTCAGCGGATGATATTAAGTTCACATTCAATAGCAGAAAAGAAATCACAGTACAATAACGTTATGTTTGTTTGCTTTCTTAAGGAAAAATAATTGAGAAGAATGTGATAGAGTTACTGCAAAATCTTGTCTATCTCCCTCAGCTTCCTTTTAACTCGATACAACATTTTTTTTTTCTCCAATGAATGCACAGGAGTATTATAGGCTGGAAAGAAATGGGAATGGAACAAACAATAATATTTTTGCATTCTGTCCCTAAACTCATCAACTCAGTTGTATTGAGTAATGAAAACCAATAAAAAGAAAACTCATCAAAAGGGGATAACACTCACTGATTTTCTGTCAATCTCATTGCTCCATTTGCTGAATGCTGAATTATCAAAAGGAAACTTGACAAGATCAAAAATCCCTCCTAGCACATAATTAAGGCAAAGAGGTAGAAAGTTCTGTCCCTAGATGAGTTGATCAGAGACAACTGGATTATTGTCTATTCTACAAAAAGTCTAACCTTAGTTTAAAATTGTGAAGAAGGTGGTTTGTCATTAACAATGACCTCATTCTCTCCCCTTTGAATTGTTACTGTTGTTATTAGTACTTCTCTTACCTCTAGTCATCTAGAATTTCTATGCTGGGACATTCCTCCAGTTCTTTTCACTTAGTTTTGGGAATGATTACTACATTGTATTCAGTGAATATCTATTCTTTAATAAATAGAGTTAAACTATCAAAGAACATTACTAAGCAAAGAAAAAAAGATAAATATGACATGAATAAGCATAAAATTCATTTCTTAATTTTTCCTTCTTTAATTCCTACCCATTCCTTTCCCCAATCATCTTTCATATTATGAAGAGGTTGTAGGTAAATATTATTAATAATAACGAGGAAATAATAATAATATTAATAATCATTTATACATGCAATTGGGCCTGACTAATAAAGTCCTAAATCTATGCTCATGGACAGTGGACAAATGGAGATTTTTGGTGAGCCTGCTTTTGGAAGAATTTGATGATGTAGATTAGAGGATTCAAATAGGAAACCAATAGACTGAATTATGTCTGACGACTCTCCCAAGTATGGGCAAACCAGATTCAAATGTAATTGGGAAATATTTAATAAAATAAATAAATATACAACTGAGCATTGATAATGTTACTACATGGTTTTCTAAATCAATATGAAGCCCACAGTGATCTTAATAAACCATTTCATAGCCCAATACTATTTGAATTTCCCACCACTAATCTAGAATAAAAGGCCCTGATTCACCACTGCAGAACATGCCCAAGTATTCTGTGACCATTGCCTGTGAGACTAGAGCATGGTAAACAAATGCCTTTTTATTGATTTTGGAGACAGGAAATACTTAAAAAATACCTTGGTATGATTTAAAATGAAGATCTGAGACCATTATCACGATACACTTCCAGAAGCAGACTCAGCAGATATCCATGTGTGTCCCCTGTCCTGCCTTTCTACATGCAAGTACTCATACATAATAATCCACATACATATAATAAAACATATTAATACATACACAAATGTGTATACGCATATATGTGTGCATGTGTAGATTGAATATGTATATATATATTTATGAACTATATACATATACACAAACTTCAATAATCTGCTTCATCTTTCTATGCTTATATTTCCTCATCTGTAATGATAGTGCTGGATAAGATGCTTTGTATAGGCCCAACTAGCTCTGACCTTTTATGTTACTCAGTCATCAGTTAATCAATAATAAACATAAGTAATAAACACAAGTGCTTACTTTGTTATTAGAAACTGTGCTTAGTGCAATGGACACAAAGAAATACAAAAGACAGTTTCTGCCTCCAAGGAGCTTAAAATCTTCTTCAGTGGGAAGGCAACATGTAAACAGCTTTCTATAAACAAGCCATATATAAGATAAAAAAGAATAAATGACCAAGGTAGACACTAAAATTAATGGGGATTGGGAAAGTCTTCTTGTAGAAAGTGGGATTTCAGCTGATTGCTGAAGGAAGTCAGAGAAATCAGAAGGTGGAAATGAGGAAGAACAATATTCTAGGTATTCTAGCAGCACATTGAATCTTGTAATGATTACACACAAACACAATCACACACACATGTTCTATGAACCTTTGAATCTGATAAGTCTGAATATCATTTTAATTGTTACACACATATTGCTTTTAAATGCCTCAGCTAAAATCACTTAATATTATTTTAGTGACTTTCATATAACATCAAATCTTAATAATCTAACATGTATAGACATCAATTTAGGTTATATTAAAGTGTAAGAAAATTTTTACAATGGAAGCAGTACTTTCATCTTTGTGCCTCCTATAGTACTTACACTATTATGTTACCATACAATAATCATTATAAAAGTTGTATGGATGAATGATAGAATGGTTTGGCTATTTTAGCAGTCTCTTTAGAATAATGCATAGATGACTGGAAGGCATTGGCTTCAAATAATCTAAATTGCCTTTCTGACATTTCTGGCACTCTGTTACTCTGCTATCTCTCAGAGATACAGCTAGAGTAAATGCAAATACTAGCTACAAGAAATTTGAATACTTTTTTTTCTGAATATTTTAATTTATTTATTTTAAGTTTTCAACATTCATTTCCACAAAATTCTGAGTTCCAAATTTTCTGCCCATCTCTCCCCTCCCCCCACTCCAAAGTGCCAAGCATTCAATTACCCCTACCACCAATCTGCCTTCCTTTCTAACATCACTCCCTTCCCTTATCCCCATTTCTTTTTTGTCCTGTAAGGGAAGATAAATCTCTATACCCTATTACCTGTATATCTTGTTTCCCAGTTGTATGCAAGAATATTCAACAGCTGTTCCTAAAACTTTGAGTTCCAACTTCTCCTCCTTCCTCCCTCCCCACCCATCTCCATTGGGAAGACAAACAATTCAATATAGGCTATATATGTGTACTTTTGCAAATGACTTCCGTAATAGTCATGTTCTGTAACACTAACTATATTTCCTTCCATCTTATCCTGCCCTCCATTTCTTCTATTCTCTCTTTTGACCTTGTTCCTCCCCAAGAGTGTTGACTTCTAATTTCTCTCTCCTCCTGTTGCCCCCCTTCCATCATCTCCCCCACCCTGCTTATTCCCTTCTCCCCCACTTTCCAATATTGTAACATAGGTTTTCATACCAAAATGTGTGTGCATTTTATTCCTTCTTTGAGTCAAATGTGATGAGAGTAAGCTTCACGTTTTCCTCTCACCTCCCCCCTTATTCCCTCCATTGAAAAGTATTATTCTTGTCTCTTTTATGAGAGATAATTTGCCCCATTCCATTTCTCCCTTTATCCTCCCAATATATTTCTTTCACCCCTTAATTTCGTTTATTTTTTAAATGTGATCCCTTTCTATTCAACTCACCCTGTGCTCCCTCCCTCCCCCCCTCTGTATATATATATATATATATATATATATATATATATATATATACACATGTTTCAAGAGTTACAAATATTGTATTTCCATACAGGAATGTAAACGCTTCAATTTTACTAAGTGCCTTATGATTTCCCTTTCTTGTTTACCTTTTCATGCTTCTCTTGATTCTTCTGTTTGAAAGTCAAATTTTCTTTTCAGTTCTGGTCTTTTCATCAATAATGCTTGAAAGTTCTTTATTTCATTTCATTGAATGATCATTTTTTTGCCTGAGGTATTATACTCAGTTTTGCTGCATAGGTGATGCTTGGTTTTAGTCCTAGTTCCTTTAACTTCTGGAATATCATATTCCAAGCCCTTTGATCCCTTCATATAGAAGTTGCTAGATATTGTGTTGTCCTCATTGTATTTTCACAATACTCAGATTATTTCTTTCTAGCTGCTTACAATATTGTCTCCTTGACCCGGTAACTCTGGAATTTGGCTACAATGTTCCTAGGAGTTTCTCTTTTTGGATCTCTTTCAATAGGTGGGGATTCTTTTAATATTTATTTTGCCCTCTGCTTCTACAATATCAGGGCAGTTTTCCTTGATAATTTCATGAAAGATGATGTTTAGGCTCTTTTTTGGTCAAGACTTTCAGGTAGTTCCATAATTTTTAAATGATCTCTCCTGGATCTATTTTTCAGTTCAGTTGTTTTTCCAATGAGATATTTCACATTATCTTCCATTTTTCATTCTTTTGGTTTTGTTTTATGATTTCTTGGTTTCTCCTAAAGTCATTAGCCTCCATCTCTTCCTTTCTAATTTTGAAAGAATTATTTTCTTCAGGGAGCTTTTGAACCTCTTTTTCCATTTGGCTAATTCTGGTTTTTAAATTATTCTTCTTCTCATTGGCTATTTGAACCTCTTTTGCCAGTTGAGTTAGCCTATTTTTAAAGGTGTTATTTTCTTCAGCATTTTATTGGGTCTCCTTTAGCAAGTTGTTGATTGCTTTTTCATATTTTTCTTGCATCTGTCTCATTTCTCTTCCTAATTTTTCCTCCATCTCTCTTACTTGATTTTCAAAATCCTTTTTGAGCACTTCCATAGTATGAAACCATAGAATATTTATTCTGGATGTTTGGAATACAGAATCCTTTACTTTTATGTCTTTCCCTGATGGTAAGCATTGTTCTTCCTCATTCAAAAGGATGGGAGAAGATATCTGTTCACTAAGAAAGTAACCTCCTGTAGGCATGTGTTTTTCCCTTTTTTTGGCATTTTCTCATCCTGTTACTTGACTTTTGGGTCCTTTGTCAAGAGTAGGGTATACTCTGGGGATCTGTAAGGTCTTAGTTCCTCCAGGGTGGCGCAATCAAGCATGTACCCTGATCTGTGGGCAACTAGAAACTTTTGTGCCCAGAATCTGTGAGTAGTAGGGTTTACTCTCCACAGCCACCTGGCCTCTAGTTCCACCAAGCCAGCACGGGGGCCTGAGATTCAGATAAGTTGCTCAGTTCCCACAGGGACACCATTCAGTGTGAGATAAAGATCAGCAGCTTAATTCTCCAAGAGCATTAGGTGGGCACAGGGGTGCCACAAAGATCAGTTGCTCAGTTCCCCCAGGTGCTTTAGGATCCAACAATGGATGCAGGCTGCTCTTGGACCTGTAGGTCCTGATGTGGCCTCTTCTGCCTTGGCCTGAGGCCAGAGCTGTGGGAAGACCTTGCTCCCTTCTCAGCCAGTTGAAAAAGCCCTCTCACTGACCTTTGGTGCCTGTGAGTTGAGGGATCTGTAAACCACCACTACTGTTGCTGGGGATTCTTCCCCCAGGCCTTCCCGGCTCCTCCTCCTGGTGCCCTGCTACGTCACCAAGGCTGGGCTGATCTCTGCTCTGAATCTGGTGCAACACACCTTTCCTGACACCCTTTCAGTCACCCTGGGTTGGAAATCTCCTCTACTCTGTATTTCTGTGGCTTCTGCTATTCTAGAATTTGTTGAGAGATTTTCTTTACAGATATTTTATGAACTGTGGGAGAACAGCTAGTGTATACATGTCTTTCTATTCTGCAATCTTGGCTCCACCCCCAATTTTGAATAATTTAAAACAAAAGCATAAAGAAACCGAGGAAAAACCTAAATGATCATATATTACTAAGAATTAGTCTATTGAAATATTAAATTGAAATA
Source organism: Notamacropus eugenii (assembly GCF_028372415.1). NCBI lineage: Eukaryota > Metazoa > Chordata > Mammalia > Diprotodontia > Macropodidae > Notamacropus > Notamacropus eugenii. Next base: position 325,429,555 of record NC_092874.1, on the reverse strand, counting down.
AGATTCCCTGAGGAAAAAAAATTATTCTTTGATCCATGGAAATCTATTCAACATACTCAAATGAAAACAAATTTTAAATATGTAATGCAAAATTACTTGCTTCACCAATTAAAAGTCAGTTTTAATTATACTGATTTAGAATATTTCATTCTGATAAGTCAGTCATATTACTTATATACTTATATAAATGTATCTGTCTATATGTATGTGCACATACTCTATAAAATATCTCTAACTTTTCACACGCAAAAATGAGTATTTTCTTTTAATTTTTCTTTAATTACAAGCTTGACATAGCAATAACTTGAATATTGTGCCATACTCTGAGGAAACTGCAAGGGGCTTCACTTCCAAAATAATTTTTTGTAATATCCAGAGGAATATTAATATTGATACATGTGAAAGTCATAACGATGTTCAAATTTGTCAATCAGATATTAATGAAACCATAAACACCAACAAGGAAGCCATTTCTGTGAGAGAGTAAACATAATGGAGAATAATTTAAGCTGGTTTTCTATTGACATCAGTGGTCGTCCAGATAGCAACTGAGAGCTCGCTACTACAAAGGAAAGATCAACATAGATTTTTAAGAGGCCTAATCAGACTAAGGGAAATGTTTCTATCAAGTCTGCACCCAAGACAGGTAAAGCTAATTCAACAAAGCGTAAGGAAGACTGGGAAGAGACATCATGAAAAAAAAAAAGCTCAATTTCTCATCTATTTAGCTCTTTGCTCCCAACAATTTTACTTCACTTCAGAAATCATTTTGTGAACTAAATCTAGAATGATCCCTAAAAAAGAAGTTGGGAGGGGAGGAAACAAGTATTTAAATGCCTACTTTGTGCTAGGCAGTAGAATAATTGTTTCACAGATACTACTTTATTTAATTCTCCCAGCACCCCTGAGATATAGGTACTATTATTACCTGAATTACATTTTTAAGAAACTGAGGCAAACACAGGTTAAGAAACTTCCAAGGTTAACACCACTGTTACTTAGATGAAGCAACATTTGAATTCAGATCTTCCTGATTTGAACCCAGTGTTCTATGCAACTCACCACCCAGGAGAATGAGGTAAAAAGCAACAGAATTATCATCATTTTTAACTCTGTCCACCAAGATTTCTCTGGATCCTTAGTTCTGTCAGTACATACATGTTTGATGCTGGGTAAGTCTGAGAACTTCTCTGGGTTTCAATTTATTCATTCATTTGTGAAAGGAAGAAGTTGAAATATATGATCTCTAAGTTACCTTTCACTTTTAAATCACAAGAATGTGATTAACTGTATTGAACCAGATAGCCTACATGTTCAGATGATCATATACCCCTTCATTACTACTCCTTCCAACATAGGAAAATGTTTTTGATAAATAGTAATAATAGTAATAACATCACTTACATTTGTTGCACAGATACATATGATAAAGAAATGATCTGGAATATGAAGATGATAAAAAGGATTTGAACTGTTGTATCACCAATACAATATTCAAGTGCCTGTGGTGGCTATTAATATGCCAGCAGAATTCTGAATTGCAAAACATAACAGACTCTTGTCATGGAAGCCAGAACCAAAAACATTTATTTAAAGACCAGAAAGCTGAATCCCAACACCAGAAAGCCAAATCCATCACAGCAATAAAAAAATTTATACACAATAACACAGAGGACACCACCATTCTGAAGCTTTCCCCCTGCCAGGGCCTTCCCACAAACAAACACTCCTAGCATGCTACCTGCTTCTTCTCTTTCTACATCAGCTCTAACTGGCAGTCAAATTAGAATCTTTTGCTGTTTTTTGTCCTAGGAGTGCCTCTGATTGAATAATGTGATTAAGGATCTTCCCCACCTGTTGATGGGCCTGCCCATTAATGGAAGCTTGGTAAGGGAGTGGTTTTGTAGGATGGTCCCAAGTACCTTTTGGTTTTTCTGTTGAGGTACTGGGTCAGGGAATTATGTTGTCTGGCTCTGAAAAGTAGACAAATACTCTAAGTGTGAGGTTTTACTTTGGTGCTCACTTACTGGAATTGTTTGTTTGGCCAGAGTAGAACAATAAGAAACCACTAAGGAGCTCCTTGGCTTTGAAAACCCAGATTTTCATGCTTCCATCTCTGGTAACCCTGGTCAGACAGTTGGACCTGTCTGTTGAATTCAGGCAGAGCAAGTCATGTCTGTTGATCTTTGATTTCTCTGTATTTTCTTTGAAGTTCAGGGTAGTGACTTCCCTGAACTAGGTGAAGCATATATGTGATTAGTTGAAGGAATGATACATATGCTTGATTAAAGTGATTTTTAACCACTCAAAAGTTGACTTTCCTTTTATGAATGCAGATCTAAGAACCTGTGGTAGTAGGAACCCCTGTGTATGTTGGAGTGCTTACTGATACATCTTTCAGCCTGCTCCACCCTTCCTGCTCCACCCTTTAGGCATGGTCCTCCCACCACAGACTCATGTGACTCAAACAGGTCACATGGACCTATTAGTGAATGGGAAGGATCATTCTATTATGCAAAAATACAATAATAATACTACTATATAGATAATTGTCATGTCTTTTATACCCCTTCAAAAAAGCTGTGAATTAAATGCAGAAGTATGACAATGTATTTACAAGAGAAGAATGTTAATGCTGTACTTACTATTTATCAATCAAAAGTGAGATGACGTACTTTATATAAGTGTACAATTCAAAAAGCCAAAATGTGAGCTTTTAAATACTAAAAAAAAAAAATACCAATTTCCATCAAATGATATATCTATGGAGTGGGGCTTTGTTGTTTGTTTTCCCTCTAATTAAAATTTTCTTATGGGTATGTGTGTGAGGAGGGGGCAGAGAAGATAGTTTCATGAGAGGGTAAGATTAAAATAAAAGCCAGTTAATTAAAAATAAATCATTCTTTTTTAAATAATAATATTTGATAGATTTTTTTTTCTGAAATATCTCTCAGCCTTCTTAAACAGATATTAAAATATTTAATCTTTTCCTACTGATTTACTGATTTTATTATGAACATTAATTATTGTGCTGTGGTCTCAGTGTAGTGATACTCTTGAAGGCTATTAAAATAAATAAAACCCTTGCTTTTACTCAGAATGATCCCAGTCTGATTATTTTATGGTCCTATATCCAGTTTTATGGCTTTAACATATTTTCCTCCCCTGACGGATTTTCAGTTGTCATTTCCCTACTTTTGTTGTTGTTGTTGTTTTTGTTATTGCTGTTCAGTCATTCAGTCTTGTCTGAGTCTTCAAGCCTCCATGGACCACAGCACACCAAGCCCTTCGGTCCTCCACTATTTTTCAAAATCTGTTCAGCTTCATGTTCAGTGTTTCCGCGACTCTATCTATCCATCTCATCCTCTGCCATTGCCGTTTCCTTTTGTCATCAATCTTTCCCACCATCACAGCCTTTCCCAATATGTACTATATTCTCATTATGTGACCAAAGTAGTAACACTTCAGCTTCGTTACTTATCCTTTCAGAGAACAGTGTGAATTAATTCCTGTTGGCATCGAATTATTTGATCTCCTTTCTATCCAGAGACTCTCAAGTCTTCTCCAGCACCATAGTTCAAAAGCACCAGTTCTGTGGCATTAAGCTTTCCTTATAGTTCAAGTCTGACAGCCATATTTGCTACTGGAAAAATACATAGCTTTGACTACTTTGCCCTTTGTCAGCAAGAGAATGTTTCTGATTTTTAGGATATTGTCCAGATTTCCTTCTAAGGAACAAGTGATTTTTAATGTCATGGCTTTAGTTTCCATCTTCACTAATCTTTAAGTCCAAGAACATGAAATCTGAAAATGTTTCCTTTTCTTCTCCCTCTATTTGCCAGGAAGTGATAGGACTGTTCTTATCCAGTAAACCCAATAAACTAACTAGTTAGGATCATAATATTTCTCTATTTCAAGGAGTTGTGATTTCATCAGTAGGGGTACACGCTACCCTAAAGCAGATCACAAGTACTTTGTTTTCATGACCAGTTTCAAGACTTGTTGATGATGAAAAGAATAATTGTCACCTTGTAACCAACCATCTGATGATTGACTTTGCCAAAATTATACATATAGACTAATCATTTCATTCTTATGAAATAAATCATGTGGGACTTTAAAAAAAAAAACCATAGGATTTGCAGCATAAGACCTATTTTGATAGTTCAGGTTTTTTTCCTTTATCTCAATATTTAAGCTGTGTGTTTTAGTACTGACATTGTTCAAAATCTAATCTACAATTGTAAGATTTAGAGGAAGAAGGAATTTTAGAGACCACCATATTCACCCCAATTCTTTATTTTGCAAGCAAAGAAAGCTTAAGTAACTTGGATCACATAACCAGTAAATGTAGGAGTTGCGAGTTGAGTCTAGGTTTTTCCTCACTCCAAGATCATTGTGCTTTCTATTATGCCATAGTGCTTCTCAAAATTTATAAATTAACAATTAACTTATATTCAAATACTTAGATCTGGAAGGGAACTTAAAAATCAACTAATCTTACTCTGTTTTCTTCCATATGGGAACTAACTTTATGTGACTGTAAAGCTATAATACCCTCAAGTACTCACACAAACTATCTGTGCCCAGTCTGTGGTAGAGCATTCCGAGTTAGTATGGGTCTGATCAGCCACAGTCGGACACACTGAAACTTCACTTTATCATGATGATGTCATTTTGGTCCTCTTCGAGAATGAAGTACAACAACCAACCAACCATCAAGTACTGGAGTAAACCTTATTTCAGTACACCTCTGGGCATTATAATCTTTGCTTTTGTATTGGGGAAAATGGGCCTTATTTTTGTTTTGACAGTGTATAACGAAATATCCTCCTCTTAAGCTCCCACTATTGTTGTAAGTTGTTTCATCTTAGAAGAGACCTTGAATAAATGAGAAATAAGATGTGGAAGTAATCAGCCTGGGACCATTTAGACCATATATATTTTAAAAATCTCCCAAATAAGGAGCAGCTAGGTGATTCAGTGAATACAGACGTGGCCCAGTATTCAGGAGCACCTGAGTTCAAATCTGGCATCAGACACATAACACTTACTAGCTTTATGACCTTGGTAAAATCACTTACCCCCGATTTCCTCATCTCCCCACTCCAAAAAATAAAAAATAAAAAACTCCAAGATCATAACTGCACTGTGACTGTTGTAAAATAATTAAACTTCATAATGATTCCAATAACTATGACAGCACTATCAAGTCTTTCCAAATATAAATTATCATCTTTCTAATTATAATGATGATGATGACAATAGCTAATATTATATAACAATTTAATGTTTATAAATAACTGTAGATATATTATTTAATTTGACCTGGAGAACTTTGTACTCCAGTTCACCTTTGTCCTTTTTATGCAGAACCAAAAATTCAGAGCTGGATTTAAAAATACCTCAGATTCTGAACATTTTCAAATACTTAACATACAAATTAGCTTCATTTGTAGATACGTAAGTACTTCAGAACTTATCCCAATTACCACTCTATTATGATTATTAATACTTGCATCTTATCTTTTCAACAATTTCCTGTCTGCTCCAATAGCTTGGGGACTTAGAAAGCATTTTTCCAAAGTAAAACTCATATGGAAAGCAACAGATATTCACTATGCCTCATTTTTCCTCATATAAGGAAAGATACAACCAGGGAGGATACCTTTGTTGTTATCTTCACAACATTTCAGAAGGAGAAAGGTCATTGAAGGTCTTACAGAGAGCTGTCTTCAGATTTGGCATACACAGTTTTACTACCTTATGAGATCTGCAAATACCTAATATGTGGATCTGATGGGATTCTATCACCTGCACACCAGGGCAATTCGGTAAAGGCAGCCAAAAATCATGAATTTTATGGAGAAGGAGGGCTCTTCTCCTTTAGACATATCTGATTGTTTTCCCCTCTGATATTCTATAGAGGACGTATGGAAAGACTAACCAAGCCTAACATCAGAGGAGATATGGGTATTTCCCCATAACTATCAGATCACAGATGCCTGGAATATTGAGGCATACTTAATTTCCCAAAGTGTTATATCTGGTTATATAATATAGAGTTAGAAGACTTAGTATTTTCCCTGGCTAAGTGAGAAACTTCGAAAACTTTCCTTGAAAAATTGTGAGGAGAGGAAGTACAATAGAAATGAAAAGTTAAACATAATCTTGATTCAAATCTACTTGAAAAGAACTCCAGACCCTGTCAAATTCAATGCATCTACATAAATGGAAATCAATTTAATTGATTTTGAGGGTCTTGCTCCAATGCTGCCACTTCAAAATTCAATTAAATATACCATTCTAATATATGATCATTATAGTAATGAACAGAAAAGTTTTACTTAAAGCACAGAAATTTTACATTATCAAAGACATGGCACTCCATTTCATTGAAATGGAAATATTTAAATTCATTTGGAATATTATTTGATAAAGTGTAAATGCACATTGTTTATTATAATGTAAAAGAATCTATTTTCCAATTGATGTGTGAAGGCTTTCATTAACATTAATAGTTCTCCTTATTTTCCTCAACAATAGCATAAGTTGTTATTGAACAAAGAACTATAATTGATGTATTTTATGATAGCATCTCAAGAATTCTGCAAGACAGTTCCAGTAAATTTTAATATCAACTTGGTAAACTATTTTAAGTATCCTTGACCACCACACTTTTGGACTTTTTTTGCATTTTACCAAAACTAAACACTAGAATTAATGAATAAAACAGTTTCGCTTTCTGGCTAACTTTTAAAAACTTTATATCACAGGATTCATCCAAAATATTAAATCATGTGATTATATTTCTGCTTTTTAACTACGTGATTTTTTTTGTTTTACTATTAATTGACATCATTTTGGAGTTTTTGTTACCTTAGTTATAAAATAATCTTTTAAATCAATGATGTACATATTATCCAACAGAGGTCATTTTGGAGGTTTTTTTTTTTTTTTTTTTATCATCCTCCTTTATTTTGAGCCAGTGGTTAGACATAGTATTCTCTACCCACTACATCAGCTCAGGGAGTGACATTTTCCTGGTGTTGCTACTTTCCCTCCCCTTCTCTCATTGCAATGGGAACAGGAAAACCCAGAGGTCTCTGTTGTAACAGCGAAAGTAGATGCACAGTGGATAAAGCACAGGACCTGGAAAAATGGTTGACACATTTCAATTTGTAAAAAATGCAATGCCTGTGAATCACGATAAAGTGAAGTACAATAAAATGTGGTATGCCTGTACACTGGACCACAATCCAAGGAAAGGAAAAGACTTTTACTAATAAAAGACCTAGATTATGTCTCCTGAAAAAGTGTGTTTCATTTGTTGTTGCTGCTGCGTCTGCTTGCCCACTGCTCTAACTCTCAAACCCACTCTCTCCTCATATATCCTTCCAGAAGAATTTTTATGAATGCCTTCATGGTGTAAAACTATCCTCCAATTCTGAATCTGAGAAAATTTCCTCTTTTGCAGATGGAGTCACACCTCCCAAGGTATTTAGTGCCTTAGACCCCTTAGAAAGGCAGTCAGTCTAAATAATTCTACAAAAATTTTGCACATACATTCACACATGCATACACAAATGTGCACACACATAGACACCAAATCGTCATATTTTTTTTTTGCAAAAGTTTAAGACACAACAGAAGAAAAGGGAGAAGTCACATCTGATTTTCTTCTGTGTAATAACCATACTTCCCCCACATTTAGAAATTTTGTTAATAATGTGAAAAGAGCATAGCCTTATTCTTCTCTTTTTTGTCCTGAATTTGCCTTACATCCAAACATAAATATGTCCCAACCATTTTTGCAGTCAATAAAGGAAGGTGTTGGTGGTAGTTAGGTATTACTAAAAGAATGCTTATTAACTCCTCACCTTTCCAGCTTCAATCCTTTGATCTTCAAGGTGGCCAGGGACTTTAGGAGCAAATTGTCTATAAAAAAGGAATGCTCTGATCATTTGCGAATAGGGAACCGTCCTCTTTTCAATAATACCCCATAGCAAGGCTGAATTGTTGATTCGTTTTGCTATGTAAATTTCTCTTCCCTCCAACCAACTCCTCTATCCTTCCTATAGAGAAGTAGAGTATCAAAGGAATACTTTGGAAGCTTCTGAAGATCATTTGGCAGGATAAGATGCCAGACACAGAGGTCCTTTCTCCAACTAAACTACCAAGTGTTCAAACTCTACTTCAGAGAATACAACTCCTTGGGCTGAACACTTTGTTTAAATGCAAAAGGTATGCTTGCCAAAAGGACAACTTTATGGAGAACTCACACAGGGCAAGTTTTTACATGGCGGTCTTAAGGAGCGATACAAGGATATGCTGAAGGTCTCTCTTAAGAACTTTGGAATTGTTTGTGTGACATGGGAGACACTGACACAGGTCCACTCAGCATGGCATGTCCACATTAGAGAAAGTGCTGTGCTCTTTGAGCAAAGCATAATTGAAGTAGCACAAAAGAAATATAAGTACTAATTTAGAGAACCTACCACATGTCTTCACATAGACTATTTGTGCCCAACCTGAGCTAATATTGGTCTGATCATTCACAGTCCAACACACTGTAACTTGACTCTAGATTAGTGATGTTATTTTGATCTTCTTTGAGAACAAAGGATGACAACCAGTGAAAGGAGTAGAGAACAATCTGAAAGAATAATAAAGACATCAAGGAAATCAAGCATTATGAAACTAAAGGTTTTCCTTTTCTTTTTTTTTTTTATTCCTGCTCTCAATATATTTGGTAGACTGTCCACCTATTATTCACTAGAATAATACCTGTTTTACCAATCCCTGAGGAAGTTTGATTTTGGCAGTGAAGCACATATTATAGAGGTGGTTTTTGATATAAACCTCTGAAAATTATAGCATACAACTATTAATTTATGCACTTCCATTATTTATATTCATACAATCAGGTTACAAAGGTCCTGGACTATATATTTTAAGATACAATGGGCTATTTCTAAACCAGTCAAGTGAAAAGCATTGGAAAACATATAAGAAATAAAGGGAAAATGTGACGTTTTATCAATAGAAAATCTTGCATTTTGTAGCTTTATAAATCATGTTTCATTTTATTACACAAAGTGCCAGTAAATATGGCAAAAGGAACATTTCTAGCTAAACTGAGCTCCCTCTAGAATCAACTTGATAATGATGGAAAGCTTTGCCAAAAAAAGCAGAGAATCAATAAACTGAAAAGAAGTGTCAGTGAGCTAATTAAACACACCCGCACATACAGCACAAAAGAAAAATAAAAAAAGAGAAAAGCAGACATCAGTTAATATTTAGAGGGACCATTCTTCCTCTTTCCACAATTCAAATTAAATGAAAAAGGCTAATATTTTCTGTTACATGGTCTCTGACTAAGATATCTTGAGTTCTAGTTCCTCCAATTACTCTGGAACTTGAGGATAGGGGTAGTATCTAGTTCTTGTACAGGACCAAAATTAAAGTATTGGCACAGTCTGGGACAAGCTGCTTCTTCAATGATTATGTAACAGAGCAAAGTTTCGTTAGAAACCCCCTACAAGAACAGTAGCAGAGAGCGGGGGCTAGCTGTATTGTATTAGAAAACTTCATTCTAGTCCTGGGCAAGAGGTCTTGGACTCAGATCCACTGTGGAAAACTGAGAGAGAGTTCTGAGGCTAATCCTGAAACTAATTCTTAGCCCAAAATGGCAGAATAAAGAAATAGCTCAGAGACTACTAAGATCTCAGCTTAGTTATTCCAATTAAAAATTTGGGAGGGGGCAGTGCACAGAAAATAATATTCAAGTCAGAGTTTGGAATCATTATATTACCTAGGGCCAAATAGCCTCAGTAGTTAAGATCAAGACTATTAGGAATAGCCTAAGAAGTTATCATCAGATTTATGAGTGTCTTACTGCAGAACAAGTATTGAAGGCTGCACATGATAGTTTCTTGCCCTTTGCTTTAATTCTAGATTTTGCACTGAAATGCTGGTCTGAAAATAACTTCAGGAATTGTACAGCCAAAAAAAAAAATTCTAAAGAAACTTCAGAGAGAGAGACAGAGAGAGAGAGACAGAAACAGAGACAGAGACAGAGAGAGACAGAGATAGAGAGACAGAGAGAGACAAAGACAGAGACAGACAGACAGAGAGACAGAGACAGAAACAGAGACACAGAGACAGAGATAGACAGAGATCTTTGCTAGTCATCTCTAATAGAGAAACTGAAGACATGAACAAAGAGAAGGAAATCCCTAATACAATAAAGAAATAATTTTGTTAAGATACTTTCCCAAAATAAAATTCCAGAAAGGAAAAACAAAACAAAACAAAACCATAATCATTACAAGTAGAAGATAAACTCCATATCATAAAAGACACAGATAAAGAGACACAGAAAGAACGAATATAAGAAATAATGAAAGAAATAAAATAAAATGACCACAAAATCTCAAAGAAATGATATGGAAAATAAAGAGACGAGGAAGGAAATCAGGACTCACGAAATATGTGGAAGAAGAATAAACAATTTAGAAGTTCAGAAAATATGTAAAAGTAGTGGACACATTAAGAATGGAGCAAAATCTCAAACATTCACTTATACTGCAAGAAATATTGGAACGATGAAAAAGGCTATAAAAAATCCACTATAAACAAACAAACAAACAAAAAACCCTGGAATATAGAATGAGGAGAGATAATTTAAGAATCATTGATTGAATACTAAAAATTAAATAGGGGGGAGATGTGTCTTTGTCAGTTTATTGGGAAATAGTCAAACAAATTATGATAAATATTGTGTTATAAATTATAATAAATATTGTTATAAAAATGATAAAATATACAATTTCAGAAGAAACTTAAAACACTTCCATAATCTAATGCAAAGTAAAGTGAGAACTAGAAAACAAGTTAAAAAATGACAACATTAAAAATACAATAAATGGATCTACAGATCCAAGAAGGAAGAGAAAAGGCAGCATTCAAACCAATCTCCCCCAACATTCCCCTCCAAACAACATTAAAATAATGTGTCAAATAAAATTCTGGAGTGATAGAGTCAGTAGAAGGCAGGGTGATATATACTGATAAGTAGGTAGGTATATAGACAGAGGGACAGATATAGATATAGATGTATATGCATGTGTATATGTGTATTATATATGTATGTACATATATACATACATATGTGTATATATGTGCATGTATATATGAATGCACCATACAGATATACATGCATGTGTATAGGTACATATGCACATGTGTGTATATGCATATATGTGCACACATACGTACACACATTATATATATATACACGTTCACACATATATGAAATATATGCAAACACATACATATATAGATATATGCATATGTGTATATGTGCGTCTATATCTATGTGTGTCTATTCCATTCCAAATGACCACGTAATATACAGCATGTTGGGAAATCAGTACCTCAAGGGATTTTTAAAACTCATATGAACTAAACTGCAAAACACTCATTAAGGAAATTTTAAAAAGACAAATTATTGAAGTTTGTAAGTTTATTTTTCCCTTATTTGATTTATGTACATATGTGTGTGTGTGTGTGTGTGTGTGTATCCTCTTTTTAGTACTAAAGTAGTCCCATCATCAAAGTTTTATCACACAGAAATAGACAAAGTAATAAGAAAATTATTCAGGTCATCACCTCCTGTTACCTGGATTATTATTTAGCAGTCAGTCTTCTAATTGTTCTTTGTGCCTCAAAACTTATTACATTCTCGTGCATCCTTCACACAATTACAAAAGTGATTGTTCTTACTGACTGATCAACCAACTAAAGGTTCCTCTTCATCAGTGCCATCCCTTATGAAAATACATTGAATGTGCTTTTTATAGGTCTTACATATTTATGTACATATTTTCTCCCCCATTAAAATGTGAACTGTTTGATTGTAGGGATAATAAAACACCCCCAATACTGTCCTGCCCTTCGCCTATCCCAAATCACCTAAGATATACACTTTTCTACCCTATTAAAAATCTCCAGCTGTTACACTTTTTGTCTTTCTTTTTTTGTGTGTGTGTGTCTATTTTTTTAAATTAAATTTATTTATTTTAACATTCATTTTCACAAAATTTTGGGTTACAAATTTTCTCCCCGTTTATCCCCTCCCCCCCCAAACACCAAGCATTCTAATTGCCCCTATGACCAATCTGCTCTCTCTTCTATCATCCCTCTCTGCCCTTGTCTCCGTCTTCTCTTTTGTCCTGTAGGGCCAGATAGCTTTCTATACCCCTTTACCTGTATTTCTTATTTCCTAGTGGCAAGAACATTACTCGATAGTTGACCCTAACACTTTGAGTTCCAACTTCTTTACCTCCCTCCCTCTCCACCCCTTCCCTTTGGAAGGCAAGCAATTCAATATAGGCCAAATCTGTGTACTTTTGCAAATAACTTCCACAATAGTTGTGTTGTATAGGACTAACTATATTTCCCTCCATCCTATCCTGTCCCCCATTACTTCTATTCTCTTTTGATCCTACCCCTCCCCATGAGTGTCGACCTCGAATTGCACTCTCCTCCCCATGCCCTCCCTTCTATCATACCCCCCACGCTGCTTATCCCCTTATCTCCCACTCTCCTGTATTGTGAGATAAGTTTTCCTATCAGAATGAGTGTGCATTATATTCTTTCCTTTAGTGGAATGTGATGAGAGTAGACTTCATGTTTTTCTCTCACCTCCCCTCATTATCCTTCCACTAATGAGTCTTTTGCTTGCCTCTTTTATGAGAGATAATTTGCCCCATTCAATTTCTCCCTTTCTCCTCTCAATATATTTCTCTCACTGCTTGATTTCATTTATTTTTAAGATATGATCCCATCCTCTTCAATTCACTCTGTGCACTCTGTCTCTATGTATGTGTGAGTGTGTGCATGTGTGTGTGTGTAATCCCACCCAGTACCCAGATACTGAAAAGTTTCAAGAGTTACAGATATTGTCTTTCCATGTAGGAATGTAAACAGTTCAGCTTTAGTAAGTCCCTTATGACTTCTCTTTGCTGTTCACCTTTTCATGCTTCTCTTCATTCTTGTGTTTGAAAGTCAAATTTTCTTTTCAGCTCTGGTCTTTTCATCAAGAATACTTGAAAATCCTCTATTTCATTATAACACCAATTTTCCCCCTGAAGTATTATACTCAGTTTTGCTGGGTAGGTGATTCTTGGTTTTAGTCCTAATTCCTTTGAATTCTGGAATATCCTATTCCATGCCCTTCGATCCCTTCATGTAGAGGCTGCTAGATGTTGTGTTATCCTGATTGTATTTCCACAATACTTGAATTGTTTCTTTCTAGCTGCTTGCAATATTTTCTCCTTGACCTGGGAACTCTGGAATTTGGCCACAATGTTCCTAGGAGTTTCTCTTTTTGGATCTCTTTCATGTGGTGTTCTGTGGATTCCTTGAATATTTATTTTGCCCTCTGGTTCTAGAATCTCAGAGCAGTTTTCCTTGATAATTTCATGAAAGATGATATCTAGGCTCTTGTTTTGATCATGGCTTTCAGGTAGTCCCATAATTTTTAAATTGTCTCTCCTGGATCTATTTTCCAGGTCTGTTGTTTTTCCAATGAGATATTTCCTATTATCTTCCATTTTTCCATTCTTCTCTCTTTGTTTTGTGATTTCTTGGTTTTGCATAAAGTCATTAGCCTCCATCTGTGCCATTCTAATTTTGAAAGAACTATTTTCTTCAGTGAGCTTTTGAATCTCCTTTTCCATTTGGCTAATTCTGCTTTTGAAAGCATTCTTCTCCTCATTGGCTTTTTGAACCTCTTTTGCCAATTGAGTTAGGCTTGTTTTCAAGGTGTTAATTTCTTCAACATTTTTTTGGGTCTCCTTTAGCAGGGAGCTGATCTGCTGTTCATGCTTTGACTTCATGTCTCTCATTTCTCTTCCCAGCTTTTCCTCTATCTCTCTATCTTGATTTTCAAAATTCTTTTTGAGCTCTTCCATGGCCTGAGCCCATTGGGTGTGCTGGGACACAGAAGCCTTGATTTCTGTGTCTTTGCCTGATGGTAAGCATTGTTCTTCCTCATCAGAAAGGAAGGGAGGAAATGCCTGTTCACCAAGAAAGTAACCTTCTATAGTCTTATTTCTTTTCCCTTTTCTGGGCATTTTCCCAGCCAGTGACTTGACCTCTGAATATTCTCCTCACACCCACCTAGCCTCCTGATCCTACCAGCCAGTGCTTGGGGTCTGAGATTCAAATGCTGCTTCCAGCCTTAGGGCTTTTGGCAGGGGCAGGGCTGCTATTCAGTGTGAGATTAAGTTCAGGTGCTGAGGTCAGGGCAGGGCCGCCTCTTAGGCTCAGTTCCCTCAGGGGGTTTATGCACAGACCTTCCACAATGGATTCAGGCTCCCGCCCGCTTGGGGAGCCCCGATCTGCAGCCTCCTCTCAGCTTCTACCTCGCGTATGAGTTATGGGGGCCTGAGTTATGGGGGCACCCCACTCCCCTCTCAACCTGCCAAAGAGACTTTCTCACCGACCCCCGTCACTTGTGGGTGGAGGGACTTGTGCTGCTCCTGGAGATCCCGTCCCCGAAGTCTGCTTGGATCTGTATCTCTCGGTGCCGCGGCCGCGGCCGCAGAAGGTCTGGGCTGGGCTCCGCATCTGCAGCACGACGGACCTTTTGCAAGAGGTTTGCAGGTCCCTCTGTGGGTGGAGGGACCCGCGTGGCCGTTGGAGATCCCGTCCCTGAAGCCCGCTCTGATCTTTTCCTCTCGGTGCCGTGGCCACGGCCGCAGCAGGTCTGGGCTGGGCTCCGCTTCTGCAGCACGAAGGACCCCCCGCGAGAGGTTTGCAGGTCTCTCTGGAACAGAAATCTCCTTCGCTCCAATGTTCCATGACCTCTGGGTGCAGAATTCTCTGTGAGTTACTTCCCTGTAGCCATTCTATGGATTGTGGGTTCAGAGCTATGTGTATGTGCGTCTTTCTACTCTGCCATCTTGGCTCTGCCCCCTCACTTTTTGTCTTTCTTTAGCAACCATTTCCAGCATTGTTGGAAGACTTGTTCTTTTTCAAATCAGATTTTCTCACTACCATTAAGCTCTGTGTCATTCTATATACTGTGGAGATAGAGTCTCCTAATTTAAGCTTTTTCACCTATTACTAAGCCATTCACTTGATGTGGATTAAAAGTTCACTTTAGGTTTTTGTTGTTTTTGGAAAATGCTAAAATGTTTTCCTCGTCTTTGAAAGGGGAAAATCTTTGAACAATGTTTATTCTGTGAATTTACAAAATCAGTTAAAATAGGAAGTCCCATGGACATAGTATGACATCTTAGACTCATCTGAAACTATTATCATTTCTGAAATCCTTCCATTTATGTGATTCTTCTATGTGAAACATCACCAAAAAAAACTAACAAATTTGCTATTGCTTCTAAGAGAAAATAAAACCTTATTATGGCATTTAAGTCCTTCTACAATTTTCCTCTAAAATATCTTTGTAGTCTTATTTCGCATTATTCGCCTTCATGCTGAGTGAGTTCAGTTCTGAACACCAAAGATCAGAAACACAGTCAGAACCACTTCCAATATAATATCAAAATAGTTCAAGAAACTTAAGGAGTGGTGTGGTACACTGCATGTAACAAAAAACAGTACTATTTCCCTGGAAAGAGATGACTCCACGGTCATGGTAATCCTTCTGGGGTGAACCTGGGTTTGTCTGAAGTACTTTAGTACTTCAAGTCCTTGGAGTAGAGTGAAATAAAAAATCAGGGGAAGAGGTCAAATCTCTGCCTCTCCTTACTTTCCTTCCTCTTACATCCATGAAGGAAGCAGGATGGAGACTGCAGCTAGCAAACAATAAGCTCCCCACCTCCTCCAACATCTTTCTTTCACATTCACTCTCAGAGGAGAGAGGACAGAGGTAGCAGACGATTGAGAAGAGAAGAAAAAATATCGAAAAGCTTCAGATGGAGATTAAGAATCAATTGGGGGGGGGGGAGGCTTGCCTTCTTCTAGTGAGGATCCAGTTGAAGTTAGATAGCACTGAATTGCTGGATACCCAGTCAGCTCATATGCATGCGCTTCTCAAGTTCTGTTCACAAGCAAGTGAGTGAGAATGGGGGAAGTGGATGGAGGATATTATGCTGAATGGGATTCGTCACAGCATGAGCAATGACATGAAAAGGAGGTAAGGTTTGGGAATAGAAGAGAGTGTAGAATTGAATTAGTTAACTATTGGAATTAAGTTGACAAAAGATGGAAGTGAAGCCAGAGCATGGGTAGTGGCCTAAAGAAGTATTGTGGAATAGATAGTTTATAGGTCAAGATAAGGTTAAAAAATATTTTTAGGAGGAATTATGCTTAGGCAAATATGAACTGACAGGAAGTTTTGGTCACAAAGAAGGCTGCTGTGGTATTCATGCTGTTGCTCTATTCTGGAATTAAGGGAACATATGCTATATTGTTTTCATAATTAATGGTAGTAACTAGCATTAACATAGTGACTTACTATCCTATTGTTGTCCTCAGAAGAAGAGGAAACTGAGGCAGACAAAGTTTAAGTGACTTGTTCAGGATCAAGAATCATACCTAGTAAATCTCTAAAGCCAAATCTGCACTCAAGTCTTCTTAGTACAAGTTCCATACGCCATTTACTATGCCACCTAACTACCTCTAAGTAGCTTTATTTTTATTGTCACAGATTTCAAAAATTTCATAAATTTGTAGTACTGCTACCTTATCTTTGCACAGCAATTTTTCAAGGGCCTTCAAATAGAAAAAAAATAATTTGATACTTGCCTCTCAACCAGGCAAAATAATATCATGGTCCCCATTTTACAAATGAAGAAACAGTGACACAGGGAGTCTTGTTTCAGGTCCCATGCTCACTAAGTGACAGAGCTAAAATAAGAATACATGTTCTACTTGTTAGTCTAGAACTTTATCCCACTATACCACAATCAAAATTCTCACTCCAAGTTTGACCTGTTAGAGGCCATCTCATTTTGTTCAATTTGAAGAGGTCATCGACTTAATAGTGCCCTTTTAAAATTACTTGAGAAAGGGGAAAAGTTTTACTCTTTAGTTTGTTCACTTTATTAAACCTCCATTACTAGGCTTAGGGTTTTTATATTAATGCAAGGCTGTGTAATGATTTCGTTTATTTTCATTTAATGTCCTGTGTGTGCCTCCATCTTTTCTTTGTATGGTAAAGTTAGCAAGATTTCTCAAGAATTGTTTGCAGGGTGTCTTGTTTTACATTAAAAAAAATTTAACAAAAATTTTTGTCATTAACTTCATTCCCTCAAGTTTCATTCCTAATTTTTTCTACAATAAATCCTTGCTACATGACTTACTCTTTGTATAGGAAACCTATATACTTTAGCTTGGATGACTCCACAATTCCATTAAACACTTAATTCTATAGCAACTGTTGCCCAAATGTCACCATGTGTAAAACACATTTAGTGGCATCTCATTCTGAGCAAAAGACAGATGGCAGTTTAAACATATTAAGGAAACTAGCTATTAAACAGCACTATATAAATTGATTTCATAAATTTAGTATTCATTACATTATGAATAATCACATCAAAATTAATCTACTTGGTAAGTTTGGAAGTTTTAATGTTTTCTGAAATTCATAATGTGATAGGCTGTTGGGTGCTATGGCGTATATCATTGGATGTTAAGCTAAAGTAGTACTCAAAGGTAAACCTGGGGTCAACTTAACCCCCTTTGGTTTCTCTCCTTGTTCAGTGTCTCCAGCTGAAATATATTCAGAAGCATTTTATTGACTGTATATATGATGTTTTTGGTGAATTGAGCTGCTGGAGAGGAATTTCCTTTGCCAGTGTAGAAGCATTTTCTCTGCAATTTAGTCTTAATGAATTTCTTGAGGCACTGAGAGTTTAAGTGTCTTGTTCACCCAGAATGGTTAATGCACTCTGGAACTTGGGTCAACTAGGTGGTATAGTGGATAGAGCACCAGCCCTGGAGTCAGGAGGATCTGTGTTCAAATTTGACCTGAAAGACTTACTAGCTGTGCGATCCTTAACCCCTCTTGCTTAAAAAAAAATCTTGAATTCTCCTAACTCTAAGGTCTGGTATCTATCCAGTACACCTTGCTGCCTCACATGTTTAAGATATATTAAAATAGAAATACTAAAATACTAAATACTGAAAAATATACTAAAATATATATTAGTACACATATTTATTAGTATACTAAAATATATTAACATATTAGAAATGCTAAAAACTGAAATAATATTTCTCTGTTCTAGTCATCTCTGTCTCTCTTGTCTTTCTGCTTCCCCCTGCCTCTGTCTCTCTTTCTCTACCTCCCTCCCTCCCTCCCTCCATCTCACCTCTACTTAGTCCAAGTTTCCATTTCCCCATTGTCACCTACAATTTTACTGTAGTAACAAGTCAATAATTGTACTCAACAATTCACTGTTAATGGCAATATAATTTTTAATAAACAACTTGGAAATGTACACAGAAAAAAGAAAAAAAGCAAACTATGATAAGTTTACAGATGGAGATAATTTTCCTTTCCTTCCCATCAAGTGTTTCAACCCATCTAAGAAGAGGGAAAGGACAAAAGGATTGAGACTGGGAACTTTGGCAAAAATTTCCTCTGTGTTGCATTCTGGATTAGCAAGGTAAAAATGATGCTGTGATTTGCTCTGCTTGTTTTCACAAACTACTATACTACTTCTCAGTCCAGACCTCAACTTAGCTGCGTACTAGATCCCATTTTCATCCTCCTCATCTAAATTCTAGTGACCTTATGATATCAGAGGCATGTATTGCCATTTCATGTGCAGCCATAACCTACAAATTCTTTAATGCATACCTTACTTCATATGTGCCTTGACCACTTGTATTCTCTACACATGTGCCTCTCCACTCAGCTTCTCTGTGAGCTTCTACTCTTCTTGAAGATGGTAGGTATAGTGAGAGTCCAAGTTTATGGAATAAATGCTTTATTGCTATTCCTTCTATAATATCATTTCATTAAATGTTGTTTTCTTTGAAATAATTGTGACACTCAACTGATATTAAAGGTAACTTAAGTGATGGAGGCTTGTGTGCTATGAATTTTAGGGTACAGATCTAAAAAATATTTTCAGTCCAGGTAGCCATCTGCTATAAATCCCATTTCCCCTTGTTGAAGAGTGTATTCTGGTCCTCTACATGAGCCTATGTATGTACAAGTGTAGATTTGAGATTGTTGAGGAATAGCAGAGTAGCAGTAGAAAGAACATTATATTTCTAAGAAGAGCTGAGTTAGAAACCTATCTCCATCACCTATTGATTGTGTGGATCTGGACAAAACTTGACTCCTCTGACTTAAAATACCCAGTTCAATAAAGAAAAAAAAGTGGGGAAGGATGGAATCTATGATCTTTCAGGACATTTCTATGTAGACATGCTATAACTCCAGGACCAGCATGTGCAGAGATGGGTAACTCAGATAAGGACCACAGAGTAAAAGAAGAAGGGAGGAGAGAAGATAGAGTTAAGGATATCAAACTATGGCCTTGTCAAAAGAACCTGGATGGGACCTTAAGGAAGTATAACAGCTAAGACTTCTCAGTTAGCTGCTGTTTCTTAAGAAATGAGTAAATTTTCTGGCCTCACTACTCCAAAGTCAGTTTAGTTACTTCTTCTACTCAGGTATCTAAAGATTTCTTTGAGGGCTTTAAATTCCTCTATTCTAATGTCTTCAGTTTGTGTCTCCATTTCTGAGGCACATTCTACCCCCATTGTTAGATGCTTGTGACTAGCTCTCCATATTCATTTAATCAATCAACATCACTATTTTTATTTTAAAAATATTTATTTGAAGATATTTCAAGAACAAAAGTAAAGCATTTCTCCTCTTACACCTTGGAGGCATACTATTCCACCTTTCTCTCAAGGGAGAATGGACTCAGACTTGATGCAGTTTCCACATAGCATTGACTCCAGAACATTTATTTTCAAATTCAGCATCATACCTGGAAGAGTCTTCATTTTCAGGACTCCTCACCTGTTTGCAGTCTCCACATGGTCTCAATTCCCAGACCTCGTAATTTTGAACACCCAGTTTATTCCATTTTTGACAACTTTCAGAATTTGGTGCCTGTGGAGTAGAGGATGAGGGATAATAAAGAGTCTAAGGATGACACCAGGGAAGGATAGTGGCACCATAGACAAAACTAAAGAAGTTTGTAATAGGAGTGAGTTTGAAGAGAAATCATATTATATTATGTTGGATATCTTGAGTTTGAGATATTTGTACTATATGTAACTGAAACAGTCCAAAAGGCAGTTGGTGATACGGAATGGAAATTGAGGCAAAAGGTCATTTTGGATCAAAATTGGATCATTTACATCAAGATGATAATTATCTTTATAATAAATTATCTTCAAAAGCTTGCTCCCTTTCTTTATATTTTCATTGATTCTATTGATAAAAATGGTTGGAAAATATTTAAAGGGATTTATAGACAATTAGTCATATAAGCTGGAAATCAATTGTATACTTTTTTAAGTACTTTGCTTCCTTGAGAGATAGAGCACATTTATGTCAGGTCACAATGCCCTTTCTGGTTAAGTGTTATTTCTATTTCTTCACATACCACAAGGAGCACTGATGTTTAAGACTCAAAATAAGATATTCCCAGTTTTATCAATAGTGGGAATAGATTGCTATAGAAATACCAACAAATCTGCGGTACTTGTGTCAATTTGCTATCCTTCAAGTTTCTGGTACAATCTGGCTTTACTGATTCTCACCCCATTCTTTCTCAGATTTTGCCCCCTTTACTGCTTTTCATTGTTTGGGAAGACATGTTCAAAATAACATACCACCTGCCTTTGTAATTTTTTGATCGTGATCGTCTGTACTAAGCAAGGTTTACGTTGGATGCTATCCCAATTCAGCTGGTAATAATTATATGTCTAGTAAATTTTAGAGAAATAGAAGACTGTTTTTTTCAATATCTAACAAATATTATTCAGTTGTTTCTGACTCTTTGTGGACTCTATTTCAGGTTTTATTGGCAAAAAACAAACTGTTTTTTGCCATTTTCTTCTCCAGCTCATTTTACAGGTGAGGAAACTGAGGCAAACAGGAGTAAGTGATTTGCCCAGGGTCACACAATTAGCAAGTGTTTAAGGCCAGTTTTGAATTCAAATCTTGATTCTAGGCCCAGCACGTTATCCACTTCACCACCTAGCTGCTCCACCTAACATATATGAGAGTACATCTATGTTTACTCTCACTATTTATAAGTAAACAAATAAAGCTAAATGAATCATACCTTTCCACAAATAAGCAAGCAAATTATTAGCCACCTAGCATCTGTTTTGTACATTAAATCTTTATTTAGAGTGCCTCTGAGCACAAATATTGTATAATATTGATCAAATATGTTCTCCTACATAAAGAATCATTAATGTGGTAGATACTATCTCCCAACATTGCCCTCAGGATAATGACTACCTTCTGTATGCTGCCAACAGCTAAATCTCTCAATCTTAACCTCTTGCTCTCATCCTAGCGTCTTCCTATCAGTCTGTGATGCTGTTAAAATTCATCTCTCAACAAAATATTTAAACTCCTTGTCTTTTGTGACAACTGCCAGTGATTTTTGGCTCCTCAATTTACTTTTGGTCTTGAGTTTGTTTTTGATTAGTTCAGTAATGACTAAAATATTTTTATACTTCCCTTTGATTGTCCTTTCTTCTGACAATATTTTTAATTACTATAATTATCTCTGAACCTCCTGATGCTCTTTGTACTGACTTGTGCTATTAACATAGGTGGAATCAGTGTGCTCTCTGATCTCATATCTTTCTAGAGCTTTCTGTCCTCCACCCCCAAGCTAAATGATGAAATATATTTAAACAAGGCTCCAATAGTTTATTCTCAATTTTGCCTATTTTTAAAATCTCTTTGGCTTTTTCCTTATTTCAATGGAAGATTGTCTTTATTTGTTTACTTTGGTATTCATTATATGGTTGGGATAGGGAAAGGTACTTGAAATTTCATTGATATCAAGAACTCCCAAGTTAGCAAACTCATTTATTTTTATCAAATTAGGTTCACACCTTCTTTGTAACTTTTAGTCTTAAAGTTGCTAAAATTCAGAACCCAGAAGAATGAAGTAACTTGTCCAACATCACATATCCAGTAATTATCAGAAGTGGGCCTTGACTCCAAGTCTTTTTGGATTCAACGCCAACTTTCTCTTCATTCTACTCATTCTAAACAAAATATAATCATAACTCAGTCATTTTTTTCCTTTTAAATCTATAAATATTAGAAAATATGCAGAGTTCAAATTGCTTTATGTTGTTAAAAACTATTAAAATGAGAATTTGAACTTTTGAGTAGGAGAGCACTTTACAGATCATCTATACCAATCTGATAGACCATGTATCAATTCTATTTAACTGTAAAAATGACATATTCATAAGTCAGTTACCAAATAAACAGAAAAATAACCTTTTTTCTCTACTTTCCTCTTTTTTTTTTTCAAAGAGAGAAGGTATGACAATAAGAGTATCAGTATTAATTTTGGAGATTTTCAGCCCAAAAAGCGTTGCAGTGTTAATCAATAGGGTTAGAAAGACATCCTACAGAGGACCCTTTGCAGGCACTATGTGCAGCTGATCATCAGCTTTATTTTACATAAGCAATTTCTGGTTGCAGATCCAAGAAAGAGAGCAGTATTAAGCTTATGGCTGCAGGAGAGTAGGGGACCAGGTCACAGTTCCAAGGTCAAGAGGAATGATACTCTTCCTGATTGTATACAACCAAGGACCCTTTTTTGATAAAGACCATAAATCAGACAAGGAGAGTAATGCTCACACCTCTCCCTGAACACCACCATTTTGAAAGAAATAAAAACTTGAAGACCTCCAGAACTGGCTCTCCTTTTCAATTTGGCCAATTCTGCTTTTTAAGGAATTCTTCTCATTGGCTTTATGGACCACTTTTGACATTTGAATTAGCCTATTTCTTAAAGTGTTACTTTCTTCGGTATTTTAAGGAGGTTTCCTTTAGCAAGGTATTGACTTGCTTTTCATGATTTTGTTGTGTCATTCTCATTTGTCTTCCCAATTTTTCCTTGACTTCTCTAACTTGATTTTCAAAATCCGTTTTGAGCTCCTCCATGGTCTGTGACTAATTTATATTCATTTTGAAGGCTTTGGATATAGGAACTTTGACTTTGTTGGTTCCTTTTTTTCTTGTTGTATGTTTTGATCTTCTTTGTAACAAAAGTAAGTTTCTGGAATCTGTTTTTTTTCTGCTATGTGCCCATTTCCCAAGCCAATCACTTGACATTTTCTTAAGGTGGGACCCTGCTTCCAATATAGATTATGTACTGTTCCAAGTTTCAAGGGTCTTCTGCAGTTGTTTTCAGAGATGCTTCTAGGGAACTGGAAATTTTAATTTCTTCAAAAGTTGTATGATCAAAGGATAGGTGTTTACTTGTCTCCTGGCCTCTGCTGTGATCCATAATTGACCACAACCACTCTTCTTTGCCTTGGAAGTATGAGTAGGATTTCCTTTCCTCCACCACCACAAGCTCCACCATGCCAATGCTCCTCCTTACATCAGGACTGCCACCCAGGACTGTGACCCAAATCTAACCACAGGCAAAGCAAGAGAATCCTGTCTCACCAGCAGCAAAGAGATCACTACTATCGTCCTCTGATCAGTCTCTCAATCCTCCTACTGTCTGTAAACTGTAGAGATCAAGAAGCAGCCACCCCTTCTGCTATATAGAGACTGGGGCCAGAGTGAGGTCTTCTCTCACCCAGGTCCAAAAAGCCTTTCCTACTGACCTTCTAAATTTTCTTTGGCATTGTGCATTGAGAAGTCTGAAAACTAACATAATTGCCAGCGGTTTAGTCCCCTGACATCTGCTCTGGGTTCACTGAGGCCTGGTCTGTGCTGGCACATTTTGTACTGGACTGTACTCTCCTCCAAACCTGGTACAACAGACCTTCCTGGTCATCCTTCCAGGTTTTCTTGGGCTGGAAGTTTGTTTCACTCTCATTTTGTGTGTTGTACTGCTTTAGAATTTATTTAGAGTCATTTTTCACAGGTATTTGGAGGGGGTTTTGGAGAGAGTTAAAGTGAGTTCTTGCTTTTACTCCTCCATCCTGGCTCCCCGCTCCCCCTACCCTTGGCTCCTCTTAAAAATACAACAATCCCAGATATTTCTTAAGGACTCATGAAGAAAAAAGACTAATTACCTCCAGAGAGAGTACTAATGAACTCTGAGTGAAAACTGAAGTATAATTTTCTCTCGTATTTTTTTCTAGCTGTTTAAAACATATAGTAAATAGGGAAATATGCTTTTAATGATTTCTATATAAAAGCACATACATAAATTCATCAGAAGGTACTTGCCAGTAAAAAAATTAGAGAAAATATCAACTTAAGATAAATAATCTATTTTTGGTGGAAAAAATCTAATTTAACGACAGGACTTTTGTTTTACGCTGTAATGTCTAAAACAGTAACAAAACTGCACAAAGTGGAAAGTTGAGCTTACATTTTCTTTTCTGTTAAATACAATACAATTGTGCATATGGCTGATATATGCATATTATGACTGTTTTATTTCTCTCTTATCAGATGAAATGCAGTCCCTAGAAGGACAAAACTTCTTTTTTTTTTCTACCACAAAATTAAGTTTCAAACAAGTAGTAAAACTATGCCAGTTTGTACTGCATGTAGTAGCCAACAATGCTTGACTCTCAGCCATTGCAACAGATATAAAGATAAAGAGATGATGGAGACTGGAATTTTCTACTTTGATTTGTGTAACAATTTTTTTTTGCTCCTAAAGTCTCAGATGTTACTTAAAGTACATGTAGTTCATGAATTCACCGAAAAATAAAGAATAAAAGTTTGATTTAATATCATTATACTCCATATTTGGAGCAAAAACTCATGTTTTCCTGAAAGTAGGTGCACATAAGCACATGCAAACACACACATACTGTTTCTAGTGATAGCCTTACATAGGAGTGTATTAGGCGGTCATTGACATTGCAGTTCTGGAGAGTTACTGGAAAAACCACCCTTCAAGGGTCTTATGGCATAAGTTCTTGAAATCCAATTTAATTTGAGACAATATTGCTTAACAGATAAAGAGCTGACCATGAAGTCAGAAAATATGAGTTCAAATCTCATCTCTGGAGCTCACTATCTGTGTAACTATGGGCAAGTGTCATGAAGTCTTTAAGTCTTGATTTGCTCACACAGGAAATAAACCTAGCTACTAAAGTAATCGTGGGAAATAACTACCTCGCTGGGGTTCCAGAGAAGAAACAACTATGCAAATGTGTTATTGTGGGTGTAAACTATTTCTCTCTTCTAGATTTCTTCTTTTGAAGGACAAAAGCACTGAATGATAACACATTTCATGCTAAAATTATTTTTATTAGATTATTTTCCCTCATAAAAATACTAGCTGAAAAAAAAGTAGGAGAGAAGGGGATGGGGAAAGATAATAAAGCAAGGGAACATGTAAAGAAAGTGATACAGAGTGACAAAAATATTTTTGTGCCACCAAGCGTATAACCTTGATCAATTTAAGAGTATGTGGGCAGGTGGATGGCATGGTGGAAAGAATGCTATGATTGAAGTCAAGAGGACTTATATTCTGTAATGA
Source organism: Notamacropus eugenii (assembly GCF_028372415.1). NCBI lineage: Eukaryota > Metazoa > Chordata > Mammalia > Diprotodontia > Macropodidae > Notamacropus > Notamacropus eugenii. The sequence goes on along the minus strand of NC_092874.1, from coordinate 325,403,885 downwards.
TAATTTAAATGGGATGATCTGTCCCATTCATTGATAGGTCCAGGTGACCTGCTTAAATCACAGGGAAGCCTAAGTCACATGTAATGAGAGGAGCTTGTTGAACAGGTGAAATAAGAAGGGTAGAGAAGAACTAGGAGGAAGTTGCTGAGAGCAGTTGGGGCAGAGGGAGTTGAGGACACAGGCTAGTAGACAACTAGTCTCCTCAGTTTTTCTTTGGTTTTGGGAAGATCCCAGCAAAGGCAGGGGGAAGGCTTGGGAATGGCTTTGTCCCCTGCAATGCAAATGTGTATTGACTTCTTGATTGCTATTATGGATTTGCCTTTCTAGTGTTGGGAGTTGACTTTCTGGTGTCTGAATAAAAGTTTTTCTACTACTTTCTTATATGGAGAGTCTGTTTTACTTTTCAATTCAAAACTACACCAGCATATTCATAGTCACCATCAGTGCTGTGAATAATGCCTTGGTGATACATCTCCTTGAGTTTCAATCTGGCTTCAGAAATTCACTGTTTCCCTCAGTTTACCCCTCTGTAAAATGAGCCATTATCTTGGACAAGAAACCCCAAATGGGGTCACCAAGTGTCAGATAAGACTGAAAAGTGACGACTGCAACAGGTAGAAAAAAGGTGATAGAATGGGAGAGTAGAGGAAACATGAAAGGAGAAAGCAAACGAAGTATTAAAATGTGTCAAAAATGTCTTCATTGTATGTCACTTTTAGCAAGCAAATTATCTCTGCATTTTTAGCAGTAGCATGTTGGTTGGAAGACTTATGGAATAACTTTGTTTTTCAATTCCTTAAATCTGGTTCTACTTCACAATTTTCTTTAGGACTGACAGATTTCATTAGTCTAAACAGAAATGATAATTTGATCAATCATACAAGAACTATTGCAGGAGTGTATATTCCTATGCTACGCCTTTGCCCTAAGTACTAAGCAATATTTCTGTCTTGGGGAAGTTGTATTCAAGAATGGGAATAGGAAAAAAAGATACCAACAGAAACAAATAGCTATTATGATTATTGAATTAAAGAGCAGCATAACTCTAGTGTTTGTATGTTGATTTAGATTGGCTTGCCCATTGAAGGTTCATTGCCAAAGAAAGATTTGAAATTAAAATTTGATAAGATGTGACAAATTGAAAGGTGGAGATTTTTTCTTATTCATAATGTGGATCAGTCACAGTGTCAGAGATATAAGTAAGTGGTAGAAAGATTTTCTATTGGATCTCCTGGTCTTTTTTCTCCTAATTCAATCACGGTTCTTCTCTCTGTGTTCTGAGATGTTGGACTTGGAAACATGGAGAAATTAGAAACTTTACCAAGGGATTTCAAATCTTCTTGGTCACAAATTTGAGATTTATGACTTCTTGTTCTCAATGGAGAGGGAAAAAGAAAGCAACTAGGTGTCCTATTAATGGTCAGTTAGTAAAAATAAATCCATGGTTTCACTCATGTGAGTACTTTCTCCATTAAGGAAGTTCACAACCCCTTTTTGTGCTGATCAGAATGTCTCCATAAATTATTATGTCCATAAAGTACAAATCATCATCTGGTAGCTATTTGTTTTAAGTAATCAGACTGACAATTTAAGTAGACTTACTAAATATCTTTTTGAATATAAATAGTATTCAGCCCATACTCAAAGTAATTGCATGTAGGTAGGATCTGCCCAACTTATTTTCCTCTGACATAATAATTAAGACCTGAGGAGATATTTCAGACCACATTGGTTGATATAAGTCATATTTTAGTGGCAATCCATTTTACACAGAATTATAAACAAATTTTTTTTCTGACAGGACTATCTTTATATAGCTAATGATCATTTCCAAATTATTTATTTTTTTCAATAGGTGAACTAGTTCAAGTTAGATAAGAGCAGTTGTTTGACTACAAGTAAATAAATGACCTGGTTTAATGGTGAACTTTACATAAGGGCCAATTTGTTTTTCTACTGCTGAAAAAAGAATAAAATGAATATATGCAAGAATAAATTTAAATCACCTTTTCATCATCATAAATATTGAATTTTATAATATCTTGCTATTGTTTAAAAGGACCATTTTCTCTTATGCCTTAATTTCAGATGTATGATAACTGCTATTATTGGCTAATACAATGTGATTTATATTTTATTTCCAAGATACATATGGCATTAATAAAAGAAAAGTATCAGGAAACGAAGGCCATGAAACTTGTATTCCCAAGTGCAAAAAGGTTATGGAAGACTGAGAATAATGTCTTTAATTTCTATATGAAAAGCTTAGACATAAATTGAAAATGACAAATTTTGGCATTTCACCAGTTCTGCAAAGGCGACAAATAAGATTTTTTTTTTTTACTAGCTGAGCTATTCAAGCTGTTGCCATAAATGAAAACGGCTATACTCACGACTCTTTGTGAAAATACCCTCAGCATGTTCAGAATAAGAGACTTGCAAAATAAAAAAAAATATTTTATTGCTAAGTGTTTTGCATACAATAATTCAATATTTTAACATGGAACTAGGATATTGTAGGTTATTCCCAGGAAAATTAAGATTATTATTAGGCATTCAAAGTATAAAAACCAGTAAAATGAATTCATATATTTCTGCATCCAAATGGAACAGGGTCCAAAAACATGACTACTAGGTTTTCATATTTTATTATCACTTAAATATTCATTGCATATGATCCTTTTGATATTATTTTAAATGTTGAATGTTTCTTTAAGTAATAAGCAGTGTTACATAGTAGATAGCATGCAAGAAATATTTAGAAACTACTCATTTTAAATTGTCTTCTCGGAGACAAGCCAAGATTCCTAAGGAAACAATTATTTCATGGAAAACCCAGTAGACTAATTCCTGATTAAAAATCCCAACAAAAATATCATGGTGAATGGGTTTTTTGTTTTTTTTGTAAAAGCTGGTAAAGGGAGCCATAGAAACAAAAGTGCGTTGCTTAGAGGCATTGAGTACCAGAACTGAGCTAGGACCTACAGGTCTACTCTAAAGCAAAAAGAAATCTCAGACACAGAACAGAAGAACTTAACCCTGAACAAGGAGTAGGAATGAATACCAGTTGAGAGCTCTCTTGCTTACATGTCAGATCTAAGTAATAGATGCAGTTTAAATTAAGGACAGAACCTAGGAGTAGGAGCAGAGAACAAAGGCACGGATTAGTAATGGAGACGTACAAATGTGTATATCAGTCCATGACTATGTCTCTCAGTGATCACAGATGCTACTTTGTGTACTGACTAAAGAGTAAGTATGGAAGACTACAATAACTGAATGACTCTGAATTTGAGAATAGACTGAATATTCAATTCTATATTCAAGCTTAGTCTTACAGTTTTAAGTCCATAAAAATAAATTAAAAATAGTAAAACTTTAAAGATTATAAAAGACCACACGAAGTTCTATTTAATAGCATGATCAACTAACTTAGAAATTTGATGGAGGGAAGATAATGCAAGAATCACTGGACTACTTAAAAGTTTGTTTTTTTTTTTTTTTAAAGGGCCTAGATGTCATATTTCAAGAAATTACAAAATAAATTATTTATATCTCTTGGAACCAGAGGGCAAAATCAAAACAGAAAAAATCCATTCCATGAAAAAAAAAATTCCCAAATGAAACTCTCTGGAATATTAAAGCCATTATACAATCTAGGTCAAAGAAAAATATTATAAACAACCACAAATAAATAGCTTAAAAACCATGAATTCATGAATACGTGAGATTTAGCTACTATCATGAAAAGGAATAGATCTTCACAAAATGTTCCACAAAAGATTACACACACGCACACACACACACACACACACACAAGTGCGTGTATACAATTTAAATGAAAATAACTTACCCTGAAAAACCTACGCATAATTTTACTAAGGGGAAAAAGTGGGTCTTTAGAATTCCTGGCAAAAAGAATAAACTACTTAGAAATGTTGAAATACAAATACTGGTGTCAAGGGAAACATTAAAAGGATAATATGAATGAAGAATTATAAGGGACTAAATAAAGACTGACTTTTACATTCAAATGTAGGTGAATGATACTTCTGTCTCCTTTGAACACTAATATCATTAAAAATCATAAAGGGAGTCTAATAAGACAAAGGAACTAGAAGTGATTTTGTTATATTTTTCAATATAAAATGAGAAAGAAAAGGAGAGTACATGTAATACACTTCGAAGGGGAGGAGAAGAAAGGAGAGGTGAGGGGCTTCAGTCTACATAATATGGATGCTCAATCAGAAGACTATATTAACCAGAAGGAAAGGATGGTAGGGGTTGTTAACACTTAACTCTACTTTCATTTGAACTGATAAGATGAAGGAAGAATACAAACACACATGCAGAAAGATTTAGAAATATACTCACTTAACAGGAGAGAATGGGGCGAGAAGGGACTATGAAGGATGGTAGGTTCAGGAAAATACTAGTCTAAAGCAAGACAAATTTTAGCAACAGAGGGTAGATTGCAAAGAGATTTAAAAGGAAAGAAAATTAATTTAAAAAATTGGAATGGGGCTTTGAACAAAAGAGAAAACAAAGCAACATAAAGGCTGAAATCATGTACCAAACCTAGATCGTAGGTTCTAAGTATATTCTTTATTAAGACATTCTGTAAAGAGGATTCAAAAAAAGAGGAGCAAACCTTTAAAAGAACAGAATAGAGGGAAATACACAGTTAATTGTCATAATTATGACTATGAAAGATATAAATTCATCTATAAAATTTCAGAGTATATCAGAACAGATTATAAAGGACTAATGTGACACTGTTGTTTATAAGAAGAACATTGGAAAGATAAGATTCAGAATTTCAGAGACAAAATAAAAATGTCGTAACAGAGGAAGTAGCCAAGATCTCTCAACATTCCCCTCCAAATACTTTTAAAATAATACCTCAAACTGACCTCTGGAGTGGCAGAATCAACAAAAATCAAAACGAGGTATTTTTTCCAATCCAAGATAACCTAAGAAGTTAATAAGAGAAGTCTTTATCAATAAAGTGAAGGCTGGTTCAGAGATCACATAGTGCTACCAATGCCTGTGGGTACTGGAAGTAACAACAGCAGCAGAAGAAACTTTGAGGCTCTGAAGACAAAAAAAAAATAAGATGATCTAGCAATTCAGAGATTATAGGAGACTCAGTGCTATGATTGAGAGCAGAACATGGTACTGTTGGTAACTTCATTGCCTAAACTCTCTTCTGGGCCATACTTACCAGGAAGAGAGGAACACTTGATATTCCGTAGGAGTGGAGACTATGAAGAACAATATTATTATTATTAATATTACTATTGTTATTATTATTATTATTATTACTGTTTTAAGAGAGCAGAGTAAGGTCCAGAGTGCAGACCAAGCAATGTGACACAAGTTCAAGAAGAATTTCCAGAACAGCGAAAGCATGATTTTAAAAATCTAATAGGAATAGTTGAAGAAAATGGGAAAGAAATGAAAGTGATGTCAGAAAATTATGGCAAAAAAATTAACAGGTAGTTCAAAGAGGAAAAATGTATTGAAGAAAATAATATCTTAAAAAACAGAAATGGTCAAATGAAAAAAAGAAGTACTTTTTTGCTGAAAATATAAAATTTCATTAAAATTAGAATGGACAAGTAAAAGTTAATGGCTCAAACATTAAGAAAAATGAAATAAAGTCAAAGAATGAAAAAATAAAAGAAAATTCGAAATATATGGTGGGATGAAAATGACCTGCAAAATAGATTGAGGACAGACATCTTAAGAATTATTGGGCTACCTGAAAACCATTATCAAAGAAAGAACCCAGATATCTTATTTCAAGAAATTATCAAAGAAGACTGCACTGATAAGTGAGATGCAGAATATGAAATAGAAATGAAAGAATCCATAGATTAATCGACAGCAACCCCAAAATGAAAATTCCCAGGAATATTATAGCCACATTTCAGAGTTCCTCAGGTTAAGGAGAAAATTTTGTAAGCAGTCAGAAAGAAACCTTTTAAATATTACGTAGTCACAGTCACAATCACACAAGATTCAGCAGTTTATACATTAAAAGACGGGATGGTTTGGAATACAGTATTCTGGAAGGTAAAGGAACTATGATTTCAACCAAGAATCAACAGGAAAAAATGAGTATAATTTTTCTAGGAGGGTAGTGATGAATATTTGATGACATAGGCTATTTACAAGCATTGCTGATAAAAAGATCAAAGCTGAATAGAAAACTGGGCATTCAATACAAGACTCAAGAGAAGCACAAATAGGTAAATATGAAAAAGAAATTATAAAGGTTAGATGATATGTTTGACTACTAAGACCTTTATCAATATTATGTCAGTTAAAAGGACTGCATATGGATAGAGGGAATAAGAATAAACTGCTAATGTTGGGAGGGTCTAACAAATGGGTGGATGAGAAAGAAGGATGCATTGTGAGATGGGAGAAAAAAATGAGGAAAAATTATCCCAAGTAAAAAAGGCATGGTTTGAAGAAATTTTGCAGTTAAGGAAAAAATGGAGGAGATAATCAGCAACACTTGAACCTCACTCTTGTCTGAATTCGTCCTAAGAGGGAATAATATATGTGAAAAGTCAATTAGGTATAGCAATTTACCTTACCTTGATAGTATGAGGGGAAAGAGCATAAGAAAGGGGAAACTCATAAAACAGAGGGCAGATTAAAGGAGGGAGTCAGTAGTCAGAAGCAAAATAGAATTCTGAGGAGTGACAGGATAAACAAGAAAATAGGATGAAGGGAAATGCAAAATTAATAATCATAACTACGAATACGAATGGTATATATTCACCCACAAAGAAGAAGATAGAAGAACTGAATAGAAATCAGAATTCAACAATATGTTGCTTGCGAGAAACACATTACACAGATACACACACAAAGTTAAAATAAAGGGCTGGATCACAAATTCTTATGCTTCAGCTGAAGTGAAAAAGGCAGAGGTAGCAATTCTGTTTATCAACAAAGTAAAAAACAAAATACAAAAAGGCATCATAGACAATGAGATACTATCAATACTAAACATATGTGCACCAAACAGGGTACCATCCACATTATTTTCATTAGTATTTTAATTTTTTCACAATTACATGTCAAAATAATTTTTACTGTTTATTTTTTCAAGATTATGAGTGACAATTTTTTCTCCCTTCCCCCTTCCTCTCCCTTCTTTTAAAAATGGTAGAAAATTTGATATGCTATACATGTGCTCTCATGTAAAACATATATCCATATTAGTCAAAGTTGTGAAAAATAGGTGAAAAGGAAAAGATATGAAAAAAGAATAAATTAAGTAAAAATATATGCTTTGATCTTTATTCATACTCCATCATTTCTTTATTTGAATGTGGATAGCAATTTCCTTCATGACATACTTGCCTTGGATCATTGTGTTGATAAGAAGAACTGAGTTATTTATAGTTGATTATCACAAAATGTTGCTGATATTTTCTAGAACACTTCCCTGGCTCTGCTCATTTCACTTTGCATCAATTTGTATAAGTGATTCCAGGTTTTTTTCTGAAATCTTCCTGCTTATCATTTCTCATGGAACAATATTATTTTATTACATTCATGTGCCACAGCTTGTTCACCAATTACCCAATTAATGGGCATCTCATCAATTTCTAGTTCCTGGCCACCACAAAAAGAGCCGCTACATTTTTTGTGCATGTGGGTATTTTTCCCATTTTTACGATCTCTTTGGGATACAGCCGTAGAAGTGATATTGCTGGATTATGATTTCTTTGCGATACAGACGTAATAATCATATTGTTGGATCAAGGGGTATGCACCATTTTCTTTCCCTTTGAACACAGTTGCAAATTGTTCTCCAGAATTGTTGAATCATTTCACAACTCCACCAACAATGCTTGAGTGCCCCAATTTTCTGACGTTCTCTCCAATATATATTATTTTCCTTTATTGTCATATTGACCAATTTGATTGGTGTGAGGTGGTATTGTAGGGATGCTTTAATTTGCATTTCTCTCATCAGAAATGATTGGGAGCATTTTTTCACATGTCAATTGATATTTTGATTCCTTTATCTGAAAACTGCCTGTTCATATCTTTAACCATTTATCAATTAGAAAATGGTTTATACCCTCATACTGCTGATTCATCTATCTATTTAGCTGAGATGATGCAATTATTAGATATACTTGCTATAGAGAATGTTTCCCAGGTCTCTACTTAATTTCTAATTTTGGTCACAGTAGTTTAGTTTGTGCAAAAGTTTTTTTCTTTTAATTTATTTTGTAATTTTCTCTGTCTTCTTCATGACCCCATAGAACTGACAGGTAAACTATTCTTTTCTCTTCTAATTTGCTTATGCTGTCACCCCTTACGTCTAAGTTAATTACCAGTTTTCACCTTATCTGGGTATAAGATGTGAGATGTTGATCTATACCTAGTTTGTGTACTATTGTTCTTGAGTTTTCCTAGCAGTTTTGCCAAAAAGTGAGTTCTTATTTCAAAGGCTGGAGTCTTTGGGTTTATCAAACACTAAGTCACAATCGCCATTGACTACTGCGTCTTGTGTACATAATCTATTCCACTGATCCACCACTCGATTTGTTAGCCAGTATCAGATAGTTGTAATGATTACTATTTTATAATACATTTTGAGAGCAGGTGTTTTTAGACTGCCATTGTATTTTTGTTTCATCAGTTCCCTTGATATTTTGGACTTTTCATTTTTCCAGATGAATTTTGCTGTAGTTTTTCTAGCCCCATGATTTTTTTTTTTTTGTATTTTGGTTGGTATGGCACTAAATAAGTAAATTAGTGCAGCCAGTATTGTTATTTTTATTACATTAACTTGACCTGTGCATGAGCAATTGGTAGCTTACCAACTGCTGAACTTTGACTTTATGTGTGTGAAAAGAACTTTGTAATTGTGTTCAGACACTTCCTGGGTTTATTTAGGTAGGTAGACTCCCAAGATTTTTATACAGCTATTTTAAATGGGATTTCTCTTTCTGTCATGCTACTGGACCATGTTGGCCATACAAGGGAATACTAATGATTTGCATGCTAAGAGCCTGCAACTTTGCTAAAGTTAAATATTTAAAGTAGCTTTTTACTCAATTCTAGAAGTAGAATTTCATCTGCATCTTTTTCCTCATTGTTATTTTTTTCTAATTCCTACAATTTATTTTCTTCTCTATTATCTAGTACTATACTGAATAATAGTGGTGATAATGGGCATGCTTGTTTCACTCCAGTCTTACTGGGAAGGCTTCTAGTTTATCCTCATTACAGATAATGCTAGCTTATCACTTTAGATAGATATTGCTTATCATTTTAAGTAAAGTTCCCTTTATTGATATGTTCTCTATCATTTTTAAGAGTTCTGTATTTTGTCAAAAGTTTTTCCAGCATCTATTGAGAAAATCATGAGATTTATCTTGATTTTGCTATTGATATGGTCAACTATACTGATAATTTTCCTAGTATTGAACCAACCCTGCGTTCCTAGTATAAATCCGACTTGGTCATAGTGTATAATCATCCTGCTAGTATTTTGTTCAAAACTTTTACCTCAATATTCTTTAGGGAAATCAGTCTATAATTTTCTTTCTCTTTTTTAGTACTATATGGTTTAGGGTCTGCAACATGTTTGGGTCATAAAAGGAATTTGGTACGACTTTTTCTTCAACTACTTTTTCCAAAGAGTTTGTATATCACTGAAATTAATTATGTTCTAAATGTTATGTAGAATTCACTGGGGAGCTCATCTGACCCTGGGAATATTTTCTTAGGGACTTCCTTAATATGTTCTTCAAATTATTTTTCTAAGATAGGATTATTTAATAATTTTATTTCTTTTTCTGTTAATATAGGAAATCAATATTTTATGAACATTAATTTATTTCACTCACATTGACAGATTTATTGAACTATAATGGGCAAATATATTCTCATGATTGCTTTTATTTCTTCATTTTGATTTTTAATGATATTTCCTTTTCTCTTTTCTTTTTTTTTAAACAAATTAATCCATGGATTGTCTATCTTAGTGTTTTTTTTTCTTTTTTCATAAAACCAGTTCCTATATTTATTGCCTCAATTATTTTTTTCTTTCAATTTTATTAATCTCACCATTAATTTCCAGAATTTCCAATTCCATGCTGAATTGGGGATTTTTAATTTGTTATTTTTTAGTAGCTTACCCAATTTTTGATGTCATTTTTTCCATTTTTCTGATGTAAGAATATAGAGAAATAAATTTTCCATAAATTGTTTTCTGCTGTCTTATTATTTTTATTTTCTTTAGTTAAATTATTGACACATTCAATGATTTATTCTTTGTCCCACTTATCTTTAGGGTTAGATTATTTAGTTTTGAATTAAGTTTTAATCTATCTTCCAGTTGCCCTTTCTGGAATGTGATTTTTAATTGAATTATGATTTTAAAATGTCTTTTTGTTTGTTTTTTACATTTTCTTTCTTTTTTGCTTTTTCCTTTTAATATTACTTATTTTTAATATTATTTAAAATTTAATATTAGATAGTAATATTATTTAATAATATTTTTAATATTATTTATTTTCAGTTTTCAACATTCACTTCCACAATGTCTTTAATTTCAAATTTTCTCCCCATTTATCTCCTCCCACACTCCAGTACAACATGCACGACAATGACCCCTTTCCCCAGTCTTCCCTCCCTTCTATCACCCCTCTTCTCCACCTTTCTCCTCTCTATTTTCCTGTAGGGCAAGATAGATTTCTATATTCAATTGCCTGTATGAATTATTTCCCAGTGGCTTGCAAAAATAATTTTTAACATTCATTTTTCAGCTTTGAATTCCATATTCTCTACCATGCCTTCCTGCCCATCCACTCACACTGAGATAGTAAACAATTAGATATAGTTCGTGCATGTGTAGCCATGCAAAACACTTTCATAATAGTCATGTTAGAAAACACTAGGCACATTTCCCTCTATCCTATTCTGCCCTTCATTTATTCCATTCTCTCCCTTGACCTATTCCCCCCAAAATATATGCTTCTTTCCCAAAAATCCATCATTCCTTCTATTATCCTCCTTTTCCTATCCCCTTTCCCCTTGCCTTCCTGCAGGGTAAGATAGATTTTTATATGCAATTGAATGTTCATCATTCCCTTCTTAAGCCAAATTCAATGAAAGTAAGACTCACTTATTTTTTCTCACCTTACAACTCTTCTATTCCACTGTAAAAGTTCTTTCTTGTCTCTTTTATGTGATATGATTTACTACATTCTACTGCTGCTTTTTTCTTTCTCCCAGTATATTCCTCTCAACACTTGATTTTATTTTTAGGTATACCTTCCATCATATTCAGCTCACCCTTTGCCCTCTGTCTATATCTGTATCTATCTATTCTATCTATGCATATATACATACACGTGTGCATATATGTGTATTTCTATATGTATATGCCCATGTACATATGTATACATGCCTACACATACATTTATACATGTATGTCAACCTATGTACACAAGTATATACATACACAAGTACCTATACATATATAATATATGCATGCATACATATACATGCACATATATAAACACATATTGCCTTTAACTACCCTAATATTGAAAAATGTTTCATGAGCTACAAATGTCATCTTTCCATGTAGGAATGTAAAGAATTTAACTTTAATGAGTCCTATAAGCCTCCTCTTTCATATTTATTTTTTCATGTTTCACTTGATTCTTGTATTTGAAAGTAAAATTTTCTATTCAGCTCCAATCTTTTCAACAAAATGCCTGGAAGTCATCTATTTAATTGAAATTCCATTTTTCCCTGAACCATTCTACCTAGTTTTTCCGGGTAGGTGAGTCTTGGTTTAATCTTAACTCTTTTGACCTCTGAAATATATTCCAAGCCCTTTGATCCATTAACCTAGGAGCTGTTAAATCCTATGTTATCCTGATTGTCTTTCCATAAGCCTTGTATTGTTTCTTTGGGGCTGCTTTTAATATTTTCTCCTCTATCTGGGAGCTCTGGGATTTTCCTACAATATTCGTAGAAGCTTTCTTTGTGTGATTACTTTCAAGAGGTAATCAGTGAATTCTTTCCATTTCTATTTTACCTTCTGGTTCTGGAATGTCAGAGCAGTTTTTCTTTAATTTCTTGAAAGATAATGTCTGGACCATTTTAAAATTTATCACGGTCTTCAAGTGGATCAATAATTTTTAAATTATCTCTCCTGGATCTATTTTCCAGTTATTTTTCCAATGAGACATTTCACATTGCCTGCTATTTGGTTTTACTATATAATTTCTTAATTTCTCAAAAAGCCGTTAGCTTCCATTTGCTCCATTCTGATTTTTAAGGAATTATTTTCTTCAGTGAGCTTTTGGACCTCCTTTTCCATTTGGTAGATTCTACTTTTTAAGACTTTTTTCTCATCATCGGATTTTTGGACCTTTTTTGCCATTTAGGTTAGTTTATTATTTTTTTTTTTATTTTTTCAGGAGAGGGTATTTCTTTTTTTATTTTTTAATTATTTTTATTAATTAGTTTTCCGTTTCCTACAATCACTTCTATATCTTAGATTTTTCCTCCTCCCTCCCTCTCTTCCTCCTTACGCCCTCCCAGAGGCAATGTGCAATCTTATATAGGTTCTACACATACATTCTTATTAACCACATTTTCACCTCAGTCAGGTTGCATAGAAAAGTAAAAATGAATGAGCGAAACCATGAAAACAGAACAAAGTATAACTGAAGAGAACATGGTTTGTTTCATCTTGAGATCCAATTCCATAAATTTTTCTCTGGATGTGCAAGGTGTTTTGCCTCAAGAGTGCATTGGGAATATTTAAATCCTTGCATTATTGTGAAGGGTTAAGTCTAACAGAAAAATTCCTTGCAAATTGTGGTTGTTTCTTTGTACAAAGTTCTCCTAGTTCTGCTCCTATCACTCAGCATCAGTTCATATAAGTGCTTCCAGGCCTCTCTGAAGTCTTCCTGTTCATCATTTCTTATAGCACAATAGTATTCCATTACATTCATATACCACAACTTGTTCAGTCATTACCCAATTGATGGGCACCTCCTCGATTTCCAGTCCTTGGCCACCACAAAGAGAACTTATATAAATCTTTTTGCACAAGGGAGAACCTTTCCCATTTTTATAATCTCTTTGGGAGAACTGTAGTTCTAGAAACAATATTGCTGAATCAAAAGGTATGCATATTTTGTAACCCTTTGGGCATAGTTCCAAATTGCTCTCCAGGATGGTTGGATCAGCTCAAAGCTCCACCAAGAATGAATTAGAATTCTTCCACATGTTTTCTAAACTTTATCACCTTCCTGTTTTGTCATGTTAGTCAATCTTATAGGTGTGGTGTGGTAACTCAGAATTTTGGTGTTGTTGTTGTTGTTTGAACTTCTCTAATCAATAGTGATTTCGAGCATATTTTTTTCATAGGACTACTGATAACTTTAATTTCCTCCTCTGAAAACAGACTGTTCATATTTTTGGCAATTTATCAATTGGGGAATGGCTTATATTCTTGTACATTTGACTCAGTTCTCTTTATGTTTTAGAAATGAGTCCTTTATCACAGAAGCTAATTGCAAAAATTCACTCCTTATCTTGGTTGCCTTGGGTTTGTTTGTGCAAAAATTTTTTAATTTAATGTAATCAAAATTATTCATTTTGCACTTCATAATGTGGTCAAAAATTTCCCCATTCTCCATAACTCTGACAAGTGCACTATTCATCGCTCTCCTAATTTGTTTATTAGTCTTTACACCTAGATTGTGCATCCATTTGGACATTATTCTTGTGTAAGGTGTCAAGCATTGGTCTATGCCCGGTTACCACCACACTGTTATCTAGTTTTCCTAGCGATTTTTGTCAAACAGTGAGTTCTTCTCTGGGGTCCTTGAGATTATAAAGCAGTACAGTTGCTATATTCATTGACTACTGTGTCATGAGTACCTAATCTACTCCACTTGTCTACCCCTCTGTTTCTTAGTCAGTACCAAGTGCTAGTTGATGCTTTATAATACAATTTGAAATCTGATAAGGTTAGGTCAACTTTCCTAGCATTTATTTTCAGTAGTTCCCTTGATTTTCTGTACATCTTGTTCTTCCATATGAATTTTAATATTATTTTTTCTAGCTCTAGAAAATAAATATCTGGTACTTTGATTGGTATGGAAATGAATAAGTAAATTAAGTTAGGTAGAATTGTCATTTATGTTACATTAGCTCGGCCTACCCACAAGCAACTGATATTTTCCCACTTGTTTAGATCTGGCTTTATTTGTGGGAAGTGTTTTGTAATTGTGTTCTTATCATCTAGGGTTTGTTTTGACAGGTAGACTCCCCAATATTTTATAGTGTCTACCATAGCTTTAAATGGAATTTCTCTTTCTATCTCTTGCTGTTGGGCTTTGCTAATAATATGTACAAATGCACATGATTTATTGGGGTTTATTTTGAAAACTACAAGTTTACCAAAGTTGTTTATGATTTCAAGTAGTTATTTACTTGATTCTCTGAGATTCTCTAAGTATATCATAATATCATCTGCAAAGAGTGATGACTTAGTTTCTTCTTTGTCTATTCATATTACCTCAATTTATTTTTCTTCCCTTATTGCTAAAACCAAAATTTCTAGGCCATATTGAATAACAGGGGTGATAATGGATATTCTTGTTTCACCCTTGATCTTATGGGAAATGTCTCTAGCTTCTCCCCATTACATATAATGCTTGCTGATGGTTTTAGGTAGATATTGCTTTTTATTTTGTGGAAGGCTCCATTTATTCCTATGCTCTCCAGTGTTTTCAATAGGAATGAGTATTATATTTTGTCAAAAACTTTTTCTGCATGCATTGCCATAATCATATGGTTTCTGTTGGTTTTGTTGTTCACATGGTCAGAAATGCTGACAGTTTTCCTAATATTGAACCAGTTCTACATTCCTGGTATGAATCCTACCTGATCATAATGTATTATTCTCATGATTAGTTACTGCATTTTTTTTGCTAATAGCTTATTTATAATTGTTGTTTCTATATTCATTGGAGAAATTGGTCTATAATTTTTTTTCTCTGTATTGGTTCTCCCTGGTTTAGGTATCAGGACCATATTTGTATCATAAAAAGAATTTGGTAGGGCTCCTCCTTCACCAATTTACCGCAATAGTCTATATAGTATTGGAATTAACTCTTACTTAAATGTTTTATAAAATTCATTTGCAAATCCATCTTGGCCTGGAGATTTTTTCCTAGGGACGTCATTGATGGCTTGTTCAATTTCCTTTTCTAACATGGAGTTAATTAAGTATTCAATTTCCTCTTTTGTTAATCTGGGCAATTTGTATTTTGTAAATATTCATCCATCTCGTTTAGATTGTCAAATTTATGGGCATACAGTTGGGCAAAGTAATTTCTGATTATCATTTTAATTTCCTCCTCATTGGAAGTGAGTTTATCCTTTTCATTTTTCATATCGGTAATGTAGTTTTCTTCTTTCTGTTTTTAAAATCAAAATTGATGGAAGGCTTGCGAATTTTATTGTTTTTCTTCGGAACACCAACTCTTAGTTTTATTTACTAGTTCAGTTCCTCCAAAGTAAAGTAGCCAAAGGAGAGGTGGTTGTTCCTCTCCTGGACTCCTCTCTCTGGTCTATGAGAAACCAGTAACCATTCTTTTCTGACCTGAAACTGCAAGTAGGATTCCGTTCCCATAGCTGCTACCAGGTCTGCCACACCAGGGCTCCTCGTCACCCTGTTACTGCCATTCAGGACTGGGATCCACTGCTCTATTCTTCCACCTCCTATAGGCCCACAGCTCCACAAGCAGGTGCCTCTGCGATAGTGGCTACTGCTGTCTAAGGGTTGAGGTTGAACTACCTTCCTCTTTCATCCTGGTGAGAGAGATTCCCCATTGACTTTTGTAGCTGTCTTGGGTGCTTGTGGGTTTGGAAGTTTGGAAACCACTAGAGCTGACAGTGATTTAGCCCCCTGAAGCCTGGTGTTTATCAGCCTGACCCATGCTGGGCTGTGCTGCATTCTATGCCAGAGCAATAGATCCTTCCTATTGGCCTTCCAGATTGTCTTGGGCTAGAAATCTGTTTCACTCTGTCACTGTGTGGCTTGTTCTGTTCTAGAATTTATTTAGAGTCACTTTTTGCATGTATTTTGAGGAGTTTGTGGGGAACAGTTCAGGTATGTCCTGGCTTACACTCCACTATGACTCCTGCCCCCTGAATACATATATTAAATATTTCTCTATTTCTACATTAAATTTTGAGGTTCTTATGACCTAGAATATGCCCAACTTTGTACATGTGCCATGTAGTCTGTAGAAAAAAATGTATATTCCTTTCTTTACCCATTCACTTTTTTTCAGAGTTCTATCATATCTAACTTTTCTAAACTTCTACTCGCCTCCTTCACTTCTTATTTATATATTTTATGGTTGAATTTATGTAGTTTTGAAAGGGAGGGTTGAAGTGCCACACCACTTAGTTTTGTTGTCTATTTTTTTTATTCTGTAACTCACTGAGCTTCTCCTCTAAGAATTTTAATGGTATACCACTTGATGCATATGTGTTTAAGATTGATAATACTTCATTGTCTATGGTAGCTTTTAGCATAATTTAGTTTCCTTCTTTATATCCTTTAATTACATCTACTTTTACTTTCACTTTGGGATCAGGATTGCTATCTTAGCTTTTTAATTTTTTTTCTACTTTAGCTTTCTTCTCCAATCTTTGACCTTTATACTATATATATATATATATATATATATATATATATATATATATATATATATATACATATATATGTATATGTATATATATATATATATATATATATATATATATATATATATATATATATATATATATATATATATATATATATCTTTCTGCTTCAAATGTGTCTCTTGTACACAACATGTTGTAGGATTATGGTTTTTTTGTTAATCCACTGTGCAATCCAAATCTGTTTTATGGCAAAGTTCATCCCATTCACATTCACACTTAATGATTACTAACTGTGTCTTTCTCTTCATCCTATCCCCCACTCCCATTTACGCATTCCTCTTTCTTTTATCTGTTTCCCTCCCAACCAGGGTTTTTGTCTGACCACTGCCTCCCTCACTCTGTCCTCCCTCTGTCAACCCATCTCCCTTTTTTTACCTTTCCCCTACTACTTATTCCCTCTTTTTTCTCTCACCTTTCGCTTCTTACTTCCTATAAGTTGAGATAGAATTCTATACCCAATTAAGTGCACATGTTATGCTCTCTTTGAGATAAATCCAATGAGAGTAAGATTCAAACAATGCTTGCCTCCCTCCCTTTGCCTCTACTGTTGTAGTTCTTTGTGCCATTTCACATAATGTAACTTACCCTTTCTTTCCTCCTCTTTTTCCAGTGTAATCCTTTTATCATCTCTTACTATTTTTTTATCACAACATCAAAGTCAACTTATACCCACACGCTCTGTCTATGCATACCCCTTCTAAATGTCATATTAAAGATACAGTTCTCAAGACATCTTCCTATATAGGAATGTAAACAATTCAGCCTTATTGAATATCATTTCTTTTCTTTCTTTCCTATTTACTTTTTTATGCTTTGTCCAGCAGCACCACTTCTAAACATAAACCTGAAAAGGATGAAAGATAGAAGGAAAACATGCATATGATCAAATATATTTGTAACAGCACTTTTTATTGTATAAAAGAACTTGGAACAAAGTGGGACCCTATCATTTTACAATGACTGATCAAATTATAGTACATGGATACAATGTGTTTTTCCACTATGAGCAATGACAAAGGAGATGAATTCTGAGTAGAACTCTGCGTGGACAAATAAATTGAGAAGCCAGAGAACAATATATACACTGAGAGGAAAGGAAAATAATTTGAAAAAATTTAGGAATGGTCATGAATGCAATGAACAATCACAAAGCCAGAAGAATAATGATAAATGAGAGAAATGAAAGACTAGAAATCTAGAATGAGATGGACATTTTTATTAATGACCAATTAAGCAATTTATTTTGCTTGATTATATGTCTGTTATAAGGCATAATTCTTGTTTGTTAAAATAAGACGTGGGGTCAGGTATAGTGAAAGTGACAGGGAAAAGTGTGTCAAAGAAAAAACAAAGGACAAAGAATTTCAATAGAAGACAAAGACAAGTGGAGCACAGTTGGACTTATAACATCAGAAAGAAAGAAAATGTAATAGAGATTCACAGTAGCACATATGATCCTCTCTTACACTCTGATCATTATATATGTAGAAGCTCATGTTAATGAAAATACAGATTCTATATCAAATATTTCAATGTAAAAATATAACAAATATGTCAAATTCATATATAAAAGAAATTGATTCCTACACTGCTATAGGTGTTGATAATACTGAATGAAATATTTGTACATGGTGAAATGTGCTCACAATATCATGGAATACACAGTACTGATGTGTAATCCAAATTGTCCATTATAGAAATGTATGTGTTGTAAAATTTTTGTGCATATTAAATAGATATGCAAATATCTTGTTTGTCTGAATATGCATTGTACTTAAATGCAATGGAATATATTTGGGCAATGAAATCCTGTTTAACACAGAGAATCTTGGTTTAATGATAACAATACACACAAGAACAAGAAAATTCAGGTTTTAGAAATATGATTATTCATTATATACACATATATGCATAGGTATATATATTGTTTGTGTGTGAGTGTATATACACATAATATATGAATATATGCTTCAATGCACATACATATTTGCATATATGTTTGTGTGTAAGTTCCAGAGATAGGCACATATGTGCATACGTACAAGTGTGTAAGTATGTATTATAAACATATATATATATATATATATATATATCTGTATGTAGGTAGATATAGATATAACTCTGTATTAATATATGCAGACAGGGATTTTAATCCAGAGAGAGACAGAGAGAAATGGACCAAGACAGAGAGACATAAAGAGAGAGAGAGAGAGAGAGAGAGAGAGAGAGAGAGAGAGAGAGAGAGAGAGAGAAAATCCTTTTATTAACTTAATTTATTTTTAATATTTACTATTTACTTCCATAAGTTTTATATTTTTGCCCTCCCTTCACTCTCCTTTCCGAAGATGGCTTCCAAAATTATATAGGCTTTACATACGCATTCCTATTAGAAATATTTTCACATTACTTATACTGCATAGAAGAATTATGATGTATGGGAGTAACCATGAGAAATGAAAGACAAAGCAAAATCTAACCAAAAAAGATAGTCAGCTTTCCTCTGCATTCAGGCTATACATAGTTCTTTCTCTGGATGTGAGTGACATCTTCTATCATGAGTCCTTTGGAAATTTTATAGGTCCTTGCATTGCTGAGAAGGGCTAAGTCTATCAAAATCAGCCATCACAGACCATGACTGTTACTATTCTCCCGGTTCTGCTCAATTCACTCAGAATCAGTTCATATAAATCTTTCCAGATTTTTCCTGTCTTCCTGTTCATCATTTCTTATAGTATAATAGCATTCCATTGCATTCATATACCACAACTTTTCCAGCCATTTCCAAGTTGATGGGAATTACCTCAATTTCCAGTTCTTGGTCACCACAAAGAAAGCTGTTATACATGAGGGGCCTTTTCCCATTTGTATGATCTTTTTGGGATACATACCTAGAGGCAGCATTTCTGGGTCAAAAGGTATGCACATTTTTATAGTCCTTTGGGTATAGTTCTAAATTGATCTCCACAATGGTTGAATCAGCTCACAGCTACAACAACAACGTTTTAGTGTTCCAGTTTTTCCACATCTTCTCCAACATTTATCATTTTCCTGTTTTGTCATGT
Organism: Notamacropus eugenii; assembly: GCF_028372415.1. NCBI lineage: Eukaryota > Metazoa > Chordata > Mammalia > Diprotodontia > Macropodidae > Notamacropus > Notamacropus eugenii. The sequence continues at coordinate 325,384,026 of NC_092874.1, read as the reverse complement.
TCGCCAATCTGATAAGTGTAATATGGTACCTCAAAGTTGTTTTCATTTGCATCCATAGTAATTAAAAGCATTTTTTCACATGCCTTTACCTAGCTTTAATTTCTTTCTCTGCCTGTTCATATCCTTTGACCGTTTATAAATTGGGTAATGACTTGTATTCCTGTAAATTTGATTCAGTTCTCTACATTTTAGAAATGAGACCTTTATCACAGAAAGTAGTTGCAACAATTCTTTCCCAGTTTTCTGCCTTCCTCCTAATCTTGGTTCCATTGATTTTGTTTGTACCAAACCTTTCAGTTTAATGTGGTCAAAATTATACATTTTGCATTTCGTAATATTTTCTATCTCCTATTTTGTCATCAATTCCTCCATTCTCCATAAATCTGATAGATAAAATGTTCCTTGCTCCCTTAACCTGTTTATAGTATGAGTCTTTATATCTAAATTGTGTACCTGTTTGGATTTTTTTAGGTATATGGTGTCAGACTGTGGACAATTTATGCTATACTATTTTCCAGTTTTTCCAATAGTTTTTTCTCAAGTAGTGAGTTCTTATCCCAGAAGCTGGAGACTTTGGGTTTAGCAAACAGTAGGTTGCTATAATCATTGAGCACTGTGTCTTTTGTACCTAACCTATTCCATTGATCTACCACTCCACTTCTTAGTACCAAGTGATTTCAGTAAGTAGGTTCTTCTATGAATTATTTTTGGTCAAATGACCATCTGACATTGCTCTTGGTGGTAGGAGAGGCTTTTTTTTTTTTGCTTCAGTATCCTCTTCTGAAGACAAATCTCGGTCTTCTCTATTCCCGATAGTAATTTTCTATAGTTGGATTTTTTCTCCTTTACCTGCTCATTTTTTTAAAATTTGTAGCAGCTTATTCGATTATTTTTTTGTGATCATCTGTATTCCTGGGATATGTGAGATGCTGCCTGTGGCCTCAGATCCTCCTTCAGTTCTCCTCTCTTGCATGGAACTGAAACCAAGAACTTGACCTTCCTGTAAGTTCCCACAGTCAGCATTGTTTCTGCACTGTGCTAGTCCCTTCTCACCCAGGGCCACCTCTTGGCAGTACAGCAGAGTCTGGCATCGCTTATGGGCAGATTCCCTTAATCTTCCCCTGCTGGGATTCCTGACTCCCCACACTGCCCAGAAGGTGAAAATTCCTGTGGTTCGGGTGAAGGCTACCTCCCACCCTTGCTAGCTAATTGCTAATTGCTTGATCTTTCAGAGGAACTAATCTAGAAGTTGCTGGGTTTTTGTTTTTTGTTTTTTTTTAAATTCACAGGGCCAAACCTCAGTCCTGACATTTTCCTCCCATTCTTCTCCAGTTGCCACAGAAGGACTACTGTTCTTCCCCAACTCTTGTTAATTTTGCCACTCTGCATAAACATTTCTGTCTTGTTTATGGGGGAAATCTGGAGAACTTGAAATTTTCTGCCTTACTTTGCCATTTACCCAGAATTTTCTTCCTTCTGTGGATCTTCCATTTTCTTTCATCATCTAGCCTTGTCTTTTATAAAACATTGTAACTGTATCTAAAACATAAGGTTTAAAATTTACTATATATTTTAGTATAATAACACACAAATCTATAAACAGCAAAAAAAAAGGAAAATCACTTTTTTCTATAACTTGGAAGAATAATATTTCAATTCTAAGCATCTGTAGCTGTAAAAAAAAATGATAGGTCCACTTATCTGGTTAAATAAAAGTAAGCTCGAAATGATGTACTAAATAGGAGTTTTATGGAGTATTAGAGAATCAGCTTTGGATATCCCTTACTAAAGATTAGTTTCTAGATAGCAGAAGGTGTCACAATGATATTTCACAGAATTGCTATATATTCTTTATATAAAATTGTCCATAAAGATAGATCATAATCGCTGTAAAATAACTACCCAGCTTTACCAGTAGGAAAAAAAAAACTGCTTTAGGAGATAATGAGTTCCCCATTACTAGAGATCTTCAGGTAGAAACTACCTCATCACTTCTACAGAAGTCTTACAAAAAGGGAATGAAATCAGTTTATATTTGTTGACCTCAGAGGAACCTTCTAGCACAGATTTTTGTGATTCTATTATTGTAATTAGGGAACTGAAAGCTCAAATATATCTTAGTTAAATTACTCATATGGAGTTTTCTTTTCATTTCCCACGAATTTGATATGTATGTCAACATCATTTTGTCTAATTGTGGCTGATGGGGAAACATGAATAAAGAGATATTCCTGGTATCATGTCTACTCTCTGTGGGTGACTTTGATTCCTTCCTGGAAGCAGGAGACCAGGCCAAGAGGATGGCTTACTATTTTCTCAGAGATGAGATTTCAAACTAAAATTTTATTTATCTGCTACATATAAATATTGATGCTGTATACGAAATTCTTTTCTTTCTCTCTTTTTCACATTCAAGGTACTTTCATGGTTACTATCTCTTGATAAGGAAGGAGGTTTTCAAGGTATCCAAGGATTTGACTCCCTAAATATAAATGCTAGTTGCACAAAGACTATCACAAATGTCAAACAGATAATACACCTATTGATCCAAACCAATACCAACCAAAAATCAGAGAAATTGGATAGATTAAACTGTATCAGAAATCCTGAAGTCAGGAAGAACTGTGTTCAAATCCAGCCTCGGAACCTTTCTAGTGACCCTAGCAAAGTTATCTAACCCGAATTGACTCCAAGTGTGAAAAAAATATATTTCAGAAAATACCAAAGAGGAAATGACCTTTACAGCTCAAACAGACAAGCAAACAAAAATGTCCCCAATTTTACACAAAATGAAATTCCCACAAGGTCCTAGTGCAGTAAATTGGCAATAAGGGATATTCTTAAGAAGTGACCTCCCCTGTTTTGGCTTTTTTAAAAAATCTTCCGCTTTGTATAAAGTCTTTCCTGAAGAACCTGGAACCAAAATTATGTCTTCCCTTGAAGCCAGAATAAAGGATCTCTCTTCCCCTAAACTCATACCTCTACCCCCATGCTGGTAGAAAACATCCAGTAATAATTATCTCTATCTACAATGAGATTGCCATTGAAATTTCCAGTTTCAGTACCAGATTTTATGTGTGCAGGGAATCCATAAAAAAGTAAAAGTCTGTGCTGAGGAAAAAGCAGGGAAACTTCACTTGAGCTAGATGTGTGTTTTTATTATTACTTTGTTTTGCAAATGGTATTTTTTGACTGGTAATCATAAATTTATCACAAATAGCTCTTTATATACATATGAGTTAAAAGATATGGTAGCGTGTTCTTCAGTTTTAGACCATGAAGTTTATCTATGATTCCATGAAATATACAATCAAGTTAGCAAAAAGAAATCAACACCAGAAAAAGAACGAAAACTCACTGTGGCTTTAATATGAATATTACGTCTCAGTTCAGGTTGAGAAACAGCTCACATCTCTATATTTTTCATAAGCAGAAGATAAACAATGGTAGAAAGAGGATTTGATTCCCATATTGATCTATAGAAATTATTTTGAAAAGAAATGAAATCTCTCTAAAATTTAAAGTATTTCCTTTGCATTTTTGATGTGCTTCAGTGTGAACACTGGACTGAATTTCATTAACTTCTTTGATGAGTATCCTGACCCCTTCACTGTCCTATAACTTTTGAAGTCCAAGAAAGATGGACCTATTAGAGTACTCTATGGAAGAAAACTCACAAGATAAACTTCATAAAATAACATGGAAAGAGGTTTTTTCTCCTATAATTAAGCCCCTGGGATGATTTTTTCTCGTTACTCACATATTTTCAATTATAACTTATTTTATTATTCTCCACTAAATCTCAGAAATAAGACACAATGTTATCTCAGTATTTTTCTCTCTCAAATTGACATTAATTCCAATAATCTACAAGTCCAATAGTCATGAGAAACTTTCCGGTTTCATCGAATTTATTTAAAATTTTTGAGCTTTTGAAATGAATACTCATTTTCTTAGACTTTTAATACCTATGAAATATGCCATGAAATGTTATCAAAAATAATTAAGATAAAATTGCAATTATAGAAATAGATGAATCAAGCACACCTTGTAAATCTCTTTCCCTGAGGGTAAGTTTTTATATAATATGTTTGTTTGCATATTTAAAATAGAATAGAAAATTTAGAAAATTTCCAAATAATGACATTACATATTATATTGATGATTGGTTTTGGCTTTGATGCTTTTCTGTCAGATATTAGCATCTGTTTCAGTATTCAAGATTTGAAATTTTTTTTACCAATAATCTATTTCTTAAGTTTTCATGTACACTAAGGATACAATATTTTGAGTTTTATGGAAATACTTTAAGTGAAGAAAAATAGGTATATGTTATATTTTATTTCCTTATCATAACAAAGTAAAAATTAAAAAAAAAATTCACTCAAATTCTTGTCTCCATTTCACTTCATGTATTGTTGTTTTTGTTATGTTTTTTAATCTCAAATTCATGTCCTCTTATAAAAAAAAATGGGAGCTGTACTGTTGAGACAAGAATATCACTAGCATTTAGGCTTCCCATTCAAGAAAGTATAAGCAGTATCACAGATAACATGATTATATACGCAATATAAATAATAGAAGGTCAGTAATGTCTAGTAAGCTTAAAATAGTGTAGCAGCAAGCATCTCAGCATCCACAAAGGGGCCCACTGTACAAGTTCTTAGAACTGCTTTTCTAAAAGGAAAGCAACTTTTGAGGGGTGAGCAATCTACCTTAATTACATCCACCAGCAGAGAAAATACAAACAGAGAAATAAAGACTGAAAAACAGGGCTTCTAACTGCCTGAGTAATACATACATCATAGATAAACAGACAGATCATTAAATGCATACATAGTTACCAGAGAGACAAGTACCAACATCTGTGTATTCAAAGGCGGGCAGGAGTAGGTGGGAGGACTCCTTACAACTACCAGAGTCTCATCTGGCACACAAACCTTCTTTTAAACCCCCAAGAGCAAAACTTCATCTTCAAGTATTTATTCACTTTTCAGAGCAGGGACCAGGACCCTTGTGACCCAGTGCTTCATTAGTGCTTAACAAAATGTGTGGGCCTTCCTGCAAAAAAGCACCCCCTAATCTGCGATCCATTAATCAAGTGGGAAGATCTTTCATTACAAAGGGGAAGTTGAAACAAGATTTGGAGACTTTGTATTTCATGATTAACATTATACTTTATTCAATGAGTCAGTTATTCAACAAGCATTTATTAAACACGTAGTAAGCTTAATCATTTTACTGAGCACTGGGGATATAAAAAAAGGCAAAAGTACAGTCTTTCTCGACAGGAAGCCCACTTATATTGGGAGAGCCAACCTTCAGACAACTAAAGATTTTAGACAAGGATTTTTTTAAAGTGTACTTCCATATATACTTAAACTTCATCGATTTTCTTTCTGGAGGTGCATGCATTATGGACTCATTAGAATTGTCTTGGATCATTTTCTTGATCATAATAGCTAAGTCTTTCACAGCTGATCATCCTGTTACTACCGTATTTAGTTAGTCCCTACTTCTGCTCACTTTGATTTGCATACCTTCATGTAAAGTTCCCAGCTTTACTCAAAGCCATTCTACTCATTATAGTACCTCAATATTCCATTGCAGTCATATACTACAACTTGATCAGTCATTACCCAATGAATGGATAGACTTCTCGACATTTTCCAATTCTTTGCAACCATAAAAATAGCTGCTATAAATATACACTTTTGTAGAAATAGGTGATTTTGACCCTGTAATATCACTTCTAGGACTGTATCCCAAAGAGATCATAGAAATGGGGAAGGGCTCAACATGTGCAAAAATATAGCAGCTCTCTTTGTGGTGGTTAAAAACTGGAAATCAAGGGGATGTCCATCAATTGGGGAATGGCTGAACAAGTTGTATATAAATGTAATGGAATATTATTGTGCTATAAGAAGTGATGAACAGGAAGATTTCAGAGAGTCCTGGAAAGGCTTATATGAACTGATACTGAGTGAAAGGAGCAGAACCAGGAGAGTTTTGTACACAACAACAACACAGTGTGTGGGGAATTTTTCTGGTAGACTTAGTTCTTCATAACAATGTAAGGACTTTAAAAAGTTCCCAATGGACTCTTGAGGCAAAATGCTTTCCACATCGAGAGATAGAATTATGGAATTGGATCACAGAATGAAGCATTCCATTTTCTTTTGTATTGTATTTTGTTTTGTTTTGTTTGATGGTTTCTACTATTATTTCTAATTCTTCTATGCAACATGACTAGAGTGATAATATATTTAATAGAAATGTATGTGAAGAACCTATATAAGATTGCACACAGTCTGGGGGGGGGGATGAGGAGGGAAGGGGAAAGTAATGGCGGGAGGACAACAATCTAAGATATATGGAAGTGACAGTAGAACACTGAAAACTAATATAATAATTTTTGAAAGAAAATAAATAAACTTATGAAGACAAGTAAAAAAAGAAATAGGTGATTTTTCCATTTCTTTGATATCTTTAAGATACAGATACACAACTAGTATTACATGGTCGGATATCTGAAATTTTACAGACATTTTATTGTAGTTCGATATTGAAAAAGTGAAATTTTCATGTAAAATCAATTATACTTGTTATCAGTTCTTCTCTGAAAGGGAGATGAACACTAAAGGGAAAAGTCATGAGATGATGACCTCTCCCCGCCCCCCCCCCAAAAAAAAATACACCATTGTTCTTGAGCCTGCATACTGGAGAAGAGCCATATACAAAAATATGGCTAAAAATAATGATGTAGAGAAGATTTATTCTTCTGTGTTGCTTTTTCACCATTTTTTTGGAAGGGGTGGTAATTTACAAAGCACTTTGTTGAAGTTCTCAAGGCTGTTTACCAAAAAAAGTAACATTATTAATCCTTTCATGGGATTTATTTAACAATTACAAAGGGCAAGGTTGCTTCAACGGAGTTCAGAGATTTCCTGGGAATAATAGTTGAGAAGCATAATGCCTGTTCCATAGGGAGATATAAACAGGAAAAAAAGAAAAGTTTTGAAGATAATAGGAGAATAGAAAATAATTCAATACAGACAAGAAGGTAATTTGAGGAGGGTCAAAAGCCATTCCTAATATCTCTAATAGCTGTGCTGATAAGGAGATAATGAAAGAAAATGATATTATATATATATTTCTTCTTCCCTTTCTAGATGTGGCAGCAAAACCTTTAGAAAGAAGCCAGTGACATTAAATATGGATAAGGAAAAATTAAAATGGTGATGTTAACCCCTAATAATTCTTCTTACAAGAAGATTCTGTGAATTAGGTGAGAAATAAAGATTACATTTGAATTAAACAGAGCAGACAGTCAGAGTTAGACTTGAGTGAACACTGCTCATTTGTAAAGGAAAGTTTTCAAGGCGGTTGTTTTCCTTTGTCTCTTCATGATAGCAATAAAACCAATGATGTTATTCCCCCGTCAGCAAATGAATGGGTACATTTAGAAACAATAGAAGAGGGGAAGAAAGTATATTTTCATAGTTTTGTCAACATGTATTCCAAAGTAATTATTTTATCTACTAAATACCTTTTCCTTTTTTTCCCATTTGTCTGTTTTTTTTATATCATCCCCTTTGAATCAGTTTTTCTACCATTGACTTCTTGTATGTGTTCTTCTACTCAATTTACCACTCCTCCAAGGTAGAAGTATTCTCTTGCAGACCTATGGAATGACATGATTAAAGACAGAAGAAAGGAGAGAAAAGGTGTTGTAGTTTTTGTGCCTGGAACAGGAACTTTTTGAAAGAGTTTGAAATAGCATAATGTCAGGGTTAAAGGTGGTAGATCCGGATTCTGAAGAGCCTTATATGATTTGATCAAAAATTTATACTGTATTGACTAAACATTTGAGTAGAGAGTGACATGATAAGGAGAGCATATAAGAAAGAATTTTTGACCATCACTGTCAAAGATGATTTTGGAGAACTTAGATTGTTCTCAAGAAATATTCATCATCCAATCCTGAAGCCTATGACCATTTCAGGTTTAAGTCAATTCTTCTCTGGTCACTTCTAAATGAACAAGAGGTTTTGAATGCTATTATGCTCTTCTCAAATAACAAGGTACCCGGTACTGATTCCATTCTGTCAGAGATCTACATAGTAGGAGGTCCACTAGTTACACAAAAACTCATGAAAATCTTGTTGATTATATGATAAGGAAAGGTTATCCCCAAGAAGTCAAGGATACTTCTATGGTCAATCTATATAAAGGAAAAATAAATGTGTTGTCCTGTGGTAACCATGGTGAAGATCAGGGGAGGTCTGTTAGTTCTTTCTGGCAAGATTCTTGCCAGAGTCCTACTTAATAGCGTGATCCTTCACCTTGAACATTGTTATCTACCTTAGCCAGTATGGCTTCAGAAAAGTTTAAAGAATGGTCAAAATGGTGTTTGCTACTCAACAACTCCAAGTGAAATACCAGGAGCAGAGCAGAGGTCTGTATATAATGTACATCAATCTCACCAAGATCTTTCATGCTGTCAGTCATGAGGGCTTGTGGCAGATCGTTGCAAAATTTGGTTGTCTAGATCAGTTTTTCAGTATTGTATGCCAGTTATTTGACAGCCAAATTGCATGGATTCTAGATAATGAACAACACTCACTTTCCTAATCATCAGTGGAGAAAGCAGGCCTATGTGCTTGCCCCCATGGTTTTTAGCATGATATTTACAATGATGTTTTCAGATACCTTCAAAAAATATTAAAATGGCACCAACTCTAACTATCACACTGACAGTAATTTATTTAACTGGAAAAGACTAAAAAACTAAGACTAAAGTGGAAGGGATTCACACAGAATTTTTTATTCACAGTTGATGGTGCACTCAGTGCAGCTTATAACACTGAGACACAACAAAATATGGAGGGATTATCTGCAGCTTGTTCTAATTTTGGCCAGATAATCATCACCAAGAAAGCAGAGATTCTCTACCAGTTAACACCATACCATCCACACCGAGGCCTGATAGTTTACACCAAATGCGTAAATTTTGAATACTGTACATAAGTTCACTTACCTTGGCAATATACATTGCAGGGATGTACACACAGATAATGAGGTTGACACACACAGACTCTGAAGATCATCTAACAAGATAAGATACCGGACACTGGGGGCCATTCTCAAACTGAACTGCCAAGCATTCAAACTCTACCGCAGAGAGCACAGCTCTGATGGACTGGCCATGTTATTCAAATGACAACGTATATTTACCTAAAAGACTATTTTATGGAGAACTCATACAATGTAGACACTTGCATGGTCCTTAAAAGAAGTGAGATGAGGGGGGGCAAAAAGGCAGAACAGAAAGACGCACCTACTCAAGCTCTCCCCCACTCCATCGCTCGTAAAATACCTGTAAAAACGAGCCCAAACAAATTCTAGAGCAGCAGAAGCCACAAAAGGACTGAGAGAGAGAGACTTCCAGCCCAAGACAGCCTGGAAGGTTGACATGAAAGGTCTGTCACATCGTGTTCAGAGCCGAGGGCAGCCCAGCCTTGACTGGACAAGACTGGAGCAGGCCTCAGGGCATGGAATCCCAGGCAGCAGCTGCACTTCCCAGATCACTCAACACACAAATGCCAAAACTTCAAAGGTTGGTGAGAAAACTTTTTACCCTGGGTGAGAAAGGAACACTTCCTGGCCCCAGTGGCCCCAGGGTGGCAACAGACACTGCGGCAAAGAGTCCATTTTAAGAGCCCTCAGTCTAAAGACCCTGGAGGAATTCTGCTGCTGATCTGGATGTCAGGCCTGAGTCACAACCCTGGGGTGAGGAAGAGCTCTAGCCTGGTGGAGCTTATGGAGGCTCTGCAGAGGGAATTTTCCTCACAGATCCTGGGCAGAAAAGGCTGTGATTCTTACCAGACCAGAGTGCAGGCCAGGAAAGGGGTAAATTACTCTCTCTTTATTTTGGCACTTTGGAGGAATTGAGAACTTACAGGTCCCAAGACTATACCCTCCTCTTGACAAATTACTCAAAAGACAAGTAACTGGCTGGGAAAATGCCCAAAAAGGTGGAAACAATAAGACTATAGAAGGTTACTTTCTTGGAGGTATTTTCCGCCACCCTTCCAGATGAGAAAGAACAATGCACTCCATCACAAGAAAACATAAAGTCAAGGCTTCTGCATCCAAAACCTCCAAAATAAATGTGCAATGGTCTCAGGTCACAGAAGAGCTCAAAAAGGATATTGAAAATCAAGTCAGAGAAGTGGAGGAAAAATTGGGAAGAGAAAGGAGAATGATGCAAGAAAATCATGAAAAGCGAGTCAACAACTTGCTAAAGGAGACCCAAAAACTGCTGAAGAAAATAACACCTTTAAAAATAGGCTAATTCAATTGGCAAAAGAGGTCCAAAAATCCAATGAGGAGAAAAATACTTTAAAAAGCCTAATTAACCAAATGGAAAAGGAGATTCAGAAGTTCATTGAAGAAAGTACTTCTTTAAAAATTAGAAGGGAGCAGATGGAAGCTGATGACTTTATTAGAAACAAAGAAATTGCAAAGCAAAACCAAAAGAATGCAAAAATAGAAGACAATGTGAAATATCTCATTGGAAAAACAACTGACATGGAAAACAGATTCATGAGAGACAATTTAAAAATTATGGGACTACCTGAAAGCCATGATCAAAAAAGAGCCTAGATATCATCTTTTATGAAATTATCAAGGAAAGCTGCCCTGATATTCTAGAACCAGAGGGCAAAATAAATATTGAAAGAATTCACTGATGATCTCCTGAAAAAGATCTCAAAAGAGAGGCTCCTAGGAATATTGTAGCCAAATTCTGGAGTTTCCAGGTTAAGGAGAAAATATTGAAAGCAGCCAGAAAGAAACAATTCCAGTATTGTGGAAATGCCATCAGGGTAACAAAAAATCTAGCAGCTTCTACATTAAGTGATTGAAGATTTTGGAATATGATATTCCAGAAGTCAAAGAAACTAGGATTAAAATCAAGAATCACCTATTCAGCAAGACTAAGTTTAACACCCCAGTTTAAAACGGGGCCATTCAATGAAATAGAAGATTATCAAGCATTCCTGATGAAAAGACCAGAGCTGAATATAAAATTTGAGTTTCAGACACAAGAATCCAGAGAAGCATGAAAAAGTAAACAGGTAAGAGAAATCATAAGGGACTTACTAAAGTTGAACTGTTTACATTCCTACATGGAAAGATAATATTTGTAACTCTTGAAACTTTTCTCAATATTTTTATAGTTGAGTGGGTTATATACATTTACACAGAAAGCACAGGGTGCATTGACTAGGAAGGGATGGTATTGAAAAAATTGAAATTACGGGGTGAGAGAGGACTATGTTGGGAGATGAAAGAGAGAAATGGAATGAGCCAAATTATCTCTAATTACAAGAGGCAAGGAAAAGCTTTTTCAATAGAGCAGATAAAAGGGGACGTTAAAGGGAAAAAGTGAAGCTTACTCTCATCACATTTGGTTAAAGGAGGGAATAAGCTGTACACTCAATTGGGTAGGAAAATCTATCTTACACTAGAATAAAGTAGGGGAGAAAGGGATAAGTGCAATGTGGGGGGGATGATAGAAGGTAGGGCAAACAGGAAGACGGAGTAATTAGAAGTAAACACTTTTAAGGAGGGACAAGGTCAAAAGAGAGAATAGAATAAATGCAGGGCAGGATAGGATGGAGAGAAATATAGTTAGTCTACCACAGCATGATTATTATGAAAGTCTTTTGCATAACTACACATCTATAACCTTTATTGAACAGCTTACTTTTTTAGTGGGAATGGATGGTGAGGGAAGAAGGGAGAGAAGTTGGAACTCAAAGTTTTAGGAAAGAATGTTGAGAATTATTTTTGCATTCAACTGGGAAATAAGAAATACAGGTAATGGAGTATAGAAATCTATTTTGCCCCACAAAAAAAAGAGAGAAGGTGATAAGGGAAGGGAAGGGTATGATAGAAGGGAGGGCAGATTGGGGATGGGGTAATCAGAATGTATTGTGTCTTGGGGTGGGGGGAGGTGAGAGACAGGGAGAAAATTTGGAACTCAAAATCTTGTGGAAATGAATGTTGAAAACTAAAAATAAATAAGTAAATTAAAAAAAAAACAATAAGTGATACAAGGACACTCCAATTGTCTCACCGAAGAGCTTCAGTATAAATTGTGAGACATGGGAGACAATGGCACAAGAGCATCTATCAGGGAATACCCACATCCAGGAAGGCACTGTACTCTTTGAGCAACAAAGAATTGTGGTAGCTCAAAAGAAATATCTCATGCACAAATTTAGAAATATCCCAAATTGTCAAATGGACGACTTTTGCCAGACCTGTGGTAGAGACTTCTTATCTCATATTGGCAACATCTCTTAGACACGTTGAACACTGACCCCAACATCATGACATGATGTTAACCATCTTTGAGCATGAAGTACAAGCAACAACAGTTTTTTTCATTTTTGTCCCTTTCAGAATGCAGCAATCTTAAATTTTCTCACCAATACTCACAATGTACTTGGAATGTCGTCAAACTTTGAAAGATTGTTATCAATACAGTTTGCTTGAGCTAGGGGTCGATTCATACTATATGAGCTTAAGAGAGCCCATTGTCAATTTTTCAGTGTGAGCATTTGTACTTTAAAAAATTAGGAATTGCTTAAATTCTGGGATTGATTTATTATTTTGTTGACTGACTACACTTCAGAAAGTGAAACAAGGTCAATAATGTAGATTAAACTGAAGATGTAATGGCAATTTAAATGGGGAGATTTATACATTCATTAATAGGCTCAAGTGACCTTCCTCAGTCACATGGAAGCCTGAGACACAAAAGTCTGAGTCAATGAATCTATGATGGAAAGAGTTTGCTGAATGGTTGGAACAGGAGGGGTGAAAGAGCAAGAAGCTGAGGTATACCAGAGTTGAGAGGAAATTAAACATGAGGGCAGTCAAAATTACATAGGATGCAAGCAAGTAGGCATCTGGCTAGTGTGAGTGAAAAAGCTTCTTTGTCATTTTGTTTAAGGGGATCTGTTTGTGATTTGCTTAGTGGACCTGGTTTGAGGGAATCCTAGCAGGAGCGAGGCTTGGGAATGGTATTGTTCCCTGCATTCCTATTGTGCAAAGATATTTTTTGCTATGATGGATTTGACTTTCTTGTGTTTGAATAAATGTTTTGGTTGTGTCTTCCCTGTGGACAGTCTGTGGTATTTATTGTTCAGATTTGCACCAGGATATTCATGGCCACTGTGGGTACTGTGAATACTTCATTAGCATTACAATGATGGTGGGGAGAGGATCATGAAATATCAGATCTCTTTTTGGATATAGAAAGAGAGAGGAGACAGAGGAAGAAATGGATGTCCCAGACTGGGAGGATTTGCCTTATTCCTGTCTAGCAAGAGAATGGGCTAAAGGAACAGGGCTCTGTGAAAACTGGGAGCAAAAGCTACAGAAAGGAAAAATTTTAAGACTTAGAAAGATGTTTGCAGAGAATATCAATAGAACCAGGGAAAGAAACAACAGAGGTACACAGGAGAGTCTGGACTTTGCTAATAAGCTATCAAATTATATGTAAAAGCAGAAACAAGCTACTGGAGGAGAAGGTTCATATAAAAAGGAGTTGGCTGGTTTGCATGAGAGGCTTTTTATGCTGCAGCATTCAAACTGTCCTTTAGAAGAGCAAGCTTGGAGTCTCAGGTGGAAGGAGAAAAGTCTCTTGTTGGTTTTTCTCACAAAAAGTGAAAAGTTAACAATAGGAAAGTGAATACAGGTCTTTCACAGGCTGGGCTTTTTTAGGCCTGAAAGAAGGGTAGGAGGATGTGTGGAAGGAGAATGAAACAAATGAGGAGGCTGAGGTTCAGCCAGTACTAAGAAGGCAGCAGGAGAATCAGGAGGTCTCACAGAGTTTGAGGAGGTAAAGGAATATTTTACTCAGCAGCACTTCACAGATATTTTCAGTTGGTTCTCCAAAAGGATGGGAGAATTGTTGGGACCTTGGATGGTGAAAATCAGTTTAAAAGATCAATTTCCGGGGGGCGGAGCCAAGATGGCAGAGTAGAAAGACACACATAAGTTAGCTCCGAACTCACAGCCCATAAAATATCTGTAAAAAAGAACTCCCAACAAATTCTGGAGCAGCAGAAGCCACAGAACAATGGAGCGGATGAGATTTCTGTTCCAGAGTGCCTGAAAACCTCTCACAAAAGATCTGTCGCACCCCAGACCCGGAGCTGAGCCCAGCCCTGCCTTGGCCACACATCGCTTAGAGGAGCGGATCCGAGCAGCCTTCAGGGACGGAATCTCCAGCAGCCCCCCCAGTCCCTCCACCCACGGGTGACAAGGGTTGGTGAGAGGGTCTCTTTGGGGGGGTCGAGAGGGGAGTGGGGTGCCCCTATAACTCAGGTCCCCTCGGGAGGCAGCAGCAGAGGTGGCAGCAGACTGGGGCTCCCCAAACACGCAGGAGCCTGGATCCATAGTTGAAGGTCTTTGCATAAACTCCCTGAAGGAACTGAGCCCGTGAGGCGACCCTCCCCCACCTGAGCACCTGAACTTAATCTCACACTGAATAGCAGCCCTGCCCCTGCCCACAGCCCTGAGGCTGGGAAGTAGCATTTCAATCTCAGACCCCAAGTGCTGGCTGGACAGATCTGGAGGCAAAGTGGGTGTGAAGAGAATATTTAGAAGTCAAGTCACTGGCTGGGAAAATGCCCAGAAAAAGGAAAAAAAAATAAGACTATAGAAGGTTACTTTCTTGGTCAACAGGTATTTCCTCCCTTCCTTTCTGATGAGGAAAAATAATGCTTACCATCAGGGAAAGACACAGAAATCAAGGCTTCTGTATCCCAGCCCACTCAATGGGCTTAGGCCATGGAAGAGCTCAAAAAGGATTTTGAAAATCAAGTTAGAGAGGTGGAGGAAAAACTGGGAAGAGAAATGAGAGAGATGCAAGAAAAGTATGAAAAGCAGGTCAACACCTTGCTAAAGGAGACCCAAAAAAATGCTGAAGAAAATAACACCTTGAAAAAGAGGCTAACTCAATTGGCAAAAGAGGTTCAAAAAGCCAATGAGGAGAAGAATGCTTTCAAAAGCAGAATTAGCCAAATGGAAAAGGAGATTCAAAAGCTCACTGAATAAAATAGTTCTTTCAAAATTAGAATGGAACAGATGGAGGCTAATGACTTTATGAGAAACCAAGAAATCACAAAACAAAACCAAAAGAATGAAAAAAATGGAAGATAATGTGAAATATCTCATTGGAAAAACAAATGACCTGGAGAATAGATCCAGGAGAGACAATTTAAAAATTATGGGACTACCTGAAAGCCATGATCAAAACAAGAGCCTAGACATCATCTTTCATGAAATTATCAAGGAAATCTGCCCTGAGATTCTAGAACCAGAGGGCAAAATAAGTATTTAAGGAATCCACAGAACACCACCTGAAAGAGATTCAAAAAGAGAAACTCCTAGGAACATTGTGGCCAAATTCCAGAGTTCCCAGGTCAAGGAGAAAATATTGCAAGCAGCTAGAAAGAAACAATTCAAGTATTGTGGAAATACAATCAGGATAACACAAGATCTAGCAGCTTCTACATTAAGGATCAAAGGGAATGGAATATCATATTCCAGAAGTCAAAGGAACTAGGACTAAAACCAAGAATCACCTACCCAGCAAAACTGAGTATAATACTTCAGGGGAAAAATTGGTCTTTCAATGAAATAGAGGACTTTCAAGCATTCTTGATGAAAAGACCAGAGCTGAAAAGAAAATTTGACTTTCAAACACAAGAACGAAGAGAAGCATGAAAAGGTAAACAGCAAAGAGAAATCATAAGGGACTTACTAAAGTTGAACTGTTTACATTCCTACATGGAAAGACAATAACTCTTGAAAGTATTCAGTATCTGGGTACTGAGTGGGATTACACACAGAGAGAGACAGAGTGCACAGAGTGAATTGAAGAGGATGGGATCATATCTTAAAAAAATGAAATCAAGCAGTGAGAGAGAAATATATTGGGAAGAGAAAGGGGGAAATGGAATGGGGCAAACTATCTCTCATAAAAGAGGCCAGCAAAAGACTTATTAGTGGAGGGAAAAAGAGGGGAGGTGAGAGAAAAACAAGAAGTTTACTCTCATCACATTCCACTAAAGGAAGGAATAAAATGCACATTCATTTTGGTATGAAAACCTATCTTAAAATACAGGAAAGTGGGAAAAAAGGGGATAAGCAGGATGGGGGGGATGGTGGAAGGGAGGACATGGGGAGGAGGGAGCACTCTGAGGTCAACACTCATGGGGAGGGACAGGATCAAAAGAGAGAATAGAAGTAATTGGGGGCAGGATAGGATGGAGGGAAATATAATTAGTCTTACCTAACACGATTATTATGGAAGTCATTTGCAAAACTACACAGATATGGCCTATATTGATTTGCTTGCCTTCCAAAGGGAAGGGGTGGGCAGGGAGGGAGGAAAAGAAGTTGGAAGTCAAAGTTTTAGGAATAACTGTGGAGTACTGTTCTTGCTACTAGGAAATAAGAAATACAGGTAAAGGGGCAGAAAGTTATTTGGCCCTACAGGACAAAAGAGAAGATGGAGACAAGGGCAGAGAGGGATGATAAAAGAGAGAGCAGA
Organism: Notamacropus eugenii; assembly: GCF_028372415.1. NCBI lineage: Eukaryota > Metazoa > Chordata > Mammalia > Diprotodontia > Macropodidae > Notamacropus > Notamacropus eugenii. The sequence continues at coordinate 325,367,387 of NC_092874.1, read as the reverse complement.
TTGGTGATAGGGGCAATTAGAATGCTCGGTGTTTTGGGGTGGGGGGAGGGGACAAAAGGGGAGGAAATTTGGAACCCAAAATTTTGTGAAAATGAATATTAAAAGCTAAATAAATAAATTAATTAATTTTTAAAAAAAGATCAATTTCCTCTAGGGTGAAGAGTAAATAGTAAGTGAATGCAAGGTCAGAATAGATTGACAAGAAAAGAATTGTTTATTGCTCTATTGAGAACAGGGCCAGATTTTGGAAGAGTATATGGAATTCCAACTAATGATCAATGTATCAAGGAAAGAACTTTGATTTTATACTGAGAATGAATTTGAGAACTGCCCCAGTTGATCTTTCTGAAACCTTGTATCCAAGTTTGTCACACCTTCAGGGAGAATGGGAGATTGGCCAGGCCACAGCTTATATTAAAGAAAGTATACATCTAGCCAGAATGATGACCCCAAAACTGCAAGTTAGAAAACAGTATAACATTGAATGAGGCTGTGGTAGTGGGTTCATGGACTCCAGAAGCATGGCTGATCCATCTACCATGCTTCTGATTATTGTCTCCTTGTTTCTTTTTGGCTTCTTATCTGTTCACCTTGTTTGTCAGATTTGTTTTCTGGAGGCTTAATACCCTCCACCAAAAGATGCCTGATTGCATAAGTCAGATGTCACCACCTGTGCACTACCATTCTGTCATTTCTGGATCTGGCATCAACCGTTTGGTTGATGGATAACCTTGGATACTTACTAAAGAACTGCCCCCTCAAATGGGACGTCTTGGGGCAGGGAAAACTCTACATCCAATCTCAGCAGGAAGTAGTTATAACAGAGACCTTCGCCCCTTACCATAAGATTTTAGGCCCCATTATTTTGAGTGGGAAATGATGCCGTGCTTGTGTTCAAGTCCCACCATAATATGTTGTTTTATGTGCTTGCTTTATGTGATCCCTGACATATTGTAAAGTTCTGTTCACACCAGTTGCCTAAGATATTGTTTTATATGCTTATTTTTCTGTTATCCCTGTTGAAGTTCTGTTGATACTAGTTACCCCACCAACCTAAACTATGTTATGAATATGAAAGATCTTGGAGACTCATGTAATGATAATTTAAATGATAAGATCTTTTGCATTCATTAATAGGCTCATGTAACCTGCCTGGGTCACATGGAAGCCTGAGTCGCATGAATCTGAGTCACATGGAGCCTGTGGTGGGAGGAGTTTCCTGAATGAGTGGAACAGGAAGAGTGGCACAAGAAGAGGTAAAGCTAGAGTAGAGCTGAGAGAAAGTTAGTCACAAGCACAGTCAGAGCTAAGAAAGATGCAGGCAAGCAAGCTGATGGCTAGAGTGAGTGGAAAAGCTTGTTTGTGATATTCTTAAGGGGGTCTGTTTGTGATTTATTTAATGGGGTTGGTTTTGGAGAAGCCTAGTAGGGGGAAGGCTTGTTGTTCTGTGTATTGTTATGGTGTACAGATTTTTGTTACTAAGATGGATTTTGCTATCTGGTCCCTGAATAAATGTTTTGGTTCTGCCTTCTCTGTGGAGAGTCTGTGGTATTTCGTGATTCAGAAGTGTGCCACGATATTCATGTCTGCCACTGGGCGCAATGAATATCACATTAGTCCTACAGAGCATGTCATGTGTACTTTTTTTAATAGCCCAGTCTTACTTCTATCTATATTTGCTGCTTCCACATCCATGTTACCTCTGTCTCCTCTGAAATTTGCACTCTGTCTTATCTGTTATCATTCTACTGATTTTTGGAAGCAATTAATAGCTCTTTTCTGGACAAATTGATGATCTTTTATCTTTTATCTTGACTTCTGAAGAAACTGATATCATTGCTGACTCTTTTCTTGAAATTTTTCTTAAGTCTTTCTTTAGAAATCATGATTATGTAAGAGCAAGCACCCTGGCATACACAGAAGGGCCTGCTGCACAGTTCTCAGATCTGCTTTTATAAAAGTAAAGCAAATTGAGAGGTCAACAATCTTCTTTAATTGCATTCACTAACAAAGAATACACACGTAGAGAAATAAAGACCAACAGACTGGGCTTTTACCCTGTCTAACGATACGCAATACATTCATCAGAGATCAACAGGCAGATGGAACTTACTGATCATTACATAGATACATAGTTACCAGAGAGAGAAGCACCAACATCTGGGTTTTCTTTTTTTTCAAATCACTACAGTATATTTGCCTGTTTTGTCATGATAGCGTATCTGAAAGGTGTGATGTGGTACCTCAGAGTTATTTTGATTTGTATCTACCTAATCAATAGTGATTTAGAGCATTTTTTCATATGATTACAGATAGCTTTAATTTCTTCCCTTGAAAACTCGCTGTTCGTATTGTTTGTTCATTTATCAATTGGGAAATGACTTGTCTTCTTGTACATTTGATTCAGTTCTCTATATATTTTAGAAATGAGGTCTTTATCACAGACATAAAATTATCTTTGCAAAAATTCTTTCCCAGTTTTCTGCTTCCATCCTAATATTCTATTCCTTGCTCCCCTAACTTATTTACAGTATCAATTTTTAAACCTAGATCCTCTATCCATTTGAACTTTATTATTGTGTATGGTGTCAGGCATTGGTCTATGCCCAGTTTTCTGTCACACTGTTATCCAGTTTTCCCAGAAACTTTTGTCAAACAATGAGTTCATAAACCAGAAGCTGGAGTCATGAGTTTATTCAACAGTAGAGAGCTATATTCATTGACTACTGTGTCTTGAATACCTAACCTATTCCACTGGTCTGGACCTCTATTTCTTAGCCAAAACCAAGTTGTTTTGATGATCGATGTTTTGACAAAAATTGCAAAGAAGAGTTTATTTGTCAGATAAATGGAAAATGGAGAAATTTTCGACCAAACAAGACATAGAGAATGTTATGAAATGGAAAAACGATAATTTTCTTTACATTAATTTGGAAAGTTTTGTACAATCTAACCCAATGCAACCAAGATTAGGAGGGAAGTAGAATACTGGGAATGAATTTTTGGAAGTAATACTTGTGATTAAAGACCTCATTTCAAAATATATAGAAAACTGAGTTAAATATACAAGAATACAAGTCATTCTCCAATTGATAAATGGTCAAAGGATTCAAACAGGCAATTTTCAAAGGAGGAAATTAAAACTATGTACAGTCATATGAAAAATGCTGTAAATAACTATTAGAGAGATACAAATCAAAACAACTCTGAGGTACCACATCAAAACTATCAGATTGGCTAGCATGACACAACAGGAAGACGATAAATGTTGGAAAAGATGTGCAAGAGTTCAAACACTAATTTATTGTTAATGGAGCTGTGAGGTGGTCCAACCATTCTGGAGAGCAATTTGGAACATGCCCAAAGGGCTACAAAAATGTGCCTACCCTTCGACCCAGCAATACCACTTCTACAACTATAGCCCCAAGATACCATAAAAATTGGAAAGGGTCCCATATGTACAAAAATATTTATAGCAGCTCTCATTGTATTGGCCACAAACTGGAAATCAAAGGGATGCCCATCAATTGCGGAATGGCTGAACAAGTTGTGGTATATAAATGTAATGAAATGCTATTGTACTATAAGAAATGATGAACAGAAAGACTTCAGAGAGGCCTGGAAGGACTTGTGTGAATTGACGCTGATTGAACGGAGGAGAACATTGTACACAGCAACAATGAGAGTGTGTAAGGAATTTTTCTGATAGACTTAGTCCTTAACAACAATGCTAGGACCTAAAAAATTCTCAGTGGTCTCTTGAGGCAAAAAACCTTACCCCTCCAGAGACAGAACTATGGAAATGGATGGCAGAATTAAGCAGACCATTTTTCTCTTGTTCTATATTTTGTTTTGTTTTGTTTTATGATTTCTCCCATTCATTTTAATTCTTATATGCAACATGACTAAGGTGAAAATGTGTTTAATAAGAATGTCTGTGTAGGACCTAAATAAGATTGCATGCATTTTCGGGTAGGGAGTGGGGAGGGGGGGAGAAGAGAAGGAAGGAGGGGAAAAATCTAAGATATACAGAAGTGATTGTAGAAACTTGAAAATAAACGAAATTATTTAAAATAAAAAAAAGAAAAATGTGATGTTGATCAGTAGAAAGATAAACCGTGATAATGGGTATGATAAAGAAGAATAATGACAGAGATAACCTAAAAATCCGTAGCATAAGAAATTCAGTGTTGAACTGGAATGTCAGCACTTAAGGTCATGTTGGAAAGGGAACTCTCCTTACAGGCAGGAAAGAGTGGCTGTGGTCACTAACAGACCAGAGCATAGACCAGAAGAGAAAACCTCTCCTTTCATCATACAACTTTGGAAGTATTGAAAATTTACAGAAACCTAAAAATATCTCTGAAATCAGGGACAGTATACCCTTCATACTGGAAGCAGAGACCTACCTTAACAAAGAACTAAAAAGTATAATAATTAACTGGGAATATGAGAAAACAGTGGAGAGAAAATCAGAATATAGAATCTTACTTTGGTGATAAGCAACATCAAAACAAAGAAGACAATAAAGTCAAAGCTCTTACACCCAAAACCTTCAAGAAAAAAAAAAAGAAAAAGTTGTTTGAAGGCCCTGGAGGAGCTTAAACAGAATTTTGAAAATCAAATAAGAGAAGTACAAGGAGCACTGAGAAGAGAAATGAGCAATGCAAGAAAATCTTGAACAATGAATCAACTGCTTACTAAAGGACAGCCCCAAAATACTGAAGAAAACAACAATTTAAAAATAAACTAATCCAAATGGCAAAAGAGGTTCAGAAAGCTTATAAGGAGAAGAATGCCCTAAAAAGCAGAATTTACCAAATGGAAAGGGAGGTCCAAAAACTCACTGAAGAACATAATTCCTTAAAAATTAGAACGGAGCAAATAGAAGCTAATGACTTTATGAGAAATAATAAAATTATAAAGCAGAACCAAAAGAATGGAAAAAATAGAAGAAAATGTGAAATATCTCCTTCAAAAACAAATATGCTGGAAAATAGACTGAGGGGAGATATTTTAAAATTTATTGAGCTACATCAAAGGCAGGATAAAAAAAAAAACAAGAACCCAGACGCAATAGTTCAAGATATTATCAAGGAAAACTGCCCTGATATTCTAGCACCAGAGGTGACTATAGTTATTTAAAGAATCCAGTGATCATCTCTTGAGAAAGATTCCCCAAAAGAAAAACTCCTAGGAATATTGTAGCTAAATTCCAAAGTTCCCAGGTCAAGGAGAAAAGATTTCAAGCAGCCAGAAGGAAACAACTGAAGTATTATGGAAACATAGTCAGGATAGCAAAGACCTAGCAGCTTCTACATTAAGGTATCTGAGTGCTTGAAATATGACATCCTAGATGTCAAAGGAACTAGGAGGAAAACCAAAATCATCTATCAAACAAAAGTGAGTATAACCTTGCAAAGGGAAAAATGGACATTCTACGAAATAGAACACTTTCAAGCATTCTTGATGAAAAGTCTAGAGCTGAATAAAATATTTGATTTTCAAATGCAAGACTCAAAAGCATGAAAAGGTAAACAGGAAAGAGAAATCTTAAGAGACTTGTTAAAGCTGGACTGTTTACATTCCTGTATGGAAAGATGATATTTGTAACTCATGAGACCTTTCTTGGTATTGGGATAGATGAAGGGAATACACATACACACATATGTATACACATGCACATGTATAAATATATATGCATGTTTGTATGCATGTATATATGTATATACATACGTAGATACACATACACATACTATATGTAAACATATATACATACTTATCTATAGATACACATATACATATATAGATACACATACTTACATATGTACATATACATGTGTGAATGCATACGTGCACACACACACACAAATTTGTAGCATGTAGTGAAAACTAAAAGTGCTAGCCTAAAAATGTAGTAAGGCCCCATGAGTTACTATTATGGTCTCCCACATTAACTTTGGGGTGTTGCCATTCAAAGGGAGCAAAATATGTATTTTTAACTTTCCTCCCTTCCTCTCAAAAAATGTTTCTTTTCTTGCTACTAAGGGAAACAGTAAGTTGGGGAGGGGGGAGGTTGTCAGATATTTGACCACTCTTCTCTAAGATAGAAGTGATTCTGGGATAGAATTTTATCTCTCTGCTCTCTCAATTGCTACTAGTCCAGGAGATGAAGTTTTAAACTTCATGCTAACTTCTAATCACTGTGCATTTGGGGGGGGGGGGGTGTTGAATAAAGGACTCCAAACTTTAATATCCCTTGTCATTGAATAGCATGTCAACACTGATTGTACAAGGGGTAGAGCCGAGATGGCGGAGTGAGAGCAACTACTCACCTGAACTCTTAGACAATCTCCTTCAGATATCTCTAAAAGGAGAATTTGACCAAATTTTGGAAGTGCAGAATCAAATAAGAAACAGAATGTGGCAGATTCACAGCCCAGGACAGACTGGAAGGAGCATACAGTACACAGCACTGTGGAAAGGCTGAGAGGCAGCCCATGGCAGGAGACCAGCAAAATGAGTTAATCATAGCCTCTGAGCCCCAGGTATCAGCCGCAGCTGCTCCTGAGACTATTAGCCTGCAGATTAAACTTCTGTAAGTCATCTACTTGAACTTCTGGGAATCAGAATGGTGGAGTGATTGGTAAATGCTCTCTCCCCCTCCCCTTACTGACCTTGAAAGAACCATATAATATTTCCCCAGAATAATCCTGAATCAGTGGGATCAACAGAAGGGGCAAACAGTCACGTAGCACCTGAGACTAGGATAACAGCTAAAGAGGATTCCTCTTACTGTGGTGGGCTGGAGCTGTCTCACACAGTCCCACCTCAGTGAATCAACCAATAGGAGCCCCAGAGGGGTGGAACCTTGCACCAGGACCCATGTGCCTCAGGGCTACAGGGGAAATGGGAAGACAATAAGGCAACCTGGTTTATCAAACTCTGTGCTTGCCTTTCCTCTAGCTCAGCTGAGGAGATCTCCCATGACCAGACCACCCCTTCCCCTACACTTAAAAAGGTAGCTCCAGGGCTCATTTGGAGAAGCACAAACCAAACAAACAAAAAAGTCATCTGTTGTTTGCTTTCCCACACTAGTCAGCTCAGCACCTGGTTCTCTAGCTTCTAGCTGAAGACCAAAAGACCAAAATACACAAAGCATCATCATCATGAGTAAGAAGAACAAAAGCAAGAAGGAAAAGATTATAGAATCTTTCCATGGGCAAAAGGACAAAAAACATCAATACCGAAGAGGTCAGTATTGAGACTGCACTCCAATATGAAACTTCAGAAAGGTCTATGAACTGTTTGCGTGCACAAAGACAACTCTTGGAATACCTGAAGAAGGAAAGAGAAGAAAATTGGCCAATGATTTTAAAAGTATGCAAAAAGAATTCACTGAAGAGAAGAGCTCTCTAAGAAGAAAAATTGTACGAATGGAAAAGGAAGCACAAAACCTAACTGGGAAAATTGGACAAATGGAAAAGGAAGTACAAAAACTAACTGGAGAAAATAATTTCTTAAAAGGAATAATTAGACTGATGGAAAAGAAGATGCAAAAGTTAACTGAAGAAAACAATTTGAGAAAAACTAAAATTGGACAAGTAGATGCTAATGATTCTATGAGATATCAAGAATCACTCAAACAAAATCCAAAGAATGAAAAGATAGAAGAAAATGTAAAATATCTAATTGGAAAAACAAGTGACCTGGGAAACAGATCCAGGAGAGAAAATTTAAGAATTATTGGCCTACCAGAAAACCATGATACAAAAAATAGTCTGGACAATATCTTTCAAGAAATTATGAAGAAAAGCTACTCAGAAGTCCTAGATTCAGAGGGCAAAATACTCATCAAAAGAATACACTGTTCACCTCCCGAAAGGGATCCCAAATTAAAAACACCTCCAAATATTTTTGCCAAGTTTCAGAACTATCAAATGAAGGAGAAAATAATACAGATAGCCAGAAATAAACCTTTCAAATATTGAAGAACTACAGTAAGAATCACAGAACACCTTGTAGCTTCTACATTAAAAAATTGAGGAATTGGAATATGATATTCTGTAAGGCAAAGGAGCTGGGACTACAACCAAGGATCAATTACTCATCAAAGTTCAGTATAATAATTCAGGCAAGGAGATGGACATTCAATGAAATAAGGAATTTCCAAACCTTTCTGACAAAAAGGTCAGAACTCAATAGAAAATGTTATCTTCAAACACAGGTCTCAAAAAAGGAAAACATGGGAAAAGAAAAACTTGTTACTCAATTTGGGCAAACTATTTACCTCCCTATAAGGAAAGATGACACTTGTTAATCTTGAGAATTGTACATCTATTATGATATACAAAAGGAATATACATAGGTAGAGGAATGGGTATAAAGTAAAATATGGGGATGATAAAAATGTGAAAATGATAAAAATGTGAGTGTAACAGGAGACATGAAAAGGAGGAATCAGAGAAAGGTAAATTACATCACAGGAAGAAGTACAAAATTGTGTTATAGTAGAGGGAAAGAGAGGAGAGAGATGAGCATGTTTGAGAGGAACTCTCATCTAATTTGATTCAAAGAGGGAACAATAAATTTAATTAAGTATATAAATATAACTAGCTCTATAGGCAGTAGGAAGAGAAGGGGAAAAGAAAGACGAGGAGAGGCTAAAAGGGAGGGAAGAAGTATTAAGGATAAAGGTCAGAAAAAGGAGAAGGGGCTCAAAGAAGGAAGGGAAGACTGTGGGTGATGGTGGTAAAAAATTAAAACCCTATTGTGCAGGGGAAGGGAGAAGGGAGAATTAAAAGCACAAATGGGGGGAAAGAGGACGGAGAGAAAAACACAGATTGCAATCACTACTATGAATGTGAATGGGATGAATTATCCATAAAACGGAGAGAGGTAGCAGAATGAATTAAAAGCCATAATCCAACAATATGTTGTTTACAAGGAACACATTTGAAACAGGGAGATAGACACTGGGTAAAGGTAAAAGATTGGAGCAGAATATATTGTGCTTTAGCTGATGTAAGAAAAGAAGGGGTAGCAATCCCAATCGCAGGCAAAGTAAAAACAGAAATATATCTAATCAAAAGAGATAGGGAAGAAATCTATGTCCTGCTAAATGGCATCATAGACAATGAAGCAATATCATAACTAAATATATATGCTCCAAGTTGTATAGCACCCTGCTTCTTAGAGAAGTTAAGGGAGTTACAGGAAGAAATAGGCAGCAAAACTATATTAGTGGGGGTTCTAAGCCTCCCCCTCACTGAAATTGATAAATCTAACCTTAAAATAAATGAGAAAGAAGCTAAGGGATGAATAAAACTCTGGATAAGGTAGATATGATAGATTTATGGAAAAAATCTGAATGGAGATAAAAGGGAATATACATTTCTCTCAGCGGTACAAGGCATATATACAAAAATGGACCATGTATTATGGCACGAAAACCTCACAATCCAGTGCAGAAAGGTAGAGATAGTCAATGCATCCTTCTTAGATCATAATGCTATAACATTTATATGTAATCAAAGACCATGGGAACATAAACCAAAAGGTCATTGGAAACTAAACAATCTAATCATGAAGAATTAGTTGGTTAAACAACAATTATAGAAACAATCAACAACTTAATTCAGGAGAATGAAAGTAATGAGACAACCTACCAAACTTCATGCAATACTGCAAAAGTAGTTCTTAGGGGATGTTTTATATCTCTGAGTGCCTATATGAATAAAATAGAGAAAAAGGAGATCAATAAATTGGGCATGCAGCTGAAAAAGCTTGAAAAAGGAATTGAAAATCCCCAAGAAAGTACCAAATTAAAAATGCTGAAAACCAAAGGAGAGACTAATAAAACTGAAATTTAGAAAACTTTTTAAACTAATAAATAAAAGTAGGAGTTGCTTTTATGAAAAAACCAATAAAATTGATAAATCTTTGGTCAATTTGTTTTTAAAAAAGGGGGCAGAAACCAAATTGTCAATGTAAAAAATGATAAGGGTGAACTCCATTGACTAGGAAATTAAAACAATAATTAGAATTTATTTGCCCAACTTTATGCCCATAAACTTGACAATATAAATGAAATGGATGAGCATTTTTAAAAACATATAATTTACCCAGATTAGCAAAAGAGAGTTTGAATACTTAATCCCATCTCAGAAAAAGAAGTTCAACAAGCCACCAATGAACTCCCTAGGAAAAAATCTCCAAGGCCAGATGGATTTAGAAGCGAGTTCTATCAAACATTTAAAGAGCAGTCAATTCCAATACTATATAGACTATTTGGGAAAATTGAGGAAGGAGTCCTCCCAAATTCTTTTTATGATACAAATATGGCTTTGTTACCTAAACCAGGAAGAGCCAAAACAGAGAAAGAAAATTACAGACCAATTTCTCTAACGAATACAGATGCAAAAATTTTAAATAAGACATTAGCAAGAAGGATACAGAAACTTGTCACGAGGATAATATTTTATGATCAGGTAGCATTCATACCAGGAATGCAAGGCTGCTTCAATATTAGCAAAACTATTAACATTATTGTCCATATCAACAACATACCTAACAGAAACCACGTGATTTTCTCAATAGACGCAGAAAAAACTTTTGACACAATACAACACCAATTCCTATTAAAAACACTGTAAAGCATAGCAATACATAGAGCCTTCCATAAAACAGTAAGCAGTATCTACCCAAAACCTTCAGCAAGCATTATATGAAACAAAGATAAACTATATGCATTTCTAAGAAGATCAGGGGTGAAACATGTATGTCCATTATCACCACTATTATTCAATATAGTACTAAAAATATTACCTCTTGCAATTAGGGAAGATAAAGAAATTGAAGGAATCAGAATAGGGAAAGAAGAAACTAAGTTGTCACTCTCTGCGGATGATATGATGATATATTTAGAGAATCTCAGAGATTCAAGTAAAAAACTACTTGAAATAATAAAAATCTTTGGCTAAGTTGCAAGTTACAAAATAAACTCGCACAAATCTTCTGCATTTCTACATATTAATAACAAAATCTAACAGCAAGAGATAGAAAGAAAAATCCCATTTAATGCTAGGGTAGACATTATAAAATATTTGACAGTTTACCTGCCAAAACAAACCCAGGGACTATATGAACAGAATTACAAGACACTTTTCACACAAATAAATTCCGATCTAAGTAAGTGGAAAAACATCAGTTGCTTATGGGTAGACAGAGGCAATATAATAAAAATGACTATTCTACCTAAATTAATTTACTTATTTAGTGCCATACCAAGTAAACTATCAGATAATTATTTCCTAGAGCTGGACAAAATAATATCACAATTCATCTGGAAGAACTAAAGGTCCAGAATATGAAAGAGACTAATGGAAAGAAATGCTAGGGAAGGTGACCTAGCGCTACCAGATGTCAAATTGTGTTATAAAGCAGCAATTTTCAAAACCACTTAGTTCTACCTAAGAAACAGAAGGGTAGACAAGTGGAATATGCCAGGTACTCAAGACACAGTAGGCAATGAATATAGCAGTCTCCTGTTTGATAAACCCAAGGACCCCAGCCTCTGGGATAAGAACTCACTGTTTCACAAATGTTGCTGGGAAAACTGGATAAAAGTGTGGTGGAAACTAGGCATAGACCAATGCCTGACATTGTGCACAAGAATAAAATCCAAATTGGTACATGGTCTAGGTATAAAGATTGATACTATGGCAAATTGTTGGAGCAAAGAATAATGGATTTATCAGATTTATGGAGAAGGGAAGAATTTTTGACCAAAGAAGAGATAGAAAGCATTATTAAATGCAAAATGAATAAATTTGATTACATTAAACTGAAAAGTTTTTGCACAACCAAAACCAAGGCAACCAAGATTTGGAGGGATACAGAAAACTGGGAAAGAAGTTTTGCAACTAGTGTCTGTGATAAAGGTCTCATTTCTAAAATATATAGACAACTGAGTCAAATGTACAAGAATAAAGTAATTCTCATTTCAATAATGGTCAAAGGATATGAAGAGGCAGTTTTCAGAGGAAGAAATTAAAGATATCTATAGTCCAATGAAAACAATCCTCTAAATCACTATTAATTAGAGAGATGCAAATCAATACAACTCTGAGATACCACATTACAGTTCTCAGATTCGCTAACATGACAAAACAGTAAGATGATAAATACTGAAAAAAATGTGGGAGAGTTGGAACAGTGATTCATTCTTGATGGAGCTGTGAGCTGATCTAAGCATTCTGGAGAGCAATTTGGAACTATTCCCAAAGGGCTATAAATATGTGCATACCATGTGAACCAGCAAAACTGCTTCTACGATTGTATCCCCAAGAAATCATAAAAATGGGAAAGGGTCCTACATGTACAAATATATTTATAGCAGCGATCTTTGTGGTGGCCAAAAACTGGTAATCAAGGAGATGCCTATCAATTGGGGAATGGCTGAATAAATTATGGTGTATGAATGTAATGGAATACCATTGAGTTATGAAAACTGATGAAGAGAAAGACTTCAGACAAGTCTGGCAAAATATGTATGATCTGATGCTGAACGAAAAGAGCAGATCCAGGAGAACTTTGTTCACAGCAATGAACACAGTGTGAGGTTTTCTGGTAGACTTATAACTTCATTGAAATGCAAGGACTTAAAAAATTCCCAATGGACTTTTAAGGCAAAATGCCTTGCACATCCAGGGAGAGAACCATGGAATTCAATTGCAGAATGTAGCAGATCATTTTCTTTTGTGTTACGTTTTCCTTTGTTATATGATTTCTCCCATTCATTTTAATTTTTATACACAACATGATTATGGTGAAAATGTATTTAATAGTATTGTCTATGTAGAATCTATATAAATTTGAATGCTGTCTCTGGGAGGGAAGGGGAAGAGAGGGGAAAAAATCTAAGTTATATCGTAGTGATTGTAGAACACTGAAAATAAATTTAAAAATAAAATGCAAAAAAACCCAAAACAAACCAAAAAATAATGAATGTACATACAGAAATCAACCAAGAAAACTTATTTATTCAAATCAATAGCAAAACAGAATTCAAAGAAGGTATCAATGTGAGAATATATACCAGAAAATACTGACTGTAAGAACTCTCCCACTGGGAGAGAAGTAACTCAACTAAACCAAGAGAGGAATTCCCAAAATTCACCCAAAGGAAAATTCTTTGAAGTCTCTACAGCAGCAACCTGGGGATAGGGCATCATGGAAACTTCCAGTCCTCTAACGGTGACTTCTTCCTAGAGTCTTTTCCTTCAGCATTCTGGTCAGTTTGTCATCTTGTGGCTTCTCTCTACAGGCTGGAAGCCAGAAGCACCTGAAGATAACTCTCAGGCTTCAAGAAGGTCTAAAGAGTCTGAAACTCTCTGCTACTCTTACAAACTCTGCCTCACCCCTCATTCAGGGCAAGATAATCATCTTCTACAAATAAGGAGGGTTTAGGGACTAAGGTTACAGTGATATAAATTTTCTAGAAAACTAAAAGGCAAGTAGAGTTTTGGGAAAAGATATTAGCTAAAAAATATCATAGCTGCGTCGTTGATCTTTGGTTGTGCATATTATCTACATGAGTTATTTAAAACTTCTTCCTCTGCCCCCACACCATCTTCTCTCTAACTAAGGCCTAAGTAATGGTGCCTATTTTGCTGATATACAGAACAAAAGATAAAGGAGTACCATAACAAAACATTCACACATTCAGCGTGTAAGAGCAAAGGTACTTTGCCTCATGTCTTGAATATGTCTTATTTCCTTAATACTTTGAATTTTACATAAAAATAATGGCCCATTCAATCCATAGTACAATGAAAGGATATAGGCTTCATCTCTGTTCTATAGCCTTTTCTATCTCACCATGAAAATTTTTCTGTTTCCAGTATAATGAAAATTCAGTTTTATTGCTGCTATCAATTTCCCTACTCTTTTCTCAATTATAAATGACGTCTAGTAGGTTTATTACCTTCTTAAGAAAATTGCACCCTAATAATGAAAGACGACATTACTAAGACCTTGGACATCTAATAACTTTACCCCAGCAAAATGCAAGGAAATTGTATAAAAGAACTCCATTTTTCTTGCTTTCTCTCAGCATGCCTATTGCTCATACATTTGGGTCATAAATAAATGCTTGAAGTGATTATGTTTTATCCAGTGAAGGCTTGTGTTAGAAGAGTACAGCTATTACAGTTGAGCCCGAATCCTCTTGAGCATATGTGTGGTATGCTGCTCTGCAATCACTTCAGAATGCTGATTTTAAATTTTGGATGGTTGTCCAAATCACTGTAAGATGCAAGTGAAAAAAATAAAAAAATCACCATCAAGGTATGATTGCAGAGGTTGATATCCTGGATTATCTCTCATAAAATCACACAATATGACAAACATCAGTTTCAAACTTCTACCACTGGCTAGCTGGCAAACCAATTAACTTCTCCTAGTCTCAATATTCTAATGTGTAAATGATGACATTGTACCATATAAATATTAAGGAATCTTTCCAGGACTTACAAATTATGATTTCATATTTATTTGGTAAATTTATTTATTTTAAGTTTTCAACATTTATTTCCACAAAATTTTGAGTGCCAAATTTTCTCCCCATCTCTCCCCTCTCCCTACCCTAACGTGCTGAGCAGTCTAATTACTCCTATCACCAATCTGTCCTCCTTTCTAAGATTCCTCCCTTCCCTTATCCCCATCTTCTCTTTTGTCCTGTAGGGCAAGATAAATTTCTACACCCCATTAAAGGTATTTTCTGTTTCCCAGTTGTATGCAAGAACAATACTGAGCAGTTATTCCTAAAACTTTGAGTTCCAAATTCTCCTCCTTCTCCCCTTCCCACCCATCCCCATTAGGAAGGCAAGCAATTCAACACAAGCTATATATGTGTAGTTTTGCAAATGACTTCCAGAATAGTAATGTTGTGTAACACTATATTTCCTTCCATCCTATCCTCCCCCCCCCCATTTCTTCTATTCTCTCTTTTGACCTTGTCCCTACTCAAGAGTGTTGACTTCTAATTGCTCCTTCCTCCCATTGCCTTCCCTTCCATCATCCCTCCGACCATGCTTATCCCCTTCTTCCCCACTTTCCTGTACTGTAAGATAGGTTTTCATACCAAAACGAGTGTGCATTTTATTCCTTTATTAAGCTAAATATGATGAGAGTAAGCTTTACAATTTCCCTGTCACCTCCCCGCTTTTACCCTCCATTGAAAAGTCTTTTTCTTGCCTCTTTTATGAGAGATAATTTGCCCCATTCCATTTCTCTCTTTCTCCTCCCAATGTATTATTCTCTCACCCTTTACTTTCATTTATTTTAGATATGATCCCTTCCCATTCAACACACCCTGTGCTCTCTGTTTCTCTATCTCTCTCTTTCTCTCTCAGTCTCTTTCTCTGTCTCTCTGTCTCTCTTTATCTCTGTGTGTGTGTTTGTGAGTGTATGTGTATGTGTCTGTGTGTGTGTGTGTGTGTGTGTAATCACACCAAGTACCCAAATATTGAAAAAAGTTTCAAGAGTTATAAATATTGTCTTTCCATGTAGGAATGTAAACAGGTCAACTTTAGCAAGTCTCTTATGGTTTCTCTTTCCTGTTTACCTTTTCATACTTCTCTTGTATCTTGTGTTTGTAAGTCAATTCTTTTTCAGCTCTAGTCTTTTCATCAACAACGCTTGAAAATCATCTACTTCACTGAAAGACCATTTTCCCCCCTCAAGTATAATACTCAGTTTTGCTGGGTAGGTGATTCTTGGTTTTCGTCCTAGTTACTTTGACTTCTGGAATATCATATTCCATGCCATTCAATCCTGTAAAGTAGAAGCTGCTAGATCTTGTGCTATCCTTATTGTATTTCTATAATACTCATATCCTTTCTTTCCAGCTGCTTGTAGTATTTTCTCCTTGATCTGGTAACTCTGGAACTTGACTACAGTGTTCCTAGGGGTTTTTCTTTTTGTATCTCTTTCAGAAGGTGATCAGGTGGATTCTTTCAATATTTATTTTGCCTCTGGTTCTAGAATATCAGGGAAGTTTTCCTTGTTAATTTCATGAAAGATGATGTCTAGGCTCTATTGTTGGTCATGGCTTTCAGGTAGCCCCATGATTTTTAAATTATCTCTCCTGGATCTATTTTCCAGGTCAGTTGTTTTTCCAGTGAGATATTCCACATTATCTTCTATTTTTTTCATTCTTTTGGTTTTGTTTTATGATTGCTTGGTTTCTCATAAAGTCATTAGCCTCCATCTATTCCATTCTAATTTTGAAAGAACTCTTTTCTTCAGTGAGCTTTTGAACCTCCTTTTACATTTGACTAATTCTGCTTTTTAAAGCATTCTTCTCATTGGCTTTTTGAACCTCTTTTGCCAATTGAGCTACTCTATTTTTAAAGGTGTTATTTTCTGCAGCATTTTTAGGTCTCCTTTAACACTTTGTTGACTCACTTTTCATGATTTTCTTGCATTGCTGTCATTGCTGTTGCTAGTTTTTCCGCCACCTCTCTTATGTGATCTTCGAAATCCTTTTTGAGCTCTTCCATGGCCTGACGCCATTGAATATTTGCTTTGGATGTTTGGGTTACAGAAGCCTTGACTTTTATCTCTTTCCCTGATGGTAGGCACTGTTGTTCCTCATCCAAAAGGATGGGAGAAGATATCTGTTCACCAAGAAAGTAACCTTCTATAGTCTCATTTTTCACCTTTTTTGGGCATTTTCCCAACCAGTTACTTGAATTTTGGATCCTTTGTCAAGAGTAGGATATCTGGGGATGTGTAAGATCTCAATTCCTCCAAGATGGCATAATCAAGCATGAACACTGGTCTGGGAGCAACAAGAAACTTTTGTGCCCCAAATCTGTGAGTAGTAGAGTTTCCTCTCCACAACCACCTGGCCTACAGTTCCACCAAGCCAGTACTAGGTGCTGAGATTGAGATAACTCCTCAATTCCCCGAAGGGCTTAAGGGGGGGCAGGCCCACCATTCAATGTGAGATAAAGATCAGCTTCTCAATTCCTCCAGGAGCATTAGGTGGGGATAGGGCCACCACACAAGGTTGAGGATCAGCTGCTCAGAATCCTCAGGAGATTTACCATCCAACAATGGATGCAGGCTGCTATGGGAGCTGCTGCTGTCCAATATGGTCTCTCCAGCCTGAGACTGGAGCTATGGGAAGACCCTGTGCCCTTCTAGATCAGCTAAAGAAACCCTCTCACTGACCTTTGGTGACTGTGGTTTAAAGGATCTGCAGACTGCTGCTACCGTTACTGGGGATTCCATCCCTGAGGCCTCCTTGGGTCTTCCTCCTGGGGCCAAGCCATGGCCAAGGCTGGGCTGGCCTCTGCTCCATGTCAGATGCAACAGACATTTCCTATTGACCTTTTGGTTTACCCTGGGCTGGAAATCTCCTCTACTCCATTGTTCTGTGGCTTCTGCTGCTCTAGAATTTTTGACAGTCTTTCTTTACAGATATTTTATGGGCTGTGGGGGAACAGCTAGTGTATGTGTGTCTTTCTACTCCACTATCTTGGCTCCACCGATTTCATATTTTTAGCTCTATTAATCAATTATTCATTTCATCATCTCTACTTGGGAAATGAAAAGATCTTACTTGTGAACTGATAATTTATTCTTGTCCTTGTTACTTGATTCTCTGAGTAACATAATCTTAATCAAACTTGAACTAATTAGTCCATTAGGAATTAGCCAATTCCTTAATACAGAACACTTTCTACTTCATGTCACTGCTCCAAATAGTTTTTTATTCACTGCTTACCTTAATAAGATAGAAGTTGTACTGCTGGTTCAAAACATACACACACACACACACACACACACACACACAGGAACACACACCTCCATTAGTGTATCTTATTGGTTATTAGCAAAAATATGCTGATGAGATGGTTGACAAAATTAATGATTAATCATGCTTGGTTATCTTCAAATTTCAAATATCTAACATGCCTTTGAGTCAGCAATATGCGTGCTTTATCAACTGATACAATGAGAGAGATTCTGCAAAATTAATTTTTTGACTAGCAATGATTCTCTCTATATGATTAATGTCTTCTGCTTTCTAGTAACTTCATTCAGACCAAAACTACATGCACTAAAATCGTGTCATTTCAAACAAGCTGCACAGAGTAAGCAAGGAAGAAAATGAAAACTAGAGGATTGGTAAAAGGATCAAGATGGATGTTTTGAATATACAAACTTTAGTTTTCATTTTTCCTTTTGCTTTTATCTTACTTTTTCCATCCTTATAATTTCTTTTTTGTTTCCTTCTTTCTTTCTTCCCTTCCCCCTTTCCTTCCCTTTCTTCCTTCCTATTCTTCTTTCTAGTATTTTTCTTCCTTCCTTCTTTCTTTCTTTCCTTCTTTCTTTTTTCTTTCTTCCTTCCTTTCTAGTCTTTCTTCCTTTCTTTCTCTCTCCCCTTCTTCACCTCCCTATACCCAAGGCCTAATGGCTTCTAAGAGCTTGATAAATCCTTCTTACATTACATTCTTAAAGAAAAATAGTTTAATTATTTTTGTTCTACAATTATTTGTGCAGAGGATAGCAGGCATAGTACAATGAAAAGGGTACTATGTTTGGATTCAGGAGACTTGGGTTCAAATATTGATTCTGGCACTTATTGTCAATATATTCCTGGGAAAGTCATTTAAAATCTTTGAGTTTCGGTTTCCTCATCTGTAAAATGAGGAAATTGGAATAAATTGCTTTTCAGATCTCCTCTCTAAATTTATGTTGCTCTTCAATTCTAAAATTAGATGAATACTTATATTGTGTGTTAATAAGGGATAGAAGTTAGAGAAGAAGCAGATAAAAGTATGGAACATGATTCCCGATTATGAGACAAGGAACAAGTATCAGAGCCAAAGATATGTGTTCAACTGCACCATCAGGAAACCATAATTTAAAATTTTAGTCCTCAAAGACTGAAAAACTCATACAATTTTTATGAGTGCCTATAGTTTTTAATTACTTTATTTTACAACCAAATGTTTAATTGCCCATTGATAGATATTTCCCATTACCTAATTTTGAAGACTATATATGACATGAACAGTGACTAATAATTTGTTAAAGTTTAAATTTAAGACCATCATCCCCATGAATTTTAAAGACCTACAACAGTAGCACTCATTTCTATTCACTTGTTTCACAGTTTTCTTTAATTGTCTTTAAATAAGTTATTGGGCCTTTATTTTGGAAGAAATAGGTGACGATAACTAACCTTTTAAATAACCACATCTTTCAGGAAATGAAGCAGGATAAGATGTATTTGCAATGTTACATGTTTTACATAGTAGTGAAGGGCTATAAAAGGCTCTGGTGATCATTTAGGAAAAGGAAGTGTGATTTTCTTTATTTGGCTTGATTAAAATAAATTATTTGATTCATACAGACGCAAATTTACATGTGTAGAGAAGAAAAAGTTACTGATTCTAAGCCACTATATATGTAAAGTCCCATGGAACTGACCTCTAGTGAATCTTGAAATGTAAAATAAATTAAAGGAGCTTCCTAAACTGAAGGGCAGAGACTGGACTTGAACTACAACAAAAAAGAAGGCAGAAAGGGAGGAATGTCAGTTTATAAACAATTGGTAATAATTATGCTCTTTTAACTTGTATATTATACATGTAATATGTATAATTTTTCTAAAATTAGAACATACAGAGTTCATATCTTTATGTAATTTGTTCGATAAGTTCTTTGAGAAGTATTTCATTATTGGCAGCAATGGTAAAAAATGACATAACAATTATAAATAGATTTTTTCATAAAACTCTTTGCAATCATCATCTCATCTGATATTCACGAAAAACCCATAAAGTTGGTACCATTAATAATAACCCTTTTATTTAACTGAAAACTGAGATTACAAAAGATTAAGCAACTTTCTCAGGGTCACAGAATGCTGTCTAATGCAATTTTCAGTTTCGGATCTTCCTGACTTCAAGTGTTACCTCTTTTTGCAGGCAACCCAGCTTTCTTCTTAATTTTCTATAGTAATAGTGACAATTTCAGAAGCATTAACAAAATAATAATAGTTCTAGCTTTGTATCTGAGAGGATGTAAAACAAAAACATTCTTCCAGACATAGAAGGTGTAAAAGCAGGTTCTACTCTCCAACAATTCTCTGGTACAATTAGAAAACAGGATAATATGCTCCTGCTACTCATGACCCCTACTATTAAAAACTGAATCCTTGCTTATCCTGTCTATAAGAGAAATCTCTGATAGGCAGAGGAGGAGACTCTGTCTGTCTGTCTCCATCTGGCACATCAAGGTCATAAGATCAAAAGATCACAGATATTGAAATGAAAGGCATCTTAGAGTTCATATAACTTAATGTCCACATATGTTATATATGAGGAAACTGAGGGACAGATTCGAGATTTTGTCAAAAGTCAAACAAATAATTAGTGGAAAGTCAAAATTGGAAGCCAGAGTCTCTGACTCCAAATTTAGCACACTCTTGTATACTGTAGAAGAATATATTTATATCAGTATACCCAGTTGCAATGCTTATGCTCATAATGCTGAATCCTAAGAGCTGTTTCAGTTTCAGAGTTGAAAATTCAGAAAAGGCAAAAGTGAAAAAAGTTCCAAGGAGAAAGCCTGAATAAAAACCTAACTCCAAAATGGATAAATTGAGGTGGAGCCAAGACAGTGGAGTAGAAAGATGGACCCGTGGTAGCTTTCCTCCCATAGCCCATAAAATATCTGCCAAAAATGACTCTAAACAAATTCTAAGCAGAAGCCACAAAACAACAGAGTGAAGGTGATTTCTAGCCCAAGGCAACCTGGAAGGCCAACAGGAAAGATCTATCACACCATTCTTGGAGCAGAGTGCAGCCTACCCTTAGCTGCACAACGCAGCTTGGACCTGAAGGAGGCTTCAGGTCAGCAGCTATGTTTCCCAGATTTCTCACAAACGCCAAAGATAGTTTCAAAGCTCAGTGAGAAAGCTCTCCTTCCATAGCCCCCAGCACCAGGCAACAGTACTGTCCATTTTTAGAACCCTTGGCCTAAAGACCCTCAGAGGATTGAGCCACTGGTCTGGATCTCAGCCCTGAGTCATGGTCCTGGGGTAAGGGAAAGCACTGACTGGTGAGCTGGTGGAGGTTCAAGAGATGGAATTATACTTGCAAATCTTGGGCAGAAAAGCTTGTAGTTGCTTCCAGACCAGAGCACAGACCAAGAGAGGAGTAAACTCCTCTCCCTTGATCATGCCACCTTGGAGGAACTGAGAATTTATAGGTCTCCAGGGTATACCCTCCACTTGACAGAGGACTCAAAAGTCAAATAATTGGCCAGGAAAATGTCCATAAAAGGGGAAAAATTAAGACTATGGAAGGTTACTTTCTTGGTGAACAGGTATTTCCTTCCATTCTTTCAGATGAAGAAGAACAATGCATGTCATCAGAGGACAACGTAGAAGTGAAGGCTTCTGCATCCAAAACTTCCAAAAAATATGCAATAGTCTCAGGTCATGGAAGTGCTCAAAAATAATCTTGAAAATCAAGTAAGAGAAGTGGAGGAAAAATTGGGAAGAGAAATGAAAGCGATGCAAGAAAAGCATGACTAGAGAGTCAACCTCCTGCTAAAGGAGATCCAAAAAAATGCTGAACAAAATGGATAAATCACAGTTTATACTGTCAGAAAGAAAAAAAAAGGTCTGTATATCTATTTGTGTATGTGTAATAATACGCAGAACAAGATTTTTTCTATGAAGATAATGCACCAAAGTTATCCAGTGAAAAAGCATCCTTAAGTATGCCCCAGAGACCATGGAATAATAGCAAGAATGGGAGGAGGGCAGAGTAGAGATGGTGGAATGAAAGCAGGGACTCAATTGACCCCTTACACTAATTCCATCAGTTAACTCTAAAAAGTGAATCTGAACAAATTTTGGAGTGGCAGAAGCCACTAGGAGACAGAGTGTGACAGATTTCCATCCCAGATCACTGAGGTTGACAGGAAGGATATGTTGCACTATGTTGGGGATTTGTAGAGCATTCAGGCTGCACCAGCTCAGACACAGACATAGGGGAGCAAGTAAGTCCCAGATAGTCGGAGTCAAAAGCAGCAGTGTCAATTCCCAAATCTCTCAGCACAGGCCTGGAGTTGAAAAGAGTTGGGTAAGAGAAAAGCCTGGGGCCCACAGCTGTAATAGCAACCTTTCTTGGAGCTACCAGCCCACAGACTTAATGTTTACAAGTCACCTACTTGATCTTCCAGGAGTTAAGATGGTGAAGTAAACTGCAAGTATTCTCATCCTCCCTTCTTGACCTTGAACAACCGAAAGAATATTGCCCTAGGAAAAATCCAGGAATGGTGGAGTTTAAAAGAAGGGGTACAACTGTCTTTTAATGCAGAAGACTGGGGAGACTGATGGGAATGGTCCTTGCTGTGGCTGAAGGGGACCAGTACAGTACTGGAGGTGTCCCAGCAAGCCCAACCTCAGTGGACCAGCAGGAGATTCTGAGAGCTGGAGGGTGGAGAGTAAGGGCTGGCAAGTGCCAACACCAGGACTCCAAGTGTACCTTAGCATAGTCAGGGAAATTGGGCAAACACCAGTATTGATAGTAATTCATGAACTGCTTACTCTGCCTATGCTCTAGCACAGACCTAGGGGAGGAGAAAACCTTCAATGGGAAGACCACCCGTAAGTTTCAGTGTCAACCCATGAAAACTCAGACTTCACCTGGTGTCAGCCTTGGCACACACCAGCCAGGTTAGCACCAGGTATGCTGAGTCATTGTACTGAACCAGAGACCACAAAGCCAGTAGTCAGGTCCCTATCTACCAGTACAAGAAATATGGAAGACTCAGTAGCAGGGATCCCCTTTAAAAGTCAGGAATAAAGGCAATCACCATGAACAAGAAGTAAATCATAAAAGCAAAAAACATAAAATCTTATTACAGGGATGGAGAAGATCAAAATATGAGTTCCGAAGAGGACAGCACTGACAATATACCCACATCTGAAAGCTCAAAAGGGAATATGAACTGTTCTCAAGCCAAAAAATCATTTCTTGAACACCTCAAAAAGGATTATAAAAGCCAAATCAGAGAGATGGAAGAAAAATTCACCCAAGATTTTAAAAATACAACTGATAAAATGAAGAAAAAAAAATTTACTGGAGAGAAAAGCTACTTAAAAAGTAAAATAGGACAAATGAATAAGGAGGTACAAAACTTAACTGGAGAAAATAGCTCCTTAAAATAGACAATTGGAGAAATGGAAAAGAAGGTAAACAGCTAACTGAAGAAAACAACTGGTCAAGAATTAGAATTGGGCAAGTAGAAACTAATGACTATGAGGCATGAAGAATTAGTCAAACAAAATCTAAGGAATGAAAAATTATAGTTCAAAAAATAAAATATCACATTGGAAAAGCAAGTTACCTGAAAAATGGATCCAGGAAAGAAAATCTAAGAATTACTGGTCTACTGGAAAGCCATAATGGAAAAAAAAAAGAAGAGTTGGGACAGTATCATCCACCAAAACATAAAAGAAAATTGCCCTGAAGTCCTAAATCCATAGGGCAAGATAGTCTTTGAAAGAATCCACCAATCACCTCCTGAAAGCGATACCAAAATGAAAATATCAAGGAATATTGTTGCCAAATTCAAGAATTTTCAGGTCAGGGAGAAAATACTGTAAACAGACAGACTGAACAATTCAAATATTGAGGAGCTACAGTCAGGATCATACAAGATCTTACAGTTTCCACATGAAAGGATTGGAAAGATTGTAATATGCTATTCTATAAGACAAAGGAGTTTGGACTACAAGAAAAGATCAATCATCCAGCAAAACTGGGTATTAACTTTCAGGCTAGGAGATGGACATTCAATGAAATAAGGATTTCCAGACCTTCGTGATGAAAAGGTCAGACATCAATAGAAAATTTGTTCTTCAGGTAAAAGACTCAAGAAAGGCATATAAAGGTAAGCTGGAAAAAACATCTTGTAATTTAATGTGTGTAAACTATTTGCATCCCTATATGGGAGAATGATACTTTTGAACCTTGAGAATTGTATATTTTAACAACAATTAAAAGGGATATACATAGATAGAGATAGTGGGCATAAATATACTGATGTGAGAAAAAAACTACTTTAATGGTACAAAGGGAAAAGAGGAAAGGATGTGGCAAAAAAGGATAAATTACATCAAATGAAGAGGCACAAAAGTATATTATACTGGAGGGAAAAAAGGAGGGAGAAGAACATTGCTTGAGCTTCACTCTCATTGGATTTAGTAAAAAGAGACAATAACATGCTAAATTAAATATAGAAATATAACTACTCCTACAGGCAGTTGGAGGGTAAAAGAGAAAGAAAGGCGAGGGAGGAGGATAGAAGGTAAGGAAGATTGAGGGAGGCAGTGGTCAAAAGTTAAACTCCATTGAGGAGGGGAAGGGAGAAGGGAAGGATAAAAATATAAACAGGGGAACAGGAGGGAGAGAAAGACACAGATACTAATCATAACTGCGAATGTAAATGAGATAAACTCTTTCATATAACAGAGGTGCATAGTGGAATGGATTAAAAACTATAATCCTGCATTATGTCGTTTACAAGAAACACATTTGAAACAGGGGGATACACACAGTGTAAAGATAAAAGACTGGAGAAAAATATATTATGCTTCAGCTAATGTAAAACAAAGCAGGGGTGGCAATCCTAATCTCAGACAAAGCAAAAATAAAAATAGATCTAATGAAAAGAGATAACAAAGGAAATTATATCCAGCTGAAAGGCACTATAGACAATGAAATAATAGCATTATTAAACATATATACACCAATTGGTACAGCATCCAAATTCTGAGAGGAGAAGTTAAGAAATTTATAGGAAGAAATAGACAGCAAAACTATACTAGTGGCGAACCTTAAGCTCCCCATCTCTGAAATTGATATATCTAACCTCAATATAAATAAGAAGTAAATTAAGGAGATGAATAGAATTCTGGAAAAGGTAGAATGAAAGACTTCTGGGAAGAATTCAATGGGGATAGAAAAGAATATATATCCTCCTCTCTGAACTTGATAAATCTAATCTCAAAATAAGCAAGAAAGAATTTAAGGAATTGAATGGAATTCTGAATAAATTAGATAAGTTCTGGAGAAAATTGAATGAGGATACAAAGGAATATACATTTTTTCTTAGTGGTACATGCTACATATATAAAAATTGACTATGTACAAGGACATGAAAACCTCATAATCAAGTGCAGAAAGGTAGAAATAGTCAGTGCCTCCTGTTCAGATCATGATGCAATAAGAATTAAATGTAATAAAGGGCCATGGAAAGACAGATGAAATATTATTTAGAAACTGAATAATCTAATCCTAAAGAATAATTGAGTCAAACAACAAATCATAGAAAAAAATCAAGGACATCAGGAGAATGAAAATAATGAGACAATGTAGCAAAACCAATGGGATGAAGTAAAAACAGTTTTTAGGGGAAGTTTTATATTTCTGAAAGCTTACATGAATTAAATACAGAAAAGGGAGATCAATGAATTCAACTGAAAAAAGCTAGAAACAGAACAAATTGAAAATCCCCAATTAAATAACACATTAGAAACACTGAAAAGTAGATATTAATAAAACAATTGAACTAATAAATAAAACTAAGAGCTGGCTTTATGAAAAAGATGGCAAAATTAATAAACCATTGATCAATTTGATTTAAAAATAAGAAAGAGGAAAAACAAATCACCAATATAAAAAGTAAAAACAAGAAATTCACCTCCAATGAAGAGGAAAATAAAACAATAATTACAAATCGTTTTACCCAAATGTATGTCCATAAAATTGACAGTCTTAGTGAACTGGATGAATATTTACTATATATATATATATATATATATATATATATATATATATATATATATATATATATATATATATATATATATATGTGTGTGTGTGTGTGTGTGTGTGTATATATATATATACATATATATGTATATATATATGTGTGTATATATATATACATATATATGTATATATATATATATATACACACACACACACACACACACACACATATATATATATATATATATATATACATATATATATATATACATATATATATATATTGCCAAGTTAACAGAATAGGAAATAAAATATGTAAATAAACACATCTGAGAACAAGCCATCAATGAACTCTATAGGAAAAAATCTCCTGGGTCAGATGTCTTTACAAGCTAATTCTGTCAAACATTTAGAGAAATATTAATTTCAATACCGTATAGACTACAAGAGGAAATTGGTGATGAAGGAGTACTATCAAATTGTTTTTATGATACCAGTACGATGCTGATACATGAATTGGGAAGAGCCAAAACAGAGAAAAATTTATAGACCAATTTCTCTGATGAACATAGATGCAAAAATTTTACATAAGGTATCAGCAAAAAAATTACGGGAACTTATCAAAAGAATAATAACTTTTGATCAGGTAGGATTTATACCAGGAATGCTGGACTTGTTCAATATTAGGAAAACTATCAGCATTATTGATCATATCAACAATGAAACTAACAAAAAACATATGATTATCTCAATAGATGCAGAAAAAACTCTTGAAAAATATATCACTCCTTCCTATTGAAAAGATTGGAGAGTATGGGAATAAGTGAACCCTTCCTGAAAATAACAACTAGTATCTACCAAAAACCATCAGCAAGAATTATATGTAATGGGTATAAGCTAGACACATTTCAGAAACATTGGTGGTAAAGTATAGAGGTCTATTATCACTGCTGTCATTCAATATAGTACTGGAAATGTTGGCTTTAGCAATAGGAGAAGAAAAATAAATTGAAGGAATTAGAACAGGCAAAGAAGAAACCAAGTCACCCCTCTTTGAAGATAATACAATGATATACTTAGAGAATCCTAGATAATCTAGTAAAACAAAAAATCAGTTTGAAATACTAAACAACTTTAACAATGTTGAAGGATATAAAATAAGCCCACGTAAATCTTCAACATTTCTATATATCACCAACAAAAGCCAATGACAAGAAACTGAAAGAGAAATTCCCTTTAAAAATTACTGTGGAAACTATGAAGTATTTGGGATTCCTCTTGCCTCCCCCCCCAAAAAAAAGTCAGAGACTATATGAACACTATTATAAAACACTTTTCACACAAATAAAGTCAGATCTAAATCATTCGAAAAGCATCAGCTGCTTGTGGATAGGCAGAGCTAATATAATAAAAATGGGAATTCTACTAAAATTAATTTACTTGGGGGGCGGAGCCAAGATGGCGGAGTAGAAAGACGCACATACACATAGCTCTGAACCCACAACCCATAGAACATCTGTAAGGAGAAACTCACGGTGAATTCTGGGGCAGTAGAGGCCACAGAGCAGTGGAGCTAAGGAGATTTCTGTTCGAGAGGGACCTGCAAACTTCTCACAAAACGTATTTCGTGCCGTGGACTGGGAGCTGAGTATAGCCCTGCTGCGCCCGCAGCACCGAGAAGAGCAGATCCGAGCTGGCTTCAGGGACGGGATCCCCAGGGGCTGTGCGGGTCCCTCCACCCACAGGGGACGGGGATTGGTGAGAGGGTCTCTTTGGTGGGTCTGGAGGGGAGTGGGGTGCCCCCATAACTCGGGCCCCCTCAGAAGGTAGCAGCTGAGGCAGCAGCAGACCTGGGCTCCCCAAGCAGGCAGGAGCCTGGATCCATTGTTGAAGGTCTCTGCATAACCCCTCTGAGGGAACTGAGCCTGTGAGGCTGCGCTGCTCCCACCTGAGCACCTGAACTTAATCTCATACTGAATAGCAGCCCCGCCCCCGCCAAAAGCCCTGAGGCTGGGAAGCAGCATTTGAATCTCAGACCCCAAGCGCTGGCTGGGAGGGTCAGGAGGCGATGTGGGTGTGAGGAGAATATTCAGAGGTCAAGTCACCGGCTGGGAAAATGCCCAGAAAAGGGAAAAGAAACAAGACTATAGAAAGTTACTTTCTTGGTGAACAAGCATTTCCTCCCTTCCTTTCTGATGAGGAAGAACAATGCTTACCATCAGGCAAAGACATAGAAGTCAAGGCTTCTGTATCCCAGCCCACTTAATGGGCTCAGGCCATGGAAGAGCTCAAAAAGAATTTTGAAAATCAAGTTAGAGAGGTGGAGGAAAAGCTGGGAAGAGAAATGAGAGACATGCAGTCAAAACATAAACAGCAGGTCAGCACCCTGCTAAAGGAGACCCAAAAAAATGCTGAAGAAAATAACACCTTGAAAAAGAGGCTAACTCAATTGGCAAAAGAGGTTCAAAAAGCCAATGAGGAGAAGAATGCTTTCAAAAGCAGAATTAGCCAAATGGATAAGGAGATCCAAAAGCTCACTGAAGAAAAATTCTTTCAAAATTGGAATGGAACAGATGGAGGCTAATGACTTCATGAGAAAGCAAGAAATCACAGAACAAAGCGAGAAGAACGGAAAAATGGAAGATAATGTGAAATATCTCATTGGAAAAACAACTGTCCTGGAGAATAGATCCAGGACAGACAATTTAAAAATTATGGGACTACCTGAAAGCCATGATCAAAACAAGAGCCTAGACATCATCCTTCATGAAATTATCAAGGAAAACTGCCCTGAGATTCTAGAACCAGAGGGGAAAATAAGTATTTAAGGAATCCACAGAACACCACCTGAAAGAGATTCAAAAAGAGAAACTCCTAGGAACATTGTGGCCAAATTCCAGAGTTCCCAGGTCAAGGAGAAAATATTGCAAGCAGCTAGAAAGAAACAATTCAAGTATTGTGGAAATACAATCAGGATAACATAAGATCTAGCAGCTTCTACATTAAGGGATCGATGGGCATGGAATAGGATATTCCAGAAGTCAAAGGAACTAGGACTAAAACCAAGAATCACCTACCCAGCAAAACTGAGTATAATACTTCAGGGGAAAAATTGGTCTTTCAATGAAATAGAGGACTTTCAAGCATTCTTGATGAAAAGACCAGAGCTGAAAAGAAAATTTGACTTTCAAACACAAGAATGAAGAGAAGCATAAAAAGGTGAACAGCAAAGAGAAGTCATAAGGGACTTACTAAAGCTGAACTGTTTACATTCCTACATGGAAAGACAATATCTGTAACTCTTGAAACTTTTCAGTATCTGGGTACTGGGTGGGATTACACACACACACATGCACACACGCACACATACATAGAGACAGAGTGCACAGAGTGAATTGAAGAGGATGGGATCATATCTTAAAAATAAATGAAATCAAGCAGTGAGAGAGAAATATATTGGGAGGAGAAAGGGAGAAATTGAATGGGGCAAATCATCTCTCATAAAAGAGGCAAGCAAAAGACTCATTAGTGGAGGGATAATGAGGGGAGGTGAGAGAAAAACATGAAGTCTACTCTCATCACATTCCACTAAAGGAAAGAATATAATGCACACTCATTCTGATAGGAAAACTTATCTCACAATACAGGAGAGTGGGAGATAAGGGGACAAGCAGGGTGGGGGGTATGATAGAAGGGAGGGCATGGGGAGGAGAGTGCAATTCGAGGTCGACACTCATGGGGAGGGGTAGGATCAAAAGAGAATAGAAGTAATGGGGGACAGGATAGGATGGAGGGAAATATAGTTAGTCTTATACAACACAACTATTATGGAAGTCATTTGCAAAAGTACACAGATTTGGCCTATATTGAATTGCTTGCCTTCCAAAGGGAAAGGGTGGAGAGGGAGGGAGGTAAAAAGTTGGAACTCAAAGTGTTAGAAACAACTGTCGAGTAATGTTCTTGCCACTAGGAAATAAGAAGTACAGGTAAAGGGGTATAGAAAGTTATCTGGCCCTACAGGACAAAAGAGAAGATGGAGACAAGGGCAGAGAGGGATGATAGAAGAGAGAAGAGATTGGTCATAGGGGCAATTAGAATGCTTGGCGTTTGGGGTGGGAGGGGATAAAGGGGGAGAAAATTTGGAACCTAAAATTTTGTTTAAATGAATGTCAAATAAATAAATAGACAGATAGATAGATAGATAGATAGATAGATAGATAGATAGATAGATAGATAGATAGATAGATACATAAATAAATGAATGAATGAATGAATGGATGGATGGATGAATGAATGAATGAATAAATAAATAAATAAAATGGATGAATAAATGAATAAATAAATGAATGAATGAACAAATAAATGAATGAATGAATGAATAAATAAATAAATGAATGAATGAACGAATGAATAAATAAATGAATGAATGGATAAATAAATAAATAAAAATAAAATAAATTTAATTTACTTAATTGGTGCCATACCAATTATTTTGCAGAGCTAGAGAAAATAATATAAAAATTCATCTGGAATAGCAAAAGGCCCACAATATCAAGGAACTTAGTGAATATAAATGTTGGGGAAGGTGGTTTAGCCATATCACATCTCAAATTGTATTTGAAAGCAGAAACCATCAGTACTACTTCTTAGTGATTAAGAAATAGAGGTGTAGATCAATGGAATAGACACAGAACTCAATGACTGTAGTCGACTACTCTTTGATAAACCCCAGAACCTCACTTTTTGGGATAATAACTCATTGTTTGACAAAATCTTCTGGGAAAAATAGAAAAGAGTGTGGCAGAAACTGGTCATAGACTAATGCCTGATGTTGTATACAAGAATAAAGTCCTAATGGGTACACAGTCTAAGTTTGAAGGTTGATGATATAAACTATGGGAGCAAGGAATATTTTATTTATCAAAATCATAGAGAACAGAAGAATTTATGACCAAACAAGAGATAGGGAACACTATGAAATGGAAAATGGATTACTTTTATTATATTAAATTGAAAAGTTTTTTTCACAAAGTCAATGCAACCAAGATTTGTGGAAAAGTGGAAAACTGGGAAAGAATTGTTATAACTAGCATTTGGGAGAAGATCTCATTTCTAAAATATATAGAGAACTGAGTCAAATATTTACAAGAATGCAAGCCACTCCCAAATTGATAAATGGTCAAAAGATATTAACAGGAGGTTTTCAGAGGAAGAAATTAAAGCTTTCTACAGTCATACGAAAAAAAATGTTCTATACCATTATTGATTAGGGAGATGCAAATCAAAACGACTCTGCTGTACAACATCCCACCTATCAGACTGATGAGACAGGAAAATGATAAATGTTGGGGAAGATGTGGGAAAGCTGGAACACTAATTCATTGTTGGTGGAGCTTTGAGCTGATCTAATCATTCTGCAGAGCAATTCGGAGCTATGCCTAAACGGCTATAATCATGTGCATACCCTGTGACACAGTAATACTGCTTCTAGCGCTGTATCCCAAAGAGATGATAAAAGTGGCGAAAAGACCCAGATGCAGAAAAATATTTTTAGCAGCTCTTTTTTATGGTGGCCAAGAACTGCAAATCAAAGGGATGTCCACCAACTGGGAATGGTTGAACAAGTTGGGGCATATGAATGTAATGAAATACAATTGTGATATAAGAATTAATGAATAGGTGGACTTCAGGAAAACCTGGAAAGATTTATTTCAACAGGTGCTGAATGAAATGAGCAGAGCCAGGAGATTATTGCACACAGTAGCATCCACAGTGTTGGAGGATTGTTTTTGATAGACTTAGCCCTTCACAGCAATGCAAGAACTTCAGGCATTTCAAAAGTACCCATGATGAAAAATGCCATCCACATCCAGGGAAAGAATTATGGAGTTGGAAGGCAGAATGAAGCAGACTATTTTCTCCTTTGTTATGTTTTGTTTTTCTCATGGTCTTTCCCACTCTTTTTAATTCTTCTATGCAACACGACTCCTGTGAAAATGTATTTAAAATGAATGCATGCTTAAAACTTTTCTAAGGTTTTACTGCAAAAATGCAGTATTGGAGAGAAAATTTGTTATTTATGGAAGTGAGTGCTAAACGCTGAAAGCAAATAAATTAATAAATTTGAGGGAAACAGGGAGAACTTAAATAAAATAAAACACAGTATCCTTCCCCGCAAATAAGAAACTCTGCAATGGATCAAAAGAGAAGTAAAACTTCAAAAATGAGATAGTGAGAACAAAATTGAATAATAAATCAGAGTTCCTGAAATAGTTTCATACATAATAATTAGAACATAGATAAAATTAAAAAAACTGTGAATAATATTTCTAAGAATATAGAGGTTCTTGGAAAGAAAATAGATTTGGAATAAAAAAGTATACAAATGGAAGGAAATGTGGAAGAAGAAAATCAAAAGATAACATTAAGACAACATGTGGATTCTTAACAATGCAAAACTTGAACAAGCAAGACGGACAAACAAAACTCAAAAACCATAGGTCTTTTAGAAGAACTTAATTAATAAAAAATACCTACATGAAATGCTATATGGTAGGCAAAAAAGCTTCAATTTTTTTCTTAATTATTGACAACAGGCTCAATTAAATTCACAGACTGACTGTAAAGAAAATGCCAAAGCTTAGAGCTACAAAGCAAAAAAAAAAAAAATACATTGTTAATAATGCATAATGAATTTGGCAAGCTCTTGGAGAAATGTCTCTAGTAATGAATGAATGCTAGTTCAAATGACACAAATTTGTTCAGTAATCCCAAAAAAATCTGAGATGAGAATGAGATATACTAAAAATAGAAGAAGCTCAATATGTAAACAAAAATAACATATCTAGCTATGAGGGGTCTAATCATGAATGGAAAAAAAAATTGTATATTAAACTAAATAAAAGAATTTTAGTAATTCCTAGAACAAGAATAGAAACAAAACATTTTACCAGAACACTGAAATAAATATTCATGTTTATAGCTATTTTTCAAAATAAATTTCAAAAAGAATACAAAAGAAACAACTAAGGAAGATTAAAAAATCATAGAGAGAAATTATTAAAGAACAAAAAGGATGAAATATGTCAACAATTTAACAGGTTAAAGAATCAGAAAGAAAGAAAGAAAGAAGAACTCAATACTGTAAAACTAAATTCTATCATCTCATCAGTGAATCAATTGCTTTTATGGGAGAGATAAAATGGTAGGCAATTGTGAGAATGAAAAGAAGACCTATAAGAAACAGAAGAGAATTAGAGGTACACTGCCCCCACTCCACCCATAGAGAAGGAGAAAAAGGATAGCAATTTCTTTTGAGGTTGAGCAAAAATGAGGTCTCTAGTAAAATAAGTTAAAAACAATGGACAAGATGTATTGAAGCTAGGGGAGCAGAAGGATGATTCATTTCTGAAGGGGAAAGGAAAGAGAGACAATAGGAAACATTTTCATGGAGGAATATAATAAGGAAAGTTACTTTATAATTGATCTTGTCTTGGAGGAAACCACACAAAAGGTGA
Organism: Notamacropus eugenii; assembly: GCF_028372415.1. NCBI lineage: Eukaryota > Metazoa > Chordata > Mammalia > Diprotodontia > Macropodidae > Notamacropus > Notamacropus eugenii. Next base: position 325,333,996 of record NC_092874.1, on the reverse strand, counting down.
TTTCTTATTTGAAGCTGGATTACAAAATAGCAAAATGAGACAGGAAATGCTAGGCTTTCCTAAATTCTCCTACAAGGAATAAATAATCAAACAAAATCAAAATAAGAAAAATAGAAGAAAATGTGAAACATTTCATTAGAGAAACAAATGATTTGGAGAACAGATCAAGGAGAATTTAATAATGGACTCCTTGAAAGGTATCATTTAAAAACATATAGTCTATATATTTTATCACAAGAAATGTTTAAGAAAATACTACAAGCAATAAGAAAAAATAATATGTGAACCTACAGTCAGGATAGCACAAGATCTAGCAGCTTCTACATTAAAATACCAAAGGTATTGGAACGTTATATCTCAAATAGCAAATAAACTATCTTTGCAGCCAAGAATAACTTATTCAGAAAAGCCTAGTAGAACTCTGAATAAAACAAAAAAAAAAAGGACTTTTGACTAGTTGAAAGACTTTCACGTATTTGTGACAAAAAGATTAGAATTCAATGGGAAAAAAGTAGAAGATCTGGGAGAAGCATAAGGTAACATGAAAGGTCAATTATGAGGGACTCCCTGAGGTCAACGTATTTACTTCTTATCAGGAAAAAATGTTATCTGTACTCTTAAGAATATTATCCTTGTGAGTAGTTTGAAAGAATATATGTGTGTGTGTGTGTGTGTGTGTGTGTGTGTGTGTGTGTGTATAAAGTCAAGGGTTGAGTTGAGAATGACAGGATGATTCTAAAAAATGAAATTTTGTACTGAGAAGTAAAATGGAGCAATTACTTTAAATAAATAAGACAATAATTGAAGAAATCTTACAGCAGAAGTAGGAGGGTAGTAGTGCTGGAACCTTATTCTCAACAGTACCAGGTTAATGATGAAATGATATGTACATATACTAGGGTATAAAATCTGAATTTATGAATAAGGAGGAGGTCTAGGGAACAGGATGAGGAAATGACTTTTAGAAGAGTAGAGTGGACCAAGAAATTAAGAGGGTTAGGGAGCAGGGTAATGGGGGCTTAAATGGGAGGGTAGATTAAGGAATAGGAATATATGGAGAGACAATATGGGAGGGATTGTTTAAAAGGATGAGAATTAGGGAGGAATAGATTTTAAAGAGAGGGGTAGAAGGATACTTGGAAAAATAGGATGGAGGAAATCTAAAACTACTAATTATAATTTTGAAAATGAATAGAAAGAACTGAGCCATAAAATGGAAAAAAAGAACAGAATTGATTAAAAATCAGAATCGATCAATATGTTGTTTATTAGCAACACAGAGAGATATACATAGAGTTAATAAAAGGTTGGAATAGAATTACTATGCTTCAGCAGCTGTAAATGAATAAAAAGGATAGCAATCATAATCTCAGACAAAGTTAAAGCTAAAATAGATTTCATTAAAAGAGATAAACAGGGAAATTACATTATGATGAAAAGTGCCATAAACAATGAAGCAATATCAATAATAAATCTATACTACACCAAATGATGTTGCATCTACATTTTTAGAGGAGGAAATCGCTGGACAGGTTGTGGTTTATGAATATAATGAAATACCATTGTGCTATGAGAAATGATGAGGGGTCAAATTTCAGAGAAATCTGGAAATACTTATATGAACTGATGGAAAGTGAAGCAAAAGAAATCAGATTTTTGTACACAGTAATGGAAGAAAAATGAGAGTAATGCAAGAAAATCCTGAAAAAAGTGTCAATGCCTTGGTAAAGGAGACATGAGAAACTACTGACAAATATAATACCTTTAAAAAAATAGAGTAGGTAAAATGCTTTTTTTGATCAAGTACAAAAATCCAAATGGGGGCAAGAATGCCTTGAAAAGCAGAAATGACCAAATGGAAACACACACATGTGCACACACGCACACACACACACACACAGAAACACTTGTGGATGAATGTGTATGTGCGTGTGTACATGTGTGTCTGCATACAAAAATTCACTGAAGAGAGGAATTTAAAAAGCAGAATTAAACAGAGGCACAAGAATTCAATGAAGAAAAACTTTAAAAAGTAGAACTGAGCAAATGGAAGCTAATGACTCTATGAGACTCTATGGGAAAGAATAAAAGAAAACCTAAAGAATTTTAAAAAATAGAAAACAATCTAAAATATTTCATTAAAAAACCAATCAACCTAGCAAAATAGATTGAAGAGACATAATCTAAAAAAAACTGAATTTACTGAAAGCCATGATCATTAATAGTCTTTCAAAATATTGTCTTCCCTGATATTCTAGAACCAGAAGGTAAAATTTAAATGGAAAAAAATCACAGATCATATTCTAAAGGACATCCCAAAATGAAAACTCACAGAATATTATAATTAAATTCCAGAACTTCCAGGTCAAGGAGAAAATATTCCCTGTATCCTTAAATAATTTGAGTATTGTTGAGCCAAAGTCGGGATAGCAAAAGGTTTAACATCTTCAAAATTAAAGCACCTGGGAGCTTGGGATATAATATTCTGGAGGATGAAGGAACTAGGATTACACCCAAGAATTACATACCCACCAAAACTGACTACTGTCTTCTGAAGAGGGGGCAATGGACAGTCAATTAAACAGAAGATTTTGAAGCATTTCTGATGAAACAAACAGAACTAGATTTGACTTTCAAATTCAACACTCAAGAGAAGTATAAAAAGGTAAACAAGACAGAGAAATCAGAAGGGATTTAATGAAGTTAAACTGTTTACAAGCCTATGTGGGAAGATAAGTTTTGTAACTCATGAAAACAGCCTCAGGGTTAGTGAAACCTAAAGAAAAATTTCCAGTCAGAGGACACAGGTGTGATAATAGGAGTGAGGAAGGTGAATACACTGAGAGAAAAGGAAAGAGAGAGGTAGAATGCGGTAAGTCATCTCATGGGAAAGAGACAAGGAAGAACTTTTATAGTGGAAGGGAAAATGGGAAAGTGAATGGAAATTCTTGAACCTGACTCATTAGAATTGGCTTAAAGAGGAAAGAACATTGTAGTTCCAATGCAATATTCACTGTCCTTACAGCAACCCTGAATATTCCAGTGCAATTCTATTTTTTTTATTTTGTATTATTTTATTCAAAGTTCTCAGAGGCTCTTCACTTTTCTTCTCAACATCTTGCTCCGCAGCCTCCTTGGCTCGTTTTGCCTCGATTCCAAAGAGACGGGAATTGACCCGGGCCGTTTGAAGACTGGCAAATGCCTTGAAACTCAATGACACGAGCTTTCTCTTTCTTGTAGACATTTTTGACGGGCATAACTGGTCCTGTAAGTTGGGTTGCCAACCTGAGTTCTTCAGCAGAGCTATCTCCCTTCTTGGGTGCAGATGATTCCTTGGGAAGAGTATCAGTTTGGAATTATATTCTTTCAGCCGCTACACATATGCCTGGAGAGATTCTGTAGACTTCTTTCAGCGACGAGTGTCCACGGAGATACCAATGGTCCGTGCCACTTTTTTATGGATACCAGCCACCCAAAGCACTTCCAAGCTGAATCCTCTACCAGTACCCGTTTTGGTGTGGTATCAGACAGTAGGGCACCTCAACGATGGGCCAGATAGAACCAGATGCAGGGTGAGGAACAATTTAACGGGCTTTTGCTTGATGAGCCTTTAGCCTTCTGATCTTTCTGGCTGGCTGGTTAAACCATTTAGCAACTTGTTTTTGCCAGTCTTTGTGGAAATGGGGCTTCAGAATCATGCCACTTCGACTAGGAGCCATGGCTGCTTAGAGCCCTCCTCACGGGCACCTCAACCGATGGGAAAGGCTCCAGTGCAGTTCTAAATCACAAAATACAACATTCTCCACAATAGAAGACCGAACCAAAACATGTATTAGACACCAGAAAGATAAATTCCCAACACCAGAAAGCCAAACCCATCATAGTAAGAAAAATCTATACACAATAACAATGTAGAGGAGAGCACCATCCCCAAGCCTTCCCCCTGCTAGACTTCCTACAAACCAACTCCCTTAAGCAAATCACAAGCAGGCTTTCTTAAACTAAATCACAAATTATCTCACACTAGCCAGCTTCCTGCTTGTCTGCATCCTTTCTAGCTCTGATTGCTCTAACCAATTTCCTCTCAGCTCTGCTCTAGCACCAGCTCCTCCTGTTCCACCTTTTCTGCTTCACCTACTCAGCAAACTCTTCCCAAAACAAGCTCCATGTGACAAATGCTTCTCTGTGATCTGCACGTGGGTCTATTCATGCATGCGAAAGCCCTTCCCATTAAAATTATCTCTACAAATACATGTGGTTAATTGGGTAGATAAATCTATCTTACACTATAGAAAAGTATGAAGGGAAGGGAATAAGAAAAAGGGAGATGTTCCTAGTTGGACAATGACCAGCGGTAGTCAGAAGAAAACACTTTTGAGCAGGGACAGGGTAAAGCAGAGAGAGAATAAAATAAGGAGAGGAAAATGGAATGGAAGGGAAAACAATCAGCAATCCCAATTCAAAAAAAAAATAGTTTCTCTGAGAGAAGCCTCACCTCTCAAATATATAAATGAGTCAAACTTACAAAAATTAGAGCCATTCTCCAATTGATAAATGGAAATAAATATGTCAGTTTCCAAATGAAGTAACTAAAGCTATATATGTATATATACACATCTATACACATATAGTCATATAAAATTCTCTTAATCACTATTGATTGGAGAAATGTAAATTAACACAATTCCGAGGAATTGCCTCATATCTATTAAATTAGCTAATAGGACAGAAAAGGAAAATGACAAATGCTGAAAGGGATGTGGGAAATTGAGACACTAATATATCCTTATTAGAGATATGAGCTAATTCAACCATTATATAGAGTACTTCGAAACTTTGTTTAAAGGCCTGTAAAACTATATGAACCCTTTGACCTAACAATACCACTGCCTGGCCTGTATTCCAAAAGATATAAAAAACAAAAAAAGAATATCTACATACAAAATATTTACAACAACTCTTTTCTGATAACAAAGAATTGGCAACTGAAGGGATGCCCATCAATTGGGGAACTGGTGAAAAATTTGTGGTGCACAATTTTGATGGAATAATATAAAAATTATACCCTCATAAAAAAATTAAAAAGACCTACAGGAACTGATTCAAACTTGAATGTGTAGAACTACTTGTAAATTGTGTACAGTAACAGCAATGTTGTAAAACGATCAACTTTTAATGACTTAACTGTCAACTTGCCCACCTTCTCAATTTGGGAGGAGAAAGGGAAGGAAAGAATTTGGAATTAAATTATTAAAATGAATGTTGAAAATTGGGTATGTGATTAGGGAAAATAAAATACTAAAATTACGTTAAAATAGATACTAAAATATAATAAAATAAAATACTAAAACATACCAAAAAGAGGAAGAAGGAGAAGTATAGGGTATAAAAACAAAAGTGCAATAAAACAAAATTTTTATTTGAAATCAAATCTAAAAACTGCACTAGACCAAATTTGATGGTGTAACTCAAGAACAGTGAGAATTTTTCCTGCCCAGGTTAGCATAAGAAAACAGACAGGCTGGGAGAGACATCAAGATGGAGTGTGGAAAAGAATGGCCATCTAGTATACTTTTGTGCCAGAGTAAGAAGGAGGTACCAGATCATGGGTGGAGAACCTGTGGCCTTGAAGCCACATGCGGACTTCTAAGTCCTTGACTGTGGTCTTTTGATTGAGTCCAAATATTACAGAATGAATCCATTCATTAAGGAGATGTTTTCTGTGAAGTTTGGATTCAGTCAAAGGGCCTCAAATGAGGACCCAGAGGGCCACAGGTGGCCTTAAGGCCCCAGGTTCCTATCCCATCCAGATCATTCTTAAATGTCTGAGGGAGTTAGAGAGAAGGCAGACTTTTGCTTATGAAAAAAATATACTATGTGCAATGATTTGTTAATGAACAAAATGGCTTGAGGGAGGGGGATGATTTTGAACTTCACATCTTGCTTTGTACAGAAAGATTGGAATTTTAAAAGGGGATAAATGAATAAAAAAGAAAAAATGGAAGGAAGAAAAAACAGAAAGGAAGAGAAATTATTTCCCCAGTTACCTCATTCTTCATTGTCATTTCCATTCTATTATTGTATTTTGTTTAAAAAAAATTACTTCTCTGTTTATTTGTATATCATGTACTCTTGCAATTTAAAGGTTTCTACTTCTTCCTTGCCATAATTATATATCTACTTTTATGAATAATGTCCTCTCTCCAAACCACACTAATTAGCCAGATGATGTCTCACCTTAGTTTGCTACATAGTACTTTCAAATTGTCACCTGTTGTCTGATAAACAGATCACAAATATATGAGAATAATAATCACCCATTTGGTTCTTATTATGAATATTCGGACAAGACAGATTTCCCATTTTTCTTTGTTCACAGCATAAACTAAAAAATAGTGATTGAAAGTTAATTTAACATTTCAGAATAAAGGCCAGCTGGTTATTTAGTAATGGTGATACTCTTTTAAGTTTCTTCTGGCATTAGGAACAATAGTTACTCATAAAATTTCACAGGCTTTACTGACTAAAAAAAATGCATCTGTTTGACTAAAGGCAGATTTCCATGGTATAATTCCATTGAATTTATTAAGTATGGCTTAATTTTATATAGTTATTGAATAACTATATAAATATTTTATTTTACTAAATATTTCAATATTTATTAAATATTTTATTATTCAATAAAATAATGCACATATTTTAATCAAATCAAATTACTGTTTATTTTTCTATTTCTTTATTTCCCCTTCTTTTACTGGATATCATTTCTACAGTTTATTTTCTTTTTTATTCACCCTTTGTTGGTCAAATGAATCAACATATGTACAACACTTTCTAAACTTTAAAACAATATATAAATGCTAGCTGTAATTTGTAATCACTGTCTTCAATATTCATTCTACAGGCAGTTACATAAAGCAATAGCTTCTACTCTATATTTTATCAACACCCTCATCTTTTTCTCCTAATTGTGTTTCCCTCAAGTCAGAGGTAAAACTTTACCTTCTACAAGACATATTTGTCGATCTATATTGATATTGTTATTTTTCTCAGTTGATTATCTTTAATTTGTCTCATAAACACACACATACATATATATCTATAGCTTGTCCATCTATAATTGCTTGCATGTTGTCTCTTACATGAAATTTTGAGTTCTGTAAAAGTAGTCTAGTATTTACCTGTCTGGTTCCAGGTAATAGCATATTGTTTCATATACACTAAGTACTTAATAAATGCTCGTTGCAGAGGCACACTCAAGATGAAATAGTAGACACAAGAAGTTACTTGAACTCTCAAAATTCCTCTCCAAAATTAAAAAAAAAAGCTCAAAATTGTGAAGTCAGCTAATAAATTCATGAATTAGTTCACTAATAATAGTATTAACAATATAATACATAGCAAAATATGTAATAGTAAATAAATAAATTCACTAACAAATTAATGAGAGTTCAGGTGAAAAAAATTCTAGCCCGAGGCAACGTAGGAAGTCAACAGGAAAGTTCTGTCACTCCTGGATGGTGGTTGAGTGGGAGCACAATGAAGGCTGCATGGAGGTAATACCAGCAATATATCTTGGAGGTGGCTGCATCAGCAGCAGTGGCAGCATCAGGAGCTCTTAGCCCACAGACATTAACGGCACAAGATACCTCATCAGAAATAGATTATAAAAACCATGTTGTACTGCCCATAGGCAGTTCCTGGTTGCAACTGTAGGACAAAATTGAACAGCCACAGGGATTTAGGGCTATGGTTTCAATTCTAATGCAGAAAACTAGTGCTCGCGATTACAGAAGAGGAAGGGACTGAATCACATGTCCAAGGTGAAAAGATGTGATAATACTTGAAGGAGCAAGAGAACTGGTCACGATTCCAATTCTAATAGGAGCAATGGCACTTCTGGTTACAGGGGAACAATATCCCTTTCTGAGTAAAGAACAAAACACAGTCCAGAAGAGCAGTGACCACAACTCTCATTACATTATACCATTTGGGAAGTAGTAAAAACCTTCCAACCCTCAGAACTACCTCTTAAAACTGCAGTGCAAAAAAGAAAAAATCTTACCCATTAGGGAGGAAAGGGATAAGACAGAATCAAATGATAAAATGGATGGAAACTGGCAAGAGGTGGTAATCAAAAGCAAAAACTTTTGAGGAGATGCAGGGCCAAAGGAAAGAATAGAATAAATGGGGAGGGACAGAATGGAGGGAAATATAATTAGCCTTTGTCAACATGACTGCTATGGATTGTTCTGCATGACTACACAGGTATAACCTATATCAAATTATTTACCTGCTCAATGAACGTCAGTGGGGAGGGAGGAAGGGAAATAATGTGGAACTTAAAATTAAAAATTAATGTAAAAATTGTTTTACATGCAACTGGAAAATAAGATATGCAGACAATAGACTATACAAATCTATCTTGCTATAGAGGAAAATAGAAGGGAAGGGGATAATAGAAGGGGAGAAGGAGTAATCAGAATGCATGTTGTCTTGGGGTGGGGAGAAAATATAGAACTCAAAACCTTTTGGAAGTGAATGGTGAAAACTAAAACAATAAATAAATAAGTAAACGAACGAACGAATGAATGAATAAATAAATAAATAAACAAGCAAATAAATAAATGAAAAAATACTTAAAGTCTAAAAATGTACACTTGATAATATTAGGGGAAGAAAAAATTTCTCTTAGTATGCTTCTCTATCTATAACTGAATCAATTGTTTTTACTAAATTAATTTACTAAAGTAGGTAATCTTTGCCTTAAGTGAACATAGAAATATTAATGGATTTATTCTCTCAATACTAGATATAAAAATGACTTCACTTTGAAGAAATTTGAATTTCTGGTAGATATGGCACCCAGTGAAAGACTATTTGACAATTTGAATACAGTAGCAAAATTGGAGTCAAGAAGATATGCCTTCATGATGCAAAGTGAAGTGAGCAGAACCAGGAGAACATTATACATGGTAACCGCAATACTGCACAATAATCAACTGTGAATGACTTAGCTCTTCTCAGCAATGCTATGATCCAAGACAATTCATGATAAAAAAAGGATTCATGATAACAAAGTGCTATCCACTTTCAGAGAAGTGTTGACTTTGTCTGTATACAGACTGAAACATGCTATAGTTCACTCTCTCATTCTTGGTCAAGGTTTCATATACAAAATGACCAATATGGAATTGTAACAGATTGCTTACCATTGATCTCAATGTGGATAAAGGGGAAGGAGAGAGAAGGATAGAGTTTGGAATGCAAAACGTTCTTTGAAAAAATGCTTAAAATCTTTCTGACATAGAATTGGGGAAAATAAAACATTATTTAAAACTAAATAAGTAAATAGAAAACAGAGAATAAAAAAAATATGAATGAGAGGCTTTCAGAAAAAAGCTAAGAAGGCTTACATGAACTGATGTAAAGTGAAATTAGCAGAATTTGGAGAACATATTCACAGCAACAGCAATTTTGTGTGATGACCAGCTTTGAATGAATTAGCTATTATCAGCAATAAAATTATCACAGAAAATTATGAACGACATGAAAAATGCTACGTACCTCCCGAGAAAGGAGAGATGGCATTTTAAAATAAATCAAAAATACTTTTAAAAAACTTTATTTTTCTTGGGTTTTTTTTACATGTTTTCTTTTGCAACATGACTTATATGGGAATTAGGGAGGCTAGGTGGAGCGTGGAGCAAGGCATAGAATTTTGGGCCTTGAGTTAGAAAGACATAGCTACAAATTCAACATCAGACTTTTATTGACCTTGGATAAGTCCCTAACTTTATTTGCCTCAGTTTCCCTATATTTAAAATGAGCTGGTGGCAGAAATGACAAACCACTCCAGTATCTATGTTAAAATCTCAAAAAGTCACAAAGAATCAGATTTAACTAAAATGTATCAATAATAATAGAAAAATATGTTTCACATGACTGCACATGTTTAATCTATATAAAAATTCTTACCTTGTCAAGGAGAAGGGAGGCCAGGTAAGGAAGGAGAGAATTTGGATACACAGACATATACACATACATACACACACACACATATATACACACTCATATATGTATATGTGTAACATTTATATGTTAAAGAGAATAAAATGAATAATGGAAAATAAGAGTAAAATAAGAGCAAAAATGCCTATTGATTTATCTTTAGCTATACTTTCTTAAAATTTGTATGCTTTTAAAATTTAGCAGAGTTTTTAGAGTAAAATTCATAGCAAGTCATACTCGTGACCAAAATAGATGCCATCCTGATGCACCTGGAAAATCCCTTTCCAGGATGCTTCCTTAGTTACAGAATGAGTATTAGAAGACCAAAGATAGAGTAAGACGGAATCCTTTCCCACAAAGAGCATAATTATCATTGCAACTTTAATGAAGAGAACACTGGACTAGAGGGTGAGGATACACACATATGTATAGATGTATTTATACATATATGCATGCATGTGTATATACATGTATGTGAATGTGTATGTTTCCTGTATGTATATGTATATGCATATATATGAACTGTGTATGTGTATATATCTATATCTATATATACATATCTATATCTACATATATATGCGTGTGTATGTTTGTATATGTGTGTGCTTATATACATAGTAGATACAGTTCATTTAGATCATATTTTCCAGGTCTAGCTATGTATGGGGTGCTATTTTTGAGAATGCTGTATTGAAGATTCCTTTTGTATAGGAAGTAACCTAAGTAACTAGCGAAATTTTTTTATACTGTCAGATTCTATAATTCAATGACTCGTAATTAAGGCAAGAAAACTTTCTCTCTTTTGACATCTAAACAAACATTTTGATTGCCCCTTACCTCTTCTGTATAGGGCAAAATGACCAAAATAATCTGATTGTGTTAATCACATGAAGATATTAGGAATTTAATGTCCTAGCCCTTCCATCATTATTTGCTTTTTAAAAAAAGAGAAAGTAAAAGGAATTAGACCTTGACTTAAAATGAATTGAAGTTGGTAGAATTTCAGACAAGAATGAGAAATTTTTGTCTGATTTTGTTTTTGTTTGTTTGTTTTGGACAAGAAGTACAATCTCCAATTACATTAAGTGGGCAGTATTCTACTCTGCCTTATTAGTAAGGCTTGCCCTGAGTATGCTATAAATATACTTCATTTCACAGTGGAGCTAGATGATGCAGTGAATAGAACACCAGTGCAGAAGTCAGGAGGATCTGAGTTCAAATCTCACCTCAGACACTTGACACTCACCAGCTGTGTGACCTTGGGCAAGTCACTTAACCCCAATTGCCTCATCCTGGGTCATCTCCAGTCACTTAACCCCAATTACCTCATCCCGGGTCATCTCCAGTCATCCTGATGAATATTTGGTCATTGGATTCAGATGGCTTTGGAGGAGAAGTGAGACTGGTGACCTACACAACCCTTCCTCACTCAAAAAACAAAGTCAAGTGCAAGTCATATCATCATTTCTCTGATGGCATGGTCTTTTTTGACAATGAAGGATGAACACACTTTATTCCATGTTATCACTGAGCATGTGCTTCCCTACCACTTATTACTTCTATGACACTGGACAAGTCACTTAACCTGTCTTGGCATCTTTGTTCATTTAAAAAAAATAAAGGAATTGGATTAAATCACCCCAAGGGCCTTCCAATTTAGTTATAGTATTTAATGATGTTTAATCCAAAAGAGAACTTACTAATATTCACCCCAAAACCTCCTTCCTTTCTTCCTTTTTTTTGTTGTTGATGGTAGCATCATTCCTTCAGTCACTCAGATTCTCAATCCATACGTGAGTCATCTTTAATTCTTCACTGCTCAGTACTCATCACTTTAATAATTATCCAATTATGTAGAATCTATGTCCACAATGTATTTTGCACCTCCTGCCCCCACTCATCTAGACACTACCCTAGAAGAGGCCCTCAATTTCCTTTTCCTGAACTATTGCAAAAATAGCCCAAATTATCTTTCTGTTTCTATATTCTCCCTTCTCCAATACATCTTTCAAAAGGCTTTCAAAGTAAGTTTCATAAGAAAAAAAATGGTTTTATTATGTTATTTCCCTGCTCAAAAACCATCAGTTACTATCTCGGAAAAAATAAACTCTCCTCCCCTTGGATCTGAAAACACTCAAAAATTTGGCTCCAACCTTACTTTCCAGAATTAATTTATATTTCTATTTTCACATTCTACATTCCAAACAAACTGGAAAACTTAACAAAGTACTAGTCTTCCTTAAATAACAAATTCCATCTCTTCTCTGTGCTGTTGCCTAAGCTGTTTCCCCTTCTTTGAATATTCTCTCTTCTCAACTCCACCTATTGGAATACTTATGTTCGTATGCTCACGTTTCAGCCCCAGGAGCATCATCTACATGAAACTTCCTCTATTACTGTCTTCCAACGCAATTAATGGTTTCAGTCTCCTTAGATTATTCTCTACAATACATTTTTGTGTGTGTGCATGTGTCCGTATGTTCATGTGTGTGTGTGTGTGTGTGTGTGTGTACATATCACATCACCCAGCAGAAGCCATTTGAAAACAGCAGCTGTTCAGATTTGTCTGAACTGCAATGCTTTGAACATTTTTAGAACTCAGTGAATTTTTTGTTAATTTTGGTTGAGTGACGAGCTGAGAAGGAACAAGATGGTTGGATACATGACATGAGGATACTAACGCAACACTTCACTATAATTTAATACATAGGTTGGACTCAATTATGAGGTAGTATTTCAGTCAAATCTTGTATGCTGAACAAAATAATATTGACAATTGACCCAAAATCTCCTTTTAGTTGGTTCATGTCAGAACTTCTGTAAGAAGCTATATGACAAAATCAAACATTTCTTTTGGCAACACAGTAAGCTCCTTCAAGTAACGTATCTAATTTCAGGGGTAACTTCATATAATCACTTCATAACTGATGCAAATATTGGAGGCATTGAAATCTTTCAAAATCTGATAATAATAACAACTACCGTGGATGTTCAATTATTTTTCATTTGTGTCCAAATCTTTAAGATCCCACTTGGGATTTTTTTGGCAACCACACTGGAGTGTTTTACCTTTTCCTTCTCCAGTTCATTTTTACAGATGAAGAATTGAGGCAAACTGCATTTAGTGACTTGCCCAGAGTCACGCAGCTATTAAGGATATGAGGAAGGATTTGACCTCATGAACATCAATCTTCCTGACTCCAGGCAAGGTGTTTCCTTCACTGAATCACCTAGGTCCCTTAACAAATCTCTATAGTGGCTCAGATTCTACAATATACTTCTTATAGATAATGCCCTTCTCAGTCCTAAGTTTTCATGACGTAATTCTATCCTTTTTCTCCTTCTACCAGTCTGACTTCATTTTCTCAGTTTTCTTTGCCAAATCTCCATCTAGGTCACACCTACTAAGTGTGTATAGTCCTCATAGCTTAGTGTTGGGTCTCTTCTCTTCTGATGTTATATCAGTTAGCCATTTCATCAACTCACATTTGTTCAACTATCATCTCTATGCAGATGATTCTCAAATTTATGTATCTTGCTCTAACAGCTTTCTTGACTTTCAGTCTCACTCAACTGGCTACCTCTTGGACATCTGTAAACAAATATCTACATAAAATATGCTGTCAGTATGTCTGAAACTAAATTTATTAACTTTCCTGCCAGACTCTCACCTCTGTTAACTCCTCTATTCCTTTTGAGGGAACTATTATCTTCCCAGTTACCCAGGCTCACAACATTTACTTTTCCTTCATGTTCATCACACTTATCTAATCTATTATAATTTTTGTTTTCAAAACATTTCAAAAATATCCTCTTCTTCTTATTAAAATAGTTACTATCCTGGTAAAGTTAAGCTCTTGTCTCCTCAGCCCTGCACTACTAAATAGCGTCCCAGTTCTTCTGTCTGCCTCATTTCTCATCCAATTCCAGTCCATCCTTAACAATAAATGCATTTCTACAAGAAAGATAAATTTCAAATTTTGCAGTTACTTACCAATAAAATTCTGTTTCTACAAAATTATTAAATAAAAAGTTGTTTTTCTCCAGAATACATTTGAATTAACTAAATGGTATCTTATAATACCTGTTGTTGAATTAAAATATCTTATATATGATAAGTGTTATATACCATTCAAATAAATTTGCATGCTATAAAATAATAGTAATAAAAACAGGCATTTATAAAGTGCTTAAAAATTTGAAAACCGTAGTGAACTTTTAAGACTGATCCTAACTGAGTTAAACAGCATGAGTGCATGTAAGATACCCCTTGAAGAGGGGCAGAGCAAAGATGCTGGAAAAGAAAGACCCACATACTCTAACTCTTTCACCAGAGCCCATAAAATACTTATAAAAAAAGATGCTAAACAAATTTTAGAGCAGCAGAAGTCACAGAACGGCAGAGTGAAAAAGGTTTCCAATCCAAGGTAGCCTGGAAGGCCAACAAGAAAGGTCTATCTCACACGGGTTGGAGCAGACCACAGCATACAGAGCCCAGCCCAGCCTTGACCACACAGCACCAGCAGAAATGGGACTGAAACAGGGCTTGGGAGTGGAATTCCCAGCATTACTTAGAGTTCTCAGATCCCTCAACCTACAAATGCCAAAGAAAGCTTCAAAGGTCACTGAGAAAGCTTTTTCACCTGGGTGAGGAGGGAGCCTTAGCCTCAGGCGGCATCAACAGCAGGGGCAGCAGCAACATCCATTGTTGAAGCCCTACACCTAAAGTCCCTGGACTAATTGAGCCGTTCATCTGAGTCTCAGACCTGAGTGATAGTCCTAGGATGAGGAAGAGAGCTGGTGGGTGTGGTGGAGCTGGTGGAAGCTCTGGAAAGGGAATTTTGCTTGCAAATCCTGGGCAGAAAAGTTTTGGCATCTCCCCAAATAGAGTGCAAGCCAGGAGAGGAAGAAATTCCTCTCCCTTGATTGTAACACCATGGAGGAACTGAGAGCTTACAGGTTTGCAGAGTATACCACCCCCCACTATTGATAAAGAACTTAAAAGTTAAGTACCTGGTTGGTAAAACGCCCAAAAAGGGGAAAAATAAGATTATAGAAGGTTCCTTTCTTGCTCAACAGGTATTTTTTCCATCTTTTCAGTAAGGAGGAACAACACTTGCCATCAGAAAAAAACATAAAAGTCAAGACTTCTGCACCCAAAACTTACAAAATAAATAAGCAATGGTCTCAGACCATGGAGGAGTTCAAAATGATTTGGAAAATCAAGTAAGAGAGGTGCAGGAAAAAATGGGAAGAGAAATGAGAGTGATGCAAAAAAATCATGAAAAGCAAGTCAACAGTTTATTAAAGGAGACCCCAAAAATGCTGAAGTAAAAAAAAACTTTTAAAAATAGGCTAACTCAATTGGCAAAAGAGGTCCAAAAAGCCAATGAGGAGAGGAATGCTTTCAAAAGCAGAATTAGCCAAATGGAAAATGAGGTTCAAAAGTTCACCGAACAAAATAGTTGGTTAAGAATTATAATGGAGGAGACTGAAGCTAATGACTTTATGAGAAACCAAGAAATTACAAAACAAAACTAAAAGAATGAAAAAATAAAAAACAATGTGAAATGTCTCATTGGAAAAACAGCTGACCTGGAAAATAGGTCCAGGAGAGACCTATTTTAAAAATTAAAGTTTACAAATTATCAGACTACCTGAAAGCCATGATAGAAAAGGAGCCTAGACATCATCTTTCATGAAATTGTCAAGGAAAACTGCCCTGATATTCTAGAACCAGGGGGCAAATTAAATATTGAAAGAATACATCAATAACCTCCTGAAAGAGATCCAAAAAGAGAAATTCCTAGGGATACTGTAGCCACATTTTGAGTTCCCAGGTCAAGGAGAAAATATTACAAGTAGCTAGAAAGAAACAAATCGAATATTGTGGAAATGCAATCAGGATAACACAAGATCTAATAGCTTCTACATGAAGGGATTGAAAGGCTTGGAATATGATATTCCAGAAATCAAGGGAACTAAGATTAAAACCAAGAACCACCTACCCAGCAAAACTGAGTATAATGCTTCAAGGGAAAAAACGGTCATTCAATGATAGAGAGGACTTTCAAGCATTCTTGATGAAAAGACCAGAGCTGAATATAAAATGTGACTTTCAAACAAAAGAATCAAGAGAAGCTGGAAAAGATAAACAGGAAAGAGAAATTAGAAGGGACTTACTAAGATTGAATTGTTTGCATTCATAAATGGAAAGATAATCTTTCTATCTCTTGGAAATTTTGTGAGTATTTGGGTAGTTGGAGGGATTATATGTACTCACACTCACACACGCTCATCTCTGTGTGTGTGTGTATGTGTGTGTGTGTGTGTGTGTGTACATATGTAGACCGAGAGCACAGGGTGAGTTGAATAGGAAGGATGATATCTAAACAATTTAAATTAAGGGGTGAGAGTGGAATATATTGGGAGGAGAAAGGGAGAAATGGAATGGGGCAAATTATCTCTCCTAAAAGAGGCAAAGAAAAGCTTTTTTAATGCAGGGGAAAAGTGAGGAGGTGAGAGGGAAAAGGTGAAGCTTATTCTCATCACATTTGGCTTAAGGAAGGAATAACACACACACTCAATTTGGTATGAAATGTATCTTTCATTACAGAAAAGTAGGGAAGAAAGGGATAAGTGGGGTTGGTGGGATCATAGAAGCAAGGGCAAATTGGAGGAGGGAGTAATTAGAAGTACGCACTTTTGGGAAGGGACAAGGTCAAAGGAGAGATTAGAATAAATGGGGGGCAAGAGAGAAGGGAGGGAAATACAGTTTTATACAACATGACTATTATGGAAGTCGTTTGCAAAACGACACATATGTAGCCTATATTGAATTCCTTGCCTTCTCAGTGGGAATGGATGGGGAGGGAGGAAGGTAGAGAAGTTGGAACTCAAAGTTTAGGAGCTAATGTTGAGAATTATTTTCCCATACAGCTGGACAATAAGAAATACAGAAAATGAGGTATAGAAATTTATCTTGCCCTACAAGACAAGAGAGAAGATGGGGTTAAGGGAAAGGAGGGGTGTAATAGAATGAAGGGTAGATTGGGGGATAATCAGAATGCTTGCTGTCTTGGAGTGGGGGGAAGGGAGAGATAGGGAGAAAATTTGAAACTCAAAATTTTGTGGAAGTGAATGTTGAAAACTAAAAATAAATGAATAAACAAAAAGAAAATGGTATGGCTTGAAGCATCTGTCTTCTTCCCTTTCTGGGAACAGAATGAGGACTCATATCGTTGGTGCTTAGGGACAGAGAAATAATTTTGAGAGCGGAGGAGTGTGAAAATGCTGTCACCTTCAAAAGGGGTCATTGAAATGTGGAGCAGCAAAAGGGTTTGGTCAATATGCAGAAAGGTTTCATGAGGAAGAAGCAACTAGGTGGCTGGCACCCTCATCCACCGAGACACAGAGCATAAAATATGATTATATCATGGGCAATTTTTAATGTTTGGTGAACTTTGTTTCTGGCCAAAATTCAGGAAGTTGATGAAGGTGTTATTAGCCTCTTATTATCCTATTCTCATAGGATGAATTTAGGACTCTATAAGTAGTGTATTTGATGCTTTAGATAGTACTTTTAAAAGCAAACCCATTATTGATAAAACCTCACCAATTTTAAGAGATTTATATTTGTTTTGCACTTAGTTATGCACTTAATAACAAAAGAAGTGCAGGAGGGAAGAAGACAGTGTTAAATTTTGTTATATTAAAAACAGGAAGATCTGAATTTGGGGTCATTCAGCTAAGCATTACCTCTGCTGGGAGAGAAGGGACCTAGAGTGGGATGATAAATTTACAAAGAACATTGCATGGCTTTGATTATTTATTTTATATAAACTTCTCCCATAGCAAAACTAAAGCAGATTTGATGTTTTCCTTCTGTCTTTCAGGCCAGAATAAAAGTTATTTTGCTGTCTGTGGCAAGATAGATTTTTTGTTTGTTTGTTTTAAGCATCTTTGATTTATTTTTACCAACTTAAGTTCCCACTGAGAAAATATGTGGCTGACCCTGGCTGACAGTGCCATATTCCAAAGGCAGAAAGGTGACAATTTCTTCACTTTTGGTTTCAGCTTCAAATTTATGCCTAAATAGGAACAAATATTAAAAGTATTTTGCATACATTATCTCATTTGAGATAATTTCCTTGAGCAATTTGGTTCATTAGAAGTTTTGAAGACAAGAATAGCCAGAATTATGATTTTTAATTCACGTTTGGAAGGAGAGTTAAGAAGTTAAATGATATGGACAAAATCTTACTTGGTGACCGACAAAATTACAACCTGAGATTTTTTTTTGCTAATCCAAAAATCTTTTGACTATACCATTTTGGATCTAGATTTTGAAACTGTGTCCATTATATTTCCTGCATCATGAGATTGGCAAAAAAAAAAAAAAAATTCTACAGGAAAATAAAATATATTAATACATGTCTTTTATTTTTGCAAGTAGTTGCAGTGAGAATAGATGAATTTAGTACAGTAACTTTAAAAACAGTAACTTAGTGTTATGCCGAATTTATATTAACAGGAAGTGGAACAGTAAGTAGCAAAGATGTAGAATTAAAAGGGAATTTAAGAAGAAGCACACTAACATCACAGTTTTTGTTTGT
Source organism: Notamacropus eugenii (assembly GCF_028372415.1). Lineage (NCBI taxonomy): Eukaryota > Metazoa > Chordata > Mammalia > Diprotodontia > Macropodidae > Notamacropus > Notamacropus eugenii. The sequence continues at coordinate 325,315,370 of NC_092874.1, read as the reverse complement.
TTTGTTGTTAAATTGCTGAAATCATATTGAAAACACAAAACTTGGGTTTGAGTTCACAGCTAGGATCAAAAGCAATCTGTGAAGAATTTCAGTAAATTATGCATTTCTGTAGGGGGTCCTGGAATTGTTGCCTCTTATTCAAAATAAATAGTCCCCCCTACTAACTTATTCTTCATCATGCAAATGGAACAAATGAATAGGACATCTTTTTACATATGGCTCCTTTATGAAGTTCACCAAAATTTTGAACTTCATTGACTTAGAAAATTCCTCATTTACATCTTTCTTTTCAACATAGAGCAACAACAACAAATCAATCAAGAAAAAGCTCCTAGATTTTATTTACTTCAGTTCTATGACTTATTGAAACATTTTTACAAAAGATAAGATGGAGTGCTCGATATGTGTTCTTGGTTTTCATTGTAAAACAGTGGTGCTTGTCCATAAAAGAAGATAAAGTATTTTGTCAGATCCCTATATAGCAGCAAATATGTCAACTACTCTGTTTATTGGGTTTAAAAAACAATTTGTTACGTCTGTGAAGCCACTTGTTCTTTTTAGATACATGTGCAGTCTGGACATTTTTATGAATCGTTTTCAGTTCATGGCATCTATTTGCAATATGGTTTATTTTTAAGAGACAAAGGAAAATAAAAATAAAGAGATTTTCATGTGTTTGTTTTGATTGTTATAGAAATTTTAGCTTTTACTTAAAGTAATCATTTACTTATTTGTCCATTGACTAGGTATTATATCATAATTTTGATGAACAACAATCATTTAACTTGACAAGGGAGCTAGGGGAAAAATGTTTTCCTTTGTTTCACTATATGTTACTGAAAAAAATGCTGCAACACCCCCAAAAAATAAAAGTTCCCTCTTTCCTCCCCCAAATAATGTTCAACACTTTTCTTCTGTAATCTTGATCATTTTGAAACAGTCGATCTTGAGAATGAGTTTACATTCTTTTCCTAAATTAAATACAGTTTAAAAACTGCATGACTATCCAAAGTCACAGAATATACTTGCTTTCCTCTGAATGCTAATACTTTATTTAGATGGAATTATTATTCTCTAAAACCAAGTCAGGACACATGATATATAAAAAACGTTTGTAAAGTCTCACCAAAAGTATGCTGCTTTATTGATACTGGAACTTAGAAAGCTGAAGACGTTTACTCTGCCTAAGTTGTAACAAAATCTTTGTACTGTGCAATTTAGCCGAAGTCTGTCAGAGAAAAGTTAAAAGGAAGGAAGACATTTTTACTGAAAGAGAGATTCAAGCAACCATAATTTTTCCCATTAAGTACAGTTCCCTCATGTCTAAATGATTTCTTCTATAGCCAATGGAAATGTTGTGGATATTGTTCACTCAGCTAGGGAGTTCACTTTCCAAGGATGTACACATAGATGATGAGATTAACACATGCATTACCAGAGCTAGCTCAATATTTGAGAGTCTCTGAAGGAAAGTGAAGGAGAAAAGAGGAATTGGGCAACTACTAAACTGAAGGTCTATAGAGGCAGAGGTGTTGTGCTGACCTAGTTATTCCATGCTTGTAATACCTAGACAATCTGCCAGCACCATTCCAGGAAATCAAATAACTTCCATATGAATTTTCTTAGGAAGATTCTGAAGATCACTCAGCAAGACAATGAACTTATTTCTGGAGCTAAAATGCTATGCATTAGAACTCTACTACAGAAAGTGCAATTCCAATGAGCTGACCACATTGTTTGATTGCCAGAAACACTGTTTTGTGGAGAACCTACACAAGACAGGCTGTCATAGTGTAGGCAGAAGAAACCATAAAAGGATATTCTCAAAGTCTGTATAGTAATTTGGAATACATTGTGAGACACGGGAGACACTGGCAAAGACCCACCTAGCATATGTCTGCATCAGAGGAGGTCCTCTTCTCTATGAGCACAGCAGAATTGAAGTACCTCAAAAGAAATGTGAGATCACATATTTAGAGACATCTCCACTCCTAATGTTCACACAGACTATTTCTGCCAAACCTGTGGTAGAACCTTTTGAGTTCATATTGATCTGATCAGCCACAGTCCAGCACACTATACCTTGACTTCAATGACTCCATGTCATTTTGGTCCTTTTGGAGAATGAAGTACAACAACCAAATAAAAGTAATATTAATGGCTTTAATAATATCCTTCTCACAGCAGTCACTCTGCCTTCAACTCCTTCCTCTTTGATCTAGCCAAAAGAGAAAAAAACCCAGAATTTTTTTTTTAAGTCAAAGAAAACAAAGTTTATTAAAGATTCCCCATACTGGATTGACTCTTAAGGAGCCTAAGCATTTCTAACACTTGTATTGACAAGCAGGCCAGATAGATTCTTAGCTAGACAGAAGTGAAGATGGATTGAATCTGAGCTCCTTTATGGAGGCAAGATGAAATTTATGTACAGAAAGTCCGTGAGAAAGATCTAGAGGTGGTCTGGTACTCTGGGAGGAGGGTCTAAGTAGAGTCTTGATGAAAAAGGGGTAACTAGTGATGTAATCAAGGTTGAGAAACAGCTAGAGGCAATTGAGAGTATACGACAAAAGTAGGGTTTGGGTGGGAAGCAGGTGGGGCAATCAAGAGGTAACAGACAATGGAGGGCCAGGCTAGGTTAAGGACAATACATCTGAGTATAAAAGGCCAGATTAAGTGGAAAGATTCTAGGGGAGTTCAAAGAGGATCCCAGAGACTGCACTCCATCATTTCCCCCTCAAACAGATGGAACCCAAATTCTTTTGGGGTAAAGGACGAGGGTTTCAGCTTCTGAAACTGCTTCTTGATGGCAAATGTCATAGAGATGTCCCTGCCTCAATGAGTCCTGTTCAAGGGGTACATAGCCTGAGTTGTCATCTCACACTGGAAAAGATAAACCTGGCAAAGAGGTTAAGCAAACATGTACCAAACAGGCACAAAAGGAATGTAGAGAGCAGTTAATTTCCCTGACATAAAAGACAATTTCTCTGTAGTGTATAAAAGATGACTATGGCAAGGCCAAAACATAAAAGGACATGTTTGATAGGGGAGTTTTTTGCTGTCAGATATCTCCTTTCTTTCCAAATTGCTCTATGGGCATATAGAACAAGGAAAGCATATTTTGAGTAAATAAAAACAGAAACTGGTCTGGAGTCAGGTCCTAAGGAATGAGTTGACTTTTAAAGCCTGTCCTCTCATCAACATAGAGAATGAATAGTTTTGTTTTTTTTTTTCTAGATTAGGTTTTGTTTTCCTAGTCTCAATAGCTTTAGCCTGGTCTGAGTCAGAGCCTTGAGTAAAGTTATAAATAAGCTTAGCAATAAAAGCAAAATTAGGAATCCAGAGTCTTCAAAATCCAGTCATGCCTAAAAAAGGTCGAAGTTATTTCTTTGTGGTTGCAACAGGGATAGTCCTTTTGCTCTCAGAGGTTAAGGAGAGAGAGGTAGGTGTGAGTTCATGGCTCAGATATTTTATGGACTGGCATGCAATCTAGACTTTGTTCAGAGAGACCTTATAGCTTCAAGGGTCCAAGAAATTAAAGGCTTCTGTGGCAGCAGCCAAAGAAATCTCCTGGGTGGGGCTACAAATTAAGAATATCATCCACATACTGAACTAAACTACTCTCTGGTAGTTTCAGGTCCCTTAAATCCCTTCCCAAAGCCTAGCCAAATAAATGAGGATTATCTTGAAATCCTTTGGGCCAGATTGTCCATGTTAGCTGGCATGGACTTGATTCCCCAGGAAGACTTCATTCAAAGGCAAAAAAAAAAATTGTGAGCCTTTATGAAGAGGTATACAGAAATACCCAGGGATCTGAGTTAGTATAGTGCATGGATTGGGGATTGTTGGAATAATAGCCCTGAGATGTTGAACGATTCAGTATTCTCCATTACACATTTTTTTCTGGAAGGATTAGAGTGTTAACATGGAGATGGACAAGGAACAAGGATTTTATACTACAGGAATTTTTCAAATAAAGGTTGCAGTCCTTCCCAGGCCTCAGATTTAATCAGATGCTGGCCAAGGTGGAGGAGTACTTTAGGGCCTGGTAGGCTAAAAATGGCTGGGGTGACAAAAGTAGCTCTGCCCAGAAATTCCAATATCCTAAATAATTGGTTCAACTTTCTTCCACTCCAAAAGCCTTCTCCAGTAATTGGACCTCAGGTGTTTGGGGTCCCATTGCCAATTTCTGCAGTTTCCTCTTAATATCTGGGGCAGACTGATTAATAAAATACATACTAAGGATTGATGCCCCTTCTATACAGTCAGGATTCAAATTTGTATGCTTTTTAATAGATTGTACTAGCTGGTCTTGAAAAAGAGCAGGGTTTTCCTTCTGTCCCTGAGTAATTTCTCTAACTTTTGAAAATTTACTTGCTTTTGAAATACAATTCTCAGGCCTTCTAACAGGTAAATTACCATATGTTCTCTCTTTCCTCTATCCTCATTCTTTTGATAATCCTATCCTGAGTCACTAGTGGGAATAGCAGCTGCTCCTGGGAGTATTTTATGGGATCATCACTAGTCAAACGATCCCCAAACTTTTGTGCTTGCTCCCATATAGTCCTCTTCTCCTCAGTGGTACAGCAGGCAGAGAAGAAAATATGCAAATCATCCCAAGGCAGCTCAAATTGTAGAAATATGTCCCTAAAATTCTCAGTAAACTTAGTGAGGTCCTCCGAGTATCTCCTCACTTTCTTTTTAACCTGAATGAGGTATGAGATGGAGAATGAGACATGCACTCTAATAGTCCCACTAGAGGAGGCAGACACTTCCCTCTGGGGAAAAAGCCTTAAAAGTGCTGTAGGGGCAAGGGCTTGGTTAGAAAGATAGGAAGTTCCAGTTTTCATGAGGGATGGGCTAGGTCATGCTGCGAGATCAAGGGATAGGACTGGAAGAGGGAAAGTTCGGCTGGCACCTGAGGAAGAGTAGGGGTCAAAGGGGGAGATTCCTCAAAGAGTATTGTGGGAGTGGGGTCTGAGGAGGGAGTGGATATTGTCTCGGGGAGAGGGGATGCAAAGGGAGGCATCTCAGCAAGAATCCTGGATGGGATCCGATCAGGGATAGTCAAGGAGGGAGGGACCATGGGAGGAGACACAGGGTAGGAGATATGGAAGACAAATGAGACAGGAATCTACAGGGGCTGGGGTAGATGAAAAGGGAAGGAAAACCAAGGGAAAGAAAGAGTGGCCAAGCAGTGGAAGTTATTAGAAAGCAGAAAGACTGAAGAAGGTTGGGGAGTTGTAGCAGGGCTTAGGGGAGATGGGGAGCAGTAGGAGGTTGGGGAGCAGTAGGAGTTTGGAGAGCAGGAGGAGGGCTCCGAGGAGATTGAGGTGGGACCATAAAAAGAGTGTCATCCAAAACTTCCAATTCATCCCCATTGCCCTTTTGTGGGGAGGTTCTAGCTGGAAGCATCTTACAATCTTTTCTAAGAATGGGATTCTCAGAGAGCTTGTTGAAGGCTATTATGTAGGGTATTTCTATCCATTGTCCTTCATGGCAACAATGTAACTCTAATTGTACAAAAAGCATTACATTTTAAAGTCCTGTAAATGGGCCATACTTCGTAGTCTTCCAGGTGATACTGAGGCCAAACTGTGTTGCAAAAGAACACCAACTTTTCGTTTTTAAGTTCTTTAGGATAGCTAAATTTTTTCTTATTTTGTAAAAGACAAGCCAAAAGTGAATTTTTGGAGATGGAAGAGGACTGACACATTACAGGTATGGGGCTAGAAGTCCCTCCCTCTGTAATGGAGGATGTGGGAGTAAACCTTGAGAAAAAAACAAGAGGAAAAAAGTAACTGACATTTCCTAATTCCCTAGTGTCAAGGGAGTTGAGTTGAGCATACCTTTCCCAAAAGGATATCTGCCCTTGTCTATGCTTTGGAGGTATGCCCAGGTCCACAACCTCGAACACAGCCACTGGACTGAAAACCTGAGAGAATCAGGATGAGTGCAAGATAGCCTTCTAGCTGCCTGGCGTACTGGGACCTGAGAGATCAGACTCAAAAAGCTCTTTCAAGGTGCTTGGAAAACAAGAAGAGGATAGGGAGAGGGAGAGAATTATATACCTTCCAGTCTTGGAGGAAGAATTTGAGATTAGCAGTTCTTCTCAATCAGGGAATGAAAATGTTGAGGTTTGGGTGCTGGGAACCCCAAAATAACATCACGTAGGGCCTGCTTGAATGAGTTCAACACAAACCTTTTTAAAACCAAAGAGAAACAAAGTTTATTAAAGACTCACCATATTGGGTTGACTCTTAAGGAGTCATAGGATTTGTAATACTTGTAGTAACAAGCAAGCCAGATAGAATCTCAGCTAGAGAGTGTCTGAGCTGGACCGAATCTGAGCATAGAATTTCTTAATTGAATTAAGGAAGTACTCATAGTTTGACCAACATAAACAAGTTTTTACTTTCAGAAAATTAATATCCTGTCTTTGAAAGATGACTAATTGTACCATAGATTCAAAGGAGACCAGGGAAATTATTATTTTTTTGTTTTTTCTGGAGGATCAGTGGAGGAATTGTACTGATGCATATTTAGCTGTTCCATGTTAGTGCTCACCTATAACCACATATTCCTTTGTCTAGGAGAAATAATGCTTGTATCAAGGATATCCTCTTTAGAATTTACCATTAGGGTCTTACTATGGGGGATAAGCAAAGTGACTTGAAGACACTCTTGTTTAACTTTCTCTTCTTAAATTAATTAATTTATTTATAGTTTTCAATATTCATTTTCTCAAGATTTTGAGTTTCAAATTTTCTCTCCATCTCTCCCTTCCCCCACTCCAAGACACCCTGTATTCTGATTACTCCTTCATCAAATCTGCCCTCTGTTCTATCACACTTTTCCCTTCCCTTATCCCCATCTTCTCTCTTTCCTTGCAGATTTACAAGATCTATAGACATATAGACATATTTCTATACCCAATTAGCTGTGTTTATTATTTTCCAGTTACATGCAAAAACCATTCTCAACATTCATTCCTAGATATTTGAATTCCAACTACTCTCCCTTCCTCCCTCCCCACACATCCCCACTGTGAAAGCAATAAATTCAATATATATGTGTGTAGTTATGCAAAAGACTTCCTTAATAGTCATGTTGTGAAAGACTATATTTCCCTCCATCCTATTCTGTCCCCCCATTTATTCTATTCTCTCTTTTCTTTTTCTCCCTCCCCAAAAGTTTTTACTTCTAATTACTCCCTCCTACCATTTGCCCTCCCTTCTATCATCCCCACCCACACTCCACTTATCCCCTTCTGGACTATTTTTCTGTACTGAAAGATAGATTTTCATACTAAATTGAGTGTGCATGTTATTCTATCCTTAGGTCAAATGTGATGAGAGTAAGCTTCATTTTTTCCCTCTCAGCTCCCCACTTCTCCCCTCCATTGAAAAAGCTTTTTCTTGTCTCTTTTATGAGAGATAATTTGTCCCATTCCATTTCTCCCTTTCTCCTCCCAACATATTCCTCTCTCAACCCTTAATGTTATTTTTTAGATATCATCCCTTCTTATTCATCTCACTATGGGCTCTCTGTCTGTATGTGTGTGTGTGTGTGTGTGTGTGTGTGTGTGCTTGTATAATCCCTCCAACTACCCAAATATTGAAAAAAGTCTCGAGTTACAAATATTATCTTTCTATGTAGGAATGTAAAAAGTTCATCTTTAGAAAGTCCTTTATGATTACTCTTTCCTGTTTCCCTTTTTCATGGTTCCCTTGATTCTTGTGTGTGAAAATCAAATTTTCCATTCAGTTCTGTTCTTCTCGTCAAGAATGTTTGAAAGTCCTCTATTTCATTGAATAACCATTTTTCCCCTGAAGTATTATGCTCAGTTTTTCTGGGTAGGTGATACTTGATTTTAATCCTAGTTCCCTTAATTAGAAACTACCAGATCCTGTGTTATACTGATTGTTTTTCCACAGTACTTGAATTGTTCCTTTCTAGTTGCTTGCAGTATTTTCTCCTTGACCTAGAAACTCTGGAATTTGGTTACAATGTTCCTAGGAGTTTCTCTTTTGGAACCTCTTTCAGGAAGTGATCAGAGTATTTCAATATTTGTTTTGCCCTCTGGTTCTAGAATATCAGGACAGTTTTCCTTAATAATTTTGTGAAAGATGATGTTTAGGCTTTTTTGGGGGGGTAGATCATGGCTTTCAGGTAGTCCCATAATTTTTAAATTGTCTATCCTGGATCTATTTTCTAGATCAGCTGTTTCTCCAACGATATATTTCACATTGTCTTCTATTTTTTCATTATTTTGGTTTTGTTTTGTAATTTCTTGGTTTCTTATAAGGCCATTAGCTTCCATCTGCTTCATTCCGATATTTAAATAGCCATTTTCTTCAATGAGCTTTTGAACCTCATTTTCCATTTGGCTAATGCTGCTTTTTAAAGCCTTCTTCTCCTCATTGGCTTTTTGGACCTCTTTTGCCAACTGAGTTAGCCTATTTTTAAAGGTCTTATTTTCTTCAGTGTTGTTTTGGGTCTCCTTTAGCAAGCTATTGACTCACTTTTCATGATTTTCTTGCATTGCTCTCATTTCTCTTCCCAATTTTTCCTCCACTCTATTACTTGATTTTCAAAGTCTTTTTTGAGCTCCTCCATGGCCTGAGACCATTGCAAATTTATCTTGGAGGTTTTGGATGAAGAAGCCTTGACTTTGTTGTTTTCCTCTAATGGTATGCCTTGTTCTTCCTCATGCATAAAGATGGAGGAAAATACATTTTCACCAAGAAAACAACCTTCTATAGTTTCATTTTTCCCTTCTGTGTGCATTTTCTCAGCCAGTTACTTGACTTTTTATTCGTTTGTCAGGTAGAGAGTGTATTCTAAGCACCTGTATGTTCTCACTTCCTCCAAGGTGGCATAATCAGAGAGAGGTGTTTGCACCTCTCATGGGCTGCACTCTGGTCTGGGAACAATTACAAATTTTTCTGCCCAAGATCTGCAAGTAGGGTTCCCTCTCTACAACCACCTCCAGCTCCACTACATCAGTGCTCCTCCTCATTCCAGGGCTGCCGTTCAGGGCTGAGATTCAGATAAGCCCCTTCATTCCCCCAGGATCTTTAGGCCAAGAGCTCCAATAATGGACACTGCAGCCACCGGGCCCAGTGCTTGGACAGGACCCTACTCCCTTCTCACCCAGGTGAAAGACCTTTCTCACTGACCTTTCAAGCTGTCTTTGGTGCTTGTAGCTTGAGAAATCTGGGAACCACAGTGGTTGCCAGTGATTCCATGCCATAAAGCCTGCTCCAGTTCTGTCCATCAGGTTCAGTGAAGCCAAGGTTGGGCTTTGCTCTGCTCTGAGCCAGATGAAATAAACCTTTTCTGTCAGCCTTCCAGGCTTCCTTGGGCTGTAAATCTCTTTCACTCTGTCATTTTGTGGCTTCTGTTGCTGTAGAATTTGTTTAGAGTCATTTATGCAGGTATTTTATGGGCTTTGGGGAGAGAGCTACAGCAGGTTCATCCTTCTACTATGCCATTTTGGCTCCTCCCTGAAATTACTATTTCCTAATCTTTTTTTTTCAAACCAAAAATTTTGGGATATTTACATCTATACGTACATATACATACATGACTACATATTTATGTACATGAGTACAGTACAGAGCAGTAATGTAATTACCTAAAGAGAAATATGAAGATGCTGAACTTGGGTAAAGTTCAAAATTCACTGATGTGGAAACAGAAGACAGAGCAGAATAGAACTGAGAAAACTTAAGATAGATAAATAACAGGAAAAAAATGAGAAAATTAACAGCCCCTTTTTCACATGTTTCTGGGAGCCTTCCATGATAAAAAGAATTTCACGTGCTATGTAAAAGCCCAAGCGGATATCATTGAGTAGGGTGAGGCTTATAAGAAAGGGACCCTATAGACTATATTTGCTAGGAGACTTCAATGTCAAATGAGACTAACAGCAGGCATATCAGTCTTAAGACCAAGGTATTTGCTTCTAAAAAACAGGCATCAATCCACTCAGTGGCATTAACTTTCAGACTAATTTTCTATGTCTCTCTTCCTTGGGTTCAAGTGAAAAAGAAAGTCTAGGTTATGATCTGTAAATACATACATGCATATATTTAAACATTATCATATATGTATATATGTATATATATATATACGCACATGATTCTCTGCTCCTTTGTAACTTTATGTCCTGGCATTCAGATAATAGTCCTGACTACCAAGGTTGATGGTTAATATATACTCTCCAAAAAACTGTTCCATTTCCCTTGGCAATTTTCCCTACTTGTGGTATCATCAAGGACCTCAGCTTAAACAGGAGGGCCTGCTCTACAGGTTCTTAGATCTGCTTTTCTAGAAGGAAAGAATTTTTTGAGGGGCCAACAATCACGTCAGAAGTCCATATATTATTCAATTACTTTAGGGGAAAATATCAGAACCATCAACTTTAGAGGCAGTAAAAACAGAAACAAAGATCAACCAACAGGCAGGGCTTCTGACTGTCTTTCTTTAAACAATATATACATCACAGATCAACATACCATCCAACTGTCTGACCATATATACATAGTTAATAGAGACAGAAGCAACAATATCTGGGTTTTCAAAGCCTGGGGACTCCTTAGCAGTTGCCCAGAATCTTGTCTGGCCAAATAAACACTCTCAGTGAGTAAGCCCCAAAATAAACCTCACCTCAGAGTATTTACACACTTTTCTGAGGTAGAGGGCACCACAGCCCTTGAATACTAGTGACTCATTACAAATTAAGAAAAGGTGTGGGCCTCCCTTAATCAAGCTTCCCTTAATAGACAAGCCCAACAATGGTTGGGAAAGATCTTTATCTCTCATTAACATTACACTTGCTCCCAGTTTTTTCTATCCAAGTCCTTTCTTTGTATAGATTCCAATTATTGGTGGAGATTCTTTCAGCGTGAAAATTCATCAAACCTGGAAGAATTACAGATTACAACTGCCAAACTATGTGTAAGTACTTGCCGACCATCAGTGTTTGTAGTTAATATGCTTCTAGAGATGATCCATCTGCATTGAGTCAAGGTATGAACATGCTCCATTGATGATCATGGGTCCCTAAAAATCACATCAGAGCCTCATTTCAGAAGTGGTTTATCAATAAAATAACTACAACAATAGCTCATCCCTCCCTATAAATAAAGAAATAAACAAAAAAATAAACGAATAAATAAAATTTTCAACATTGGTTGCTCACCTAATTCCTGTACAAAAATCAATAGTTCATAATACTATGGAAAGACCATCGTGTCTGGAGTAAAAGAATTTCAGCTCTAATCATGTCTCTGACAGATGTTTTTGCGACTTTGGTTAAGTTATTTTGCCTCCCTTAACCTCAATTTTCTCATTTAAAAGGGGGGAGGGGTGAATTAGATGGTCTCAATAGGCATTTTTAGCTAAAACTTATTATATTCCTTGAAGTCTTATAAATGGACAATAATGGGGTGGTGTTATGCCTAATCCAACCACCCTTTTTCATAGACCATGAAAAAAATGTGAAAAAGAAGCAGACCCCAATCATTTCCCCTCTATGTCGGCATCCTGAGAAAGAGTGGGAAGAATTATTTCTTCTGATGTCTGCATCTGGGGTCAAAGCTAAATGCAACTGCTTCCCAAATTTTGAGTGCCATCATGATCATTTTCTGTTCTCTATGTTCTCCCCTTTGGAGATCTATTCACATTCTGGGAGCCTTCTACTGTGGGATAATTTATCACCACTAGGTAGTGATTTCCAAATGGATGTTTATAATTCTCATTTAATTTCTAGTCTTTCATTTCCGATCATTTGCTGGGCATTTCTATCTTGATATGTTAATGACATATCAAACTCGACATACACAAATGTGAATTCATTCTTTTTACCAAAAATTTGTTACTCCTTATTTCCTTAGCTCATTTTTTTCATATGGTAATGAACAGCAGAGAAGACAGTCATAACAGTAGGGGAGAAGAAGTGAGATGCAGAAGCACAGGCATCAGTAACAAGTGGGCAAAGACTCAGGTTACAACTCTAACTTGTGACAAAGTAATCTTCTGGAAGCATCAGAATCTATGTGATTGCCCTGAGGTTAGTACTCATGCTCATCCATCCTGACTTCTCTATATCAGAAGACCCACATTAATTGGAGGAAAAAGTAATATCATTCACCGCATGAGCGCTATGGTAAAGCTCTCTAACTCATACAAGCATCCCTGTGGCCATCTAGAATATGAATATTTTTCTATAAGGTCTTTCCCTCACTTGTGGGTTCCTCCTTGAGTCTTGTTATTGCAGTCCTTACTGGCCTTCAATCTGTTCCTTACTCTGTTCTTGGCTTCAAAATTTCAAAACTGTTCTCCTGACCACTCCTTTCCCCCACCTCAAGTGAGGTAATACCACATAGTGCTTTGCCCCTATTGCTTGAGTTTTCAACTCTTCATTGTTTTATGTTCTACCTTTTACACATAAATCTTTTGAGGGGACTATATTCCTTAATCATAATACTTGCATCCCCAGTACTTAGCATAGTACCAAATGGTACAAAGTAAGTGATTAATCAAACAATAAATTGTTCTCGTTCACTCTTGGTGCACGATAAAGGAGCAGATAAAAATTGGAATTTCTAGTTTTTATTCTACTCTATATTTGCTTCCTCCCTCCAAGGATTGCTCCATTACATTTGCTTTGATTTGTTATTTTAATGTTTTAGTTTCTCTCTGCACTGTTTTAGTCTTGTCTCTGTAAGTCTTCTCACATGTCCAAAGTCAAAATTTTCTAACAATAGCAATGACAACTTAGATAATGGTGTGTTATTTCAGTGGGATTTACATATATTATCTTATTTTATGCTCACAGTCTTCATTTTAGATGCTAGTATTATCCCTATTTTATATGTGTTAAAACTGAAACAGAGCAAGGTTACAATTATCCAAAATCAAGAAACTAGTTCCAGACTCCAAGTCTACACTCTTTCAATTACACCACCAAGCCACCAATAACAGATCCAAATCTTTTAAAGTGGTCAATATTTAAAATTTTAGAACTAAGGACTAGGGGTGTTGTGAGAACAATATGCTAAGGCAGCAGTCCCCATTTTTAGTACATGACTCTTTCACAATTTTTAAAATTATTGAGAATAGAACTTCAGGGATAGGGAGGAGTAAATATGGCAGAGTAAATGAAACAACAAAACTTAGCTTCCCCAACATCCTCCTTTAAACAACTTTAAAATCACATCTTAAATAAATTTTGCTGTAACACACCAACAAAAGGTCAGAGTGAACTATTCTTTCAATCTAAGACAATTTATGAAGTCAGAAGAACAAATTTATGCATATGAGGCTGAAAACCAGGCAAAAGATCTCATACTTATGAAACAAGTTTTTAGACTTACTGGTGGCAACAGCACCATTAACTTAAGGCACAGATGGTAAGGGGCTTGAGCAAATGGTCCGAAATAGATTACAGGGAACCAGTGTAGTAGTAATGGTTGCAACATTGACTTGTATTTGGCAACCCAGTTCCCTGTGCCCACTTCTGGGTGACAGTTCAAGGGTGTACAAGAGCACTTTCTATCATAAGGTAGCAAGGATCCTGAGGATGAATATCAATTGCAATGCTAATTCTGTACTTGGTAAAAAACAGAGCCCAGACCAAGAAGGCAATAACCACACCTCTCTCTGGATCACATTAAGTTAGAAACACTGATAATTTCCAGTTTCACAGAAATAGTTCACAAAACAGCAGTGCCAAAAATAAGAAAAAAAATCAAAGCCTTGGAGCTTGAAACAATACTCGTCCCTCACCATACCAAGAACAGAACACAACTTTAATACAAATTAAAAGTCAAGAAAAAAGATTAGAAAAAAAATACAAAAAAATAAAACATTACCACAATATTACTCTACCACAATTATATACCACATAAAAAGTGATCATAAAAAGTGACTACAATGAAAGGAAAAATTACAATATGAACACAGAAAAAGACAGTGACAGCAAAACAGCTACAAGAAAATCTTCAAAGTACAAAAGAAAAAAAATAATTGGATCAAAACCACAAAAGAAATATTGGAAGACCTAAAAAATGATGTTGCAAACCAAACATGGTATAGAGTAAATATTGAAAAAATGAATGAGTGAAGAAAATTATAAAAGAGTGGCACAAAATAGTCAAGAAAATGTCACTTAGAAAAATAGAGGTGGCTAAATGATAAAGAACAAAACTTTCCTGATGAACACAATCTCTTTTAAAAAAGCAGAATTGGACAAATAGGTGTGGTAAGAGGTGCAAAACCTCATTGAAAAAAATAATTCCTTTAAAATTGGAATTGAACAGGTGGAAGCTAATGAGTCCATAAATCGTCAAGGAATAATAAAATACAGCCAAAAAAAAAAGATCAAAGGAAAATGGAAAATATCTCATTGGAAAAATCAGGGGAAATAAAATGGATAATTAATTATTACATGATTTTTTAAAAAGTGCACCAACAAAACTAATACACACAAAATAAGGAAAAAAGGAAATGGCAGGAAGAGTATGAATATTACAGCAGGTCTCTCTGATGAAGAACTCATTTATCACATATGCCAGGAACTGAAACAAATTTATAAGAATGTAAGTCATCCTCCATTTGATAAATGGTGAAAGGATATGAACAGATAGTTTGCAGAAGAAAAAAACCAAAGCTATCTATAATCATTTTAAAAATACTTTATATTACTACTGACTAGAGAACCGAAAATTTAAAACAACTTTGATTTACCACATCTACTGGGCTGGTTAACATGACAGAAGTGGAAATGACAAGTGGGGTAAAGCGTGTGGAATAAATTGGGCACTAATGCATTGTTGGCTGAACTGAGTATTGTTTGAATCATTGTAGACAACAATTGGAAGTATGCCCAAAAGGTTTTAAAATTGTGTAGGCCCTTTGACCCAGCAATGCCCCTACTAATTCTGTATAGTAAAGACAACAAAGAAAAGGGATAAGGTCCTCTTTATAAATAAATATGCATACACACACATACACATATAACAGCTCTTTTGGTGGTGCAAAGAATTGCACATCAAAGTGACTAAGTTGTGGTATATAATTGTGGTAGAGTAATATCGTGGTATAAAATGATGAGCAGGATTTTTGAAAGTCAAAATTTTTTAAAAAGTACTAACAATTCATATGGGATTGAATACATTTAATGAAATAAGTATATATTAAAATATCAACACAAAATTATTATGGACACAAGAACATTTTTTCCTACAATTCATGATCGATTGGTTTCATCTCAAAAAGTATTGATCATATCATGGAAATTTGTCAGGTAAAAGTGAATAAAGACTCTGACTGATTGTGTAACTTCCTAGTGCCCTATGTACAAAATCCAGAGTATGAACAAGCTCCTCTTTCAGACTCCTAAGTGCATATAAGTAGCATGATAAAAATAAGCCTAGAGAAGTTTTACTCATCTGAATCGATATTTTATCATTGTTGGATATCCTTTCAATGTTCTAATTATCCTTACACTTCTATGGCTAAATCCACTCAGCCTTCTTTTGCTCTTTTGCTAAATCTCTAATAATTATCTCTAAACATCTCAAACAAATAAACTGGACTCCAAACTTGGATACATCCATCACAGGATTGATACTCAATCACTTACAATAAAAAGAGAAAAAAAAAAATGCAAACTCCGACAACGAAGAAAACAAAAGAGTACAAAAATCAGGCTCACTTTTTCATTACATGTGCATTAGCTGCCATACACTCATAGAAAAACTGATAGTTTGTTGGGGATTAAATAACTGAGCATTATCCCACCACTTAGAAGAGAATTATCTGTTATACAGAGAGTCTAAGGAAGAGTACATCTTGAATAAAGTCAATTCCGTTTCAAAAATCAGCTGAGTCATGGCTCTTCTTGCTCAATTACAAATAAGAAGATATCTTCAATGTTCCCAAAGTGTCTTTAATTACTGAACCATTGGAAGTAGCCAGAGACTGTTTAATTCTATTTCTGTGTAGTCCCTTGTTAAATTTATATTCCCCACTCATTCACTTTCTTTTTTTTTAATTTCTAGAAAAAATATTTGTTTTTATCATCCAACATATGCCTTTTCATTTTCCCCCATGTAATTGAGAACATGAGAAAAACAAAACTCATTAAAACATGAATAGTTCCTCGAAACAAATTCCCATATTTAGTATACTTTAAAAAGGAAACCATTTCTCTTTCCTTGCATTCTGGTCCTTTTTTTTTTTTTCTGTCAGGAGATGGGAAGAATGTTTTATCCTTAGTTCCTTTAATTTCTGGTTTTTTGTTATGCTGACAAAAGTACAGCAGCTTAGTTTTCTCCCATTTGTGTATACCATACTGTGTTATTCCATTTCCTACTGTATTGACCCTGCTTCAATTCCTGTTGTTTGCTATTTCAAAAGTAATGGTCAATATTTTTGCAAATCCTTAAAGTTCATTTTGCTTAAGGCTAATTCCTCTCTTAATCTACTCCCCTCCATTTTTTCCCTATCCTATTCTCCCCTTTTGCTCCTATTTTCCTGTTGAGTGAAATATATTTCTATTCTCATCTCTGGTTGAATGAGTTTTTCATTTTTTCATAAGTTGAGATAAGAGTGATGCTCAAGTGGCAGTTGCTTCCCTCCTCTTCATCTTTATAGAAGTTTAATTGTGAACCCTCATAATGTGAAAAAAAAATTTTCCCTTATTTTCTTTCCTACCCCAATGATTGTATTCTAATGATGGTATTATAATTGTCCTCATACATATTACAATATATAATACAGTATATGTTATATACACAACATATATATTATATGTTGTAACATTATAATTGTCAAAATTTGATAAAATAATTGTTCATTCATGATTACCTTTCTATGCATCTCTTTATTACTGCAGAGTTTTCTCTGTATCTGAATTCTTTCCCACAGGAATGCTTGAAAGTTCCCTATTTCATTAAGGTGTAATTTTTCTCTTTCTCTTTTCTTCTGAAATATTATATTCCTAGGTCTCTGAACCTTTATATCACTGATTGTTAATTTGACAGTGCCTACTCCATAATTGAATTCTTCTGGTTGATGGCAACATTTTCTTTTTCTTTCACCTGGAAACTCTGAATTTAGGATATGATGTTTCCAGAGGGTTTTATTGTGGGGTTTCTTTCAAAAGGTGATTGGTAGATTCCTTCTATTTTCACTTTGCAGTCTGGTTCGAAGACATCTGGGAAGTTTACTTTGATGATTTTTTATTTAAATATCTTTACCAGCCACTTTTTTTAGTCATGATGTTCAGGCATTTTTTTTCCCTCCTTGATCTGTTTTTCAGGTCAGTTCTTTTTGGTTATGTGATATTGCAGATTTTCTTCCATTTTCTCAGCTTTTTAAACGTTGTTTAAAGATTCTTTGCTGCCTCAAGATTTTACTGTGCTCTGTTTGGGGCTATTGTTTGGGCAAAGAGTTGTAATTCTTGTACCAAACTGTTGATTCCTTTTTCAGTTCTTTCTTTCATAACTCTCATTTCTTTTTCCAAATATTGTCCTCCAGCACTATCATTCTATTAAAAAATATTTTAAACTTTGCAAGATAATTGTTTTCTCTCTTTAAGGAACTGTAGTTCAGTTTGTGTCAAAGCAGTGTTTTTCTCTGAGACTTTACTTATAGATATTTTAGAGGCATTCCCTTCTGTGTTGGTGTCTTGGGTGTCACTGCCACCATAATAACTCATTATAATGTGATTATTTTTCTTTTATGTGACTATTCTTCCTGTCTGCTTCTGACTTCAGACTTGATGTTAGGTCTGAGCTTTATGGTACTTCTTAAATGAAAGGTTAGGCTTTTTCTGTCACAGCTGTCTTGGGATATTGAACGCTGCATCTTTCCAGAATCACAGAGACAAGTTAGGGACCTGCAACCTTTCAGTGTTCTTAAAGCAGTCTGATCCAGAGAAGAGTTTGTTTCCTGTCCCTTTATCTGAGTTCTTCAAGCTACTAACGGGTGTGGGTTTGTTAAAGAGCTCGTTGTTTGGTTGTTGTCTTTCTTGAAAGAGGACAAAAATGACATCACCAAGATAAAGTGTAATTTCAGTGTGACTGACTGCGGTTGATCAGAAAAATAGGAGCTAAGAATGCTCTACCACAGGTTGGGCACAGGTAGTCTGCGTGAGTATTTGGGATGGATATCCCAAATGTACAGATCCTGCATTTACTTCATGCTGTCTCAATTCTGCCTTGCTCAAAGAGCACAGCACCCTTTCTGATGTGGGCACGCTATGCTGAGCTGTTCTGTGCCAGTGTTTCTCATGTTATACAGTCAAATCCAAAGTTCTTGAGAGACTTTAAGAGGATCCTTGTATCATTTCTTCTGGCCAACATGTGACTGCCTGCCCCATTTGGGTTCTCCATAAAGTAGTCCTTTTGCCAAGCACACATTTTGCCTTCAAACAACCTGGCTAGCCCATCGGAGTTATGCTCTCTGAAGCACAGTTTGAATACTTGGCAGTTCAGTTCGAGCAGGGACTTCAGTGTCTGGTAACTTATCCTGCCAGGTGATCCTCAGAATCTTTCTAAGACAGTTAAAATGGAAGCAATTCAGTTTCTTGTCATGGTGCTGGTAGACTGTCCGTGTTTCAGAAGCATATAACAATGAAGTCAGCACAAGGATTCTACAAATCTTCAGTTTGGTAGTCAGTCTAATACATCTTCTCTCCTAATCTTTTCTTCAGAGCCTCCCAAACACTGGGCTAGCTCTGGCAATGCATTCTTGAACCTCATTGTCAATGTATACGTCCCCAGAAGCTACACTACAAAGGTAAGTGAACTTATCCAGAGCACTCAAAACTTCTCCATTTGTTGTAATGGATGGTTCCACATATGAATGGTGTGGTGGTGGCTGATGGAGCACCTGTGTTTTCTTGGTGTTAATTATTAGGCAAAAATAAGCGCAGGCAGCAGAGAATTGATCCGTACCTTGTGGCATCTCAGTTTCAGGGGCTGCATCGAGTGCCCAGTCATCTACAAACAGAAAATCATGCACCCACACTCCCTCTACTTTGGTCTTGGCTTGTAGCCTTTTCAAATCGAACAACTTACCATCAGTATGGTAGTTGACCTTCATGCCATGTTCAACCGCATTAAAAGAATTTCTCAACATGCTTGAAAACATCACATTAAAAAGCATGGGAGCAAGTACTCAGCTCTGCTTCACTCCATTGGCAACTGGGAAGGCACGAGAGCACTGTCTACTTTCCAGAACCTGGATAAACATGCCCTCATGAAACTGATGTACAATATTGATGAACTTCTCTGGGCAACCACATTTTGACATAATTTTCCATAAGCCCACAAGACTAACAGTGTCAAAGGCCATAGTCAGATCTACAAACTTTGTGCAGAGACCTTTGTTCTGCTCCTGCCATTTCTCCTTGAGTTGCCAGGCAGCAAACACCATATCTACAGTTTCTTGGTCCTTTCTGAAGCCACACTGGCTCTCAGGTATATGACCAGCTTCCAGGTAAAGGATCAATCAATTACGAAGGATTCTAACAAGAACTTTGCCAGCAGTGACTAGAAAGAGATCTCCCTGTGATCGTTGCAGGACAATCTCTTCCCTTTACCCTTATAGAGATGGACAATGGAGGCATTCTTGAACTCCTGAGGGATAACCTCCTCTTGCCATGTAACCTGGAAAACTTCAGTCAGCTTTTCCATGAATAATTTTCTCCTCACCTTGTAAATCTCAGCTGGAATAGAATCAGTGCCAGGTGCTTTGATACATGAAAAGAGCCTAATGGCCCTCAAAACCTCTTCTTCAGTTGGCAGTTCAGACTTCAGTCTGAGGTAAACGGTCAATGGCCTCAGCATTGATTGATGATGGTCTGTTGAGAACTCTATGGAAGTGTTCACCCCATCTCTCTAGGATCATGTCCTTGTCACTAATCAACGTGGCTCCATGAGCACTGAGTCATTGCGATGCAGCATAGGGTTTTGGTCCATAAATAGCTTTCAGGGAATCATAAAAACACTTTGGATTGTTGCTATCAGCATAAAACTAAATTTCATCTACCTTCTTACTGAGCCATGAATCCTGCATCTCTCTAACCTTTGCTTGTACTTTGGTTTTGATGGAATTACATACTGCCTTCTTAGAGGTGGATGAACTATCCTGCTGGTAAATCTTGTGGAGTTCTCATTTTTCATTTAGCAGCTTCTGAATTTCCCCATCATTTTCATCAAACCAGTCTTGGTGTTTGTGAATGTTCTGACCCAGATGAGCAAATGCCGTGTTGTACACCAAATCTCTGAAAACTGCCCACTCCTTTTCTGCTCCATTGTTGCTTACTGTGTGTTGGCTCAACTTTTCCTCCAAGTCAGCAACAAACTACTCACGTTAAGAGAAGAACTCTATGTTTTTCTGTAGTCATTTTGGCTTGGGGTGGCACTTTTGATGAATGCCAATACTTCGCTTGGAAAGGATAAGTCTGTGATCAGTCCCGCACCCTGCACCACACATTGCCTTTGTCACTCTCACATCTTGTCTGTCTCTTCTCCTTACTATCACATAGTCTATCACATGCCAATGTTTGCTGAGCACGTGCATCCATGAAGTTTTACTGCATTTAGGTAAACAGAAGACAGTGTTCGTGATGAGAAGGTCATGTGATGCACAAGTCTTCAGCAGAACATGATCAATGCTGTTGCTGTTTCCAACTCCATTCCTCCCTAGCACTCCCTGCTGTAGAGTAGTCTGAGCCTTCTCTAGCATTAAAGTCACCCAGAATTATAAGCTTGTCCTCTTTTGGCACATTGATGATAAAGGTCTCTACGTTTTCATAAAATTTTTCTTTGACTTCATCAGGATTTGTCATGGTGAGAGCATAGGCACTGATGATGGTGTCATGGCATTTTCCTGTGAGTGGCAATCACATTGTCAAGAGCCTGTCATTCACTCCTTTTGGCAGGCATACCAGTTTTCTGATTAGATTAGTTTTGATTTCAAAACCCATGCCAGGTTCAGGGTGCTCCTCTTCACTGTACCCACTCCAGAAAAAGGTGTATCCAACTCCAACTTCAGTAAGAAGGCCTTCATTTCCCAACCTTATTTCACCCAGGGTTGATATTTGGATGCGATACCTGTTGAGTTCTCTTGCAACAAGAGCAGTTCTTCTTTCAGGTCTACTGGATTTTTTGTTGTCTATTAGTTTGCACACATTGCTTGTGCCAATGGTGAGTGGAATCATCTTTACAGATGTTTTTGTACATTTTGTTCATTTTTCTGTGTTTCGACCACATCATGGAATTATGCATCTGTCATGGTGATCAGACCAGGGTTGGGTAAGTAGATAATGTTTAAGGCACCTTTTCTAGCCCTGTTCCTCACACCAGGAGGTGAGCACTGCGATCCTTAAAAAGCTGCTCAGATACCCAGGAGACTGCCAAGTCCCACTGCAGCTTCCAGTGAGAAACAACCCTATGACCTGGGCAGCCTGTGTGCAGGGTTGTGACCACAGATCCCAGTGTATCTGCACATGCTGCTTCATCACTTAATTGTTGTCACAGGACTTTAAGGTATAATAGTGAAGTGGTGTGGGCTATGTCTTTTGATTCCTGTGTAAAATGGATTTAAGTGAGGCAGAGTTGCATGAAGTCGTCAGCCTCACTCTCTCCTCCAGAGTCATCATAGTACAGTGGCAGGACAGAGTCAAGACAGCTGACGATGGCTCAGGATGCAGTGGATGACCTGGGGTCTTTGGTATCTAACCAAGCCCTAAGAAGTCCACATCACCTGCTTCCTCTGCCTTCATGGCCATTGGAACAAATTTGTCTCATTTGCCCATTCTACCAGAGGAAGTCTTCACATGCTTGGGGTCGACACCCCGCTAACTCACCGCTGGGTTTGAAAACCCTTAGTTTCTCTCAATATGGTTTGACCTGTCTGCTGAAACGGTTTACATGGAGTGTGGCCACTGTGTATGCTACAGCTTCTTGGAGCTACAGGTGAGAATTAGGTGGAACAGGTGGACACCAAAAGTGGAAAGAGTGTTGAAAAGTGCTCAGCAGCCATCACACCAAAGGTACTGATCCTCCTTGAACACACCCTACACCCCTGTTAAAGAGTAGACTATAATTACACAGCACCCCTACTAACTAGCTGGAAAACTGTGTTGCTTCAAAATGGCAGGATTGTAGACTCCCCTTTGATTTGGATTTACTCCATGGTTATTCAGGCAGTATGGCTTAGATAACAAAAATCAAATTCTGCTCTGCCTTGAGGTTTCAAACCTCCCCACTAATGCAGACTTTTAAATGTCTTTCTTCATACACTTCCAAAGGCCTCCTTAGTTAGGAAAAGTGAAGCTACAGCTATCATCAGTACAACTAGTACTGCCGTGTCCATGTCCCCTTCTCATTTCACATTAAATCTGGGACCCAGGATTGAGCATTGGGCAAAAAGAAATGGCAAGCTACACTTCTTCCTATCGCAGTGCACTGGTATGAATATGAGATGCCTTACTTTATATTTATGCCCTTTTTCTGATGGCATGCAGATTGTCTGATGTCATGTGCTTTTTTCCTAACCCTGTTTCCAGAGTGCCCCCCTATACTGACGCTGATCCCAGTGTCTTTAGATCTCACCATCTGTGTCCCTATGCCAAGTTGGGGCAGACAAATGACTCATTTTTTCTTTTCTTTTTCTTTTTTGGAGAGAGTTTCTGCATAAAGATTTGGTTTTTTTCCTGTTTACCTTTTTATGTCTCTCTTGGGACTGGTTTTTGAAGATCAATTTTTCCGCTGAGCTCTGGCCTTTTCATCAAAAAGGTCTGGAAATCCGTTATTTCATTGAATGTCCATCTCCTTGCCTGAAACAGTATGCTCAGTTTTGCTGGGTAATTGATCCGTGACTGTAGTCCCAGCTCATTTCCTCTATGGAATAGCTTATTTCAATCCCTCTGATCTTTTAATGCAGAAGATGTAAGGTCCTGTGTGATCTTCACTGAATCTCCTCAATATTTGCATTTTTTTATTTCTGGTTGCCTTCAGTGTTTTTTCCTTCACTTAATAGTTCTGGAATTTGGTAATGATATTCCTTAGTTTTATCAGTTTGGAATCCCTGTCAGGATGTGAACGATGAATTCTTTTGATGACAATTTTGCCCTCTGGATCTAGGACTTTTGGGCAATTTTCCTTGAAGATATTTTCTATGCTCTTTTTTCATTATGGATATCTGGTAGACCAGATATTCTTAGATTTTTTTCTGTCCTGGATCTATTTTCCAGGTCAACTGTTTTTCCAATTAGCTATTTTACATTTCCTTCTATCTTTTCATTCTTTAGATTTTGTGTGATTGATTCTTTATATTTCATATAATCATTACCTTCTACTTGCCCAATTCTAATTTTTACCAAATTGCTTTCTTCAGTTAATTTTTGTATCTCCTTTTCTATCTGTCCAATTACTCTTTTAAGGAATTGTTTTCTCCAATTAGTTTTTGTGCTTCCTTTTCCATTTGTCTCATTTTCCCAGTTAGGTTTTTTTCCTTCCTTTTCCATTAGTCCAATTTTCCTTTAAAATTCCAAAATTTCTTTTGTCATATTTTTAAAAAATCATTGGCCTGTTTTTCTCCTACTTCCCTTATTTGGCTTTTAAAATCTTTCTTGAGATCTTCCAAGAATGCTCTTTGGGCTTGACCCTGGTTCATATTCCCTTCTGAAGTTTCAGATAGGAGTACAGTCTCAATACTGACCTCTTGGCATTTGTGTTTTGGTCCTTGCCCCCATAGAAAGATTCTATCACCTTATCTTTTTTGATTTGCCTCTTGCTCATGATGATCAACCTTTTCATGGCTTTTATAGAGTATCTCTGCTTCTGGGGCACAGAGGGCTCTGTCTCACATTTCTTGTGAGACAACTTCAGGCTTTGTGTATTGTGGCCCCTGGTTCTTCCAGCTAGAAGCTAGAATGCTGTACCTTACCTAGTGCTGAACTGGCTGTTGCTCTAAAGCAGAGACCAGGAGAAGTCTTTTCTAATTCCATGGGGTTACCTTGGGGTTAGGTGAGTTAAGTGTGGGAGAAGGATGTTCTGGTCACAGGAGGTATAGTCTCCTGAGCTCGAGCATAAGCAAGCTCAGTGGTTGGTGATCCTGGTTTGTACTACTGTCTTCCCTATTGCCCTGGCTGTGCTGAGACATACCTGGGGTACTGGTGTTAGCAATTGCTAGCTCCAACCCCTGGGGCTCAGAATCTCCTCCTGGTTCACTGAGGGTGGGATGTCTGGGACAGCTCTGGTCCTGCACTGGTTTTCTTCTGCCACAGCAAGAGCAACCTCCTTTTGCAAATTTCCTTCCCTCATGGGCTAAGAGACTGTTTACTCATTCAGCTTATCCTACTTTTCCAGGATTTTTCCTGGAGAAATATTCTCTGAATTTTTCAAGGTCAACAAGGGGAGGGGAGAAAATTTACAGATGATTCTGCCATCTTGGCTCCAGGAAATTCAAGTAGGTGTCTTGCAGACATTCAGTATGCTGGTTGATGGTCCCAGGAGGGGCTGCTGCAGCTACCTGGGGTTCTGCAGTTCTCTCTTGCTCAGTTCCACTGGACTCTTGTACTGGGCTGATATGTTTGAGCTTTTGCAGTGATGCTTCACCTCTCCTGGAGCTTCCTGCTAGTCTTTGTCCTCATTTGGTTGGAGCTGTTACAGCCTGTGCACTGTGTGCTGTGCACTCCTCCAACCCTGTGCAACAGATCCTTCCAGTCTGTCCTGGGTTGAAAACCTACAACAGTCTGTCTCCTATTGGATTCTATCACTTTAAAATTTGTTTAGTTCTCTTTTTAGAGTCATTTGAAGGAGTTTGTCTTAGAGCTTAGGTGAGTAGTTGCTTTACTCTCCCATCTTCCCTCTGCCCCTTCCTGAAATATTATTGTTTTTAAGAAATATTTTAGCTCTGAAAGTTGCACTTTAAAATGTAATATTAGGGCAACTTAGTGGCTCAGTGGTTAAAGCAACTTGACCCTGGAGTAAGGAATATATGAGTTCAAATTTGACTTCAGACACCTACTAACTGTTTGACCCTGAGCAAGTTACTTAGCCCTGATTGCCTCCCAGAAATGTGACACATTTCTTTTAAAAGAAAAACGAGAAGACAATGGTAATAAAGATAAGAACAATCAAGGATCCAAACTAGGATTTGTTTCTAAAACGTGAATTGACATCATGGTTTCATAATGAGCACATTATTTTCTCCTAGTCACGAGTCAGAGACTAAAGGTGTTCTCAAATACTACCATGAATCTCCCAAGTGTTTTACATAGTTCTAGAAGTATAGCTATCTTATTCTATAATATACAAAGTCAAAAACAATGGAGAATTAAAGGGTCATGGGAACAATCATGAGCTTCTGATTACTCGAACTAGTTCAGCCTTTCTCGTTACACTCCCTGGGGTGTCTCTGATTTCAAAGTCTTATAACGCTAAACATCAATATCGAACTCAGAAAACATACTTCAGAGATTATGATTTATAGATATGTACCTAATATTCAAGACTTTGTTTTAATCAACAGAAAGATCAATATTGCCATGTTGGCCCAGTAGTAGCATAGTTTATGAAAGCCTTACTGAGAAGTCTTAATAGTTTAATACATGGTGCTCTCTGTTTTCTTCAATTTCAAGTCCTCAATAAATTTAGCAACATTCGCAAAAAAATGTGGTTTGTTGGGCTAGAATAAAACTGGGATGAGTTTAAGACTTTAATCTCACTGCTACACAGTTTATCATTTCTTTTCTTTTTTCAAAGGTAGCATGGCACTGTTTAGAGAGTCCATCAGCTTAAGTCAAGCAGACCAGTTCAAATCATGCTTCAAATATTTATTAACTATGTTACCCTGGTCAACTTACTTACCCTATCTGATCCTCATTTTATTTATCTGTAAAATGAATGTTTCGGATTTGATGATTCTTAAGGTCTTTTCTAGATCTGTACATATGGCTAAGTAATTGTCAGTTTCTTATCTGCTCAGGAAACTGTTTGATGACCATTCTAATAAACATGACAGTATCTCTAATGAAAATCCCAAGAATATTCAGATAACTTTTTAGTTACTGTAGCAACTAACATAAACGGAATTCCTACATTTAATGTCCTTTTTACATGAATTTAATTGATTATTGAACATTTCCTTGTTTTCATCCTAGCACTTCTGACAACAGGACAAATTTATTCTAAAGTTTTCACTTTGTCCTACACATTCCATCCTATGATAAGTTGGGAAATAAATCAGATTTATCTGCTAAAAACTCAATTCCTCCACACAAAATTATCTGATTTCTTTAGCATCATTCAGCTCTCCTGAGCATGATGACTACAAGGATGTAAAACCATGGGTGTGATGATGTGCGAAACCCTGACAACAATCTCTTTTTGAGCCATTTTGGGTTGCTTTGACATTACTTTAACATCCCAGACACCCTCTATATGCCTTTGCCTTGCTTTTGATTCTGAAATATTTTCTATGCTTCCTCTTTAAATTTAGTTGTTGCCTTTTCTCTCCATGCTCTCTCTCATGCCCTTGAGACTCTCTAGTGATCACCTGGACCCTACTTTTTTCTCAATTTAACAGATTTGCTCAAATCACAGACCCATATAATTCTTCTGCTGAGCCCCTGTAAAATCAAAGGATAGAACACTTTATCAGCTCTTACCAAAATTTGGCATTTTATTTGTTCTCAATTACAAAAATGTGAGAAGTAACTTGAAACAAAGGACACTTTTCTCAGGGTAGGTGCTTCTAATTTCCTGAACTAAGTCTGAATAAATGCAAGAAGATAATTTATCAAGGAGTTACTTGTCTGCTGGTTTGCTTAAAATGTAAAATTCTGTTAGTTTAATTCAGTTTTCTCTGAAGAGTTAGCGTGCTATATTGGGAAAAACACTGAATGCTCAGGATACCTAGATACAAGTACCGACCTTGATGTTTACTGCCTACACAGTTAAGGGAAAGGTATAGAGCCTCCATGACTTTCAACTTCCTTACCAATAAACTACGAGTAAGGACACCAGTGTAACCTATCTCCCCAAATTATTATAAGAAACTCTCTTTGTAAACCTTAAAGCACCATATTAATGTCTTATTAATTTTATCTCAATCTTCTTTTGTTCTATCCGTTCATGCCTCAGTGATAGTTCTTTCAACCTTGGTGGCAAATGGACAACTAATTTAGATTTTGTGTATTGGATAAATATTTGTTTTTAAATATTAAAAGACAAGTAAGAAGGCAGAGCGAAAATGGCTGAGTAACAGAAACTCATTTAAACTCTCCCCAGTTCCCCTCTAAACAATTTTAAAATAATGTGTTGAATCAAATTCTGGAATTATAGAGCAAATAAAAGGTAAAGACAGAACAATTTTCCGATTCTAAAGGGATTGGTCCAAATGGTTTCTCTCATAATTATCACAATGGGCACTGGAAGGGCAATGCAGTCAGTGCAGGCCAGGCTTGGGGGTGGCTACGTAAGCAGCAACAATTTGAGAGGATATCAGTCTATTGACAGCAAGGGTGGGGGGTGAGACAAATGGACAGATGGAGATCACAGGAGACCTTTTGCTGGCATTGGGTGCAGGACCATATTGTATTGCCCAAACAGAGTTATGAGTTGCAGTTTCAGCATGAAAAAGAATAGTAGTGTACTTGTGCTTGTAGGTTCAGCAAACAGGGACCTTGAATGGTAATAGTCACATAGGGAGATGGGGGAGCCATTGTTTCAAACCCATAGTGAAGAGTTGCACTATCACTTGCCTGAGTTGCATTTATAGAGAGAGAAGAAGTGAGAGTGGTAGAGCCACAGGGGAGCAAGGATACTGCTTTAGGTTTAGGGCATAGAGGAGTGCTTGAGGTGGCTTGTGGGCCAGAGTATGGGCCAGGAGAGCAGTAAACAAACTTTTTCTTTGATAACACCTTGAGAAAACTGAAAACTTTCAGACTCGCAAAACTTGCTCTGAAAACCTAAAGACTGGGACAGTTCCTTCTTCACCCAAGGAGCAAAACTAAA
Source organism: Notamacropus eugenii (assembly GCF_028372415.1). NCBI lineage: Eukaryota > Metazoa > Chordata > Mammalia > Diprotodontia > Macropodidae > Notamacropus > Notamacropus eugenii. The sequence goes on along the minus strand of NC_092874.1, from coordinate 325,287,324 downwards.
CTTTACATTAAGTTAGAAGTCAAGAAATAGGCTGGAAAATGAGCACACAACACCAACAACAAATAAACTGACCATAGAAAAATATTATGGAGACAGGAAAGATTAAGACACAAACACAGACAAAGGTACACAGTACAGAGAAGCAAATGACCATAGTAATATAATGTTCGATAAATTCAATGTTTCAACTGTTACGGTAAAGAATTAACTATTTCATTAAAAAAATACTGGGAAAACTGGAAAGTAGTTTGGAAGGAACTAGGTATAGAGTCAACCAGCATCTCACACTGTATACCAAGATAATGTCCAAATGGTTTCATGATGTAGAAATAGGGATATTATGAACAGATTGGGGTAGCTTGGAATACTTTATCTGCCAAATTTATGGATACAGGAAGAATTTATGATCAAACAAGTGATAGAATCATAGAAAGTAAAATGGATGATTTTGATTACATTAAATAAACAATTTTGCACTAAAACAAAACAAAGCAAAGCAAAAAAAAAAACCCAAACAAATAACAACAACAACAACAACAACAACAACAACAACAACAACAACAACAACAACAACAACAGCCAAGATGAGAAAGAAAGCTGGAAATTGGGGGGGAAACTACAGGAAATTTCTCTGCCAAACACATGATTTCTAAAACATATGGACAACTGAGTCAAATTTACAAGAAAATAAGTAATTGACATATTAATAAGTCATCAAGGGATATAAGAAGAATATTTTCAGAAAAAATTTTCAGAAAATTTTCAGAAAAATTTTCAGAAAAAAAGAAATGAAAGATTTCTATTGTGATGAAAAGCTTTAAATTATTATTGCTTAGAGAAATGCAAATTAAAATAAAAACACCTATCATATTTGCTAATATTACAGAAAAAAATAATAAATGTACAAGGGAATGTGAAAAAATTGGGCCATTAATGCACTCTTGGTGAAGTTGTGAACTTATCCAACCATTTTTGAGAGTAATTTGGAAATACGACTAAAGATTTGTTTTTTTGAAAATTGTGCATATCCTTTGGTCCAGCAATACAATTATTAGCTCCATATCTCAAGGAGATCATAGATTAAAAAAAAGAAAAAAGAAATTGCCCTGTTAGTACAGAGATATTTATAGCAGTTATTTTTGTGGTGGCAAAGAATTGGAAATTAAAGGGCTGCCAATCAATTGGAGAAAGTCTGAACAAGATTAGTTACAGAAAAAAAAAACTCATAAGATTTATGTGAACTAATGGAAATTCAAGTGAGCAGATCCAGGAAATCATTGTACACAGTAGCAACAATTTTGTGCAATGATCAACCCCAAATGACTTGTCAATTCACAGCAATACAATGATACCAGATGGTTCTATAGGACATAAAATGAAGAATGTTATTCACCTCAACAAAAAAGTGGTGGTGTCTGAATGCAATCAAAGATTGCTTTTCATTTTTACTTTGTTTTTTCTTTCTTTTTGATCTGTGTACTCATTTGCAACATGGCAAATGTGGAAACGTGTTTTACATGACTATACATGTATAACCTATATCAAATGCTTGTCCTCTCAAGGGAGGAAATGGGGAGGAAAGGAATTTGGAACACAAAAATTGTTCAAAATGAATATTAATGCTGTTTTTACATGTAATTGAGAAAATAAAAATTAAAAAAAATTAATTTTTTTTAAAAACCACATTAAATAATGCCTTGGTAATATTTGAAAGAAAATAATAGAAATTCAAGTATACTGCTAATCAATTTGCTTAGATACCTGTACATTATCAGAAAAAAACTGAATAAAAACAAATCTCAATGATTGTATCATTATTATACTCTTTGATCCTGGGTAATCATTAAAATTCTCAATTTTTCTTTTTTTTTAATAATTAAATTTATTTATTTAACTTTAAACATTCATTTTCACAAAATTTTGGGGTACAAATTTTCTCCCCTTTTATCCCTTCCCCCCCCCAAACACCAAGCATTCTAATTGCCTCTATGACCAATCTGCTCTCTCTTCTATCATCCCTCTCTGCCCTTGTCTCCACCTGCCCTTTCGTCCTGTAGGGCCAGATAGCTTTCTATACCCCTTTACCTGTATTTCTTATTTCCTAGTGGCAAGAACATTACTCGACAGTTGATCCTAACACTTTGAGTTCTAACTTCTTTACCTCCCTCCCTCATCACCCCTTCCCCTTGGAGGGCAAGCAATTCAATATAGGCCAAATCTGTGTAGTTTTGCAAATGACTTCCATAATAGTTGTGTTGTATAGGACTAACTATATTTCCCTCCATCCTATCCTGTCCCCCATTACTTCTATTCTCTTTTGATCCTATCCCTCCCCATGAGTGTCGACCTCAAATTGCACTCTCCTCCCCATGCCCTCCCTTCTATCATCCCCCCCACCCTGCTTGTCCCCTTATCCCCCACTTTCCTGTATTGTGAGATAGGTTTTCCTACCAAAATGAGTGTGCATTTTATTCTTTCCTTTAGTGGAATGTGATGAGAGTAGACTTCATGTTTTTCTCTCACCTCCCCTCTTTATCCCTCCAGTAATGAGTCTTTTGCTTGCCTCTTTTATGAGAGATAATTTGCCCCACTCAATTTCTCCCTTTCTCCTCCCAATATATTTCTCTCTCACTGCTTGATTTTATTTTTTTTTAAGATATGATCCCATCCTCTTCAATTCACTCTGTGCACTCTGTCTCTATGTATGTGTGCGTGTGTGCATGTGTGTGTGTGTAATCCCACCCAGTACCCAGATACTGAAATGTTTCAAGAGTTAAAGGTATTGTCTTTCCATGTAGGAATGTAAACAGTTCAACTTTAGTAAGTCCCTTATGACTTCTCTTTGCTGTTCACCTTTTCATGGTTCTCTTCATTCCTGTGTTTGAAAGTCAAATTTTCTTTCAGCTCTGGTCTTTTCATCAAGAATGCTTGAAAATCCTCTATTTCATTGAAAGACCAATTTTTCCCCTGAAGTATTATACTCAGTTTTGCTGGGTAGGTGATTCTTGGTTTTAGTCCTAGTTTCTTTGACTTCTGGAATATCCTATTCCATGCCCTTCGATCCCTTAATGTAGAGGCTGCTAGATCTTATGTTATCCTGATTGTATTTCCACAATACTTGAATTGTTTCTTTGTAGCTGCTTGCAATATTTTCTCCTTGACCTGGGAACTCTGGAATTTGGCTACAATGTTCCTAGGAGTTTCTCTTTTTGGATCTCTTTCAGGAGGTGATCAGTGGATTCTTTCAATATTCATTTTGTCCCCTGGTTCTAGAATATGAGGGCAGTTTTCCTTGATAATTTCATGAAAGATCATGTCTAGGCTCTTTTTCTCATCATGGCTTTCAGGCAGTCCCATAATTTTTAAATTGTCTCTCCTGGATCTATTTTCCAGGTCTGTTGTTTTTCCAATGAGATATTTCACATTATCTTCCATTTTTCCATTCTTCTGTCTTTGTTCTGTTATTTCTTGGTTTCTCATAAAGTCCTTAGCTTCCATCTGTGCCATTCTAATTTTGAAAGAACCATTTTCTTCAGTGAGCTTTTGAATCTCCTTTTCCATTTGGCCAATTCTGCTTTTGAAAGCATTCTTCTCCTCATTGGCTTTTTGAACCTCTTTTGCCAATTGAGTTAGGCTCGTTTTCAAGGTGTTATTTTCTTCAACATTTTTTTGGGTCTCCTTTAGCAGGGAGCTGATCTGCTGTTCATGCTTTGACTTCATGTCTCTCATTTCTCTTCCCAGCTTTTCCTCTATCTCTCTAACTTGATTTTCAAAATTCTTTTTGAGGTCTTCCATGGCCTGAGCCCATTGGGTGGGCTGGGACACAGAAGCCTTGATTTCTGTGTGTTTGCCTGATGGTAAGCATTGTTCTTCCTCATCAGAAAGGAAGGGAGGAAATGCCTGTTCACCAAGAAAGTAACCTTCTATAGTCTTATTTCTTTTCCCTTTTCTGGGCATTTTCCCAGCCAGTGACTTGACCTCTGAATATTCTCCTCACACCCACATTGCCTCCTGATCCTCCCAGCCAGTGCTTGGGGTCTGAGATTCAAATGCTGCTTCCAGTCTTAGGGCTTTTGGTAGGGGCAGGGCTGCTCTTCAGTGTGAGATTAAGTTCAGGTGGTCAGGTCGGGGCAGGGCTGCCTCTCAGACTCAGTTCCCTCAGGGGGTTTATGCACAGACTTTCCACAATGGATTCAGACTCCTGCCCGCTTAGGGAGCCCCGTTCTGCAGCCACCTCTCAGCTTCTACCTCGCGGGGGTGCCTGAGTTATGGGGGCACCCCACTCCCCTCTCGACCCACCAAAGAGATTTTCTCACTGGCCCCCGTCACCTGTGGGTGGAGTGACTTGTGCTGCTCCTGGAGATCCCCTCCCTGAAGCCTGCTCGGATCTCTATCTCTCGGGGCCACGGCCACGGCCACAGCAGGTTTGGGCTGGGCTCCGCGTCTGCAGCTCGACGAACCTTTTGCGAGAGGTTTACAGATCCCTCTGTGGGTGGAGGGACCCGCGTGGCTGCAGGAGATCCCGTCCCTGAAGCCCGCTCGGATCTTTTCCTCTCGGTGCCGCGGCCGCGGCAGGGCTGCACTCAGCTCCCAGTCGGTGCCCAGTCCGCAGCACGAAGGACCCCCCGCGAGAGGTTTGCAGGTCTCTCTGGAACAGAAATCTCCTTCGCTCCAATGTTCCGTGACCTCTGGGTGCAGAATTCACCGTGAGTTACTTCCCTGTAGCCGTTCTATGGGTTGTGGGTTTGGAGCTATGTGTATGTGCTTCTTTCTACTCCACCATCTTGGCTCCGCCCACCTCAATTTTTCAACAAAGTATTTAGTAAACATCTACTATATTCAAGATACGCTCAATAATGTCAAAAGAAAACAAGTTTCTTTCTTCATAGAGCTTATATTTTCCTGGATGGGAAGGGTGATGAATAAGTACAAGATTATGCGAAGAGGTTGGCAGAGATCTGTAACAAATTGGGTGGTCAGGTTTCAATAGAAGAGACCCTGTGATGAACCTTTAAGAGCCTAAGGATTCTTAAAGGCAGAAGTGAAGCAGGAATGTATTGTAGGCATGGATCATAGCTTATCAAAAATCTGAGAGTCAGGAGCTAAAATGTTGAACTTCAGGAATTGTTAATAAACAAATTTTCTTGGAATGTAGAACGTGTTCAAGAAAATCATGGGATGGTAGTCTAGATTCAAATATTGAAGGCAGAGGCATTTGAAGATTTTTGAGTTTTATCCTAATCTCCTACATTTCTTATTATATAGGCTAACAACCTAATAAGTTTTATTTTACATTCAAGGGCAAATAAATTATTATATTCAAGTGTGGAAAGCTTTAGTGTTTTCTTCCTTATGGGCTAGAAACCAACATAATAAAACTGTTGAGCATTTGAAAAGAGACTTTGCTTTCCTCTTGATAGCGTAAAGCAAAAGCAATAATAAAATTATACAGTACATATGAATAAATCTCCTATGGATTAATTAAAAATGTGCAACAATTTATGGAGCATATGTCAAATATCATGCATTGTTCTAGAGATGCATAAAAGACTATTTAAATCATTGCTGACTCACAAAAGCTTATATGGTGGATTTCATGAACAAATATATTAATAACTAAAGGATATATACAAAGTAAATGCAAAATATTTTTCAGCAAGTAGGCAAATTTGGCCCGTGAAATGGAGGGGACCATTGTCTAATAACCTAGCATTGTAGGCTTCTGTCAGACTATAAAGAGCTTTAGATGAAAACAGGAATTTGTGATTTGTTCCGATAAATGAGGTATGATTGGAGTCTTTTGGACAAGGGATGGTCATGCTGATGCTTTAAGAATATCACTTCTCCAAATAAGTGGAAGGATAGAGTGGCAAGGTGACAGACTTGAGCCAAAGAAACCATTGAATAAAGTATTACAACAGCCCAGGAAAGCAATGATAAAGATAATGAATCACGACAATGGTGATGTGAGCTTACAGAAAGACTTAACTAAGAAAGATGTTGTGAAAATAGACTTCACAAAGCTCATGAAATTATTGAATATGATGGAGTGGGGAGAGGTAATCAAAGTTCAAGGTAACAAGAAACTTCAACCTTGGAAAATGAAAGGCTGATGGCACACTCCACAGGAACAGGTAAATTTGAAAGAAAGTTGGGTTTAGAGGGAAAGAAAATGAGCTTTGTTATAAACATTTAGAGTCTGAAAAGACTACGGACTACCAGGTGGCAAATACCAAATAAGTAGTGAGATATAGATAAAAGTTGGGAGTCACCTATATAGAGATGATATTGGGATACTCTGGAGTTAAAAAGATCACTGAAAGAAAGAGTATTGAGAGAAAACAGAAGAAAACGAGATACGACGAGGATGACAATTAATAAAAGAAGATTAAAGAAAAAAGATATTCAGATAAATAAAAAGAAAAACATGAGAAATCTGTGTCACAAAAATCCAAATAGGATAAAATGTTAATGAGGATACAATAATTTTTTTTTTTTAATGAGAAAAGCTTCAGGGAGGTCAAGAGAGAAGAAATTTAAGAAAGGATACAAAATTTGGCAGTTCAACTATTACTCATATATTTAAGGGAAAGGTTTGATCTTACATTTCTCTGTATCTTCACACCAAACTTTACATCTTACACCTGCTCCCCCAGTCACACTACTCAACACAATGCCTTCTCTATGATAGGCACTGAATTTTTATTTGTTAATTTTATTGAGTTAGCAGGGTCAAAATTACATAGTGCATAAACTCCAATAGTTGTTTCTTATAGTTACAAACATAAAGTCTTACATATTTTATAAAAATATATATAGCTTCTATGGTCTGTTCACTCCATACTGCCAGTATTCCAGCATGTGGACTAATGTTCTTTCTTTTAAGTTAATTATGTCTCTTTGTAGATGAAAAACATCTATAATCAAGAAATTCAGCCAGCACCAGGCTTTAGTGAAATATGTTGTAAAATTAAATGCTGTTTGGAAGCAGTGTGCCACACAGTGATAGCAACACTCTCTAAATATTCTTATTCATGAATAACATTGTCCTAGCTACATCAAACCCTTTAAAAATTCAATGACTGTTAGTGAACTCACAGCAACTTGAAATAATTAGTCTAATCACCTATACTAGAAAAATAAAGTGCATCAAAAATGCATATTTCCCAAATGTATAACCAGATTTATATAGTCAATTGAATTAGTCCATCAATATGTATATCTTGTTGTGGATAGGGTATTTCTGGAGGACTAGGACCTTTGTTGTGAAGGCTTTTTGAGTCTTTTTCAGGGCTGCTCATTTACTTTTGTGCGTTCACCCACTACCAATTCACCTGTAGTTCCAATAAGCTGTAACATGCAGGGAGGCTAAATCAAGTTTAGGGCAAACAACAGGCTTCCAATCTTATATGAGTTAGGAGAATGTCTATCCTAAGCATGTGAAAACTTCTCTTGCTAGAATGGATAGATGAGAAGAACTTGTTAGATGAGAAAAATTTGTTCCAATGACCATGCAAGTGGCTTAAGCAAATGTTGTGAAGCGCATGGAGCTTGGTCAGAGTACATTAGGTTGAAGATTTTGGGAAGGGAAGAGAAAGAGAGGGAAGGGGAGGGGAGGAAGAAGATGGAGAGGAGAAGAGGGGAGGGAAGGTGGGAGGAGGAGAAGAAAGGCACGGTATGGTCTTCTTCAGCAATTAAGGAACAAACACAACGGAGCTTGGTCAGACATCAAAGACACCAAGCTTAACCACTGAATACTGGGCCATTGCCAGTTTTCCGGAGTTTTGTCTTGCCAACAGATTTTGATTTCTCTGGAAGAGGGAGTGAAGCAGATGATTTTGTGCAATTCTGCCTCAATTCTTATTCACATACAAGTCAAGACATCACATTGTAACTTCATTTGTCCTCTTTGAAAATGAAGGAAAATAACAACAGTATCTTGGGCAGGATTATGTATAGCAACTAGATGGAAAATTAATGATCTAGCCCAAATGTTAATAATAGATAGCAGTAAGAGTTGTATAGTCGTTTTGAAAAAGTTCAGTAATTTCAGTGTTTTGAAAATATTCACTGTTGTCAAAGATCATCTCTGCAGTACTAACATTGTCCTAACAAAGCTGTGTAGCTACAAAGTATGGGGGGTAAAACCTTCCCTTCTCAAGAGAAATATCTATATCTATCTATATCTATATCTATTTGTATGTATGTATCTATCTATGTGTGTGTGTGTACATGTGGGCATATGTATGTATGTATATGTGTATATGTGTATGTATACGTATGCAAACATATACACACATACATATCTGCAGCTACATCTACATCTCTCTATATATTGTGTATATATATACATATATATATATATATATATACATATATATATATATATATATATATATATACACACACACACACACACACACAATTATGCACACTTTATGTAAAAACCATCCTTTGAGGAAAACAGCATTCACATTATTATAGAAAGAAACAGAGGGTTAGAAATATTAAATAACATATCCATAAATATTGTTAGTCAGTAGTTATACAGGGTAATGCAATCAGTCTAACACTCTTTCCACTGTAAAATATTGTCACTTAGCTCTCTCTGTATCACCTTTAAAAATGCTATTCACAAAAAAATACTAAAATTCAGACTGGAAGAAGTTCATAAGGTTCTTTCTTGATAAACAATCAATCATTATTTAAGTATTATATTACACTGAATGTTTTACATAAAAAATAGATTGTAACTCTAAACTTTATTACCTTGAGGGAAGACAATTATGCAAGTATGTGTCAAAACATAATACTGATTAAAGGTGATAGGTTTTTATAAGGCAAATGGACACATATCTTCAGAACAACATGGTATTTATTAAATGTCTGCTTTTCTGTACAGTACAGAACTAGATCATATGAACTATATCATAGAAATATATAGTAAGATTCTAGAATTGCTTTCCCAATCCGTAAACAATCTATACACATCCTCAGAACATGACTGCTTACATATCCTCCCAATACTTAATGCTTATTAGGATAATCCCAAGCTTTTTTGAGGTTCTATCAATTTAAGTTCCCATTCTCCTTCTTATATCATTTAGAAACAGTTAGTGCCTCAATATCTTTTAACTTGTTCATTTCTCCTGAATACCATTAATAAACAATTAACATTACCAAAGGGATACTGACTGAGGATATATAGTGCACTCATCTAAACCGGGGCATATATTCTTCCTCCTGGCACTTTGATGCCTTGGGAGAAGGCAATCATTTAAACTTTAAAGTTCTTTTTTTCTTATATAAATCTATTTTCAGTTTTCAGCATTTACCTCCACAAAATTTTGAATTTCAAATTTTCTCTCTATCTTCCCCCTACCCCACCCCAAAACAACATGTATTCTTATTGTCCTTTCCTCCAATCTGCCCTCCCTTCTATTGCCCCCCCTCTCCAATTATCTCTTTCCCTTCTATTTTCTTGTAGGGAAAGATAGATTTCTATACCACAGTGCTTATATATCATATCTCCTAGCTACAGGTTAAAACAACCTCTAACATTCATTTCTTAAAGCTTTGAGTTCCATATTCTCTCCTTTTCCCCCTCCCCACCCAGCTTCATCGAGAAAGCTAGGAATTTAATAAAAGTTACACATGTGTGGTAACACAAAACACCATGCAAAACACAGGAGGTATGATCCTTTCTCTTTGGAAATCCCAGAGTCCTCAGGGGATTCTATTCTTCCAAGAAAAAAACTGAACACAATATTTCTCACTTCTCCCTCTAAAAGACAACTCTATCCTAAATATCTTTGAGAGTACACAAAATAAGATTCCATGTTTTTAATACTGTCAGAAGGTGGAGGACAGTTATGATACAACACATACACATAAATCTATAAGGAGATGAGAGAATTGAAGAAGCAGACCATTCTAGTACGATCCATAGGGGAAAATATAATTATTCACCTCGTTTTAATTTTCATTAAACTAGACTAGCCTTCTTTCACGCAGAAATTGATCATCTATCAAAGATTTATGCCTCCTTTTGAAATCTTATCCAACTTTTCATACTCCCATGGAAGTAAGATTAGCTCAAAATAAGTTTGAATGTCTCAGACATTATTTATATTTATTTATTTAAGGTTAGGGACATGGACAGTTTCAAACATTTCCTGAAGTTTGCTATTGGCATATATATTAGAAATAATTACATACCATTATTTTCTTATAAAAACAGATTGAGGCAACCTCATAAGCTACAATACAATGACAAAGAACCTATTTATATGTGCTTACTGTAATACAATTCGGTTTTTTTCACAATTACATGTAAAAATATTTTAAATGTTCATTTATAGATTATGACTTACAATTTTCTCTTATTTCCTAATTTCCTCCTACTTGAGAAAACAAGCAATTTTCTATAGATTTTATATGTGTAAGCATATAAAACATATTTCCACATTAGTCATGTTGTTAAATAAAACAGACACCCAAATATGGTGAAAAAGTAAAGCACATATACTTTGATCTGCTTTCAAAGGCCATCAGTTTTTTCTGTGGAGTTAGATGGCATTTTCATTTAAAGTCTGGGAGCCAAGATGGCGGAGTAAGAGGAACAACTCACCTAAGCTCTTGGATAAACTCCTTTGGATACCTCTGAAAGGAGAATCTGACTAAATTTTGGAGGTGTGGAATCCAGTGGGAAACAGACCGTGACGAATTTGGAGCCCAGGTTAGACTGGAAGGTCCACGGGAAGGATCTGTTCCGCGGGGGTGACCCTCTAGCACACAGCATAGTGTGGTCAGCCCAGCGGAGCTGAAGGGACCCAAAAAACTGAAAGCGGCAGGCAGAACCAGGCCAGTGGCACCGAAGGCAGGAGACAAGCCAAACCGAGCCAGTGAGAGCCACTGAGCGCCAGATATCAGCGCAGCAGCTCCTGAGACCTTCAGCCCAAAGATTGAACTTCAGTAAGTCGCCTACTTGAACTTCTGGGACCCAGAATGGCGGAGTGTTCAGTAAATGCTCTCTCCTCCCCCCTTGATGACTGTGAAAGAACCATAAAACATTTCCCCAGAAAAATCCTGGATCAGTGGGAACAGCAGAAGGGGGCAAATAGTCTCATAACACCTGAGGCTACGAAAATAACTAAGGGGGATTCCTCCTACTGTGGCGGAGGCAAACCGAAAGGACAGAGGACCCAGGGCAGAGAAAACTTGCACTATGACCCAGGCAAGCCTCAGCGCCAGGAGAGGAGCCCTGGGAGGGATGGGAACATGCATTAGCATCTCGGCGTGCCTCAGTCCTCCAGGGGAAATGAGAAGAAAACAGGGTATCTGGGATCACTATCCCCTCAGCTTGCCTTCCCCTCAGTTCAGCTGAGAAGATCTCCTGTGACCAGACCACTCCTCCCCCACACTTAACAAGCCAACCCCAGGGTTGATAGGCAAAACACAAAACAAAAACCTGCTTTTAGCTTTTTCACACATCAGCTCAACACAAAGTTCTGCAGCTTCTGACTGAAAGAATCAGAAGTCACAACACTCAATCAACATCATGAACAAGAAAAAGCAGAAGGGTGAAAAAAACCCATAGAATCTTTCTATGGAGATAAGGACCAAAACACAAACACCAAAGAGGTCAGAGCTGAGACTGTACTTGTATCTGAAATTGCAGAAAGGACTACGAACTGCTCGCAAGCACAATCAGCTTTCCTGGAACAGATGAAGAAGGAAATAGAAGAAAAATTGGCCAATGATTTTAAAATTATAAAAAAAGAATTCACTGATGAGACCATCTCTTTGAAAAGCAACAGTTGATCAAACGGAAAAGGAAACCCAAAACTTAATTGGGAAAATTGGTCAAATGGAAAAAGAAGCACAAGACCTAACTTGGAAAATTGGTCAAATGGAAAAGGAAGTACAAAAATTAACTGGAGGAAAATAGCTCCGTAAAAGGAAAAATTGGTCAGATGGAAAAGGAGATGCAAAAGTTAACTGAAGAAAACAATTTGATAAAGATTAGAATTGGGCAAGTAGAAACTAATGACTCAATGAGACAGCAAGAATCAGTCAAACAAAATCTAAAGAATGAAAATATAGAAGAAAATGTAAAATATTTAATTGGGAAAACAACTGACTTGGAAAATAGATCCAGGAGAGAAAATTTAAGAATTATTCGCTTGCCAGAAACCCATGATGGAGGAAAGAGTCTGGACAATATCTTCCAGGAAATCATCAAGGAAAATTGCCCAGAAGTGCTAGATTCAGAGGGCAAAATAGTCATCGAGAGAATCCACCATTCCCCACCCATAAGGGATCCCAAACTCAAAACCCCAAGAAATATCGTTGCCAAATTCCAGAGCTATCAAGTGAAGGAGAAAATACTACAAACAGCCAGAAAGAAGCAATTCAAATATCAAGGAGATACAGTCAGGATCACACAGGACCTTGCAGCTTCTACATTAAAAGATCAAAAGAATTGGAACCCAATATTCCTTAAGCCAAAGGAGTTGGAACTACAAACAAGAATCAACTACCCAGCAAAGCTCAGCATAACATTTCAGGCAAGGAAAAGGTCATTCAACGAAATAAGGGATTTCCAGAGCTTCCTGGCCAAAACGCCAGAACTCAATAGACAATTCCATCTTCAAATGCAGGTCTCAAGAGAATTATAAAAAGGAAAGCAGGGGGAAAAAACAAAAACAAAAACTTGTTATTCAATTAGGGCAAACTGTTTACCTCCCTATAAGGGAAGATGATACTTGTTAATCTTGAGAATTGTGCAGCTATTATGATAAAAAGGATATACATAGAGGGAACGGATACAAAGTATATGATGTCATGTTAAAAATATGATTTAAGTATGAGAAGGGATTGTAATAGGAGGTGTGAAAAGGAGGAAGCAGAAAACGGCAAATTGCATCAGAGGAAGAAGTACAAAATTATACTAGAGAGAAAGAGGGGAGGGAGATGACCATTGTTTGAGAGGCACATTCATCTGATTTGTTTAAAGGAGGGAACAATAAACTTAAGTAGATAATCCTAACTAGCTCTATAGGCAATAGGAGGGGAAGGGGGAAGAAAGGGGAGGGAGGCTAAAAAGGAGGGAAGAAGCAATAAGAGTACAGGGGAGTAAAAGGGAGGGGGTCTAAAAGAAGGAGGGGAAGGCTGCAGGAGGAGGGGGAGAAAAGTGAATACTATTGAGGAGGGGAAGGGAGATGGGAGAGCTAAAAGCACAAATGGTGGGAAAGAGGATGGAGGGAAATACACAGATTGTAATCATAACTACGAATGTGAATGGAATGAATTCTCCCATAAAACCGAGACAGATAGCAGAATGGATTAAAAGCCATAATCCAACAATATGCTGCTTACAAGAAACACATTTGAAAAGGAGGACCCAAAAAAATAACCATTATGGTATAGTCAAGATGGCAGAATAAAGGCAGGGACTTGAATGAGCTCTCCCCTAAATTCCTCCAACTACTTGTAAAAATGACTCTAAACAAATTCTAGAACAACAGAATCCACAAAATGACAGAGTGAAACAAATTTCCAAGACAAGACAACATGGAAGGTTGACAGGAAAGGTCTGTTGTCCTAGTCTGAGACAGGAGTACAGTCTAGCCTGTAATGTTCAAACACACAACAGGTCCTAGAAAATCTGGAGAAGGCCTCAGAAGACGAATCACTGGGAGATATGACAGTTTCCAGACTTCTTAACCCACAAACACCAAAGACAGCTTAGAAGGTCAGTAGGTAAGGTATGTTGGACATGAAGGAGAGAGGAACTTGGATTGACCTTAGACTCAGGGCAGCAGCAGTAAGGCAGTGGCAGCAGCTGCTTCTAGAATTCTCATCTCACAGATACTAGGGGGATTGAGCAGCTAATCAGAGGTAAAATGCAAGGCTCTCTTTGCTGATATTGAGCAGAAATCTCTTGCTTTGCCTGTGCCTGAATCTGGGTTGCAGTTCTGGGTGAGATCCTGAAGTAAGGCAGAGAACTGGAGTAATGGAACATGTGACAGTAGTGGAGAGGGAATCCTCTTCACAGTCCTAAAGGAGTAAAGAGTCCTTGTAGCCACTCACAGACCAGAGGAAAACCAGGAAATGAGTAAACATCTAGCCTTAGATCACACAAACTTGGAAGAACTGAAAATGTACAGGTTCCTAGAAATATCACTGAAAACAGTTGCAAGAAATTACTGAATCTTGGGACAGTACATCCACCGCACTGGAAACAGAGTGCTATTTTAACAAATACTTAAAATGTTACACAGTTGTCTGGAAAAATGAGTAAACAGTGGGGGCAAAAACAGAATTTAACATTGCTGACAAGAAAGATCAAAACGTACTACCAGAAGACAACAAAGCCAAAGTTCTTACATCCAAAGCCTCCAAGAAAAATACGAATTGATCGTAGAACATGGAAGAGTTCAAAAAGAATTTTGAAGATCAAGTAAGAGAAATAAAGAAAAAATTGGTAAGAGAAATGAGAATGTTGTAAGAAAATAATGAGTAATGAATAAACCCCTTGCTAAATGAGAACCCCCAAAATGCTGAAGAAAATAACAATTTAAAAATAGACTAACTCAAATTGTTAAGAGATCCAAAAAAAAAAAAAAAAAAAACATTGAGTAGAAGAATGCCTTAAAATGCAGAATTGGCCAAAGATAAAAAGAGGTTCAAAGCTCACTGAGGAAAATAATTCCTTAAAAATTAGAATAGAATAAATGGAAGCTAATGACTCTATGAGAAATCAAGAAATTATGAAACAAAATCAAAAAAAGAAAAAAAGGAAAAAATGGAAGACACTGAGAAATATCTCAATGGAAAAACAATTGATCAAGGAGAGATAATTGTAAAATTATAGGACTAGGAGGAAGCCATAATCAAAAAAAAAAAATCTTAAACATCGTTTGACAAGAAATGATCAAGGAAAACTGCCCCAATATTCTAGAATCAGAGAGTAAAATAGAAATGTAAAGAATCCATTGATCACCTCCTGGAAAAGATCCCAAAAGGAAAAATCCTAGGAATATTGTAGACAAATTCCAGAGTTACCAGATCAAGGAGAAAATATTGTAAGCAGCCAGAAAGAAATAATTTGAGTATTGTGAAAACACAATCAGGATAACACAAGATTTAGCAGTTTCTATATTAAGGGATCTGAGAGCTTCAAATAAGATATTCTGGAGGTCAAAGGATCTAGAATTGCAATCAAAAGTCACCTACTCAGTCAAACTGATTATAATCCTTCTGGGAAAAAAATGTACGTTCAATGAAATAGAGGAATTTCAAGCATCCTTGAGAAGACCAGAGCTGAATATGATATTTGACTTTCAAATATAAGATTCAAGGCAAGCATGGAAGCAGGAAAGAAAAACCATAAGGGACTTGTTAAATTTGAGCTGTTAACATTCCGACATGGAAAGATGATATTTCCAAGTCATGAGACCTTGCTTAGAATTAGGGTAGTATTAGGAGGGGACATATATGTAGATAGATAGATAGATATGGATATACACATATATGCACGTATTTGCATATACACACATCTTCACACATGTACATACACAAAGATTATACATATATATGTATGTATACATACATATGTATGAGTGTGTGCATATACATACACACCTATATACATATAGGACACAGCTTGAGTTGAATATGAAAGGAAGATCTTCAAAAAAATAAAATTAAGGAGTAAGAGAGAGGAATTTACTGAGAGAGGGAGAAAGGGAAAGGTAGAATGATATAAATTATTTTACATATACAAGGCAAGAAAAAGCTTTTATAGTAGAAAGGAAGAGGGGGAAAGTTAAAGTGAATGAATGAACCTTACTCTCATTGAATTTGTCTTAAAAAGGAATACCATACACCCTCAACTGGGTACTGAAATCCATCTTACCCTACAGAAAAGTAGGAGCAAAGGGGATAAAAGAGGGGGAATGAGAGAAAGGAGGTCAGATGAGGAGAGCATGGAATAAGAAGCAAACACTTTTGAGTAGGGTCAGGGTCAAAGGTAAGCATAGAAAAAATAAGGGGATCAGAATAGGGTGAAGGGAAATGTAGTTAGTTTATCACAATATGACTATTATAGAAGCATTTTGCATGTACGACTAGACACGTATAACCTACATCAAATTGCTGACCTTTTCATTGAGAGTGGGGAGGGAGCGAGGAAGAGAGAGAATCTGTAACTCAAAGTTTTAGAAATGAGTGTTAAAATTGTTTTTACATGCAATTGAGAAATAAGATATACATACCATATTGTATAGAAATCTATCTTGCCCTATAGGAATATAGAAGGAGAAGTGGATAAAAGAAGTTGGGGGGAGTGATCGAATGGAGAGCAGATTGAGTGAAGGGGTAATCAGAATGCACACTGTCTTGGGGTGGGAGAGGAGAGAGATCAGGAGAAAATTTGGAACTCAAAATCTTGTGGAAGTGAATTTTAACAACTAAAAGTATACAAATTTTTAAAATAACCATTAAATGGTACTTGAACAGGGACTTATTATTGTCCATTCAATGAAAGCTGGAATGAATTGTGTTTAAGACATGATCTTTAAGAAAGAGATCTATCCAATAAAGCCCAAGATAACTAGGTAGATTTGATTCATCAAAATTTCCCTTCCTTTGGGCAGAATACCCTCAGGCAAGGGCATGATATCTGATTTAGGGACAGAAGAGGAGGGGAGGAGCTGAGTTATTCATATGGAACTGGCCATCAGGGTCCCCTTGAAGAAGATTCAACTACTCACAGGTTGTGGTTAGTCCTTTGTTCTCAAAAAGAACGTTGGGATCAAGAAGATGATGATATGCCTTGAAATTGAATTGGATTTGAGGGAGGGAGGACTGTGGAAAGTCACCAGCCTCACTTTCTTCAGAGATATGTGGGGCCAGCGGCAAGATATACATTAGGATGACTGGAGATGGCCCCCTTCTCACTATTTGAAAATTAAATATTCATATATACAGGCAGACATTTCTTTGGACCAACAACTTTATGAAATTTGACAGTTTAAGAAAATAAACTCTTATAACACAGGTAAATTAATTTCAAATGCATAAAAGCAAGATTGTATTTTAACAGGCTAAAATGTACCAACACATAATCAATCATATCCAGAGAAAGGAAAATGGGAGTGGAGATAAGAGAAAAATACCATTTCCGACTCTTTGATTCAGGCCATTGTGAACATATGCAAAACTCCTATGCATAGTTAACTTTAGAATTCATTTTTACAAGATTTTGAGTTCCAAATTTTTCTGCCTCTCTCCCCTCTCCTCTCCTGAAAATGATAGAGAGTTTGGTATAAGTTTATATATGTGCTATCATGTACACACATAGCCATATTAGTCCAAGTTGTGAAAGAAGAAACAGATCAAAAGAAAAAAAACACAAAAAAAGATTAAGTAAGTAAAGGAAAATTTCCATCTGCATTCATAGTTCACCAGTTTTTAATGTGGGTGTGGATAGCCCTTTCTTTCATGAATATTTTGTACTTGTTATGGATCATTCTGTTGGAGAAGAACTGAGTCATTCAAAACTGATCATCACACAATGTTGCTGATACTGTGTACAACAACTTCCTCGTTCGACTCATTTT
This sequence comes from Notamacropus eugenii, assembly GCF_028372415.1. Lineage (NCBI taxonomy): Eukaryota > Metazoa > Chordata > Mammalia > Diprotodontia > Macropodidae > Notamacropus > Notamacropus eugenii. The sequence goes on along the minus strand of NC_092874.1, from coordinate 325,269,697 downwards.
AGTTTCAATCAGTTTGTACTTCTTTCTAGGCTTTTCTGAAATCTGCATGTTCAGCATTCTTATTTCACCATAGTATCCAGTTGCATTCATGTACCACAGTTTCTTCAGCCATTTCCCAACTGATAGACATCCTCTCAATTTTCAATATTTTAAGACCACGAATAAGGTTGCTATAAATATCTTGCACGTGTAGGCCCTTTTCTCTTTTTTATGATCTCTTTGGGATACAGTTCTAGTAGAATTATTGCTGGATCAAAGGGTATGCAGCTGCCCTTTCGGCATAGTTCCAAATTGTTTTCCAGAATGGGTGGATCAGTTCAAAACCCCAGGAACAGTGCATCAGTGCTCAATTTTCCCACATCCTATCCAACATTTATCATTTTTCTTTTTTGCCCAATTAGCCAGCCTGATTGGTGTGAGATGGTATTTCAGCATTGTTTTAATTTGCATTTCTCTAATCAAAAGGAGTTCAGAACACTTCTCCATTTTCTTATAGATATCTTTTATTTCTTCATCTGGAAAGTGCGTATTCTCAAAAATTTGACTTGGTTCTCTACATATTCGAGAAATGAGGCCTTCATCAGAGACAATTCCTGTAAAGAAATGCTTCATATTTCCCTTGATGTTTTATGCTTAATTTTGCCACACAAGTCATTCTTGGTTGTAGTGCTAGCTCTTTTGACTTCTGGAATATCATGTTGCATGACTTCGGATCCTTTAATGTTGCAGCTGCGAAGTTTTATGTGATCTTGACTGTGACTCTCTGATATTTGAATTGTTTCTTTCTTGACACTTTTACTATTTTTTTCCCTTGATGCGATAGTTCCGAAAATTTGTCTATCATGTTCCTTGGGGTTTTAATTTCAGGATCTCTTTCCTGAGGTGTGTTGGATTCTTTCAATGCATACTAGTGGCTGCTGGGGTGGGGGGGTGGAGGGGAGGATATACTGTTTGCCTAGAGGAGTGAGCTACAAAATGCCCAGTGTCCCAGGGTCACTGGGGTCACTGACTGTGGGGAGCCCCACTGTAGTAGCTACTCCTCCTTCCACCAGGTGAGGCGAAATGTAATTCAAGTTTCCCCACATTTTTCCAACATTCTTTCTCAACACTTGTATTTGGTAATCCCATCTGAGATGAGAGGGGTTAACAGAGAGAGGGAGAGGGTCGCTGACCTGGGGGAACTATAGATGATCTCTGGTTTAAAACGTAATTCAAGGAAGGGTTAAAAAGAGTTTGCTATAAAGTGTAAACTGTTTACCTTTTTTTTTTCTTTCTTCATTCTGGGATTATTTCCAAAGTAGCTGCTTTCTTTCATTGTCGTAAAACAATGATGTTATTAATCTTATAATTTACTTTCAAAACTTTTATAAAATGTAATCCTTCTTTTCTTAAAACAAATTCTATTTGCTAAGATATTTCAAAGGGGAGTGAGTTTCTGGAATTACCCCAAAATATCAGAAGTTCTTTCCAGCAGTCTTAAAATGATTACTCTTCAAACATCTAGAATCTGCTAAGATGTTTTTTACCAGGTCTACAAGCTTTTATTATATAACTTTTTCTCTGTGACTCCAACATAGCCAAAGATGAAATGGAAGGATGAAAGTGTCTTGCAAGTTTTTCTTGCAAACGTTTTTTCTTGTAACCTAATCTCCCATCGAAGATTAAAAGGGGTGTTAGTCCAGTTTACTGGGAGAACTACTTCAGCTATGAGAGTTCATTAAAATCTCCTAGGATTCTAAATTCTCTGACTACAGTCCTTAGAAGTTTTTTTTTTTTTTCCTGACTGGCTACATTGTAATCTTTGAGTGTAATAGAATATACATAGACATGTTACATTTTATAAACAAACTCAAATAGACAAAATGATAAGATAGCTACAAACATCAGGGTAACTCCAAACACAATTCTAACAAAGCATACAATTACAATTCTAATTTTAACTAAGACATACAGAACTGACACATGCAGGAAAAAAAAAAAAGCAGAGGTATATGGTTGCAAATTTACAGAGGCACTCAGGGCTGTCAATTAACAGAGGTGTGCATTTAGGAAAGAATATTCTTCCTAGAGTGATCTTAGATGAACTGAGTAAAGGGAGTGGCCCTGGATTTTTAATAAAAGAAGAGCTTAATCAATGTCTGAGTGCAGGATTGGAACTAGGAAAATATGGTGAACTCACCAGATTTGGGGGGGGGGGGGTGGTTAGACTCCAGAAAAATCTCCAGAATGACACCTAATTCATTCCCACTAGTTCAGAAAGATTCACTTGGGCCAGTTCTGTCCAATCACACTTCTGACATCAATTTAAATGACAACTGGACTGGAACTGGTCTCCAATCTGTGAGTAGCTGGAGTTGAACAGAGCAGTGTAGAGAGAGGAGAGTCAGGAACAAAACAGCACTTTAATTTCAAAGTGATGAAAGCAGATTTGTAAACCAAAGTTCCTATTGGTAAGGAAGAGAGGTTCCCTTCCCACCCTACAGTGCTGTCAATGATTTGCAGTGGCAAACTATTTGCCAAAATGTAGCCAATCCATTCACCTATGGGAGAACTGATTTCAGAATGTTTGAGGCATAGATGAGATAGCAGAGATGTACACTCCAGAAAAACATGGATGGAAAGAGACAGTCACTTGAGGCTAGAAGTAGCTTCTGAAGCATGAACGTCTGGTAATACAAAAGGGAGTCAGCTTTAGAGCCCTATCCCTGGCAAACAAAAGATGCTACATGCAACAGAGTGAATGCTATGAACCTAACTGACTGTGCTATCCTGAAAGGTCCCTGAAGTCAGAAGAAAGCTTTGTGAGGACTCATAAGTAGAGAAACTAATCTTAGGTGTTGCAGGTACCTGAGGCATGAGTGTCTTTATTCAGAGATGTTCCTTGTATGTGTTCCTTACTACCATTGCACTTGAAAATTGTAGCCTCTCTACTCACAGACACTATATTTGTGGGTAAATTTTTGCATGAATTTTTCTGATAAAGGCATGATATCTGAAATATACAAGAAATTGATACAGTTAGAAAAGCCAAAAATCATGCTCAAAAGAAAAGTGGTAAAAATAATGTTAATAAACTGGTCTCAAAAAAATGTCAAACTCTTAACCAATATGTGAGATTTTTCTCCAAATCACCAATTGTAAAAAAAAAAAAAAATGAATGAATAAAACCACCTTGAGTTTTCATCTTAAATCACACAAATGAAAAAAAAAATTGACCAAAACAACAAAACATAACAAAACACGAAACAATGTACCTAGGGCTGCGGGAAGATGAGCAAACATAGACAGAGTTAAAATTTGTAATCATTATGAAGAAAATAATTTGAAATTGTGTTCATAAATGTGACTAACATTTGACTCTTTCAGAAAGATATCCCATAGCTAAATATATAAGTTGATGATATAAAAAAAAAAAGTCTCATATGCACTAAAATATTAGTTGCAGCACTTGTGTGATAGAAAAGAAATGGAAGTAAAGTAGGCTAAAGCCACCAATATCGCTTTACTTGATTAATGACCAAACAAATTTGGTACATATATATGATTTACTGCATCATGTAAAATCATAATATATGTATATATATACATGTCTGTGTGCATATGTACATGTGTATTGCGTATGTATATGTGTGCATATACACATATACATATATACACATATATACATATATACGCATACGTATATACATACACACATATGCAGTGATGGCCACAATAATGGAAACAGTAAAATAAAATAAAATTGAATACTACATAATTATAATAGGCAAGTTTGGTTTCAGGAAAGAGGTGAGAATTATACTCCCTTCCCTTCGTTGAAGAGATGGGGAGAATATGCGCATGAGTTTGCATATGCTAGCATAAAGGATGAACTTATTGTCTTTTTATCTGAATTATTTTTCCTTTTGAAATCCTATTACAAGAAAAGACTGATAGAGTAGGGGAAAAGGAAAGATTAAATTAGCAAATTAATGTTATTTTTCAAGAGCTATCAATAGAAAGAAAAATGATCTATATGCATATGGGAAAGGAGTAGGAAATATACATATATGTACATAAGTATATGTGAATATCATATATATGTATATTGAATATAAAGAAATATGCATATGTGTGTGCCTGTATGTAGACATATGGCAGGGGAAATATATACAAATCTATACTTCATCTATGCCTCTCTGTCTTGCCTGTCTCTCTGTCTCTACCTCTTTCTCTTTCTGAGAATGAAAGATGAGCAACGACATATGGATTATTTATTTACTTTTATTGTTTTGCAAAATTTTGCGTTCCGAATTCTGTTTTGCTCTCCCACCTTCCCCACTCATTGGAAAGGAAACATATATATTGTAAATTATACATGTGAAATCATCCAATACATATTCCCTTATTTGCCAAGTTGTGGGAGAAAAAAAGAAACAAGAAAATAAATTTTAAAAATATACTTCAGTCCATTGAGACTCCTTGAGGTTTTTTGTTTTTTTTTAATCTGGAGATAGATAGCATTTTTATCAGAAGTCCCTTGGAATTTTATAGAATCTAGACAGTACAGCTAAGTAATTCACAGTTATCATCGTTATGATAGTGCTGTTGCTGTGTATAATATTCTCTTGGTTCTGCTCACTTCACTTTGCATCATTTTATGCCAGTCTTTTAGTTTCTTTCGAAACATTCTGTTCATCATTTCATATGGAACAATGGTATTCCACCACAATCTTATATTGAGACTTGTTTAACTATTCCATAAATGGTAAGTACCACCTCAATTTCCAGTTCTTTGTCACTGCAAAAAGAAATGTGATAATTATCTTTGTATATATAGGTCCTTTTACATTTTTTTAAGTCTGTGATACAGATAAAGTAGTGATATTGCTGGGTCAGTATCTATGCAGTCTGAGATCTTTTGATGTACAGTTCCAGATTGCTCTCCAAAACAGCTGGATAAGTTAACTCTACTAAGACAACATGAGTGTCACAATTTTTTCATACACCCTCCAACATTCATTTCCTTTTTCTGTCATATTAGATATTCTGATAGTTGTGAGGTCCTATCTCAGATTTCTTTTATTTTGCATTTCTCTAATCAGTACTAATTTGGTGAATTGACTATAGATAGCTTAGATTTCTTCATCTGAAAACTTCCTGTTCATATCCTTTGACGATTTATCAATTGAGGAATGACTTGCATTGTTATAAGTTTGATTCAGTTCTCTATATATCCGAGAAATGAGGCCTTTATTAGAAATATTCGCTTTAATTTTTCCTTAATTTCCCAACTTCCTTCTAATCTTGGATACATTAGTTTTTCTGAATGTGCAGAAACTTTTTAATGTAATGTAATCAAAACTATTCATTTTTTTTTCCTGTGAAACAGTATCCCTCATTTGGTCATAAATTCTTCCCTCAGTTAACAATCTGACAGTACAATTTTTCCTGCTCCCCTGCTTTGCTTATTATAGCTAAATCATACACCTAGTTTGACTTTATCTTAACATGCAGTGTCAGATGTTGTTCTATATCTAGTTTATATCACATTTCTTTCTAGTTTTCCACAATTTTTTGTCAAATTATGTATGGAGTTCTTGCTCCAAAAGCTTGGATCTTTGGGTTTATCTTGAATCTTTACTGCTGTGCACTGCATATCAAACCTATTCCATTTATTCACTACTCTGTTTCTTAACCATTACAAGACTGTTTTTCTGATTACCAGCTTGTAGTATAGTTTGAGATCTTCCACTGCTAGGGCATCTTCTGTCATATCTTTTTTCCATTCATTCCCTTGATATAGTCGAACTTTTTTTAGATGATTTTTTTCTTTTTTTCTAGCTCTAAAAAATCAATTTTTTGGTAGTTTGAATGGTCTGGAACTCAGTAAATAAATTGGTAGAATTTTCATTTTTATTAAATTGATTTGGCCTATCCAGGAGCAATTGGTATTTTTCCAGTTGTTTAGATCTGATTTTATTTGTATGGAAAACTGTTTTGTCAAATTATTCCTACTGTTCCTAGGTTTGTTTCACAGGAAAAACATCAAGTATTTTAATTTAGATATAGTTCATTTAAATGGAATTTCTCTTTCTATCTCTTGTTGCTGGATATTTTTGGTAACATATAGAAATCCTGACGATTTATTTTGGTTTATTTTATATCCTATAAATATACTAAAGTTGTTATTTTTTCAACTAGCTTTTGGGTTGATTTTTAAAAGAATTCTCTAAGTATATCATCGCAAAGAGTGATAGATTTCTTTATTTATTTCATAATTTATTTTTATTCCTTTATTGCTATAGCTAAAATTTTTTGTATAATATTAAATAACAGTCATGATAATGGGCATCCTTACCTCTTCCTTGATTTTGATATGCTAATAGTTTCTTAATATTGAACCAGCCTTATATTGCTGTTAAAATTTCATCTGGTCATCACTTAATGGTTAAAATTGAAAAAAAGGGGGGGAGGGGGGATTAGATTTGGTAATATAAAAATCACAAATGATTTTCAATGGCAACATTTATATAGCATTTTGAGGTCTGCAATGTGTTTTTTTATGTATTATCTAATTTCATCCTCATAAGGACTCTTCTTCAATGTCACTCCAGGTCATAGTATTCTGATTCTATTAATAAAGAAACTGAACCTCAGATGCATTAAATGAGAATGTGAGTTAGACACCAAATATGTACCATAAAATCTTTTTAAAAAATTCACTGTAACTTGTTAATATTTTGTTTCCAGTACAATGATGGATGAGAGAGAGCTAAGAGAAAGAAATACTGTTGCTAATATTTGTTGCCAATAACTTGGTATTCCTTCCAGTATTCCTTTTGGGTCTAACATCTACATGACCCTAAAAATAACAATGATTCATTAATGCCCTGGCTAATGTTACAGTTGCATCTTGCATTCTCACTGTCTGGTCATTCTAAATATGTCAGCCGTCTTTGGCAATTATCTTTTCTTGCACCAGTTGAAATTAATAGTGATAGAAGCAGTTTCTATAGAATAATTACTGATAAAAATATCTCCCTTAGGCAGAAAAAAAAAAACCCTGCAAAATGGTTCTAAGTAAAAGCAAAGAAACAACAACATTTGCAGTTTTTCATACAGAGATTAATGACTTATTAACTCAAGTGTCCCTCAGAGCGGCTATTCATTCCGGTAAAACTAATGATAACACTCTAGCAATTTTAAATAAAGCGTATGATGGTTGCTAAGTGCTATATATGAAGAGACTAGAGAAATTTCTGTTCCTTATAATGAGGAAACTGTGGACTCGGAATAAATTAAACAAAATGTTTATCAAGTGTTAGCAGTCTTTGAGGTGTTCCTTGCTTTTTTTTTTTTTAAATTAAGAAAGGTGACTACAAGAATAAGGACACATGACCAGGAAAAATGCACAGACCTGTGATGAAGCGAAGAAAGAAGTAATAATGAATGGTTGGAAACATGTTAAATTTGAGCAAGTTATTTCATCTCTGTGAATCTTTGGTTCCTCACTTGATAATTAAAATAAGTGGATTAGATGACCACTAATGCCTCTCTGTAAGTCTCTCACACATTTATACACCTAAATATCTACTTACAGTGTGTATATATGTTTGTATGTATGTCTGCATATGTGTGTACATTTTTCTAATAAATTTTTCTCTTCATGGATATTTTACAACCAATGAGAGTTCTTCCAATAACAGGTTTGCTCTATTTTAGTTCTTTGAGAATATGATATTCTCTTAAAACAATGTAAGTCTTTTTTAAAATCAATTCATGTCATTAGTGACCTAGTTATAAAGTAAAAATATCCGTACTTTCTTGGTGGCATTTGGGAGGGGGGTGGCACTGCTGTCAGAGTTAAAAGTCCTACTTACTTTTCCTTAATATTTTCAAGTTCATTATATTTGTCATTGTGTTTTATTTTGTTCATTCAAAGGAAGCTCATTAATCCCCATGAACCTCAAATAAAATGTTAAAGTGTACATTGTAAAAATGTAAAATATCATTAACTGGGAAGAAAATGGAAAGAGAGTGGACGAAGAAGTCATTTTTTCCTATTCTCAAGATAAACTCATTAATATCTTCAAACTTTCCACACGCTTATATAAGAGTAATGAATTTTGCAAACAAGTATGTATACACATATGCATCTTGTTCTTGTTCTCTTCCTTCTCCATCTTTTCTTCTTCCTCTTCTCCTCTCCCTTCCCCTTATCTCCCCACACATCACCTGTCCTTCTCTATTCCTCACTCCTCTCTTCTCCTCCCACTCTCTCCCTTTACTTCTCCCCTCTACTTTCTTCCTTTTCTTTCACATCTCTTCTCTTTTCCCTGCCCTTTCTCTCCCCCTCCCCTTCTTTCTTCTCTCTACTCTCCTCTCATCCCTTTCCCTCCTCTCCCATCCTCTTCTCTTTTCTCCTGCCCTCCCTTTAACTGGACTCCCCTCTCCTGCCCTCTTCTTCCCTCCTCTTCTCTTCTCTCCTTTCCTCCCTTCTCCCCTCCTCCCCTCCTCTCCCCTTCCCTCCCCTCTCTTCTCCTCTCTTCTCCTTTCTTCTCTTCTCCTCTTTTGTCTTCTCTTTCTCTCTTTCTGTATCTCTACCTTTTTTCTCCCTTAGTCTCTCTTTGTGTTTCTGTATCTCCCTTTCTCTCTGTGTGTGTCTATGTCTCTTTCTTTTTCTCTCTGTCAATATCTGTCTATCTGTCTCTCACTCTCTGTCTCTATGTCTATCTGTCTGTCTGTCTGTCTGTCTCTCTCTCTCTTACACACACATACATGTTATGAAAAGAAATTAAACATTCTTTCCATTGTGCCACTAAAATTGAAAATGTTCTATTCTTTTCTATTAACTTTTTTTTATTTTATTAAAATGATCCAACTTTTTAATTGTCCCTTCTTTCCAAGAGATATAGTAAATGATTTGCTTGAGAAATTATAACAAATTAACAATCAATAAATAGGCTTTGTATATTAGTCACAATTGCAAATCATAAGACTTCACTCGCGCTTAATCTATTCCAAATATTTTCCAATCATTCATCTTTCTCCTAACATATTTGGGCAAAAACATCACACAAGTCCATAAATTTGATAGACAAATAATACTTCAATTTAACTATCATAGATTGTTGAGACACCCGATAAATATTACAAGGGATAGACTATTCTTAAGGTAATAGGTTATACATATAAAATATGTCAAAGGACTGAGAAATCTCAATAATAACTCATCAATTGCATGCTTTTTAGAGCATGTGTTAAGCTAAAAGGTGTACTTATAAAGACAAAAAATCAGAAAAATTGATCTTGGCATGAAAGTCCTTTTTTTTTTTTTTGTCTTATAAAAGAGTGTGATGATATTTCATCTTATCAGTGCTTAACAATGTGAGTTACAGACTATTCTTGAAAATAAACTTCATTATAACAGATTCTTCTCTTACCTAAATTATGACTTTCCCCCTGTACAAATGAATTATGTGTGAATGCTTTATTTCTTTGTTGAATTCATAATTCCATACTTTGAAATAATGTTCCATGGAATTTTTCATTGTGTACACCATTAAACCCCATTGAAAGGGTTAATGTTACTTTCACAAAATTACCTTACTCTTACACAGAAAATACCTCAGACCCTGGATAAAAACGTGTTAAAGAGACACACAGAACTAATTTAAATAAAAAAAATCTACTAGGAATGAGGAATTTCCTGTGACTATATACTAGAGAAAGAGTCTCCTCACCTTTTGTTGTTGTCGTTCGTTAGTTATTTTTTTTTTGGAGGGATGATTAAAACTGGGAAATTTTTCTGATGACAGTTAAAGGAAGAGATACAGGTATCTTTTCATTGTTCCAAGTATAAATGCCCATTATTTCCCATGAAAGACAGCATATCAAAGAAAGTTCTGAACAAATCCTCATGGTGTAATTTTGATGCACTCGTGTTTTTCATTTCATTTTAAACCATGTTTAATGATGTTAAAATAATTATACATAAAGAAGAAAAACAGAAGTTGAAAGCTATGACAGCAATAGCTCATGTAAAATATAGTATTGCCACTTTACGTTGCTTTTGTTATTATTTTTCTGATTGAGCTTGGTCAACTTTGCTACACATATGTGTGTGCCCCAAGATCACTTTAAAACTTGGTATAATTATTTTAAATCATGTACAAGTGAGCTTGGAAAAAATCTACTAAATAATTATGTGCATATGTAGTATTATAATCCATATGCAAGCACATAATGCATTTACATGTGCATGTGTACATGCACGTATACTTATATGCATACCACATATCCATATGTCCTGTACAATTTCTGCATGAACAACTCCTGTTTTTAAAAATATTTTTAAGACCTTATATACACACATATTTATGTAAGAATATTGTGTCTGTGTGTGTGTGTGTACTGATGTTGACAGTTTGTTCAAGTTCACTTATACCTGACATCTCAACCTGCCACTGCACTCATTATTAGATTTATTATCACCATACCACAGTGTAAAATGATCTGGAAGTCGGTTTGAAAATTTTCATTCTAATCTCAAAATTATAATCTTTTTATTAAATTATAAATTAGCTAGAGATCACATTTCTTTTAATTATATAGTATTTTTAATAAACTGAGTTCTATTATTATGATGTATACCCTATAATTATATATAATATATAGTGTATGTTATTGTAACGCTAATGAGACTTAAAGATCTTCCCCACCCATTAAGGGAAGCTTGATAAGGGAAGATGCTTTTTTTGTTGTTGGAAGGTACGAACCTTTTGTTAATTTCAAATGAGGCACTGGGTCTCAAGGGTTGTGATGCTCTCTAGCTCTAAAAGTGCATATATACTCTGAAGTGAGATTTTGTTTCTGGGCTTCCTCGTTGGAAATGTCTGGTCAGATGTGGCTCTGGGAAGTCTGTAAGAAGCCCCGGGTTTTGAAAACCCAGATCTTGATGCTTCTCTCCCTCGTAACTATGCGTGTATTGTTTGTGATCAGACAATTGGAAACCCTTTCTGTCTATCTTTATTTTACTGTTTGCATTTTCTCTGAAGTTCAGCATATGCTAAGATTTTTCTCGGAACTAAGCTCATTATATATGTGCTTGACTAAAGTGATTATTGACCCCTCAAAAGTAGCTTATCTTTTAGAAAAGATCTGAGCACCTGTAAAACAGGTCCTGTTGTGTGTGCTGCTGTCCTTGATGGTACAGTTTTATATTCTCTCTCTATATATATACACGTATAAATGTATATGTATACACGCATATATATATATACACATACACACATATATACATACACTCACATACACAATACATATATGTGTATGTGTATGTACATATGTACATACATAAATGCTATATATATATAAGTATAATAAGTCTTTTTCTCTAATGATAAAAATCCATGTACAATTTATTAAAAAGTAACTGTTTAAAATTTTTAGTTATAAAGAAGATCACAACCAATTACCTCAAACACAGTTGCAATATAAAGCATCACCTTTGAATTTACTTTAGATAATGCCTCTTAAGTTTTCCTTTTTGTCCTCTTTAATCCTCCCTTCATACGTCATAAGGCCCAAGTTTTCCAGGGCACAGAACTCCTAAAAGGGACAGTTTTACTTGGGCTTCCTAGCTTTCCAAGTGAGTGAGAAGATTCCACTGCATTTCTTCTATCTTGTGTCCTGTCTTGCACTATGGTAAATCAAGAATAAGAAACAGTTGTATGGTGGTGTAATCACACTCTAATACAGTCAGATTTCCTTTCAATTTTATTTTTTCCCATAATCATCATTTTTCTAGCCAGGAAAGACATTGCCTGTTTGTATTTTCTTCTATTTGAGTTGAAGTCCTGGTTCTTGACATTTGTCTAATTAAGCAACCAAAGCTTTAACTGAAAGTCATAAAAATAAAAAATGAATTTAATTGTTTCCATAGCAACCATCTCAGCTTCATGTGATCTCTGAAACTCAATGATTTCCTTAAAAAAAGACTCTAGCCCCTTTCAACCTACAATCATTTAAATATATCCTCTATGATGATTTAAACGATTTCAAACATATTTTGATTATGTGTAATTTTCTCCTTATATGTGAATTTTAGAAACTAACACCTACTTAAGAAGTGATTTCATATTAAGTACAGTTTAGGTAGAAAGATGGAGAAAGTTATCTAATCTATTACAAAATCTCCTGCTTCTTACAAAAGAAATAGGAAGGAACAGTACTGGAACAATCAGCATCATATTTCTAACAGTGATTTTTCCTTTAAATGTGCAATAGGGACAGATTTTAGTATCTACAAAACTGAAAGATAGCACTTTATCTGTCATCGTAATTTGTATCAATAAAATACTTTTGTGCATAAAAAAAACTAGTATATATTTTATTCAATTTAAAGTACCATTCACAAAGAATATGAACACTCAATTTTCTCAATTATCATTTTATGGATAAGCACAGTAGGAGATTAAAAAGATACACTGTTTATTGCAGGCTTAAGAAAATATAATTTCTAAATGTGCAAATTGTTAAGGGATTAGTGGGAAAGAAAGCTTAATTCCTGACTGAATATCGGCTTCAATAGTGCTTCCCAGAGAAACAGTGGATACTCTTGCTCTTATACTCGTGGGTGCTCTTATCTTTAAGAGAAAAGAAAGAATAGTGGAGAGAATGACAATATAACTTATCAAGAGGAAGTAACAATCAAAGTGGATGGGAAGCACCAAGAGAAAGGATAAAAAGAACTTTTCTGGGAGACTGAGTGAATTCACTCAGTCATTTTTTGAAACAACTGAGTTTAACTCTTCTTGTGTAAAAAGTTATAGTTCATGAAATAATCAAGAGAGAATTAACAAGTTCTTTTTTCTTCTACTCTTAGAAAATTGAGTGGTTGAACTATGGGTTTATTTTCTGTAGAAAAGTAATTTTTATTTGATTTTTTTAATTTAACATTATGAGAAAATTTAGTTTGAAGACCAATAACTTATTGGAAAATAAATTTCTCCAATATATTTTTAAAATATTTTAGGATGTGGCTTAATGGGGATTGACTAATGAATGTGAAAATTTGTGCACTTCTATTCATTTTTGAACAAATATCAGATTGTCTTAGAACTTAAGTAGAAAATAAGTAAGATAATGAGCTAATAGCAGTTAGGGAGGAGGGACTCCATTCAGGTAATGTTATTCACTGGAGACCTTGCTGCTATTTCTGATGCAATGAATATTTTGAAAAATTATTTATGGCTTCTAAGGCTTTCATATTATAATAAGTATTTCTTGTGTTTTGATAGAAAATAAAATTCACTAAGTGAAATCTTCCAGAGGAAAAGAAGTTAATTTTAAATCATGGCTACCTGAGTTTCAACAAAGCAAATTTTCCATTGTAGTATTTTCCATGGTGGTATGAGGAACCAGCTAGTTTGGTTGTTCAATAATTTCTATTTAGCCAGTGCCTTATCCTATTATATATGTATTGTTTAAAATGGATTTCCAAGCATATTACTCCTTCTCTTCTCTGGGAAGTTCCATCAAAAGAATCATTCTTTCCAATTTTGTTATTGTTGTTAGCTTAGACTCACCAGCACTTCTAACAAAACCTCTTTGTCCTGGCTTAACTGAGCAATGATTCATATTACACACTGTGAATGAACCACTTCAAGTCTCCCACACTTTTCAGTCAACCACCATAAAAATTTTAATGAGGACTTAAGTGTCTTGATAGTAATTTTAAGAGAGAATTTAATGAAACTTCCAACTTAAAGTATAGATATGTTTTGAGAAAATTACTGGTAATATCAAGTTTCCTTCAACTAAAAAAATATTAAATAAAAAAATACTAATCAGGAATATTCTCAGCTCCTTTCACTGATTCTCTCCTCTTCTCCTTCTTTCCTTTCTACCTAATCAACTGGCATTTTTTTTACAGAATTTTTAAATTTTCAGAAACATTTTCCATAAATTGTGTGATTCAAACCTCAAAGCAACCCTGTTAAGTGGATGAAACAGATTCTATCATCAGCACTTTACAGATGAAGAAACTGAGATTTAGAGAGTTCAAGGAACTTATAAAGTGAATTTACTCTCTTCCTTGATCTCACTATAATCCACAAGTATTGCTCTTGCAACATCAAAATTTAAGTGGCAAATTAAAGATCTTGCTTATCTTCCAACTTGTGTGTTAATTCTTGAAATTTTCAGTTTATCTCCAGGAACTTGAAATTCTCCTGGTGCTGGAAGCATGTAAATATAACATACTTTGAGGAGACAGTATTAATATATGGTGGTTGACTGGAAAGTGTGGGAGACTTGGAATGGTTCATTCAGCGTGTAATATGAATCACTGCTCAGGTAAGAAATATTTTTTAAAAAACACTTTTTCCATCAACGTGAAGGGACTAACCGCCCTCGGATATCTGAAGATCAGATACATCCCTGATATTCTTTTAAAAGGCAAGGGATAGAAAAGATCAGATATCAGCTCTAAACTGCTAAGGAAATTTCTGAGATCTAGAAAATAATTTCTATAAAATCAGTATAGAGAGGCAGTTTGGAATGGTATATAGACAGGTGACCTGTAAATCCAGAAAGCTTGGGTAGAAGTGCCATCTGACACATTCTGAATGTATAAACCTTGGAAAGTCATTTAACCTCTCAACATTGTTATGCAATACTTTCTTGTTGTCTTTACAAGTTCTCTTCTTTCAAAGAAATCATAGATGTGCTTTAAAAACTTTAAAAAAGTAACACTACCTGTCCTTCCCATTTCATGGTATTCTTTCAAGAATTGAATGTGAGAGTATGTGAAATCACATCCAAAGTTATAATGTACTACACAACAATTTACGATCTCTCTGACTGTGCTCAGGTCTCCCTTAACTTCTCTGAGTCTCATGTGTAAATGGGCACTTAATGATCATTGAATGAATGTACTAGACATATTCTAAGGAAGGTGTCCTGAGCTTCCTCAGTTCTAGGGCTTTCTCTTTGTTGATCATCTCCAGGTTATACAGAATGTATTTTGTTTGTATATAATTGTTTGTATGTTGTCTCCATTAGATTCTGAGTAACTGAGAGCACAGACTGATATTTACCTTTCTTCATATCTCCACCATATAGTAGGAGTTTAATAAATATTTATTGCTTTACTGAATGAAGAAATAATCCTTTTTGTTTCAAATTTTGTTTTGTTTTGCTTTTCTAGCACATTGATTATCATGAAGCTCTTCCACGTTATCTTCATGAGGTAACACTGGAGGTGAAAAATATCCAGTACCAAAGTAACAGTGACTTCAAAGATGTAGTTTGTTAGCTTTTCATCAGGTAGATCTGGTTTATCTACTTACACAAAGACAGTGAATGCACTGATGCATTACTATTGAATGACATTATTAATACCTTGTAGACATGATTTTAGTGTTCACTCACTTGGATGTTTACTTTACTGTTTGCACTAAGGGTTTGTATTTTCTCTATTCTCTATATAACATTAAAGAGTTTACAGTTTGTTACATAATAGAATTTCCTTCTGACACTCTCATTAATTTATTACTAAAACAAATATAAAAAATGTGTTGGAAGGAAGTGGGAAGAGGGATTTTGTTCTGACTTGTGATTTTTCTTTTCGAGTTAGGAATTTGTCAATGTGCAACCTTCCTGTATTTATACAAATCAGCAGCTCATCCACAAGGTTAAATGATGTGCCCATGCTCAGTAGCATGTGTTGGAGAAAGTATTTGAACCAAGTCACTCCTTACCAACTAAGCTGAACATTCCATCTACCACTATGTAGCTTTTCAATCAAAACTTTCATTTCACATTAAGAAAAAATAATTTGGTGGCCAAATTTCACAGTTCTTAGGTCAAGGAGAAAGTACTGCAAGCAGCTAGAAAGAAACGGTTTGAGTATTGTGGAAATACAATCAGGATAACACAAAATCTGGCAGCTTCTATATAAAGGGATTGAAGGGCTTGCAATGGGATATTCAAGAAGTCAAAGGAACTGGGATTGAAATCAAGAATCACTTACCCAACAAAACTGAGTATAATACTTCAAGGAAAAAAATGGTCATTCCATGAAATACAGGACTTTCAAGCATTCATGATAAAAAGACCAGAACTGAATAGAAAATCTGACTTTCAAACAAAAGAATCAAGAGAAGCATAAAAAGATAAAGTGGAAAGAGAAATCATAAAGGACTTTCTAAAGCTGAACTGTTTACATTCCTACATGGAAAGATAATATTTGTAACTCTTGAGACTTTTCTCAGTATTTGGGTGGGTGGAGGAATTACACACACACACACACACACACACACACACACACACACACACGCAGGACAGGTTGAGTTGAATCAGAAGAGATGATATCCATAAAAAAATAAAATAAAATTAAGGACTGAGAGAGGAAAATATAGGGAGGAGAAAGGGAGAAATGGAATGGGGCAGACTATCACTCATAAAAGAGGTAAGAAAAATCTTTGCCAATGGAGGAGAAAAGGGAGAAGGTGAGAGAGAAAGACTGAAGCTTACTTTCTTCACATATAGCTTAAGGAGAGAATAACATGCTCACTAAATTTGGTATGAAAATCTATCTTACACTACAGCAAAGCAGTGGAGAAGGGGACAAGTAGGGTGATGGGTTTGATAGAAGAAAGGACAAATGGGAGAAAAGAGTAACTAGAAGTAAACACTTTTGGGAAGGGACAAGGTCAAATGAGAGAGTAGAAAAAAGGGGAGCAGGGTGTGAGGAAGAGCAATATAGTTAGTCTTACACAACATGACTATTATGGAAGTCTTTTGCAAAGTGACACATATATAGCCTGTATTGAATTACTTGCCTTCTCAGTGGGGATGGGTGGTGAGGGAGGGAGAGAGAGAAGTTGGAATTAAAAGTATTAGAAACGAATGTTGAGAATTGTTATTGCATATACCTGGAAAATAAGAAATAGAGGTAATAGGGTATAGACATTTATCTTGCCCTACAAGAAAAGTGAGAAGATGGGGATGAGGGAAGGGTGGCATGTGATAGAAGGGAAGACACATTGAGGAAAAGAATTATCAAAATGCAAAGTGTTATAGGGTGGAAGGAGGGGAGAGATGTGGAGAAAAACTGGAACTGAAAATTTTGTGGAAATGAATGGCGAAATCTAAAAATAAATAAATAAAAGTATATAAAAAAGAAAAAATAATTTGCCATAGAAACCTTTCCCTTTTTCTCTTTATTTCTTTTCCCATTTGGAGTCTAATTATATTTTCCTGACTTCTTGTCTTTGCTATGCAAAGTCCTTTACCCCCAAAACACCTAAGTAGCCTTTATAAAGTAATTTAAATGCTTTCAAGATCTCATGCAAAGTCCCAAGATCCTTTAATCTTAAGACTGATTAGCCTTTTTCATTTAAGTTAGTGGTGACAATTTTCCTTTAACACTTCATAAGGCATTTTTGACACTTCTAAAGGAGTTACCATGTATATATGTTATACTTATTATTTTTATGTGATTCAAGTATCCATTGGGTCATAATGAAGTGGATATAGTGCTGAATCTTGATCTAAAAAGACCTGGAATCAAATTATGCTCCTGATACTTACGAGTTGTGACACCAAAAAGTGACAGCTTCTTAAGTACCTAATACAAGCAATGTGTTTCTCTGAAATGAGTTATATACTTTGATGGCCTAAACCACAGATGTTTCTCCTGTATGTAGTTTTACCCCTGATTGACTATGAATTCCTTTAGGATAAGAACTTTATCTTAACTTTTTATCTCCCCTAGGGCCTGAGCTCTGTGCTTATAGTACGTATTTGATGAATATTTCTTGCTTTTAATTATTAGATCTAAACGAAATCTAGTCCTTTTTGGAATTAAGGAGTTCACAAATTACAACACTGTGTATATATAAGATTTGTTCTATGCAGTAACTGGTTTTGTTGAATTTTCTCTTCTTTATTTGTCTCCAAACCTCACCTCTTTGTTTGTATTTAGTATATATAAGATAGAAATCTCTGTGGAACTGTATTTTCAGAGAAAGGTACAGGCATACACTTTTCAGGGATAATAAAACAGAATAAATAAATAAACATTATGTTTAAATGAATCTGAAATTACAAAAGAAAGAATTGATAGTTCTAACCAAAAAGTAATGAGGTTGCTTTTTTAAAAGCCAGGAAAATAAATCTTATACACCCAAATATATGTCATCCTTGAAAATAGTCAAGCTATTTAAATGACCCTGAGCATGTTATAGTAAAGAAAGAAAACTGAATTTTAATTTAAAAAATCATTGTTTAAATACCAACTTTGCTACTAACTATGGGAGATCTTGGAGAATTTTTTTAGTCTCTAGGAAGCTCAGCTTTATGCTTTACAAAATGTAGAAGGGGATGGAGGAGTAGAAATACAGACCTGTGGAAGTCTCCCCCCCCCCAAAAAACCCCATAAAATACCTGTAAAAAATGACTTTAAACAAATTCTAGAGCAGCAGAAGTCACAAAACAACAGAGTGAAAGAGATTTCCAGCCCAAGACATCCTGGAAAGCAAAGAGGAAAAGTCTATCACACCAGGTATGGAGCACAGTGCAGTCCAGCCTGGGTTACGCAGTTTGGCAGGGACAGAATCAGAACAGGCTTTAGGGCACCACTGGCAGCAGCAGTTCCCAGACTTGCCAAACCAGAAACGCCAAAGACAGATTCAAAGGTCAATGAGAAAGCTCTTTCACCTGAGTGAGATGCAATCACAGTCTGGACCCACCAGCAGCAGCCACTACAGCAGCAGTGTCCATTTTTGGAGCTCTCCACTTAAAGACCCTGGAGGAATTGATCTGCTTCTCAGTCCTGAGTGGTGTCCTGGGTTGGGGAAGAGGTATGGCTGTGGAACTGGGGTGACTCTGGAGAGGGAAACCTGCTGGCAGATCCTGGGCAGAACAGAATGCTTCTAGTTGCTCCCAAACCAGAGCTCAAGCCAAGCCAGGTGTAAACTCTGCTCCTTTGGTTCTGTCACCTTGGAGGAACTGAGATCTTACAGTTCCCCAGAGTATACCCTCCTCTTGACAAGAGAACTCAAAAGTCAAGTAACTGGTTGGGAAAATGCCCGTAAAAGTAAAAAAAAAATAAAACTACAGAAGTTTACTTTCTTGGTGAACAAGTATTTCCTTCCATCCTTTTCAGATGAGGAAGAACCATGCATACCATCAGAGGAAGACCTAAAAATCAAGGTTTCTGCATCCCAAACTTCCAAAATAAATATTCAATAGACTCAGGTCGTGGAAGAGCTCAGAAATGTTTTTGAAAATCAAGTAAGAGGGGAGGAGGAAAAATTGTGAAGAGAAATTAGAGCAATGCAAGAAAAGCATGAAAAGCAATTCAATAGCTTGCTAAAGAAGACCTAAAAATGCTGAATAAAATAACACCTTTAAAAATAGGCCAATTCAATTGGCAAAACAGTTTCAGAAAACCAATGAGGAGAAGAATGTCTAAAAAAGCAAAAATAGTCAAATGGAAAAGGAGACTCAAAAGCTCACTGAAGAAAATAGTTCCTTAAAACTTAGAATGGAACAGATGGAAGCTAATGACTTTATGAGAAACCAAGAAATTACAAAACAAAACCAAAAGAAAGAAAAACATAAAAGACAATGTGAAATATCTCATTGGAAAAACAACTGACCTAGAAAATAGATCCATGAGAGACAATTTAAAAATTATGGGACTACCTGAATTCCATGATCAAAAAAAGAATCTAGACATCAAGAAATAGTTAAGGAAAACTGCCCCGATATTCTAGAACCAGAGGGCAAAATAAATATTGAAAGAATCCATCAATTACTTCCTGAAATAAATTCAAAACCAGGAACTGCAAAGAATGTTGTAGCCAAATTCCAGAGTTCCCAGTCAAAGAGCTGCAAGTAGCCATTCAAGTATTGTGGAAATACAATCAGGATAACACAAGATCTAGCAGCTTCTACATTAAGGGATTTAAGGGCTTGGAATATGATATTTCAGAAGTCAAAGGAAGTAGGATTAAAACCAAGAAGCACCTACCCAGCAAAATTGAGTATAATACTTCAGAGGAAAAATGGTCATTCAATGAAATAGAAGACTTTCAAACATTCTTGATGAAAGGACCAGAAATGAATAGAAAATTTGACTTTCAAACACAAGAATAAACAGAAGTGTGAAAAAGTAAACAAGAAAGAGAAATCATAAGGGACTTTCTAAAACTCATCTGTTTACATACCTACATGGAAATATAATATCTTTAACTCTTGAAATTTTTCTCATGTTTGGGTACTTGGAAGGATTACACACACACACACACACACACACACACACACACACACATATACACACCTATAGACAGAGATCACGGAGATCATAGGGAGAGTTGAATAAGAAGGGATGATATCTTAAAAATAAAATTAAGGGGTGAGAGAAATATTTTGGTAGGAGAAAGAGAGAAATGGAATGAGACAAATTATCTCTTTAAAAGGGCAAGAATAGTTTTTTTTTTCAATGGAGGGGAAAAGGGAGGAGATGAGAGGGAAAAAGTGAAGCTCACTCTCATCACATTTGACTTAAGGAGGAAATAACATACTCAATGGTCTATGAAAATCTATCTTACACTACAGAAAAGTAGGGGAGGAAGGGATAAGTGGAGTGGGGGTATGATAGAAGGGAAGGCAAATGGGAGGAGGGAGTCATTAAAAATAAACACTTTTGGGGAGGGACAAAGTCAAAAGAGAGAATAGAATAAATGGGGGCCAGATAGAACAGATGGAAATATAGTTAGTCTTACACAACATGACTATTATGGAAGTCTTTGGCAAAACTGCACATATATAGACTATATTGAATCACTTGCCTTTTTGGTAGGGATGGCTATAGAGGGAGGAAAGGGGAGAAGTTGGAACTCAAAGTTTTAGGAATGAAAATTGAGAATTGTTTTTGCATGCAACTGGAAAATAAGAAATACAGGTAATGGGGTATAGAAATTTATCTTGCCCTACAAGAAAAGAGAGAATATGGGGATAAGGGAAGGGAGGAATGTGATAGAAGGGGAGGCAGATTGAGGCAAGAGATAATCAGAATGCATGGCATTTTGGGGTAGGGGAAGGAGAGAGATGGGGAGAATATTTGGAACTCAAAATTTTTGGGAAATGAATGTCGAAAACTAAAAATAAGTTAATGAATAAATAAAAAATTAAAATGTGGGAGAAGAAAAAAGACATGATTTTTAAGGTCAAAACCAAGCTTTAGATCCTATAGGCTATACCCTTAACGTGGCACAAATATTTCTGGAAATATACCTTTGGAACTATGTTCAGATGAAATTTTGAAATATCTGAAAGAAAATCTTCCATTTCTGACTGAAAAACAGATGTGATTCTAAATAAATTTGGGATGTTGCCAGAATTCAATTTCATCTTCAAGGTAGAAATATCTTCTACCATTAGGACAAGTAAAAAAAATAAACTATATATAAATGTTTGATTGGGGGAGAAATGTATATCTATGTCTAAGCTATATCTAATATTTTTGTAGTTATGATGGGGCACAGGCTCTGGAACCCCCTTGAACTCTCTTTAAATCTTCCCATTTGATCTGGTATTAATGGAGACTATAAGCCTTTCACTACCACTATGACCAATTCTGTTACCTTTAACCCACTAGCCCTCCCTTGTCTGTTACCTCCACTTTGTCTCTGGCTACTTCCCACCTTTGATTCTATCAAAATTCCATTTTCTTGGTTCCTGACCTCTGACCTCTAATCACCCCAGTCCCTCAAGTTCCTCTCTAGACTCCTCCGCAAAATCTTCCCTGGATCCTTCCTTCAGTCACCCCAGATTATTTGACCACCCCTAGATCCTTCCCACAGTCTTTCTGTATATAACATCTATCCTTTCTCCATGAAGGTGCTGAGATTCAATCTGAATTGCTTGCATTTGTCATACAAATGCTAAGATTCCTTAAGAGTCTACCCAATATGGTGGATCTTTCTTTGGCTGAAGGAAAGCTTTTGTCAAATTCATTTGGGCAGGTCCTACATATTGTTATTTTGGGGTTCCAGTGCCTCTAAACCCCAATAGTTACATCTATACTTGTATTTGTATCTTTACCTGCATCGATATTATCTATATCCATACCTATGTTCATATCTATATTCTTATCAGTATTTATATTATATGTATATATGTGTGTGTGTGTGTATGCACACACACATACACACACAAATAAAACTCTGTTATTAAGATGGTGAAATGACTAATGGAAGAAAGCTTTCTTTGAACTATAATGACCTTTTGAAAATATGGTTTTGTTTGAAAATATATAGATATACAGATATGTATTTAAAAGTTGGAAAAAAATATTTCCAAGGAAACGTCTTAGCTCCTGTACTTATAAGGGATGTTTCCTTTCAAATACATAAGTTAAATTCATTAAAAAAATAAGTTTCTCGTAAGAAATGTCACATCTCCTACCTCCAATTTGAAAAACAGTGAAGTAAAATGTTAAATCACTGCTATATTTGTTCCTATTCAATCATTGATTCATCGTTGTTTTCTTTGCTCAATATATTATATTTTTCTTCTTAAACAAAAAAAATCTCAAATTGAGTTCAACTGCTGAAGTTTTAGTTCCAAAACATTTAGCAACTAGATTTTACATTTTCATAATTATTCTTGTGTTGAATGTTAATTTAGTCCCTGAAAGTAGGTCCGTTACCTATAATCTACTTCAAATGTTACTTCTCACACGTTGTTATATATCCTTTACCTTTTCCAAATAGCTATATCTTCACAAATTTAAATCAATATATATATATATATATATATATACACACATATACATACATATATATATATATATATATATATATATATATATATATATTCAAGTAATTGTTATTCACCTTACTTACATAATCTATTTTCAAGGAAGGGTGTCTGTATAGAAAAAAAAATTTCCTGAAAAAAAGACTTGAAAGGAAATGAACACTGAGCTTCGTAGTTGCGTTTCAACATCTTTTCATGAAGCAATTAAGGGTTTTAGATATGTTAATTTTAAATTTAAAATGGCAAGTTATTTTTTTGCTAATTAAGAAAACAACTTGGAATTGCAGACAAACACATTTTCTTATCTGATCTTTGAGTTTTAAAGTGATCAAATTACTTAAAATTAATTCAGCTCAATTTTCTTGGCTTGAAGATTAGTGCAAAGAACACTATGATGGAGAAGGTAAGTACCTATACTTTTGCTACCTCATTTACAATGCTTGGAGTTTTCCTTAGTTTCCTAGGAGCAGGATGTGGGCAACCACTGACTGCAGAGGAGTTGTAAGTCACATACAGACTACAGTTCTACTATTTGATTTACCAAAAATCCCTACCCTGTCTATACATTTAAGTAGTCACAGTTAGTGCCTCCTCTAATCAATTATTAGAGCTAACAGTAGTGAGTACTTTATTTTTTTAAAGGAAAAAATAACATGTTGGCAAAGAGCTAAAACAATGAGTCTGGTCTTGACTTGTGGTTTGATCAATATTAGGAATTCTCACTATTGAACCTTCCTGTGTTAATGCAAATTAACAATTCATCTGCAAGGTTAAATGGTGTGTTCATGGTCACTAGCATGAATCAGAGAAAAGATTTGAACCCAGGCTTGTGTTTCTACTAAATACAAGATTATATCTACCATCGAACAGCTGCTCTATTAAAGGTTTCATTTGATATTTTTAAAAAAGAATCTAATTCGTCAGAGAATCCCTTCCTTTCTCTCTCTACTATATTTCCTGTTTCCCAGAAGAGTAAATTTTTGTTTAAGAAATAAGATATAATATTTTATTTCCTCATAAAAATAACATATGCCTATCATTCAAAGGATTTAATTTTTCACTTCTGTTAATTTTTATTTTACTTCACTGTGTTTCAAATTGGGACCAGGAGATATGACATTGATTATGGGAAATTTAATTTTTATCATGGCTTTAACTTATTTGTAAAGAAACATCACTTTTTTGGGAACAAATTTATTATAGGGATGAGTTCAAGTAAGGAAGGAACTTGGTTTAGCTCTGTCTCACTCAAATCAATTCCTCTGCAGATTCAACATACTCATGATGTCATTTGTCCTCTGAGAAAGAAGGATGAACAACAGCAAGGCTTGTGCATGATGTCTTTACATGGAGAGAAGGACTTCCAGTGCAGGTGGTATGAGTCAAACCTCATCACATGCATTTCTTCCATGTGTGCCCCACCCCTATTATGGTGTAAGTTTAAGCTTACTCTTCTTATAGTTGTTATGTGTATTTATGAGAAGGCATAAACCAGGTTCTTAGGAGAAGGTTATGGATTAAGTGTATCATGATGGTCAGAAGAAGCAATACAAGGACACTATCAAGGTCTTTGACTGTGCAACATGGGAGACAATGGTACAGGACTGCTCAGCATGGCGTGCCCACATCAGAAAAGATATTGTGCTCTAAGAGCAAAGCAGAATTGAAACAGCACAAAGGAAACGTAGGATGTGCAAATTTGGAGTAACCACTCCAAATATTCATGTTGGCTATCTGTTCCCAATCTATGATAGAGCATTCCGAGCTCCTATTGTTCTGATCAGCCACAGTCGGACACATTGAAACTTGACTTTATGGTGATGTCATTTTGGTGCTCTTCGAGAAATAAGGACAACAACCAACTAACCTGAAAGCTGTAATAGCTGTCATGTGGGGACCCAACAAGACAATTTGAAAAGAAGCTGGGAAATGCTGCTATTATTATTTTCTTTTTTTCCTCCTCCTTTCCCTTCCCTTTCTCCTTCCTTTCCCTTTCCTTTCCCTTCCCCTTTCCTTCCTTTCCTCATTCCTCCTCTTCTTCCTGTTGATGTTTTTTTTGTTATTGCTGTTGTTGTTGTTGTTTTTCCTTCCCTCCCACGCCCCCCCCCCCAATCAATGATATCTTTGAGATGGTAAATTAAGCCATCATTTTATTGAAAACATATCTGTTCGGCATTGAATGGGTATGGCCTTAGACAAACTGAGACCTGGGAAAGACTTTCATTTAGAAAAGTCAAGGTCACCCTCTACTTACTGCTCCATCATCAGTTGCCTAGGTTTGTTTTGCCACTGGGCTTTGATGAATGTGGAGAACAGAGTGAAGCCGATAATTGAGCAGCTCTGAATCACTCAAAACCAAATCATGCACAAGTCAAGACATCACACTGTGATATCACTGGTCCTCTTTGAGAACAAAGGACAGATAACAACTTGGTTAGAAATTTTTCTGAGTATAAAAGTAAAAAAAATATAACTGTTCTATTCTATAAAATTCAAGACCAGTAATTGCAAGTAGTTCAAAATGTGATTTTTTTTTAAAGAAGTAGATCATATATGATTAAAGTAAGGAAACACTGCTGGGTTCATTGGACTGAGAAACTGAACTCACTCTCTTAATCCCAAAGAATTCTATTGTTTTGTGTCCATATACGTTATCTGACCAGATTTTGTCCTAGGTTAACCTAGCCTCATATCATGGGGCTGTATTCCCTTTTCTCTCACTCTTCAATTTGTTATCTACTTCTCTCCCCTACTTCCTAAAATATGCTTTCCAAAATTGAAAATAAAGTCCTTAGAAGATTAAAATGGAATCATCTTTGCCAGCTTGTTGTGTAAATGAGGCAAAAATTAAAATTATTCTAATCGGTGTTAGAGCAATCGCTTTTTGTTAGTAATTTGGAGTACTCTTCTATATCACAGTTCTCTTCTATTGGGGACATGACCTATTATATCCTTTAAATATTTTTCTTTCAGGGAAGAACTTACCTAGTTAACCAGAAATATATCCCAAAGAAACTTTTTATATGAACAGTTAATAAGAAGATGGGAAAAATAATAATAATTGATACTTAATTCTCATAATTCAGACAGCCATTTTATTTATGAAAAATCAGCTCCACCCCAGTGGTGCTTAAGAAGGAACTGAGGAAATTCGGTATAGGAGAGAGCCAGCTGTGGAGGGAGATCCCTGATATTGAGGACTCATTAACAGATTAGAAAACTGAGATCTAAACAAGACAAATAACATATGCTAGCATGAAGGTCTAAATCTTTTGCCACATGGTAAACAGAGCCTTAACTGCTGAATTTTCTAAGGAAAAACTTATTTTATTTCTACTAACAGTTATCACACACGATCTATACACTATCTTCAAGTACTACAAGTTCACATGGACCCAGATCTGATTCTGTGAAAAACCAAACGTCTACTAAAAGTCAAATAATTGTTGTATTGTTCCTTAGCTATCAGCATTGAGAATCAAATTCAAATAATCATTGCTTCTAATACTCATATGCATAATTCTCAGATATATACATTTCAGAAAATGAAGTGAAAGTTACACATAAACAAAGAACATTTAACTTTGAATTCCATGGCAATTCCCTAATGATGCTTCTAAAGCCAGGGGAAGAGACAGTGCAGGCAGCATGACAAAGGAGGGAAGGGAAGTAAATGCTATCAATTCTAAATCAGTTAAAAGTATACTTTTCCCCAGGAGTTATGACCTGAATACTAAAAATAAAAGAATTCAAAGAAAATCGCCATTATTGTATAAAGAAACCTACAGAGTTACTCTACTAGTGGAATATGGTAAGGTGCAGAAAACTATCAGAACAAAAGAAAGGGCTCACCAGTGTATTAAAACAGAGGCAATTCATAGACAAATTAATGACAATGAAGATTTCTTATCATATTAGAGTGAGAGAAAGAGAGATTCTAATATTCTGTGGCTCAATGAGCCATAATAAGTTTTAAAAGCTTGCATTTGCAGTTACACTTGTAGAACAAATATTGTATATCATATTGCCCTAAATACATTTATTGGGAATGGGAATATCAAAAGCAGAAGACAGAAAGCAAACTTCAAAATGATTCATTTTTCCTATTGCAATTCTTTTGTCCTTTTGCACAGGTTTCCATATGAAAGAATGCATACTGTCAAGAAACACTTAAGGGTAAAACACAGAGAAAAATTAATGATACCAGATTGATCTTGGAGTTCGGAAAACATGTATTCAAGTCCTGCTTTTAACATGTACTAGAAAGTGGACTAACTCCTTGACTTCTTCCTGAGCTTAGTTGTCTATCTATATTAGCAGAAGGAGTTTCAATAGCTAGATTTTCAATAGGAGTAGAATTACAAGTTTGGAAGGGAAAATATAATGTTGTTCTCACAAGTTAAATGTACACAAACATTATTTTGACAGTTGGATCAAACTCAGTCTCATTGAA
Source organism: Notamacropus eugenii (assembly GCF_028372415.1). Lineage (NCBI taxonomy): Eukaryota > Metazoa > Chordata > Mammalia > Diprotodontia > Macropodidae > Notamacropus > Notamacropus eugenii. The sequence continues at coordinate 325,242,426 of NC_092874.1, read as the reverse complement.
ATGTACTTCTATTTTGTTTTGTTTTGAAGAGGAGATTTGGGGATGGGCCACTGACTTCCTCAACTGAATGAACAGCATGAGAACAGACAATTGTTGTCCCAAGTGAATTTGTCCTGCAGGTGATACAGATGCCAAAGTGTGAATTGTGAATGGTTCAGACATAGCATGAGGAATTGCTAGGCATGGCATATTTTTTTAGGGCTAGAGATGAGTGATTTAATGGCTAGTTGTTGATCTTCTTTAAAAGGTTTTGTTGGAATTTCCTTGAGAGGTCTGGGAGAGCAGCTGGTATTTTGTGAGTGACTTCAAATGACAGGGCAAAGCTGGGCTTTGTGTAACAACTAGATCCCAGTGAAAGCTGGGAAAATCAAACAGGCACACAACAAGCAGGTGAGTTCTTTAAGAGCTAGTGAAGAGAAATAGTAGGTAACATCTCAAACACGAGTTTCGTTGTTCTTAAAATTAAGGCACCATATAGATAGTTGAAGTTGGTCATCACATGATCACAGAATTCCTAGGTTTGTTAGTGTATTAATATTATTCCTATTTTACAAAACAATAATATAAAGAACTTTCTCATGAAGATATAACCATAAGAAAGTCAAAAAGAGACCCAATTTTTTTTTACTTACTTCAGTTGCTTTTATCCAGAAGTAATCACTTCAGAATAGCTAGATTGAAAATAGCTTAGCTTATAGGGATTAACAATTCTGGATTCAAATGTCAGAGGGTGGCAAATCACATTATATGGATTAGCTAGACTTCAAATACAATTTTCCTATTATCACTTTGGTTTTATTGTCTACTTCATTCTAATTGCCTATACTTTGGACTGTTAAGCAAGATTGTCTATGATTCTTGTTCATTCTGTTACATTTCTGCTTAAGTGATGAGAGCGCTAAAAAAAATTGTCATCTTTGGCAAGAAAGTACCTTCCCCTTCTTTCTCATGCAGTCTTTAGCCTGACATGACAACTCCAAAAGTCTTTGATGCACAGCTTTGATCCTAGCTCCTCTACATTTCCAAAATTTTTAACAGTTTCCCATTGCCTAAAAAGTTAACTACAAATTCCTTAGGTTTGTATTCAAGAGCTCATATAATATGACTCCAGTATCCAACCTCATGCTACTCACTACCTGCTGTTGCATAGCAATTCCACAAACGTCTCAGTGTACTCCCTCTGAGATTACTACCAGTTTAACATATTTTATCATGTATATCATATCCTATAACGTCATATATTATATCCTATCTTATCTATTATCTATCTATTCATTGATCCATCTATCCAACGAGTTTGTACACAATTATTTGCATGTTGTCACCTCCTTAGACAGTGAGATATTTGAGAGTAGGGACTGAATAGAATTGTAAAACTTTGTTTTTCTCCAAAACCCACCTCTCTTTCATGTTTCTAATAAAAACACTGCCATGCTTGTTTTTACTGAGATTTGCACATGTGGATTCATTTTTAACTATTCTTTCTCCATAACTTCTCAAATCCATTTGCTAAATCTTGTCAAGCCTGTCTTCACAATACATTTTGCATTTAACCCTTCCTTTCTACTGATTTTGTTAACACAACTGTTCAGGCAATTATCACTTCTTGCTTAGAACATTCAAAATCCTTCTAACAGGTTTCTCTGTTTTGTCTACAATCTTCTTAACGCATTCTTCCCAAAGCTATGTAAAGCGATTTTCCTAAAGCATAAATATGACCATGCTACTTCCATGTTCAACTCCATTGATTCAAATTTCCTCAAGGGTCAAATGCGGTTAATCCTAACATTTTTTCTTCATAATTTTGATCCAACATACTTTTATATACCATTACAGTTCACTTCACACAATCTATTCTTTTTTTTTTTATTATTAAATTTATTTATTTAACTTTTAACATTCATTTTCACAAAATTTTGGGTTACAAATTTTCTCCCCTTTTATCCCCTCCCCCCCCAAACACCAAGCATTCTAATTTCCCCTATGACCAATCTGCTCTCTCTTCTATCATCCCTCTCTGCCCTTGTCTCCATCTTCTCTTTTGTCCTGTAGGGGCAGATAGCTTTCTATACCCCTTTACCTGTTTTTCTTATTTCCTAGTGGCAAGAACATTACTCGACAGTTGATCCTAACACTTTGAGTTCCACCTTCTTTACCTCCCTCCCTCTCCACCCCTTCCCTTTGGAAGGCAAGCAATTCAATATAGGCCAAATCTGTGTAGTTTTGCAAATGACTTCCATAATAGTTGTGCTGTATAGGACCAACTATATTTCCCTCCAACCTATCCTGTCCCCCATTACTTCTATTCTCTTTTGATCCTATCCCTCCCCATGAGTGTCGACCTCGAATTGCACTCTCCTCCTCATGCCCTCCCTTCTATCATCCCCCCCACCCTGCTTGCCCCCTTATCCCCCACTTTCCTGTATTGTGAGATAGGTTTTCCTACCAAAATGAGTGTGCACTTTATTCTTTTCTTTAGTGGAATGTGATGAGAGTAGACTTCATGTTTTTCTCTCACCTCCCCTCTTTATCCCTCCACTAATGAGTCTTTTGATTGCCTCTTTTATGAGAGATAATTTGCCCCATTCAATTTCTCCCTTTCTCTTCCCAATATATTTCTCTCTCACTGCTTGATTTCATTTTGTTTTAAAGATATGATCCCATCCTATTCCATTCACTCTGTGCACTCTGTCTCTGTGTATGTGAGCATGTGTGCATGTGTAATCCCACCCAGTACCCAGATACTGAAATGTTTCAAGAGTTACAAATATTGTCTTTCCATGTAGGAATGTAAACAGTTCAGCTTTAGTAAGTCCCTTATGACTTCACTTTGCTGTTCACCTTTTCATGGTTCTCTTCATTCTTGTGTTTGAAAGTCAAATTTTCTTTTCAGCTCTGGTCTTTTCATCAAGAATACTTGAAAATCCTCTATTTCATTGAAAGACCATTTTTTCCCCTGAAGTATTATAGTCAGTTTTGCTGGGTAGGTGATTCTTGGTTTTAGTCCTAGTTCCTTTGACTTCTGGAATATACTGTTCCATGCCCTTCGATCCCTTAATGTAGAGGCTGCTAGATCTTGTGTTATCCTGATTGTATTTCCACAATACTTGAATTGTTTCTTTCTAGCTGCCTGCAGTATTTTCTCCTTGACCTGGGAACTCTGGAATTTGGCCACAATGTTCCTAGGAGTTTCTCTTTTTGGATCTCTTTCAGGCGGTGTTCTGTGGATTCCTTGGATATTTATTTTGCCCTCTGGTTCTAGAATCTCAGGGCAGTTTTCCTTGATAATTTCATGAAAGATGATGTCTAGGCTCTTCTTTTGATCATGTCTTTCAGGTAGTCCCATAATTTTTAAATTGTCTCTCCTGGATCTATTTTCCAGGTCTGTTGTTTTTCCAATGAGATATTTCACATTATCTTCCATTTTTCCATTCTTCTCTCTTTGTTCTGTGATTTCTTGGTTTTGCATAAAGTCATTAGCCTCCATCTGTGCCATTCTAATTTTGAAAGAACTATTTTCTTCAGTGAGCTTTTGAATCTCCTTTTCCATTTGGCTAATTCTCCTTTTGAAAGCATTCTTCTCCTCATTGGCTTTTTGAACCTCTTTTGCCAATTGAGTTAGGCTAGTTTTCAAGGTGTTAATTTCTTCAACATTTTTTTGGGTCTCCCTTAGCAGGGAGCTGATCTGCTGTTCATGCTTTGACTTCATGTCTCTCATTTCTCTTCCCAGCTTTTCCTCCACCTCTCTAACTTGATTTTCAAAATTCTTTTTGAGCTCTTCCATGGCCTGAGCCCATTGGGTGGGCTGGGACACAGAAGCCTTGATTTCTGTGTCTTTGCCTGATGGTAAACATTGTTCTTCCTCATCAGAAAGGAAGGGAGGAAATGCCTGTTCGCCAAGAAAGTAACCTTCTATAGTCTTATTTCTTTTCCCTTTTCTGGGCATTTTCCCAGCCAGTGACTTGACCTCTGATTATTTTCCTCACACCCACCTCACCTCCTGATCCTCCCAGCCCGTGTTTGTGGTCTGAGATTCAAATGCTGCTTCCAGCCTCAGGGCTTTTGGCGGGGGCAGGGCTGCTATTCAGTATGAGATTATGATCTGGTGCTGAGATCGGGGCAGGGCCACCTCTCAGGCTCAGTTCCCTCAGGGGGTTTATGCGCAGACCTTCCGCAATGGATTCAAGCTCCCGCCCGCTTGGGGAGCCCCTGTCTGCAGCCGCCTCTCAGCTTCTACCTCCCGGGGGGGGGCCTGAATTATGGGGGCACCCCACTCCCCTCTCGACCCGCCAAAGAGACTCTCTCACCCACCCCTGTCACCTGTGGGTGGAGGGACTTGTGCGGCCGCTGGAGATCCCGTCCCTGAAGCCTGCTCGGATCTGTTTCTCTCGGTGCCGCAGCCGTGGCCGCAGCAGGTCTGGGCTGGGCTTTGTGTCTGCAGCGCGAAGGACCTTTTGCGAGAGGTTTGCAGATCCCTCTGTGGGTGGAGGGACCCGCGTGGCCGCTGGAGATCCTGTCTGTGAAGCCTGCTCGGATCTTTTCCTCTCGGTGCCGCGGCCGCGGCAGGGCTGCACTCAGCTCCCAGTCCCGGCGCCCAGTCCGCAGCGCGAAGGACCCCCCGCGAGAGGTTTGCAGGTCTCTCTGGAACAGAAATCTCCCTCGCTCCAATGTTCCGTGGCCTCTGGGTGCAGAATTCGCCGTGAGTTACTTCCCTGTAGCCATTCTATGGGTTGTGGGTTCAGAGCTATGTGTATGTGCGTCTTTCTACTCCGCCATCTTGGCTCCCCACACAATCTATTCTTGCAGCCAAACTGGACCTCTTATTGCTACATGCACACACACACACACACACACACACACACACACACACGCAGAGAGATAAAGATAGAGAGACACATGTGCAGAAAAAGAGATAGACAGACAGAGAGAAACAGAAAGAGGGGGGAGAGAAAAAGGGAGAGAGAGGGAGAGGGAGAGAGAGAGAGAGACAGAGACAGAGAGACAGAGAGAGGGATAGAGAAAGAGAGAGACTTCAATCTGCATTGTAATTTTCCAATGACTTCCCCTACCCCTAGAACGTCTTAAGTAATTATGTCTGCCTCTTACAGTAGAATCTTTAGTTTGCTTCGTTCAAGGAATACTTTCCATGTTAAACCTTTCCTGATTCCCTCAGCTCCTAGGGACTTCCACTTTCCCTCCATTCCATCAACTACCTTTTATTTATTTAATTCATGTACATTTTGAATTATACTCCCTTGCATACACACACAGGCGTGTGTTGTTTCCTCTGATAGAATGTCATGGATGAGAGCAGTAACTCTTTTTTTTATATCTCTAGTACCTAGCATATTGTCTGTATTTTACTATACAAGAAAAATAAGCATTTGGAAAGCACCTAAATACGTTTTTGATCGATTAGTAAATTAACTTACTACCTTAAAGCTTCACTTTTTAATAATAATAATAATTATTATTATATTACATAACAATAATTAATTAATTTATTTTTAGTTTTCAACATTCACTCCCATAATATTATTAGTTTTAACTTTTCTCCTCCTTCTTCTCCTCCCCTTTCCCCAAAACAGCATGGAATTTGATATAGGCTCTAAATAGACATTCATATTAAACATATTTTAAAATTAGTCATTATGTAAACAAGAATTAGAAACAAAGATAAAAACCACAATAAAGAAGAAACAAAACAAAACAACAAAAGAAGAGCAATTAGTATGCCACCATCTGCATTCAGACTCCAGTGCTCTTCTCTCAATGTGAATAGCGTTTTCCATCATGAGTCTTTTGGAGTTTTCTTTGTCCCTTGTGGGTTGAGGGATCTGGAACCTTCCCTGCTGGGAATTCTGCCCTAGAAGTCTGTTCAGGTCCTGTTGCTCTCAGTGTTGCACGGCCAGGGCTGGGCTCTGCTCTGCTCAGTGTTATGTGATATAGACCTTTCCTGTTAGCCTTCCACGTTACCTTTGGCTGGAAATCTCTTTCTCTGTGTTGTTCTGTGGCTTCAGTTGATCGAGAATTCATTGAGAGTCATTTTTAACAAGCATTTTTTGGACTGTGGGGGAAGTGCTAGAGCGTATGTGTCTTTCTACTCCACCATCTTGGCTCTGACCCCCTCCACTTTAATTTTTAAAGGACTATTTTATTCAGTGGGCTTTTGAACCTCCTTTTCCATTTGTCTGATTCTGTTTTTTAAAGCACTCTTCTCCTCATTGGTTTTTTGGACCTTTTCTGTCATTTCTGTTAGTCTATTTTTAAAGTTGTTCTTTTCTTCAGCAGTTTTTTTTTGGGGGGGGGGGGCTCCTTTAGCAAACTGTTCACTCGCCTTTCAAAATTTTCTTGCATCACTCTCATTTTCCCTCCCAATTTTTCCTCCATGTCTCTTATTTGACTTTCAAAATTCTTTTTGAGTTCTTCCATGGCCTGAGAGTATTGCATATTTTTTGGAGGTTTTGGATGCAGAACCCTTTACTTTTAGTTCTTCCTCGGATGGTATACTTGTTCTTCCTCATCCAAAAGGATGGAAGAAAGTACCTGTTCACCATGAAAGTATCATTATATAATCTTTTTTTACCCCTTTTTGGGGACATTATCCCAGTCAGTTACTTTACATCTGAGTCCTTTGTCAAGAGGAGGGAATACTCTGGGAAGCTGTAATTTCTCAGTTCCTCCAAGGTGGCACAATCAAGGGAAAGGAGTTTCCTCCTCTCCCGTTCTGTGCTTTGGTCTGGGAGCAACCACAAGCTTTTCTGCCCAGGATCTGTGAGTAGAATTCCCTTTCCAGAACCTCCACCCACTCCACCAGGTAGTGTTTCTTCTGACCCCAGGGCCACGACTCAGCACGAGGACGCATATCAGATGCTCAATTCCCCCAGGGTCCTTAGGCCAAGGGCTCCACAAATGATGCTGGTGCCGCAGTGGCTGCTCTCAGCAGGACCAGACCACGTTCCCTTCTCACCCAGGTGAAAGAACTTTCTCAGTGACATTTTGAAACTTTCTTTGGTGTTTGTGGGTTGAGCAATCTGGGAGTCACAGCTACTACCAGGGATTCCTTGCCCCAGCCTGCTCCAGTCCTGTCCCTGCTGGTCAGCACAGACAATGCTGACTTGCACTCCACTCCAAGCCTTGTGTAATAGACCTTTCCTGTCAGACTTCCAGTCTGTCTTGGCGTGGAAATTTCTTTCAATGTGTTGTTTTGCAGCTTCTGCTGCTCTAGAATTTGTTTAGAATCATTTTTACATGTATTCTATGGGCTATGGGGTAGAGGTTCTACAGGTCCAAACTTCTACTCTGCCATCTTGGCTCCACCCACCCATCCTAATTTGTTATAGTATCAGTCTTTATATCTACATCATGCGCTCATTTTGATTTTATCTTGGTATAGGGTGTAAGATATTGGTCAATGACATTTTTTTGCCACATTATTTTCGAGATTGCACAGCAGTTTTGTTACATAGTTAGTTGTTATACCAGAAGCTAGAGTCTTTGGGTTTATCAAATCATAGATTACTATAGTCAATGACTATTGTGTCCTGCTATTTTGCTGATCCTCAGATATATTTTTATTATAGCTTCTCTTCTTTAGCCTATATAGCCAAAGCTCCTTTAGCCAATCCTCAGTTGATCTTCTGTGATATGGTTCTTTTTTGTGCATATATCTTTATTTGATTTCCAAAAAATGTACAAATATAAAGTGAATCGAATATAATGCCATGTGCCCCTCTCATTCCTCCCCCAACAAAATTTCCAAGTCTGCACACGTCACACAATTTAATTAATTTTATATATGTGTGTGCATGTGTGTATGAATAGATATTTGTATATAAATATAAATGTTCATATATATGTATATATGAACGCATACATATGTATGAATGTGTGTGTGTACATATATATATACATATATATATATACATATATACATATATATATATACGTATATATATATACATATATATACATATATATATATGTGTGTATATATATACATATATATATATACATATCTTAGTAGGTTCTTATATAACCAGAATGACTGCTCTTTTTAAGTGCTCTTTGTTGGATCAGTGGCCATTTTCTGCAACCCTAAGCATTAAGGCTACCCAAGACGTAATTCTTCACAATCATCAATGGGGAAAACTCCAGAGATCTTACAAATAATAATGCTCACAATTTAAGGAATCCAAGCAACGTGGGAGAAATTCTGTCCTTTCTTGTAAGCATATCTTTTCACATTGCTTAAATTATCGTTTTTCAAAGGCTCATAATCATCCTGGTTATCCTTATCTGGTTTTCTAGTTTCTCAATTTTCCTCTTGGTATATGGTACTAAAAGGAGTATAAAATAGTTGACAAATTGAATAATCAATGGAGAATGTCTTCTGGGAGTATGAAAATACATATTCTGGATATTTTCTTTCCTATACTTCTATACATCATGTAATTATATAATTCACCTTTTGGACTATCATGTTATACTTATATTCATCCTGCAATCTACCAAAGACTTCATATTATTTTTACTTACAATGATGCCTAGTCATTCCATTTCCATGACGACCTTATAAAGTCAGTTCTAAGCTAATTAAAAAACTTTGTTTCCTTTTTTTAATTATTTTTTTATTTTTTATATTTTTTTATTTTTTAATGTTTAACAATCACTACCATACAATTGTGATTTTATCCCCCCCACCTACCCCCTACTCTCCCCCTCCCTCCCCACGACTGCATACAATTCGGTATAGATTCTACATATACTTTCCTACTGAGTATATTTTCACTATAGTCATGCTATGTAGTCAGACTAAGATAAATGAAAGAAATCGTATAACAAATCAAAACATGATACACAAACACATACGCCTACACAAACATGATCTGTTACATTGTGTGAGTGACTTCCATGTTTCTCTCTCTGAGTGTGGAAGGCATTTTGCCTTGAGAACCACCATTGGGATTTTTTTTTTTTTTGTAAGAAGTTCTTGTGTTATTACAAAAATCTAAGTCTACCAGAAAAAACTCTCACACACTGTGGTCGTTGCTGTGCATAAAGTTCTCCTGGTTCTGCTCCTTTCACTCAGCATCAGGTCATATAAGGCCTTCCAGGCCTCTCTGAAGTCTTCTTGTTCATCATTTCTTATGGCACAATAGTACTCCATTACATTCATATACCATAATTTATTCAGCCATTCCCCAATTGATGGACATCCCCTTGACTTCCAGTTTTTGGCAACTACATAGAGTGCTGCTATAAATATTTTTGTACATGTGGGACCTTTTCCCATTTTTATGATCTCTTGGGGATATAGTCCTAGTAGCAATATTGCTGGGTCAAAGGGTATGCACATTTTTGTAGCCCTTTGGGCATAGTTCCAAATTGCTCTCCAGAATGGTTGGATGCGCTTGCAGCTCCACCAACAATGAATTAGTGTTCCAACTGGCCCACATCCTCTCCAGCATTTATCATTTTCTTGTTCTGTCATGTTTGCCAATCTTATAGGTGTGATGTGGTACCTCAGAGTTGTTTTGATTTGCATCTCTCTAACCAATAGTGATTTAGAGCATTTTTTCATATGATTATAGATAGCTTTAATTTCTTCTTCTGAAAATTGCCTGTTCATATCCTTTGACCATTTATCAATTGGGGAATGACTTGTATGATTATACATTTGGGTCAGTTCTCTATATATTCTAGAAATGAGGCCTTTATCCCCGAGCTTAGCTGTAAAAATTCTTTCCCAATTTACTACATCCCTCCGGATTTTGGTTGCATTGGGTTTGGTTGTGCAAAAACTTCTCAGTTTAATGTAATCAAAGTTATCCATTTTGCATTTCATAATGCATTCTATCTCTCCTTTAGTAAAGAATTCTTCCCTTCTCCATAGATCTGATAAATACACTATTCCTTGCTTCTCCAGTTTATTCATGGTATCAATCTTTATACCTAAATCATGTACCCATTTGGACTTTATTCTTGTGTACGGTGTCAGGTATGGGTCTATGCCTAATTTCCGCCACACTGTTATCCAGTTTTCCCAGCAATTTTTGTCAAACAATGAGTTCTTATCCCAGAAGCTGGGGTCCTTGGGTTTATCAAACAGAAGGTTGCTATATTGCTTGCCTACTGCATCTTGAGTGCCAAGTCTATTCCACTTGTCTACCTCTCTGTTTCTTAGCCAATACCAAGTGGTTTTGATAATTGCTGCTTTATAGTAGAGTTTGAGGTCTGGTAGCGCTAGGCCACCTTCTCAAGCATTTCTTTTCATTAGTCCCTTTGATATTCTGGACCTTTTGTTTTTCCAAATGAATTTTGGTATTATTTTATCCAGCTCTAAAAAGTAATTGTCTGATAGTTTAATTGGTATGGCACTAAATAAGTATATTAATTTGGGTAGAATTGTCATTTTTATTATATTAGCACGACCTATCCATGAGCAACTAATGTTTTTCCACTTACTTAAATCTGACTTTATTTGTGCAAAAAGTGTCTTGTAATTGTGTTCATATAATCCCTGGGTTTGTTTTGGCAGGTAGACTCCTAAGTATTTTATACTGTTTACCCTAGCTTTAAATGGGATTTCTCTTTCTATCTCTTGCTGTTGGACTTTGTTGCTAATATATAGGAATGCAGAAGATTTGTGTGGGTTTATTTTGTAACCTGCAACTTTGCCAAAGTTGTTTATTAATTCAAGTAATTTTTTTCTTGAATCTCTGGGATTCTCTAGGTAAATCATCATATCATCTGCAAAGAGTGATAACTTAGTTTCTTCTTTGGCTATTCTTAGTCCTTGAATATCTTTATCTTGTCTAATTGCTACAGCTAACATTTCTAGTCCCATATTGAATAATAGTGGTGATAATGGACAACCTTGTTTCACCCCTGATCTTATTGGGAATGCATCTAGCTTATCCCCATTGCATATAATGCTTGCTGAAGGTTTTAGATAGATACTGCTTATTATTTTATGGAAAGTTCCCTTTATTCCTACGTTCTCCAGTGTTTTTAGTAGGAATGGGTGTTGTATTTTGTCAAAAGCTTTTTCTGCATCTATTGAGATAATCATGTGGTTTTTGTTAGCTTTGTTGTTGATGTGATCGATAATGCTAATAGTTTTCCTAATATTGAACCAGCCCTGTAGTCCTGGTATGAATCCTACCTGATCATAATGTATTAATCTCGTGATAAGATGCTGTATTCGTTTTGCTAAAATCTTATTTAAAATTTTTGCATCTATATTCATTAGGGAAATTGGTCTATAATTTTCTTTGTCTGTTTTGTCTCTTCCTGGTTTGGGTATCAAAACCATATTTGTACCATAGAAAGAATTTGGGAGGACTCCTTCTTCCCCAATGTTCAAAAATAGTGTATGTAGCATTGGAATTAACTGTTCTTTAAATGTTTGATAGAATTCACTTGTGAATCCATCTGGCCCTGGAGATTTTTTCCTAGGGAGTTCATTGATGGCTTCTTCAATTTCTTTTTTTGAGATGGGGTTGTTTAAGTATTCAACTCCCTCTTCTGTTAATCTGGGCAATTTGTATTTTTTAAAATATTCATCCATCTCATTTAGATTATCGAATTTGTGGGCATAAAGTTGGGCAAAATAGTTTCTGATTATTGTTTTAATTTCCTCCTCATTGGAGGTGAGTTCACCCCTTTCATTTTTAATATTAGTAATTTGGTTTTCTTTCTTTTTTTTAATCAGATTGACCAAAGGTTTATCAATTTTATTAGTTTTTTCATAAAACCAACTCTTGGTTTTATTTATAAATTCAATAGTTTTCTTAATTTCAATTTTATTAATCTCTCCTTTGGTTTTCAGTATTTCTAATTTGGTATTTCCTTGGGGATTTTCAATTTGTTCTTTTTCTAGCTTTTTCAACTGCAAGCCCAAGTCATTGATCTCCTCTTTCTCTATTTTATTTATGTAAGCATTCAAAGATATAAAACTTCCCCTAATAACTGCTTTTGCAGTATCCCATAAGTTTTGGTATGTTGTCTCACTATTGTCATTCTCTGGAATGAAATTGTTGATTGTTTCTATGATTTCTTCTTTAACCCAACCCTTCTTTCGAATTAGATTATTTAGTTTCCAATTGATTTTTGGTTTCTCTTTACATGTCCTTTTATTACATGTAATTTTTAATGCATTATTATCCTAAATGGATGCATTGATTATCTCTACCTTTCTGCACTGGATAGTGAGATTTTTATGTCCTAGGACATGGTCAGTTTTTGTAAATGTTCCATGTACCGCTGAGAAAAAGGTATATTCCTTTCTATTTCCATTTAATTTTCTCCAAAGATCTATCATATCTACCTTATCCAGAGTTTTATTTACCTCCTTAACCTCTTTCTTGTTTATTTTGAGGTTGGATTTATCGAGTTCAGAGAGGGGGAGGTTGAGGTCCCCCACTAGTATAGTTTTGCTATCAATTTCTTCCTTCAACTCCCCCAACCTCTCCTCTAAGAATCTGGATGCTATACCACTTGGAGCATACATGTTTAGTAATGATATTGCTTCATTGTCTGTGGTGCCTTTTAGCAGGATATAGTTTCCATCCTTATCCCTTTTGATTAGATCTATTTCTGCTTTCGCTTTGTCTGAGATTAGGATTGCTACTCCTGCCTTTCTTACATGAGCTGAAGCACAATATATTCTGCTCCATCCTTTGACCTTTATCCTATGTGTATCCCCCCGTTTCAAATGTGTTTATTGTAAGCAGCATATTGTTGGATTATGGCTTTTAATCCATTCTGGTATCCGTCTCCGTTTTATGGGAGAGTTCATTCCATTCACATTCACAGTTATGATTACAATCTGTGTATTTTCCTCCAACCTCTTTCCCACCATTTGTGCTTTTAGCTCTCCCGTCTCCCTTCCCCTCCTCAATAGTATTCACTTTTCTCCCCCTCCTCCTGCAGCCTTCCCCTCCTTCTTTTATCCCCCCTCCCTTTTACCCCCCTTTACTCTTATTGTTTCTTTCCTCCCTTTTAGCCACCCTCCCCTTTCTTCCCCCTTCCCCTCCTACTACCTATAGAGCTAGTTAGGATTATCTACTTAAGATCATTGTTCCCTCCTCTGAACAAATCAGATGAGAGTACCTCTCAAACAATGCTCATCTCCCTCCCCTCCTTCCCTCTACTATAGTTTTGTACTTGTTCCTGTGATATAATTTGCCATTTTCTGCTTCCCCCTTTCCACACCTCCTATTACATTCCCTTCTCATACTTAAATCATATTTTTGACATGACATCATTTACTTTATGCCCGTTCCCTCTACATATATCCCTTTTATCATAGCAGCTGCACAGTTCTCAAGATTAACAGGTATCATCTTCCCTTATAGGGAGGTAAACAGTTTGCCCTAATTGAGTAGCAAGTTTTTGTTTTTGTTTTTCCCCCTCTGTTTACCTTTTTATGATTCTCTGGAGACCTGCATTTGAACATCAAATTGTCTATTGAGTTCTGGTGTTTTGGTCAGGAAGCTCTGGAAATCCCTTATTTTGTTGAATGACTTTCTCCTTGCCTGAAATGTTATGCTGAACTTTGCTGGGTAGTTGATCCTTGGTTGAAGTCCCAACTCCTTTGCCTTATGGAATATTGGGTTCCAGTTCTTTCGATCTTTTAATGTAGAAGCTGCAAGGTCCTGTGTGATCCTGACTGTGTGTCCTTGATATATGAATTGTTTCTTTCTGGCTGCTTGTAGTATTTTCTCCTTCACTTGATAGCTCTGGAATTTGGCAACTATATTTCTTGGGGTTTTGAGTTTGGGATCCCTTTTGGGAGGGGAATGGTGGATTCTTTTGATGACTATTTTGCCCTCTTATTCTAGTACTTCTGGGCAGTTTTCCTTGATGATTTCCTGGAAGATGTTGTCCAGACTCTTTTCTTCATCATGGGTTTCTGGCAGGCCAATAATTCTTAAATTTTCTCTCCTGGATCTATTTTCCAGGTCAGTTGTTTTTCCAATTAAATATTTTACATTTTCTTCTATCTTTTCATTCTTTAGATTTTGTTTGACTGATTCTTGTTGCCTCATTGAGTCATTAGTTTCTACTTCCCCAATTCTAATCTTCATCGTACTGTTTTCTTCCATTAGCTTTTGCATTTCCTTTTCCATCTGACCAATTTTTCCCTTTAAGGAGCTATTTTCTCCATTTAATTTTTGTATTTCTTTTTCCATTCGACCAATTTTCCCAGTTATGTTTTGGGTTTCCTTTTCCGTTTGATTAACTCTTCCTTTTAGGGAGTTATTCTCTCCAGTTAATTTTTGAACTTCCTTTTCTATTTCTTCAATTTTCCTTTTCAGAGTGATGTTCTCATCAGTGAATTCTTTTTTTATAATTTTAAAATCATTGGCCAGTTTTTCTTTTATATCCTTCTTCAGACGTTCCAGGTAATCTAGTTGTGCTTGCGAGAAATTCATAGTCCCATCTGAGGTTTCAGATGGAAGTACAGTCTCAGCTCTGACCTCTTTGGTGTTTGTGTTTTGGTCCTTATCCCCACAGAAAGATTCTATGGTTTTTTCACTTTTCGTCTGCTTTTTCCGATTCATGATGTTGGCTGAGTGTTGTAGCTTTTGGTTCTTTCAGTCAGAAGATACAGAACTTTTAAGTTGGGCTGCTGTGTGTCTAGGCTGAAAGCAGGCTTTTTTTGTTGTTGTTGTTGTTGTTTCCCAGATCAACCCTGGGGTTAGCTTGTTGGGTGTGTGGGAGGGGTGGTCTGGTCTCAGGACATCTCCTCAGCTGACTTGAGGCAAAGGCAAAGTCAGGGGATGGTGATCCCAGCTTCCCTATTGTCTTCCCTTTTCCCCTGGAGGGCTGGGGTACGCCTAGAAGTTAATGCGTGTTCCCGCCCCTCCTGGGGCTTGTCTCCCGGCTCTGAGGCTTGCCTGGGTCTCAGTGCGAATTTTCTCTGCCCTGGGTCGTCTGTCCCTCCAGATCGCCTCCGCCACAGTAGGAAGAATCCTCCCTTGCCACTTTTCCAGCCTCTGGTGTTGTGAGACCACCCGCCCCCTTCTACTGTTCCCGCTGATCCAGGATTAATCTGGGGAAGAATTTTATGGTTCCCTCACGGTCATCAGGGGGGAGGAGAGAGCATTTACTGATCACTCCGCCATCCCAACTCCTGGAATTTCAAGTAGCTGACCCACCGAAGTCCAGTCTTCAGGCTGAAGGTTTTAAGGGCTGCTGCGCTGATATCTGGCGCTCAGCGGCTCTCATTGGCTCGGCCTAGCTTATCTCCTGTTTCCTTTTTTTAAAATCAAATTTCCCTTGTTTACGTTAGGACTGTTGAGATTTTTTTTTATGTTAAATTTGTTATCTAATCTTTTAACTATTCCATCAAGTACCCCAGTAGTGTCTCCATTGTATGAATAAGCTGTCTGGAAGATATTAATTCCTTGAAAAACATTTTCAAAGTAAAGTCTGCAGTAAAGGCTGAAAATCCCTTTTCTCTCTCCTAGGAAGTTAAGATATCAACTAGCTGCATATTTCCAAGATACCCTCACCCTGTGTGAATCAGTCCTGGTCCCTAGTTCTAGGATTCTGGTTCTTTCCTTAACAATACTTCATCCTACTTGATCCACATAGGAGCTCTATGAAAACTACTGAATTTTCCTGGTATGGGTGTGCTCAATGCTACCTGGGGCCCCAAGGAAAGCCATTTCAAACTTTTCTCACTGCTCTTCCTTACAGTGAATATTTCCCTTAAATTAACCTAGTTTCCTCTGTTGATCTTACTTTTTAATTTGTCCCATGTTTCCTTATATCACACTTTGAATATTCCAAAACCAACTGAATCTTTATTAAAATGAATTTTATACATGTGCTGTCCATGAATTCATCTTCATCATTGCTAAAATAAAATTGGATAACATATAGCTAACAACCAGATGTTGGGAGCAGCATTACTGATCTCTCTCCAACTTCATAGGCTTAATTATTGGGTCTGGTAATTTACCTATTCGAAGTCTACCTAATTTTATCATTATTTATCCCATATCTTCTTTTCTCTTTCAAGAAATATAATCTTAGTCGAATATTTTACTGAAATGTAAGTAAATTCTTTTTATTGTGGTAGTTTGATCTAACAATTTACTAACCAAATCAAAAAATGGAAATAACACTATTCATGTATGAAAGATTTTTGATGAAGTCAAACTACTTATTATAAATAATTTTTTCTATATGAAATTTTCTAAATATACATAATTGATAATACATTCTGTAATTTTGCCAGGACTTGTATACACAGTTGATCAGTTAGAGTTTGAAGCCTTTTCCATCTTCTCCTGTCAGAAAATTAAGACATGTTTTCCCATGCCAAAATTTATTAGAATTTAGAGAAAGAAAGAAATTTTGAAATCAACTTGTTCAATCTGCTCATTTTCTCCATGGGGTAAATGGGGTCTATTATGAGTAAGGGATTTATCCAAAATTACATAAGAAATAAATATCAAAACTGTGATTCAAACTCAGTGTCTATAATTAAAAATACAATATTATTTTAAACAACAATATTTATTATAGTAACAACAATAATGATGATGATGATGATGATTATAGTAAATATATAGTACTTATAAAAGTTTATCTTCACAACAGTCTTGCAAGGTCAGTGCTCTAGGTATCCTTATTTTACATATGACGAAACTGAAAAGAAAAACAGATCTTAGTGACTTACACAGTGTTGCATAGTGAGTAACTTACTTAAAGTCAATGTGAACCTAATTCTTCTTGATTCCAGTCCCTGCCTGGCCCACTCTGTGACTTTGTTGACAGATTTTGATTTCATTCATTCATTCATTCATTCATCCCTTTGTTTATTCATTCATGTTTTTTCATTCATTTATTTATTTTTGATCTTGTGGATATAGTCCATTGTGACTTAGTTGGCCAGCAATAACCAGCTTACAGTTACAATATACTCTCAATTATCAATAGCCATTTATATATGTGGGTTATTCTATAACAAATCCTTGAGAGTGTTTGCCAAGAGAGACTTAGAGGAATTAACAGGGTAACTGGGAAGCTACCTGCACGTTTATAATAGTAATTTAATTGGGAAATCTTTGATATTCATTAATAGGCCCATGTAACCTACCTGGTTCACATGGAAGCCTGAATTACATGAGTCTGAGTCACAGGAGCCTGTGGTGGGAGGAGTTTGCTGAATGAATGGAAGAGGAAGAGCAGAACTGGGAGGAATTTGCTCTTGAGAGCAGTCTCAGCTGGGAAGGATACAGGCAGCTGGATAGCATGAGTGAAAGTGATTGGTTTTCATTTTGTTTAAGAAAAACATGATTGTGATTTATTTAATGGAGTTGGTTTGTGAGAAACCTAGCAGTTTGGGGATGGTGTTCTCTGCATTGTTATTGTGTATAGATTGTTGTTACTGTGATTGATTAGGGTCTGAAAAAACGCTTTAGCTCTGTCTTCTATGTGGAGAGTCTGTGGTATTTTATGATTCTGAATTCCCCCACTATATTCATGGCAGGCATGGGAACTGTGAACTTTGCATTGGTGCTCTATTTTATCCAGTTCAGGCATTACAATTTGTTACCGTTATTCCAATCCAGCTTAATATTTTGTAGTCTTTCAATCAATATCAGATTACATTTACCACAACAAATATTTGCTATCTGTTATTTTGTGTTCTGATATCCCTCATGCACCTAAAGAGATAATTTAGGTTGTCCCATTTAATCCTTCCATTAACAAAAATGAAATAAGGGGAAGAAGGGGAGGAGTCAAGATGGCAGAGTACAAGGACGGATCTGTAAAAGCTCTCCCCCATAACCCAGTAAATACCTTTAAAAAAAATGACTCCAAACAAATTCTAGAGCAAAAGAAGCCACAAAACTAGAGAACAAAAGAGATTTCCAGCCCAGACAGCCTTGAAGGCTGACAGGGAAGGTCTATTACACCAGGCTCAGAGCAGATCTCAGCGCAGTCTTAGACACCTAGCACAGCAGGGACAGGACTTGAACAGGCCCAAGGGAACAGAATCCCTGGTAGCAGCTGCCATAGTCATATTGCTCAAGCCACAAATGCCAAAGACAGCTTCAAAGGTCAGTGAGAAAGCTCTTTTACCTGGTTGAGAAGGGAAAATGTCTAGTCCCACATGCAGCAGTCACTGCAGTGTCAGCATCCATTTTTGGAGCCCTTGACCTAAAGGCCCTGGGAAAATTGAGCAGCTAATCTGGGTCTCAGCCCTGATTGGTGGCCCTGGGGTGAGGAGGAACGTTGGCATGTTGGAGCTAGAGGTGGTTGTGCAGAGGGAATTCTACTCGCAGATCCTGGGCAGAAAAGTTTTTGGTTGCTCCCAGAACAGTGCACAGGCCAGAGTTCCCTCCTCTCCCTTGACTGTGGCATCTTGGAGGAACTGAGTACTTACAGGTCCCTAGAGTATACCCTACTGTTGACAAAGGACAAAAAAGTCAAGCACCTGGTAAATACCAAAAAAAGAGAAAAAAATAAGACTACAGAAGGTTGCTTTATTGGTAAATAGGTATTTTCTTCCATCATTTTGGATGAGGAAGAACAGTGCATACAATTAGAGGAAGATATAAAAGTCAAGGCTTCTGCGGGCAAAACTTCCAAAATAAATATGCAATACTCTTATTGCATTTCAAAGGATTTTGAAAATCAAATAAGAGAGGTGGAGGAAAATGGGTAAGAGAAATGAGAATGATGCAAGAAAATCCTGAAAAGGGAGTGAACAGTTTACTAAAGGAGACCAAAAAAATGCTGATGAAACTAACACCCTTAAAAAGAGACTAACTCAAATAGCAAAAGAGGTCTAAAAAGTGAATGAGGAGAAGAATGCTTTAAAGAGCAGAATTAGGCAAATGGGGAAGGAGGTTCAAAAGCTCACTGAAGAAAATAGTTCTTTAAATATTAGAATGGAGTAGATGGAAACTCAGAATTTATGAGAAACAAAGAAATTACAAACAAAAGCAAAAGAATGAAAAAATTGAAGAAATGTGAAATGTCACATTGTAAAAACAACTGACCTGGAAAATAGATACAGGACAATTTTAAAATTATGGGACTATCTGAAAGCCCTGATCAACAAAGAGCGTAGACATCATCTTTCATGAAATTATCAAGGAAAATTGCCCTGATATTCTAGAAATATATACTCTCTGGTAACATATACTCTCTAGCAATATATACATATATATACATAGATAGTTATATGAATACATATATAGATGTAGATATATACATATGTAGACAGAGAGAGAGAGAGAGAGAGAGAGAGAGAGAGAGAGAGAGAGAGAGAGGGAGAGAGAGAGAGAGAGAGAGAGAAAGAGAGGTCTCTCTGTATATAAAGTGTGCACTGATCAACTCCTGAAAGAGATCCAAAAAGAAAAACTCTCGGGAATATTGTAGTCAAATTCCAGAGTTCTCAGGTCAAGGAGAAAATATCACAAGTATCTATAAAGAAACAATTCGAGTATTGTGAAAATACAATCAGAATAACAGAAGATATAGCAGCTTCTACATTAAGGGACTGAAGGTCTTAGAATATGATATTCCAGAAGTCAAAGGAATTAGGATTAAAACCAAGAATCAGCTACCTAGCAAAACTGAGTATAATACTTCAGGGGAAAAATAATCATTCAATGAAATAGAGGACTTTCAAGCATTCCTGATGAAAAGAACAGAGCTGAATAGAAAATTTGACTTTCAAACACAGGAGTCTAGAGAAGCATGAAAAGCTAAACAGGAAAGAAAAATCCTAAGGGACTTGCTAAAGTGGAACTGCTGACATTCCCACATGGAAAGACCATATTTGTAAGTCTTGAAACTTTTCTCAGTTGGGTAGTTGGAGGGATAATAAATACATACATACGTACATACATACATATATATATATATACACATACATACATACATACATATATATTTAAACAGAGGGCACAGGGTGAGTTGAATTGGAAGGTATGATATCCAAAAAAATAAAATTAAGGCGTAAGAGAGGAATATATTGGGAGGATAAAAGGAGAAATGGAATGGGTCAAACCATCTCTCATGTAAGAGGCAAGAAATAGCTTTTCCAATGGAGGAGTATAAGGGGGAGGTGAGAGGGAAAAAGTGAAGCTTACTCTCGTCACATTTGGCTCAAGGAAGGAATAACATGCCCTCTGAATTTGGTATGAAAAGCTATCTTACACTACAGGAAAATAGGGGAGAAGGGGATAAGTGGCGATAGGGAATGATAGAAGGGAGGGCAAATGGAAGGAGGGAGTAATTAGAAGTAAACACTTTTGGAGAGGGTCAAGGTCAACAGAGAGAATAGAATAAATGGGGAGCAGGGTATGATGGAGGGAAATATATTTAGTCTTACACAACATGACTATTATGGAAGTCTTTTGCAAAGCTACACATATATAACCTATATTGAATTGCTTGCCTTCTCAGTGAGAATGGGTGGGCAGAGAGGAAGAGGGAAAAGTTGGAACTCAGAGTCTTAGAAGCAAATGTTGATAACTGTTTTTGCATGCAACTGGGAAATAAGAAATACAGGCAACGGGGTATAGAAATCTATCTTGCTCAACAAGAAAAGAGAAAAAATGGGAATAAGGAAAGGGAAGGGTATGATAGAAGGGAGGGCATATTGAGGGAAGGGTAATGAGAATTCACGACATTATGGGATGGGGGATGGGAGGAAAATTTGTAACTCAAAATTTTGTGGAAATGAATGTTGAAAACTAAAAGTAAATATGTGTGTGTGTGCATAATTACAGTCTTTCTTGTACAAATTTTATATATCTATTTTCTTACGAACGGATTTCTATATGCAAATATATATGTATGATCTTCCCTTATATGTAAATCTCACATTTCTGTTCTGTTATGAATAGATTTACACAAATCCACACATATCCTGTGTGTAGGTATGAATACACATATATGTACATATGCTTACATATATGTACATTTTAAAATATAACCTGCATATATATGTGTGCATGTGTGTGTGTACACACATGCCTGTGTGTGTATGTGTTTGTGTGTGTGAAACTGAGCCTGAGAGAGGCTTAGAGATTTGAAGAAAATCACAATACATCTTAGGCAGGAATAAAATTCATGACTTTCTTACTCTAAGTCCAATATACTAACTGATTCTAAAAAGTAAATGATGTGGTCAATATTTCTGCATCTGTTTATAACATTTCATGTCTCATTATATAGCCAGTTTTTGTTAAGATATCTTACTAAGCTAAGAGATGTGTATACTACTTTTGATTCCCATTCAATGAGCATCAAAATTCTTTCATTTATAATTTTCCAAAATTCTGTTTTCGTGCTTAATTGAATTCTTTTTTGCTGATTTAAAGGCAATAGGATAATGTCTCCAATTGTTATTTTGGTGTCTCTTTCCTCCACTAATTTGATTAGCTTTTTCTCTAAAGAACTTCAATATTATTCCATTTGATGCTAAATGTAAAGGATTGACATTGTATTGTTACCTATTAATTGTAATAGGGGCAGCTAGGTGGTGCAGTGGATAGAGAAGTAGTGCAGGAGTCAGGAGGATCTGAGTTCAAATCTTACCTCAGACACTTGACAATCACTAGCTGTGTGACCCTGAGTGCACCGGGCCTGCCCGGGGCCGTCGCCTAGAAGTTTACCTCTCCTGTAAGCCACCCGCTATACTGGTCTTCCAGTGATTCCGGCCCCCTCCTGTGGGGGAGGGGAATGACCAAACAGTTCACCCGAGGAGGCTGCTTACTGCACTTTATTGCTTACCGCAGTCCTCCCGACCTTCCCGTGTTCCCCCTTATATACCCTGCCGTAGCTCCTCCCATGTTCCTCCCTGGAGGCAGAGCTCAGCTCCGTAAGAGGCATTCCCAGCACCCGAAGGCGGGTTCTCACCCCCGGGCGTCTCTGGGCTCACCAGGGGGCCACGGTCCAGAGCTCGGCCCTCTACACTTGAGCAAGTCACTTAACCCCAATTGTCTCATCCTGGGTCATCTCCAGTCATTAAGATGGCTCTGGAGGAGAAATGAGGCTGGTGACCTGCACAGCCCTCCTTCACTCAAAACAAAGTCAAGTGCAAGTCATGTCATTATTTCCCTGATAGCATTGTCTTCTTTGGCAGCAAAGGACAAACACGCACAGTAATTTAAAACTGCTTCTCTTACGTACTTTGGATCATGTTAGCTTTTATGGTTATCTTGTCTGTGCTCAGGACTGTCATTGCTGATTTTAAAAACTTATCTGGGGCAAAATAAATTCTGTTTTAACTCCTCAGTAGAAGTCATTGTGAAATTTTCTTTCAAGTGAGATTTCTTTGTAACCATAACTTATTTTAAACCACTTTCTACTGTCTAATCCATTCTGGCACACTCTTCTATTTTGTTTATAAGATCATCACATTCACATTCCTGAGACATGCTGCTGCAGGACCTATAAGATATCTGAGATTGCACTGTTCAGACCTCTTGAAAGGCTCAAGGGCTTGCATTGCCTGGATACTTTCACCTTGCTTCTCTCTCTTGGACAAGTCACAGGGAAGTTATCTTTGTTCCTTGCTTTCCCTAAGTGCAGGTATGATATCACATTGGTTTTAGACTATGATTACAAAAGATAGTGCTGTTTTCAAACTTTCTGTAATCTCCCTGACCAGAATTCTGTCTCCTTTAATAGTCTTGAGCCAGAGATGGGGAACCTGAAGCCTCAAGGCCACATATTCCCTAGTTTTAAGGGTATAACTTCTGTGAAATTTGATAAAGTGGGATAATTAAGGGTTTAGAGGGGAATATGTAGGCTCAAAGTCAAAGGTCCCCCCCCATCCAGAATGTGGAAGAGTTTACTGACAGTTTTCTTAGGTTTTATTGGACTGTGATTTATATGAAGATCTTTTAAATCTTTCCTGTGTAATTTGTAAGAATATCTGGATTTCACTTGAACTTTTCATAGCACCTTCATTTCCAGAGGAATCACTGTTCTTCCCACTATACTGCCTTGCAATACCTTTTTAATAGTACATGAGACTATTTCATTCTGTCTTTAACTATATGATTCCATTAACAATTGATTGAATCACGAAAACTGGTTAATTAATCATTGTTTGTCAACTTGATGTTAAAAATTAAATTTATTCATTAGTTACTATGCAATATTGAATGGTTAGTGAATATATATATATAATACATATATGTATATACATATATTATATATATATATATATATATAGAGAGAGAGAGAGAGAGAGAGAGAGAGACAGAGAGAGAGAGAGAGAGAGAGAGAGAGAGAGAGAGAGAGAGAGAGAGAGAGAGCGCTTTACTAAAGACTATGGGGAATATAAGAAACTTAGAAGACACAATCCATACACATGAGTTACTGAAAATTACATTGATTGATTTTACAAAGAAATTGTTTGACCACCTCCTTCCCAGAGGTATACTTCTTTTGTTCTTCGCAATAAAAAGCTAATCCATTAACAACAAATTAAAGTGGTAAGTTCCAGTCTAGCTACCTCACAGTAAGAAATACAAATAGTCAAGTCAGTAGGCTATACCCAGAAACCAACTGTACAGTATTGATACACAGATGAAATCAGTAAGAGGCAGTCTCAAATTAATTGCCATGAATTTTAGTGGGATAATCTTTATGATGTCTCCTCTACCATCTTTACAGTGGAATGCAATTTGCAGGAATCAAACTTTTTCCGTGTTTGCCTATATGAAAATATAGTAAAAGCATGCGTTAATAATATTAATATGGCCAATTAATACGCAATATGAAAATTAATAAATCACTTTTAAGTTGCTTCAAGGTTCTCCTACTGCAAAAAATTTATTAGATGATCATTTCTATTTTTATTGATGAGAAAACTGAGGATTAGAGATGTGAAGTGACTTACTCAGTGTCATATATGGAGAAAAGTAGTCAGCATTTGAACTCATCTTCCTAATTCCAAGGTCAGTATACTTTATGTTAACCCATACAAGTAATTACTAAAAACTATACAAGTGACTTACCATCACCTCATAAAATATGATTTTTTTCTATTTCTCAGAACATTTAGCCATCTATCTTTTCATTTGAACTATATAACAAGTCTATAAAATTGTTGGGGCAAGTATTATTTTCCCATTTGATATGGTGAGAAAGTGAAGCATAGACTATATAAATGACTTGCTACATATTATAAAGCTAATAACTGGAAGAGTAAGAAAATGAACTCTGGTCTGATTAGCGCTAATTATGTATTGTTTTTCCAACGTCATATGAGCAATATATCATTAACTTGCAGACCAATACTTTTCTTTCTTGATCAATTAGAAAAGTTATTTTTTTCTCAAGAAAATGTTAGAAACCATCTCATAGTATTTTCTCATTTTAGAGATCAAGAAACTGAAACTCAGAGAAGTTGTGTGATTTGCCCAAGATTACAAAGGGACTTTACTTAGTGGAGGAGTCAGAAATAGACCCAAAAGTCCAAGGCTATTTTTTTTTTTTGTTGCTTTTCTACAGTGTGATGTATGATACCTAAAATGCGAACTCCCAAAGAGCAGAATCCATACATTTTATTTTTCTTATGTCCTCCAAAGAACTTACCACAGTGTGAATAGACTATCCTAACAGAAGTATCTGGCTGTCTTCTTCAAGAAGAGATCTAGTTAATGATACATAGGTGACTCTATTCACTTTGATTCAATAAAAGAATCACTATGTAAAATGTCAGATATAGGAGTTAGACTTTAAGAACACAAAGGAAAAAATAAAATGATCCCTTCTTGAAAAAGTTTGTACATTCCTCTCACAGATAACAACATGAATACAGATAAGTAAATTATTTATGTGTCTGCATAAATATTCATACACAAATAAATATACACATATATACAGATATATGCATATGCCTGTGTATACACATATATATATATATACTTTACTTGTTTAATTAATTTAATTAGTATATATATACTGCATTTACATCTATATTAGTACTTATATACTATGAGTATATATACTGATATATATGTATGTATATATATATGTTTGTGTGTATTCATATATATGCTATATTAGTGTGTATGTATATATGTGTGTGTGTGTCTGTATGTGTCGGTGTGTATGTATCAAGTCAATAAAAAGTAAAATTTGAATGGAATACTACCTGGGTGGACCTCTGAAATAACCTGGGTCTTTCAAGCAGCAAAAGTTGGGAGTGGGAGGAGGGATTATACCTGGCATGGGGGAGAAGCTGTGCAAATATGTGGAAGAGAGAGATGGAATGTCATGTATAAAGAAGAGCAAAGCCAGTTTGGCTTTAATATAAAGTGTATTGAGAAGAATGTGAGATCAGTTGTCAGAACTAGGTTGGATACAGATTGTGAAGGACTTGAAATGTCAAACAGATACGTTAGTATTTTATCCTAGAGGCAATAGGAAGCCCTGTCACCAAGTCCATTACCACTTCCAATTGAAAGCTACAAGTCAAGCATTTGTCTTCATTGAACTCCACAGCTGTACTAATGTGGTCATATAGTCTCAAGGATACTTATTTGCCTTCTTACTAACAAGCAAATTCTGGTCGAGTAGCAGAGAATACTGGTTATATTTATTCAGTAAGGTTATGTTGTATTTTTAAGTTTCCATATCTATGTATTTGGAGGCAAATATTAGGATTAATTATACACATAAAATGTCATTTCTTGGAAGAGAGAAATAACAAATCATTAGTTTAATCTCCAATAATGTGGTCAATTCTGAGAATATTAATACGTAAATGGGTCTTAGTGATTATCTATTCCAAGCTTATTATTTAATATTTGAGGAAACTGAAGCTGAGAAAGGGCAGGAGAAAAGAGAAAAGGAGAGGACAGAAGATCACAAGAGAAGACAGGAGAGGAAAGGGAGAGAAGAAGAACCTGTATCATTTTTTATATTTGCATTCCCAATATCTAGTTTATAACTATATATACATGTTTATATATGTGTATATATAGATGAGTTCTGTGTGTGTGTATTTCTGTTTGTATGTATTTGGAAGAAATATAGAAAAATAAATACATGTATCTTCTACATAATAAGAACAAAACATCTAAGCTGAGCATGTACATATCATTTTGTTTAAACAAAACTGAAGACTAGACATAAAGGTTTAATGTCCTTTTCACAAAGTGCCAGTAACATTCCTTTTTATACTTTTATTTTATGCTAAACACATTTCTACCTTGTAAATATTTATTCCTACATGCGTCTTACCAAAATAACTTGTGGAGCTTGACAGAAAAGCAAAAAAAAAAAGCTTAAAAATCATGCATATTTCATTGTCCTCCCAACAAATCAAATTTAAAGAACACAATAGTGAAAAAGACAAGAAAACTTAAGAGGAAGTGGTGGCATGCATTGAAAAGGATTTTTCTAAAGAATGGTCTGAAAGATAAATTTTGTTCTATAGCTATTGTGCAGATTTATTTGATCAATATCAAAATACCAGGATGCTCCTCTGCTGAGAGGAATATTATTCCTCTCTTCTAGAAAATCTTTCTTAACTCCATTAGGTTGTAAACACAATGCCACTGTGGTTCCATAGACTATCAGCAGTCTAGGGCAAAATGCCGTCTTGAGACTTAGTCTGCTTTTCAAAATTATTTACTGTACAAGAAAGGTATCAAGGCCATAAATTACCAATGGCCTCTATGAAGATTATACCTGTAAACAGATATTTCTTCTTTTTTCCCAAAGTAACATTGGGCATAGACTAGGAATTCCAAAATTTAGTTCTTTTATTTTTGTAAATAGTATAGGATCAGGTTCCAGTAAGAGAGACATAATTTCTTAGGAATCAACTTTTAGGGAATCGCAATCAATTGGTTCAAATTATTAAAGCAATATTAGGAAAACTAACACTCCCCAGCTGAAACTGCCTTACTTCCAATTGCAGAGAATGTGATGTTGGTACGATTGCTCAGTGCAAAAATGCATATTACAACTTCTTTATACTTTAATATACGGTCTTTATTAATTGCTACAGTAAAACAAAAGAAAAATCACTTTGTTGCTAAAAAAGAAAAGTTATGCTTCTTTCTGAATTAAAGTATGCTCAATCTCAGATGAGAGACATACTGTCAGTGTGTGTTTCAAACCATTTTCAAATTGGTAGAACTTTCCCAGACTTTTAGTATAAGTAGCATAATTTTTCAGAATGCTGAATCTTCTCTACCAAGACACAGTAGAGTAAAAATTATCGAAAGCAAGGTGATATTGTGGGAAGCATAATGGCATAGGAGGTAGAAGTCCTAAGATCATATTCAGACTTTGATACTCATTTACTATTGTGTGACTTTGGATAAGCCATTCACCCTTTCTGACCCACAGTATTTTCATTTATAAAATGAGATATGTTAAGATACGATTGTTATAAGATTATACACGGTGATCTTGAGACCATCAATAAAGAAAGAGATGTTGAAGTTTATAGAATCGAAGCATGGAAACAATTTAAAAATCAATAAGCATTTATTTAGCACTTACTCTGTTATAGACACTGAATTAAATATGTCTCATTCCTGCTTTACTTTAAGTCTGTGATCAGTCTTCTCAAAGATATCCCAAGGATGATATATCCCAACAATAATGGTGAGTTTGCCACCATATAATTTTTACTATTCCATCTGAATAAATGCCTATAATAATAGCTAACTCTGCACTAGTGATTGATTGCTAAGGTAAAGCACTGAATATGTGCCCTATGAGTTTAAGTGTCAGGAGAATGGGAGTATAGATCCCATAGGTTTATTCCCCTACCTAAGGTAGCAATGGCCCTAAAAGACAGCGTGAGGGTAAGTTGTGGGAAATATCTCAGAGAGGATGTTAAATTTGTGAATTAGGACAATTTCTCCAAGGTCATTGATTTCTTGCTGTTCTTCTTTTTAAAACTCCTTAATAGTGATTTTAACTTAGATGCTTTGTTAATATTTCAGTATGTCAGGGAGTGGAGCCAAGATGGTGGAGTCGAAGGACAGACATCTTCTAGCTTTCCCCCACCATAGCACATAAAATACCTGTGAAAATGACTCTCAAATTATAGCGCATCAGAAGGCACAAAATGACTGAGTGAAAGTGATTTCCAGCACAACACAGCCTGGAAGGTCAACAGGAAAGGTCTATCACACAGGGCTCTGAGCAGAGCACAGACCAGTCTTGGTATGGACAGGACCAGAGCATCCTGGGACCCAGAATCCCAGGCAGCATCTGCAGATCCCAAATTTCTCAACTCACAAACACCAAAGATAACTTCAAAGGTCAGTGATTTAAAGCTTTCACTTGTGTGAGAAAGGAATATGGTCTGACCCTGGTGGTCATTGCCACAGCAGCATCCATTTTAGGAGCCCTCATCCTAAATACCCTAGGGGAACTGAGCAGCCAATCTGGGCTTGAGTGGCAGTCCTGGGATGAGGAGGAGCACTGGCCTGCTGGAAATGGTGGAGGTTCTGGAGAGGGAATTCTGCTTGCAGATTTGGGGCAGAAAAGAGTGCTTATGGTTGCTCACAGACTAAAGAGCAAGCCAGGAGAGAAGTAAACTCATCTTCCTTGATTGTGCCACCTTGGAGGGACTAAGAACTTACAGGTCCCTAGAGGATATCCTTCACTTGACAAAGGACTCAAAAGTCAAGTAGCTGGCTGGGAAAATGCCCAAAAAAGGGGAAAAAAATAAGACTATAGATGGTTAAAATAACAGGCGTTTTCTTCCATTCTTTCATATGGGGAAGAAGAAAGCATACCATCAGAGGAAGACATAAAATTCAAGGCTTCTTTATCCAAAACCACCAAAAAATATGCAATGGTCTCATATTATGGACGGACTAAAAAGGATTTTAAAAATAAAATAAGCAAGGTGGTAGTCTATACCATATTTGAATTAACTGTTCTTTATATGTTTGGTAGAATTCACTTGTGAATGCATCTGGCCCTAGAGATTTTTTTCCTGGGGAGTTCATTGATGGCTTCATCCATTTCTTTCTCTGAGGTGGGCTTATTTAAGTATTCAGCTTCCTCTTCTGTTAGTCTGGGCAATTTGTATCTTTTAAAATGTTCATCCATCTCACTTAGATTGTAGAATGTATGGGCATACTGTTGGGCAAAGTGATTTCTTAGTGTTGTTTTAATTTCTTCCACATTGGAGTTGAGTTCACCCTTTTCATTTTTGATATTGGTAAATTTGATTTTCTTCTTTCATTTTTTAAATCAAATTGATTAAAGGTTTATCAATTTTATTCGTTTTTTCATAAAACTAACTCCTAGTTTTAATTTATTAGCTCAACAATTTTCTAAATTTTAATTTTATTAATCTCTCCTTTAGTTTTCAGTATTTCTAATTTGGTATTTACTTGGAGATTTTCAATTAGTACTTTTTTGAGTTTTTTTTTCACCTGCATGCCCAATTTATTGATCTCCTCTTTCTCTATTTATTCTTGTAGGCAACCAAAGACATAAAACTTCCCCTAAGAACTACTTTTTCAGGTTCCTATAAAATGAGGTAGGGAGTATCATTATTGTGATTCTCTTGAATGAAATTGTGATTGTTTCTATAATTTGTTGTTTAACCTACTGATTCTTTAGGATTAGATTGGTTGGTTTCCAATTAATTTTTGGTCTCTGTTTCCATGGCCTTTGATTACATATAAATTTTATTGTATTATGATCAGAGAAGGATGCATCGACTATTTCTGCCTTTCTGCACTGGATTGTGAGGTTTTTATCATCTAGTACATGGTCAGTTTTTGTATATGTGCCATGTACCACAGAGAAAAAGGTGTATTCCTTTCTATCCCCTTTCAATTTTTTTTCCAGAGATCTATCATATCTTATTCAGTTGCCCTGGAGGTAGCTTGTTAAGTGTGGGCGATGGGGTGGTCTTGACACTAGAGGGTTCACTGCAGAGCTAGTGCATAGGCAAGCTCAGTTTTCTGTGCTAGTGTCTTCCTGATTCCACTGGGGTGCTGAGGCACACCTGTAGTCCTAGTGTTAGAAATTGCTGGCTTCACCCCCGTTGAGTTCAGGATCTTCAACCAGTTTGTTGAGGTGGGACTGTCTGGGACAGCTAAGATCCTGCACTGATCACCTTTGGCCACAGCAAGAAGAACCCTTTTTAGCGATCTTTCCAGCCTCCTGTGCTGGGAGTCAGTTTACCTCTCTGCTGCTCCCACTATTCCAGGGTTTCTTTTTACAGAGGGAGATTACCTCTGGGCTGGTCAAGGTCAAAAAGAGAGGGAGATAGTGGTTACTGATTACCCTGCCATCTTGGCTCTGGGAACCAGAAATCTAATACTTCTTACTCTTAAAAATTGTATCACTAACAGTATGGATAGAAGGAATACAGATAGAGAGAGGATGCAGGTATATGGTGAATTTGAGGAAACAACATAAAAAATAAGGATGAGAGAGGAATACAAAGGGTGAAAAAAGGAAGGGAGAAATAAAATGGAGTAAATTATTTCACATACAATGGCAAGAAAGACCTATTATAGTAGAGGGGAAGATGGAAGTGTGGACAGTAGGCATTGTTTGAACCTTACCCTCATCATTGTTGGCTCAGAGAGGGATTAATATACACAATCAGTTGAATATAGAAACAAATCTTACCTGATAAGGAAGTAGGAGAGGAGGACATTAGAAAGAGTGGGGGGGGGGGGGAAGAATTGACATAAGGGAGAGCAGATGAGGGGAAAGAAGGAACTTAACTGAGTTCTCCCCCAAATATCTCCAGATATTATTAAACATGACTAAACAAATTCTAGAGCCACAGAACACACAAAAGGCAGAGTGAAACAAATTTCCAGATCAAGACAACTGGAAGATCTACAGGAAAAGTGTGTTGCACCAAGGTGAGAATGGAATGCAGGCCAGAGCAGATTGGATCAGTGCATACTGGGTCCCAGGAAACTCAGAACGGGCCTCTGGGCTACTGAATTACATGTATTGGTGGTGGTTTCTAGACTTACTGGTCCAGAGATATGAAAGTCATCTTAAAAGTTCAGCAGGAAGGGTCTCTTATGACTCTGTGAGACAGAAATGCAGGCCAGCACAAACCATGCCAACCTACCTCTGGCCCCGACAAACCAAGAGCAGGCTTTGGGAGGTCCTGAATTGGCAGTGTTAGTGTCTGCTTCTGAAGTTCTCATGCAAAAGATGGTAAGGAGGTCAAACAACAGGTCAGAAGGAGACTATAGGGGTTTCCTTGCTACTACTGAGGCAGAAGTCTGTTGTTTTGCCCATTCTTGGATCTGGGTCACAGTCCTGGGTGGCAGTACCAAAGTGAGGAAGAGCACCATAGTGGAGCTTGTGGTAGCAGTGAAGGGGGGACCTTCATCACAGTTTCAGGGCCAAAATAGTACCTGTGATCACTCATAGACCAGAGCACAGTCGAAGAGAAGAGCAAGCACCTCTCCTTAGATTATACCACCTTGAAAATACTGAGAACTTAGAAGTTCCTAGAAATATCTCTGAAAATAGGCTGTAAAAAACCCCTAAATCTTAGGTGAGTTTGCTCTCCACCATGGAAGCAGAGCCCTACCTTAACAAAGGGCTAAAAAGTCAAGTAATAAGTTGGGGAATTGGGCAAAAAAAAAAACCCTCTGACTACAGTAATTTATTTTGGTGAAGAGGAATATAAAACACATACTCAAAGGAAGAAAACAAAATCAAAGTTCCTACATCAAAAGTCTCCAAGAAAAATATGAATTGGTCTCAGGACATGGAAGAGCTCAGAAAGGATTTTGAAAATCAAGTAAAATAACTAGAGGGAAAAAAATGGGAAGATAAATGAGAGTGATGCCATAAAATCATAAAAAAGGAGTCAACAGCTTGCTAAAGGAGAAAAAAATACTGAAGCAAATAACAACTTAAAAAGTAGAGTAGACCAAATGGTAGAAAGAGATCCAGAAAGTCAATGAGAAGAAGAATGTCTTAAAAAGCAGCAAATGGAAAAGGAGGTCCAACAGTTAGCTAAAGAAAATAATTCCTTGAAAGTCAGAATAGAAAAAATGGAAGCTAATGACTTTAAGAAAAATCAAAAAATCATGAAACAAAACGTAAAGAATGAAAAAATAGAAGACAATGTGAAATATTTAAAAAAAAAAAACAATTGACCTGGAATATAGATCCAGGAGAAATTACATAAAAACTACTGGACTATCTGAACGTCATGATAAAAAAGGAGCCTAGACATCATCATTCAAGAAATAATCAAGGATAACTATCCTGATATTTTAGAGCGAGAGGGTAAAATGGAAATTGAAAGAATCAATCAATCACCTCCTGAGTGAGATTCCCAAATGAAAACTACCAGAAATATTCAAGAATTTCAAACATTCTTGAGAAAAGACCATAGCTAAATAGAAAATTTGACTTCCAAACACAAAACTCAAGAGAAGCATGAAAAAGTAAACAGAAAAGAGAAATCATAAGGGATTTATTAAACTGTTTGCATTCCTTTACTAAAAGATGATATTTGTAACCCGTAAGACTTTTATCATTATTAGAGTAGCTAGGAGTGTATCTATCTGAATATCTATCTATCTATCTATCTATCTATCTATCTATCTATCTATCTATCTATCTATCTATCTATCTATCATCTATCCATACGTATGTGTATATGTATATACAGATGACAAATGTGTGAGTTGGAAAAAAAAGGGATGGTATCTAAAAATAAAACTAAGGAGTAAGAGAGGAATGTACAGGGATAAAGAGAAAGGGAAAGGTAGAATGAAGTAAATTATCTCTCAGAAAAGAGGCAAGAACAAGCTTTTACAATGGAGGGGAAAAGAGAGGAGATAAGGAGGAGTGAGTGAACTTTACTCTCGCCTATATTGGCTCAAAGAGGGAATAATATATCCTTAATTGCTTATAGAAATATGTTTCCCTATAGGAAAATATAGGGAAATATGAAAAGGGAAGGGTGGGCAGATTGGGGGAGAGGATAGTTACAAGCAAAACACTTTTGAACACGAAAAGTGTGGAAATAAGATAGAGGGAAATACAGTTCATCTTTCACATTATATCTATTATGGAAGTGTTTTGCATAATTAAGCATGTATAACACATCAAATTGCTTGCCTTCTCAATGAGGGGATACGTGGGGAGGGGGAAGATGGTAGAATTTGGAGCTCAAATTTAAAAAAAAAAGCTTTTAAATTGTTTTTACATGTAACTGTGGAAAATAAAATACTAAATTTAAAAAAATGAAAGTAAAAAAAATGAAACACACTTGAAGCAAAAAGCCAAACACAAAATAAAGGTAAGGGAGTGGAGCAGAATTTATTATGGTTCATCTGAAGCACAAAAAGACAGGCATAGCCATTCTGTTCTTAGATAAAATGAAAGCAAAAATATACCTTATTAAAAGATATAAGGAAAGAAATCACATCTTCCGAAAAGGCACCATAGACAATCAAACAATCAAATTCGAAGAACAAGGAATAGTCTACCTGTCAGATCTATTCAAAGGGGAAGAATTCATGACCAAAGAAACGATAGAAAGCCTTACAATATGTAGAATAAATAATACTGACAATATTAAATAAATAAAACAAGTGCAACCAAGATTAAAAGGAAAACAGAAAGATGGAAAACAATCTGTATAGGAAGCGTCTCTGATAAAAATTTCATTTCTCAAATATGTAGAGAACTGAGTCAAATTTATGAGAATACAAGCCTTTCTCCAAATGACAAATGATCAAAGATATGACCAAGCAGCTTTCAAATTAAGAAATAAAATATACCTAGACACATATGAAGAAGTGCTCTCAATCACTTTTGATTTTAGGGAAATACAAATTAAATCACCTGTGACATACCACCTCACACCAATCAAACTAGCTAATATGACAAAAAAGGAAAATGATAAATATTGAAGAGGATGTAGGGAAATTGGGACACTAACACACTGTTGGTGATATTATGAAATGATCTAACCACTCTAGAGAGTAATTTGGAACTATGCCCAAGACACTACCAAACAAATAAAATAATATCCTTTAATGTATCCATATGACTCTTCTGAAAGAGGTAATATAAAAGGGAAAAGGGCTGACATGTGCAAAATTATTCATAGCGACTCTTTTTGTGGTAATGATATATTGGAAATTCAGGGAATACCCATCAATTGAGAATTTGCTGATCAAGCTGTGTTATATGAATACAATGAAATACTTTTGTGCAATAAGAAATGGTGGATAAGCAGATTTCAGAAAACTCTGGAAATACTTGCACAAATTGATGCAAAATAAAATGAAGAGAACCAGGTAAACATTGTACACATTATCAGCAACATCATGTGATGATCAAATATTAATGACAGTTCTCAGCAATGCAATAATCAAAGACAAGTACAAAAGATTCATGATGGAAAATGTTATCCATATTCACAGAAAGATCTGATAGACTCAGAATTCAGATTGAAACATATTTTTTCCACTTACTTTATTCTTTCTCATGATTTTATTTCCTTTTGATCTGTTTCTTCCTCCACAACTATGTAGAATGTGGCAATATACTTTATATGATAGCACATGTATATACTATATCAAGCCACCTACTATTTTCAGAAGAGGGGAGGGAGGGATAGAGAAAATTTTGGAACTAAGAATCTTGCAAAAATGAATGCAAAAATCTTTCTTAATATGTAATTGGGGAAAAATAAAATGAATTAAATAAAAAAACAGCTGGCTGAAGGGAAAATTACAATTGTATGGATACAATTTTGTTTTGCTTTCTTCAAAATATTATGCATCACAATTTAATGAGAAGACCTTATTGTATCAATATGAGGTAGATAAATCAAAATTTGTAGAATTCTCTGCTTTCTAAAAATAGCTATTGCTAGTTTAATAATTTCATTTTACCTAAATCTAAGTCCTGATTTGTATTTCCACAAGAATCCTTTATATGATATTTCCAATTTTCCTGAAAATTATTTTCACTAGGGTACTAGAGCAATGTAAGGTAACGGAAATACTCTGGATTTAGAGTCACAATACTTGGGCTGAAATACCACCTAAGACCCTTGACATGATATTGAGCAAGTTGCTTATACTCTTGGCCAGCAAAGGGGAACTTGTGACCACGAGGCCACATGTGGCCATGTAGGTCCTTGCATATGGTCTTTTGACTGGCTGAGTTGAACTTTTATAGAAGCTATACAAATGAAATACTTTTTTTATGGGGATTTTTCTGTGAAGTTTCAGTTCTGGAAAAGGGCTGCACATGAGAATCTAGAAGACCACATGTGGGCTCCAGGTGGCAGGTTCTCCACCCCTTCCTAGGCCTTAATTTTTTTTTTAATTTGTAAAATGTGGGAATGGATTAGAAAGATCTCTAAAATCTCTTCCAATTCCAAATTTAAGATTCAATTGCTTCTTTTTGAGCTAAATGATTTAATCTCTTGTATCTATTATTTAGAGAAAATCAATTAATAAATAACTAGCACATTGAAACTTCTTTCTATTTTTACTTTATAAAACTGAAAAAAAATGTTGATACTCAACTACATTACCAAGGTGTTTCGATTTATTTTAAGTCTGTATGTGCTGTTGTTTGTGTTGTTTTACTTATGAAAATCACTGTCACCCAGTATCTAGAATCCCAGCCTGCAGTCAAGAAGATCAATGATTGTCTTTTATTATTTCACGTTTACAGTTTACATCCTGCATGTATTTGTTGAAGGACAGGACTGAAAATCCTGATTCACAGAAATAGATTGTTACATATAGAATTAATGCTGATAAGAATGGCATATGCTTCTAAGGATGAACCAAAGATTTTGTAATTTCACTGATTAAAATCAAGTTAGATTTATTTGGAACTCTGGGATTCCAGAAATCACTTGAGCTTTCATTTGGTCAAATCACTCTCAAAATAGGTTTTTATTCAAGATCTCATTACTTTGGCTTTTATAAGTAGAAACTATACTTTCATTGTCTCTTTCCATTTTTTATGAGTGCACTATAATACTACATCCATTTACTACTCTGCTTCTGTTTCCCTCACCATTCTTACACCTATCCATATTTTTAACACACTGCCACTTTTGAATTATTAGAGTACAATGGTAAAAATACATATTCCCTTTACTCCTTTACAAGTATCTCATAACCTCTTTTGGGTATTCATGTTCCTGGTAGGGACTCTCTGGAATAAACAGTCTGCAAGGTCCCTTCCAAATCTGAATTTCACTTACCTTATTATTCTATGAAAAAGGGCATGTCTGAGTTTTGTATGGATTCAGAATTCTGCTGTGCTCTTTAATTTTCTGTAGTATGTCCTTGTCTCACAAAACAAATGCCCTGAAAATAGCCAATTTGTGTCTGAATTTGAAGAACGTGTATGCCAACCGGTTCCCAGTTTTTCATGCCTGGCGTTGGTTCCTGAAATGAATTTTCCTAAGAACTGACATCACACTTTTGTTGTCACTTTTTCATTCTTCAATTGACAGGCAAACACTACTGAGATTTGAGGAATCTTTTTTAGCTTCAAAAATAAAATGTTTCATTTATTATGTTCAATCTTTAAAATTTTATTTTATTTTTAATTTGTGGCACAAAACAATCATAGCATTATAAAAAAGTTGATAGCGCATGAAACTGTAAATCTACTGTGTACAACTTGCTATTCCTTTTACATATACAACAAAGTTGTCCTGCAAATTTCTTTTCCTTTTTTTAAATTTTTTCCTCCATCCACTGAAGAGGTGGCCACCATTAGACACAATTTGTGTATGTATGTATGTATGTATGTATTTATAACACAGAATCACAGACACAAAAAATTGTTCGGTACATACTTCTAATTATCAGTTACTTCTCTGGTTATAAATAGCATCTGTCTTCATAAGGAACATGTTAGAAGAACACCTAGAGCTGACGAAAGGTAGTTGTTACCAAGTATTCGAAGACACACAAAGATAAAACTTGTATAATGTGTCTTTACATTTAGAGAAAGGGTTAGCATTATCCAAATGTTGTCAAACACCTTGATAAAAGCTGAAAACAAACAAATAAAATGCATATTTTTTTAAAAAATTCTAAAATGAAGTTACTTTGTCACTTTTTATAGAGATAAAAGCACACTTTTAAGAGCATTTAATTAGAAGTAATTTAAAAGTATTACATTAACAGTGGTCTTGAGACTACTAATTATAAAGCTGTGAAGTAAATTTCTACTGCTAGAAACAAATGAGAAAATAGAAGTACAGAGAGCAATATCCCAACAAATTTGAGAACAGTACGTTTTAGTCGAAAAATTGCTTATGCTCGCACAACTAAAGCTAATGGCAGTGTTTGAATTCAGTTCTTTTCTGATTCCAAGTTCTGCAGTTTTTCAAATGTAACACACTGTGTTAAAGTTTGATGGACTATTGACATAAACTGGAAGGTGAAAAAGAAGGATGGGGTCATTCATCTCCGTATGTTACTACAGAGTACAGTGGAAAATGTGGTTATTCTTTCCATCTAGTAAGTAAATACTTGATTCAGTTAGAGAAGAAATAAGTCCTATTAAACATTATACCAAATGGATTTATCATGGGCTTATTAGACATTCTTTTTTTCTTTTTTACATTTTTAAATTTTATTTATGTTTTTAGTTTTCCATATTCATTTCCACAAGATTTTGAGTTACACAATTTTTCCCCATCTCTCCCCTTCCTGGCAACCTAACATGGCATGTATTCTGATTACCCATTCCCCCAGTCTGACCTTTTATCATATCTACCCCTTATCCCCTTCCCCTTTACTCTCTTGAAGAGCAAGACAGATTTTGATGAACCATTGTCTGTATATTTTATTTCTCAGTTGCATGCAGCAACAATTTTTTTAACATTTGATTTTAAAATTTTGAGATCCAAATTCTCTTCCTTTTTCCATCCCTATCCACCCCCACTGAGAATGCAAGCCATTCAATATTGTTTACACATATGTCGTTATTCAAAATATCTCCCTAATGGTTATGTTGTGAAAGACTCTTTCCCTTCATCCTATCCCAGCCCCCAAATTTTGCTATTATCTCCTTTGACCTTGTCTCTTTTCTAGAACGATTGCTGCTGACTACCCCCTACCTTAATCTATGCTCCCTTCTATTATCCCCCTTCTTATTATATTCCCCCCTACTTTTCTGTAGGGTAAGATACCCAATTGAGTGTATATGTTATTGCCTTCTTAAGCTAAACTCCATATGACAGTAAGGTTTACTCATTCCTTCTCACCTCCTCTGTCTTTCCCTCCACTGTGAAAACTTTTTCTTGCCTCTTTTATATGAGATAATTAGCCCCATTCTCTCTCTCCCTTTCTCCTTCTCTTAATATATTGTTCTCTCACCCCTTAATATATTTTATATCATCCTTTCATATTCAATTCACCTTGTGCCATCTATCTATCTATCTATCTATCTATCTATCTATCTATCTATCTATCTATCTATCTATCCATTTATATCTCTATCTCCTCCAACTACTCTATCCTGAGAAAGGTCTCATGAGTTACAAATATCATCTCTCCATGTAGGAATGTAGATAGTTCAACTTTAATAAGTCCCTTATGATTTCTCTTTCCTGTTTACAGTTGCACGCTTCTCTTGATTCTTGTTATCTAAAAGTTAAATTTTCTATTCAGCTCTTGTCTTTTCAGCAAGAACTCTTGAATTATTTCTATTTAATTGAATGTCCATTTTTTTTCCTCCAGAAGGATTATTATCAGTTTTGCTGGGTAGAAAATTCTTTGTTTTAATCCTAACTCTTCTGACTTCTGCAATATCACATTCCAAGACCTTTGATTTCTTAATGTAGAAGCTGCCAGATCTTGTCATCCCGATTTTACTTCCACAATAATTGAATTGTTCCTTCTGACTCCAATATTTTCTCCTTTACCAGGGAACTCTGGAATTTGGCTACAATGTCCATAGGAGTTTTCCTTTTAGAATCTGTTTCCAGAGATGATTGGTGGATGCTTTCCATTCATATTTTTCCTTCATGGTTTTCCAGTAGTATTCCAATAATTATTCAATTGCCTCTCCTGGACCTATTTTCTAGGTCAGTGATTTTTTCAGTGAGATATTTCATATTGTCTTCTATTTTTTTCATTCTTTTGGTCCTGTTTTATAATTTCTTGATTTTTTCACAAGTCATTAGCTTTCATTTGCTCAATTCTAATTTTGAAAATTATTTTCTTCACTGAGCTTTTGCAGCTCCTTTTCCACTTGCCAATTTTACTTTTTAAGGCAGTTTTCTCTTTATTGGCCTTTTGGACTTCTTTTGTAATTTGGGTAAGTCTATTTTTTAAGGTAGATTTTCAGGTTTTGGGGGGGACCTCCTTTAGTAATGTATTCACTTTTTTATGATTTTCTCATCACTCATTTCTCCTTTCAGTTTTTCCTCTACTTCTCATAAAAATCCTTTCTGAACTTTTCCATGACCTGTGACCAATTCATATTTTTCTTAGAGGCTTTTGATGTAAAAACTTTAACTCTGCTGTCTTCCTCTAGTTGTATGCTCTGATATTTCTTGTCACCAAAATAACATTCTATAGTCTCAGTTCTTTAAGATGAACTGCCAATCCTGCTAATGGTACTGTTGCTGCTGCCGCCACTGCCACCAGTTGTTGCTATTGGTTATATTTCCAAATTTTTCTTCAGGATGGTTGGACTAGTTCACAGCTCCTTTAACAGTGTGTTAGTGTCCCAGTTTTTTTCCTTGTCCCCTCTAACATTAATCAATTTCCTTTTCTGTAAGGTTAGTCAGTCTGATAGGTAGGTGTGAGGTGACATTTTAGAGGGTTTTTTTATTAATTTACATTCCTCTAATTAATTATGAACTAGAGTTTTTTTTTAAACCAGACTGTTAATATCTTTGATTTCTTTTTTTCTATAAACTACTCATTAATATACTTTATGACAATTTATAAATTTTGGAATGTCTCATTTCTTTTCTACATTTGGCTTAATTTCCTATATATTTGAAAAATGAGAAAAACAGTATGAATTTACCCAACTTTCTGTTATTTTTTCTAATTTTGACTATACTTTCGCTACCTTAAATAAAAAAAAAATGTACAAACAAAACTAATGTATAGGGACAACTTACAAAAAAAAAAGGAAGTCATGAAGAAAATCTTAATAATGCAGATTAGATTTTTGAAAAGAACAGCCAGTTGACATAGTAAATGGATTTCTGGGCCCGACGTTAGGAAAACTCATCATATAGAGTTAATATCTCTCTTAAGACACTAGTTGTGCAACCTCAGACAAATTACTTAATTCTTTCTCCTAATTCTTCCCCTTTAGCTGAAGAAGGAAATAGCAAGCTATCCCAGTTTCTTTGACAAGAAAACCCCAAATGGGATAATGAAAAGTTGGACACAACTGAAAAAAAAATGACTGAACAACAAATTGTGAAACATTGTTATATTTGGAGTTTATTATTAAATATTTACTAGTATACTGCTCTTTCCCCACCTCAATATCAACCATGTTCTTAGGGGAACTGAACCAGTAGGAAACAGAAGCTGAGATAACTTGAGGACAGATATATGGTAAAATTATCACCAAACTTTAAGGAATTTATTCTCTTGTAATACAGAAAACAATTATTTGTAGAGCCAGGAAAGAAATCCCAGGACTTCCATGTCAATATCAGTGTGTTGTCTTTTGTTACATATTTATCCTACATGTATATATCATAATTCTTTTATTCTAAGTATTAACTACCTCTTCCTGTAGACAGTGTAGAAGAGTGCATCATGGACTTTGGGATGTAATTTTATATTGTCTATTCTTATATCATCATGTTAAATAGCTTCATTAAAAATTATTTAAATTAATTATCTGTTAATAGCAAGGACAATGATGTTGCCTTGTAGATTCTAGTGCTATCAATATGGCCCCTTGGGATTATGCAAGAAATGCAAGAATAGCATCCATTCTTTGGAGATCCAACTTACAAATGAGAATTTAGTTAAGCAGGTATCTAAGAAGTGTTATAAAAGTATAGCATAAAGACACATAAGTCTCTATTTTATGTCATTAATACATGGCATGGGTAATGTTTTATCATTTGAAACTGTACTTTGCCTACAGACTAAGAATTTTTTTTAAAAATTTCATGAGTTTCTAACATTTATGTAATTAACCCTACCAGAGAAGTGTATAATTCACCTGAACTTTGGGAAAAGTGGAGGTATTTTGACAGCCCCCCCATCCAGTGTTTTCTTTATGTTGACAAAAAAACTAAAACCTTGTTCCTCAATGGTTTCTCCCTATCTTCCTACATGTTTGCTACTATTAAATCTGTATGATTTTCAGATATTATCATCACTATAACTTGTTTCTGAGTCATTTATTTTCCAGATCAGTAAAAATTTATCTTTTATTACTGTCTCCAAATACCCTCCAAATATTTTTTTTTCTTTTAGTTTCCTTTTTTTCAATAAAGTAATAAGCTTGGCTCCAAAAACAGGTGCAGCTCCTGACTAAAAATTACCTAATCATTAAATTCTCAAGTTGTGACCTTTAATTCATAGAGAAGGAAGAGAAAATAGGAGGTTTTTTTTTCAGTGAAAATGAAAAGCATTTGCTTTTCTCCTTGTTCTTTTGAATATACAAAACACAGAATGCTGTAATTTCTATTGTCAGAATTTTAATGATATGTAGAAGCTACAGATAGAGACGGAACCTATAATTCCATTATATAAGGGAATCTTTAATTGAAAATTTTCCTGTACAGAGTAGATTGGAATCTTCTCTAAGCTCTAAAGAATTTTCTAGAGCACTAGTAGATTAAGTGACTTACCAAGTTTGTATAGTTGGAATGTGTTAGGGACATTGTTTTTTTTTTTTTTTTCACTCTGTCGTCAATTCTAAATCTACTATTCCACAATGCCTTTTTGAGTACAGATATAAATATACAACCATAAATGTTCATAAACACAAAAGAGTTGTTGATATATTACCTTTAATTACACAGAAATGTCACACAAGGATGGGTAGTTTTGTAATTCCATTCAGAAATTTTAATTGTTTTATAGATATTGTTGTTATTATAGTTACTAGTTCTTATATTTATTAATATTATTTGTAGAGAAATTTTTATGCCACTATTTTTCACTTATTTTCAATTAATCTTTAGATTAATACAAAGGTGGATAAAATAAAATTATTAGTATAAAACATATTCTTCCTTTATCCATTCACTGAAGTAATCTTTAGTACAATTTCAATAGGAGACAAGAATGATAAGAATCTCATCCTTTTCCACATATACGTTTTAATGTTCTTGACCAGATCTCTTCAAACTTTGATAACTTTTCATTCTATTTAGCTTGGAGATTATGAGTGTTTGGAACAGAAGCATCTAATAAAATGCCTGTTTATACAGAGACTGTACATAAATGTATAGTTCTGAAATTAATCAACTCCAGTATATTTTGAAGTACATATTAATAGCACAGGATTCTGTTGCTTGTCAGCCTATGAAAGACAGTAAATATCTGATATATATATATTATATATATATGTATCATATATATATATATGATACATATATCATCAATATGATTTTCTTCTTCTTCATCATCATCATCTCATTTTCCTTACTGGGGAGCATTTCTAATTTTCTTTGTCATCCCAAGACTGCAAGTCCTTTCAGCGTCATCACACTTCAGGGTCAGAGAATGCCTAGAAATTTACTATTCCCAGAGGTCGCAAATACTGAGTGAACAAATCCTTGG
This sequence comes from Notamacropus eugenii, assembly GCF_028372415.1. NCBI lineage: Eukaryota > Metazoa > Chordata > Mammalia > Diprotodontia > Macropodidae > Notamacropus > Notamacropus eugenii. The sequence continues at coordinate 325,199,662 of NC_092874.1, read as the reverse complement.
AATTCCCAGGAGTTTCAAGGGGAGCTCCTGCAGCATACTCCCTGGAGTGGCCACTACAGTCCAATTCAACCTCCACTAAAAAAAGAATAATAATGACTGAGTACTCAACAAAATGGTAAGTGACAGTTAATTCACTTCATAGAATTCCTGCATCAGCATTTATTCTGAAAAAAAAAAATTTCTAAACAATTGATACCTGTGTGAACTCTTTTGTTGACCAGGGAATTCTGTGTTTCATGATTATATAAAGAAAATTTGCTCCCCAGTAAACTATGATTGTCAAGTAAATCATCATTCACTTAGACATAGCTGTAACACTGCCAGAGATGCAATTTCCCTTTGCCAGTGCTTCAAACCAGCACGGAATTTTTCTAATACAAACAGTACAAAGCATCAGCCCTGTACTTTTCATATCCATAAAATGCCAGATTTTTCTTCCTTTCTACCAGTTCCTAACTATTTTCCTTCTATACATATGAACTCAAAATATCACAAATAGGTTGTCGTGATTTGTCTTTAGTATAACTCAATTCAATTCAACCAGCACTTATGAAGCCTTACCAAGTAAGTAAGACACTGTATTAGATGCTGAGAAAAATGAAATTTTTCAATTCTTCAGTATAAAAAGTGATTGAAATTAATATGACTGTTTTTCAAAACACTGCACAGACATTACCTTACTTGAAATTGATAATAATCCCAAGATATAAGTACTATAGTTGAATATTATCCCCATTTCTTGTGAGAAGAAAATGATGATAGGAGAGTTTAAATATCTTAACCAAGGTCAAGCAGCTAGTAAAATCATGTGGTGGCATTAAAATCTAAGTCTCTTTGACTCCAAGTTTGATACTCTATGTACATTATAGTAAAACTGGCAATTGGTTAGGACAGTTCATTTTAAGGAAAACATTTTAATTTATTGTGTAAATGTACCACATAGTCTGGAACTACTCTCCAAACTCACACTCACACTGATGATTTAATTTCCCAAAGTATGGCCATAATATCCCCTCAGGACTCTAGAAGTGTCTCTGAAAAAATGAGTGTATCTTTTCTAGAGATATATGTTGAAGGCCAGGATGGAGTGCGGGTTGACAAGTTCAGCATAGACCTTCAGGGAAACTGTTCTTTGAGACTGTGCTTATTATCATCCGGAATGGCTCTCCATGCACCCCAGATGTTGATGTACATGAGATAGACAAGAAAACTACAGAATACAGGAGATATGTAAAATAGAAGCACTCTAGGCTAGCAGTCTTTAAGAAAATAAGACTGGCCAAATAACTAGGACAGGAGACGAGCAGTATGTCACCTAGACTTGCGGTTTCTGTCTATAAATGCCCTGACCCTCAGATCAATAAACAGATTTGGCCTATCTTCCCCCACCTGCCCATGTGTTTTTCTTCATTCAAGCCACCTGCCATAAATGGCACCTCAAACGGGAACCTGGCCCAGGAAATGGAGTCGTCTTTCAGTGGTAGTGGTCCCCTTGGAAAAGAATTCCAAGTCGTGACAAAGCAACTAAGGTAAGGAGAAGCCTTGAAGAATCCCTGCAGGGGCATTTCACTTTATCCAAGGCACAGTAAAATCTCAGCAATTACAGGTTTACGGGGAGAATTTACTGTGTTAACAGAATCAAAAAGCAGATTCTGTTCATAAGAAATCAAAACTGACAGGTAAATAGCAAAAGTAAGGTTAACAATGGGTCAGGAACATTTTAAGGGCAGAAACACTCAGGTAGAGTTGGATGCAGAGAAGGAGGAAGGGGGAGAAAAGTTGGACTCCTGATCAGAGGAGTCCTCAGTAGCCTCAGAACCCTCGGCTCCCACAGCCACCATTCTATACTTCTCCAGAAAAGGAGAAGACCAGCAGATCCATTATCCAAGGTTCATCTTCCGCCTATACTGCTGCAGCCTCCTAAAAATCAGCTATTACTTTTAGAAAAAACTTTTCAAGAGGCTAGGAAAAAGGCGAAGAAATACCTTTGGAAATGAGGCTAGTATTGCCAATGACAGAAACCCCAGATCCCAATAACCCAGGAGGAGTTGCAAGAGAATTCACCTCTCTGGATTTTAAATTTTTAAAGGAATTAAAACAAGGGGCAATCAATTATTGATCAAGTAATTCTTACATTCAGTCTCTTCTAGACAGCATTTCTCAGAGAGCTTTATGCCTCACTGATTGGTGTAATTTAGATAAAACCAATCTTGAAGAAGATTACTTAATGTGGAAATTTGAATTTCATAAAGTATGTTTGGAACAAAGTAAAAGAAATCAAGGCACAGGTCTAATTTGTGCAGAGGATTTCTGACAATCTTTTCTAGGTTTTTTGAATTTTATTTTTACTGTCTGTATATGTATTTTGTCTCTGTGTTCTGTGTGAGTGTGTTTGTGTATTAATCTCTTTTCCATGTTTTCTCTTTCCTTTCCCCTCTTCCCTTCTCTGTGATAACTGCAGCATCAAGGAGGAGAATGGGAGAAAGAAAGAGAGAAACTAATCTTATATGCTAAAGGCAGTTTCAGATAAGGTATACAAGGAAATAACATATGTTCAGTTTTAAGGAGCGCATAAAAGTTTTGGAAAGTTGTTGGTAAAATTCCCTCTCTCTTTCTTCCTTCTAACCCTGGCCAGGTTATGAAGATGGAGAGAAAGACAAGAAGAAATCAGAGAACCTTTTTCCCTCATATCAGAGAGGCAGGCTGACTAGCATTTTAATTATCTCATGCCTCACCTAAAAGAGAAAAGGTTTTGTATAATGGGAAATAACCAAAAAGGAGTTATTCTGGTCATATTTTAAGTGAAACATGTCACTCCTAATTGGATGTTTAAGACAGGTCAGAATTTGTTATATGACACCAAGGCAAATTGGAAAAATGCATAGATCTGAAAAAGAGACACCTTAGAGATAAAGTTTTTGAATTCTCTAGTAGACAAGAGGAGACTTTGCACCACTGGATAGTTGTCCAGAAGTCTCCTTCACTTCAGCTGATAGATTCAAAATCTCTCTCTTTCAAAGAAGTTCTTAAGGAGTGGGCACAGAAGTAAAATTTACTTGAGTAAAGGTTAGAACCTCTCAGATTTTTTTTTTGCCCTGCAGTCCTGACTTATCATCCAGTTAGGGCTACAGTGAATTAATTATTAGGACTGCTAAAGATAACTCTTATCATTCCAGATTAGATCAAGGGAAGAGAATGCTAAAGAATAGTATGGAATTTAATTTACCCTCCCTGAGAGTAAGGGTTGAGCCACAGCAGTATGAGATGACAAGCCAACTAGCCCCTACATTTAGTAAGCCCAGTCTTCTATTAATAATATGTGTATGTGATGGTTTGGAAATGTAATTAATGACACTTAAGAGTCAATATTTGTGCTACTATTGTGATTCTAAACTGTAATAATCTTGTATTTTAAAAACTGAGCAACACCTGTAATGCAGAAACAGTGTTAGAGAAACCAATTTCTAATCTGAATTTTGTTGAAATTAAAAGACGTTCGAAAATTGTGTAAAACAAGTTAAGTGATTTTAAATTTTTTCAGTCCTGCTAACCTTGTCTTATAATATTTTGTTTTTTGTGTATTTGTCATTCAGAAAACCACATATTTTCACCTTTGCCTGTTAAAGAAGTTTCAGTTAAAACAATTTAGCTATTTGGCCATCATTTTAAAAGTTGTAAGATTGTTAACTTATCTGGAGTTACTGTTTTAATGCTAAACCTAAAATTGTTAATGATTACTGTGTGTAGAAAGAAAGGAATTGAATGAACACTTTATGTAGATTAGTTAGTTCTGTCCATTCAGAACAGTACTCCTGTATGCTTGGGGATTGGCAGGCTTAGCTGCGGTACCAATCTCTTTTATTTTGTAAAATTGCTATGGCCCCTGGAAACCATTCCTGTAGGTACCACCATCAACCCTAAGAAAGAAACTCAATTGGCTTATGCAAATTCTAAACAAGGAATAGGACTTGTTCAGAAGTTGTAATAAATGGAGAGGATTTTTCACAATTGGCTTTTACATCAGGACAAGTTTTAAATTTGAAAAGGAAAAGATCTTAAATAGAATTTCCTTATGCATATGTGTCCTGGTAAATCTTTATTGCTTACTGCAGCTCCATGAGAATAGAAATGAATATCTGGCTCAGAGCTGATTAGTGAATTTTGCTTGCAAAAGACATTTGAGACCATAAATATTTGTGTTTTGAGTTTGAATTTGGGTATAGTTGTTTGAATTAAAACAGTATCTTAGAGAAATACTACGAACTACTCAAAGGGAATATTTCCCACCTGACTATTGCTGAGTCTGGCTATGAAACAGATACTACAAAATTGGAGAATTTTACTCTTATCTGAATTCAAACAGAGTCAAGGATGTTTTATCCTGTCATATTTGCTATGTCACATGTCCCTGTTTTCTCTTTCTATATAGCAAATTTCTATGATCAATAGTAAGTGACTTATAAAATGTGTGAGCCCCTTTTGTGTGATCTTACTGGGAAATCTAATATTATTTTTGTCTGAAATTACAACATGTTCAGCAATCTAAGTACTCACCTAAGATGTCCCCATTGTTTAAAGGGATCAGTCTCTTACTGTTGTGAGTTTACATAGCACCTTTTTGACTAAAGCATTTTGTGTTATCTTAGAATTCTGTGATAATTAAGAATTTGGTTTGTTGTAATATTTGGGCATTCATATCACTTAAGGACATTTTCATGCTAACTAAGTTTTAATGGATTTTAATTTTAAAGGTTTATTTTTGTTTCAAAATGAAAAGGGAACTATCATTTTAAAGGTTTTCAAATAATTTTCTTTATAAAAGTTTAGTGACTGTTAACATCAGGACAAATTTTAAACTGTTTTAAAACAAAAGAAAACACTTAGAAGAAATATTTTAAAACAATTTCTTGTAAAGTCTACCGTTTTCATTTTCAAGACAATGTATTGATAAATTAATATATATTGATCTATAAAGCAGAAAAGATCTTGCTGTTTTAATCTGAATTTTTAGTCATTCCATGGACTAAGCAAAAGTTAAAATTAGTATTTGAACTTATTTACAAGTTTTTCTTCCAGAGTAAATGTAATCAGAGAAGGAGAAACCAGCCTGTGAAACAATGATGCACATCTATTCAGTTGTAAGGTTCAAGTTTCAAATCTCTTTTGTTTAAGACAATACAGTTATGCTAATGAAGAGTGATAACTTGTGAGCTATCTTGTCTATGGTAGAAATATAAAGGAGAGTGAAGCAGTCTAAATGATGGGGTTCAGACTCTGGCATCCTCCCAGAACTCCCCTTGAACATTGCCACTTAACCTGTCTTTTCATACTCAAATTTATAGCCAGATCTTCTTGAATCTTACCACTTAATCTGGCCTTTCATATTCAAATCTGTTGCCCTTGGCCTAGCCTGGCCTTCCTTTGTCTGTTATGCCAGGGAAATTATCTTTCATTTATATTCCTTTTGTGCCTATTTGGTCTTTGTCTAACCTCCATGCCAGGTTTGTCTTTTCCGAGTACAAGCCATCAACTTCCAGATAACTGCTCAGGCTATGTATCCCCTGCGAGAAAGGGACAGCTCTATGTCCAATGTCAGCAGGAAACAATTTCAGCAGTTGATACCTTCTTCTCTTATCCCAAAAGATCTTGGGTCCCATCTCATTCACAACTGCCAGGGACTATTTTAGAAGGAAATAGACAACCAGACATCTTAAGAAGCACAGCATTCCTACAACCAATTTCATCAGTCAGCTTCCATGCTTCACAGGCAATTTCACATTACTAGAGAACAAGCAAGAAGCATTGTAAAGTCTTGTCCACATGTCTTTCCACTTTTGCCAGCTTCATCAAATACATCTATCAATCCTCGAGGATGCAATCCTCTTGAAATATGGCAAAAAGAAGTCATACATGTCCCAGAATTTGGAAGAAATAAATACCTTCATGTGACTATAGTCACATATTTAAGTTATATTATTGCCAGCCATTGACTGGGGAATCAACAAAATTTGTTATTAATCATCTATTTAGGTGTTTTGCAACTCTAGGTATTCCACAAATTATAAAAACAGATAAGAGTCCAGCTTAAACTAGTCAAGCCCTTACTAAGTTCTGTCTGTCATACAGAATACAGCATAGAACTGCCATCCCATGTAATCCTACTGGTTAAGTCATTACAGAACGTCACAATCACTACATAAAACTCTCCTCAAAACAAAAAAAGGGGGAGAAGAAGGCAAAAGAATAAGGAGAAGAATTGACATGGTGTTGTATACTATAAATTTCCTGACATCCGATAGAAAGAGGCTTGTGTCTGCTCAAAAATAGCTTCAAAAAGGCAAAGCACACCTCATTAATTGGAAAAAAAAAGTGAAGGTGATACGTAACATCACAAAGACAGGACCTGTGTTAACATGGGGGTGAAAGCATGCTTGTATTTCCACAGGAAATGGTGAAGAAATGATCTGGATACCAGAAAGAAACATCTGACCTCTGCCATACGTTGGGGAAGATATGGATCGAAGAAAAAGAAGAAGCCATGATCATTGGACTGACAGGACAATGAAGACACTCATTCTGCTTCTAGACACCCTCCAGCTGACCACTGCAGCAGAAGGAACTCATTGAGAAGAAGATAGATGGACTTTTTTGTACATAATCCGCCTTGAGTTATAATGGGTGACATGGGGAGGGAAGTTAGAGTAGGTAATTATGGTAGGATATGGGTCAAAGATTTTTGGGAAACAAATTGATATAGATAGAAAAAATTTTTGCTTTTATGATTGGGAAATAACATGCTTTAATTGTACTATCACTGCATACATTGGTTTTCATATAGCTAATACTAGCATTATATCTGTAATTATGTGTCCTAGGTTTGCTTTAATGTCTATCAAAAGTAAAGGCTGGTATATGTCTCTATCTGATCAAACTTTTAATCCGTTAATGTTGAGAGTAAGACAGAAAAGATGTATACGTTGCATTATTTTAGGCGTTGTAAGCTTTGTGGCAGCATTGGCTTCCTGTGTATCAACTGGTTTATCTGTACATACCATTTAATGGATGCTTTAAGGGAAACTATTGTGGTGGGAAACGAAGTGGATGTTCTTGAAACAAGATTGTCCATGAGATGAGACTATAGGTTCATTTCTATTTGTTACTTCTGTCTGTTACAATAGCTCCATATATAATTGGACTAAGATTAGAAATCATTTGAATGGGATGTAGGGAATAGCAGTCTTGCTTTGCATATTGAAGATCTTAATCAGACTGTTAATAATATAGATTTGGTCTCCAAGGAAAATCTTGACCCCGTTGAAGCTGGGATTATTTTGTTAATACACATCTCCTTGTGTCCCTGTTTCATTAGCTCATGTCTATATTACCTCTATCCTTTTGTTTCTCTGTATCGTCCACCTATTCATAAGTGCCTTCTCTCTCATGGGAAAGGTCTTCACAGTCTTCAAACCCAAGTACCTTATCTCTGGTTACAACAAAAGATAGGGGAAATTGTTGAAGGCCAGGATGGAGTGCGGTTGATAAGTTCAGGATAGACTTTCAGGGAAACTGTTCTTTGAGACTGTGCTCATTATCATCCAGAATAGCTCTCCATGCCCCCCAGATGTTGATGTCCATGAGACAGACAAGAGAACTACAGAATACAAGGGATATGTAAAATAGAAGCACTCTAGGTTAATAGTCTTTAAGACTGGCCAAATCACTAGGACAGGAGACGAGCAGTATGTCACCTAGACTTGCGGTTTCTGTTTATAAATACCCTGACCCTCGGATCAATAAACGGAGTTGGCCTATGTTCTCTCGCCTGCCCATGTGTCTTTCTTCTTCACCACATCACCAAGCCACGATGAAGGCTGCCCACCACAGATATAGCTGATGAGTCCTTACTAATTTGCTACTTGATATGATTATAAATTGAATAATCTTCAGTGAGCCAGACTTAAGCACCTTTTATTAGGGTAATACAGAAAGAAGAGTGGAGAAAATCCCCCCAAAAGTCTATTACACATTCTGACACAGAATATGTAAAGTCTATGGGAAGATAGGGTGAAATTTAAAAAGTATATGTGACAAAGAGGCAATTCATAGCTCCTTGTTTCTGAATGTATTTTGTCCCTTTTGTGACATCTTCAAGAAGTTTCCCCTAAGCATGATGTATCTTCCTTTCTGGGCTCTTTAGAGAGCTACCATCCAATACTGAACTTGTCTTCAGCTCCTAATAATGGCTCTAATGTCAGCTGATACTGTTATGAAGGGAATATGTGAACTGAGACTTGAAGAGCAGTAGAAATACTAAAAGGTGGAGGTAATAAGAGGAAGCAATATAGGCAAGAGAAAGCATAGACTGTTAAAGACTTGGAGGCCAGAGGTAGAAGACTGAATTAAAGTAACGACAAATATGCTCATTTGGTTTTCATTTAGATTGTGTGAGGAAGCATCACATAAAATAAGCCAGATGATCTAAAAGGACACTGCCAATTCCATGTGCTGAGAAATGAGGAGAATAATTTCATTTTTAATGGGGTTACTAGCTGGTTATGTCATAAGCTAATCATCCTAGCATCCAAGACATGGGTTAGATGATAAGAACAATTAAGTGAATTGGGAGCTATTTTTGTATCCTTACTCTTTATTTTATCTATTCCTTCCAACATACATAATGTGTAAATTTGCTAATTAAGCTCTTTATGGCCTTGTCAAAATCATTGAAAACATTGCTGAATGACAAGCATGTGACATAAAGGCAGATGCTGAGGGCATTTTACAATAGAGTACTTTTCAGCGGACATTAAAGCATTACTGATCAACCAATGGAATAAGTCGTTACAGAGTTTACCTAATTATACTAAAATCTAACCCACACTTTTCCAAGTTCCCCACAATATAAACAAGAAAAATTGATGACATTCTCCTCAATGTTTTTTGCAACCTTGTCCAAAAGAAGTAAATGTGACATCAGTCTAGTGAAACCCCTTCATGGTGATGAAGCTATGCTGTTCCCCAAGGGTCACTGAATTATTTTCTATATTAAACATTTATTATTTTTAGAACAGGATACTATATCAGGAGTAATTCACACCAGGCTACATATATGAAGTTCTTCCACTTTCGAATCTTCTCACAGGAGTCAAACTTCTTGTCACTTCAGATACATTGCAGTTTTTTAAACTTGCTTTCATTCTTTTCAGGAATACAGCATGTAAGGGGACATTTAAAGAAAACTGTCATTACTAGTTGAAAACAAAGATTATCATTGGGGTCCCAATTTGTATGGAAATAACGAGGCCATGTTAGGTTATGGATAGCAAAGTGATATTGCTGAAGTCACAGGTTTAGAGAACAAACTGAATGGTACCATTAGATGGATAACTACCATTTACTACAGGGATTGGAAAGAAGTACTAGATCCGTGACTTCTTTGATATGAGGACAGTCAAAGTGAGGAAACTATCTCTACAAATACAACTCTGCCGCTTCTCTTTAACTTGCAGTGTTAGAAAATAGCCTAGTGCTCTGAAAGATTAAGTGACTTACCCAGGGTCAAATGTGAGAAAAGGACTTGAATATGGTCTTCATGGCTTCAGCCTCACTTCTCTACTCCAATAAACTGCCTTTCTTGATGCATTACATATACTTAAAAGCTTTCAACTACCTTCGAAATGGTCAAATTAAATATTCTTTCTTATCTTTTCATTAGTGGAAATTATAAGAAAAAAAAAAACTCTGTGATTCCAATTAAATATACCTGAAACTGTGGTATGTCTAGCTGCAGTACTCACTCTTGTTGCAAAATATATACCTTAATGTACTATTTAAATGCCTGCTAGAAGCATCTGGTGAGTCAGTTGTAATCCTCATTAAACTTCCACTAACTATAAAGACCTTTTTATTTTAAAAATAAACACGCTGTGAAGAAAGTCATTGCAAAATATCCAGACTGCAACAGACATTAACCTCCTACATCAATAGCATTTACTTTTACTGAATACCAATAAAGGCCAAGGGTATTTCACTACTAGAAGTTATTCCTTTTTCTACAATAAAGAAGATAGCTTAAACACTTAAATTTTAGCTTGGTTTACATTTTGGAATTCATAAATTGAATCATGATCCTGTCCACTCAGGCTAAGCACTACAGTCAGAATCCATTTGTGTAATTTTGGCTTGTCCAAGAATAGTTGTAATTTCTACTGCATTCCAATAATTTTTGCTGTTTGAACCTATGGGTGATGAATGGAGGATTATCTAGTAAATATAACTCAAATAAATAAATGAATAGCTCTAAACCCAGGCCTAAGGTCCCCTTTTCCTTTAATAGGAAGCTTATTTAATCTAACATCTAGCACCACAGTGGTACCTCAACCAGTAGATTAGGAACTACTAATAGATTTTATAGATTCACTTGGCATAATTAATTAAGGACAAATTATACCTCCATTCAATTACATCACTCTTTCTAGAGTTTGTTGACTTTCACAACCGTAAAGGGAAGCAGCTAGCATTAGCAGTCTTATCCCTCTATTGCATTTAAATGTATCATTAATAGCATTAAATTACAATTGGCCATTCTCTCTTTCTCTCTCCCTCTCTCTTTCTCTCCCCTCATCACTTCATCGCTCCTAAATTCTTCATCAATCAACAAGTACTAATAAGGGTTGACTATATTTTAGTTGATAGGTATACAAATATAAGAGGAAAAATTTTCATTTAACTCTAGTGCCGCTGAGAAAGATGCTGTGGAAGTATATAGTTATATACAAAACAGAGTAGGAGGTATTTTGCGTGTGTGTATGTGTATGTGTATGTTTGTGTTTTCTGGAGCTGGGTCACTAGTAGCTGGAAGAATGGGGAGATGAAATGCAACTATTCACCAAAAACAAAAGTTTTGAGATATGTATTCTAAATTGTAAAAATCCTAGTATTCGTGATCTGGAAGCAAATGTAATTGGAAAGAAGGAGAAAACACTATTTTTAACAGAAAGATAATAATATTTAAGAAAACTGAAGTGAAACTAAGATGGTTAAGTAAAGGCAGGGACAAACCTGAGCTCTAACTCACCCAAATAACGGTGACTCACTCAAATAAATAATGACTCTAAACTAATTATGCAGCAGCAAAACCCACAAAAACATGGAGTGAAACAGTTTTCCAGTCTAAGATAACTTAGCAGGTTAACATGAAAGATCTGTTACACTAGGGTGAGAGAGGAGCACAATCAATCCCAGGCCACACCAACAGAGACCAAGACCCAGGAAAGCAGAAGCAGGTCTCAGGGTGACTGAATCAGTAGCTGCAGCTATAGTTTCTAGATGCCTCAGCACATAGAAAAAGAAGGGGATTAGACAATGGGTCAAAAGATTTAAAGAAGTCCTTTTGTGGGCATCAGGAGCAGGATTCTATTGCACAGCCTATAGTAAGATCTCAGTCACAAATTCAGGTCTTATCCAAATGTGAAGAGGACAACCAGAACAGCAGAGTCTGTTGTGTCAGGGAAGCAGGGACCCTGGTTACAGGTCCAGGTGGTCACTTAGAAATCAGTCCACAGCACAGGAGGGTACTAAATGCACCTTTCCCTAGATCATACCACCTTGGAAGAGCTAAAAGCTTACAGATGCCCAGAATTACCTTTTTTAAAAAAATTGCAAAATAACATCTTGAAGCTTGGTACAGGGCCTTCTCCACTTAGGAAGCAGAGTTCCACTTAAGGACAGAGTTAAAAGTCAAGAAAGAGGATGACAAATGAGCAAACAACAACAAAAAAATTCTGAGTTTAAAACATTACAGTGGTGACAAGCAAGATCAAAACATACGCTCAGAAGACAACAAAGTCAAAATTTCTGCTTCTAAAGCTCCAAATAAAAATGTGAATTTGCCTGAGGCCATGGAAGAGCTCAAAAAGGACTTTTAAAATCAAGAAGGGGAAATAGAGACAAAAAAAATTCGAAGAGAAATGAGAATGATGCAAGAAAATCATCAGGAAAAGAGTTAACAGCTTGATGAACCAAGAAATATAAAAGAAAAAAAAATAATGACATAAAAAATAACTGAAAAGAACTCATTGGAAGTACAGTTGGTCAAATGGAAAAGGAAGTACAAAAGTTCAATGAAAATAATTCCTTGGCAGAACCAAGATGGTGGGGTAAAAGCAGGGACTTTTCTGAGCTTTCTCCCAAAGCCTAAATACCTGTAAAAACCAATTCTAAACAAATTCTATAGCTACCGAATCCACAAAATGACAGAGGGAAACTGATGTCCAGCCCATGAAAACCTGGAAAGCTAACAGGAAGGGTCTTTCACACATTGTAGGGAGCAGAGCAAAGTCCACTGTGGGCCACACTGGCACAGGCAGGTTGGAGCAAGCCTCAGGAAACTGAATCATTGACATCTATGGCAGTTTTCAGACTTCCAAACCTACAATTTCCAAAATCAGTGGGAAATTTCTGTGGGCCCTGACTGAAAGAGAAGATTGGACTGGCTGACTCTGGCCCCAGTCCCAAGTTGGTGAGGATGGGAGTGGCAGCAGCTGGTGGCAGCAGCAGCAGAAAAAACAACAAACCCAACATTAACAGCAGCAGCAGCAGAGGGAGCTTCTGGACCTCTGATCCTACAGAAGAGTGGTGATCAAGTGGCTGATATAAAATCCTTGAAGCCTGGGACACTACACCCACACCTACACACACGTCATTTCACTGGAAGCAGAATGCTACCTTGACAAAGAGTTAAAAAATCAAGTATTTGGCTGGAAACATGGGCAAGTAGTGTAAAAAAAAAAATAACTAAGGCTATAAAATCTTACTTTGGTGACAACGAAAATCAAAACAGATTAAAAGAAGATAACAAAGTCAAAGCTTCTATATCCAAACCCTCCAACGAAAATATGAATTGTTCACAGATCGTTGAAGAACTAAATAAGATTCTGAAAGTCAATTGGAGAAGAAAAGGAAAAAATTGGGAAGAGAAATGAGAGTGATGCAAGAAAATCATGAAAAAGGAATCAGCAGCTTGCTAAAGGAAACTCCCAAAAATACCAAAGAAATTAACGCCTTAAAAATAGACTAACATAAATGACAAAAGGGGTCCAAAAACCTAATGAAGAGAAGAACAACTTAAAAAGCAGGATTGGCCAAATGGAAAAGAAGGTCCCAAATCTCACTGAAGAACGTGATTCATTCAAAATTAAAAGGAAGTAAATGGAAGCTAATGATTATACCAGAAATCAGGAAATTATAAAACAGAACAAAAAGAACTAAAAAAAAAAAAAAAAGAAGACAATGTGAAATATCTCATTGTAAATAAACAAAACAAAACATGCAAAATAAAATAAAACACTGACCTGAAAAATGCAAACAGGGGAGACAATTTTAAAAATTTTTGGACTATCTGAAAGTCATGATCAAAAGGAGAACTTAAATTTCATCTTTCAAGAAATTATCAAGGAAACGTTCCTTGTTATTCTAGAACCAGAGGGTAAAATAGAAATTGCGGGGGGCAGAGCCAAGATGGCAGAGTGTGAACAATGACTCACCTAAGCTCTCAGACAAACTCCTTCAGATACCTCTAAAAAGAGAATCTGACCAAATTTTGGAGGTGCAGAATCCAATAAGAGACAGACTGTGGCGGATTCATAGCCCAGGACAGACTGGAAGGTCGACGGGAAAGATTTGTTCCACGGGGGTGAGGCCACAGAGCACAGCACAGTCCCCTTCTAGTGCATCAGAGCAGGAGGGCCCCAAGGAGACTCGAGACAGCAGACAGAAAGGCGAAGCAGCAGCCCAGGGCAAGAGACCAACAGAACCAAGAGAGTGACAGCCACTGTGTCCCAGATATCAGCCGCAGCAGCTCCTGAGACTTTCAGCCTGCAGATTAAACGTTTGTGAGTCACCTACTTGAACTTCCAGGAGCCAGGATGGTGGAGTGATCAGTAAATACTCTCTGCTCCCCCCTTGATGACCAAGAAAGAACAATAAAACATTTCACCAGAAAAATCCTGGATCAGTAGGAACATCTGAGGGGGCAAATAGTTTCATAATACCTGAGGCTAGGAAAACAGCTAAGGAGAATTTCTCCTACTGTGGCAGAGGAGAACTGGAAGGAAAAGGGTTCCAGGGCAGTGAAAACTCACACTAGAACTCAGGCTAGGTTCAGCGCTAAGAGAGGAGCCCCAGGAGGGGTGGAAACTCGCACTGGGATCCAGGAGTGCCTCAGAACTCTAGGAGAAACGGGAAAACAATAGGGCAGCTGGGATCACCAACCCCTGAGGTTGCCTTTGCCTCAGCTCAGCTGAGCCAGTCTCCCTTGACCAGACCACCCCTGCTCCATGCTTAACAAACTAGCCTCAGGGCTGATCGGGGAAACACAAAATAAAAAGACAAAAAGACACTTGCCCTTAGGATTTTCACACTAATCAACTCAACACCAAGTTATGCAGCCTCTAAGTGAAATAACCAGAAGCCACAATACACAATCACCATGACGAGCAGGAAAAAGCAAAACAAAGTAAAAAAAAAAAAAAAACATAGAATCTTTCTATGGGGACAAAGACCAAAACAGAAATACCAAAGAGGTCAGTAGTGAGACTGTACTTCCATCAGAAACTTCAGAAGGGACTATGAGCTGTTTGTATGCACAAACAGCTCTCATGGAACAGCTGAAGAAGGAAGTAGAAGAAAAACTGGCAAATGAGTTTAAACGTATGAAAAAAGAATTCACTGATGAGAACATCTCTTTAAAAAGGAAAATTGAACAAATGGAAAAGGAAGCACAAAACTTAACAGGGAAAATTTGACAAATGAAAAAGGAACTACGAAAATTACATGAAGAAAATAATTCCTTAAAAGGAAACATTGCATAGACGGAAAAGGAGATGAAAAAGTTAACTGAAGAAAACAATGTGATAAAAATTAGAATTGGGCAAGTAGAAACTAATGATTCTATGAGAAAGCAAGACTCAGTCAAACAAAATTTAAAGAATGAAAAGATAGTAGAAAATGTAAAATATCTAACTGGAAAAACAACTGATTTGGAAAATAGATCCAGGAGAGAAAATTTAAGAATTATTGGCCTGCTAGAAAGCCATGATGAAAAAAAGAGTGTGGACAGTACCTTCCAGGATATCATCAAGGAAAACTGCCCAAAAGTGCTAGATCCAGAGGGTAAAATAGTCATCGAAAGAATCTGCCATTCACCTACCAAAAGGGATCCCAAACTCAAAACTTCAAGAAATATTGTTGCCAAATAACAGAACTATCAAATCAAAGAGAAAATGCTGCAGGCAACCAGAAGGAAACCATTCAAATATCCAGGAGCTACAGTCAGGGTCACAAAGGACCTTGTAGTTTCTACATTAAAAGATCGAATGAATTGGAATCCTATATTCTGTAAGGCAAAGGAGTTGGAACTACAACCAAGGATCAACTACCCAGCAAAGTTTAGCATAATATATCAGGCAAGGAGATGGTCATTCAGTGAAGCAAAGGATTTCCAGACCTTCCTGACAAAAACACCAGAACTTAATAGAAAATTCAATCTTCAAATGCAAGTCTCACGAGAGAAATAAAAAGGTAAACAGGGAGGGGGGGGGAGACAAAAACTGGTTACTCAATTTGGGCAAACTGTTTACCTCCCTATAACAGAATATGATACCTGTTACTGTTGAGAGTTGTACATCTATTATGAAATAAAAAGGATATATATATATATATATATATATATATATATATATATATATATATATATATATATATATATATATATATATATAGAGAGAGAGAGAGAGAGAGAGAGAGAGAGAGAGAGAGAGAGAGAGAGAGAGAGAGAGAGAGAGAACAGGTATAAAATAAATGATGTGATGATAAAAACATGATTTAAGGATGCTAAGGGATTGTAACAGGATGAATAGCAGAATGGATTAAAAGCCATAATCCAAAAATATGTTGTTTACAAGAAACACATTTGCAACGGGGGGATACACACAGGGAGAAGGTAAATGGTTAGAGCAAAATGTATTCTGCTTCAGCTGAGGTAAGAAAAGCAGGGGTAGAAATTATAATCTCAGACAAAGGAAAACCAGAAATAGATCTAAGAAAAAGAGATAAGGAAGGAAACAATATTCTGCTAAAAGGCACCATAGATAATGAAGCAATACCATTACTAAACATGTAAGCTCCAAGTGGTATAGCATCAAAATTCTTAGAGGAGTGTTTGCGGGAGTTGAAGGAAGAAATTTTCAGCAAAACTATACTGGCGGGGGACCTCAATCTCCCCTTCTCTGAAGTGGATAAAACTAACCTCAAAATTAACAAGAAAGAGGTTCAGGAGGTAAATAAAATTCTGGACAGGGTAGATATGCTAGATCTCTGGAGAAAATTGAATGGGAATAGAAAGGAATATACCTTTTTCTCAGCAGTACATGGCACACATACAAAAATTGATCATATACTGGGGCATGAAAACCTCACAATCCAGTACAGAAAGGTAGAGATAGTCAATGCATCATTTTCAGATAATAATGCAATAAAAATTATATGTAATAAAAGTTCTTGGGAAAATAAACCAAAAATAAATTGGAAACTAAATAATCTAATCCTAAAGAAGGAGTGGGTTAAAGAAAAAATCATAGAAACAATCAACAACTTCATTCGAGGGAATGACAATAATGAGACAATCTACCAAATCTTATGGAATACTGCAAAAGCAGTTCATAGGGGAAGTTTTATATCCTTGAATGCCTACATAAATAAAATAGAGAAAGAGGAGATCAATGACTTGGGCATGCAGCTGAAAAAGCTAGGAAAAGAACAGATTGAAAATCCCCAAGTAAATACCAAATTAGAAATACTGAAAACCAAAGGAGAGATTGATAAAATTGAAAATAAGAAACTATTGAATTAATAAATAAAACTAATAGTTGCTTTTATGAAAAAATTACAAAATTGATAAATTTTGATTTAAAAAAAGAAAGAAGAAAACCAAATTACTAATATCAAAAATGAAAGGGGTGAACTCACCTCCAATGAGAAGGAAATTAAAACAGTAATTAGAAATTACTTTGACCCACGTTATGCCCACAAATTCGATAATCTAAATGAGACGGATGAATATTTTAAAAAATACAAATTGCCCAGATTAAGAGAGGGGGAAGTTGAAAATTCAAACAACCCCATTTCAGAAAAAGAAATTGAACTAACCATCAATGAACTCCCTAGGAAAATATCTCCAGGACCAGATGGATTTGCAAGTGAATTCTATCAAGTATTTAAAGAAGAGTTAATTCCAATACTATATAGACTATTTTTGAAAATTGGGGAAGAAGGATTTCTCCCAAATTCTTTCCATGATACAAATATGGTTTTGATACCTAAACCAGGAAAAGACAAAACAGAGAAAAAAAATTATAAACCATTTTCTTTAATGAGTACAGATGTAAAAATTTTAAATAGGATTTTAGCAAAATGAATACAGCATCTTATCACCAGAATAATACATTATGATCAGGTAGGATTCATACCAAGAATGCAGGGCTGGCTCAATATTAGGAAAACTATTAGCATTATTGATCATATCAGCAGCAAAGCTAACAAAAACCCCATTATCTCAATAGATGCAGAAAAAGATTTCAACAAAATACAACACCCATTCCTATTAAAAACATTGGAGAGCATAGGAATAAAGGGAACTTTCCATAAAATAATAAGGAATATCTACCTAAAACCTTCAGCAAGCATTATATGCAACGGGGATAAGCAAGATGCATTTCCAATAAGGGTGAAACAAGGATGTCCATTATCACCACTATTATTCAATATGGTACTAGAAGTGTTAGCGATAGCAATTACACAAGATAAAGAAACTGAAGGAATAAGAATAGACAAAGAAGAAACTAAGTTATCACTCTTTGCGGATGATATGATGATATACTTAGAGAATCCCACAGATTCAAGTGAAAAACTACTTGAAATAATAAACAACTTTGGCAAAGTTGCAGGTTACAGAATAAATCCACACAAACCTTCTGCATTTCTATATATTAGTAACAAAGTCCAGCAGCAAGAGACAGAAAAAGAAATCCAATTTAAAGTTAGGGTAGACACTATAAAATATTTGGGAGTTTACCTGCCAGAACAAACCAAGGGACTGTATGAACACAATTGCAAGACACTTTTTTGCACAAATAAAGTCAGATCTAGGTAAGTGCAAAAACAATAGTTGCTCATGGGTAGGCTCAACAAATAAATGATAATAAATAAATAATAATAATAAAAATGACAACCCACCCTAAATTAATTTACTTATTTAGTGCCATACCAATTGAACTATCAGATAATTATTTTGTAGAAATGGATAAAATAGTATCAAAATTCATTGGGAAGAAGAAAAGGTCTAGAATATCAAAGGGAATAATGAAAAGAAATGCTAGGGTAGGTGACCTAGGACTACCAGATCTCAAATTATATTATGAAGCAGCAATTATCAAAACCATTATGTATTGTCTAAAAAACAGAAGGGTAGACAAGTGGAATATATTAGGTACTAAAGACAGAGTAGGCAGTGAATGTAGCAATCTCCTGTTTCATAAACCCAAGGACCCCAGCTTCCTGGATAAGAACTCATTTTTAGTGGAGCTGTGAGCTCATCCAATCATTCTGGAAAGCGGTTTGGAACTATGCCCAAAGGGCTACAAAAATGTGCATACCATCTGACCCATCAATATCACTTCTAGGACCATATCCCCAAGAGACTGTGAAAATGGGAAAGGCTCCCACGTGTACAAAAATATTTATAGCAGCACTCTTTGCAGTGGTCAAGAACTAGAAATCAAAGGGATGCCCATCAATTGGAGAATGACTGAACGAATTATGGCATATGAATGTAATGGACTGCTATTGCCCTATAAGAAATGATGAACAAGAAGATTTCAGAGAGGCCTAGAAGGACTTATATGATCTGATCCTGAGTGAAAGGAGCAGGACCAGGAGAACTTTGTGCACAGCAACGACCACAGTTTGGGAGAGTTTTTTCTGGTGGACTTGGATCTTCATAGCAATGCAAGGACTTATAAAAAAAATTCCCAATGATCTTCTAAGGCAAAATGCCTTCCATATCCAGAGAAAGAACTATGAAATTCAATCTCAAAATGTAGCAGATCATTTTTCTTGTTTGTGTTTAATGTTTGAGTTTGTTGTATGATTTCTTCCATGTATTTTAGTTCTTCTACACAACATGACTATAATGAAAATGTATTCAATAGGGAAAAAAATGCATCCAAAAAAAAGAAAGTAATTGAAAGAACCCACTGTTTGCCTTTTGAAAGAGATCACAAAAGGAAAACTCCTAAGTATATTGTAGTCAAATTCCAGAGTTCCCAGGTCAACTAGAAAATATTGCACAGAGCCAGAAAGAAACAATTCAAGTATTATGGAAATAGAATCAGAATAACACAATATCTAACACCTTCTTCATTAAAGTATGGAAGGACTTGGGATATGATATTATAGAGGTCAGGAGGCCAGGATGAAAACCAAGAATCACCTGCCCAGCAAAACTGTGTATAATTCTTAAGGGAAAAAAAGAATATTCAATGAAGTAGAGGACTTTTAAGCACTATTGATGGAAAGACCAGAATTGAACAGAAAATTTAACTTTCAGATACAAGAATCAAGACAATTATGAAAAGGTAAACAGGAAACAAATCACTGAAGTCTTATTAAGGTTGAACTGTCTATATTCCTACATGAAAAGATGATATTTGTAACTCAAGAAACCTTTCTCAGTATTAGGGTAGTTGAAGGAAACCTATAGATAGGGAGATAGACAGACAGACACACAGACAGGTAGATATATATCTATATCTATATAGATAGATAGATAGATAGATAGATAGATAGATAGATAGATAGATAGATAGATAGATAGATAGATAGATAGATATGGAGAGAGAGAGAGCACTTGATGAGTTGGATATGAAGAGATGATATCTAAAAATAAAATAAATGGGTGAGAAAGGAATATACTGGGTATAGCAGAAAGAGAGAAATGGAATGTGATAAATTATCTCACATAAAACAGGCAAGAAAAAGGTTTCACAATGAAATGGAAGAGTGGGGAAGTGAGAAGGAATGAGTGAACCATACTCTTATCAGATTTTTCTTAAGGTGGGGACAATGTACACTGTCAATTGGGTATCACTCAACTGGAAAGTAAGTGAGAAGAGGACAAGGAGGATGTATGACAGAAGGAGCTGCAGATTGTGGGATGTGATATTCAGAAGCAAACACTCACCAAAAGAAATAGGTTCAAAGGAGAAAAAATAAGTGGGAAGAGGGATGGAATGGAGGGAAATATAGCTAGTGTATTACAACATAAATGTTATTGAAGTGTTTTGCATAAGCACACATGTATAAAATATATTGAATTGCTTGTCTTCTCAATGGGAGTGGGTAGCAAGAGAAGAAATGAGAGGATGTGGATTTCAAAGTTTTAAAAATAAATGTTAAAAATTGCTTTTTATACACCTGGGAAATAAGATATACAGGCAATGAGGGGTAGAAATTTAGGTTGCCCTTCAAGAAAGTAAAAGAGAAGGTGATAACAGGGGGTGATAAAAAAAGGGAAGGCAGACAGAGAAAAGGGGTAATGGGAGTGTGTGTCAACTTGGGGGAGGGGGAGAGAAAAGTGGGGAGAAAAATTAGAATGGAAAATCTTGTGGAAAATAATGTTGAGGCAAAGATGGCGGAGTAGAAAGATACACATACGCGAGCTTCCAACCCACAGCCTATAAAATACCAGTAAAGAACTCCCAACAAATTCTGAACCAGCAGAAGCCACAGAACAACAGAGTGGAGGAGATTTCTGTTTCAGAGACCTGAAAAACCGACACCAAAGGTCTGCTGTACACCGGACCCAGAGCAGAGCCCAGCCCTCTTTGGCCACGCTTAACCGATAGGAGCAGATCTGCGAAGGCTTCAGGGACAGACTCTCCAGCAGCCGCGCAGGTCCCTCCACCCACAGGAGCCAAAGGTCAGTGAGAGACTCTTTTTGGCTTGCCGAGAGGGGAGCGGGGTGTCTCCATAACTCAGGCCCCCTCGGGAGGCAGCAGCAGAGGCAGCAGCAGACAGGGGATCCCAAAGCAGGCAGGAGTTCTGATCCATTGTTGAAGGTCACCAAGTAAATTCCCTGAGGGAACTAAGCCCCGTGAGGCGGCCCTGCACCCACCTGAGCACCTGAACTTAATCTCACACTGAATAGCAGCCCTGCCCCCGCAGAAAGCCCTGAGGCTGGGAAGCAGCATTTGAATCTCAGACCCCAAGCACTGGCTGGAAGGATCTGGAGGCCAGGTGGATGTGGAAAGGACACTCAGAAGTCAAGTCACTGGCCAGGAAAATGCCCAGAAAAGGGAAAAAATATAAGACCACAGAAGGTTACTTTCTTGGTGAACAGATAACTCCTTCCATCCTTTCAGATGAGGAAGAACAAGGCTCACCATCAGGGAAAGACACAGAAGTCAAGGCTTCTGTATCCCAAACATCCAAAATAAATATTCAATGGGCTCAGGCCATGGAAGAGCTCAAAAAGCATTTTGAAAATCTAGAGAGGTGGAGGAAAAACTGAGAAGAGAAATGAGAGAGATGAAAGAAAAGCATGAAAAGCAGGTCAACACCTTGCTAAAGGAGACCCAAAAAATGCTGAAGAAAATAACACCGTGAAAAATAGGCTAACTCATTTGGCAAAAGAGGTTCAAAAAGCCAATGAGGAGAAGAACGCTTTCAAAAGCAGAATTAGCCAAATGGAAAAGGAGGTTCAAAAGCTCACTGAAGAAAATAGTTCTTTCAATATTAGAATGGAACAGATGGAGGTTAATGACTTTATGAGAAACCAAGAAATCACAAAACAAAACCAAAAGAATGACAAAATGGAAGATAATGTGAAATATCTCATTGGAAAAACAATTGACCTGGAAAATAGATCCAGGAGAGACAATTTAAAACTTATGGGACTACCTGAAAGCCATGATGAGAAAAAGAGCCTAGACAACATCTTTCATGAAATTATGAAGGAAAACAGCCCTAAGATTCTAGAACCAGAGGGCAAAATAAATATTCAAGGAATCCATAGATCACTGCCTGAAAGAGATCCAAAAAGAGAAACTCCTAGGAACATTGAGGCCAAATTCCAGAGTTCCCAGGTCAAGGAGAAAATATTTCAAGCAGCTAGAAAGAAACCATTCAAGTATTGTGGAAATACAATCAGGATAACACAAGACCTAGCACCTTCTACATTAAGGGATTGAAGGGCATGGAATAGGATATTCCAGAAGTCAAAGGAACTGGGACTAAAACCAAGAATCACCTACCCAGCAAAACTGAGTATAATACTTCAGGGGAAAAATTGGTCTTTCAATGAAATAGAGGACTTTCAAGCATTCTTGATAAAAAGACCAGAGCTGAAAAGAAAATTTGACTTTCAAACACAAGAATGAAGAGAAGCATGAAAAGGCAAAGAGCAAAGAGAAGTCATAAGGGACTTACTAAAGGTGAACTGTTTACATTCCTACATGGAAAGACAATATTTGTAACTCTTGAAACTTCTCAGTATCTGGGTAGTTGGTAGGATTACACACACACACACACATGCACTCACACACGCACAGAGACAGAGAACACAGAGTGAATTGAATAGGATGGGATCATATCTGAAAAAAATGAAATTAAGCGATGAGAGAGAAATATATTGAGAGGAGAAAGGGAGAAATGGAATGGGACAAATTATCTCTCACAAAAGAGGCAAGCAAAAGACTTTTAAGTGGAGGGAAAAAGAGGGGACACGAGAGAAAAACATGAAGCCTACTCTCATCACATTCAATTAAGGAAGGAATAAAATGCACACTCATTTTGGTATGAAAACCTATCTTACAACACAGGAAAATGGGGGTTAAGAGGATAAGCATGGTGGGGGGGATGATGGAAGGGAGGACAATGGGAAGAGGGAGCAATTTGACGTCAACACTTTTGGGGAGGGACAGGATCCAAAGAGAGAATAGAAGCAATGTGGGGCAGGATAGGATGGAGGGAAATATAGTTAGTCTTATACAACACGAGTATTACGGAAGTCATTTGCAAAACTACACAGATATGGCCTATATTGAATTACTTGCTTTCCCAAAGGAAATGGGTGGTGAGGGAGGGATGAAGAGAAGTTGGAACTCAAAGTTTTAGGAACAACTGTCAACTACTGTTCTTGCTACTAGAAATAAGAAATACAGGTAATGGGGTATAGAAGGTTATCTGGCCCTACAGGACAAAAGAGAGGATGGGGACAAGGGAAGGGAGGGATGATAGAAGAGAGGGCAGATTGGTGATAGGGGCATTTAGAATGCCCGGTGTTTTAGGTGGGGGGAGGGGACAAATGGGCAGAAAATTTGGAACCCAAAATTTTGTGAAAATGAATGTGAAAAGTTAAGTAAATAAATAAAGAAAGAAAAGAATGCTGAAAACAATAAATAAATTGAAATGTTAAGAATAATAATAGCTAAAATTTCACAGGTACCTTATAAATCCTCGTTGTCTTGTTGACTCTGTTTTACCCTGGGAAAACTGAGTCAAGCAGCTGTTAGATGCTTCGTCCAGATTTGCACTGCTAGTATGTCAGCTAGGTGGTGATGTGGATAGAACACTGAATTTGGAATCAGATAGATTTTTTTTCTTGAGTTCAGATGTAGCCTCAGACACTTACTAGCTATGTAACCCTCAGGAAGTCACTTGACCTTGTTCATCTCTGTTCCTCATCTACATAATGAGCTGGAAAAGGAAAAAGCAAACCACTCCGGTATCTTTGTCAAGAAAATCCTGAATGGCATCACAAAGATTTAGACCCGAAGAAAATGTACTTAAGAATAATATAGTCAGCAAGCATCTCAGGCTTGACTTGAACTCAAATATTCCAGTTTCCAGACCAAATACTCTAAACATTGTATTTGCCTCCTCGAAAACTATAAATAGGACAGTCAAATTCAAAAGGTAAGGAAACTCAGTCTGAAAGAGGATCAGTTGACATAAATAAAGATTCTTTGCACCATACCACATTGCCTCTCAGAGAAGAACTGGAACATTTTCTCCATAGTTAGCCTTATGGTGAAACTCACAAAAGATATAATGGACAGTTCATCAAAAAAGTAAGTACTCACCTTACTTCCTATTTCCCATTTCCACATTCTAAAAAAAAGAACAAAACAAAACATTGGATCAATTTCTATAATATATCTCCAATATGTTAGATACAGTTTATTCTCACCTATTTAGTGTGTACTCTGTTGTTTCTGCTCAAATTAGGGTAAAGATTTAGGTTTCACAACCATTGTGTTCAGTAACAGCAACATTATGAAACGACTAATCTTGACAGACTTAACTCATCTCAGCAATACAAGGATCTAAGACAATTCCCAAAGATCCATGATGGAACATGTTATCCACATCCAGAGGAAGAAATATGGAGTCTGAATGCATATTGAGGCATACTGGCTTCTCTTTTGTTGTTTTCCTTTCTCATGTTTTTTCCCTTTTGTTCCGATTCTTGTTTTACAACAGGATTAAAGTAGACATGTTTAATAAGATTGTACATTACAACCTATATCAGATTGCATGCAGTCTTGGGGAGTGGGAATGAGAGAGAGAAAGAAAAATACAGAATTCAACATCTTGTAAAACTGAATGTTGCAAACTACCTTTGTATGTGATAGGAAAACATAAAATACCATCAAGTGAAAAATAAATAAATAAGAGCAGAGCCAAGATGGCAGAGTAGAAAGATGCATATACTCTACCGCTTCCCTCACAGCCTACAATACACCTGTAAAAATGACTCTCAACAAAGTCTAGAGCAGCAAAAGCCACAGGACAACAGAGCGAAAGAGGTTTCCAGCCAAAGGTAACCTGGGACACTGACAGGAGAGGTCTATCTCACGGAAGGTTGAGCAGAGCAGAGCACAGCAGTAGGAGGAACAGGACTTGAACAGACATCTAGAGCAGAGTTACTAGCAGGGAAAGTCCCAGATACCTCAGCTCACAAGCAACAAAGAAAACTGTAAGGTCAGTTGGGGAAGGCATCCCCAGCTGGGCAAGAGGGAACGTGGGTTTCTCCATCAAAAGCCTCAGGCAACAGCATAGAATGAGGTAGCACAGTGGAGGCAGCTACAGAGGGCAGGAAGCAACCTGAATCCATTGATCAAGCAGCTCAGCTTAAAGTCTCTGGTGTGGAGAGCAGCTTATCTACACCCCAGCCCTGAGTGACAGCCCCGGCCACACCCAAAATCCAGGGGAACAGAGTAGTTGAGTCCAATCTCTTGGCAAAGGATTCCGAAGTCAAATATCTGGCTGGAAAAAAGGGAAAAAACAAGATCATAGAAAGTTACTTTATTGATGAACAGGTGTCTCCTCCCATTCTTTCAGATGAGGAAGACCAAGGCTTACAGTCACAGGAAGTTAAGACCCCTGCCTCCAGGGTCTCCAAAGTGAATTTAAACTTTGCTCAAGCAATAGAAGAGCTTGAAAAGCGAGTCAGCAGATTACTAAAGGAGAACCAAAAAAGGCTGAGGAAAATAACAGCTTTAAAAAGAGGCTAACTCAATTGGAAAAAGAGGTCCAAAAATCCAATGAGGAGAAGGAGGCATTAAAAAGTCGAATTAGCCAAGTGGAAGAGAAGGTTGAAAAGCTCACTGAACAAAATAGTCCTCTGAGAGAATTGAGTTCAAGGAAATGAATGACTATGAGATAAACCAAGCAGTTAGAAAACAAAACCAAAAGTCTGAAAAAATAGAAGATAATGTGAAACATCTCACTGAAAAAACAACTGACTTGGAAAATAGATCCAGCAGATATTTAAAAATTATGAAAGCCATGATCAAAAAAAGAGCCTAGACATTATCTTTCATGAAATTATTGAGGAAAACTGTCCTGATACTCTAGAACCAGAGAACAAAATAAATTTTGTTTGTTTGTTAACAATCACTTCCTGAAAGAGACCCGAACAAAGAAATTCCTAGGAATATTGTGGCTCAATTTCAGAGTTCCAAGGTCAAGGAGAAAACACTACAAGCAGCTAGAAAGAAAATCTTTGAGCATTGTGGAAAAACAATCAGGATAACAAAGGATCTAGCATCTTCAACATTAAGGGATAGAAGATCTTGGAATAGAATATTCTGGAAGTCAGAGGAACTGGGATTAAAACCAAGAATCACCTATCCAGCAAAAATGAGTATAACACTTCAAGGGAATAAATGGTCACTCAATGATATAGAGGACTTTCAAGCATTCTTGATGAAACGATCAGAGTTGAAAAGAAAATTTGACTTCAAACAAAAGAATCAAGAGAAATGTGAAAAGGTAAACAGGAAAGAAAAATCATAAAAGACTTTCTAAAGCTGAATTGCTTACATTCCTACATGGAAAGAAAATATTTATAACTCTCGAGACTCTTCACAGTCTTTGGGTAGGTAGAAGGATTGTACACACACACACAGAGTGAGTATAGGCTGTGTTGAATCAGAAGAGATGATATTCACAAAAAATATATATAAAATAAAAATTAAGGGGGGAGGGAGGAAAATACTGGGAGGAGAAAGGGAGAAACGGAATGAGGCAGGCTATGACTCATAAAACAGATTTAAAACTGTTGTTCAATAGAGGAGAAAAGGGAGAATGGGAGAGGGGAAAAGTGAAGATACTCTCTCCACATATGGCTTAAGGAGGGAATAACATGCTCACTAAATTTGGTATGAAAATCTATCTTATGCTACAGGAAAGTAGGGGAGGAGGTGACAAATGGGGTGAGGAGAATGACAGAAGGGAGGGCAAATGGGAGAAGAGAGTAACTAGAAATAAATACTCTTAGGAAGGGACAAGGTCAAATGAGGGAATAAAAAAATAAGGGACTATAAATTAAGATAGAAGCCAATACAATTAGCATTACACAACATGACTATTATGGAAGTCTTTTGCAAAATGACACATATATAGCCTGTATTGAATTGCTTGCCTTCTCAGTGGGGATGAGTAGGGAGGGAGGGAGGGAAAGAAAGTGGAGTACAAAGTGCTAGAAACCAATGCTGAGAATTACTATTGCATATAACCGGGAAATAAGAAACACAGGTAATGAGGTATAGAAATTTATCTTGCCCTACAAGAAAAGAGAGAAGATGTGGATAAGGGAAAGGTAGGGTGTGATAGAAAGGAGGGCTCATTGAGCGAAGTGGTAATCAGAATGGAAGGTATTAAGTGGTGGGGGGAGAGGAGAGATGGGGAGAAAAATTGGACATGTTACAAAGTGATGTAAAAGCAATTAGTAGCAAAACAATTGACTGAATTAATTACTGAGACTAAGCCAGAGACATCTTTAATTTGGGGAAATGAATTTTAGTCTAAGTTTCCTCGAGGCAGGTAACTTCTGGTAAAATTTGACATTGATTCAAAAGTTAGGGTTTTAATGGTAAATTTGATTTCATTATTGTTATTTAAGCAGGAACTAGGGCAGGTATAGAAAGGCATGTAAGCCACTTAAGACTTACCTCAAAAGATATTCCTTAGTCAATATGAAATTATAGTCATATCTGAAGCCTGGTTATTGGAACTTGTTATTTTAAGATGCTATGAGACTGTGAAGTGACTGGCCTTCTGAGTCTAACTTCAGGTTTGGATAGTAACAAAAGCAGTCTGAGCCTCCAATCCATGATGCCAGTAAGCTTGTGAGATGCTGCTATGAACTGAAAAAGGTGATCTCATGGGAAGAGTGGGAGAGTGGCTGTTCAGCCTGGACTGAGGTAGAATTCTCCTGACTCAGTTTCCACACTGATATCTGGCAGACTTTAAGCCTCACTGAATGCAAATTGACAATCTACTCCTGCCTGGAACTGACATGAAGTTGGAGAGATATTGTTTCCCTGCAAAGTCCCTACTCTTAGTGGCAATTTCCTATAGTCAAAAGGTTTGTAAGCTTAATACTAGATCCATTAAATTATAGAATGTTGGTAGAGGAACATCCGAGGTCAAGTCTAAAATTAAGCTGTTAGGCTTAGGACTTTAGACCAACAGCAATAAGTTAGGGTCCTTTAATTCTTAGTAATAGTGTGGAGACAATTAGGTCAAGGGCTATGAAGTTAGGATACATAGTTATTATTTGTGTCTCAGTTACTTATTGTTATAAATAAATGAATAAAAGCCACAGTGAGCATTTTATATTTCGTCCTAGTGGTGTTAGGAAGCCATGACAATTTAATGAGTAGGTGGGTTCCATGGCCAGACTGGTACTTACAAAGATCAATTTGACAACAAAATGGAAAATGGATTGGAGCAGGGAGTGATTTGTGGCAGGGTGACCAACCAGAAGGCTATTGAGACAGTCCAGCTGTGAGGTGATGAAAGCCTGCATCAGGGGCATGATACTGTCAGAGAGAAGAGGGTATTTTAGGACAGATCTTATGAAAGGAGAAAGAATAGGATTTGATAACTGATTTGATATGGGGGGTGAGAGCGTGTAGAGTGTTTCCAGTGTTTTACTGTGGTAAGGGAGCAACCTTTAGTTTGCTTGTTTGTTTGTTTGTTTTGAAAATAGATTTGTAACAATTATATTTTTTACAGTGCTCACAAATCTTTTATACTGTATAAAAAAATATCAATACTACAAAATAAATAAATAGAAATAAATCTTCTAAAAATTAAATAAATAATTCCTTAAAAGGTGGGCTGTTTACTTGTAGATGCAGAGGTACTATCCCAAGCTTCAGAGTTTTTCTTGCTATTTTGTTGCTCTTTTCAGAGCTTCTTCTGGGATTCTGCAAGTTTTGGGCACTTCCAAGGTGGTTTAATACTGGGAAAGGTATGGTCACTGTTCCCCTGTCCTGAACTCTGTTCTTTGCCAAGGAAGAGCCTCTTTTCCCTTGTACTTGCTTGTGCTAGGTGTCCTTTTTTTCTAAACAACAACATTTAAAGAGCATATCAATTCTAATTCTAATTTGCATAACTAACTGAAATTTAGAATGACTCATTTTTTTTCCAGTTCAAGATAGCTTAGAAGGACAAAGGAGAGTTAAAGCAGAACTGAGTTAAAGACTAGACAGAAGCACAGTGTGGAGAAAATGATACTAGTTATGGACATTGGAAGCAGCAAAATACAATGGGAGTATTCCGTATTTGAAGACAGTAAAGGAATTGATTACATGGTCAGAAAGCGATTAGTGCACATGCAAGTGATTGCAGTGGAAGACCGACTGGGTGTCAATTGACAAGTCCATTTTCCATGACTCAGTTCAGAGTTTCAGTTCCAGGGTGGAGAAGGGTACTTGAAATCAGAAAGAGGCAAGTGCTCTATAGAGCAAGAACTAAAACAAAGATCATGAGAATATTGACAACACCTCTTCCTGGATCACAACACCTGGGAAGCACTAAAATATAAGCCCCTCACCCAAACTACTGTGAAAATAGTAGGAATTAAAAGCTTGAGTCTGGAGAGAGTTTCCTTCCCTGCCCCAATCACATTGCAAGGAAAGCAGAACCCAATTCTAACATAAAGTCCAAAGTCAAGAAAAAGTCTAGGAAAAAGGGGGAAGCAAAAATAACAAAAACATCATTATAAAAAAGATGCTGTAATGACAAAGAAGATCAAGACATAAACACAATACAATTAACTTTAAACATCTACAAGTAAAGTCTCAAAGAAAAATGCAGATTAGATGCCAGCGCAATGAGGATTCCTAGAAGGGCTAAAAAATAAAATTAAAAGGCACTACAAATAAATTTGAAAATCAAATGAGTGGAAGAGGAAACAATGGGAAAATAAATGAGAGCAATGTAAGTAATGAATGAAAACATAATTAACAGCTTGGTAGGCAAGGCATGAAAATATTCGAGAAATTACCCTTAAAAATGGTCAGCTATAACGCTTTTTTGCTGAGAAAGATGAACCTGCTCTAGCTCACCCCCCATAGCTCATAAAATTCCTGCAAAAATGACTCTAAGCAAATTCTAGAGCATCAGAAGTCACAAAATGAGAAAGTAAAAGAGATTTCTAGCCCAAGACAGCCTGGAAGGCCAACAAGAAAGGTGTATCTCACTTGGCTTAGAGTGTAATGGAGTCCAGCCTTGGCCACACTGCACAGCACAGAAAGGATTGGAACAGGTTTCAAGACTCAGAATCATGGGTAGCAGCTGTGGTTTCCGGATTTCTCAACCCACAAAAGTTTGACAACTTCAAAGAAGGGGAGGAAAGTTCTTTCACGTGGGTGAGAGGGGTGTGGAGTCTGGCCCCAGCCCTGGCCCCAGGGCAGCAGCATCCACTTTTGGAGCCCTCAACCTAAAGACTCTGGGAGAATCAAGCAGCTGACCTGGATTTCAGTCCTGAATGGCAGTTCTGGGGTGAGGACCAGCACTGGCACTGGAGTGGTGGAGTTGGTGGTGACTGTGGAGAGGGGATCCCACTCACAGATCCTGGGCAGAAAAGAGTGCTTGTGGCTGCTCAGAGACCAGAGTGCAGGCCGGGAGAGGAGTTTACTCCTCTCCCTTGATTGTTCCACCCTGGAGGAATGGAGAAATTATAGGTCTCTAGAGTATATTCTCCACTTGGCAAAGAATTCAAAAGTCAAGTAACTGGCTGGGAAAATGCCCCCAAAAGGGAAAAATAAGACTATGGATGGCTATTTTCTTGGTGAAAAAGTATTAACTTCCATCCTTTCACATAAGGAAGAACAGAACAGAACATACTATCAGAGGAAGACATAAAAATCAAGGTTTCTACATCCAAAACTTCTTTAAAAAGTACACAATGGTCTCAGGGCGATGGAAGAATTCAAAAAGGATTTTGAAAATCAAATAAGAGAGATGGAGGAAAAATAGAAAAGAGGTATGGAGTGATGCAAGAAAATCATGAAAATCAAGTCAACAGCTTGCTAAAGGAGGCCAAAAAGATGCTGAAGAAAATAGCACCTTTAAAAACGGGTTAACCCAAATGGCAAAAGAGGCCCAAAAGTCATTGAGCAGAAGAATGCTTTAAAAAGCAGAATTGGCTAAATGGAAAAGAAGGTTCAAAACATCACTGAAGAAAATAGTTCTTTAAAATTTATAATGGAGCAGATGGAAGCCAAGGATTTCATGAGAAACCAAGAAATTATTTTTAAAAAGTCAAAAGAATGAAATATACAAGACAATCTGAAATACCTCATTGGAAAAACAACTAACTTGGAAAATAGATCCAGAAGAGATAATTTAAAAATGATTGGTCTACCTGAAAACTATGATCAAAAACCAGCCTAGACATCATCGTCCAAAAATTATGAAGGAAAGCTGCCCTGATGTTCTAAAACCAGAAGGTAAAATAGAAAGGGAAAGACTTAATTGATCACTTCCAGAAAGGGATCCCAAAAGGAAAACTCTTAGGAATATTGTAGTCAAATTTCAGAGTTCCCAGGTAAAGGAGAAAATATTACAAGCACCCAGAAAGAAACAATTCAAGTATTGTGGAAACACAATCAGGACAACACAGAATTTAGCAGCTTCTACACTAAGGGATCAAAGAACTTGGAATATGATATTCCAGAGGTCAAAGGAGGTAGGATTAAAAACAAGAATCACCTACCCAGCAAAACTGAATATAATACTTCAAGGGAAAAACAGGGAATTTCAATGAAATAGAGGACTTCTAAGCATTCTTATTGAAAAGAACAGAGCTGAATAGAAAATTTGACTTTCAAATGCAAGAAACTTGAGAAACATGAAAAAATAAAGCCATAAGAGAAGCTTTAAAGAACTCATTAAAATGGAACTGTTTACATTCCTACATGGAAAGATGCTATTTGTAACTCATGAGACCTTTTTTGTATTAGGATAATTAGAGGGAATACATATGTGTATGTGTGCGTGAGTGTGTGTGTGTGTAGATGTGTATGGGTATTTTTGCATGTATACATTATATATGTGTAAATATGTATATATACATGGGTGTATGTGTGTATGTATGTATGTATAGACAGACAGACAGACAGACAGACAGACAGACAGACAGACAGACAGACAGATAGATAGATAGATAGATAGATAGATAGATAGATAGATAGATAGATAGATAGATAGATAGATGGATAGATAGATACATAGATAGATAGATACATAGATACATAGATACATAGATACATAGATATATAGGTACAAAGAAGGAGAGAGGTCACAGGGTGGTGGTTGTCTTTTGTCTTCGACCTCATTGTTTTATGCTTGTGAAACATGGACAGCCTACCAGCACCATGCCAGGAAACTGAATCATTTCCATTTGAACTCTCTTAGTAAGATTCTGAGGATCACCTGCCAAGATAAGATACCAGACACTGAAGTCCTTGCTGGAGTTGAACTGCCAAGTATTCAGACTGCTTCAGAGAATGCAACTCTGATGGAATAGCCACTTTGTTTGAATGTAAAATGTACTCTTGCTAAAAAGACTATTTTATGAAGAACTCAAATGGAGCAGGCAATCACATGTTGGCCAGAAGAAGCGAAACAAGGACACTCTCAAGGTCTCTCTGAAGAACTTTGGATTTGACTGTGCAACACGAGAGACCTCTCAGCATGGCGTGCTCACATCAGAAAGGATGCTGTGCTCTTTGAGCAAAGTAGAATTCAGACAACACAAAGTAAACGCAAGATGTGCATATATGGGATATCCAGCCCAAATATTCACAGGGTCTATCTGTGCCCAAACTGTGGTAGAGCATTCCAAGCTCATATTGGTCTGATTAGTAAGAGTCAGATATCCTGAAATTTCACTTTATCAGGGTACAGAATGAGCTGAATGTGAAGGAAGAATATCTAAAAACACAAAATTTACTGTTGAATGGAGTGTACTAGTAGCAAGAGAAAGTGAGTGGTAGAATGTAGCAAGTCATCTCATATAAAAGAGGGAAGAAAGAGTTTTACAATTGAGGGGAAGAAGAGGAGATGAAAGGAAATAATTGAGCCTTACTCTCCTGGAATGTGGCTTAAGAAGAGAATAACACACAGTCCATTGAATATGCAAAACTATTTTTACCCTGCAGCAGTGCAAAGGGAAAGGGGATAGGAGAGGGAAGATAGGAGAGGAAGGGACAGCAAATCGAAGAAAAGGATAAACAGAAGGAAACACTCTTGTGGGAGGACAGGTCAAGGGAGAGAATGGAATAAATGGAGGGCAGGATAGGACAGAGGAAAATTTACTTAGTCTTTTAAAACGTAAGTATTATGGAAGTGACTTGCGTTGTTACACATATATGACCAATATTGAATTGCCTATTTTCTCAATGAGGGAGAGAGACAATACAGTATTCAAAGCTTTAAGAATGTTTGTTAAAAATTGTTTTAGCATGCAAGTGGAAATCAAGATATACAGGCAATAAAGTATAGAAATCTATTTTATACTTCAGGAAAATGGAGGGGAAGGCAGATGGAAGAAGGATGGGTAATAGAAAGGAGGACAGACTGGAGGAAAGGATGGATGAGGTGCGTGCTGTCCTGGGATGAAGGTGGGGAGAGATGTGGAGAAAATTTTGAATTCAAATTCTTGTGGAAGTAAATGATAACTGAAATATGAATAAATGATATATTTTTTTAAAAAAATGAAAACTTAAAATGTTTGAATGAATGTGGAAAAACCTGATGCATTTTTATCAACGTCTTTCCCCACTGTTGGACTTGTTAATTGGTCCAACTGTTCTTAGTTCACAGTAAACACAAGGATGAAGTAAGGCAGTTTCTGCTCTCAAAATCTTACAGTCTAGCAGAGAACCAAATGATGTACTTAATGAGGATTTTAAAAAAAATTATAAAATAAAAGAATATTCTTAAGATCTATATGAAAGTAACCATACTAATAACTAAATAACATTAATGTTTTATGGTTCCCAAAATTTAAAGTAATGATGTCACGAAATAAGTTGTACTATATGACTATAATGCAATATCGCTTCATCTTAAGAATTAATGAATGTAAGAAATTCAGGAAAGCATGAGATGATTTATATTAACTATTGCAAAGTGAAGTAAAACAAATGAAGGAATCAATATATACCCAAATTAAAATAATGTAAATGAATGCTACTACCATCAAAATTGTACAATTAATGCTTTTTTAATCATAATAACCAAACTTGATCCTGATCAACAGTTATGAGAATGCAACTTGCTTCATTCGTGCAGTAAAGAAAGTCAACTATGAAATATGACCATCTCATACATTGCTTAATTCGATTCTTTTTTTTCTGAACTACTTCCTCCTCCATTTTTTTTATTTTTTGTATTGAGAGAGTAGAAATAGTAAGGAGCAATGGAAATAATACAGGCAAATTCTGAAGTAAGTAAAAGCTTCCTAAAGTAACTGCTAATCAAAAGTAGAATAGGTTGCTTGGGAAGTTCATTAGCTTTTTTTCCTAACTTAAAGCAACTTTTAAGGTGAATTTGAAAATTACTACTCAGGAGTGCTTTAGTGTCAAGTCAGCAACTATTTAGTAAGCCTTTACTTTGTGCCTAATGCTGAGTTATTTTAATAGAAAGGCAAAAATATTCCATGTTCTCAAGGAGCTTAGAGTCTAATGTATCAACCAAAAATACACATGGTAAATTGGAAGCAATCTCATAAGAAAGTTTAAATATGTTCTGAGTTCTCTTCAACATCTGAATCTGTGGTTCTATTAATCCTTTCATGTTAAAATCTTCCAAATATTTGAAGATGATTTCTGCATTTACATTAACATTTTCTTTTCTTATTCAGGCTGAGCAACGCTAGTTTCTCAAGGAAAGTGGAGAATTTCACATTTATGGTATTAAATTTTATCATATTGGGTTTGCCATATAATCTTGGCATTTCTTGATTTTTTTTTAATATTGATACTATTTTTCTAACATAATAGCTTTCTTTTCAGGGTATGTATAAATTTGATGAGGACTGACAGAAGAATCACTGGTGAAATATTCAACAGGCTAGGAGTTAGGACAAATCCCTGTGACATGTCTTCTGAGACCTCCCTCCTAGGTGGCATTAATTATTCTTTGAGTAAGGTTATTCAAAAAGCTGCTGATATACCTAATTCTACTATCCTCTATTCAACATTCCTTCCCCTCATACAAAGTATATCATGAAAGTTTTTTCTCTAAATATATTTTACTGAAGCCCAGGTGTACTATATGTAGAATGTTTTCCTAATTAACTAATATAGAAATATTTTTTTAAAAGAGAGTTTAGTTTGACACACCTGATTTTCAATACATTCATACTGGTTCATAATATGCACTACTTTTCTATATGCATATAATGCACTTGTTCAATTATCTATTATATAAATTTGTCAAAGATTTGCACAGAGCCCCAAAATCCATAGTGTCAGATTTAAATGTTTAGATCAATCAATCACTTTATTCATATTTATTAAGCACCTTCTAGGTGCCATATGCTGCATTCTGTACATTTTACCTATCCTGAAATTTTTCATATCCTTTCTGTTCTCTGGAATATTTTATAACTTGTTGTCAGTGGTTAAAGGATCACATCTATAATTACTTTTAAACTGCAATGCTATGTTTGGATCTAGAAATTTAATCTCATTTGCAACACAAATTTCTCAGTATTGGCTTACTAATTTGGGGTTTAAATGCCATCAACTATTTTAGCATCATTTATAATTTGAATTCCATTTCCTTTGACAGAGAAGACAAATAAAATTCTATAAGCTTTAATATCACCTGACCAATGTATTATGCAATACCTGTTGATCACATAGATTTGCTTTGAGACTTAGCTTAAAAAAATACTGTGAAATATTATAAATCTGAGATTTCATCATATATGTTCCCCTCCATTTTCTCATCATATTAATTTGTGATTGTAATATAGATATTTATTTTTTCATTCTTGAGACTTAGTATAATTCAATGGAAAGATTTGCAATCAGAGAACTTTGGACTGATCATTGGTTAACATACTTATCCTATCTAAATATTATCAGATATTAACAAGTCATTTTATCTCTTTGGATTTTAATTATTCATTTGTAAAATGTACTAGATGACCTCTGGGGACCCTTCTAGCTCTATAATTGTGATTCTTGTGAGTCATTTCCCCATTTGGAGTCTTTTTGTCCTAGGATCATTATAATTTCTTTGAACTTTTTTTTTTTAAGTTAGTTCAAATTATCTCACCCATATACATAGTGGTTTATAATTTATTTTTTGGTTGTTATGAACTCTAAGATAACATCATTACTTTCCTCCAAGATTCCTTTCACTTCCACTTCACCAAAATCAAACTTCTTTGTTAGCCAGTATTAAGTCTGGAATAGCAACTATCCTCATAATTTTCTTATTTCTTTGTAGATGGGATTATCATTAAGGTAAACCAAAAAATTAAGCAATGCTTCAGCATTTAGATGTCCAGAATATTCTAGGGTTCATAAACTTTAAAACACTACATAAATGCCAATCATCTCTAGTAAGATTAATATTATTTTTATTATTACTGTTTTTATCTATAAAATCCATCATTACTACTTATTGCTTATGTCAGTTTTCTAATTTATGTTCACAGAAAAATTATTCATATCTTTCTTCTGGTAGGGTAAGCGGAACAATATTTTCCCCAGGATAATAGGAGTATTTCTATCTGCTTTAAGCAACATCCAAACATTTTAAATAGTTCATGAACTCACTTTCTATAGAAAATATGATATCTCTCATCAGGAAGTATAGATTGGTCAGTTTTTCAGGCTTAAACTATAACTCCCAGATGCAAACCAGGGAAATTGAAGGCATATTTATACCTTGAAAAGTATTTCCTTTATGTATTTATTATTGTAATTGCTAGTAAAAAGAGAGCCATTATCTTCCAATGTTTTCTTATGATAAAAATCTGTAGTGACATTTTCTAGGCTCTTTTAGTAAATCTGAGAATTTTGAAACATTCCTCAAACCCTTTGCAACGAAAGACAGCTTTCCTAAAAATATGAAATATTCATCATCAATTAATTGTGAAATATAAGAGATGACTAGTTTCCCTCATGTACATGTCAAACTCACACAAATCAGGAGTTGATAATTATGTATTTGTGTGTTTTCAATGTAAGAACCATTTAAAATACATCAACAATGCATTTATTGTAGTGCCTTGTGCCAACCTTCTGGGTTTTTTTAATGACAAAATTATCAAAGTTCTAAAGGCAAGAAAAAATTTGTTAATTTTGGAATGTATCCAGTTTTCTCTAACACAAATTACAAGTCTGACTTATTCACTTGTCATTACGGTTGGGTAGAATCTTGCAGACGAAATTGCTTTTCAATGTAGGTCATTTATAAATGGCTCGTCAGTGCATGTCAATGGTACTGCTTTCTCAAAGGTAAGACCAGTAAAGTACACTCTTTGAAACGTTTTATCGCATTTTATAAAGTTCTTGGTATGGTGTTGAATTAGGACTACCTTCCAAGAAACAACCAGAATAAGTTCAAAGATGCTTGCCATCCATAGTCTGTCTATTAAGCAATTAATTCCTTGGTCATGGTAATCCATGAAACAAAGGAAAATACAAGGCAACAACCATCAAAACCACTTGCTACAGGCTAAGCAATAGAGGCGTAGATCAGTAGAATATGTCAAGGACTGAAGACAATGTAGTCAAGGAATATAGCAGTCTACTGTTGCATAAACTCAAGGACCCCAACTTCTGAGATAAGAAAATTGCTGGGAAAACTGGATAACAGTGTGGTAAAAATTGGGTTCAGATGGGTACAGAGCCACGATGGAAGAGTAGAAAGATGCACATACACTCGTTCTTCCCCCACAGCCCAGAAAACACCTGTAAGGAAAGACTCTTGACAAATTCTAGAGCAGCAGAAGTCACAAAACAACGGGGTGGAGGAGATTTCCAGCATAGGGTGACCTGAAAGACCAACAGGAAAGGTCTGTTGCAGCAGACACGGAACAGAGACCAGCCCAGCCTTGGCCTTGCCTGGAAGAGGGCCAGAACAGGCTTCTGGGGCAGAATCCTCAGCTACAGTAGCACTGGTTTGCAGATCCCTCAATCCACAAGCACCAAAAGTCAATGAGAGGGTTTTTTCAGCTGCCAGAGAAGGGAGCAGAGTCTTCCCACAGCTCCAGCCTCAGGAGGGGGCAGCAGAGGCCACATCGGGCTGCAGCAGCTCCCACAGTAACCCTCATCCATTGTTGGGTCGTAAAGCCCCTGGGAAATCTGAGCAGCTGATCTGTACCTCAGCCCTGTGTGGTGGCCCTGCCCCACCTAATGCTCTTGGAGCAATCCAGCAGCTGATCTTTATCTCACACTCAATGGTGGCCCTGCCCCCGCCTAAAGCCCCTGGGGGAATCTCAGTCCCCAGTGCTGGCTTGGTGGAACTGGAGGCCAGATGGTTGTGGAGAGGAAACTAGTACTCACAGATTCTGGGCACAAAAATTTCTGGTTGGTCTCAGATCAGTGTACAGGCTTCATTGTGCCACCTTGGATAAATTGAGATGGTGGAGGTCCCCAGAATATACCATACTCTTGATAAAGGACCAAAAAAACAAGTAACTGGCTGGGAAGATGCCCCAAAAAGTGAAAAAAATGACTATAGAAGATAATTTTCTTGGTGAACAGATATCTTCTCCCATCCTTTCTGATGAGGAACAACAATAAGTCAAGGCTTCAGTATCCCAAACATCCAAAAAAAATATTCCTTGGTCTTAGGCCATGGAAAAGCTCAAAAAGGATTTTAAAAATCAAGTAAGAGAGGTGGAGGAAAAATTGGGAAGAAAAGTGAGAGACATGAAAGAAAATCATGAAAAGTAAGTCAACAACTTGCTAAAGGAGACCCAAAAAATGCTGAAGAAAATAAATAGGCTTGAAAAATAGACTAACTCAATTGGCAAAAGAGGTTCAAAAAGTCAATGAGGAGAAGGATGCCTTAAAAAGCACAATTAGCTAAATGGAAAAGAAGGTTCAAAAGCTCACTGAAGAAAATGGTTCTTTAAAAATTAGAATGGAACAGATGGAAGGTAATGACTTTATGAAAAACCAAGACATCACAAAACAAAACCAAAGAATGAAAAAATGGAACATGATGTGATATATATCATTGGAAAAACAACTGATCTGGAAAATAGATCAAGGAAAACTGCCCTGATATTCTAGAACCAGAGGACAAAATAGACATTGAAAGAATCCACTCATCACCTCCTGAAACAGATCCAAAAAGAGAAACTCCTAGGAACACTGTAGTCAAATTTCAGAGCTCCCAGGTCAAGGAGAAAATATTGTAAGCAACTAGAAAGAAACAATTTGAATATTGTGGTAATACAATCAGGATAACACAAGATCTAGCAGCTTCTACATTATGGGATTGAAGGCTTGGAATATGATATTCCAGAAGTCAAAGAAACTAGGACTAAAACCAAGAATCACTTACTCAGCAAAACTGAGTATAATACTTCAGGAGAAAAATGGTTTTGCAATGAAATAGAAGACTTTCAAGCATTCTTGATGAAAAGACCAGAGCTGAAAAGAAAATTTGACTTTCAAACATAAGAATCAAGAGAAGCATGAAAAGTGCCTCTTAGAAGAACTTGTGACTGTGAGTGAACCTGAGTGAAGGGAACTATTGCCCTGTTAAGAATGCAGATGTGAAATCAGTAAAGACCACCGCAATTTCTGATCTTCAAACAAAGAGATGGCCTCTCTCTTGAGGCCCTCAATCTTGGCTCCATATGAACATGACTTGGTCCTCAGAGTTGATATCCCTTGGAGACAAGATATGATCCAAGAAAAATCATGTCTTGAAGTTGCTCTCCAGAGTTTTAGGTGGTATCAATATCCAGAAGTTGCTGGGCCCCATAAAGCTCTCATCCAACTCTAGGAACTTTGTTGTAAGTGACTAAAGCCAGAAATTCATACAAAGGAACAGGTTCTGGAGCTGCTGGTGCTAGAGCCATTTCTAACCATTTTGCCTGTAGAAATCAGAATTTAGGTAAAATCCCAACATCCCACAAATAGAAAAGATGTGGTAAAGTTGGTGGAGCACTTCACCCAAACAACTAAGGAGAGGTGAGGATTATAGAAAGTTGATGAGATGGGAAGTAAAAGGGTAAAATTCACACCTGAAGTAACAGATCCATGGAATTAACAGGGAAAATGTTTCCTTGGAATTTAGAACTCCGACATGGGTCCAGTGGATCACAATCCCATTGTCTCTTTGAAGTTCCTCTGTGTGCAGGAGCAGGTGCTACATTAATAAGAATATTTTCAATTGAGGGGAAAAAAAGACAATTGAATACAGATCAATGCTGGACACCATA
This sequence comes from Notamacropus eugenii, assembly GCF_028372415.1. Taxonomy (NCBI): domain Eukaryota; kingdom Metazoa; phylum Chordata; class Mammalia; order Diprotodontia; family Macropodidae; genus Notamacropus; species Notamacropus eugenii. The sequence goes on along the minus strand of NC_092874.1, from coordinate 325,159,320 downwards.
CACAAGAATAAAGGAAAAATGAATGCATGATCTAGGTATGAAGGTTAATATTATAAACAAATTAGGGAAGCAAGGAATAGTGAATTTGTCAGATTTATGAGGAAAGGAGAAAATTATGACCAAATAAGAGATACAGAACACTATGAAATAAAATGGATAGTTTAGATTATATTAAATTGAAAAGATTTTGCATAAACAAGCCCATTGCAACCAAGATCATGGGAGAAGCAGAAAACTGGGGGGAAAAATTTGCAGCTGTTGTCTGTGATAAAAGTCTCATTTCTAAAACACATAGAGCTTTGTCAAGTTTTCAAGCATAGAAGTCATTTCACATTTGATAAATGGTCAAAGGGTATGAAAAGAAGAAAAAAAATAAAGTCGTCTATAGTCATATGAAAATATGCTTTAGGGGGCAGAGCCAACATGGCAGAGTAGAAAGACCCATAAACTCTAGCACTTCCCCCACAGCTCATAAAATACCTGTAAAAAATGACTCTCAACACATTCTAGAGCAGCAGAAGGCACAGAACGACAGAGTGAAAGCGATTTCTAGTCAAAGGTAACATGGAAGGCCAACAGGAAAGGTCTATCCCACAGGACTTTGAGCAGAGTGGAGCTTAGCACTGGCCTCTCCACAAAGGCAGGAAGAGGTCCTAGATCCCACAATCCACAAGCAAAAAATAAAGCTTCAAACGTCAGTGTGGGAGGGCTTTCCCAGCTGGACGGGAGGGGAAATGGGTCCCCGAAGCACAGGCCGCAGGTGGCGGTAGAGATAGAGACGGCAGCAGCAGCAGGTGGTGGTCGGGTCTGGTGGCCATGGAAGCAGCCTGGGTCCATTGTCCAAGCAGCTCAGCTCAAAGCCTCTGGGGGAACAGAGCAGCCCATCTGAATCTCAGATCTGAGCACGGTTCTGGGGAGAGAAGGAGCACTAGGACCCTCCCCTAGACAAAGGATTCAGAAGTCAAATAGCTGGCTCGGAAAATGCCCCCAAAAGGGGAAAGATATAAGACCATAGAAGGCTGCTTTTTTGGTGAACAGGTATCTCCTTCCGTTCTTTCAGATGAGGAAGAACAATGCATTCTGTCAGAGGAAGTCAAGGATTCTGCCTCCAGTACCTCTAAAAGGAATATGAAACGGGCTCAGTCCATAGCAGAGCTTGAAAAGAGAGTCAGAAGCTTGCAAAAGGAGAATTAAAAAATCCCTGAGGAAAATAACACCTTTACAAATAGGCTAACTCAATTGGAAAAAGAGGTCCAAAAAGCCAATGAGGAGAAAAAGGCTTGAAAAAGCACAATTAGTCAAATGGAAAAGGAGGTTCAAACCTCACTGAAGAAAATAATTCTTTTTTTTATAATTTTTTAATGTTTAACAATCACTGCCATACAATTGAGATTTTACCCCCCCACACACCGACCCCCCACTACCCACCTCCCTCCCCCTATGCAATTCTGTATAGGTTCTACATATACTTTCCTAATGAGTATATTTTCACTATACTCATGCTATGTAGTCAGACTAAAATAAATGAAAGAAATCACATAACAAATCAAAACATGATACACAAACACATACACAACCACAAACATGATCTGCTACATTTTGTGAATGACTTCCATATTTCTTTCTCTGAGTGTGGAAGGCACTTTACCTTGAGAACCACCATTGGGATTTTTTTTTTTATAAGAAGTTTTTGCACTCTTACAAAATTCCAAGTCTACCAGAAAAAACTCTCGCACACTGTGGTCCTTGCTGTGCACAAAATTCTCCTGGTTCTACTCCTTTCACTCAGCATCAGGTCATATAAGTCCTTCCAGGCCTCTCTGAAGTCTTCTTGTTCATCATTTCTTATGGCACAATAGTACTCCATTACATTCATATACCATAATTTACTCAGCCATTCCCCAATTGATGGACATCCCCTTGACTTCCAGTTTTTGGCAATTACATAGAGTGCTGCTATAAATATTTTTGTACATGTGGGACCCTTTCCCATTTTTGTGATCTCTTGTGGATATAGTCCTAGTAGCAATATTGCTGGGTCAAAGGGTATGCACATTTTTGTAGCCCTTTGGGCATAGTTCCAAATTGCTCTCCAGAATGGTTGGATGCGCTCGCAGCTCCACCAACAATGAATTAGTGTTCCAACTCTCCCACATCCTCTCCAGCATTTATCATTTTCTTGTTCTGTCATGTTTGCCAATCTTATAGGTGTGATGTGGTACCTCAGAGTTGTTTTGATTTGCATCTCTCTAATCAATAGTGATTTAGAGCATTTTTTCATATGATTATAGATATCTTTAATTTCTTCCTCTGAAAATTGCCTGTTCATATCCTTTGACCATTTATCAATTGGGGAATGACTTGTATGATTATACATATGAGTCAGTTCTCTATATATTCTAGAAATGAGGCCTTTATCCTCGAGCTTAGCTGTAAAAATTCTTTCCCAATTTACTACATCCCTCCGGATTTTGGTTGCATTGGGTTTGGTTGTGCAAAAACTTCTCAGTTTAACGTAATCAAAGTTATCCATTTTGCATTTCATAATGCTTTCTATCTCTCCTTTAGTAAAGAATTCTTCCCTTCTCCATAGATCTGATAAATACACTATTCCTTGCTTCTCCAGTTTATTCATGGTATGCATCTTTATACCTAAATCATGTACCCATTTGGACTTTATTCTTGTGTACGGTGTCAGGTATGGGTCTATGCCTAATTTCCGCCACACTGTTATCCAGTTTTCCCAGCAATTTTTGTCAAACAATGAGTTCTTATCCCAGAAGCTGGGGTCCTTGGGTTTATCAAACAGAAGGTTGCTATATTGCTTGCCTACTGCATCTTGAGTGCCAAGTCTATTCCACTTGTCTACCTCTCTGTTTCTTAGCCAATACCAAGTGGCTTTGATATTTGCTGCTTTATAGTAGAGTTTGAGGTCTGGTAGCGCTAGGCCACCTTCCCAAGCATTTCTTTTCATTAGTCCCTTTGATATTCTGGACCTTTTGTTTTTCCAAATGAATTTTGATATTATTTTATCCAGCTCTAGAAAATAATTGTCTGATAGTTTAATTGGTATGACACTAAATAAGTATATTAATTTAGGTAGAATTGTCATTTTTATTATATTAGCATGGCCTACCCATGAGCAACTAATGTTTTTCCACTTACTTCAATCTGACTTTATTTGTGCAAAAAGTGTCTTGTAATTGTGTTCATATAATCCCTGGGTTTGTTTTGGCAGGTAGACTCCTAAGTATTTTATACTGTCTACCCTAGCTTTAAATGGGATTTCTCTTTCTATCTCTTGCTGTTGGACTTTGTTGCTAATATATAGGAATGCAGAAGATTTGTGTGGGTTTATTTTATAACCTGCAACTTTGCCAAAGTTGTTTATTATTTCAAGTAATTTTTTCCTTGAATCTCTGGGATTCTCTAGGTAAATCATCATATCATCTGCAAAGAGTGATAACTTAGTTTCTTCTTTGGCTGTTCTTATTCCTTGAATATCTTTATCTTGTCTAATTGCTACAGCTAACATTTCTAGTACCATATTGAATAATAGTGGTGATAATGGACAACCTTGTTTCACCCCTGATCTTATTGGGAATGCATCTAGCTTATCCCCATTGCATATAATGCTTGCTGAAGGTTTTAGATAGATACTGCTTATTATTTTATGGAAAGTTCCCTTTATTCCTACGTTCTCCAGTGTATTTAGTAGGAATGGGTGTTGTATTTTGTCAAAAGCTTTTTCTGCATCTATTGAGATAATCATGTGGTTTTTGTTAGCTTTGTTGTTGATGTGATCGATAATGCTAATAGTTTTCCTAATATTGAACCAGCCCTGTAATCCTGGTATGAATCCTACATGATCATAATGTATTAATCTCGTGATAAGATGCTGTATTCGTTTAGCTAAAATCCTATTTAAAATTTTTGCATCTATATTCATTAGGGAAATTGGTCTATAATTTTCTTTGTCTGTTTTGTCTCTTCCTGGTTTGGGTATCAAAGCCATATTTGTAACATAGAAAGAATTTGGGAGGACTCCTTCTTCCCCAATGTTCAAAAATAGTGTATGTAGTATTGGAATTAGCTGTTCTTTAAATGTTTGATAGAATTCACTTATGAATCCATCTGGCCCTGGAGATTTTTTCCTAGGGAGTTCATTGATGTCTTGTTCAATTTCATTTTCTGAGATGGGGTTGTTTAAGTATTCAACTTCCTCTTATGTTAATCTGAGCAATTTGTATTTTTTAAAATATTCATCCATCTCATTTAGATTATCGAATTTGTGGGCATAAAGTTGGGCAAAGTAGTTTCTCATTATTGTTTTAATTTCCTCCTCATTGGAGGTGAGTTCACCCGTTTCATTTTTAATATTAGTAATTTGATTTTCTTCTTTCTTTTTTTTAATCAGATTGACCAAAGGTTTATCAATGTTATTAGTTTTTTCACAAAACCAACTCTTGGTTTTATTTATTAATTCAATAGTTTTCTTAATTTCAATTTTATTAATCTCTCCTTTAGTTTTCAGTATTTCTAATTTGGTATTTACTTGGGGATTTTCAGTTTGTTCTTTTTCTAGCTTTTTCAACTGCAAGCCTAAGTCATGGATCTCCTCTTTCTCTATTTTATTTATGTAAGCATTCAAAGATATAAAACTTCCCCTGATAACTGCTTTTGCAGTATCTCATAAGTTTTGGTATGTTGTCTCACTATTGTCATTCTCTGGAATAAAATTGTTGATTGTTTCTATGATTTCTTCTTTAACCCAACCCTTCTTTCTAATTAGATTATTTAGTTTCCAATTGATTTTTGGTTTCTCTTTCCATGGCCTTTTATTACATGTAATTTTTAATGCATTATGATCTGAAAAGGATTCATTGATTATCTTTACCTTTCTGCACTGGATTGTGAGATTTTTATGTCCTAGTACATGGTCAGTTTTTGTAAATGTTCCATGTACCGCTGAGAAAAAGGTATATTCCTTTCTATTCCCATTTAATTTTCTCCAAAGATCTATCATATCTACCTTATCCAGAGCTTTCTTTACCTCCTTAACCTCTTTCTTGTTTATTTTGTGGTTAGATTTACCGAGTTCAGAGAGGGGGAGGTTGAGGTCCCCCAGTAGTATAGTTTTGCTATCAATTTCTTCCTTCAACTCCCCCAACCTCTCCTCTAAGAATTTGGATGCTATACCACTTAGAGCATACATGTTTAGTAATGATATTGCTTCATTGTCTACGGTGCCTTTTAGCAGGATATAGTTTCCATCCTTATCCCTTTTGATTAGATCTATTTCTGCTTTTGCTTTGTCTGAGATTAGGATTGCTACTCCTGCCTTTCTTACATGAGCTGAAGCACAATAATTCTGCTCCATCATTTGACCTTTATCCTATTTGTATTCCCCAGTTTCAAATGTGTTTCTTGTAAGCAGCATATTGTTGGATTATGGCTTTTAATCCATTCTGCTATCTGTCTCCGTTTTATGGGAGAGTTCATTCTATTCACATTCACAGTTATGATTACAATCTGTGTATTTCCCTCCAACCTCTTTCCCACCATTTGTGCTTTTAGCTCTCCAGTCTCCCTACCCCTCCTCAATAGTATTCATTTTTTCTCCCCCTCCTCCTGCAGCCTTCCCCTCCTTCTTTTATCCCCCCTCCCATTTACTCCCCTTTACTCTTATTGCTTCTTTCCTCCCTTTTAGCCACCCTCCCCTTTCTTACCCCTTCCCCTCCTACTACCTATAGAGCTAGTTAGGCTTATCTACTTAAGATTATTGTTCCCTCCTTTGAACAAATCAGATGAGAGTACCTCTCAAACAATGCTCAGGTAAGCAGTTTGCCCTAATTGAGTAGCAAGTTTTTGTTTTTGTTTTTCCCCCCCTGTTTACCTTTTTATGATTCTCTGGAGACGTGCATGTGAAGATCAAATTGTCTATTGAGTTCTGGTGTTTTGGTCAGGAAGCTCTGGAAATTCCTTATTTCGTTGAATGACTTTCTCCTTGCCTGAAATGTTATGCTGAACTTTGCTGGGTAGTTGATCCTTGGTTGAAGTCCCAACTCCTTTGCTTTACGGAATATTGGGTTCCAATTCTTTTGATCTTTTAATGTAGAAGCTGCAAGGTCCTGTGTGATCCTGACTGTATGTCCTTGATATTTAAATTGTTTCTTTCTGGCTGCTTGTAGTATTTTCTCCTTCACTTGATAGCTCTGGAATTTGGCAACGATATTTCTTGGGGTTTTGAGTTTGGGACCCCTTTTGGGAGGGGAACGGTGGATTCTTTCGATGACTATTTTGCCCTCTGAGTCTAGTACTTCTGGGCAGTTTTCCTTGATGATTTCCTCGAACATATTGTCCAGACTCTTTTCTTCATCATGGCTTTCTGGCAGGCCAATAATTCTTAAATTTTCTCTCCTGGATCTATTTTTCAGGTCAGTTGTTTTTCCAATTAAATATTTTATATTTTCTTCTATCTTTTCATTCTTTAGATTTTGTTTGACTGATTCTTGTTGCCTCATTGAGTCATTAGTTTCTACTTGCCCAATTCTAATCTTTATCGTAGTGTTTTCTTCAGTTAACTTTTGTATCTCCTTTTCTATCTGACCAATTTTTCCCTTTAAGGAGCTATTTTGTCCATTTAATTTTTGTACTTCTTTTTCCATTCGACCAATTTTCCCAGTTAGGTTTTGGGTTTCCTTTTCCATCTGTTCAATTTTCCCAATTAGGTTTTGGGTTTCCTTTTCCGTTTGATTAACTCTTCCTTTTAGGGAATTATTCTCTCCAGTTAGTTTTTGAACTTCCTTTCCATTTGTTCAATTTTCCTTTTTTGAGTGATGTTCTCATCAGTGAATTCTTTTTTTATAATTTTAAAATCATTGGTCAGTTTTTCTTTTATATCCTTCTTCAGCTGTTCCAGGTAATCTAGTTGAGCTTGTGAGAAATTCATAGTCCCTTCTGAGGTTTCAGATGGAAGTACAATCTCAGCTCTGACCTCTTTGGTGTTTGTGTTTTGGTCCTTATCCCCATAGAAAGATTCTATGGTTTTTTTCACTTTTTGTCTGCTTTTTCCGATTCATGATGTTGGCAGAGTGTTGTAGCTTCTGGTTCTTTCAGTCAGAAGGTACAGATCTTTGTGTTGAGCTGATGTGTGTCGATGCTAAAAGAAGGTTTTTGTTTTTTGTTTCCCAGATCAACCCTGAGGTTAGCTTGTTAGGTGTGTGGGAGTGGTGGTCTGGTCTCAGGAGATCTCCTCAGCTGACCTGAGGCAAAAGCAAGGTCAGGGGATGGTGATCCCAGCTTCCCTATTGTCTTCTCTTTTCCCCTGGAGGGCTGGGGCACGCCTAGAAGCTAATGCGTGTTCCCGCCCCTCCTGGGGCTCGTCTCCTGGCTCTGAGGCTTGCCTGGGTCTCAGTTCGAATTTTCTCTGCCCTGGGTCATCTGTCCTTCCTGATTGCCTCCGCCACAGCAGGAAGAATCCCCCTTTGCTATTTTTCTAGCCTCTGGTGTTATGAGACTATTTGCCCCCTTCTGCTGTTCCTGCTGATCCAGGATTTATCTGGGGAAATATTTTATGGTTCTTTCACGGTCATCAGGGGGGAGGAGAGAGCATTTACTGATCACTCTGCCATCCTGGCTCCCGGAAGTTCAAGTATCTGACTTACCGAAGTTTAGTCTTCAGGCTGAAGGTTTCAAGGGCTGCTGTGTTGATACCTGGCACTCAGCGGCTCTCACCGGCTCGGTTTGGCTGGTCTCCTGCTCCGCTGGTTTAGCCCACCACTCTCGGGCTTCTCAGGTCCCTTCTGCCCTGCTGCACTGACCGCGCTGCGCTGTGCGCTGGGGGCTTACCCCCATGGAACAGATCCTTCCCGTGGACCTTCCAGTCTAACCTGGGCTCTGAATCTGTCAAAGTCTGTCACCCACTGGATTCCACACTTCCAAAGTTTGGTCAGATTCTCCTTTCAGAGATATCCAGAGGAGTTTGTCCAGGAGCTTAGGTGAGTCGTTGCTTTCACTGCGCCATCTTGGCTCCGCCCCCGAAAATAATTCTTTAAAAATGAGAGTAGAGTTCAGGGAAGCTATTGACTATATGATAAACCAAGAAGTTACAGAACAAAATCAAAAGATTGAAACAATACAAGATAATGTAAAACATCTCATTGGAAAAACAACTGTCCTGGAAAATTGATCCAGGAGAGACAATTTAAAAATTATGGGACTACCTGAACGCCATTATAAAAACAAAAAAGAGCTTAGATATCATCTTTCATGAAATTATCAAAGAAAATTGCCCTGATATTTTTGAACCAGAGGGCAAAAGATGTATTGAAAGAATCCACCCATCATCTCCTGAAAGAGACCTGAAAAGAGAAATTCATAGGAATGTTGTGGCCAAATTTCAGAGTATCTAGGTTAAGAAGAAAATATTGCAAGCAACTCGAAAGAAACAATTAGAATATCGTGGAAATACCATCAGGATAACAAAGGATCTGGCAGGTTCTATATTAAGGGATCGAAGGCCTTCGAATTGGATATACCAGAAGTCAAAGGAACTGGGATTAAAACCAAGAATCACCTATCCAGCAAAACTGCGTGTAATATTTCAAGGGAAAAAAAACTAGTAATTCAATGATACAGAGGACCTTCAAGTATTCATGAAGAAAAGACCAAACCTGACTCAAAAACTTCACTTTCAAACACAAGAATCAAGAGCAGTATGAAAAGGTAAACAGGAGAGAGTTATCATAATGGACTTTGTAAAGCTGAACTGTTTACATTCCTAAATGGAAAGAAAATATTTGTAACACTTGAGACTTTTCTCAGTATTTGAGTAGGTGGAGGGATTATAACACACGCACACACACACACCCACACACAGACAGAGAGTACAAGTTAAGTTGAATCAGAAGAAGTGATATCCATAAAAAATAAAATAAAATTAAGGATTGAGAGAGGAAAATATTGGGAGGAGAAAGGAAGAAATGGAATGGGGCAGGCTATCACTCATAAAAGAGGCAAGAAAAATCTTTCTTGATGGAGGAGAAAAGTGAGGAGGTGAGAGGGGAAGAGTGAGGCTTACTTTCTTCACATATAGCTTAAGGAGGGAATAACATGCTCACTATATTTGGTATGAAAACCTATCTTACACTACAGCAAAGTAGGGGAGAAGGGGACAAGTGGGGTGAGGGGATTGATAGAAGACAGGACAAATGGAAGAAGAGAGTAACTAGAAGTAAACACTTTTGGGAAGGAACAAGGTCAAATGAGAGAATGGAAAAAAGGGGGGCAAGGTGTGATGAAAGGCAATATAGTTAGTCTTACACAACATGACGATTATGGAAGTCTTTTGTAAAGTGACACATATATAGCCTGTATTGAATTGCTCAGTGGGGATGGGTAGGGAGGGAGGGAGGGAGAAAGGGAGGGAGAGAAGTTGGAATTCAAATTATTAGAAACGAATGTTGAGAATTGCTATTTCATATAACTGGAAAATAAGCAAGACAGGCAATGGGTATAGAAATTTAACTTGCCCCACAAAAAAAGTGAGAAGATGAGGATAAGGGAAGGGTGGAGTGTGATAGAAGGGAGGGTATGTCTAGCAACAGAAGCCACAGGACAGCAGAGTGAAAGAGGAAAAGTCTATCCCACAGGACACTGAACAAAGTGGAGCTCAGCTCTGGCCACACGACACTGAGAGGAACAGGACCTGAACAGAACTCTCAGGTAGAGTTCCCAGCAGCAGACTGCAGGCAGCTAGAGTGCCCAGGAACCAACCTGGGTCCACTGTCTAGGCAGCTCAGCTTAAAGCCTCTGACTCTAGTGAGTAGATGATCTAAACCTCAGCCCTGAGTGAAGACCCTGCCCCCACCCAAAATCCCAGGGAATTCAACCACTGAGTAGAATCTCAGCCTTGGCCATGATACTGGGGAGAGTAGGGGCAATAGTATGATCCTCTTGACAAAGGACTCAGAAGTCAAGTAACTGCCTGGGAAAATGCTCAAAAAGGGAAAAAAAAGAAGACCATATAAGGTTACTTTCTTGGTGAACAGGTGTCTCCTTCCATCCTTTCAGATGAGGAAGAACATGGCACACTGTCACAGAAAGTCAAGGCCCTTGCCTCCAGGGGCTCCAAAGTGAACTTAAAAGGGAATCAGGCAGTAGAAGAACTTGAAACTCAAATTAGCAGCTTGCTAAAGGAGAACCAAAAAACTTGAGGAAAATGACACGTTTAAAAAGAGGCTAACTCAACTAGAAAAAGAAGTCCAAAAAGCAAATGAAGAGAAGGTGGCTTTAAAAAGCAGAATTAGCCAAATGAAGGAGAAGATTCAAGACCTCATTGAACAAAATAGTTCTTTGAAAGAGAGAATAGAGTTCAGGGAAATGAATGATGATGAGATAAAGCAAGCAGTTAAAAAAAAAAAAACAACAAATGTTTGAAAAAAATAGAAGATAATGTGAAGCATGTCACTGGAAAAACGACTGACCTGGAAAATAGATCCAGGAGAGACAGTTTATAATTTACGAGACTACGTAAAAGCCATGATCAGAAAAAAGAGCCTAGATATTAACTTTCGTCAAATTGTTAAGGAAAACTCTCCTGATACTCTAGAACCAGAGGGCAAAACAAATATTGAAAGAATCCACTGATCACCTCCCGAAAGAGACCCGAAGAGAGAAATTCCTAGGAATATTGTGGTCAAATTTCAGAATTCCCAGATCAAGGAGAAAATACTACTTGCAGCTAGAAAGAAACAATTAAAGTGGAAATACACTCAGGACAACACAGGATCTGGCAGGTTCAACATTATGAGATCAAAGGACTTGGAATAGGATATTCCAGAAATCAAAGGAACTGAGAAAAAACCAAGATTTATCTACCCACCAAAACTGAGTCTAATACTTCAAAGAAATAAATGGTCATTCAATGATATAGAAGACTTTCAAGAATTTATGATGAAAAGACCAGAACTGAATAGAAAATTTGACTTTCAAACACAAGAATCAAGAGAAGCATGAAAAGGTAAACAGGAAATAGAAATCATAAAAGACTTTCTAAAACTGAACTGCTTACATTCCCACATGGAAAGAAAATATTTGTACCTCTTGAGACTTTTCTCAGTATTTGGGTAGTTGGATGGATTGCATATACACCCCCCCCACCCCCCCACCCCCCACCCCCCCACACACACAGACACAGACATAAACAGAGATACTGGTTGTGGTGAATCAGAAGAGATGACATCCACAAAAAATAAAATAAAATAAAACAGAAACTAAAGGATGAGGAAGGAAAATACTGGGAGAAGAAAGGAAGAAATGGAATGGGGCAGGCTGCAACTCATAAAAGAGATAAGAAAAATCTTGTTCAATGGAGGAGAAACAGGAGTAGAGGAGAGGGGAAAAGTGAAGTTACTCTCTCCACAAATGGCCTAAGGAGGGAATAACATGCTTACTATATATGGTAAGAAAATCTATCTTACCATAGATAAGATATCTTATCTTAAAATTTTCTGCTTAAAAAATTTTTTTTGCTTAAAAAATTTTTGCTAAAACAAATGCACTGCAGTCAAGATTAGGAGGGAAGCAGAAAACTGGGAAAGAAAAAGTAGGGGAGGAGGCGATAAGTGGGGTGAGGGCAATGATAGAAGGGAGGGCAAATGGGAGAAGGTAGTAAGTAGAAATAAACACTTTTGGGAAGGGACAAGGTCAAATGAGATAATAAAAAAAATAAGGGGTCATAGAGCAGGATAGAGGGCAATATATTTAGTATTACACAACATGATTATTATGGAAGTCTTTTGCAAAATGACACATATTTAGTCTGTATTGAATTGCTTGCCTTCTCAGTGGGGATGGGTAGGGAGAGAGCGAGGGAGGGAGAGAAGTGAGAATTCAAAGTATTAGAAACGAATGTTGAGAATTATTATTGCATATAACCGGGAAATAAGAAACACAGGTAATGGGGTACAGAAATTTATCTTACCCTACAAGAAAAGAGAGAAGATGGGGATAAGGGAAAGGTGGGGTGTGATAGAAAGGAGGGCTCATTGAGGGAAGTGGTAATCAGAATGGAAGGTATTAAGTGGTGGGGGGAGAGGAGAGATGGGGAGAAAAATTGGACATGTTACAAAGTGATGTAAAAGCAATTAGTAGTAAAACAATTGACTGAATTAATTACTGAGACTAAATCAGAGACATTTGATTGGGGAAAATAACTTACTCTAAGTTTTCCAGAGGCAGGTAAACTTGGGTAAAATTTGGCATTGGTGGAAAAGTTAAGGTTTTAATGGTAAATTTGATTTTATGATTATTATTTAATCAGGAACTAGGACATACATAGAAAGGCATGTAAGCCTCAAAAGATGTTCCTTAGCTAATGTGAAATTATAGTCATATGTGAAACCCGGTTACTGGAACTTGCTATTTTGAGATTCTATGAGACTATTAAGTGACTGTTCTTCTGATTCTAACTCCAGGTATGGATAACAAGAAAGGCAATCTGAGCCTCCAATCCATGATGGCAGTAAGCCTGTGAGATGCTGGTATGAACTGAAAAAAGTGATCACATGGGAAGGGTGGGAGAGCGGCTTTTCAGCTTGGACTGAGGTAGGATTCTCTTGACTCATTTTCCCCACTGACACTTGGCAGACTTCAAGCCTGACTAAATGCAAATTGATATTCTACTCCTGCCTGGAACTGACACGAAGTTGGGGAGATTTTGTTTCCCCACAGTGTCCCTACTTGTAGTGGCAATTTCCTATAGTTTAAAGGTTTGTAGACTTAATACCAGATGCATGAAATTATAGATTTTTGGTATGGGAACATCCGAGGCTAAGTCTAAAACTAAGCTAATTGGCTTAAGACTTTAGACCAACAACAATAAGCTAAGGTCCTTTAATTTTTAGTAATAATCTGGAGACAATTAGGTCAAGGGCTTGTGAAGTTAGCACACATAGTCGTTACTTGTGTCTCAGTTGGTTAACGGTAAAAAAAAAAATGAAATTCCTTTTTGGACTATATTGTAAATGCTTTAAAAGAAGTATCACTTGACCAACTTTTGTTGGAAGTGTTTTATGTGATATAAACTGTGTTAAAAATGAATAATTAAAAAAAAGAAAATCTGCCAAAAAAGAAGAGAGAAAATATGTTCTAAATCACTATTGATTAGAGAAATGCAAGTGAAAACAACTCTGAGAAACCACATGACACCTATCAAATTGGCTCACATGACAAATCAGGAAAATGATAAATATTGGAGAAGATGTTGGAGAGTTTGAACTTTAGTTCATTGCTGCTGGATCTGTGAGCTTATCCAACAATCCTGGAGAGCAATTTGTAAGTATGCCCAAAGGACTAGAAAAATTCATAACATTTGACACAGCAATATTACTTCTAGGACTGTATCCAAAAGAGATAATAAAAATGGGAAAAGGTCCCACATGTACAAAAATATTTATAGCAGCTCTCTTTCTGATGACCAAGAACTGGAAATCGAAGGGATTCCAATGAATTGGTGAATGGTTGAACAAATTGTGGTACATGAATGTTATGGAATACTATTGTGGTATAAAAAATGATTAACAGGAAGACTTGAGAGAGGCCTGGAATGGCTTACATGAAGTGATGCTGAATGAAAATGAGCAGAACCAGGAGAACATTGTAAACAGTAACCACCATAGTGTGTGAGGAATTTTTGTGGTAGACAGCCATTCGCAGCAATGCAAGAACCTGGAATAATCCCAAAGGACTCGAGGCAAAATGCCACCCACATCCAGAGATGAACTGTGGAATTGGAATATAAAATGAGGCAGAATATATTCTTTTGTGTTATGCTTTGTTTTGACTTTTTTTCTCATGGCATCCCCCATTAATTTTATTTCTTCCTTACAACATGACTAATGTGAAAATGTGCTTAATAAGATTGTATGTATGGAAACCATATAAGATTGCATGCCATCTCGGAGAGGAGGGTGGGTGGAAGGTCTAGAAAATCTAAGACTTATGGAAGTGATTGTAGAACACTGAAAACAAATAAATTAATTTCATTTTTTAAGCTATTTTATTTATTTTCAGTATTCTACAATCATTTCCATATTTCATAGATTTTTCCCTCCCTCCTCTTCCTTCTCCCTACCTCTCCACTCCCTCTACAAAATGGTGTGTATTCTTATATAGGTTCTACACATACATTCCTATTAAATATATTTTCACCTTAGTCTTCTTGCATAGAAGAATTAAAATGAATGGGAGAAACCATAAAACAAAATAAAATGAAGCATAACATGAAAGAAAATGATCTGCTTCATTATGTGACCCAATTCCATAGTTTGCTTACTGGATGTGGAAGATGTTTTGCCTCAAGAGCCATTGGGAATTTCCCAAGTACTTGAAGGACTACCAGAAAAATCCCTCCCTCATTGTTGTTGTTACTGTATATATATTCTCCTATTTCTGCTCTTTTCACTCAGCATCAGTTCATATAAGTATTTCCAGGCCTCTCTGAAGTCTTCCTATTCATCATTTCTTGTAGCACAATAGTATTCCATTACATTCATACACCACAAATTTTTCAGTCATTCCCCAATTGACGGGCATCTATTCAATTTCCAGTTATTGGCCACCACAAAGAAAGCTGCTATAAATATTTTTGTAAATGTAAGACCCTTTCCCACTTTTATGATCTCCTGGGGACACAGTCCTAGAAGCGGTATCAGTGGATCAAAGAATATGCACGTTTTTGTAACCCTTTGGGCATATTTCAAAATTGTTCTCCAGAATGGCTGGATCAGCTCACAGATCCACAAACACTGAATTAGTGTTCTAACTCTCCCACATCTTCTCCAACATTTATAATCTTCCTGTTTTGTTGTGTTACCCAATCTGATAGGTGTGATGTGGTACTTCAGAGTTGTTTTGATTGGCATCTCTCTAATCATAGTGATTTAGATCATTTTTTTTCATGACTAAGGTTAGCTTTAATTTCTTCCTCTGAAAACTTCCTGTTTGTATCCTTTGATCATTTATCAATTGTGGAATGATTTGTATTCTTGTGCATTTGACTCAGATCTCTGTATATTTTAGAAATTAGGACTTTTTCTTTCCCAGTTTTCTGCTTCCCTCCTAATCTTGACTGCAGTGCATTTGCTTGAGCAAGAATTTTTCAATTTAATGTAATCAGAGCTATCCATTTTACACTTCACAATATCCTCTATCTCTTGTTTTGTCATAAATTTTTCTATTCTCCACAAATCTGATGGTACACTATTCCTTGCTCCTCTAATTTGTTTACAGTATCTATCTTTATACCTAGATCATGTATTCATTTAGATTTTTTTCTTGTGTGAAGTGTCAGGCATTGATCTATGCCCAGTTTCCACCACCCTATTATCCAGTTTTCTCAGCAATTTTTGTCAAAAAGTGAGTTCTAATCCCAGAACGTGGGGTCCTTGAATTTATCAAACAGTAGACAGCCATATTCACTAACTAGTGTGTCTTGACTACCTAACCTATTCCACTATCACTCTATTTCTTGGCCAGTACTAAGTCATTTGTATGACTGCTTCCTCATAATACAATTTGAGATCTGGTAGGGCTGTACCAAATTTCCTAGCATTTCTTTTCATTATTTCCCTTGGTATTCCGAACCTTTTTTCATCCAGATTTGGTATTATTTTTTCTGTCTCTAGAAAATAATTATCTGGTAGTTTGATTTTTATGGCAATGAATATGTAAATTAATTTAGGTAGAATTGTCATTTTTATAAAATTATCTTAGCCAACCCATGAACAACCGATGTTTTTGCACTTTCATAGATATGACTTTATTTTCGTGAAAAATGTTTTGTAATTGTGCTCATATATTTGAGCTTGTTTTGTCAGGTAGCCTATCAGATATTTTATTGTGTCTACTGTAGCTTTAAATGGGATTTCTCTTTCTATCTCTTACTGTTGGTAGTTGTTATAAAATATAGAAATGCATATGGTTTATGTGTGTTTACTTTGTAACTTGCAACTTTGCCAGAGTTCTTTGTTATTTCAAGTAGTTTTGTACTTGATTCTCTAAGTATATTATCATGTCATCTGCAAAGAGTGATAACTTAGTTCCTTCTTTGCCTATTCTAATTCCTTCAATTTCTCTTTCTTCTCTTACTGCTACAGCTCACATTTCTGGTACCATTTTGAATAACGGTAGTGATAGTGGACATCATTTTTTCACCCCTGATCTTATTGAAAATACATCTAACTTATGTCCATTGCATATAACGCTTGCTGACAGTTTTAGGTATATGCTATTTATTATTTTATGAAAAGTTCCATTTATTCCTGTGCTCTCCAGTGTTTTCAATAGGAATGGGTGCTGTATTTTGTCAAAAACTTTTTCTGAATTTTTGACATAATCATGCTATTTCTGTAAGTTTTGTTGTTGATATGTTCAATAACCGCTTCCAGAGTGGAGGTTGCACTGGCCCAAACTTCAAGGGTTTTGTGCAGCTATTTTCAGAGACAGGTCTAGGGACCCATATGTTTTCAGTTTTTCCAAGGTGGTATGATTTAAGGTGAGTTGCATTTACTACTCTCCTGACACATGGTTTAGTCTGTGAGTAACCAGAAATGCTCTTTTATGCTCTAGAATTGTGATTAGGGTCCCTCCTCTATTGTGGGCACAAGCTTTGGAGTGCTATTGCTCTTCGTTACTCAGGAACTCTCATCCAGTCCTGTGACTCAAATGATGGCAGCGAATTGACACTTCAAATTTATATGAACCCATGTCATTCCACAACTGATAAATGATCAAAGAACGTGAACAGGTGGTTCTCAGATGAATAAATTAAAGCTATCTGTCGTCACTTGAAAAAAAAGTATTCTAAATCACTGGATTCAAGAAATTCAAATTCAACCAACTCTGAAGTATTATCTTACACGTAAAAGACTGACTAACAGGACATAAAATAAAAATGATAAATGTTGGAGAGGGTGTGGGAAAATTAGGAAACTGCTAGTAATAAATTACAAGTGGGCAGAGCATATGAGTGAAAAATTTTCAGAGGGCAAAAACAAAACTCCTTTTAGGTATATGAAAAAATGCTTGAAGGTCTTTATTGATCTATGAAAAGCAAACTAAACTAACACTAAGATACCCCCTCATACCTATCAAATTGGCCAATATGAGAGAAAAGGGATTTGACAAATCACAGGCATGCAGAAAAATTGGGAAACTGATGCATATTGAAGGAGTTGGAAACTAGTGCAACCAATCTGGAGAAAAAAAAATAATTGGAATTATGGCCACAGTACTATGAAACTGCACATCCCCTCTGACCCAGTGATACCTAATTGGTCAATGTCCAAAAATCAAAAAAGGTAAAAGATCTGTACCCATATAAAAATACTTATAGCAGATCTTTGTGTGGTGGTAAAGAATTGAAACTTGAGGAGCTCCCCATTAATTGGTTAATGACTGAACAAGTTGTGATATATGGCTCTGATGGAATACTATTTTATTATAAGAAATGATAAGCAGGTTGCTTCAGAAAAACCTGAGAAGTCTTTAATGAACTGATGCAAAGTGAAGTTGGCAGAACCAGGAGCACATTGTACACTGTGCCAGAAATATTATAATAAATTATGAATGACTTGGTTATTCTGATCAATACAATGATCCAAGAGAGTTCCAAAGGACTTATGATGGAAAGTTCTATGCACCTCCAGAGAAAGAAATATGGAGTCTGAATGCAGATTGAAGCATTAATTTTTTTCACATTATTTTTCTTTTTTTTTATTTATGTGGCTAATATGCAAAGGTTTCTCATGACTTCACTTTTATAATTACCATATATAACATACTCATATATATACATACCACATAACATAAATAACATAACATATTACCATATATAAATATTATTTTTCTTGTCTTAACAATTGGCAGGGGGGGAGACACATAGGAACTCAGTTTTTTCAATAAATGTTAAAAATAAATAGATACAAATTGTTAAAAAAAAAAAACAACAACAACAAAAACCAAACTGTGTAGATGAGATTCTAAATTTTTTTTTTTTTGCCTCAGAACCCCTTTATCACCTAAAACAACTTGAGGACTCCCTCCAAGAGATTTTATGTGAGTTTTATCTATCAATATATACTAGAATTTAAAATGCTTTTTGTTTGTTTTATTTTTACTTCATAGGCCCCTGAAGATATTTCAGGATGCCTACACGTCCATAGGCCACACTTTGAGAATAATTTCTGTTGGTCATTAATTTATCTCTAAAGAGGAGTCAAAGATTGTAAAAGGGCAGAGTTCAGGAAGGATCACCCTCCAGCAATGAAGGGCTACCTATCCAAAAGTACAGAAGTACATTAGGAGGTGGTATGTTGTATATAAGCAACACAAGTAGGTGACTGACTAGGAATTAGATTGCATGAGAGTAGATAACATTAAAATATATCTGGAAAGAGAAGCTGGAGATTGTGAGAATTTAAAATATCAATAGAAGAGTTTGTATTTGATTCTAGAAGCACTCAGGAATATCTGAAGCTTGAGACAGAGAGTAGCAGATACAGTACTGCATTTGAAGTTAGGAAGACTTGCTTTATATTGTGGTTCTGATGCTTACTAGCTATGTTACTTTAAGGAAGTGACTTAATCTCTCAGTCTTAAGGTCCTCATCTGTGAAATGGAGATTATATGTGTATTTTCCACCTGACAATATTGTCATGAGGTTCAAATAAGACAATGCACGGAAAGTGTTTCACAAAATTTGCAACATTTTATACATACTAGGTCTTGTTATACTTAAAAATGGGAGTTACATTGTCTGACCTTGAGAGTACTTTAGAAGTATCAGTTTAATAGGTAATTGGTGTGGATTAAAGAAGAAGATCATGACACATTTAGCTCATTGTCAACCTGTACACTTTGTTTGGATGAGTACAGGTAATAGACAATGAACTTAGTTTAGAATACAAAAGCAAGGGAAAGGACTATACTCATTTTGGATTATTCCATTTTGCTTTCAGCATCACTTAGCTACTACCTGAAACAAAAGTATTTTAAAAATTAGTTTTCTTCCCATTATAATATACGATTAAAAGTAATAAAATATCAATTTCTGAAGAATTCAAATTAGAAGTCATCCAAAAGAGCAAGGAATGTCAGGCATGAACTGGCTGTCCTATCTTGACAACTAAAATCATGTAGTTAAAAGGATGTCATGACATAGATAAAGGACCACAAAAGGAAGAGCTCGTCATAGAATGAGTATAAACTATGGATAGTATATATGCCTATGTAATATTAAAAAGATTTACAATAAGGACTCTGGTATGTTGGTTTTATCTCATATAGAGGAGTTATGGAAGGACACAACGAAAAATCATAATAGATGAGATGGCATGATTGAGTCACTCTCTGTAACATGAGAGACTACATAAATGTACATGATATCACTAATCCATTGAATCATTGATATTTCAAAGAATTTCAGTATACAGAGGTGCTGTTTCTTTAATATTTAAGATCCCTGAGGTCAAGAACTGAGTAATTATTCTTTTGTAACTTTCATAACACTTCAGATTTAATGTGCATCCCCTGAGCAAAAAGAGAGTTTTGGATAACAAATCTATTGGAAACATGGAAACAATTCTTAGTAATTCAGCATAATTTTGCAAGAGACACGTAGCTGTTACAGTTCACAAAACTTTAGCTAAGAAATCGGGAAGATCTGATTTCAAAATCTATTTCAGACACTTAAGTATGTGGCCTTTCAAAAGCAACTTAACCAGCATTTGCCACAATTTCCTTATATGCAAAATTGAGGAAAGTATAGCTTCTAGCTCCTAGGGTTTTTTCAAGTGTAAAATATGTAAACTATGTCTTTTTTTTCATTAACCACTTTGCCAAACTTAAGGCACCACATAAATGTTTATAGTTATTACTATTATTCATTGGTCTATTATATTGAAAGTTATATACATTTTTGGTAATATCTCTTTTTTTCTAAGTGAAACAATGACAAAATCTTAGAAAATAATATTTTAAAGAAAGATTTAATGACTTTGTATTATTTTCCCCCATGACCTAAAAATGTTAATTTTCTCATATAATCTAATAATGAAAGCTGCAAAAGGCACAAATCTTTCAGTCATCAGCACTAAATGAGACTTCTGCTACTGTAAATCTCCATCATTTCTTGGAATCAATTTCCGTTGAGAAGAGACATCAAGGGAGGGGAAAAAATAATAACCAACAAACTCATCTTCTGTTTTCAGTGCACATGATTTTATTTTCAAAAGCTACAAAAGACTCATTTGCAATTTGAAACATCTTTCACAAAGGCCAAAATGCACCAAAATGTCAGGCTTATAGGTGTTCTATTTCTTCCAGTCTGATGATCCCTAAGAAATATATTTTCAGCAATGGCAGCAGTCTCTCTGAAAAATGTATTGAACCTTAAAAAATGAAACAGTTGATTGTAGTTGGCAGTGCATTCTGAGTTCCCAATCAACTATTTCAAAAGGAGTTCTAAATAAGAAGCATCTGGAGCACCTTAGATGAAATAAGAGCAGATCTCAAACTCAAATAACATATTGACATAGTTCAAAATGCTTGAATAATTTTCTGCTGTTTTAAATTAATTCTATACACTTGTTACATTCAGGTTTTTTTTTTCTCTGTCAAGGTCAATAGAAAGACCTTGAGACTATTTTTACTATTAAAACTCACCGTATAGGGCCCCTTTCCCTTTATTTACTTTGTTACTTTCATAATTTTTTGAAATTTTATCAGTGTAGGTATTTTCTCCACTGACATAGAGTATAGATACTCTATATAACTTAAGAAATGGTCTTCTAGAGTTTTCGATGGCATTCCCTTCATTAGTTTGAAGAAAATGAGAAAAAAAAAACATGCTAAAATGTGCTAAATGCCAATCAATAATCATTATTAAGTACCTGCTATAAGTCAGTCGCTGTACTAGGAGATAAGGATTCAAAGATAGACAGCCCCTGCCCTCAAGAAATTCACAATTTAGTAGGGGTCTTACTGAATCCTTTTATATAATTGTAGCCTTTGTCATGTACAAATTCAGCTTCTTTTAAAGTTGCATGTTGCTTGAATAAACCCTTATATGTTATTAGTACGCTACTGCAAAATTTTAGGACAAGGTAAGTATCCAACTTAAATGAGGTATATTGTATACAGCTTGAAACAGAACAGATTTGTAAAGGTCATTGGTTCAGGTCTTCATTCTATTATTTGCTACAGAATAAGCTAGGTTGTACAGTGAATAGACTGCCGGATTTGGAGTCAGTAATTCCTGAACTCAAATCCAATCTCAGATACCTATTGCATCTGTAATAACTTAACTGTTGTCTACCTCAATTTCCCCAACTATAAAATAGGAATAATAACAGCACTTAGTTCTCATAGTTGTGGCAAGGCTTAAATGAGATAACACTTATAAAGCTCTTTATAAATCTTAAAGCACATATTACTATTATTATTATTTAGTACTATTAATTGTGAGATCTTGAGAAAGTTACTTAACCTCAGTAGTCCTCACCTGAAAAATAAGAGGGTTGGATTAGCTGATCATTATGGTACCTCTGAGCTATAATAATATGCTATAAGCTTTATTTAGTAACTTTAAGACTATCAACTTCTTCATCACTCTAAGACTTGGCAAAACATAGAAATAGATAAACATACAGACAGACAGGCAGGCAAACAGACAGACAGACGGACAGATGGATGGATAGATAGATAGATAGATAGATAGATAGATAGATAGATAGATAGATAGATAGAAAGATAGATAAACAAATAGAAAAAACAGACATTCATCAAATGACTAGTACAATCCAAAGTGAAGTTGGCAGAACTTTAGTACAACAAGATATAGAAATCAGTTCTTTTAAGATTTGTCATATCTGAAGAAAAAGAAAACTAACAACTACCAGCAGACAGAAAGGATACACAATGCTTCCATTGATTTGGGAGTAGGGAGCCAGGATTTGGGATTATATAATTTGACTTCAGCTTCTGAGGACATTGGTGGCAGTTGATTAGATTAAGTGATCATGTTCAGCTATGGCCCTTTGAAAATTGTGCATTACTAGTTAATTTCAATTGATGTATTTTCTTCCCTCTGATTTTTCACTTTCATTTTATTTTTAAGGCAAAATAATTATTTAATTCTAGTTTTAACACAGAATATCCTCATCCACTTAAAAATATGGTATTCAAGACAAGTGACTTTAAAAAATGGGGCTTTTTACTTTGTATTTGTATGCCACATGGTAGATGCTTAATAAATGCTTTTGATTGTTTGCAGTATACACACTATAGAGCTTTTATTTTGGATGATTTATATTCATATGTAGTCTCTGTATTTCAACTTATAACTGTGTGACACTTCTGATATTATTTAACCTTTTTGTGAATAAAATAACTTGCTAAGATTCATGTGTTAACTTCTAAGAGTAAGTTGCAAAACATTTGGTACCAAACTGTCTCTTATGTAAATGTTTGGGTCAAAAGAGGGTTTCCAACTGTGTCTTTTGAAATCACAGGATCCTGTCCATCTTAAAAGAAAAATCATTTAATATGGCAACGTTTTGGGGGACTATTGATTGGCTAGTGATTTCATGTATGTGAATATGTTAATTAGATATAATTTGATATAAGTAAATATAAGAGAAATAAACACACACAGGGAAACATCTTATGTTTCACTTGTAAATAATTACATTATCTAACATTTATATCACATCATGACTCCAGGACCACTTTAGGAAAAATTCCAGGCATACTGCACTTCACTCGTGATTTTCCAGAAATCTCCTCCAGAGCCCTCTTCAGTCTTCTTACTCACTTTTCTTTTCCAAACACCCAACTGCTCATTTCCAGAAAAATAAACAATAATCCAATCTACCCCGTCCTTGTTCCTGTACTCTGTCATTGTAGCTGCAAATCTTAGGGCCTCATTTACTGTCACTGTAACTTTCTAGATCAAGGATCCTTTGGGTCACCATTATCCTTTGTGTCTGGTCTCCCCTATTAGGATACAAACTCCTGTTTTTGCTTTGTTTCATTTGTGTTTTCAATAATTAGGAGGAAGAAGGAAGGATGGAGGAAGAGAAAGAGAAGGAAGAGGAAAAGGATGAGAAGCTGGCTTTTTTTCCTCTTTTTTAATTTATTGCCTTGCTAACAGAGTTTTTCCAATTATAGAAATGGAATGGACAAGGGAGATCTTCTGTCCCCATACATCATTTTGTAAATCAGTCAACAACACGATGCACTGTGATAAGCCCTGGAGAGTTAAGGACAGAAGTAAAACAATCCCTGACCTCTGGGAGCTTACATATATTGAGGAAGGCTAGATGTACATCTCTAAGTATTTAAAAGGAGACATGAGGTGATCCGAGAACACTAGACACTGGGGGAGGGACCAGAATGTTTTTATTTAGAAGTTGAAATCTAAGCTAATCTTGAATGACTGGCTATTCTAATAGGTGAAGATAAGGAGTAAGTGTATTTCAGGCATAGTAGACATCTAGTGCAAAGGTCCAGAGATGGTAACTGCAGTTTAATTGTAGAAGAACGGTAAGTAGACCACTTTAATTACATTGTAGGCAACATGAAAGAAAGTAATATTCATTAAGGCTGAAAGGATAATTTGGGACTAGTTTGTTAAAGACTTCAAATTATTTACCAAGTTATTGATGCCAAAGTCAATAAGAAGTCATTGGAATGTGTTGAGTAAGGAAATAACATGGTCAGATCTGTACATTAGAATAATCACTCTGGGAGCTAAGTAGAGAATGAATTGAAGTAAGAAGAAATGTAAAGGAAGGAAAGTAATAAGGAAATCGTTGCAGTAGTACAGGAGAATATGATCCACAGAGATAAAATTATTTACCCAAGCTCACCCAGTTAGTTTTTATCAAAGAAGAGGTTAGAATTTTGTTCATGTCCTTTCACCTCACCGTTCTATCATCAAGTTGGAACTGAATTATTTGTGTAGGTTTGTATTTCTGTGGTTCTTCCCCTTTACCTCCATTTTTCTTTTTTTCTTTTTTCCATTATTTAAATTATGAACATTGGAACAGAAAAAATGTGGCCTTCTGGCCAGAAATATGGTAAACTCTAATTACCTATTCACAGCTGCTGAGATTAGAAGAAAAGGCTGACATAAACACCAAGGGAGAGGTTCATTGAAGTATATTTCAGCTTTGGAGCCTAGATTACAATTCCATTCATTTACAGTCACCTGCCAGATCAAGCAGGAAAAAATGGAAAATTATAAGTTTTGTTCATTTTACTTAAAGCAATTTGAAGTGACAAATGGGTGAATGAAAA
This sequence comes from Notamacropus eugenii, assembly GCF_028372415.1. Classification (NCBI taxonomy): domain Eukaryota; kingdom Metazoa; phylum Chordata; class Mammalia; order Diprotodontia; family Macropodidae; genus Notamacropus; species Notamacropus eugenii. The sequence continues at coordinate 325,134,957 of NC_092874.1, read as the reverse complement.
TTTCCCTTATAATTTTTTCTCAGCTATAGGAAATACACACAGTATTGAATCTAACGGGATCTAACTGTATGAAATGTATTCATTTCTTCTATTAATATCATTAGACCATGGATACCCCCGTCTTGCACTGAAAACAGTTGGCAGCTTTATGCTTAAATGTCCATCAAAGAAAAGTAATTTTCATAAATTATCAATTCAGCACAATGAAGATCATTCTTTTAGTTTCCAATTACCAGCTACAGCTCTGAAGAACAAAACATAAATATATAATTAGATAACCATAAAAAAATTAAAAAAAGTAAAAGAACAAGGAAAGAAATTGTTGAGAATGAATCAAGACAATATGAAATTGTGCAGTAGCTCAATTCTTCTAAATATTCCTGACCTAAGAGTAACAAGCAAGAGGCTATGCAATTTCAGGGCCTACAGCACTAAAACAAGTAAATTAGTAACCAGAGATTTCCATCAGTCTCTAAACCAAATAATAATAACTATAATATATTTTATTATACCAAAATCAGTTATATTACTGACATTGGTACTGGTTTATTAACAAAATCAGGGGGGGAAATGTAATACTGGTTGGAATTAGACAAAGCTAAGATGAAAGGATTAAACCACTTTCCTATTGTCTTTAAGCACTTGCTCTAGAGTACTTACATAAAGCATGAACTACCATTATTTAGCAAAGCTGAAAGACAGAATCTGACTAAGCATCTTAAAGAATCACAACTGCCATATGTGATAAAGTACCCTGGTTGGATATCAAAAAAGGATTCTTTGATTCTGTCTATCTACACTAAGTATTTCGTCATAAACTATCTCCTGGTGGCCTGATTTCTGCACTGCCTTCTGAGTCATCTTCATTTCTTTGTTCAGTGGCCTAGTATTAACTTTATATCAAGTACAATTCTGATGAAGATTAGGCTTCAGGCAAAAGTATGCTACTAAGTATTAAACAAGTATATTTATGACTACGTATGTATATGTGTATCCAAACACACGCATATACATACACACACATACACATACATATCAATGCATAAAACTTTAAAATTTAATCTGAATTATCAACATTTTGATCACTTATTTAAAGCCGAGAAGAAACAAAACCATAAATCAAACTGATTTGTAGCATTTGATGATTTCAGTGATGCATATGCTTATGCTGAAATTTTAGCAATTATCTGTTGAAAACACTTCCAAAACTTATAGGACTCTTGGAAGGTCAAGTGTCTTGGGCATCTCAACCCTTCCTGTTTCTTTGCATAATTAGCCCCTGAGAGTTAGTTATGTCCTCTGCTGGAACTCTGGAAAGATGTTGAAGATTTCTCTTATTGCAGGACCCATGGGTATTCTCTTGTATGGCCCTGGAAGTGTCCAACTCTATTTTGGAGAATGTACTATTTTCAAGTGTCCTGAAAATTGAAGCCATCATTGGCTACCAACACACTTTTGCTTCATTTTCATCTCCTGGAAATCACTTAGTGGAAGTTGACTGTGACCCTGTCTCCATTTGATAGATCTCAAAGACTTCAGATCCCCACTGCACCTCACCCCAGCATGTGTTGGACACCATTCTACTTGCAGTATTCAGTCAATCTTCTTGTGCAGTCCTGAATGAGATACATGAATTTAGTGGTATTTTTATTTGGTTCTATTGAATCTCTGATTTCTCCAGCTCCCTTTTGCATCTTTGCTAGTATTTCCTGGGATGCTGGATTGGTGTGAACCTTCTACACAGCATTCTTTGTCACAAAAAATCTAGTTTTAATCATACTGAGTCTTTGTGTACCTTGGTATGCAAATTAGCAAATATTTAATGCATTCTTGTTTTTTTTGTCCTGTCTTTATTTCCTTTCTTTTATTTGGAATAAACAGAGATTCAGATAATTTGGCATAATTTATTCTGTATCTTAATACTTTGTTAAAATCAAATAATTGTTTAAAATGCTTTGTTCTCTAGATTTATATTAGTAACTCAAAAATCACCCACAAGTAGAGATAATACTGCCTCGTCTTTACTTATAATTGTTCCCTTAATTTAATTTCCTTGTCTTATACCTATGTATAACATGTCTAGTACTATGTCAGCTAATAATTGCAATGATGAGCATTCTTGGTCCATTATTATTTTATTTGAGAAAATTTTTTATTTTACTTTTCATTACAAGTAATAGCAACTCTGGTTTTTGCTAAATATCTTTTTGACTTATAATAATAAAAGTGTCTTTCATTACTTTATTTTTATTATTTTCAACATAAGCAATAATACACTTTATTAAAGGTTTTCAATCTCTATTTACCTACCACTTCAATTGGGCCCTCCTTCCCTTTTCTTTATATTATCGTTGCAATAGCCTCCTATTTGGTCTCCCTGACTCATGTCTCAAGTATTCTCATTTCTTTCTCTGGCACATAGAAGGCACTAAACATATAATTATGGATTAAATGTTGGTATTTTTGTTTTTAATTGTTGCTAATATGAGTTATCACGTAATGATTTTTCTAATATTGAACCATTTTTACATTTCTAATACAAATCCAATTTAGTCAAAACGATTTGCAAGATTTATTGTTATATTTCCCAATACTTTACTTAATATTAAATCAATGTTCATTACTTTTATTGGTTACTCTCATAATAGCCATGAGTTGAGGTATACATGATCTTAGGATCACAGATCTAGGGTGGGAAGGAACCTCAAGTTGAAAACCTTCATTTTATGTATGAGGAAACTGAGGCTCCAAGACGTAAGGTTAAATAAGTATAAGCATGAGAGGCAGTGTATGAATTCAGACCTTCTAACACTGATGATGTATTCTTTCCACTGTGCTAAAATAAAGTGTAACATATATATGCTATATGATATCCTACAAAATCATAGTATATTATATAGTAGTATTTCATGTCATTTTATATTATCACAATTCTTTATTCATTGATATTCAATCCTTAATCACTATTTGAAGTTTTTACCGCCTGGTCAATTTGCATATCAAAAGTCTTACTCAGTTTTAAACTACACTAAAGAAAGAATTAAATTTCTTTTTTTTCTTTAAAAAATAAGGATGATATCTTCTTTAAAAGTCTGATAGAAATTTCTTGCATTATCCAGTGGGACTGGAGTTTCTTCTTTGTCATTTTTCACACCTGAGACCACCTTATAACTTGGTCAGATTATCTAAATTTGCCATATTAGCTATTTTTCATTTTGTCAATTTTGTTATTTTCTACATTTGTCGAAATACATTCATTTCACTTAATTTTTAATTTCATGATACATAATTTCATATGATTTCTGATTATTTATAGCTTTCTGCTTTCCAATTTTTATTTAATTATTATTTCATTTTTTTCTTCTTTACCTAATCAAGTAAATTAATGACCTTGCCTTTTTAGTCTTGCCAAAGTAAATATTTGAAAAATTCACTCAATTGTTTGCTTTAAATATTAGTGGCTTGCCTTATTATTAACAGCACTACTTTATGACTATTAATTTGTTTTTTTCTCTCTTTTTTCAGGTATTATCAGATATATCATTTGTCATCAAAAGAATGCTTTGCTTATGCCATACAAATGTTGGCATGCTATCTCATTATCATTGTATTAAATAAATTTTACCATTTCTGTTAGTCACATAGTTACTATTAAGCATCTTGTATTTTCTAGGCATAATTCCAAACACTATTATTTGATCTTTGACCCAATTGTTAGTTAGCATGCCATTTTTATTCTCCATATAAGCATGCATCCTTAAGTCATAGTTTCCTGACTGCTTATATTCTGTTGGTCGCTGCTGTGGGAGGTTATGATAGGAATAGGAGAAGGGTAAAAGATGTAAGATCAATTTTTAGAAACAAGTCATTTCAGTGATTAGAAGTTGTTAGACTAGTGAGTATATCAGCAGTTGAAAACAGGAATAAGATATTTTGAAATATTTTGGAAAATGAGCAAAATTTGAAAAAAAAGTAATCACTAGGCCTATTTATGATTCAGATTTTTGTTGATTGAAAGGTGAATAGAATAAAGGACAATAAAGGTGTATATACAAGATTTAAAGAGAGTCAAGGACGATGTTTGAAGAGAACCTGAAGAGAAGGATTTAATAAAGTGAAGGAAAAAATAGCTGGGGAGATAACAAAACACAAATAAGGAATGGTAAAATTAATAGAAGGCAAAAGACAAGGATGGAGTGAATTAGTGATTTGAGCAAATTGATAAAGAAGAGGATACTTTTGTAAGACTAAAGGCATGGGGTGTGACTATGTAGTTATTTAGGACTAATGAAAGGAACTAAAATGTATTTCACAAGTAAAAAAGTGATAATTCGCTAAAAAGTTTTGGCTAATGCTGAATTTTGAGTCATAGTCACTAGTAATTAAAAAAGACAACATTGAAAATCTCTTAGAGTATGAAGAACAGAGAAAATTGTGCAGTTACTTGGAGTGTGTCATATTTATCTCTTCCATTGCATATTATCTATGCTCCAAGTATATTCTGGACTCCCTTCTGTATATGATGGAACTCTAAGAATTATTTTAATATATAAGTATGTTAAAGGTAATAAAGCAATCATTTTATTGCACTTATATTTAATATTATTTTGAATTTAACCAGCTCTTAATAAAATGAGTCTTTCCATAAGCAATGTAGAAAAGAAAAATATTATAGATGAATCTATACCTACTACATAAAGACTACAATTCCATTTAAATATATAATAGATTCAATATGTAACTTTGAAAGCAGTCGTGCTTGTCTACTTTCCCATCTGCTCTTCTTTCTATTTTCTTGTATACATTAAAAAATACATTAACAATATCATTTCATTTTTTCACTTTTCTTTCTTTTTTTTCCTACTTCCTTTTTTCCTTCTTTCCTTCTCTCCTTTTTTTTTTTTTTGAATTAGAGGGGGAGACATGAGAGCTTTTATTACACAAATTAAAAACTGAAAAGCAAAACCAAAGATATTTCTTTCAAGAAGCAGTAAGACTTGAAAATAGTACCGCTGAAGCAACTTATACAACAGCTTATATATTGGGAAAAGGGAAGCCATTCAGAGATGAATAAGTTGTGAAAGATTACATTGTTGAAGTCATAGAATGCTTAGAATCTGACAATGTTTCAAAGTACAAACAACTGTCTCTTTCATGGAGAACCCTAAGTGATTGGTAGCATGAATTAGCTTTCAACTTAACAGAAAAATTTCAAGGAATACTTGAAAAGGAATATATGTGTGAGTGTGTGTGTGTGTGTGTGTGTGTGTGTTATTGACTATCACAGGAACATATGCAAGTCAAAATTTTATCACTATGAGAACAGATAGTTAAATTTTGTTAAAAAACAGCATCAGCAATGTGAATTATTGAAAGAAAATTGAAAGAAAAGTTCTACTGGAATGCTGATTGGGATTTTATTTCAAATCAAAATGACTTGAATATTTCTTTGCAAGGTGAAATTATATCTATATATGATACCTGGCAAAAAAACAAGCATTTTTTTAAAAAGCTATCATTTTTCAAAATATTTTTTCAAAAGGAAATTTAATGAACATTTTCCCCAATTAGTAAAGGTTCTTGATGAGCAGAATGATATATGTGAATCTTTTGAAGAATATGCAGTTCTTTTTTTTTTGTTTAACTTTTAACATTAATTTTCACAAAATTTTGGGATACAGATTTTCTCCCCTTTTATCCCCTCCCCCCCCAAACACCAAGCATTCTAATTGCCCCTATGACCAATCTGCTCTCTCTTCTATCATCCCTCTCTGCCCTTGTCTCCATCTTCTCTTTTGACCTGTAGGGCCAGATAGCTTTCTATACCCCTTTACCTGTATTTCTTATTTCCTAGTGGCAAGAACATTACTCGACAGTTGATCCTAACACTTTGAGTTCCAACTTCTTTACCTCCCTCCTTCTCCACCCCTTCCCTTTGGAAGGCAAGCAATTCAATATAGGCCAAATCTGTGTAGTTTTGCAAATGACTTCCATAATAGTTGTGTTGTATAGGACTAACTATATTTCCCTCCATCCTATCCTGTCCCCCATTACTTCTATTCTCTTTTGATCCTACCCCTCCCCATGAGTGTCGACCTCAAATTGCACTCTCCTCCCCATGCCCTCCCTTCTATCATCCCCCCCACCCTGCTTATCCCCTTATCCCCCATTTTCCTGTATTGTAAGATAGGTTTTCATACCAAAATGAGTGTGCATTTTATTCTTTCCTTTAGTGGAATGTGATGAGAGTAGACTTCATGTTTTTCTCTCACCTCTCCTCTTTATCCCTCCACTAATGAGTCTTTTGCTTGCCTCTTTTATGAGAGATAATTTGCCCCATTCAATTTCTCCCTTTCTCCTCCCAATATCTTTCTCTCTCACTGCTTGATTTCATTATTTTTTTAAGATATGATCCCATCCTCTCAATTCACTCTGTGCACTCTGTCTCAGAATATGCAGTTCTTATAAACCTTGGAGAATATAATGGTAGGTTCACTGACTTTTAGAATCATGACATCACTTTAAAATTAGCATTTCAATCTCACCTAGTTGATATCACCCAGGCACCTATGGAGCTACAGATTTTCTTGAAGAGTATATGTATAGTTGGTGTGTGTTCCATGATAGAAAAAAAACAAGAAAGTTTCATTGTACAGATCCAATAAGAAATAGAGTGCTTTTTCAGTAGAATAGGGTAGGCACTCAAGACGCAGTAGTCAATGACTAATCTACTGTTTGTTAAATCCAAAGACTCCAGCTTCTGAGATAAGAAGGAATTATTTGACAAATCTGTTAGGAAAATGGTATGACAGAAATTAGGCATAGATCAACATCAAATGCCATATACAAAAAGAGCTATATGATTTAAAAGGGTGAAACTATACACAAACTAGAAGAGCAAGAAATAGTTTGCCTATCAGATCTATGGAGAAAGAAAGAAGTAGTGACCAAAGAAGATATAGAGAACATTATGAAACGTATAATTTTGATCACATTAAACTGAAAAGTTTTTTCATTAACAAACCTGATGTAACCAAGATTAGAAGGGAAGCAGAAAACTGGGAAACAATTTAACCCTCTGATAAAGATTCCATTCTAAAATGTGTAGCCAACTGGGTCAAATTTATAAGAATACAAGTCATTCTTTAATTGATAAATGGTCAAAGAATATGAACAGGCACTGTTCAGATGAAGAAATTAATGCTATCTACAATCACACGGAAAAAATGCTCTAAATCTCTATTGATTAGATAAATGCGAATTAAAACACCTCTGAGGTATCACATCACATCTATGAGATTGGCTAACATGACAAAACAGGAAAATTATAAATGTTAGAGAAGACATAGAAGAGTTGGAACACCAGTGCATTGCTGATGGAATTCTGAGGTGATTCAACTATTACGTAGAGCAATTTGGAATTATGCCCGAAGTGCTATAAAATTGTGTATACTATTTGATCCAGCAATAACACTATCAGGTCTGTATTGCAAGGATCATAAAAATGGGGGGGAAACCCACATGTACAAAAAATTTATAGCAACTCTTTCTGTTGTGTCCAAGATTGGAAACTGAGGTAATGCCCATCATTTGGCGAGTGGCTGAACAAGCTATAATATATTAATATAATATAATACTATTGTTTCATAAGAAAAGATGAGCATGCAGATTTCAGAAAAAAAAAATGTGGAAAGCCTGACATGAACTGATACTGAGTGAAGTGGACAGAATGATAATATTGCACACAGTAACAGCCACATTGAGCAATAGTCAACTTTTATAGACTTAGCTCTTCTCAACAATGCAAGAATCTAAGGCAACCCCCAAAACTTCATAATGGAAAATGTAATCCACATCCAGAGAATGTATTATAGAATCTGAATACAGATCTAAGCATACTATTTTCCTTTTTCTGTTACTGTTCTTTTTCTTTCTCCTGACTTCGGTTTTCTTCTGATTTTTCTTTCATAAAATAAGTAATATGGAAAATTGTTTTATATAATTATACATGTTTAGACTATAACGGATTACATGGCATCTTGGGGAGGGGAAGAAGGAGGAAAAAGGAATTATTTAGAAATCTTATAAAAGAGAATGATGGAAACTTAAAATTAGTCTTAAAAGAGAACTATAAATAAAATTGATTGAGTCCTCAGTAGATGACATTTTAAAATCATTGTCTGGTGATAAGAGAGATCCCATTGAAATATGGGAAAATGCAGTAGAATACACACACTTTTGGCAACATGCCCCCAAAATACTTTCTTTTCAACTGATTATTGCTCCAAATCTCCATCAACCTACCCCAAATTAAGATGCCCTTGAGGTCATAAATAACCAATCTCCATCCAGACAATCAGGTGAAATTCTGGACCTCCATTTGTATCGCCAAGTAAATATTCACAGCACGAAGAGTGACTATGAATACCACTTTAGTTTTCACTCACAAAGTATAATAGATTCTGCATATAGAAGGAAGAAGAAAAACATTTACTAAGTCACCAGAAAGTCAAGTCCCAATAATAGAAAGCCAGATCCATCATAGTAATCAAGAAGTCAATACACAATAGTACTGCAGGGGAACAAGTCACTCCCAAGCTTTCTCCCACCCCCTGTCAGGGACTTCCCAGAAGCAAACACATACAAGACTAGTTGTGCCTGCCTGCCTGCATCCTCTCTCTTCTGCCCTACCTGCTTTTACCAACTTCATCCCAGTTCTGTTCCACCCTTCTTATTCCACCCCTTCAGCAAGATCCTCCCATCACATGTGACTTAGCCTTCCATGTGATTTAAGCAAGTCACATGGGCATATTAATGAATGGGAAAGATCTTCCCATTTAAATTACCAGTACGTTTGACCCCAATATCTCTCACATTCATTCGATAGGTTGGTGGGACAGCTAGTATCAACAGAACTATAACAGGGACAACAGAAAATAAGCATATAATGCAGTACCTTAGGCAACTGGTATCAACAGAACTTTGAAACAGTATAATATGGATCACACAAAATTAGCACAAAAACCAATATCTTATGGTGGGCCTTGAGTAGAAGCATCTCATTATTCCACCCTTGAGCAAATGAAGCCTAAAATCTTGGGGTAACGGGTGATGGTCTCTTCTTCTAAGGATACTGTCTGCTCAAATTAGGCAATTTTTGCTTCAAGAGGTCCCATTTGAGAGGTCAGTTCTTTAGCAGACATCTAGAGCTTGGACAACCCCAGATCTAGAGGTGATACATCATATTCATGGACAGGGCATGTCATCTGGCTTAAATTATCAGGTATCTGCAGGTGAAAGGTACTAAGCCTGCAGGAAAGAAATCAGACAAACACGTTTAACAAACAAAAAGAAACAAAGAGACAATAACCAGAAGCAGGGTAGGCATATGGTCAGCTGTGTTTCTGGAGTCCATAAACCAACTCTCATAGCTTCATTCATGGTAGAATATATGAGTTAAGGGTAGAATCTGGTAAACTTCTTCTCCTGAATAAAAAACATTTACTGTATTGTCTTCCCCATGCGCTATAATTTTCACAGCCGTTGGAACATAGTCTGATTTCTATTTTCCTCATACTTCAGCTCCCAATTTTATTCTATAAGTAGAACCCAATCCATCTGTTCCTCTGCTAGTTATTTCAAAAGGAAGGTCAGTTTTCACAAAAGGTATTATTTCACAAGGAATAATAATTACTTGAACTAATCAATCAGCTTTATAAAACTCTACGAATTTTTCACTTAATCTTTGGAATGCTACAATAATATCTCCTTGATAATTAGAATCTGTCACTACAGCCAATACACGTAATACTTGAACTGCTAATCTTGTTTTATATAATATCCCTCAAAAATGATTTTTAGAGATTCTCACTCATATTCCAGTAGAGATTTTTATCTCTTTTCTATGCAACCAAAAAGACTTAAACAACATAAATCATATCCTGTTGAACCAGGTGTTCCTGGATGTGGTGCTGGGATATCTGGCCTCATAGTCCAATACTCAATATTTGGAATCTTATAGTTTTGTTGTTTTCTAATTTGCAGATTTGGGGTCATCATTCAGGCTACAGGTATACTTCCCCCAAATGATCTATTATTCACATTACATAAATAAGTGAACAAATTATCTTTCCAATGTTGATAAGAATTGTTAGAACTAATCTTCCTGAACAGTTTTTTCCATAATCCATTCAGTCTTTCAATTAACTCAGACAGTTGTGGACAATATGTAATATGATATATCCATTCTATATTGCTTAACACATAATATTCTTACTTTCATTACCTTTGAAATGTGACCCATTGTCACTTTGGATCTGAATAATATAGACATAATGTCTAGAGTTTTGCAGGCTTTATTTATGAACACATTCTCATAGGGGCAAACCACTAGGACACCTGAATAGATGTCAATACAAGTACATAAAAAATTGGCATCTTTTATCTTGGGATAGGTGGCCAAATTTGCCAAATTTGGCTGGTACTTTTCCCCTTGGTATGTCTCAAGTTACTATGCAAGGAACGGTTCATTCTTTTTCCAATACAACGTTCTTCTGTTACTTGTAATAATAAATAAGAGATAATAATACTTCAGTTTTGTGCCAAATGACATGTGACCTGGATCCGTAAATGGCCAGCCATTTGATGGACCCATTTTTCTAGTACAGGATCATCAGTTGGAGTCAGAGTAGGGACAATGTGTTGAGCAGCAAACTTTGCTAGTCCATCAACATTTGCATTGTACTCAAGCTCTGTCATGGTGAGGGCAAGATGCGAATCTACATGAAAAACTGATGAATTAATCATCAAAGATATATCCCATATGTCTTCCCGTAATTATTTGCCCTAGACTTCTTTGCCATTAATTTCTCAATTTTGATCTTTCCACATGGACATTCATGTAGCTAACCCATTAGCAACTGTGCCTGAATCAGTGAATAAATGACACTGTCCTTCTTGCTCTGTTTTGATAGCTTAATGTGCTTTCATAAGTTCAAAATATTCACTACTTCTACCCATTCTAAGACTTTCCAAAGTTCTCCTAGTACAGGAGTTATAGACTACCATTTCCATTTAATTATGGTAGCCTCTTGCATATGTCCAATTCTGTGAGAAACTGGGGCCCTTATTACCCAGATCATAATTGGGATTCCAGGCTTTAATATTACCTCAAAGATTAAAGTCAGATGTCCAGCCTCTACGAAAGCCCAGTATGCAGTTAATAACCACTTTTCTAAAGGGGTATATTGAATTCCAGATGAAGGGAATTTCCTAGATCAAAATTCTAAGGGTACGTTTTGGTTTTGTTTTGTTTTTCTTTTTCTTTTGGTTTTTGGGGTTTTTTTGCCATAAACTCCACTTTGCATATTCATCCTATGCAGTTACTTGTAATTCCACTGAATTACTTTGCATAGGCCATAAATGTAGGGCCAATTGTATAGTGGCCTTTGCTTCTTCAAAAGCTTTACTCTACTCAAGTCCCCAGTCAAATTAATATCTTTTCCTAGCAATTTATATAATGATTTCAAAATTCTTCCTAGATGTGATATATGATGTTGCCAATATTCAAATAATCCTATAAATTTGGGGGCCTCTTTATCATTGATGGGAGTAGGAAAATCCTGAGTCTTCTGTTGGGTTTCTGGGAGAATCTCTTGCAGCCACTTTATTACATTGTATACCCCAAAATTTTACATTTTGAGCTGGGTCTTGAATCTTTGCAGGGTTAATTTCCCACCCGTGGCCTTCCATATGCTCAATTACAAGTATTAAACTCTTCTCCACTTATTTTACATTTTTTCCCAGTGTCATAATATCTATGTATTAAGTACACCAGGTAGCTCTATATCTTCCAAATGTTCAGTCACAATCTTATGACAAATAGTAGTCCTATGCAGAGATCCTTGTGGCAAGCACATAAAAGTGTACCTTTGACCCTGTCAAGTAAAAGCAGATTAGTCCCATTGTTTAGAATCTGCTGGGATAGTAAAGAAAGCATTGGCTAAATCAGTAACTGCATGCCAAATCCCATCAAATTTCTGGATCCTTTCTGTTAAAGTAACAGTACCTGGAATAAAGGCATACAAGGAAAATGTCACCTTATTCAGTTGTCTATAATCCATTTCAGCCTCCATGTCCCATCTGACGTTTGTGCTGGCCAGACAGGATTATTCCATCAAGAGTTTGTAGAGACTAAGGCTACTGCCTCATCACGCTCCTTTACAGTATTTGGTAATTTCATCTTGCCCAACCAGCACAGAATATTGCTTTAAAATAATTACTTCAGAAGGTTCGGACAAAGTGATTGGGTTCATTTTTATTTTACCCACTAAAACTGTATTAATTCCTATTTTCCTTACTGCCAATTGGTATCTCCCCTCTAGCAAATTTAGAGTCATACCTCTCAATATATCTATTCAAAAGGTATATTCAGGAATGGGTACAATTATAATGGTACATTCTTTCTTAGTAGTTCTCCAGTCTTCATCATTAGTCTGATTTTTCTGATTGATATTTCAGCCCGTTCCCATCTTGTGATGGTCATAGGAGTTCCATGTTTAAACTTATCAGGGTTTCCATTTATAAGAGAGGCCTTTGCCCCAGTGTTTAATAATGGCCTATTTACAGTGTCAGATGATTTTTTCCAATATATGTTCAAATTGATATGGGGTCTGTAATCCCATCTGTGTATTTCTTTAATCTGAACTGGAGTTCAGCCACTTTCTATTCTCTCTGAAGATGTGACAAACTTGGATACAAAGGTTCAGGAGGATCTGCAAGGGCAAAAGTTAGGCTTTTACTTCTCTATTCTGACTAGTATCAAACAGCTTTCCGTGGTACATTTTGAATAGTCTTTTAACTGGAATACCATCTATGCTTCCAAAATCTACTCCTGCTCTCAGTAGATCAGTAAACAATTCTTTTTTTCTCAGTTTTTTCTGACTTTGAATCAGCTGGCTATTTACTATTTTTTCTTGAGAAAATTTAGCTTTTTCCCACTCCCCTAAGTCATTAACTATGAAATCTTGTGCAGCATCACTGCAAGAGGGTTCTCTATTTCCCAGTTATTAGGGTCAAAACTAGGTGCTTGTTAGCAAGAGGAGTCATGTTCTTTATTATATTCCTATGGGAAACTGATAAGGGGACATCATAGCATGCATCTCCATTTCTGATCATTACGACAATATTCATTACCTCTAACTTTTTATACAGTTCCTAAGTGAATATCAGGGTCTATCTCTACTAGGTCACGTAGATTCAGTAGGATACTGTTTACTGCATCCTTCTGCAGCCAATGCTAACAGATTAGTTGCATTATTACCTCACTGAATATTGCAATCTTTAAAATCTTGCTATAAGAAAAAGGATTCTGAGTAAAACCTATAAATTTTAGGCAATGCACTCCATCTATCAATATTCCTCTGATCCTTTCGTCACTGATTTCCATCACCTAATATATTACTGATTCTCCCATCCTGTGGGTGGACCACCTCAAGATATCTGTAACCTCCTGATGAGTAAAATCCTCAATTATCTCCCTAGACACTGTTTGGCCCCTTCCTTTTCCTGTTTCCATCTTACAATGGGCATGCTTCTGCCTGAAAAGCTTCTCCCTATAACACTGTTTCATTTTCTGACTCTAACTTCATTACTCTTTCCTCCCACACACTCTCCTGGCAGTTGTCACTGTGACAACTAAACTGAGTCTGTTCAAAGGTTGTACGCACACTTCTTTTGTCAGGCTTTCACAACTTCTGAGCTAAAAGAACCTCCTAACTTGCTCTTTTCAAGGAGAACCTGAATGCTGAGAATTCTTTTTACAACTGATTTTTTTTCTTTTGAAGCTCATTCTGATTTTATAAATAATATGGTAATCTATTAATAAAATCCAGCCTCTCATACACACCTCTGACAACTGTTTCCTTGGTTTTATTGGTATTCCTTGCAAGCACTTTTCCAAATCTCTAGGTTCCCCTTCCTGTAACTTCAGTTCCCAGTTTCACAAGATCCAGTGCTTTTACCCAATTCTTCTGCTAGAGAGGAATAAGGTAAATCCTCTCATCCTGAGATATCTTTCTGCCTTCAAATAGAGATTTTACACCCTGTGATCCTGTTCATGACTCCAAATGTATCACCAAGGCAACATTCACAGCACCGAGGGTAACTATGAATATCCTAGTGTAGTTCTAAATCACAGAGTATAACATTCTCTCCATATAGGAGGCAAAACAAAAACATTTATTCACACACCAGAAAGCCAAATTGTCATAGTAACCAAGAAGTCAGTACACATTAGCACTGCAGGAGACAAAGCCATTCCCAAGCCACTCCCCACATTCTGCTGCAGCCGTCCCACAAGCAAACATTCACTAGACCAACTGTGCCTACCTCCTCTCTCCTCTACCCTCTGCTGTAACTGCTTTTATCAATTTCTTCTCAGTTCTGCTCCACCCTTACTGTTTCACCTGTTCACCAAGCTCTTCCCACCACATGTGACTTAAGCTTCCATGTAATTTAAGCAGGTCACATGGGCCTCTTAAAAAATGGGAAAGATTTTCCCATTTAAATTACCGTCACACCATGATGCAATCAAGTATTCAAATGCTTTCGAACAAAAAGTAGGTACAACAAAGTCATTAAAAGTTTAGTTAACCTAAAATTGTTTTCATTTTTTGAATTTAAGTACACATAGTTAGATTTTTATAAAATGTATATTTTTAAGCATAGCTAATTGAAGTTTCTGAAATGTGGCTTTGTTTGATTACAACTAAATATTAATGCAGCTTTCCAACATGAAAAGATTACGCATCCCTGCTCTTGGACTGCCTGACTAGTTCTAATCCCCAGTGACTACATTTCTCTCTGTCTCCCTTTTCTGGTCTGTACTGAAAAAGAATACTTAAGTATGATTTCTATGGACTTTGCAATTCGGACAGGGTCTAGTGCATTTTCTAAATCTCTTTCAAGAAGCTGGGTAATTCTTTTCTGAACTTCCCCTTGCATATCTTTGTTCTGAATATCACATATATTTAAATTTATATTGTCAAATCAATTTAAAAAGTGTTTAAATTCCTTACATGTACCATACATTGGGCTAAACTTTACAGTTTCATAAACTTGGTGTCACTGATAATAATACAATTATCCTCTCTGAGTCCTTTGATGTCTCCCCTTGAGATTTCTTTATTTGGAATTACCATTGCATCTCTTTTAAAATTCTGCTTATTACATCTGAAGTATAATTTGTTTAGTCCAGGTCCTTAGCTTGAATTTATGAACCCCACTTTTTTTTCTCCTAAAGAATTTCTTATTCTCACTCATTCTACATGGTACAATGGGGAAGAAAGTGTGAGTGGGTATGAATTTGGAATATCTGGCTTGTAATTTTGGAAATACATTATTGGTGTCACTTTGGAAAAATTCCTTAAGCATATCTGAGAATCAGTGTTATCAATAGTAAGATAATGTGATTAAATGAAATGTCCTCAAAGATCCTACCCAGTTCTAAGTCTGTAATTCTATAATCATATGGTTGAACTAAATCCATTAAGGCTCAAGTTTGTAATGTTGAAAATGAGTTTTAATTTAATTACATCATGTATTCCTACTTTTCAAATCTTTTAACTAGCTCTAGGCCCTATATTTCCCCAGCCCAGTAATAATACCAACAATCATACCTATGTAATACAATGCTGCTTGACAGCAATGTAACTTTAAACAAACACCCCTGTTGCTCACCCCTAGCAAAGACATATGCTGAATATTCTACATTTGCTAATACAAATATGTGTATATGTTGTATATCATGTATAATATATGTGCATGCACACACATTTACACACATACACACACAAACACGCACACACAGACAATGGAAGTTTTAGCTTAGTCAATTTTCATTTCAAAGGCCCTATCCAATCCCAGACTTATCAGCAGAAAAGAATTAACTCATCTAACACCATTATGAAGAACCATTTTTTTTTAAATTGTGGAATATGCTCAATTTTGCAGAAAAGGTAAAGTTTTATAGAGTTATTTTATTTACTTTTAATAAATTATATTCCAGTATCTTGTATTTGTTTCATCGTTAAATAGTTTTGCAAAAATCAAGGCAGTACTTTTTGATATGCAAGTATCTTTTTCCTTGATTCTTAACTTCTTATTTCTTTAATGTTGAAGCTTTCAAATATAGTATCTATATTTCTATGTGATTTAAATTTCCATTGACTCTTTATCTGCATCGTATATTTTGTATTGATTTTTCACTCTGTTCTCTATTTCTGGAATATGTTCTTGTAAGATTCCTTGCAGGATCGTTTCCATATTATGACTCTATATTTTAAGAAGATCAAAAATTTTCAAATTGCTTCGCCAAACTCTGCCTTCCAGCTTTCTCGCAACACTCTTTATTTCGTTCTTAGAACCATAAAATATTTTACCAGTCTATTTTTTTATTTGCTCATTTTTCAAGTATTACATTTTTAATTGAAAAAAAGTAACTCTGATGATCACATTTTGGCTCTGTTCTGCATCTTGTCACTTTCAAATTCATTTCTTCCTTCATCACACTTCGGTGTAAGCATATAGATGTCAAATTTACCTTTATGTTTTTATTGTTATGCTAACCTGCTTCCAAGTCCCTTGTAATGTTTGTTCTCTTCTTGAGATACAGTTTTTCATCCTAGTTTTTACCCCTCAAGATTTCTCATCTCTTTGTACAGAATAGCATTTATTCGTTGCTTTGGGACTCTTTTTTCTCATTCGGTGCTTCAAGTTGTCCATTAGTTTTCCCATGTGAAATCGTTTCCCTTTCTCTAATATGTGGTTGTGGGGTTTTTTTGTTTATTTTATTTGACGCCTTTGCTGTTTTCTTTTTCTTTTTTTTTTTCAGGTGATGCAAAAGAATGAACTTAAGTCATGACAGATCATTTTATTTATATTAATAAGGAATCTAACACCTTTTATAGGCTGACTCTTTTTGTAAATATTTAGAACATGAGATGCTGTTGTTTTTTAAGCATATCCAGTTAGATTTTTAATTCATTTAGTAATTTATTTTCCTTTATTGTAGGCAAAAGGATTTTCTATATTCATTGTTAAAACATTGAATTCCAAGTCCTTTTCCTTCCTCCCTGCACACCTACATTGCTGAGAAGGCAAGCAACTTGATATAAGCTGTGTTTGTGTGTTCATGCAGAACATATTTACATATTACTCATTTTGTAAAAGAAAACATAGACCATAAAAAATGCATACGTCACTTTATATTTAGACACCATCAGTTCTCTGTTTGAGAATAGAGAATATTTTTCATTGCAAGTCTCTCTGAGTTGTCTTTAATCATTGTATTACTGAGAAGTGCTAAGTCATTCAGAACTGATCATCTTCTAATATTGCTATTACTTTGTAAACAGTTCATTTCACTTTGTATCAGCTCGTGCAAGTTTTTTCAGAGATTTTTCTGAGGGCATCTTGCTCATTAATATTTTATAGCACAATAGTATTCCATCACAATCACATAGTACAATTTGTTAAGCCATTCCACAATTTATGGGCTTCCCTTCAATTTATAATTCTTTGCTACCAGAAAAACACTACTCTAAACATTTTTGCATATATAGGTCCTTTGACTTTTAGAAGGCTCTCTTTCTGGATACAGACCTGTTAGTGGTATCACAAGGCCAAAGGGTTTTATGATTTTATAGCCCTTAGGGCATAATTCCAAATTGTTCTGCAAAGTCATTGAATCAGTTCACAACTCCTCCAGTAGTGCAGGTAAGTGTCATTTTTCCCACATTCATTCCAACAATTGTCATTTTCCTTTTCTGTGCCTTTAGTCAAACTAATAGGTATGAGGTAGTGTCTCAGAAGCATTTTAATTTGAATGTCTCAAGTCAATAGCTATTTATAAAATTTTTTTCATACACTCATAGGTATCTTTGATACTTCATCTGAATATTGTCCATACCTTTTGATCATTTATCAGTTGTGAAATAGCTCTTGCCTTATAAATTAGACTCACTTCTCTATATACTTGAAAAATAAAGCCCTTATCAGAGAAGCTTGCTTCATTTTTTTCACAGTGAAAATTGTTAAATGTATTTCCCTCAATCCTATTTCCACACTTGTTTATTTTGTGCTTTCCCCTTTCACCCTGTCCCTCCTCAAAACTGCCTACCATTTTAGGGAGAAAGGAGGGGGAAAAGGGAGGGAGAAAATTTGGAATGCAAAATCATTTTTAATTAAAACATTTTATTTGTTTTCAGTATTCTACAATCACTTCCATATATCTTAGATTTTTCCCTTTCCCTCCTCCTCCTTCCCCACTCCCTCCTTTAGACAGCAAAAACTTTTACATAGGCTTCACAAATACATTCCTGTCAAATACATTTTCATTTTAGTCATGTTGAATAGAAGAATAAAAATGAATGGGAGAAAACATAAAACAAAGCAAAAGGAAAATGGTCTGCTTCATTTTGAAATAAAATTGCATAGTTTTTTCTAGGGATGTGGAAGGCATTTTACCCCGAGAGACAATTGGGGATTATTTAAATCCTTGCATTTCAGTGAAGTACTATTTCTATCAGAAAAATTCCTCACACATTGTGACACTGTGGTTGTTGCTGTGTCCAAAGTTCTCTTGGTTCTGCTCATTTCACTCAGTGTCAATTCATATAAGTCTTTCAAGGTCTCTCTGGAGTCTTCCTGTTCATCATTTCCTATAGCACAATATTATGCCATTACATTCATATAGCATAATTTGTTCAGTCATTCCCCAGTTGATGGGTATCCTCTTGATTTCCAGTTTTTGGCCACTAAAAAGAGAGCCACTATAAATATTTTGTACCTGTGGTACCGTTTCCTATTTTTATTATCCCTTGGGGATACAGTCTTAGAGGCAGTATTGCTGGGTCAAAGGGCAAGCACATTGTTGTAGCTCTCCAGAATGGTTGGATCACCTCACAGCTCCACCAACAATGAATTAGTGTTCCAATTCTTCCACATCTTCTCCAACATTTATCATCTTCCTGTTTTATCATGTTAGCCAGTCTGATGGGTGTGATGTGGCATCTAGGAATTGTTTTGATTTGCATCTCTCTAATCAATAGTTATTGAGAGCATTTTATTCATACAACTATGGTTAGCTTTCATTTCTTCCTCTGAAAACTGCCTGTTCATATACTTTGACCATTTTTCAATTGGGGAATTACTTGTATTCTTTTAAATTTAACTCAGTTCTCTATATATTTTAGAAATGAGGCCTTTATCACAGACACTAGTTGCAAAAATTCTTTCCCAGTTTTCTGCTTCCCTTCTAATCTTGCTTGCATTGGGTTTGGTTGGGCAAAACTTTTTCCGTTTAAGGTAATCAAAATGATCCATTTTGTATTTCATAATGTTTTCTGTCTCTTTTTAGTCAAGAAATTCTCCATTCTCCATAAATCTGACAAATACACTATTCCTTGCTCCAATAATTTGTTTATAGTATCAGTCTTTATACTTTGATCATGTACCCAGTTGGACTTTATTCTTGTGTACGGTGTCCTGCATTGGTCTATGCCTAGTTTCCACCACACTGTTGTCTAGTTTTCCCAGCAATCTTTGGTGAACAGTGAGTTCTTATCTCAGAAGCTGGGGTCCTTGGGTTTATCAAACAGTAGATTGCTATATTCATTGACTACTGTGTTTTGAGTACCTAAGCTGTTCCCTTGGTCTACTCCTCTGGTTATTAGCCAGTACCAAGTTGTTTGGATGATTGCTACTTTAAAATGCAATTTGAGATCTGGAGGGCTGGACCACCTTCCCTAGCATTTCTTTTCATTAGTATCCTTGATATTCTTGACCTTTTGTTCTTCCAGATGAATTTTTATAGTATTTTTTCTAGCTCTAGAAAACAATTATCTGGTAATTGGATTTGTATGACATAGAATAAATAAATTAATTTAGGTAGAATTCTCATTTTCATTACATTAGCTTGGCCTACCCAAGGGGAACTGATGTTTTACCACGTACTTAGGTATGACTTTGCATATGAGAAAAATGTTTTGTAATTGCGTTCATACAGTCCCTGAGCTTGTTTTGGCAGATAGACTCCCAGATATTTTATGGTGCCTATCATAGTTTTAAAGGACATTTCTCTTTCTATCTCTTGCTGCTGGTCTTTGTTAGTAATATACAGAAATGCAAATTACTTATCTGGGTTTATTTTGTAACCTGCAACTTTACTAAAGTTGTTCATTATTTCAAGCATTTTTTCCTCCATTCTCTGGGATTCTCAAAAGCATATCATCATGCCATCCGCAGAGTGATAACTTAGCTTCTTCTTTGCCTATTCTAATTCCTTCAATATCTTATTCTCTTATTCCTGCAGCTAACATTTCTAGTAACATATTGAATAATAGGGGTGATAGTGGACGTCCTTGTTTCACCCCTCATCTTATTGAAAATGCTTGCAGCTTATCCCCATTGCATATAATGCTTGTTGAGGTTTGTAGGTAGATACTGCTTATTATTTTATGGAAATTCATTCCTATGCTCTCCAGTGTTTTCAATAGGAATGGGTGTTGTATTTTGTCAAAAGTTTTTTTTTTTTCTGAATCTATTGACATAATCTTGTGGTTTTTGTTCTTTAAATGTTTGATGGAATTCACTTGTAAATCCATCTGGTCCTGGAGATATTTTCCTAGAGATTTCAGTGATGTCTTTTTCAATTTCTTTTTCTGAGATGGGGTTATTTAAGTACTCCAATTCCTCTTCTGTTAATCTGGGCAATTTATATTTTTTAAAATAATCATCCATCTCATTTAGATTGTAGAATTTATGGCATACACTTGGGCAAAGAAATTTCTACTTATTGTTTTAATTTCTTCCTCATTGGAGGTGTGTTCACCCTTTTCATTTTTGATATTGGTAATTTGATTTTCTTCTTTCTTTTGTTTAATCAAATTCACCAAAGATTTTTCAATTTCATTTGCTTTTTCATAAAACTAAATCTTAGTTTTATTTATTAATTCAATAGTTTTCTTAATTTCAATTTTATTAATCTCTCCTTTGGTTTTCAGTATTTCTGATTTAGTATTTACTTGAGAATTTTCCATTTTTTCTTTTTCGAGCTTTTTCAGCTGCATAACCAATTCATTGATCTCCTCTTTCTCTATTTTATTCATGTAGACATTCAAAGACATAAAACTTTCCCTACGAACTTCTTTTGCAGTATGCCAGGTTGGCTCATTATTATCATTTTCTTGAATAAGGTTGTTGATTGTTTCTATGTTTTGTTGTTTAACCCACTCATTCCTTAGGATTAGATTATTTAGATTCCCATTAATTTTTGGTCTGTCTTTCCATGACCTTTTATTACATAGACTTTTTACTGCACTATGATCTGAGAAGGATGCTTTCACTATCTCTGCCTTTCTGCACTGAATTCTGAGGGTTTTATGCCTTAGTACATGATCAGTTTTTGTATATGTGCCATGTATTGCTGAGAAAATGAAATATTCCTTTCTATTCCCATTCAGTTTTCTCCAGAGATCCATCATATCTACCTCATCCAAAGTTTTATTCACCTCTTTAACTTCTATCTTGTGATTTTGAGGATAGATTTACCAAGTCAGAAGAGGGAGGTTGCGATTTCCCACTAGTATGGTTTTGCTGTCTATTTCTTCCTGTAACTCCCTTAAGTTCTCCTCTAAGTATCTGAGTGCTATACTACTTGGTGCATACATGTTTAGTAATGATATCGCTTTGTTATCTATGGTGTGTTTTAACAGGGCATATTTTCCTTCTTCATCTCTTTTGATTAGATCTATTTCTGCTTTTCCTTTGTCTGACATTAGTATTCCTACCTCTGCTTTTTTACATCAGTTGAAGCACAATATATTCTGCTCCAGCCTTTTACCTTTACCCTGTGTGTATCCCCCCATTTCGTATGAGTTTCTGATAAACAATATATTGTTGGATTATAGTTTTTATTCCTTTCTGCTATCCCTCTCCGTTTTATGTGCCAGTTTATCCCTTTCACATGTATAGGTATGATTACTATCTATGTCTTTACCTCCATCCTCTTTCCCCCTGTTTGTGCTTTTAGTTCTCCCTTCTCCCTTCCCCTCCACAATAGAATTTTATTCTTTGACGACCGCCTTCCTCAATCTTCCCTTCTTTCTTTCAGGCCCCCTCTACTTTAATCCCCTGTACCCTTACTACTTCCCCACTCCTTTTAACCTCCCTTTCCTTTGCTTTCCCCCTTCCCCTCCTAGTGCCTTTAGAGCTACTTAGATAGCTATACTTACCTGAGTTTTTTCTTTCCTTGAACAAAATCAGGTAAGACTAAATATCAAACAATGCCCATCTGCCTCACCTTTTTCCCTCTACTGTAATATAATTTTGTACCTCTTGATGTGATGTAATTTACCATTTTCTGTCTCCCCTTTTTCACTCTAAAATCACATTTTTATCATAACATCATTTACTTTATACCTGCTCCCTCTATCTATGTATATTCCTTTTACATGTCATGAACAATATAAAATTCTCAAGATTTATAAGTGCCATCTTCCTTTTTAGGAATGTAAACAATATGCCATATTGAATAACAATTTTTCCCCTGTTTTCCTTTTTATGACTGTTTTGAGACTTGTGTTTTAAAATCGAATTTTCTATTCAGCTCTGGTCCTTTCATCAGAAAGGTCTGGAAATCCCTTATTTCACTGAATCTCCATCTTCTTGACTGAAATGTTACGCTGGACTTTACTGCATAATTGACCCTTAGTTGTAGTCCCAGCTCCTTTTCCTTATGGAATATCGTATACCAATTCATTCAGTTTTTTAATGTAGAAACTGCATGGTCCTGTGTGATTTTGACTGTTGCTCCTTGATATTTGAATGTTGTTGTTTTTTTTTTTTCTGGTTGCCTCTACTATTGTCTCCTTCACTTGATAGTTCTGGAATTTAGCAATGATATTCCTTGGTGTTTTTAGATTGGGATCCTTTTCCAGAGGTGAATGGTGGATTCTTTGATGACTATTTTACCCTTTGGATCTAGGACTTTTAGGCAGTTAAACTTGATGAATTCTTGGAAGATATTTTTCAGGATCTTTTTTTCATCAGGGCTTTCTGGTAGACCAATAATTCTTAGATTTTTCTCTCCTGAATCTATTTTCCAGGTCAGTTGTTTTTCCAGTTAGATATTTTACATTTTCTTACACCTTTTCATTATTTAGATTCTGTTTGATGGATTCTTGATGTCTCATTAGCTTCTACGTGACAAATTTTAATTTTTATCAAATTGTTTTCTTCAATTAACTTTGCATCTCCTTGTCTGTCTGTCCAACTTTTCTTCTTATGGAGTTATTTTCTCCAGTTAGGTTTTGTACTTCCTTCTCCATTTGTCCAATTTTCCCAGCTAGGTTTTGTGCTTCCTTTTCCATTTGTCCA
This sequence comes from Notamacropus eugenii, assembly GCF_028372415.1. NCBI lineage: Eukaryota > Metazoa > Chordata > Mammalia > Diprotodontia > Macropodidae > Notamacropus > Notamacropus eugenii. The sequence goes on along the minus strand of NC_092874.1, from coordinate 325,111,521 downwards.
ATTTTCCTTTTAAATTCTTCTGTGATTTCATTCATATTTTTAAAATCAGTGGACAGCTTTTCTCCTATTTCTTTAATTTGGCTTTTAAAATTCTTCTTCACCTCTTTCAAAAATACACTTTGTTCTTCAGACCAGTTCATACTCTCTTCTGAATTTTCAGATGGGAGTATGATCTCAGTGCTAGCCTCTTTGGTATTCATGCTTTGGTCTTTGTCCCCACAGTAAGATTCTATGGTCTTCTCTTTTCTGCTTTACTTCTTACTCATGATGATAACCCTTTTAACTCTGTCCCACAATTCTTTGCCTTGAACTTAAGGCTCTGTGTGTTGTGGCCTCTGGTTCTTTCAGCTAAAAGCTAAAATGCTGCAGCTTACCTGGTGCTGAGCTGCCTGGTGTGAGAAAGCAGAGGTCGGGTGAAGTCTTTCTGGGTTTTACCAGGAGTTGTCCTGGAGCTAGCCCTGTTAAGTGTGGGGTAGGGGTGGTCTTGCTATAGCAGGTCTCGTGTCCTGAGTTGGAGCATAGAGAAACTCAATGTTTGGTGATCCTAGTTGCCCTAAAGTGTCTTCCTGTTTCCTCTGGGGTGCTGAAGCACACGTGGGGTCCTGATGTGGGCTGCTGTGAACTCTGTACCCCTGGGGCTCCATATCTCCTCCCAGTTTGCCGAGGTGGGGTGTCTGGGACAGTTCCAGTCCTGCACTGTTCGCCTTCAGACACAACAAGAGGGACCTTGCTTAGAAGTTTCCCTAGCCTCACATTCTAAGAGACTGTTTAACCTTTAGCTTATCCAGTGTTCCAGGAATTCTCTGAAGAAATATTTTATTGGTTTTTCAAGGTCAACACGAGAAGGAGGAGAGCATTTACCAATTGCTCTACAGTCTTGTCTCCTGGAAGTTCTATAGGTGACTTATAATCTGTGATCTGATAGCCTCAGGAGCATTTGCTTCAGATACCTTAGTCTCCACGGTTCTCACATTCTCAGTTCTGCTGTGCTCCCGTCCTGGGCTGATATGCCTGAGATTCCGCAGTGAGGCTGCTCCCTCAGAGTGCCTGGGACTTCCTGCTCCAGGAACTCAAAATCTTGTAAAACAAAGAATACTATAAATGTTCTCATATCTAATGGGGGGGGAGGAGGGAAGAAAAGGCTATTTAAAGCAAAAGTAAATGAACTACCCTGTCTCATTAGAAGAAGAACAAGAAGAAAAGAAGAAAGAAAGAAGAGGAAGAAGAAGAAGAAAAAGAAGAAGGAAGAAGAAGGTATTTGCATATATAGATCACCTAACAGTAAAATTAAATTCTAAGGGATATTATTAGGGGATGAATTAAGTTAAGGTTTGCTGTTAGTGGTCACCATGAATTAATTCAACATTAGACAACTAATGTGTAGAAAACAGAATGAGTGACTAGAAAAGCAAGGGAATGAGGAAGAGGACTGATAGAATGAGATAAAAGGGGGAAGAGAATGAGGTGGAAGGAGGCAGGAAAAAGGAAAAGGAGAGAAAAAACAGGAGGTAGAAAAGCAAGTGAAAGAGGAGTAGGGTGCAAAAGGAAGATAAAAAGGAGAAGAAAAGGAGTAATAATATGAGAAAGAATTTTTTATAATACTATTTAACTGATGAAATGAAGAATTTATTTTAAAGGTCACCAAAATGGATAAGAAATATTATAATGTGCAAAAGTATTAGACACATAGCACATGACATGCATGTGGATCAAAACACGCACAAATACTACTGAAATCAGATTACAATGTAATTGGGAAATATTTAACAATATAAAAATACAATAAAAATACCTCATCTTAATATGTTTATTTTTTAAAATTCATATGAGTTTCTTATGAACTGTTTGGTAGCCCCATTTTGATGGTGTGCCTTTCAGTATCCTGTGTAATCCATATTTGCTGTGTGACCAGTCTTTAAAAATGTTGTGTTGCAGGCAAATCTAAGGCTAAATTTCAGCGCAGTACCAAACTACAATTAATAAGCCTTTTACTATACTCAGTAAATGCATTTTTAAGAAAAAAAAATGTTAGAAATAATAAATTAAGCAAATGACAGCTTAATCACCTATATTGATCTAGTTGAGACTGAACCTGAATATGAGACATAGGTCACTATCTTCTCTGATTTGTATGAATTAACAGAAATCCCTGCTAATTGTTTCTAGTCGTTTCCAACAAAAACCTTGAGTTAGAGAGAGCCAGATATTTATGGGTCACTTCCTAAGATTTGAGTGGCAACAGAAGATAGGTTCTCAGATACACCCTTCTTGAAATAGGGGGCCACAGAGAGGAGAATAACAATAAGCCCAGTACTGGTTTAGGAGAAAACATGGACTTTGGTGCATGAGATGGTGCAGAGCTAAGGTACTATGTAACAAGGCCTATTATGCAAATGAAAACTCCTTCAAGTTTTGATGGATTGAAGTGTCAGTTTCCCAAAATAGTGTAAGAGCAATCATATATACATACACACACACACACACGTGCATTTACTTATTTACTTATATGTGTGTATTCTCACACACACATGCAAACTCTTAAAGTATATATTATTCTTATATTTGGGCAGCCAGATGGTGCAGAAGATAGAGTGCTGGGCTTGGAGTCAAAATGGTTCATCTTCTTGAGTTCTAATCTGGCTTCACACACTTTCTAGCTCTATGGCCATGGGGAACTTCTTTAGCCCATTTGACCCCAGTTCCTCAAGCATAAAATGAGCTGGAAAAGGAAATAATAAACCACTCCATTATCCTTGTCAAGAAAACCCCAAATGGGGAAACAGAGTTACACACAACAGACCAAATGGCAACAAAATTCTCATATATAAAAGAGCAATTATATTGCAGATATTAAGTTTTTGTTTTGTTTGTTCCGTTATGAGTATGCTGAATGCCCTTTTTTGTTAATGCAAATACTTATATGCACTATTGCTTAGCATTTTCTTTTGGCCTAGAGAAGATAAAAGCTGCTTTATACTCAGTTAGGATTCAACACTGAGTACCATTCTACTTCTCCTTTCAGAAGAAACTAAATGTAAACAAGAACTACCTTTAAGTATTTTCCCATGGACTCTAGGGTTGGGTTGTAAAGAGCCAAAGATATGCATCCATATGTATGTGTGTGTGTTTGTGTGTGTGTCTGTGTGTTTAAAATCTTGGCATCCTCTTCATAGGCACCAAGCTTTATCAGACTACCAGAGCTAGGTCTGGTCCACATGCATATGTTTTCCATAGCTGGGAGATTATCATTGGTAAAGAAGCAGTGGGTAAGGTGGTGCAGCCGCACTGCCTTCTGAACTAAACAATAGTAAAATGGTTAGTATTGCTATATGCACATGTGTTTTTCTGTCGGTTGGTTTCTAGAAGTCAGGGAATATTTCATTTTTGTCTTTGTGTCTGTATTGTCCATCACAGTGCCTAATATATAGTAGGTGCATAATAAATTATTATAAGTGAGCTATTCATTGATAACCTACTCTGAGATTACTTACCCCTCCCCTTCATATTAACCACAGTCACTTTATAATGGTGAGCTAGGTTATTTGTGCTACAATCCCAAGCCTATTCTAAGGACATACATTTGAATAAAAAGTTATTTTTTTGCACTTGATTAGGGAAGTACTAAAGCTGTCACATTATCTTGTTATCTGCTTCACAGATTTTCTTCTTTAACAGTTTTGGCAATAGAGGGGAAATAAGCCCATGAGTATTCATAGTTTCTTGTGATCTTTTTTTATTCTTCTTGCTTTTCTCCCTTGCAAACTCACCACAGCTATGAACTATGAATTATGATGGATATATTGGATAACTGCACTTCCATTGAACTTCGAAGATATAAAATAGCACGTGAAAAGGTGATCTCAGAATGGAGTTGGAATACGAAATATATAAGAAATACCAGTCAGTTTATTTTATTTTATTTCATATGTCTTAAATTATGCATGATCATTAGTAACATTCTTAATTTTCAGGAAGGGGGATTATGGTTGTAATAGACTATTAAGTTTTTTTTCCCAGATTGATGAAGAATATTAGTTGTCACACACACATCTATGATATATATGCGTATAATAGATATCCATTCATTCATTCATTCATCCACCCATATGTACACGTATACACGTGCAAACATACACACACATACATATATGTATTTATGTGTATATACATATATAATATGTGTATATGTGTGTGTACATATACACATACACGTATGAAAAGAGGTCTCATGATAAAATTAGAAGAAAATGAAATCAGGTATCTTTTGCAACTGTGACCAAGGGCAGAAATTTGAACTAAAGCAGATTACAGAGATCATAACTGACAGAATAAACAGTTTCAAATACCTGAAATTAAAAGGCTTTAGAGGAAATAAAGTCAATGAAGACAGAAGAGAAAAATTAAAGGGTGAATACTTGTAATAAATATCTCAGATAAAACTTGTTTTCTAAAATTTATAGGGAATCAACACAAGTATAGAATACCAATAGCTATTCCATTAAGAAGTAAACTTTCAGAGGATGTAACTGTTTTTCAAAAGAAGAGTTGAAGAATATAAATGATCAGATAAAACTCGTCTCCAAATCACCAATAATAAGAATATCTCATTTAAATAGCTATAATTATAATTTTAAGTGCTTCTTATTAACTATTAATAAGTTTTTGAAAGTCTCATTTTTTCTGAATCCTCATTTTCGTAATTTATTACTCTAGAATGTGTTCACAACATTTTGAGCATATTTATTAGCCATACTTTTTTGTTACACCATTTAAATACATGCCTTTACTAAAGAACTAACCAAACTGGCTGTTGGGGATAGGGGTTGTGTCAGAGTCAAGATGGCAAAGTAAAGACAAGGGATTTCTTGAGCCCTCATAAATTCTCCTTCAAATAACATTAAATTAACTCTTCAAAGTGAATTCTGGAGTGGCAGAACCAACAAAACAATAGGAGGAAGTAATATATAGGCCAATATAACTTATAAAGTTGACAAGAAGTGTCTGTCTCATTAGGGTAAGAATGGAGCACAGGCCAGTTCAGATCAATCCCAACAAGACAGCAGTGAGTCCCTGTGACCTAGGGCTAGCAGCAGCATACTTCAAGGCAAGTTAGCAGCAAGAACCTGGCCCCTGCTCAGGCAGCGAATAGCAACCCCTCCTGACACAAGACAGCAACATGTCTTGGGGAAAACTGAATTGGCAGCAGGGACTTCCAGGTGGTAAGGGGGAAGAACAAGAAGATTGAATAAGGACAAGTTAGAAGGAAATCACAGGAGAACCTTTGCAAATACTGAGTGCAGGACTCAGTTATATTGCCCACATTCAAATTTTGGTCACAATCCCAGGAGAAGGAGGAACATTAGCAGAAATGGTCACAGTTCTAGTATGGAAAAAAGTACTTGCGGTCACTCACAAACAAGAGCACTAGTCAGGATACCACTGGCTATACTTCTCCTTAGGTCATACTATGTTGGAGGAATTGAAACTTGAAAACCTCTGGAACCAACTCTGAACACAGCAACATGAAAATCTTGAAACCTGGGACAGTGCCCTCAAAACCCCAAGAGTCAGCACATTAACAGTATCATCTTTAGGCTTTCAAATAGCTGAGCTTTAATTCCTTCACTTCCAGTAGCCTTTCTATTAGCAATCATTCCTAAGGTGGGGGCTATCTTCGGTTGTCCTGATCTGTGTCTTGCCACTAGGCCCAGATGGTTCTGAGGATAAAGAGAGGCTGGTGTCTTTGCACATCCCTCTTTCACTTAAGTCCAATTCATTTGCAAGTTATATCATGGCTTTTCTGATGTCAGGGGTTTCTTCAAGAATTAAGGATAAATGATAACAACATTGAGTAAATATAGAATAACATTATATAAAGGTAAAAGTTAAGAAAAAAGACCAGAAAATGAGAAAATATCAAAAAGACAAAGGACCTGACCATAGAAATTTTACTGTCTTGATAGGGAATATCAAAACATAAACTCAAAAGCAGACAATGAGATCAAAACAGCTACATACAATGCATCGAAAAAAATGTGAATTCTCTGTACCTGAAAGAGCTCAAAATGATATCAAAAATTACATTAAGAGGAGAAGAGGGAAAATGGAGAAAAGAAATGAAGTTGATGAAAGAAAGAGTCAATAGCTTGATAAAAGAGGCCCCAAAATAGTGAAGAAAATAACATCTTAAAAAATGGAATGGAACAATTGCAAAGTGAGGCACAAAAATCCACTGAAGAGAAGAGCCCCTTAAAAAGCAGAAGCGGCAAATGGGAAAACATATACAAAAAAATCCCTGAAAAGAACACCTTAACAAGGAGAATTGGCCAAATGTCAATGCATATGTGTACACACACACACACATATATGTATATGCATATATGTATATGTAATTTAAATAGGAAATCTTTCATATTCTTGTGGCCTTCCTGAGTCACAAGAATCTCAACTACATGGAGCCTGTGCTGTGAGAAGCTTGCTTAATAGGGGAACAGAAAGAGGCAGAGCTAGAGCACAGCTGAGAGGAAATTAGTGAGAGTCCACTCACAACTGAAGGATCCAGACAAATCCAAAGCTGACTGTGAGTGTGAGAAAGACATTTTCTTTAAGGAAGCCTGTGTGTGATTTTTTTAAGGGAATTCTGATTGTGATTTGTTTAATGGAGTGGATGTGTGGGAAGCCTAGCAGGGGGAAGGTTTGGGAATGGTATTGTCCTCTGTATAGTTATTGTGTGTAGATTTTTGTTACTATGATAGATTGTCTTTCTCTTGTGTGAATAAATATCTGAATAAATGTTTTCCTTCTGCCTTCAACATGGAGACTCTGTTGTACTTTATGATTGAGAACTACAATTGATATTTGTAGTCACCACCAGCGCTGTGAATATTGCCTTGGAGATAAATTTGGCATCATGAACAGGATCACAGGGTATAAAATCTCTACTTGGAGGCAGAAAGAATTTAAAGGAAGAAATGAATATCCCAAGATGGCAGGATTTACAATATTCCTCCCTAGCAAAGGAATGGGGTAAAAGCAACGGACATTGTGAAATCTGGGAAGTGAGGTTACAAGAGGGAAAACCTAGAGACTTGGAAAGGTGTTTGCAAGGAATACCAATAAGATCAGGGAAAAAAAAACTGGCAGAAGTGTGTAGGAGAGGCTGGCCTTTGGTAATAGGCTATGGAATCATATGTAAAAGCAGAGATAAGCTGCTGGAGGAGAAGACTCAGATGGAAGGGGAGTTGGCTGATTTGCATGAGAGGCTTTTTGTGCTGTAGTATTCAAACTCAGAAGAGAAAAGTGTAGCACATCAAATGGTAGGAAACGTGATTGTTAGTTTAACTCACAAAAAGAAACAAAATAGTAAAAAGAGAAAAGATTGTGGGCAGCTTCTCAGGCAGAAGTACACACAAGAATCAAGGGATCCACACAGTGTTTGGGGAGGTAACTGAGAATTTTACTCAGCAGGAGGTCAGAGTCAGTTCACCCAAAGGATTGAAGAATCATTGGTATCTTGAATAGCGAGCATCAGTGAAAAAAAATGTTTTCTCACGGGAGAGAGAGAATAGTAAATAGCCAGAAGATTCAAAGTCCAAATTTATTGGCAAGAAAAGAATTGTTTACTGCTCTAATGAGTAAATTCTGGAAGACTAGATGGCATTCCAACTAATACACTATATGAAATGTATCGAGGAAAGGGGCTTGATTTTCGACTGAATCATTGTATCCAAGTTTCTCACACTTGCAAGCAGAATGGGAGATTGACCAGATCCCAGCTCGAATTAAACAAGGTATTCTTCTAACCAGAATGATAACCTCAAAACGACTAGTTAGAAAATAGTAAATAACAGTGAAGGAGGCTATGGTAGTGGGTTCATGGAATGCAGAAGCATGACTGATCTTATATCTACCCTACTTCTGGTTATTTTCTCCTTGTTTCTTTTTGTCTATTAAATGTGGTTGCTATGTTTTTTTTTTTTTTCCTACTGTCTTAGTACCCTCCACCTGCTGATGCCTGCTCACTTAAGCCAGATGTCATCCCTTGTCTATGACTGTTATGTCATCCTTGGACCCACTCTAAGATGTTGTTTTATATTCTTCTTTTCTGTTATTCTTCTTAAAATTCTGTTGGCCTACAGACCCAGCATATGTAATGAACACGAAAGATCTTGGTGCAGCATGTAATGGTAATGTAAATGAGAAGCGTCTTCATACTCATTAATAGGTCCATGTGGCCTTCCTGGATCACATGGAAGTCTGAGTCACATGAGTTAGTGTCACATAGAGCATGTGGTGGGAGGAGTTTGCTGAATGGGTGAAACAGAAAGGGTGGGACATGAAGAGGCAGAGCTAAAGCTGAGATGAAAGGAAATTAGTGAGAGAACAGTCAGAAGTGAAGGATGCAAGCAAGCCTGCAGTTGACTGTAAATGTGTGAAGGGCATTTTCTTTAAGGGAAGCCTGTGGACTATTTCCACCTATTCCAGTACTTTCCAAACTCTGCCTAATACATAGATCATAGGCTACCACTTTCCAATGTCTTTTGTGGCCCATATATTTAGATGTCCTGTCAATAACCATGGATGTCTCATTTTTTCTTCAGTTAATCCATCATAATGGTAATTTAAATGGGAAATCTTTCATATTCATTAATAGACACATGCAACCTGCCTGGATCTCATTTGAAGTCTGAGTTACATGAGTATGAATTACACGGAGCCTGTGACAAGAGGAGTTTGCAGAATGGGTGGAACAGGAAGAGGTGGCACAGGAGCAGAGCTAAGAGAAAGTTAGTCTTGAGAGCAGTCAGAGCTAGGAAGGATGCAGGTAAACAGGCTGCTGGCTAGAATGAGTGATTTTGTGATTTGTTTAATGGAACTGGTTTGTGGGAAGCTTAGCAGGGGGAATGTTTAGGAAAGGAGTTGTTCTCTACATTATGATTGTGTATGGATTTTTGTTGCTGTGATGGGTTTGGGTCTGAATAAATATTTTAGTTCTGCCTTCCATGTGGAGAGTCTGTTGTAATTCTGAATTGTGCTGGGATATTCAGGGCCACTGTGGCTGCTGTGAATATCACACTGGTTCTACAAATGATAACGAGGATGGGATTGTGAAATATCAGACCTATATTTGGAAAGAGAAAGGCAGAAGAGACAGAGGAAGAAATGGAAGTCCCAGGATGGGATGATGGCTTTGTTCCTTCTGGGCAAGAGAATGGGCTAAAGGCACAAGATTTTGTGAAAACCAGGTATACACAGGCTGCAGAAGGGAGAACCCAGAGACTTGGAAAGATGTTTGCAGGAAATAACAATGGAATGGCAGGGGTGTATACAAGAGGCTGGGCCTTGCTAACAGGCTATTGAATCGTATGTAAAGGTATAGATGGGCTGCTGGAAAAGAAGGTTCAGATGGAAGGGGAACTGGCTGGTTTGCAGTAGAAAGTTTTTATCCTGCAGTGTTCAAACTGTCATCCTTTAGGAGAGGAAGCTTGAGATTTTCAGATGGTAGAAGAAAAATCTATTGTTGGTTTGGCTCATAGGAGGTGAAAAGTGAACAACAAGAAAGTGAATGCAGCCCTTGCACAGGCTGGACTTGAATTAGGTTTAAGCACCAACCAGGGGAATGTGTGGGAGGAAGATGAAACAAAGGAGGAGGCTGAAGCTTGGCCAGTACTAAGAAGGAAGCGGGACAATGGAAGGGGTGTGGGGGCTCAGAGTGTTTGCAGAGGTAAGTGAGGATTTTACTCAGCAGGAGGTCACAGATATTTTTTGTTGGCTTACTCAAAGGATGGGAGAATTGTTGGAAACTTGGATGGTGAGAATTGGTGAAAAAGATAAATTTCCTCAAGAGAGAAGAATAAAAAGCCAACAGATTCAAAGTCAGCGGATTGACAGGAAAAGAATTATTTACTGCTCTATTGAGAGCAGAGGTAGATTTTGGAAGAATAGACAGCATTGCAACTAATGAACTCTATAAAATGTATCGAGAAAGAGGCTTGATTTTCGACTGAGTAGGGAAGGTGGGAGTTGCCCCTGCAGATCATTCTGAAACATTGTATTCAGGTTCATCACACCTGGAAGAAAAATAGGGGGTTGGACAGGCCTCAGCTCAAATAAAAGAGGATGGAACTCTAGCCAGAATGATGACCTCAGAGTGCAAATTGGAAAGCAGTAAATAATAGTAAATGATGTTATGATAATGGATTCATGGGTTCTAGAAACATGGCTGACCCTATATCTACTCTGCTTCTGGGTATTGTCTCCTTGTTTCTTTTTGGCTTTTTGTCTGTTCACCTTGTTTGTCAGATTTGTTTTCTGCAAGCCTACTACCCTCCTGCCTGATTGCTTAAGCCAATGTACTGTGTCACCCCTGGACATGGCATAGACCAACTACAGATGCCAGTCGAGGAACTGATCCCTCCAATGAGAACTCTTAGGACAAGAAAAGCTCTACATCCATTTTCATCAGGAAGTAGCTATGGAAGTAGAGACATTCTACACTTATCTCAAGGTTTTGGGCCCCATTTTATCGAAGGGAGAGTGATGGGGTGTTTGCGCTCAAGTCCCACATTATGTTATTGTTCAATGTGCTTATTTTGCGTGATTCTGTTAAAGTTCTGTTGACACCAGTTGCCCCATGGACCTATTACATTCTATGTAATAAATACAATAGATCTTGGGGCTGCATAAAATGGTAATTTAAGTGGAAAATCTTTCACAATCATTAACAGATCCACCTAACTTGCTTGGGTAACACAGAAGGCCAAGTTACATGAGTTTGAGTCACATGGAGCCTGTGGTGGGAGGGATTTGTGGAATGGGTGGAACAAGAAAAGGTAGAGTTAGAGCAGACCTAAGAGAAAGTTAGTCTTGAGAGCAATCAGAGCTAGGAAGGATGCAGGCAAACAGGCAGCAGTTAGCGTGATTAATTTTGTGATTGTGGTTTTGTTTAAATTAGAATGTTTGCAATTTGTTTAATAGAGCTGATTTGTGGGAAGTCTGGCAGGGGGAAGGCTTGGGGGTGGTGTTGTTCTCTGCATTGTGATTGTGTATAGATTTTTGTTACTGTGATGAATTTGTCTGAATAAATGTTTTGGTTCTGCCTTCCAAGTGGAGAATCTGTTGTATTTCACGATTCTGGACTGCACTGGGAAATTCGTGGGTGTTGTGGATATGACATTGGTGCTACAGTCCCTCATTACATTTTACCAAGGACTGTACCAACTGTTGCTTTGGTTCAGGGAGTGTATCATTTTGCTCAGTGTCTGTGTTTGCTATAGATTCATGTAAAGCAGAAACTTCACTTTTGCCAGCCCTAGATATATTTTGAATATACAATTTCCACTTAATTATGCTAGCCTCTTTTGCATGTTCAATTCTATAAGAAGTTGGTTGTAGCACCACTTCAATATTCACAACACCTACTATGGCCAGGTATATGCCAATTCGCAAAATACCACAGACTGTCCACATGGAAGGCAGAACCAAAACATTTATTCAGGGACCAGAAAGTCAAACCCATTACAGCAACAAAAATCTATGCACAGTAACAACGCAGATAACAGCACCAAACCTAAGCCTTCCCTCTGCTAAGCTTCCTACAAACCAGTCCCATTAAACAAATCACAATGAGGCCAGCCCACTTAAAGAAAATCACGAACAAGCTCTCTCACTCATGCTAGCCAGGAGCCTACATCCTTTCTAGCTCTGACTGCTCTTTGATCAATTTCCTCTCAGCTCAGCTGTAGCTCTGCCTCTTCCTCTTCAGCCCTTCCTGTTCCAGCCATTCAGCAAACTCCTCCCAACACAGGCTCCATGTCACTCAGATTTATGTGATGCAGGCTTCCATGTGACCCAAGCAGGCCATATGCACCTATGAATGAATATGAAAAATCTCCCCATTTAAATTACTATTACATTAGGATAGTCATTACTCAGTTCATAATTGGGATTCCAGGCCTTCAGTCTGACCTCATGGCCCACAGTTTTTCAGTATCTACCAAAGGCCAATATGCAGCTAATAACCACTTTTCAAAAACAATATATTGAATTCCAGATGAAGGGAGTTTCCTAGACCCAAATCCTAAGGGTACTTTTGACTTTGCTGTTTTTGCTATAAATTTCAGTTTGCATATTCCTCCTGTAGAGTAACTTATAATTCCACTGGGCCACTTTGCACCATAAATCTGGTACCAATTGTATAGAGGCCTTTGATTCTTCAAAAGCTTTACACTGCTCAAATTCCCAGTCAAGTTAATATTTTTCTCCTAGTAATTTTATATAAAGATTTCAAAATTTGTCCTAGATGCGGTATTTGGATATTTGCCAATATCCAAATAATCTTATATACTTTGGGGCCTTTTTCTTATTGGTGGGGACAGGAAAATTCAGAATCATTTGTCAGGATTGAGGGGGAATCTCTCAGAACCTCTTACTCCGTTGTATATCTCAAAATTTTATAATCTGTGCTCGACATTAAATCTTTGTGGAGTTACTTTCTCACCCCTTGGTTTTCATACACTCAATTAAAAGTGTCAAACTCTTCTCCATTTCTTTTACGTTTCTCCCCCTGTATCATAATATCATCTATGTAGTGGGCAAGCAGTGAATCAGGTAGGTCTAACTCATCTAAATGTTCTGCCACAATCCTATGACAAATAGTGGGGCTATGCAGATATCTTTGTGGCAAACATGTAAAAGTATACTGTCTTCCATGACAAGTGAAAGAAATTGGTTATGTTGTTTAGAATCTTTTGGAATAGTAAGGAAAGCATTGGCTTAATTCAGTAAGTGGGCACAAAGTCCCATTATATTTCTGGATACTTCTATTAAGGTAATGGTACACAGCAGCATACAAGGAAGGAATCACCTTATTTAATTGTCTATAATCCACAGTCATCCCCCATATCCCATCAAACTTTTGTATTGACCTGACAGGATTGTTCCATCAAGTACGGCCTAACACTCCTGCATCAATATATTCCTTTATATTATTAGTAATTTCATCTTGCCCACCTAGCACACAATACTGCTTAGTAATTACTTTAGAAGGTTCAAGTGAAGTGATTGGGTTTATTTTTAGTTTACCCACTAAAACTGTATTAATTCTTTCTTTTTTGGAAGTTGTTATCTCTCCTCAGGAAAGTTTAGAGACAAGTCTCTCAATGTATGTCTTCCAGTGATATATTCAGAAATGAGTGCAATTACCACAGTATATTCTTTCTTAGGTAATTGTCCAATCTTCATCGTTAGTTTTACATGTCTGGCTAATATTTCAGTCCCTCCCAGTGCTGTGATAGTGACAGAAGTTCCATGTTTAAACTTATCAAAGTTTCCACATATAAGGGAGGCCTCTGCCCCTAGTTACAGTATTTGATCCAATTTTCCAATATATGATCAAATACATATGGGGTTTATAATTCCATCTGTGTATTTCCTTAATCTGAGCTGGTTCTCAGGTCTCAGGCAATTTCCTATTCTCCTTGAAGATGTGACAAACTTGGATACAATGTTTCAGAAGGATCTGTAGGGACATTTCTTAACTCTCTATTCCATCATGTAACAAGATTCTTTTCTCCATGAATTCTATGTAGTTAATTAGTTGGAATACCATCTATGCTTCCAAAATCTACACCGGTTCTCAATAAAGCAATACACAATTCTTTTCTTCTCAATTCATTCTGACTTTGAATCTGCTGACTATTGACTCTTTTCTCTCAAGGCAATTTATCTTTTCCCCCGTCCACTAAGTCACTTAGCTGAAATCTTATCTAGCACTTCTAGGGTTCCCTGTTTCCCTAATTATTGGTGTCAAAACTAGGTGCTCGTTAGCAAGAGGAGCCGTCTTCACTCTTATATTCCCATGAAACTTCTAAGGGGGTATCATAGTATGTGTCTGTATTTCTGATCATTATGTCAGTCTCCATTTCTTCCTCCTTTAACTTCTTATGAAGTCTGCAACATTGTTTCATTTTCTCTCCATGTACTTTCATGTCAGTTGTAATCATGGCAAATAGGTTGTGTCTGTACAAAGCCTGTGTGCACTCTTGTTTTGCCAGCCTTCCACTTCTTCTTAGATAAATGAAAAGCATTTTCTTTCACCTGAGACCCCTCAGCTAGTTCTTTAAAAGGAGAGCTTGAGTGCTAAGAATTCCCATGAAAACTAGCTAACTCTTTTTTCATTTGATATTTTTTCCTTCAACAGCTTGTCTAGACTTGTGCATGTGTGTGGGTGTGTGTGTGTGTGTTTGTCCTTCACTGCCAAAGAAGACCATGCCATCAGAGAAATGGTGCATGACTTGCACTTGACTTTGTTTTGAGTGAGGGAGGGCTGTGCACGTCACCAGCCTCACTTCTCCAAAGCCATTTCAAATCAGGATGACTGGAGATGATCCAGGGTGAGGCAATTGGGGTTAAGTGTCTTGCCCAAGGTCACACAGCTAGTGAGTGTCAAGTGTCTGAGGTGAGATTTGAACTCAGGTCCTCCTGACTCCTGCACTGGTGCTCTATCCACTGCACCAACTAGCTACCCTGTCAGGACTTTTGCAGACAATATGATAACCTGTTATGAAAGCCAAGCTTCTCCTACATGCTCCTGCCTGCTCTTTCCCTGCTCTTATTGATATTCCTTGCAAACACCTTTCCAAGTCTCTAGTTTCCCCGTCCTGTCACCTCACTTCTCAGCTTTCACAGGGTCCAGTGCTTTTAGCCCATTCTCTTGCTAGAGGGGAAAACCATAAATTCTCCCATCCTGGGATATTAATTTCTTCCTCTAACTCCTTTCTACCTCCAAATAGAGATTTTACACCCTGTGATCCCATTTGTGATGCCAAATATATCACCAAGGCAATATTCATAGCACTAATGGTGACTATGAATAAATATGCCAACAGAATTCCCAATCAAAACATATAACAGACTCTCCAGAAGGCAGAAGAAAAAATATTTATTCAGACACGAGAAAATCAGATCCACAAACCAGAAAGCCAAATTAGCCATAGTAGCCAAGAAGTCAATACACATTAGTCCCATGAGGGACAAAGGCATTTCCAAGCCTTCCCTTCTCCCTGGCTGGGACCTTCCCACAAACAAACACACTCAGTAACTATCTGCCTGCATGTGTCCATTCTGGCTTTAACTAGCCAACCAACTTCCTCCCAGGTCTGCTCCACTCTTCCCATTCCAACTGTTCAGCAAGCTCCTGCCACCACATGTGACTTAGTCTTCCATGTGATTTAAGCAGGTCACATGCACCTATTAATGAATAGGAAATATTTTCCCATTTAAACTACCATTATATATTCCTTTAAAAAAACACTAGAAAGCATAGAAATAAAAGCAGATTTCCCTCACATGAGAAGTATCATATACCTAGAATTGTTAGGAAGTATTATCTGTAGTGGGAATAAGTTAGAACATTTCCCAATAAGATCATGGGTGAAGCAAGTATTCCCATTATCATCACTACTATTCAATATTGAAGAAGAAGGAGAAGGAGGAGGAGGAGAAGAAGGAAGAGAAGAAGAAGAAGAAGAAGAAGAAGAAGAAGAAGAAGAAGAAGAAGAAGAAGAAGAAGAAGAAGAAGAAGAAGAAGAAGAAGAAGAAGGAGGAGGAGGAGGAGGAGGAGGAGGAGGAGGAGGAGGAGGAGGAGGAAGAGGAGGAGAATTTTAACAAAGTTGCAGGATAGAAAATAAACCCACGTTAATTTTCAGTTTTTCTATATATTACCGAAAAAAGCCCATTCCTTTCTGTCAATAGATACATGTGAGAAATTTCATTTAAAATAACTCTCAATAATATGAAATACTTGGAAGTCTACCTGCCAAGATAAATCAAGGACAAATGTAAGTACAATTGTAAATCACTTTTCACACAAATAGACTCAAATCTGAACAACTATAAAATTTTAATTGCTCATGGGTAAGTCAAGTCAATATAAAGAAAATGACAATCCTACTTGAGTTGATTTACTTATTCAGTGCCACATCAAACTACCAACAAATTATTTTATAGTGCTAGACAAAAATAAAAAAAAAAAACCTCTTGGAAGATTAAAAAGTCAAGAATGTCAAGGTAATCAATTAAAACTTGTAAATGAAAGTGGGCTAGTAGTATTAGTTCTCAAATTTTGTTACAAAGTAGTAATCCTCACAAGTCTGTTATTGGCTAAGAAATAGTAGAAGTGGATCAGTGCAATAGATTAGTTACACAATATGCAATAACAAATGACCATAGGAATCTAGCTTTCGACAAACCAAAACCACTGAGTTTTTGAGACAACAAGTTACTATTTGACAAAAATTTGCTGGGAATTCTGTCAAATATTTGATAGAAGCTAGGAGTAGACCAACATCTCACACCATATACTAAAATAAAATCAAAATGACTACATGCTTTAGACATAAAATATGATATACCATAAGCAAATTAAGAGAACACAAAATAGCTTTCCAGTTACTTCTACGAATAAAAGAATAATTTAAGACCAAACAAGAGATTTCGAGCCTTAAAAGATGTAAAATGGATGATTTTAATGATATTAATCTAAAAAAAATTAAACAAAGAAAATCACTACAGCCAAGATTCAAAGGCAAGAAGAAATATAGGGAGTGTGTGTGAATTTTTTTACAGTAAATGTCTCTGATGAAAGTCTCTTTCTCAAATATATAGATAACTGGGTCAAATTTATCATGACACAATTTATTTTATACTTTATAAATGGTCAAAGGATGCTAATAATCAGTTTTCAGATGGGGAAATCAAAGCTTTATATAGTCATAAGGAAGAAATACTCTAAATCACTATTGATTAGAGAAAAAGTAAATTTTAATAGCTCTGAGATTCTGCCTTACACCTCTCAGATTGCCTAATTTTACACAAAAAGGAAAATGGCAAATGTTAGAGAAGATGTGGGAATATTTGGACACCAATGCTACTGTTGATAGAATTATTAACTGATACAACCATTCTTCAGGCAATTTGAAACTATGCCCAAAAGACTATAAAACTGCGCACAACCTTTTATCCAGCTGTTCAACTACCAGTCCTATATCTCAAAGAGATCAAAGAAAAAGGAAAAAATATCTATACAAAAAAAAATTATGCTGGCTTATTTGTGTTGATAAAGAATTGGAAATTTAGAGGACGTCCATGAATTGAGAAATGGCAGAACAAATTGTCCTATATGAATGTGATAGATTACTGTTATGCCATAAGAAATAATGAGGAGGGTGCTTTCAAAATAACAAAATGAAAAGACATGTAAACTGATGCAGAGTAAATTAAGCAGAACCAGGACTGTACACAGTAACAACAATACAATAAAATGATCAGCTATGACTGAGTCAGCTTTCCTCAGCAATATGATGATCCAAGACATTGCAATAATGCATGACCAAAAATGCTATCCAGTTCCGAAGAACGAACTGATAAAATCTGAATGCAAATGAAAACATATTATTTATCACTTTTTGTATGGGAGTTGTCTCTTTTTATTTATTTATTTTTTACATCATCACTAATACGTACACTATTTTGCATGATTGCATATTTATAACCTATGTCAAATCGCTTGATTTCTCCAGGAAGGGTAAGGGAGGGAAGCAGTGGGAGAATTTCTTACTCAAATTTTTGTTTAAATTTACTTATTTTAGATTTTCAACATTCATCTCCACAAAATTATGAGTTCCAAATTTTCTCCCCATCTCTCCCCTCCCTTCACACCCAAACGCCTTGCATTCTAATTGCCCCTTCCACTAACCAAATCTTCTTTCTTGTCCTGTAGGACAAGATAAATTTCTATACCCCATTACCCGTATTTCTTATTTCTCAGTTGTACACAAAAACAATTCTCAACATTTGTTCCTAAAACTTTGAGTTCATTCTTCCCTCTGCACTCATCCCCACTGAGAAGGCAAGCAATTCAATGTAGGCTATATATGCGTAGTTTTGCAAATAACTTCCATAATAGTCATGTTGTGTAAGACTAACTATATTACCCTGCACCCTATCCTGCCCCCCCATTTCTTCTGTTCTCTCTTTTGACCTTGTCCCTCCCCAAGAGTGTTGACTTCCAATTGATCCGTTCTCTCATTTGCCCTCCCTTCCACCATTACCCCCACCCTGCTTATCCCCTTCTCCCCTACTTTCCTGTAGTGTAAGATAGATTTTCATACCTAATTGAGTGTGCATGTTATTCCTTCCTTGAGCCAAATGTGATGAGAGTAAGCTTCACTTTTTCCCTCTCACCTCCCCCTTATACCCATCCATTGGAAAAGCTTTTTCTTGCCTCTTCTATGAGAGGTAATTTGCCCTATTCCATTTCTCCCTTTATGCTCCCAATATATTCCTCTCTCACCCCTTAATTAAGAAATAAGATCAGCTCCTCAATTCCCCCAGAGGCTTTAGGCAGTAGCAGAGCCACCTCTCAGGGGTGAGGTCAGATCAACTACTCAATTCCCCCAGGAGCTTTCATCTGAGTGCTTTAAGAATGGACACTGGCTGCTGGTGAAGCTACCCCAGTCACTACTGTCTGCTGCTGCTGCAGCTGCCACTGCTTGGTGCTGGGGTTAGGGGAGGGCCCTGCTTTCTTCAGGCTCTGATTGACCTTTGGCGCCTGTGAGCTAAGGGATCTGTCAACCTCCACTACTGCTGCCAGGGATCCATCCCCAAAGCCTGTGCTGGTCCTGCTCCTCCTGTTGGCCACACGGCCAACAGTGGGCTGGGCTGCTCTGTATCAGGTGAAACAGACCTTTCCTCTTAGCCTTCCAGGTCACCCTAGGCTGGAAATCTCCTCCACTCTGTTGTTCTGTTGTTTCTGCTGCTCTAGAATTTTTTGGGAGTCTTTCTTTACAGGTATATTTTGCGCCACTGGGGAAGAGCTAGTGTATGTGTGTCTTTCTACTCTGCCACCTTGGCTCTGCCCTTGAACTCAAAATTTTAAAAAATGTTGAAAATTATTTTTCCACATAATTGGAAAAATATTATTTCAAGACCTTAAAAAATGAAGTCCATACTACTGTGAAAAAGTATAAAAAGTAACTAACTGAACTAATTGTTTAATTATTAAAGCCTACAAACACGAGTGAGGCTCATGAAAGGGGAAGTGAACAAGCACTTATGTTGCACTTACTATATGCCAGGAGTTCTACTAAGTCTTTTTACAAGTGCTTTATTTTCTCTTTTGAACCACCTCCAAATACTTTCAGTCAATCTGGGAGTAGTAAAAACCTTTCCTCTGTGGGTCTTGCTTTCCTAGTGCCAGTACAATTTGAGGAGTAAACTGAAAGGTGTTACATTTTTTATTTCTACTACATCTCACCAATTTGTTCCCTTATTTCTACTGAGAAAGTCACTATTCTACCTCAAGGATTCATCTCTTCATGTCTTGATTATTTCAATAGTCTTTTAGTTAATCACCCTCCTTCATGTTTTGCCTCACTCCAGGTCAGCATCCACCACAACTGCAAAAATGATTTTCCTAAGTTTAACTCTATCACTTCCTAACACTTTTTTTAAAATTAAAGTACAATGTGATTTCACTAAGAACTATAGAGATTATAAACTTTTTTGAGATCTAAAGCCTTTATACGTTTGCCTCAACAGACCTTCACAGCCACATTGCGCATTATTACCTTCTATATATCTTGTCATTTTTTTCTTGCTGTTTCTCATATGGAGCACTTAATTTCCTGTCTCTATATATTTGCATTAGCATTCTCCTTAACTTGGCATACATGTCGCCTGCAACTCAATATCTTATAATCTCCAGATTCCTTCTCAAGTTAACTTGATCACTCTTTTTTTAATGAGGTTCCTCTCACACCTTGACGCCACCCAAACTTCCTCTTTTGTATCTATTTTGCATTTTGCTTACACATATAAATTTATTGATAAAATATAAGATCCTTAAGGGTAAACACTATTTCACTTTTATCTTTGCACTAGGACATAGTAGGTACTTAATATATTCTTGGTAATTAAATAATACTGAATTTAATGAAAACAATAATAATTAAAGTAACATATGATCCCTTGCTCTCTCTTAGTCTCTACATCTATGCGTTTCTCTTCTGCTACCTACAAATATGCATTTATATCTCTCATATACAAAAACAAAACAAAACTCCACATTGGTTTATAAACTCCACAGGAGTTTTATAAGGCTCAGATAAAAGAATGATTGTTAAGACCACAGGAAAACTTAAAATGATATACAAATACCAGTTGCTGTTGTTGATTATTATTGGCTATTGCTGGTGGTGGTGGTTATCCTGAAATTACTAGGATTCCATTCTGGGGTGGTGACTTCGTTTCCTGAGCTCTCTCCTATACTTCTGCTGAGCGTGAGCATTTTTCATTGAACAATACAAAGGAAAGCTGATAATACTTTTTTTAAAGAAAGATATAAACACTTACTTTTAGGTTTAATCTGCATTATGAATGTTTTCTTAAGGTCAGATTATCATTAAAACAATCAAGTCTCAATTAATAGAAATTTCATATATCTGAGATCTAAATGGTCCTGTTAAAATTTAACAATTGTCTCTCAAGGAGTTTAGAGCTGGCTCCACCACTCTCCTACGTAAGTGTTACTCTATATCTCTCCTTTCCTCAGTTAAATTCTCTTCCTTTTTTACACATTGTTATTGGTATTTGGTCCCTCCATTTCTCTCATTTTACTCTATTTTAAACCTTTAGCAGTCTCTTTTCTAACCTCATTATTAAATTGAGATTACTATCTTCAAAGTTACTAATGATCACTTAACTGCCAAAGAGAATGACCCTTTCTCAGTCCTCTTGACTTCTCTGGTGTATGCTAATACTGTTGACTATTTTCTCTTTCTGAATACTTAATTCTCTCTCCATTTTTGTAATGCTGATCGCTCTTCATTATCCACCTACCATTCAAAGAGCTACTTAGTTTCCTTTGCTGTATCCATGATATACCTTAAGGCTCAATCCTGGGTCCCTTTCTCTCTTCTTCCAACTCTGGTTCAATTGTTATCTATGCAAATGAATCTCAGATCTACATATACAGACCTAGTTCCTCTACTGAGATCTAGTACAGGATCAATAACCCTGTATTTAAGATTTCTTACTAGATGCCCTTTAGACATCTTAAATTGAACACTTCCAAAAGAAAAGCCATTATCCTCCCTCCCCAAAAAAACATCCTCTGCTGACCTTCTCACACAGAGAGAAGTCAAAAGCAACTGGAAATGCCTCCATTTAAATCATAGCTATGCTCTTTACTGCCTGTTTGACTTTGATCGAGTGACTTTAGCTGTCATCGCTTTATTTATCTATAACATAAAAGTTTAGTACTAGATTACTTCTAAGGTCTCTTTGATGTTTAAATGATATGGTACTGTAATTTCATAAACACAAGAATAAAACGGAAAAATCACTAACTTTTCAACTAAATAAGGAGATTAATATATGGCAGTAGTGACTAAAGGTCAATGATGGAAACTGTTCTAGATAGAGATTGATCATGGATAATTTATGAGTTAACTAAACTTGTCAAATGTCAGCAGGACAACTGCACTTAAAGCACCTCATTTATATTGAGTTTCAGCTTATCTTTAGACTTTCTGCACATCCAAAGAAAGTTATTCCAGGGAATCCAGGGAATTCATATAAAAAATTCTTTGGTTTTATGCCTTTAGATATAATCCTGAGATCCCCTGTTCTGGTGATTTCCCCTGGTAGTTTGGTTCAGTATTAAATATTATTTTTATTGAAGAAATTATAACCTCTCTCAAAATACACACTAATGAACCAAAGAAAAGAATAAAATAAGGAATACTGAGTAGAATCCTTAAGAATTTTGGAATTCCTCCAAGCTTACCTTTCAGGGAATGGCAAAATGAAAGTCAAACACAAAAACATTCTGCCCTCATATAAATGTTCTTACTTTCAAAGTAAACAAGAAAAGTATGTGAGAAATCTAATCAGCATTCTCCTACCTAGAGACTAAGACTTTATCTCCTTTGGCTCAGAGGAAACACCAAGATCAAGATGACAGAAAACTTGAGACTAGAGGATGGGTTGTTTTCTGATACTGCACCCAAAGAATTTTTTTTTTTTTATTTTCCTTTCCTAATTATAACTGAATCATCAGAAGCCTTACAAAATTTCCTTCAAATGTGTATTACCTAATATATCACATTCTAGCATATTGTTTTTAATAAGTCTGCTAAAGAATTCAAATCCAATTGCTGGAAGAAAAAATATTACATGTATATATATATGCATATATATATATATGTATACTTACAAACATGCATATGCACATATATGATATAATATTATCTTTGTGCACTAATTCTATAAGGTTTATCTTCAGCTTAGGTTGGAATGATAGCTAATTTAAACCTAACATGACATATTTGCACAGAGATAACTAAGGGGAAATGGCTTTTTTGTTAATATATCTTTGAGTTTTCTTTCACTAAGACTATATTATATTTGTAGTATAACAATGAGAACTACTTCTAGTCCCAGAAAGGTGGAAAATTATGTGTTGCTCCTGTCCACTTAGTGGCTCCTAAGGGATTATGAATTCTCATATTTCAACTGAGTCGAGTCCTGAATGAATCTGACAAGAATTTTTTTATATCACTAAAAGAGAACTTAAGGAAAACAACCCTAAAACTTAGGTTACACTCATTTCTAAGATTTTCCTAAAAAGAAAAGTCAAAAGGTTCTCGATTTACAATGTAGATCAGTCATAGGGCACAAGTGCATTCAGCAGACCTACAAGTAAATATGGACAAAAAAACTTAAGCAACAATAATGATATAACTGTCCTGGCAGGTTGATAATTGAAACTTCAAGATACAATATAGTTTTGAGAAGTACTAAATTGTCTTTTTCCTATTTGATTTACATTGCTCACATTGATTTCCTTTTCCCCTTTACATTTCCCTTTGATTTATTTTGTCTCCGTATAAACTTCTTGGTCCATTGTTTCTGGTAAACTAAGCCAACTTGAGTTCACCCTCCTGCCAAGGATTATCTATTCTTTTGAGAAGTGCTATAATGGAAGTAGGAGAGCATTTTCTGAAGTTCATTTGGCAATGATTGAAGAACTTAGGAATTCTGACTTCTGGAACTCAGAAAGGTACTTCAAAGCTTGACACAACCATCTCAAGAATGCTAGTCACCTTTATTCAGGTAAGCAAACACAAAATGGAAAATTCATTAAGGATCAAAAGTCTTAGCTAAACTCACCCATCCCACACCTTGCTCTAGTCTACATGTAGAATCAGATGCCATACTTTTGGGAAAGTAAAGGCAATACCTTTCTTACCCCTAATGAAAAATCCAAGTTATAGTAATCCAACTTAAGAGACAAAGGAAAACAACGAACCATAATTTATTTTTCCTTATTAATTCATATACCATGCCACTGGGCCTGCTATTCTACAGCTATTATGGGATAAAGGCAGGAAGTAGGGTGAAATCAGACTTTGCCCAGGCTTCAAGTCCTTCAAGACTCAGACCCAAGTGTCCCTGGAAGTTTCCTGGGGAACTCAAAACATATTTAAGGGATAGTCCTTCCAGATTCATTCTGTCAACACCATCAAAATCCACCACTGATGTTTCATCCAGGTGAGTTTTGGGTCAGCTTCCACCCTCCTGTCATAAGTCTCTCTTTTTGAACTGCTAAGTTGTCTCAGGCTGGAAGAAAATCTTACTGTGATCTTTTGACTTTGCCGCTCCAGAATTCAATGTAAGATGTCACTTTAAAGTTGCTTGGAGAATATCATTAGAAAAACTCAACTACAGGCATTGGAGGGGAAACTAAGGACATACCCCCTCCTCAGCTTACTTGAGGATCTGTCGTTTAAACACTCCTTCCTTATGCCTTCCTTTGACCCTGCCCCCTTGTTAGGAAGGGACCTGATGGTGAAATTGGGGAGCTAATTTTCTCTAGTTAAACTTCCCATCTCCCTTTCACTTCTGTTCACTAGATCTTCCCCGGTTTGCTTGAGAATGTGGGAGAGAGTCAGGCCAAATGGAATTCCAGAGAGAGCTACTTCTGCCACCCCAGCCATTGTTAGTCTCCCAGACCCTAAAGTGCTCCCCCAGTATCAGTATCTGATTAAGCCTGAGACCTGGGAAGGACTACAACATTTAATTGAAAAATTCTTTAAGTATAGAATCCTTGTCCCTTGTTCATCTCCATGCGACACTGCAATCCTTTCCACGAAAAAAAGCCTAATGGAGAATACTCACAATGTATTTTTGCTTTTGAATGTACTTTTCCTGGGGAATCAAGTCCATATCAGCTAACATGGACACTATTGCCCCAAAGCTTTTGAGATAACCCTCATTTATTTAGCCAGGCTTTGGGAAGGGATTTAAGGCACCTAAAACTAGCAGAGAGTAGCTTAATTCAGTATATGTATGATATTTTTATTTGTAGCCCCATCTAGACGAGTTCTTTGGTTGCTGCCACAGAAGCCCTTAATTTCTTAGGCATTCAAGGCTATAGAGTCTCTTTGAACAAAGTCCAGATAGCATGCCAGTCCATAAAGTATCTGGGCCATGAACTCATGTCCACTTCTCTCTCTTTAACCTCTGAGAAAAAAAGGACAATCCTGTCTATCACTGTTCCAGCCACTAAGAAACAAGTTCGAGTGTTTTTAGGCATGACTGGATTTTGGTGACTCTGGATTGCTAATTTTGGTTTTATTGCTAAACCCCTTTATGACCCTACTCAGGGCATTGATTCAGACCAGGCTAATGTTTTTGAGACTCTGAAAACTAATTTGACCACCACCCCATCACTAGACCTACCCAATCTGGGAAAACCTTTCACTCTGTATGTTGATGAAAGGAGAGGACAGGTTTTGAGAGTCTTAACCCATTCCTTAGGACCTGACCTCAGGCCAGTTGATGTTTTCATTTACTCAAAATGTGCTTTCTTGTTCTATATACCCATGGAGCAATCTGGAAAGAAAGGGGATATCTGACAGAAAAAAAAACTCCTCTATCAAACATGGCCTTCTATGTTTTGGCCTTGCCATAGTCATCTTTAATTGTCTCCCAGAGAAGTCATCTTTTACACCAGGGAAATTGTCTTTTCTTTATACTCCTTTTGTACTTGTTTGGTGTGTGTTTGCGTTACCTCCTTGCCAGGTTTGTCTTTTCCAGAGTGTAAGCCATCAGCTTCCATATGACATCCCAAGCTACATACCAACCTCTGTCTGAATCCAAGGTCTCTAGGCCACTGGACCTGGCACCTCCCAGGCTCTGAACCCTTGAACAGGACCCATCAAGGCAGAGACAGCTCTATGCCCCTTGCCAGCAGGAAGCAGTTTCAGAAGCTGAGACCTTTGTCCTTTACCCCAAAAGAATTTAGGTTCAATATGAGGGGGAATGATGGGGTTCAGACTCTGGGAACTTCCTTGAATTCTCCTTGAATCTCCCCACAGAACCTGGTTTTCATACTCCCTGAGCTACTACTAATGCTCTTACAGGCACATCCTAGGCCCACTTCTGGTACTCAAGTCATGTTTGCACCAAGCTATCCCTTACCTCAGTGTCATATACATTTCCTGCCACCCTCTGAACTTTTCTTGCCTTGGAAAATTGTTTCATCCTGATCTTTTCTTGTCTCTGTTACACCAGAATTTGATTTGACACATTATTTGAAAGCTGTTTTGAGAAGAACGTTGGAAGGGTTCATCTGTGTTGCTTCCTCTACACTATCATCTTGCCTCCACTACATGAGCAAATATCTCCAAAATTATTGAAGATTTTCTCTAAAGAACTTTGATTATGTGAATATATTGAATGATATATTCTGTACTGAGAATTTAAAATGATGATGACGATGAAAACAGTTTAAAACTCACAATCCTCGTAAGTGTCCCTGGATCACTCTTTGAGAACCACTGATCTACTCCAATCCTCTCAGGTGCAAAAGTTTACATTTATATTGTGTTCAAAACATACTACATGATTTACATATGTTATCTATTTTTCCTACTTCACAGAACAACTTTGTGACAGATACATTATGAAGATGTTTATGTTCATATTGAGCCTTATTTAAATATGTAGAAAATGCACATAAACATGTCCCCACAGGATTTCATGCCAGAAAGAGCTTATTAGATATGCTTTATGAATGTGGTCATCATTGACCCATTTTCACACAAAAACACACGATTCCTTCCACAAGTAGGTGGCCAACTTGAAAGAAATGCTATCATACCACAGCTAATTTGATTCCTATACTAGATCTTTATTTTGCTATCACATTTTCTCCTTTTTCAATCTTCATTCATGTAAAACGTTGCCAAGCAGTCTAAACTATTGGTAGATTATTGCTTTCAGGTTATGCAGACTTTTTGCTTCTTCTTTATCATGTGACCTCCTTTTTTTGAGTATTCTGTTAGCATTTCCTCCACAGACTAGGAAGAAGCAGAAAAAAGAACAGAATTTCAAAATAACCAATTTTGATGCTTTTTAAAAAGCAGCTCTGTTTAGCAGTTTAAGATAAACTAATGTCGGAAGTTAAGGTTTTAGTCATGCTACTGCTGTCCTTCATTAAAAGTGATAACCACAAACTCCCTGTAAACTCTAACTCAATCTTGTAACTATGATCACAGACTTAAAGAGAGTCACGAACTTCATTGCATCCTAAAAATTTCCTAGACTCAAATAAACCAAATCAGTGATCATAGCCTGCTGGGTACAAGCCAGGGAGGAAATATAGCAGTCTTAAAAGAAAACATTCTCTCAGACCATGTGTATACAACTGTGTGTGTGTGCATGCATGTGTGTGCATGTGTGTGTGTTTAAAAATATAGAAAAAACTTTTAGCATTAATGTTCAAGTAGAATTCAAACTAGAATATAAAATCCTAGAGATAATGTTTGTATCTTTGTCTTATTATTCTACATATATTAGGTGCTTCATAAATATAACTTTTGCTGTTTAGTTACATATTGGGTCCTGGGATACATACACACACGCCTAAACACACATATATATGTATGGATATACATACATGCACACATGCCCACATAAACATACACATACATAAATACATATACATAGGTATGTATACATGTACACACAGATAAATACATATTCACATACATATTAGACTTGTAAATCTGAGTGAATCTCATTGATTTTTCATGTTTAGTTGTTCCTTAAACTCCACCTCCCAATCCCCAAAATGTACTTACAGTGTTTCACAAAGTTGATATGAACTTTAGAGAAACATTTGTTAAACTTTCGGTAAGTATACAAGGTAAAACTGCTGTAATGAATTGAAAAGCACTAAAGCATTTAAATATGCAACTGCATTCTTGTTAACAGGTTATAATTTTGAAGAACTTCTAAGTATTCAATTACTATTTCACACAGTAGTCTATACCCATTTAATTAGATATCTCAACATAATTAAGGTCAAAATTTTTAATGGTGGATGTCTAATTTGCTATCTTCTTTGAACATTCATTTGATGAAATATTTTCTTTAAAGACAGCCAGGTCCACTAATCTTATAGCAGAATTTGATTTTCCTGTGTGTCCTGCTGATGTTTGGGGCAATATTTTGAGATATAATTAATGACTATGAATTAACGATAAATTAATATGGAATTTTGATCTTGTCTAAATGAATGCCAGCTCTGTTGTGTTATATTTATGAAGATAACCCTTGATCCAAAATCAGGTCTCACATTTATTTGAGCTTCCCTAACAAGCACAGAGCTAATCATAGGAGCAGAGATTTAGACATAGAAGGGCATTTAAAGACTATGAGGCTTATGCCTCCTTTTGTATTTACTGCTTAACAATTAAGGTGACTGATATGCTTAGAAGTGGACGCACAATTTGGGAAAGTGACTCTAACAATAAGGGGAGTTTCCCATACCAGTGGAAATTCAAGATGTCTAGGTGCAATGTATATTTTCAGAGATTTAGATTTCTTGTTAAACTATCAGTAGGAGTGAGATAAAAGCAAACATGTTTAAAATAAAACATTGCTTAACATTAAACAATAACGTATAAAATATTAACATATTAAAGATTAACATGTTAAACATTGCTTGACATGAAAAACTTGATGCTTTAGATGTTGGAACTAACATCAAAATGTTAATGTGATCTTTTAGTGACAGAAGTGGAAAGGAGTAACCTGGTTTTAGGTGAAAGAAGTAGAAGAGAGAACAGGGTTTGGCTGCTTTGTTTCATGCCTGTGCTCAAGATAGTTGTCTCATCTACCTATTTATTTACCTAGATTCTGAATCCAAAAAGAGTTGTTTTGTTCTGAGGCCTTTAGAACTGTCAAAAACTTCCAACGTTTGCTTTTGGAAGTAAGCAACTCACCCAATGATCTCCCTGCATCATATAGACAGCCTTAGATAACTACACTGGAATACTCTGGCATGCTATCATTAAGTCATCAGACAACTCCTTAGTAAGGTTTGTCCTAATATGCATTCTGATAATGTGCAATTTTTTTTCAAATGTTGCTCACTCCCCACCACACATTCTCTTCAGAATAAATTCAGTAATCTTTATCTGTTGGGTTACTTTAGAAGTCTTCCATTTATAGGCTTTGAAATAGAGCCTTTGTCCACATTAGGAGGATCCCCAACTATTATAAGCAGCCACAGATGAACATGGAGTATAAAGACAAATGGTTGATACCTACAGGGATCATATAGATTCTACTTCTTACACAGTTTACCCAGGAGTAGTGGTAATATTCAAAACCATTAAAAAATATTTGTCTGAAAAATGTCTGTAAAGTCTAGGAGAATCAGTCTCCAATATCAAAGTAAACTATCAAAAACAGGGCAATACGTGAAATGAAAGACAAATGGTTAAAATTAGATAATTCTGGGGGAGAGGGGGTTATTTCAAGTTCCCTTTAATTCTTTCTTGTTTAACTGTAAATTATTTAGATCTTCAGTGAATACACAAAAAGAGAATAAAATTACCATGTTTATATCTGCAAAGTTATATTAATCCAACACGATGCTAGAAGCTGAAAGTTATAATTTTAAAATACTGATTTTTTTCTCATAATACAAGTTGCAAATAGACAACGGGAATTTTACCTTTGCTATTTATTGAAAATGAGTGCTAATGAATTTCAACAACATTTATTTTAGGTAATATATTGATCTTACAGCACGAAAAAGAAAACAGGAAAAAATAACCACCAAATATTTTACTTAGAAGAAACATTACTTGGCATATAAAATTTCTTTCTGATTGAACTAGTCTATACACTTTGAGGTTTTTTTTTCTTTTCTGTTTAAATCATCCTAAAATATGAACTATTTTTTTCTACAAAAAAAAAAAGTCATGATAAGCATTAAGATTATGGGGAAAAGGAAAACTTTTCCTGTGCCAAAAAATGTAGGATGACTATGAAAAATAGTATACAAAAGTATTGTTCCCTTATTTTTTTTTTCAAATTGTACACACCAACTCATGCAGTGGTTCCTTTAGACAAAGCTGGTTGTGTTTGTTGACCATTATCGAAAAGGATCATGACATCAGGGAAATGATGACATGACTTGCAGTTGACTTTGATTTGAGTGAGAGAGAGCTGTACAATGTCACCAGTGTCAAGTTCTCCTCCAGAGTAATCTGATCCAGTGAAAAGATATTCATCAGGATGGCTGTAGACCACCAAGCATGAAATGGAAAATTCTGACCCTTTTAGGCTAAGGCCTTCCAGGTAGTCACTGAGAGTTAGCTAACACCCATTCAGTGAACACAGTTCTTTAAGAGATGAGTCAAAGGATGAACTCTTTAATTAGAAAAAAAATTAAAATAAAATGAAGCTGCAAAGGGAAGATCCTAATAGGGGCATTCTAAAAAGAGAAACAGCAGGAGATGCTGAGGCTTATCAGTGCCACCTTAACAGTTCCTAATAGAAATATAATAGCAAGGACTGCTCCTCCTACTTATAAGCATCTGATCCTGAGTCTATTTATTGGGGAAACAGGGCACCCTCTTTCAGAGGCATTGGATGAGACTTCACTGTTAGGTGACTTAGGAGAATGGGGAAAAGATTTTATTTCCTTAAGTGAGAAGAGGAAATAAATAGCTGATTCCAAGTCAGAGAAGACTAACATAGATAGCTTGTGGAAGAAATGATGGTATTCCAACTAACGAAGTATATAAGATGTACTAAAAAGAGGGACTAAATGTTAGACAGAAAAGAGAAGTAAGAACTTCCCATACAGATCCACCTGAAACATTCTGTCCAAGTTTGTCACACCCTCAGGGAGACTATGAAATTGATCATGCTCCAGCTCAGATTCAGATGGGATTACAGAGCCCATAAAAGTTATTTTTAATGTTTATTTATTTATTTTCAGTTTTCAACATTCATTTCCACAAAATTTTGAGTTCAAAATTTTCTCCCCATCTCTTCGCTCTCCCCACCCCAAATTCCTTGAATTCTAATTACCCCTTCCTTCAATATGCCCTCCTTTCTATCACACCCCTCCATTCCCTTATCCCCACCTCCTCTCTTTTCTTGCAGGGCAAGATAGATTTCTATATCCCATTACATGTATTTCTTGTTTCCTAGTTGTATGTGAAAACGGTTCTCAAAATTTGTGTCTAAAACTTTGATTTCCAATTTATCTCCCTTCCTCCCTCTCTATCTATCACCACTGAGAAGACAAGCAATTCAACATAGGCAAGACTTCCAGAATGGTCGTGTTGTATAAGACTCACCTTATTTCCCTCCATCCTATCCTGATCCCCATTTATTCTGTTCTGTCTTTTGACCTTGTTCCTCCCCAGTAGTGTTTACTTCTAATTACTCCCTCCTCCCATTTGCCCTCCCTTCTATCATGTGTTGCACCCTACTTGTCCCATTCTTCCCTACATTCCTGTAGTGTAAAATAGATTTTCATACCAAATTGAATGAGCAGGTCATTCCTTCCTTAATCCAAATGTGAAGAGAGTAAGTGTCACTTTTCTCTGCTCACCTCCCTTTTTTCCTCCGTCGAAAAAGCTTTTTCTTGCCTCATTTTTGAAAGATAATTTGCCCCATTCCATTTCTCCCTTTCTCCTCCCAATATATTCCTCTCACCCCTTAATTTTGTTTCTTTAGATGTCATCTCTTCTTTTTCCAACTCACCCTGTGCTCTCTGTCTATATGTGTGTATGTATGTGTGTTTGAGAGTGTATAATTCCATCCAACTACTGAAATATTGAGAAAAGTCTCCAGAGTTACAAATATTATCATTCCATGTGGGAAAGTAAACAGTTCAACTTCGTAAAGTCCCTTATCATTTCTCCTTCCTGTTTACCTTTTCATACTTCTCTTGATTCTTGTGTTTGAAAGTCAAAATATCTATTCAGTTCTAGTCTTTTCATCAAGAATGCTTGAAAGACCTCTATTTCATTGAATGATTATTTTTCCTCTGAAGTGTTATACTCAATTTTGTTGGGCAGGTGATTCTTGGTTTTAATCCTAGTTCCTTTGACTTTTGGAATATCATATTCCAAGCCTTGAAACCCCTTAATATAGAAGCTGCTACATCTTGTGTTATCCTGATTGTATTTCCACAATACTGGGATTGTTTCTTTCTAGCTGCTGGCAATATTTTCTCCTTGAGCTGGAAACTCTGGAATTTGGCTACAATATTCCTAGAAGTTTGTCTTTTTATATCTCTTTCAGGAGGCTATCTTTAGATTTTTTCCATATTTATTTTGCCCTCTGGTTCTGGAATATCAGGGCAGTTTTCCTTGATAATTTTATGAAAGGTGACATCTAGGCACTGTTTTGATCATGGCTTTCAGGTACTCCCATAATTTTAAAATTATCTCTCCTGGATCTATTTTCTAGGTCAGTTGTTTTTCTAGTGAGATATTTCACACTAACTTCTGTTTTTTCGTTCTTTTAGTTTTGTTTTGTGATTTTTTGGTTTCTCATAAAGTCATTAGGTTCCATCTGCTCCATTCTCATTTTTAAATAACTATTTTCTTCAGTGAGCTTTTGAACTTCCTTTTCCATTTAGCTAATTCTACTTTTTAAAGTATTCTTCTCCTCATTTGCTTTTTTGGACCTCTTTTGCCAATTGAGTTAGCTTTTTAAAGGTTTTATTTTCTTCAGCATTTTTTGGGTCTCCTTTAGCAAGCTGTTGACTCACTTTTCATGATTTTCTTGCATTGCTCTCATTTCTCTTCCTAATTGTTCCTCCACCTCTCTTACTTGATTTTCAAAACCATTTTTGAGCTCTTTCATGGCCTGAGACCATCGCATACTTATTTTGGAGGCCTCTGATGGTATGAAGTGTTCTTCCTCATCCAAAAGGATGGAAGAAAATACCTATTCACTAAGAAAGCAACCTACTATAGTCTTATTTTCCCCCCCTTTTTGAGCATTTTCTCAGCTAGTTACTTGACTTTTGAGTCCTTTGTCAAGAGTAGGGTGTACTCTGGGGACCAGAAAGAACTCAGTTCCTGCAAGGTGGCACTATCAAGGGACATGAGTTTACTCCTCTCCTGGCCTGTGCACTTGTCTGGGAGGAACCAAAACCTTTTCTATCCAGAATCTGCAAGTAAAATCCCCTCTCCGCAATTGCGTCCATTTCCACCAAGCCATGGCTTCTCTTCCTCACCCCAGGGCCTTGTCAGGGCTAAGATTCAGATCAGCTACTCTATTCCCCCAAGGGCTTTACGTAGAGGGCTCCCAGGGTGAAGCTTAGCGTTGAGATTCAGATCAGCTGCTCAATTCACGCAGGGGCTTAAGGTGGAAGGCTCCAAAATTCGACACCACTGCTTCAGTGGCTGTTGCTGGGTGGGCCAGACTATGTTCTCTTCTCACCCAGATGAAAAAGCTTTTTCACTGACCTTTGAAGCTTTCTTTGTCGTTTGTGGGTTGAAGGATCTGAGAACCACTTCTGCTGCTGGGGATTCTACCCCTGTGGCCTATTCAGTTCCTGTTCCTGCTGGTGCCAAGCAGCCAGGGCTGGTCTGGGCTCCATGGGTTGCACTCCACTTCTTGCCCCATGTGATAGACCTTTCCTGTTGGCCTTCCAGGCTACCTTGGACTGGAAATCTCTTTCACTTTGTCATTTTGTGGCTTCTGCTGCTCTAAAACTTGTTTAGAGTCATG
Source organism: Notamacropus eugenii (assembly GCF_028372415.1). Classification (NCBI taxonomy): domain Eukaryota; kingdom Metazoa; phylum Chordata; class Mammalia; order Diprotodontia; family Macropodidae; genus Notamacropus; species Notamacropus eugenii. The sequence continues at coordinate 325,078,398 of NC_092874.1, read as the reverse complement.
TTTTACAGGTATTCTATGGGCTGTTTGGGAAGAGCTAGAGTATGTGTGTCTTTCTCCTCTGCCATCTTGGCTCTGCCAGACTCCATACAAGTTTGGCCATATTCTGGAAAAATGGATGACCTACTGTAACTAGGAGAATTGATAGATACTGGGGCAGAGGCCTCTCTTGTATACAGAATCCCAGTGGTAAGGACCGTAGGAATTAATGCCATTCCAGTGGGTTCTTGGACTCCAGAAGCACAACTGACCCTATATTTACCCTGCTTCTCTTCATTGTCTCCTTATTCTTTATGGCCTTTGTTTGTTTGTTTAACTTGTTTGCTAGATTTTTCTTCCTCAGGATTATTGCACTCCACTTGACTGCCTGCTCAAGCTGAATTTCACTCTCTAAGACTACATACAACACATCACCCCTGGATCTGGTATTATCCAAACTCTGGATACCAGCTAACCAACTTACTCCTTGAATGGAACCTTGTGAGTCAGGGAAAGCTCCACATCGATCTCAGCAGGAAGTAACTATAGAAGAAGAGACCTTTGATCCTTAGTACAAGGAATTTTGGATACCATTCGTTTGAGGGGGTATGATTGGGTGCTTGTTCCAAAACCGTCTCCCTAATATACTGTTTTATGTGTTTATTTTCTGTTATTCAAGTTACATTGTTGTGAAGTTATGTTGGTACCAGTTACCCTTAAACTCCCATTGACTTATTAATGGACAGGAAAGAACTTTGGGCAAAATACAATAATAAGGGAATCTGAATATCTTCCCTGTCCCATAACAGGCCCAGGTGATGTGCTTTGAGCTTTTGACCATCCTTCAGCTTGAGTAACATGAAGCCCATGTTGGGAGGAGTTTGCTGAAAGGGTGGAGCAGAAGGGGTGATGCTGACAGAGAATGTGGCAGATTTGGGAAAGAGCAGGCAGAGAAGAGCAGAGCAGCTAACATAAGTGAGAGAGGGTGATTTTACCTAAGGGAGCTTGTTTGTGGGAAGATTCATGGAGAGAAGGCCTGGGAATAGCCACACTCCCTGCACTGGTGATGTGTCTAGATTTGTTTGTTACTATGATAGATTTGGCTGGCGTTTGAATAAATATCTTAGTTTCATCTTTGAGGAAGGAAATTTATATTTCCCTGGAACTATGTATACACATCCATAGTAGCTACATGATTATTGCTTTGGTGTTACACAATTCCAATTTCTATAGGATGTCTTTTTTGATACCTTCAACTGCCTGCTTCTTTCCTCTGATCTCATCTTTCATCAGTTATGTTACACATGTATTATAAGCATGTAACTGTTTGTATGTTATCTGACTTACTAGAATATGAGATGGTCTGACATTTTCTGTATTCCTAGAACTAGGTAGAGTGCCTGGCACAGAATAAGTGTTTAATAAATGTAGTGGACTAACATCCTGGTACATCTGAAGATGCTCTCAGTTACAGTACAAGCACATTCTTTATTGGAAAGCAATGAAGATCAACAAGGTTTTCATAAATTCTGTTCCAACATGGATTCACAACTGAAGTCATGTGTTTAGAGACATAGTCATATGATGGTGATTTTGAGTTGCAGTAGTTCAAAGAAAGCTTGATATTCAACATTCTTGAGGGTGTAGCACATACATCTTGTAAAATTTCCTATTCCAAAATTAACATCTACAGTGAAGTCATAGCATGTACTCAAAATAATACACATCAAAATTCTTCCCATGATTTGTGAAGCTCCAGGGCACATGACAAGTGCACAATTTAAACTGAATGTTATTCTTTTTATTTTATGATTGAAATTAATTAATTTTGTTTTTAGATTTCAATTCATTTCCACAAGATTTTGAGTTTCAAATTTTATTCCCACATTTCCCTTCCCCATGAGATGGCATGCATTCTGATTACCCCTTCCCCTATCTGTCCTTTTTATCATAACCCTCCCCTTATCCTCTTTTCCTTTACTTTCTTGAAGGGCAAGGTAGATTTCTATACATCGTTGTCTGTATATCTTATTTCCCAGGAGCATGTAAAAACAGTTTTTTAACATATGTCTTTAAAATTTTGAGTTCTAAATTCTCTCCCTTCTTCCTTTGCCACTAACCCCCATTGAGAGGGCAAGCAATTCAATATAGATTACACATGTGTAATTACACAAAACACCCCCATGTTAGTCATGTTGTGAAAGATTATATTTTCCAACATCCCATCACACTCTCCAATTATTCTGTAGTTTGCTGTGACTCTATCACTTTTCTAAAGTGCTTGCTTCTGACTATGCCTACCGATTCTGCCCTCCCTTCTATTATTCCCACTTCCTATCCCCTTCCCCCCTAATTTGCTGCAGGATAAGATACCCAACTACCACTACATCTTTCTGCACTACCTTAGGTCTAGGGCTGTGCCTTACCAGGAGGTGTGCTCCTTTTTCACCTAGATTCCACAGAGTTTTCCCACTGACCTTTTTTTGGAATTTGTAGGTTGAGAAGTCTTGAAGTTGCCACAGCAGCCAATACTTCAGTCCACTGAGGTCTGCTCTGATCATTCTGTACTGTTGGGACTCACCCTGGACTACACTGAACTCCCTGCCTGATTTGAAAGACTCTTCCTGTCAACTTTCCAAGTTGTCTTGGACTGGGGATTTGTGTCACTCCGTCATTCTGTGGGTTCTGTAGCTCTGGAATTTGTTTAGAGTCATTTTTTTGCAGGTAATCGGAAGTCTTTGTGGGAGAGCTCATAGAAGTCCCTGCTTCTACTCTGCCACCTTGACTCCACCCTGTAGGCTTTTTTATTCTAAAGAAAATTGCTTCATGGAAGATTTTCCTCCATCTGATAGTAAAGAGACTGCAGTCTTGGAGTTCTTGGAACTCCACTGCGTTAAGCCCTTGAACTCAAATTTTCAATTTGTTAAATAGTTAAGATCATGCCTCCCATATGGCAAGAACTCTGTTATCAAAGTCTGTGTCTGACATTCTGACATGCAGTCCTAAAATGCTTCCTCCAACTCCTTTCTTCAAAACCACTCTGTCTTCTAATTAATTTTTACATTTTTCTATGTAAAAGAAACCCCACATTATCTTTAAGTTTGTGAATTGATTTTTAGTCAACGTTGTCTTTCAGTTTGTAAATAGGTCATTGTCCATATACAGAACACCTGTTACGGTTGAACTATTTCATCTGTGAAAGCCTGCTTATATCCTTTTTCAAATTCACCTTTTATATCAAATAATCTCTTGAGGACATCTTTTTTATATTTGGAGCTTCTTGGTTTTCTTTTCAGTCTTTTGGCAATGAGAATTTTCCACGCGTTCAAAAAACGTACCAGATCTCCATAAGATGTTACAGATTTTTCCAGCTCCACAAATTTCTATAAGTATTTTTAAAACTTTTGGGCATACAAAATATATTTTGACTCATAACATAAGGTCATAATTTTGATTGTAAAACCCCGTAATGCACCTTACCCTCACCTTCACCTTATTACTAGGTGACAACATGATAAATTTCAAAGTTCTTGGTTCTCTATCTCTATGGCCCTCCTTCCTTCCTTCCTTACACATTAGATTAAAAGTTTCATAACAGAGTTATTAACTTCTACCCTGTACACTCACACATTTTACTGCATTCTGTCCTTGTCAAACATTGATTTACAAGCATAAGACATGGCCTGTCTTCTCTTTTCAGACCCATTTCTGATGTACATTGCTACCAAAATACACTTACATTGGTTATGCTCAGAAAAATAATTCATGTTCATTAGACCATAGAATTATATAATAACAAAATGTTCAGCACTCAAAAGAACATCTGCATCCATTAGTCCTTCCCACAGTTTGAAAATAATCACTACTCCAACACGCTCAACATGCACTCACCCATTTCTTGCCTGAAGATCTGTAGTAAGGAGGAATCCATTATTCCCATGGTCGTACACTTTTTTAAATTTATTTTTAACACAGTTTATAACAGATAAAGCAATTCAAACTTTTGGTCAGGTGATACATCTTTTTAAAGCATTTATAATATGCACCACAAAATAATTTTTTTTAAACATAAGCCAACTGAGACATAGATAATATTTATGTTGCTAGCTTCACAATCTCGTGATCTAATTGTCTCCACAGTATTACTAAGAATAAAACTACCCTAACTTAATGTTGTTGGTCTAAAGTCCTATGCCTAATAGCTTAATTTTAGACAGCCTCGGATGTTCCTCTACCCACAATCTATAATTGAATAGATCTGGTATTAAGCTTACAAATCTTTTGACTACAGGAAATTGCCACCAAGAGTAGGGACGTTGCAGGGAAACAATATCTCCCCAACTTCATGTCTGTTCCAGGCAGGAGTAGATTGTCCACTTGCATTCAGTCAGGCTTAAAGTCTGCCAGGTGTCAGTGGGGAAATTGAGTCAGGAAAATCCCACCTCAGCCCATGCTGAACAGCTGCTCTCCCACTCTTCCCTTGAGATCACTTATACAGTTCATGCCAGCATCTCATGAGCCTACTGGCATCATGTAATGGAGGCTCGGATAGCCTTTCTTGCTTCCCATACCTGGAGTTAGACTCAGAAGAACAGTCACTTAGTAGTCCCATAGCATCTAAAAATGGCAAGTTCCTATAACCAAGTTTAAAATATGATTATATTTTCACTTTGGCTAAGGAACATCTTTTAGGCAAGTCTTAAGTGGCTTACATGTCTTTCTATACATGTTCTAGTTCCTGATTAAATGGCAATCGTAAAATCAAATTTACCATTAAAACCTTGACTTTTCCATCAATGCCAGATTTTATCAGAGGTTACCTTCCTCTTGGAAAGTTAGACTGGAATTCTTTTCTCCAAACTAAAGATGTCATTGAATTATTCTCAGTAATTAATTAAGTCTATTGTTTTAATACTAATTGCTTTTACCTCACTTTGTAACATGACCAATTTTTCTCCCCATCACCCCTCTCCCCCCACTTCTTAACTCCTTGCATTCTGGTTGCTCCTTCCCTCAAAGTACCCTCCCCTCCATCACACCCCACCCCTGTCCTATCCCCATCTTCCTTCTTTTCTTGCAGGGCAAGATAAATTTCCATATCCATATCCCTGTAATTCTTATTTCCAGATTATATGCAGTAAAAATTCTCAACATTCGTTTCTACTACTTTGATTTCTAACTTCTCTCCCTCCTCCCTTCTCTACCCAGTCCCACTAAGAAGGGAAGCAATTCAATACAGACTAAACATGTGATGTTTTGTAAAAGACTTCCATAGTAATCATGTTGTGTAATACTAATTATATTGCCCTCTGACCTACCCCATCTCCCTTATTTCCCCCCCTACAATTGACATGGTCATACATTTTTGAACAGAATAAGTTAGAAAGTTTTTCTAATCCTAACTTTTCCTCTTGACAACTGCTGCTGACTACCCTGTTCTTGCTCTTTGAGTCCAAATAAACCATGTATTTTTATACAAATTTTTTTAAATTATCTAGAGAAAAGTATGGTGTCACTCTCCACCCCCACCAAATATAGGTTAATTAATATTACATACTGAATTCTCCTTCTTATTAGGTTACTTTTCTTTTCCTTGGTTCCTTTATTGCAACAAGTTTTTCTTTTTTCAGATTTGAGTCTTTCTCCTTCAGTCATAGTCAACTTTCTAAATTTTCCTCAAGATCTCCCAATTTTTCTCCAAATTCAGTCTCAGTTTTGCTTTACTATTGTAGTATTCTTCAAATACCTTTACAATTGATTTATTTAAAAAAAAAAAACATTGGCTGCAAATTTTTCTCTTTCTCCAGCCCCATCTCCCACAAAAAAAAAGATCCTTGTGAATAGGGACTATCACCTCTTTTTTTTATGTGTGTATTATCAGCACTTAATACAGTGTCTGATACATAATAGCGGCTTAATAAATGTTTGTTATTTGAAAAATGTAGAAGGATTCTCAAGCCACACACACACAGACACACACACACATACACACATGATTTCAGAGGTACTTCAGAGACCATTTAGCTCTTCCCTCTTACTTTACAAGTGAGAAACTCAGAAAATTAAGTTATTTTCCCAAGATCACACAAGAAGTAAATAGCAGAAATGAGATTTAAATCATTCAATCCATTATTCTTGGTTGTATCTCCCAGTCTAATAAAAACATGAGTAGCATTAGTAGCAATAGCGCTATCACATGGGTTGTGGGAAAGCATTTTTTCAGGAACATATCTTCAACAACTCTTGGAATGCAAATTAGAAGCTGTCTCATAATCTGTCATAGAACATTAGTGAAATTGGCAAGTAGGATGATATTAGGTCCATCGTCTTTCTTGAACACGCTAGCAGAGAGTTAGGGAAGTCAGATAGTGGTGGTAGGATCTTGGGGAAGGGCAGCACCTGCAGCAGATATTTGAATTGCATCTGAAAAGTTTTTTTTTTCTTTTATGACACTCAGATCCCTCCCTTGATAGGAACAAGCAAATCTTGGTACATGAAATTCCTTGGTACGTGAAAAACTAAGATTCTATGAGAGAACTGAATTTACCTACAAAAGAATATTTGTAAACCTGACCAGATTTTAAATGGGCGAGGGCTGATGTACAATAGAACAAAATAAAGTTGAACTGTGGTGCAAGTACAAGTGCAAACTGCTGTATTGTGCCTCCAAGGGGCAGATGGCATTCCATCATCCTCCCACAAGCATTCTCAGAGTTTTTTATGATAATTTAAATAGTATTTTCACAGCCTTTTGGCCAATAGTATCATGGTTGTTTGATAACAACATTTAGAATACAAACATAACATTAAAATCAACATATTTATAAACTAGAACCCTGTGTCTAGTAAAAAGAAAAAAATGCACGTATTATGTGAAATCAAAAGTTGAATATATGAGAAGTAAATGTTTTAATGAATTTATAGACACAGCTCTTCAAATACATCTTTTGAAAACAAATAAGATTCACTCCAAAAGAAAGTTATTTAGAAAAACCAATACAAAACAACTACAAACAAAATGTGAGTACCTTTAGATTAGATACACACACACATGTGCACATATATATGCATATGTGTACATATATATGCAGAGATTTTAATAAAATTTCCAGCATTCATGTAATATATGCAAAAATTGATCAAATTGAGATCTGCAAAGAATACATAATTCAAATTGAAATACATGTATATGCCACAGAGCATTAAATGGATAAGAATTGGGTCTAGCACAGAAAACTCTAGATAAGAAAATTCCTCTCTGCAGAAGCAGATCCACAATTACTCTGATTTTTTTTCCTCTTAGAGAGTCAGATAAAGCACTGGGATATTAAATGGCTTGTCCAAGGTCAAACAGTCAGCATCCAGAGGAGGTAGGATTTCAGTGTAGATGTTCCTGGTTCTGAGCTCATCTCTATAATCTACTACTCAACACTGCTTTAATAATTGGGCAATGAGTAAGAGGTCTATATTCTCATGGAAATGAAGTAATTATATATTGAGTAAGGACTAGGTAAAATGAAATCAGAAAAACAATGAGAATACATTAAAGGTAAAGATTATGCAGGTATTACCACACAAAATTCTATAGACTGAATTCAAAATTCTATTCAGATGAGAACTCATAGTCCTGAATAACTCTATAAGTAATTAAATAATTAGAAAAGGGACAAACCAACAGAAAGCAGATGAGAAATAATCAAATCTTAATGGATAAAATTCAGAAGAATAAAACAATTGAGAAGCAAATAAATTCAAGAGCTCATTCTGATAAAAAAGCTAACAAAATTAACAATTTGCCTTATTTTGAAGAGGAAAAAATACTGAATTATTAAAACTAGAAATTAAAGAGCTCAAAACAGAGAAAAATAATAAATACTCTAAGATATTATGTTCACTTTTTTCCAGTAACTATGAAGACCTAAATAAAACTTTAATTCATTGCATAAAGTATTAGATTTATTATGTCAAATGAATGTAAGATATAACAAAGGAAGAAAGCAATTTTCTCATTCCATCATGGAAATCAATATGAGAGGGTAGAAGCAAAAATTTACATACTGCTTAGAAGAAACTGCCTCAAATGTACTGGCTCAAAGCAATCATTCTTGGTTGTTTATGAGTTCAGAACTTTATTAATCTGCTCTATACAAACACTAGTGAAAGATCAACTCTACATAAAAAACAAACGAACAAACAAATAATTTTGCAAAGGTAGATCCAAAGTCATATTTTCCTTTCCCTCACAGAAAGATTCTATGGTCTTTTCTGGTTTACTTCTTGCTCGTTATGATCATGCTTTTCCTGGCTTTTAAAATGCATCTCTGCTTCTGGGCCACAGAGGGTCTCTGTCCCACAGTTCTTGTGCTTAAAACTTGAGGCATTGTACATAGTGGCCTTTCAGCTAGAAGGTAAACTGCTGCAGTTTACCTGGTGCTGAAGTGGCTAGTGTGACAAAGCAGAGGCCAAGTGAAGTCTTTCTGGGTTTTCCCAGAGATACCCTGGAGCTAACTGTGTTAGGTATGTGAAAGGGGTGGTTTGGCCACAGGAGATATCCTCTGCTGAAGTATAAGCACAGTCAAGCTTAGTGTTTAGTGAATCCCGTCTGTGCTAGTGTTTTCCCCATTGACTGGGGTACTGAGGCAAACATGGAGTCCTGGTGTTGGCGATTGCAGGCTCCCCTCCTGGGGTTCAAGATCTCCTCTCAGTTTATTGAGGTGGGGCTATCTGGGACAGCTCCTATCTTGCAGTGGTTACCTTCATCCACAGCAAGAGGGACTCCCTTTTGCTATTTTCCTAGCCTCATGGGCTAAGAGACTCTTTACCCTTTCAGCTGATCCCACTGTTCCAGGATTTTTCCTGGAGAAATATTCTGTGGGTTTTTCAAGAGGTGAGGAGTAGAGCATTTACCTATCACTCCACCATCTTGACTCTGGAAGTTTAAGTAGGTGGCTTACAGACATTTAATCTGTGGACTGATAGTCTCAGGAGTGGCTACTGCAGTTACCTGGGGTTTTGTGGTTCTCTCTCACTCAGTTCCACTGCACTCCTGTCCTGGGCTGATATGTCTGAGATTCCTCAGTTTTTCTGTTGCTTCAGACTACCTGGGGCTTCCTGCTTGACTTTGCTATGGTAGGGTCTGCTCCAGCCCAGCCTGTGCACTGTGTGTTCCTCCAGCCCCAGGCAACAGATCCTTCCCATCAACCTTCCACTCTGTCTTGGGTTGGAAATCTGCCACATTCTGTTTCCTATTAGATTCTACCACTCTAAAATGTGTTCAGATTCTCTTTGTAGAGGTATCTAAAGGAGCTTACGTTAGAGCTTAGGTGAGTATGAGCCCTCACTCTGCTGTCTTGGCTCCACCTTCTCCCAGAGTCATGTTTTCATCTGATCCCTCCCCACATATCTCCATAAAGCTTACTCCATTACATTCTTTCCTAAAACTTTTTGCGATCTTGAGATTTCACTGGGGTCTGTACCCAAGGGTAAATGGGCTTTTTTCCACAAAATCGATCCATAGACTTCACAAAACTGACAAGCTCCAAAAGAGTCATTTTTGGAGTTCTGACCCTTTTCTTTGAGGCAGCTGCCTTATGGGTCTCCGTGAAAGTTATGCCATTCTCCCCTTCCCAAATTCCTTTGTCTGTTGGTTGCATTTCATTAAGAATAGAGTTTCCTTTAGGTTCCTTCACATGGACTAAATGACATGACTTTAAAGTTCCTCTCAGAGACATGCAAAATCATTGTTCATCCTATGTCATTGTTCCCCTTCTAATTGATTTAAGGAAATTAATTGCATTTCATAAAGGAATCACCAGACAAGGTTATATTTTTATTTGACTTAACAGTTTATTATTGACCTCTTTTTGGAAATTAGGTCATTTGGAATTTAAAGGATCAAAATCTTTACATTTCTATTCACTTATAAGGATAGTGGTAGGGCCATTAATGATGAGAGATGAGATGTATTGGTGAAGTAAGGTCCAAGTATCACCAGAATGTGTAGCTGTTCTGCAAATAAGTTTTCTGGCTTAACTAAGCAGCATGTTGGGACTGAGCAGTGGTCCAAAATTGAGGGGAGATATAGTAGATCCAGTAATAATAAGAGCAACATAAAATATTCGTGAATGGCATTTCCTCTTTTTTTACAAAGTCTATGTAATTTTCATTGCTTAATAATGACAATATGCTATCTAGGTCCCTCTAACCTCATTCAAATACATACTCTATCACTGTACCTTTGGCAGATCAATTCAACCCTAATAAGAACAATATGAAGATCTTAGTAGAAGTTGTGTCCCAGTGTACTAGGTATGTAAAGACAACTCTCCACTCTCAAAGACTTAATTTCTATATAGTGGAACAAAAAGAAAAAGAAAAAAAGAAAAGGAAACAAATTCCCCAGATTTTCTCAGTATTTATCATTTTCCTGTTTTGTCATGTTAGTCAACCTGATAGGAGTGATATGGAAGCTCAGAGTTGTTTTAATTTTCATTTTTATAATCAATAGTGATTCAGAATATCTTTTCCATGTGGCTATAGATAGTTTTAATTTCTTCCTTTAAAAACTGCCTGTTCATATCCTTTGACCATGTATCAATTAGGGAATGACTTGTATTCTTAAAAATTTGCCTCAATTTTCTATATGTATTAGAAATGAGGCCTTTATCAAAAACACTAGCTGCAATTCTTTTTTCCCCATTTTTCTGCTTCCCTTCTAATCTTGTTTTCAATGACTTTTTGCAAAAACTTTTCATTTAATGTAATCAAAATTTTCCATTTTGCATTTCATAATGTTCCCTATTTCTTGTTTGGTCATAAATTCCTCCATTCTCTATAAATCTGACAAAGAAACTTTCTTGTTCCTCTGGTTCTCTTAAACTCTCAGTCTTTATATCTAAATTATGTACCCATTTTTTTTGATATATGGTGTCAGGCATCGGTCTCTGCTGTTTACACCATAGTAGTTTCCAGTTTCCCTCTCAGTTTTTGGGAAATACAGAGTTCTTGTCCCAGAAACTGGAGTCTCTGGGTTTAAGAAACAGTGCATTATTATAGTCATTAACTATTGTGCCTTTTGTCCCTAACCTCTTCCATTGATCTCCCCCTCTATTTCTTAGCCAGTGTCAAGCAGTTTTGATGATTACTGCTTTATAGTACAATTTAAGATCTGGTATGTCTGGGCCACCTTCCATAGCATTTTTTTTTTCATTACTTCTCTTGATATTTTGGGCATTGCGTTCTTCCAGATAAATTTTGTTATTATTTTTGGTAGTTTTAGAGGGATTGCACTGAATAAGTAAATTAATTTACGTAATATTGTCATTTTTTGTTACATTAGCTCAGTCTCCCTATGAGCAATAGGTTTTTCCAGGTTTTTAGATCAGACTTTGTGTGAAAAAATGTTTTGTAATTGTGTTCATATGATTCCTGGGTTTGCTTTGTCAGGAAGACGTCCAAATATTTTATAATGTTGTCAGTAACTTTAAATGGAATATCTTTCTATCTATTGCTGTTGGGTTTTCTTAGTAATATATGTAAATGCCAGTTTTTCTGTGGGTTTATTTTATATCCTGCAACTTTGCTAAAGTTGTTTATTATTTCAAGTAAGTTTTGTTTTCATTGGATTCACTGGAATTCTCTAATTATATCATCATATCATCTGCAAAGAGTGACAACTTAGTTGCTTCTTTGCCTATTCTAATTTCTTCCATTTCTTTTTCTTATTATTGCTAAAGCTAACTTTTCTAGTACCATATTGACTAACAGTGGTGATAACTGACATCTTTGTTTCACACCTGATCTTTTTGGAACTATGTCTAGCTTATCCTCATTACATATGATTCTTGCTGATGGTTTTAGGTAGATGCCATTTATCATTTTAAGAAAGGTTCCATTTATTCCTATGCTTTCTATTGTATTCAATGGGAATAGGTGTTGTATTTTGTGAAAAGCTTTCTCTGCATGTATAGAGATAATCATATGGGTTCTGTTGGTTTTGTTGTTGATGTGATCAATTATACTGACAGTTTTCCTAATACTGAGCAAATCCTGCATTCTTAGTATAAATTCTACCTGATCAACTTTTATTGTTCTCATGATAGTTTGCTGTAACCCTTTTGCTATTACTATATTTAAGATTTTTCCATCTGTATTCATTAGGGAAATTGGTCTATAATGTTCTTTCTCTGTTTTTACTCTTTCTAGTTTAGGTAGCAGTACCATATTTGTATCATCAAAAGAATTTTGTAGGACTCCATCGTTGTTTAGAATCTACATAGTATTGCAAATAATTGTTCTTTAAAAGGTTTATAGAATTTCCTTGGAAATCAGTCTGGTCCTGGAGATTTATTTTCCTGAGGAGTTCATTGATGGCTTATTCTATTTCTCTTTTCTTAGATGGCATTATTTAAGTATTTTACTTCCTCTTCTGTTAATTTGGACAACTTATATTTTTGTAAATATTCATCCATAAGATTGTCAAATTTGTTGGCATGGAGTTGAGCAAAGTAGTTTCTAATCATCTTTTTGATTTCCTCTTCATTGGTGGTGAATTCACTCTTTTCATTTTTGATATAGATAATTTGATCTTAGTCTTTAACCAAAGTAAACAATCCTTCCATCTCTTTTTCTGTTTTTAATGTTTATTTATCCATTTTCAGTTTTCAGCATTCATTTCCACAACATTTTGAGTTCCAATTTCTCTCCCCATCCCTTCTCTCCCCCACACCATAATACTCTGTATTCTGATTACCCCTTCCCTCAATATGCCCTCCCTTCTATCACATCCCTCTCTTCCCTTATTCCCATCTTCTCTCTTTTCTTGTAGGGCAAGATAGATTTATATATTCCATTACCTGTATTTCATGTTTCCCAGTTGTATGCAAAAACAATTCTCAACATTCGTTTCTAATACTTTGAATTTTTGAAGTCCAACTTCTCACCCTTCCTCCTTCCCCATCCATCCCCACTGAGAAGGCAAGCAATTCAATATAGCTTATATAGGTGCAATTTTTAAAAAAAACCTTCCATAATAGTCATGTGGTTTAAGACTAACTGTATTTCCCTCCATCCTCTTCTGCCCTGCATTTATTGTATTATCTCATTTGACCTTGTGCCTCCCCAAAACAGTTTACTTCTAATTACTCATTTCTCACATTTGCCCTCCCTTCCATCATAGCCCTCACCCCACTTCTCCCCTTCTTCCCTACTTTCCTGTAGTGTAAGATAGATTTTCATAGCAACTTGAGTGAGCATGTTACTCTCTCCTTAAACCAAGTGGGAAGAGATTAAGTTTCACTTTTCCCCTCTCACCTCCTCCCTTTTCTTCTCCATTGGAAAAGTTTTTTCTTGCCTCTTTTATGAGTGATAATTTGCCCAATTCCATTACTCCCTTTCTTCTCCCAATTACCCTTGAATTTTATTTTTTTAGTTATCATCCCTTATTGTTCAACTCAACCTGTGCTCTGTGCTCTGTGTGTGTGTGTGTGTGTGTAATACATGTGTATGTGTGTGTATAATTTCTCCAACTCCCCAAATACTGAGAAAAGTCTCAAGAGTAACAAATACTATCTTTCCATATAAGAATGTAAAGAGTTCAACTTTAGAAAGTCCTTTATGATTTCTGTTTCCTGTTAATCTTTTCACACTTCTCTTGATTTTTGTGTTTGAAAGTCAAATTTTCTATTCAGTTCTAGTCTTTTCATCAAGAATGCTTGAAAGTCCTCTCTATCACTGAATGACCATTTTTTCCAATGAAGTATTATACCCAGGTTTGCTGGGTAGGTGATTTTTGAATTTAATCCCAGTTCCTTTGATTTCTGGAATATCATATTCCAAGCCCTTCAACCCTTTAATGTAGAAGCTGCTAGATCCTGTGTTATCCTGATTGCATTTCCACAGTACTCGAATTGTTTCTTTCTGGCTGCTTACAGTATTTTCCCTTGACCTGGGAACTCTGAAATTTGGCTACAACATTTCTAGGAGTTTCTCTTTTTGGGTCTCTTTCAGGAGGTGATTGGTGGACTCTGTCGATGTTTATTTTGCACTCTGGTACTAGAATATCAGGGCAATTTTTCTTGATAATTTCATTAAATATGATGTCTAGGCACTTTTTTTTGATCATGGCTTTCAGGGAATGCCATAATTTCTAAATTGTCTCTCCCAGATCAATTTTCCAGATCAGCTGAAATATTTCACATTCTCCTCCATTTTTTCATTTTTGGTTTTGTTTTGCAATTTCTTGGTTTCTCATAAAGTCATTAACTTCCATCTACTCCATTCTCATTTTTAAATAACTATCTTCTTCAGTGAGCTTTTGAACCTTCTTTTCCATTTAGCTGGTTGTGCTTTTTAAAGCATTCTTCCTCTCATTAGCTTTTTGGACCTCTTTTTCCAATTGAGTTAGCCTATTTTAAAGGTGTTATTTTCTTCAGCATTTTTTGGGTCTCCTTTAGCAAGCTATTGCCTCTCCATTTATGATTTTTTTTTTGCATCGTTCTCATTTCTCTTCTCAAATTTTCGTCCACTTCTCTTACCTGGTTTTCAAAATCCTTTTTGAGCTCTTCCATGACCCGAGACCATTGTATACTTATTTTGGAGGCCTGTGATGGTAAGCATTTTTCTTCCTCATCCAAAAGGATGGAAGAAAATACCTGTTCACTAAGTAAGTAACCTTCTATAATCTTACTTTTTCCCCCCTTTCCTGGGCAATTTCCCAGTCAACTACTTGACTTTTGTGTCCTTTGTCAAGACTTAGATGTACTCTGGGGACCTGTAAGTTCTCAGTTCCTCTAAGTTGACTCAATCAAGGGAGAGGTGTGTACTCTTCATCTGGCCTATGCTCTGGTCTGGGAGCAACCAAAGCCCAGGTTCTGCAAGAAGAATTTGCATTTCACAGCCTCCACCAGCTCCATCAAACCAGCTAACACTCTTCCTCACTCCTGGACCACCACTCAGCACTGAGACTGAGATCAGTGGCTCAATTCCCCCAGGGGTTTTAGGCCAAAGGCTCCAAAAATGGATGTTGCTGCCTCTGCTGCTGCCTGGGGCCAAGGATATGAGAGAACCCTGCTCCCTTCTCACCCAGAAGAAAAAACTTTTTCAATTACTTTCCAAGTGTTTTTGACATCTGTGGGTTGAGGGATCTGAGATCTGCCTCTGTTGCTGAGTATTCCACCCCAGAGGCCCGTTCTGGTCCTGTACCTGCTGCACTGGGCTCCCAGGGCTGGGCTGGGCTCCGTGTGCAGCACTCCACTTCCTGTGATAGAACTTTTCTGTCAGCCTTCCAGCCTAGCTTGGGCTGGAAATCTCTTTCACTGTCGTTTTGTGACTTCTGGTGGTCTAGAATCTCTTTAGAGTAATTTTTCACAGGTGTTTTTTGGGCTGTGGGGGAAGAGCTAGAGTATGTGCGGTTTTCTTCTCGACCGTCTTGGTCCTTCCCCCACCCCACTGCGTCCATCTCTTGATTCAGGATATTTTCACTGAATATAAATTCTTGGATTCCTTATAATTCTCTCATCATCTTTGTTGTCTAGTTTTCTTATCTTCCTTTAAGTTACATTTACAATACCATCTTCTGTAGGAAACCTTTTTGGATTTCCCTTAATTCTAGTGCCTTCCTCCTGATGGCTATTCCAATTTATCAGGTATATAGCTTGTTTTTAGTGTTGTTTGCATATTCTCCCCTCCATTAGACTGTGAGATACTTAAAAACAGAGAGAGTCATTGGTCTTTTCTTGCATCCTGAATACTTATTAGGAACTTACTAAATGATTTTGAATTTACTGAATTGCAGATTAGATCTCGTAGAAAGATCCATTTTAGTTCTAAGGCTATAATTATGCATTCTCGAACTCAGTGTTGAACACTCAGGTACAAATAACAGTCACTTATATGTCTCTCAGGAGTGATTTGTCCAGCATGACAAGTGCTATAATTAAAGGTTTATCTTACATTCTGGAAAGAGTAGTGACTTTTTAATTTGTTTACTTGCCCATTAATTCATTCATCAAAACTCAATTAGTCATTTTATTAAATTATCACTTCAGTTATTCACTCATTTATTATTTACTTGTTTACAAATGTATTGATTTATTTATCTATATTTAAGTACATTTTAGGATGTCTCTTCATCCATTGCTCCTTAGAGTCCAGGAATGTTCTTTTTCTAATGATCAGTGAATAAGCCTCTATAATTGACTCTTTTACACTTAATCTTATTAAAAACTCTGAGACCTATCTTCACTGGAGGCTGATGTTGTGTGCGAGTAGTGGGTTTATGAGGGTACTGAAGTAATAATTATTATGATTTTTATGTCAATAGCTTAAAAGATGAGTAACACATCTGAATTGGAAATTTCTGTCCCAAAATTCTAGCATCATAGAAATTGATTATAACTTTTGTTTTTACTCCCTTATGAATATCCTGTACTCCCCAAACCCATTTTAAGAAATTTCCCAACGGAATTCCATGGAACACTTAAGAAACTGGGTTACGAAGCTCCTTTCACTGATAAAATATCTGTATTTCTCTAAGGGAGAGGAAGAAGGGAAAAATTAAAGTAAAAAAAAATTGTCCTTCTTTCCTTCATCCCAACCCCATTCTTGCTATTCATGTGCAGATGTATCTGGATGTCTGGCATCAAAATATCCAGGCTTTAAGCCACTTCTGAAAAGTAACAACTAGCAAACCTGATAAATAACCAAAAATCCATCATACATTGCATTTCAATATGTGATATTTCTAATTAGAATAAACTACAGCAATTATTATGATTAGCTATTCCAAACAAATCTTATATTGAGCAATACTTGTTTCTTAAATCCCATGACTCCACTTTGACAATATTTTTTTGTCCTATTATTTCTTTTGTTTGAACATATTTAAAACTTCCCCTTTAAAGCATATTTGTTTTCTACAGTTTGACAGAATACTTACATTGACTATGGATCTATAGTAATACTGGGCCTTGGAAATAAAATATTGATATAATTACAACTAGTTTCTAATGTCTCCATGGTCAATAAACTCTGTGCCTAACATCACTTTTAAGAGATTAATTGGAAATTGCTTTTCATTTACTCTTAAAGGTTTTTCCTGTTCTCTTCTAACATTGCTGGTCATGCTTATTGCTACTGCGTTAGAAAGGTGAAAGCAGAAATATTAAAACAGGATAGTCTATGTTTCCAATTTTCGTTTCTTTTAAAAACCTAGAAATGCCTAAGACCAAATGTAATTAGGCATATATTTCACAGAAGCAGGGCTATTTCAATAATTTAACTAGGGATTTGGACTTTTGAATATGAAGTGCTCTGAATATTCATGAAATGGCTGGATTGATTTTTTGCAATATTTTGACCAGAAACAAGTATCCAGGCATTGTCTGATTTCTAGCACTTATACACTTGCTCTTTTTTGTAACTTGAAGAACTGTACAAAGTCACAATATGCAGCATGCTCTCTAAATATAATATGATTTATATAATCTTTTTCATCTCGGAAATTCAAAGCCTCAAGAAACTTTGAAGAAGAGCATTTTCCAGCTGTCTTTTCTCTTAAGGATGCATATAAAAATTCCCAGGTTGTGATATTTTTGTTGGTTGGAGAAGAGAGAGAATGTAGGAAAAGAGAGGAAGACAAAGGCAATTAAAAACCTTACTTTATGGAGTCAACCCTGTAGCAGGTATTACAAAAACTAAATTTACAAGGAAAATGAATGAAATGGCAAATTATTTGTCGACTCTGTGCCCACCTTTTTATTCTTGGTGACAATATCCCTCACATTTAAACAAAAAGTTTTCTACAGTGGGAGTTTTAGTAGATAGCTTCGGTAGTCTGATGCTCACCAAGGAGCCGGATATTAATGAGATTTCATTCAAGTGAAAGTCTGCAGAGAAATCAATTAATAAGAGGAAGAAGTAGACTGGCCATTTTAGGCACTTATCCTCATGGCTGAAATTTAATGGAACACAAAAAAGAATTTAAACTATAAAATGAATTCAAGAAGTGTACACTCTAGTCAAAAGAATTATATATAATGTGTGCCAAAACATTTGTTAAATAGAAGTACATTAAAAATATTTTTTCTTCAATTATTTAATTAGTACATTCTTCCAATTGAAGAAGAGATTTTGAGGGCCATTAGTCTCCTTTCATGTGACAAAGCACCTGGTGCTGGTTCTATTCCAGCTGAGATTGACAAGATAGGGGGACCATTGCTCATAGGAAATCTGACTGAAATTTTCCTGGTTACATGGCAAGAGGAGGTCATCCCCCTAGGACTTCAAGGATGCTTCCGTTGTCCATCTCTATAAGGGTAAAGGGAATAGATTGTCCTGCGACAACAACAGGGGGATCTCTCTCTTAGTCATTGCTGGCAAAATTCTTGCTAGAGTCCTCCTTAACAGGCTGATCCTTTACCTGGAAGATGGGCATATACCTCAGAGCCAGTGTGGCTTCAGAAGGGGCCGAGGGTCTGTAAATGTGGTGTTTGTTGCCCGACAACTCCAGGAGAAATGCCAGGGGGAGAACAGAGGTTTGTGCACAATGTTTGTGGATCTGACCAAGGCCTTTGACACCATTAGTTATGAGGGCTTATGGAAAATTATGTCAAAATTTGGTTGCCCAGAGAAATTCATCAGTATTATACATCAATTTCATGACAGCATGTTTGCCAAGGTTCTGGATAATGAACAAAGCTCTCGTGCCTTCCCAGTCACCAATGGAATGAAACGGGGCTATGTACTTGCTCCTATGCATTTTAGCATGATGTTTTCAGCCATGTTGACAAATACTTTCAATGAGAGTGCTTTTCAACACGGCATCAAGATCAACTACCGCACTGATGGTAAGTTCTTCAATTTGAAAAAGTTACAAGCCAAGACCAAAGTGGAGGGAGTGTTGGTGCATGATTTTCTGTTTGCAGATGATTGTGCACTCAGTGCAGCCTCTGAAGCTGAGATGCAAGGAAGTATGGATCAATTCTTTGTTGCCTGTGCTAATTTTGGCCTAATAATTAACACCAAAAAAACACAGGTGCTCCATCAGTCACTACCACACCATCCATACGTGGAACCATCAATTGCAACAAAAGGGGAAGTTTTGAATGCTGTGGGTAAGTTCACTTACCTTGGTAGTGTACTTTCCAGAGATGTACACATTGACAATGAGGTTGATGCACGCATTGCCAGAGCTAGATCAGCGTTTGGGAGGCTCCAAAGAAAAGTTTGGGAGAGAAGAGGTATTACACTGACTACCAAACTGAAAGTCTACAGAGCCTCTGTGCTGACTTCATCGTTGCATGTCTGTGAAACATGGGCAGCCTACCAGCACCATGCCAGGAAATGGAATCGTTTCCATTTGAACTGTCTTAGGAAGATTCTGAGGATCACCTGTCGGGATAAGGTACCAGACACTGAAGTCCTTGCTCGAGTTGAACTGCCAAGTATTCATTATGCTTCAGAGAGCACAACTCCGATGGACTGGCCACGTTGTTCAAATCCCAAATGTACACTTGTCAAAAAGACTGTTTTATGGAGAACTTGCATGGGGCAGATGATCACATGGTGGCCAGAAGAAACGATACAAGGACACCCTCAAAGTCTCTCTCAAGAACTTTGGATTTGACTGTGCAACCTGGGAGACACTGGTACAGGACCGCTCAGCATGACGTGCCCACATAAGGAAAGGTGCTGTGCTCTTTGAGCAAATCAGAATTGAGACAGCAGAAAGTAAACGCAGGATGCTGGTATTGTTTTGATTAGCCACAGTCAAATACACTGACATTTCACTTTACAATGGTGATGTCATTTTTCTCCTCTTAGAAGACGGACAACCATCACCACCACCACCACATTTTTAATGAAACAAACACTAGAAAAACTAAATCCACCCCCAAATGTACATTTCCTTAAAACAGTTCAGCAAAACTTTCTAATGGTATATCAACTGGTAATAATAAATATTTACACTTTTATACTTTGCTTGTTGCTATCAGAAAGAATTATGAATACTTTAACTTTCCTACTATGCATCAGCATTCTCCATTGTACTTATCCTTTGAAACTCTGTTTTTGTGCCTTTTAACTTTGTCATAGGAATAGTATTTAAGTGTATTATTCCTCTGGCCCTGATTATTCAAGAACATTTCATATGTCTTCCCATATCTCTCTAAATTTTTCATATTTGTTATTCTTCATGTGGGAGAAATATTCAATTATAACTGTACCATGTTTTATGTTGTCAGTCATCAATCATCGGGCACTCATTTTATTTCCCCCTTTAATATTTAAAAATGATGTTGCAATGATTTTTTAAAATATTACTCCACTTGTCACATACTATGGTGCACCCAAATTGCCCTTCCCTTTATTCTACACAACACTACCATCCTCCATTTTCTGTTCTATACCGAAAATGCACCCTTTCCTCATCTTCAACTTAGAGAATTCCCCTCTTCTTTCAAAATGCAGCTCAAGGACCACGACATAAAAGTGTTCTTGATTCCCTCAACTTCTAGTGCCTTATCACTCTCACTTCCTTATGCTTATTTTGTGTTTATTCTGTATATATTTCTTCTTTATACATTTGTCTACCTGCAAGTTGTCTCTCCTGATAAAATATAATTTCCCTGAGACTATTGTTATTGATTTTTCTTTTTTTTTTTTCTTTTGCATTTTCATCACATAACACGCTGTCTGGTGCATAGTAAGCACTCAATAAATGTTTCTAGATTAATTAGATCTAATTTTATAAATTATCTCTTGATAGATTTTTTTATAGTAGCAGTAGTCTTTTAAATCAGTTTGTATATTATTTTAAAATTAAGTAGTTTAGCTATGAACACCAAATATCTTTCAAATTATTTATTTTATTTTATATCTAGGAAAGCAAAATTAATGCATTATATATATTATATATATATGGCTTTTATGTATCTATTGCTATAATACTTTTTTTTTAAATTACTATTACTATGGAGATGTTCCTCCCCTTTTGATACTCTCACTAGGAATGCTCATAGCTTATCCATTTTACTTACCTATTCACCTGGCTGATAGAGATGGAAGTAAGTAACTCTATTCCTTCCATGGAGGTGGAGGACAACGATGTCTTAACATCTACTTTCGCTTAAACCTCACAGATTCTTGACACTCTGATCTACTGGGCTTTGTAAAGTTTCCCTTGACTGAACACTTGAAATCTCCAGGTTTTTCCATATGTCCTACAGCTGAATTCTTTGTTATGTATTGTTTCCCCCATTTAGTAGGTAAACTGCTTGAGAGTAGGGGCCATCTATCATGTTCTATTTGTATCTCCAGAACTTATAATTATAAACATGTAACATTTGCTTTTTCATTCAATCATTCATTCATTCATTCTCTCATGATTCCACTATGACTACAATGGATAAGTTATAGCTATATTGTTGAAGTTTCTTTGCTATTAGGTTAGTATTTTTGTATAAATGTTTGTCAGTGAACATGGTTTGCAATTCTCATTTTCTTAGTATCACAGGATTTTATGAATACTATATTCTTCTTATCAAGGAAATTTGGTAAGGTATTTTTTCTACTTTTGGGAATGGTGATGAAATTGACTTATAAAGCCACATTAATCAGCAGAGTTTAATTTTCCCCACTTAGATTTACATTGTCATAATTTTGACATATTTATTGAAATTAACTATTTGCATTACATTTTAACTCCATTACCTGGTTAAAATTGTAATTTATCATAATTTACTTATTTACATTAACCATAAATGTCAACAATTTATCTTTCTTCTTGGTAATTTTATATCTATTTTTAAATTTGAATAGGTTTATCAATTTTGATGCTTTAAAGTCTATCTCTCAATTTTAAATTTAATTGCTACTACTTTTCATTTTATCTTTCTTTAATTTTTAAAATGACTCTTTGTTACTGATTTTAGTATTCTTATATCATGACTTTTTAATTTATTTGTTCATATGTTAATTTAACCACTGCTTTCCTTAATTGTTTCCCTAATATATATTCAGATATAAAGTTTTCTCAAAGAGAAATTTTGTGGCTGCATTTTTATCATCCTGCTATTATTTATTTTTGTTATTTGGCCCTTTGATTAGCATTCACCATTTTTAATATGGCAGTTTATTTGTAAAATATGTAAAATGAATCATCTGTACCATCGCTTACTGCTAGGCTGTGACATCATTCATTCCTCCTCTTAGGACATCAGCAGTTCTACCTCCATGATGCCATACCTGAGTATTTGTTTTTGTTTTTCCCATATCTTTCCCCTAGTTACATAAGATAGTTTTCTTTATCTTCTGATGAGACTGTACATTTTCTACATTGGGTGATGATGCCTCTGATCTCTGGATTTTAAAGAGTTGATTATGTTTTAGCAGGACATGATTTTGAAATCCTATATCTCTATAAAACATACAAACAGAACCAAAAATTGTGTTACCATCACATCACTGCTATCATTTACCAGTGACATTAGCAGATATTGTTCCAAATGATGAGTTTTGTTACCTAGGGTCAAGTGTAATGTGACTAATATAAAGAGGAAAGGGCAATTAATCAATACAATGCCCATTGCCTGGGAAAAAAATCAAACAATTAAATAAAAGGGATTCATACCGAATAAGAGGAGAAAGAAAAAATACAGTTTATAATATTTAGATGTTTTAAGAAACCAGAACTCCTCAATAGTGGGATTCTTATCCTGGAATTTATCCATCAAAGATCCATAGATAAATTTCAGGGACTCCATGAATTTGGATGAGGAAAATAAGTTTGTTTTTACTACTCTGTAACTAAAATTAAGCATTCCCTTAACTTATTTGAAAACATTACAATAGGAAATTATTTGGACCAATTTATTCTTTGTTTCTATTCTCAGTATTTAGGAAAATTTCTTGCCCATAGGGAATCCTTAATAAATGCTTGTAAAATAATTAAATTATTCATGAACCCCATTTTCAGAATAAGTTTTGCTCTCATAGCAAATAGCTGTAAGTAACATAATCACTGGGACCACTCTGGAACAGATGAAGCCTACTATTTAATGAGAAATTCAAATTGTACTGTTACATTTGGCTGAATGCTAGCACAAGAGAGTTGACCAGTTGTCTGATATGTTCTAGTGCATATTCTTATTCAGCAGTGGATTGTACAAGATGGCTTCTGACATCCCTTTAAATTCTCAGATTCTGTGATTCTGTAAATTGTGTCACTCATTTTCTCTCCCACAGGTGGGATAAAGCTCTCAAGTGCTTGACAGAAGTCTGCATTTGATAGTTACTGAACTCAGTTGGGTGGTGAAAGAAAACTATCTTTTTAATCTCCTGTATATTCCACAACCTTTTCTTGGATCCCTACCAGAAAGTACTCCGGCAGAGAGGATGTTTGGTTCATCAGGGGATGTTCATAAAGAACATCACTGATGCTTGTTTCCTTACACTGTAGGAATGCTCATATTTTAGGGTTTTCGTCTGACTTTAATTGGGCCGCCACTTATCAGGCACAATTAGGCACATGTGATGATTTTCCATACACAAAAATGTGCATAAGCAGACATTTCATTGCAGATGAGGTACACTCAAGATTCAGGGATAGCTGGCTAATTACAAGCTTGTGTCCGTAATTGTGTATTTGCAGGCAAAAAAAATAATGCCTTTGATAACAGAATCCAAGTTTAGAAAATGTTCTATACCGAAAAGAAAGGGTTCTGATGCAAACAGGATCATAGAATTTCATAGTTAAAGGGGAGTTCAAAAGTTGTCTAGTCCAATCTGAAGCATAGTGAGAATCTCCTCTATGATATCCCATGTGACCATAACATAGTGGATAGATAATTGAATGTGATGCTGACAAGACTTGAGCTCATATTTTGCCTTAAACACTTAAAAGCTCTGTGAGCCTCAGCAAGTTGATTAACCTATCTGAAACTCAATTTCCTCTTTAAAAATGGTCATGAAAACAACCCCTACCTGATATGGTTGTTATGAGGATCAAATCAGGTTATAAAAAGCTCTTTTTATAACCACACCAAAGTGTTCTGTTAATGGGTAATAACTTTAATCAGTTTTCTAGCTTCCTTTAGATCTTTAGTGAAAGATAACCCAGTACTTTACAAGGCCAGACAACTGCACATTTGTATACATCTAATTGTTCTGATGTTTTTCTTTATGTTGATATGAATTCTGCTTTTTGCAATCTCTATCTATTGTTCTACTTCAGCGGTCTGGGGACAAGCAAAATAAATGAAGACATTATGTCATTCTTGATCATTTCAAAATAATGTAGTATGAACTCAGAAAATTTATTGGCTATTTGCATTAAATCTAATTTATGAGTATTTTAAATATTTTAAATATAAAGTCTCATCTACATAATATTTTCTAAATTTCAAGGAAACAATTCCTCAAATCATGTTTTATATTGGTAACCACTATAAGGTCTTTTTAGTGATAGATTCTGAAGTGTTCAGAAGATCTGGGATACTTAGACACCAAGATTGTGTTGGAACCAGCTTGAACCAGTTCAAGGGAGTTGATTGTTAAATTTTCATTGTTATTTAAATCTCAGAAATAGGTAAACACAATTTTGTTTCTGTTTATCTAGATTTGAGGAAGTAATGAAGAAAAATTTAGTGTACATTAAACTAAAAAGTGTTGTATGTATCCTTTTTGGAGAGTTGTTTCTTAAATCAATTATCAGCACATGCCTGGTATGGCCTGCTGAGATTGAGGAGACAGAGAGACAGAGACAGAGACAGAGGCAGAGATCAGACTTGAAGAGGAAGGGCACTGTTGAAGATGTGCTCTCAAGGAGTAAACCAAGATGACATGACAAGGTCAAGCAAAACAGTTCATAGGAGTGAGCAGAAACAGAGCACTAAGTAGGAGCCCCCAGTAATGTCAAAAATAAGAATGAGTTCAGCACAGAGAAAATCAGTACACAAAAAGGAGACATTAGCACAAGAGTTAGTAAATAAAATTTTCTCTCATGCAAAATCTCCACTAGATACAGTGTTATTTATGGAATCATTATGGTAGTCACCCTTCTTTGTTCACTATGAGTGTACTATTGGAGGCCTGAAATGGCCATCAAGCCTGATTTTCTCAGTACATCTATTATTATTATGTTCTGGAATTAAATTAGTAATTAAAAATGAGATATCCCCATGGCTTAAAGGCTATAATACATATTCTGAAGGTATCTAGATAACATTCTGAGAAAATCTGCCATAATATGTTATCATATGCTAATAACAATAGTCTTAAAATAAATATGGCAACTATTACTTTAGATATTCAATTAAAAAGTGAATGGACTAATTCCTTGACCGAATTTTTAAATTTTTCATGGCTAGAAATATAGAATAGGATCTTAGATTTAGTGTTAGAAGAAACCTTCTAGGGCATTGAGTGTAAACTCTTCATTTTCCAGATGGGAAAAATGAGGCACAAAACATTAAATGATTTACCCAGGGTCAAACATTTTTCCCATTTCCAACTTTAGCACCCTATCAACTGTACATGTTGTCTCTCAGATAGCAGGGTAATTATAAATTTCACACACACATACACATGTATGTATGTTTATATATAATGTGCACGCATACACACACACCCCTATATACACATGTACAAACACACGTGCACATGTACATGCATGTATACATACATGTGTGCACCTATGCATTAACCATATGCATGTGTGTATATATGCACATGCATATGTGTCTATGTGTATATATGTGGTGCACATGTGTGCATTATACACAGGTGTACATTTTCACTTGTTTTGCACATGTGTATGTTCAGGTATATATGCATACAAATGAGTGTATAAAATCAGAGTAGAGAGAAAATATAACAAAGTTTTAAGCTAAACATATTTTTATTCCCTGTTTTAATTATTTATATTTAAGATCATTTTCAGAAAGAATTTAAAGAAAAATTCTCTAAAAATATATTTTCTAAATTATAGGCAACACTATACTTGTGTGTAAGTACATGTATGTATGTATAGGTATACACACACACATATATATATATATTTATGTGTATGTATGTATGTCTCAGAACCTTGGAAAAGCAAGATTTAGAAATCTACTTTATGAAGTCAAATCTACTATATACTAGATTATCTTCTAATAAATTAGACCTGGAGGCTACACTGATGATTTCATTGGTATAGGGAGCTCCTAGATAATGAAACTCTTTGATCAATGTAGAGTACAGAAGAGATAACTTGCCCAGAATCATACAATCACTGTGTCAGAAGTAGAGCTTAGATCCAACTCACCCTGACACCCTTCTATAGCATTTTGTGATATAATTAGACAGGAGGTCCCAGTCAAAGAGAAGTGACTTTGTACTCACGCAAGAACAATAAATCTCAAATCAGACCAAGGGACAGAGAAGAGAATGGATCTCTGATGGCTGTCCTCTCACTTCTACTTAAAAACTTCCTTCCATAAGAACATTGTTGGCTTATCTCAGGTATAGTTATGAGCTTGGATTGCTTTGATTTTTGCTTTTCTTTGTGAGAGCTATTCTTATATGTACCAATAGCATTACTTTTGCTCACCTTGAGCCTCCAGATAGAAAAAAAAGCCCCAGGCTATCTGCTTGTCTGCATGTCTTGAGAGACTATAGTGCTATTAAGTTGCTTTTAATATCCTTAAAGACTCTCATACAAAATGAATGTTGCCTTGGTTTCATTTGTGAAAACATGATAAAACAAAAAATAGCATGAATCTTAAAGAAATAAGGAATAGGATATGGGTTTGGAGTGAGAATCAAATTGAGGTAATAGACGGGGAGATATTTCATCAGTTTTATGCACAGTATTCACCATTCTGCACTGGCTCTGAGTGATCCTACATCTTTTGGTCCTTTCCCCATATCTCGTCCCTGGTTATGAAGATAAGCACTCAACTAGAATCCTGATCTCCTATATTTTCTGGAAGCCAGGTGGTACAGTGGATAGAACACTAAGCCCTGAGTCAAGAATACATGAGTTCAAAGTCACCTGCAGACAGAAGCAGTGATCATGGGCAAGTTTTGTAACTTCTTCCAGTTTAATTTCTTCAAATGAGTTATCAGGATCAAAAGAGATAATATTTATAATTTACGTAACACAGCACCAGTTTATAGAGGTACTTAAAGGCTTTTGTTCCACTATCCCCCATCGTTGCTATCACTTTTAAATTGACTTGGAGAGAGCTACCTCCTTGGCTGTAGAATCATGGTTCAAGGATTATCGTTGATAACAAGATGATAACATCTGTCTATAATGGCCTGTTATAAGTAAAATGAAACTGTTGATCAAGCTCATTTCTAAAGTCTTTTCCAGGTTTCAATTCTCTGATTTAGAAAGAGTTAAAGAAAGCTTCTAAAATACTTTGTTTGAAGCTAAAGAGATGGTTAGACCCTGAGAGAACCTGGTTTGTTGCCATAAGTGAGATAAATTTTGTTACTTTCAGCTGAGCTCTTTAAAAATCGTATAGTTGGATTTGAATTTACCAGTAAAGTACTCCTTCACCAGACATGCAATTTGTCTATAGAATATTTAGGTTCTCATGTCCATTTTTTTAAACCTACCATGTCTTTTAGGATTGCATGTAGTTCTATAATTTGTACTTGCAGGGTGATATGATGTGAGACTGCTGAGGGCAGTGCTGGATCAATTAAAGACAGGAATAATATATTTAGAATACAGATAGACCATTCAGATGGTTTAACTAAAAGAATAACTTTAACCATGAGAAATTTATATAGTTTAACATAAATACTTCACAAGTCATCTGATTATATCAAGAGAGGTAGAAAAAACCCTTGATGCATAAAACAAAAATATATATGTATGAAAAGCATAAAATAAGCACACATTTCTATTTAAAAACACTAGAATGGAATTAATGGAAGTTTTCATAAAATGATGAGTAGTATCTATCAAAAACCATGAGCAAACATTTTTTGTAATGGAGATAAACTTGAAACTTTCTCAATAGGATCAGGATGAAGCAAGGATGTCCATTATCAGCACTGTGATGAAAAATGCTACCTTTCACCAGAAAACCTGATGAAATCTGAATGCAGATTTTTTTGCTTTATTTCTTCCTGATTCATTTATGTCATTCTTTCTGTGTGCTTTTGCAATATGTTTAATATGGAAATATGTTTTTCATGACTTCACCTGTATATTCAGTATTAAAATTGTGACACATAAAAATTTAAGAGTTATAGTTCCTTTGGATAATTAATGATTTTTTTTATCATTGCTAGTGAACAATTAATAAAAGGGGTCTGTGACACTTTTGAATGCCAAAGACTCCTCATAAAACCCACTTAATACTCATATGCCCTTGGAAGACTAAGTGTTCCTGAGGGTGACAATCAACTTAGATTGGTTAACTATTCATGAGAAAAAATGAATATTATCATGAGAGGTGAGCTTATTCTAGTGATATGCTAGAAGGTTTGACTCATTACTGAATCCTACACAAAGAAACTTATCTCTTATTCAATCTGCCACTACCTAGGACAGTTTCAACAAAAGGGGATCCAGACCTGACTGAGTGGAAAACAGTGTGCAAAATTCACCTTAAATTAAACTCTTTGTAAAGTTCCCTGGTTGAGTGGGGTCTCCCACCCAAGATGAAAAGCATGTACCCTAGGGATTTAGGCAATCTTATCCATCAACAATTTCCTTCAGTTCAATGTCCTGAACTACGGGTTTCTGGGAAAAATCTTTGGTCCTAATTCAACAACTAATTATTGTTATCAGAGACAAATAATCATTTCTCTCAATTCTTTCAAATTACTTACCTTCTCAATGAGTAGTGAGAAGGAGAAATGGAGAGAATTTGGAATTCAAAATAAAAAAGTTATATATTTCACATGCAGTTGGCAAATGTAAACAAATTTAAATAAATTTAAAAGAAAAAGAAATAGCCATTTGTGTCATGAGATGTAAAATAATAGCTTGGACTCCTATGACTGTATTCAAGCTTAATTTTTTTAAATATCAAATTAGTTGATACTTTATAATGACATAAAACTAATTAAATATAGGTTAGATATAATTCTGCAACATATTTTTCCCTCAGTAAAAGCAAAAATCAATTTCTTCTTTTTTGATAACTATGGCATCTGAAGTCATAGAGGCAAAAAATATTGAAATAAAAATAATCACTTTTAAGGGAAAGATGTTATTACCACAGAATCATATAATTTAGAATTGGAAGAAACAACTTAGCCATCTTGTCTATGCTATTCCTGAGAGGAATCTCATCAATAACATACCAAAACCCTTTGGTTGAGAACCTTCAATGATAGTCTCATACTATTCCCTTTTGGATGGCTATAATTGATAGAAAGTTTTCTCTGGTATGAAGCCTGCCAGCCTTGTTTCACCTTAAATCTTCTCTCCTGTCTCCTCCTCTCTTATCCCCTTTTCTCTGGTATTCTACCCAGGATAAAGTACACTCCATGGGGAGAGGAGAGGTAGGGGATGGGAGAAGGGGAAAGGAGGAGAGGAGAGGATTA
This sequence comes from Notamacropus eugenii, assembly GCF_028372415.1. Lineage (NCBI taxonomy): Eukaryota > Metazoa > Chordata > Mammalia > Diprotodontia > Macropodidae > Notamacropus > Notamacropus eugenii. The sequence goes on along the minus strand of NC_092874.1, from coordinate 325,048,869 downwards.
GAGAGGGGAAGGGAGGGGAGGGGAGGGAGAGGAGTGGAGGGTGAAGGAGGAGAAGAGAGGAGTTATGACTCACAGGTTGTGTTTGCCTTTTATTCTCAAAGAGGTCTATGACATCATGATGACATGACTTGTACTTGACTTTAATTTGAGTGAGGGACAGCTGTGCAAGGTCAACAACCTCACTTCCTTCTCTCACAGACTTTGGGGGATAGTGGAGAACAGAAGAACCTGGCATGCCATGGTCTATGGAGTTACAAACTGTCAAATATGACTGAATGAAGTAACAACAACAATCCAAAAGGGACATGAAATTAATGTAGCATGAACTATTCTTAAGAAAGTCACATTGTTTTGTTTTTTTTTCTACTTGTTGTTGTTTTTTTTCCTGGATATCCTAAAACTGATTTAATAATTGGTTGAATAATATTTTGAGAAATAGAAATAAAAGTTCTTTGGCTTATTGTTTGTTAATTCTGTTTGTTCCCCTCTATTGAAAATAGGGACACAATTTTTCTTCACTAATGCTATGCAATTCTTCTATTCTACATAGTTTTAAATACCTTTGACAATGGCCCAGTAACCACAATCACCAACTCTGTCAGTAACTAAGTATGCAGTTCACTTAACTTATGGCTGAATTTATAAAAGGCAATGTGATACATTCCTATTATTTACTTACTATCTCCTAGGAGCAGCTGATTGACACCAAATAGAGAAAGTGTTGAACTGGTAATTAGGAAGGCAAATTATAAATTCAAATCACTCAGATATTTACTGACTCTATAAGTCTGTGAAAATCACTTAACTTATCTCAGCCTCAGTTTCTTCATCTACTAAAAAAGTGGATAAAGACATCATCTATTTGAGAAGGTGGTAGAAAGGATTAAATCAGGTAACATGGAAAAAATAAACCTTTGCAAACTTTAAAATTTTATTTAAATGCTACTTCCCACTAGGGCAGAGTCTGGTTCTATATTAGAAAAGTCATCAATAAAAACTATTTTTAGAAAGGACCAGGTCTTACTTTCTGTGTTATTATTTTTTATTATTTGTATTTTTATTCTATATTTTTATTATATTTTATTATTTTTTCCTTCAAACAAAGCAAGAGTCTTATGTCTCCTTTTATCCTCCACTTTCTCCTACATAGACAAAATAGCATCCAAAAATGTGTTGAAATACATTCTGCACTTTGGCACTCTGGAAACTATTTTTATACGTTATTATATTAACCCTCTCTTACCTAACCTTGCATTTTTGCATACCTTTAAAAAGCTAAATTGCTTCATAATTCATTTTTCCTCTGCAAGATATTATTTTCTTTATGTTATTTAGAATTTCTTATTTGTGAGTTATACATCCCTGCAGGGATACCTTTGCAGAATTTTATTCCTCCAGATCTAAACTATCCTTCCTTTGAACCCATTGAAATCTACTCCCTTCAATTTTACAACACATCTTAGACCATGCCCAGGTTTTCTCCTCTTTCCTAATCTCTAGGAAGTACTGATCACCCCTTCCTCCCAAAACAACAGCAACAACAATAAAAACTTTCCATCATTTCCACTCTAGCAGTTATTTTTTCCCTCTTAATATGAAATCCAATATAGAAATCCACTTTGCTCATTTCTCCACCTTCTGAAGGATGAAATTATCATTATGACAAGTCAGGAAGTTATTTGTTCCTCTGCTTTTGGCAGAGAGCTCTGACAGATGTCCTAATAATTGAAGTCTTCAATCACTATTATATCATGCCTATATGCCAGATTTTAAAAATGTATTTCCAGAACTCTTTGCATAATTCTCTTTTTGTCCAGGTGGTCCATAATATTCTCAAAAGGCAAGATTGCTTGTGTTTATTCATGTATTGTTCTTAACCTTTATGCTTTCCATCATGTTTCTCCCTTCAGATTTCTGGATTTTTTTCATAAAAAAATATATCTTTGAAAATACAATGTTATCCAGAGTCCTTCTTTCCACCATTTTAACTGCATATCCCATTCTTCTGAACAAAGTATATAGACTCATAACTGTATTCTATTTATTAATTTTACCCTGTCTCAGGGTTATTTGTAAGATAGAATTTGGTTACTTGTATTAAGACCTCTCATTCCTCATATCAGATTACTTGTAACAAGCTGGGTATTTATCTAAAAACTTTCAAAGTCATGAATTTTAACCACTAACTTTTTCCTTTCACTTTTATCTTCCATGAACTTTTAGGTGTCTCAACTTATATTTTCCTTTCTTTAATATATAACCTCTCTATGGTATTCAGATTTGTGATTGTACATAGGCTGCCACCTTTTTAGCCAGTTCCCCACTTACCAAATCAGTTTTTTTCCTTCAGTGTCTATTGTCTTCAGGGAGCAGCAATGAAGCAAATGTAATTGGGGGACATTGGTCTTCAAGTTTTTGGCAAATACTTAATCTTCATCAATCCTCTTTTACCAACCTTTAGGCAGTATCATTTAGCCATGTGAATCAACATTAATGTCTCTAGATAAATCATAAGGTATCCCCTGTTGCTTCTTGCAATCATAATCTGGATATACAACAAACCTTTCTATTATTGGCATCATCTAGAAAGGGTGACAAATACTTCGTTATTCCTGACTGGGAACTAGCCAACTTACCCTTACCCAACTCATTGTTTTTCCTTTGCAATTACTGGATGATCTCTTACCTGATATCTTCTGTGGGTCTCCTACCTTATTCCTTGGAGAACAAGAATCTACTTCTTCATCAGAGGACCCAGAGTCTTCTTTTTCATGGAGAAATGCATTTTTTTATCTTCAAATATATCCCAGTTCTTTTCCTATATTTTTTATGTGAAATTCTTACATTCTGAACACTACTGACATAAAGGTTCAAATGTCGATCCTAGCTTTCATGTACTTATTTTTTTCTGAGTGTTCCTTATATTCATTGATTTTTCTATTAAGCTATTCATGTAGTTATATAATAGATTATGTTGTATATTTTTTATTTCTAGCTGTCACCTATCAATCCATCTGCTATCCATTTATTTATATGTATGCATGTGTTTAGTAAGAAGCACTTCATTTTCCTCACTAACAAGGAGTGTGAGGAGACAGTACTTATGTTCTTTTACCTTCTCTTTTGGGAAAGTGTTTAACCTACAACTGAAAAAGAGAAAACATCCACTAGATTTTGAAAGAAATGTGTGTCTTTCATACTCAATATAAGTTAAGGACAAATATATCTCTCTGTACAAAGCAGTTTCTTTTCAAACTTTATTTTTTTCTTTTAGTAAAACATCAATTTTTATATTTTATTTATTTGATTACATATGCCCCAATTATTTGTAGAAATTAACATCCATTTTCTTAATTTGTTGAATAAAAGATGAAAAAATGAAAACTCCTAGGGATATTATATCCATATTCCAGAGGTCAAGAGAAAAATATTGTCAGCAGCCAGAAAGAAACAATTCAAACCCTGTGGAGCCACAGTCGGGATAACACAAGATTAGCAGCATCTACATTAAAAAGTTTAGAGTGCTCAGAATATAATATTCTGGGCAGCAAAGGAGGTAGGATTACAACCAATAATCATATCCCCAGAAAAACCTAGTTCAGTCATTTTTGGGGAAAATGTATATTCAATGAAATAGAGAACTTTTAAGCATTCTTGATGAAAAGACCAAAGTTCAATAGAAAAAATTTACTCTCAATATAAGATTCAAGAGAAGTACAGAAAGGTAAACAGGGAAATGAAGTCTGAAGGGATTTAATAAGGTTAAACCTATCACATTCGTACTTGGGAAGATGGTACTTGTAACTCCTAAGAACTTTCTCCTTACTAGGGCACGTTAAAGGAATATACATAGACAGAGGACACTAGTGTGAGTTGAAAGAAATAGGATAATACAAATTAAATCAAATCAAATCAAATTAAATTAAATTAAATTAAAGGGTGAGAAAGAAGGATGCTCTGGAAGAAGGGGGAAAGGAGAGGTAGAATGGGGTAAATTCTTGGACGTAAAAATATAAAAGTGCTTATAGAGGGGAGGTAAAGAAAATGGATGGTAGACAATGCTTGAACTTTACTCTCATCAGAACTTCCTCAAAGTCAGAAAGCACTCAGTTGGGTATAGAAATCTCTTACCCTACAAGGAAGTAGAAGGGGAAGTAGATTTAAAAAAAAGTGGGGCTGATAAAAAAAGCGGGCAAATTGGGAGAGAGGATAGTCAGAAGCAAAACACTTTTGAGGAAAGACAGACTGAAAGGAGAGAAAGAAGGCTAAACAGAGAAAATATGATGGAAGCCAATATGGAGTTAGTAATCATAACTGTGGAGCAAAGTTATACAGAAATTTTCCTATAAAGGCTTAATTTCTCTAATATACAGAAAACTGGGTGAAACTTATGAGAATACAAGTCATTCACCAGTTGATAAATGCTCAAAGAATATGAATATGCAGTTAACACATAAAGTAATGAAAGCTATCCATAGTCATAGGAAAAAATGCTTTAAAACACTGTTGATTAGACAAATTAAAATTAAAGTAATTGAAGTATAACTTCATATCTATAAGATTGGCTAATATGACAGATAAGGAAAATGACAAATGTTGGAGATGATGTGGGAAAAATGGTAAACTAAAGCACTATAGGAGCAGCTGTGAACTTATCCAACCATTTTGGAAAACAATTTAGAACTGTATTCAAAGGTCTACAAAATCACACAAAAGTACACAAAACAAAACCATTATTTGGTCTGTATCTCAAAGTCATTAAAGAAAAAGGAAAAAAGGACTTACATCTATAAAAATATTTAGAATAGCTCTTTTTTTTGCTGACAAATGGAAATCGAGGGGTTGCCCATCAACTGGGAAATGGCTGAATAAATTCAGGTATACAGTTTTGATGGAATACTATCGTAGTTTAAGGAATGGTGAGTAGGATGCTTTTTATAAAAATTTGGAAAGTCTTGCATAAACCGATGCAAAGTGAAATGAGCAGAACCAGGAGAACAGTGTGCATAGTAACAGTAATATTATATTGTAAAGATGAACAACTTTGAATGACTTACCAATTATTTGCAATGAAATTATTCAAGACAATTCTAAAGAATTAAAATGAAAAATGCTGATCCTTTCTGGAGAAACACTTGATAGAGTCTAAATGAAAATCAAAGCAAACTTCTGTCTTTTACTTTCTTTTTTCTCTGTCATTCTTTTCAACTAATGCTAATAAATAATACGCAAACAATATAATAAATACCAAATAAATAATATAAATAAATAATAAAACATGACTAATATCTAAATATGTTTTTTATGATTGTGCTTGTATAATCTATACCCAACTGCAGGAATGGAGAGAATTTGGAACTGAAAACATTATTTAAAAAAATCTTAAGAAGTGTTTGTACAATTAATTGAAAAAATAATACATTTTAAAAATAAAAAAAATCCTCCCATTTCTCTCCCTCCCCTGATCCTTGAGAAAGTCAGCAATATGATATCAACTACACATGCGAAACATTACTATAATAGTCACATTGCAAAAGAAAACACACACAGAGACTGGCATAATAAGGACAATATAAAAGTATTAAAAAGCATGCCTCCATCTTCACTGAGGGTTCATCAGTTCTCTCTCTGGAGATGGATAGCATTTTTCGTCAAGGTTTCTCTGGGATTCTCTAGAATCATTATTTTAATTGGGGCATCGAAATCTTTCACAGTAGTTCATCATTACAATATTGTTTTTTTGTTGTTTTTCACTATGTACAATTTTCTCCTGATTCTTCTCACTTCACTTTGCATCAGTTTGTATAGGAATTCTGAGGGTATTTTTCTGAGAATATGTCATTGATCACAACTGAATTCAATAAAATATATTTTCATTCTCAGGGATATTTGTGAATCTAAGCAAATTTTATAGGGACTAGCATCAGATAAACTACATTCAAGAATTTGTTTTGCTATTCAGTAACTGTGGTATTTGGGGCATTCCTCCCCTTCTTTTGACATTAATTCCTTCAAGCTTAACTAACACATTGCACTAGATGGCATACAAGTTCCCTTCTAATTCTAATTCCATGACATCCCATGACAACGTGACAGACAATTAGTAAAATTTCAAGTTTTGTAGACATGAACTAGATGGCATCACTTAATGGAAATAAATTTATATTTCTTAATCTTAAATTGAATGTGAATTTTGTTTTGTTTTATTTTAGCTGTATGATGAGAATATGATTCTACTTTGTTTCTGACTATTGGATTTGAGGATGTTAATACATCTTGTCTTGTATGATTATTTCAGGCTTGCTTCTTACACAAAATCAAGATTTTAAAAACAGTTTGTTTTTTATAGGTTGCATGCTGTAATTGGCTAAAGAATTAGGCATATATTTTCTAATTGTGTGATTCTAGAAAAATCTTTTAACATCTCCGAGCCTTGATTCCTTTTCTATATAAAATAAAATAATAATAAATCACAGGATTCTAAAGATCAAAAATTTTTCTAAATTGTACAGCCCAGCCCTAGTTTAATGTTTGTCTACTTCAACTGGATCCCCACTAAAGGAAGAAAATGTTTTGATTCCTCCTTACCCACATAGACTATTTCAAATTGTCTCATCTTTGCTAAAGACCTCCACACCTTTTCTTTATGACCCTCTCAGATGAGGTTTTTAACTCTTTCTTTACTGGGAAATTAGACGTCATTCATCATTAACTCCTTCCTCTCTCCTAAAAACCTCTTTGCATCATCCTCTACTATAGTATCCTTTTCTCCTGTATTGGATTAGAGAATTGGCCTTTTTCTTGCCAAAACCTACCCCTCTCCACATGTACTGGATTCCCTATTATTTAATTTTCATCTCGATACAAATGTCTTACAAATTAGTTTTACCTTAGCAGCTAGGTGGCACAATGTGTACAGTGCAAGTACTTAGTTCTTAGTATAAATTCTTAAAGTCCAGAAGATCTGAGTTCAAATCTAGGCTAAAATACTATTATATGTGCAATCCTGGGCAAGTCATTTAACTTTTTGAGTTAGTTTTCTCATCTGTTAAATGGAGATAATAATGGCATATGCTTATTGTGATAATAATCGTCACTTAGCACACTAATTGGCAAAATGGAAGCACTATAGAAATTTTAGCTATTATTAGTATATACAGATCCAATCTCTTCCCTAACCTTTAGATCCACCTCACAACTTGCTCAATGAATATTCCAGACTTTATTTCTTTGAAATATTTCAATCTGAATAATTTCACAAATATCCTACAATTCTCATTCTCCTATCCTCCTCAATTTCAAACATTTTCATTTCTGTTTAAAGCATCAGCAAATCATATTTTTTCTGCTTTCACCTCTTTCATGTGATCTCTTCTCTCTATTCACACAAATGTCACCTTAATTCAGGCCTTTATCATTTCTATCTTCCACTATTTAAACAGCCTTGAAATTGATTTCTCAGCCTCAAATCTCTCAGCGTAATCCATTCTTCACTCACATACTTAAATGAATTATTTTCCTTAGTACAGATCTCACAACATTGCTCCATTAATCAGTAAGTTCTAAAGGTTTTACATTAACCATAAGCAAAAATGCAAATTCATCTCTTTGTCTTTAAAAATCCTTAAGAACCTGCCCCTACCTATTTTTCCAGGATTATTGTGTATTATTGTCCTTCCTGTACTCTAAGGTTCATTAAAAACAAACTTTTCCGTTTCTCATATACAGTAGTACTCCATTGGTCAATTATATGCCTTCTGCCCATATTGCATTCCTTCCTCATGATTGTCCCATCAAACTAGATCATATAGATGAATTAAAATTATTGTTAGAAATATTAAATATCTATGCAGATGAGATGTTAAGACCAGTATTTAATTAATTGCAATTCATGAAGCATTTTTAAATGAATCTCCCATTCATATTTACTTTATGAAGTGTAAGTACTGTCAAAATACACCCCCAACTCAATCAAACTTGCTGTTGATTGAAATTTCATATTTAACGTTTACATTCAAAGTGGTAAGAAGGTATTAATTTGACTCGTCAAATGAGATTTTTGGCTTCCGATCAAAATATCCCTAATTCCAGTGAAGTATTAAACTTCATCAGTGCAAATTATTTCATTAGCCTCTTTCCTGGAGGTCAAAGAGTGGGGATATATAATAGAGTCATATGCCTTTAGAGGGTTTGAATACTTTAAGGCATCTCTCCTTAGAGCCTGATATCTCATTCGACACCTTGAGTGAAGAAATCACTGAATAAAATAAACACAGACAATGATAAAATAGATGAAATTGCTAGACCTTTTTGAATTCCAAATAGCACCCTCTCCATTATGAGATTAATTGATCAGTAACTGTTACAGAATGTAAAATCCCTAACTCAGTAACACATTATTAATAAAAGAAAGAAGTAAACAGTAGACAATGTCTGCACATTAGCCATAGTCTCTCTGAAACTCTTGTTTGCATGTGATTATTCTCTTTAAAAAGCCAGCTCCCTACTGTCCTACATATCAAGAGATTTCCTGGACTTGCTGAGTCAAATGAGTCATTGCATGTAACAGACCCCCATTACAAAAGTATCACATAAAATTATAATTAAAAAAGAATTGCAAATAAATTAATATTCTGTCAGGAATATAGATATAGGTAAACTAATCTACAAAAATTTAAATCTGTCTTCAGCATTGTCACTGAATAATCATAAATGCATATAGAATATTTTTGTTTTCTTTCCATGTAAGAAAATGAAATGTTTTCAAATAAGAATGTCTCGTAAAGGCAAGGAACAGGAGAAGAAAAAGATGACAAACTGAGATAATTGGATTAAATCGAATTTTAATATGTACCAATTTTTTGGTGAAAGACGGCACAAAATGACTACTAGAATCCCGGATGATTTCAAAGGAGAATGGCTACAATAGATATTTCTGATTTTTTGAAATGGGGAATACATAATCAATAAAATCTTAGTACCCTTTAAAGTGTATCAAATTCCTGACAAGATGGTTGAGTAAATGGTAATATCTAAGCCAAAATGCCCTTCATCAACTCAAAAGAATAAGCTTTAATACAGTAAAATAATTACATATATGAGTGAAAAGGGGGAAAAGCCTCACAATGAAATGCTTTCCGAAAAACCATTCAAGTTTGGAAAAGGAGTAATCAAAAAAGCCCCTAATTCAATAAATAAAGAGTATACAGAAAATAGAAGTAAATTGAAACCAGACTTTAAGACATTAATTACTTTAAAGAATCTCTGAATAGTAAAGACACTTAACAAATTAAATAAAATAAGCAGGAAGGGAATTCAAATCTTTTTTTAAAATTTATTTATTTAACTTTTCAACATTAATTACCACAAAATTTTGAGTTCCAAATTTTCTCCCCATTTACCCCCTCCTCCCACCCCAAAATGCCGAGCATTCTAATTACCCCTATCACCAATCTGCTCTCCCTTCTGACATCCCTCCCTTCCCTTATCCCCACCTTCTCTTTTGACCTGTAGGGCAAGATAGTTTTCTATATTCCACTACCTGTATTTCTCATTTTCTAGTTGTATGCAAGAGCCATACTCAACAGTTGTTCCTAAAACTTTGAGTTCCAACTTGTCTTCCTCCTTCCCTCCTCACCCATCCCCTTTGGGAAGGCAGGTAATTCAATATAGACCATATCTATGTAGTTTTGCAAATGACTTCCATAATAGTCCTGTTGTGTAAGACTAAATATATATATATATGTATATATATATATATGTATGTATGTATGTATGTATGTATGTATGTATGTATATATATATATATGAATATATAATTCTATCTTATCCTAACCCCCATTGCTTCTATTCTTTCTTTGGATCCTGTCCCTCCCCAAGAGTGTTGACTTCTGATTGCTCCCTCTTCCCACTGCTCTCCCTTCCATCATCCCCTCTACCCTGCTTATTCCCTTCTCCCCCGCTTTCCTGTATTGTAAGATAGGTTTTCATACCCAAATGAGTGTGCATTTTATTCCTTCTTTTAGTCAAATGTGAAGACAGTAAGCTTCATGTTTTTTCTCTCATCTCCCCACATTTCCCTCCACTGAAAAGTCATTTACTTGACTCTTTTATGAGAGATAATTTGCCCCATCCCATTTCTCCTTTTCTCCTCCCAATGTATTTCTGTCTCACTGCTTAATTTCATTCTTTTTGAGATATGATACCATCTTATTCAAGTCACCCTTGTGCTCTCTCTCTCTCTCTCCCCCCTCTCTCTGTGTGTGTGCGTGTGTGTGTGTGTGTGTGTGTGTGTGTGTGTGTGTGTGTGTGTGTAATCCCACCAACTACCCAGATACTGAAAAAAGTTTCAAGAGTTACAAATATTGTCTTTCCCTGTGGGAATGTAAATAGTTCAATTTTAATAAGTCCCTTATGATTTCTATTTGCTGTTTACCTTTCCATGCTTCTCTTCATTCTTGTGTGTGAAAGTCAAATTTTCTTTTTAGCTCTGGTCTTTTCATCAAGAATGCTTGAAAGTCCTCTATTTCATTGAAAGACCATTTTTTCCTCTGAAGTATTATACTCAGTTTTGCTTGGTAGGTGACTCTTGGTTTTAATCTAGTTCCTTTATTTCTGGAATATCCTATTCCATGCCCTTAGATCCCTTAATGTAGAAGCTACTAGATCTTGTGTTATTCTGATTGTATTTCCACAATACTTGACTTGTTTCTTTCTACCTGCTTGCAATATTTTCTCCTTGACTTGGGAACTCTGGAATTTGGCCACAATGTTCCTAGGAGTTTCTCTTTTTGGATCTCTTTCAGGAGGTGATTGGTGGATTCTTTCAATATTTATTTTGCCCCCTGGTTCTAGAATATCAGGGCAGCTTTCCTTGATACTTTTATGAAAGATGATGTCTAGGCTCTTTTTTGATCATGGCTTTCAGGTAGTCCCATAATTTTTAAGGTATCTCTCCTGGATATATTTTCCAGATCAGTTGTTTTTCCAAGATATTTCACCTTTTATTCCATTTTTTTCATTCTTTTGGTTTTGTTTTGTGATTTCTTCATTTCTCATGAAGTCATTAGCTTCCATCTGTTCCATTCTAATTTTTAAAGGACCATTTTCTCCAGTGAATTTTTGAACCTTCTTTTCCATTTGGCTAATTCTGCTTTTTAAGGCATTCTTCTCCTCATTGGCTTTTTGAACCTCTTTTCCCAATTGAGTTAGCCAATTTTTAAAGGTGTTATTTTCTTTAGCATTTTTTGGTCTCCTTTAATAAGGTGTTGACCTGCTTTTCACGCTTTTCTTGCATCTCTCTCATTTCTCTTCATAGTTTTTCCTTCACCTCTCTAACTTGATTTTCAAAATCTTTTTTGAGCTCTTCCATGGCCTGAGACCATTGAGTATTTAGTTTGGATATTTGGGATATAGAAGCCTTGACTTTTATGTCTTTCCCTGATGGTAAGCATTGTTCTTCCTCATTCAAAAGGATGGGAGAAGATATCTGTTCACCAAGAAAGTAACCTTCTATAGACTTATTTTTTCCCTTTTTTGGGCATTTTCCCAACCACTAACTTGACTTTTGGGTCCTTTGTCAAGAGTAGGGCATACTCTGGGAATTTGTAAGATCTCAGTCCCTCCAAGGTGGCACAATCAAAAGTGTACACTGGTCTGGGAGCAGAAAGAGATTTTTGTACTCAGAATCTTAGCAGTTACTTCTCCACAGCCACCTGGTCTCCAGTTCTGCCAAGTCAGCACTGGGGGCTGATTTTCAGATAAGCTGGATGGACACTGATGCCATTCATTGTGAGATAAAAATCAGTTCCCTTAGGGCCTCTACACAGGGTTGAGGTAATATTCAGCTCCTCAGTGCCCCCAGGGGTTTTATGCTCCAACAACGGATGTGGGTGGCTGTACCAGCTTCTGTGGGAACTGGTGCCACCTGCTCGATGTACCCTCTGAAGCTGCCTGAGACCAGAGCTATGAGAAGGCCCTTCTCCCTTCCTGGCCAGCTGAAAAACCTTATCACTGACCTTTGGCGCCTGTGGGTTGAGGCATCTGCAGACCCTCTGCTGTTGGGACTGAGGATTTGCTGCTATTGCGGCTGGAGATTCTGCCCCAAGGTGTCCTCTTCCCAGAGTCATGCCGTGCTACGCAGCCGAGGCTGGGATGGACTCCTCTCAGTGTTCCATTCAACCAACATTTCCCATGGGCCTTTCATGTCATCCTGGTCTGGAAATCTCCACTCTGTTGTTCTCCACTTCTGCTGCTCCCAAATTTGTTGAGAGTCCCTCTCTACAGGTAATTTATGGGCTGTGTGGGGAGAGCCTGCATATGTGTGTCTTTCTACTCCACCATCTTGGCTCCACCACAGGGAACTTAAATCTTCAAAAGATTTAAAAAAAGAAATAGTGCCTTTTAAGTGTACAAAGTATATAAAATCTTAATAAAACAGCAGGCACTTTGACAAAGAGAATATCAGTAAAAAATACAAAAACACAGAGATAGACTATCAGAGCAGTTAGCTTTCTTTTTTTAAAGCAAAATTGGAAGAACATTAGATTTCTATTAACCTCAATGAAATGAATGAATGAAAGCAATGAATGAAAAAAGGGAAAAAATATTAGTGGTCACAATATGCCAAGCATCATTTTGAGTAATTAGGACATCAACAGACAAGTGAAAGTACTTGCTCTTAACACAGTCATCTTCTAATATAGGCAGCTATCCACATAGGCTGCTGAATAGATTATTGAGACCCAGGGCTCCAGAACGAGTAACCGTAGGTGACATACTAATATGCAGGAGTTCAGAGCAAGTGAATATAGAAAAGATGGTAATGCTTAGAGAAGGGAGAGGAAGAAGAAGGTAGGTGATCAAAGGACATGGCAAGGCGGTGAATTTAAACATTTGTCCAGCAGGAAGTTCCACAGTATCTCATTGTTGGAGAAGAAAGGCATACATCTTTTATTTTGCTTTTAAAACAGAACTCAGTAAAATAATATGAAAATTTCTTAAAAAGTAATAAAAATAGTATTATTCAATAAGAAGAAGCACTCATATATCTCTTTAAGGTTTGCAAAGCGATTTTCAAATATTGTCTCATTGACCCTCAAAACACTTCTACAAGTTAGATGTGATTATTATCCTCATTTTAAGGAAGAGCAAAATAAGGCTGAGTGAAGTCTAGTGACTTGCTCATATTGGACAGCATTTTACTGCCTGAGGTATAATTTTAATAGAAGTCTTCTTGACGTCACATCCAGTGCTCTACAAATTGTATTTTCTTGTTGAATCCTATTCATTAGAAAACTGGTACAAGAAACCTTCCTTAAAGTATCAAGGGGCAAGGAAAAGTATAGCTCAAGTTAATTCACAATATAGTTTTAGTAAGTAAATCAAATTTTCTTTCATCCAGAAATGTTGCCGGTAAGTTCCAGAGCCTCTGTTTTTAATGAAAGAAATGATGAAAGCAATCAGGAAGAGGTAGTTTCTATACCAAAAATATTTTACTTTAGTTGCACTAACCTACTTATCATTGACTGGAAATTAAATAGTGAAAAGTGGCCTTCTCTAAAGTAAAGGAAATCAGTTTATGCTCTCAAAATTAAAAAGAAAGACATGCTCTTATTGGTTGGTTTGTTTACTTGTTTTTAAGTGGACATACATGAGGATATACATTTGTTGCTGCTTTCTTATGAAGATGAGAAAGTTCTTGGCCTGATTGTAGATGTTTGGGAGGAAACCAATGAATAAGAAGAGATTAAAGATGGAAAAGAGTGAATGTTTGAATTGTCAAATTCCCAAGGAGATGGAAGAAAATTAAGTCAAGATCATAAGTGGTGTGCTTAGACTGTGCAAGGAAAAGACTCTGTATCAGAGCTTAAACTTAAATGAAATGTAGTGGTAGAAGGAAGAGGGAGCTCATGAAAAAATACCTTTATTTTTTTCAGAGGACTGGGAAGAGAGTTCCTCTCCTAAAAGGACAGAAAGTGGAGATGTATAAGAGCCCTCTGCTAAAAAAATAAGCTTTGAAATAGCCAGTATAGAGTATAGATCAATTAGAAGAGACCAAAAGGATGGATATTCAACAATGAGTGCACAGGTAAGGTCAAACTCCAAATTAGCAATGAACTCAGATAATATGACTTCCTGGTTTTCTCCAGGAGAATTAAGATATACTCAAATAGGCACATATAGTACTTTGGGAGAACAGCATTATGATTTGTGAGGGGATGGCTAAAAATAAGATAAGGGATAAGGAGTTAATGGAAATTAATAGTGTATGGTTTAATTCATCAATTCATCTACCAAAAGTTCACAAGTATGAAAGAAGAAGAGGGGAAAAAAAGCTCAGTGTGATAGACTGGGAGAAAAGGAAAGAGTAGAAAAACAGAAAAATAAAAGGATTAATGTTAGAAGGGATAATCCAAGAGGATATATTGCAGAATAGAGATTGTGAGTAAAGAAGAAGATTTAAGGATTCTAGATTATGGAAGAGAAATAACTATTATCAGATTAATAGTAAGAACCTGTGTATGACACATAGAGTACAGTTGGAGATCATGGTTGTTTAGAATCTAGAGTGTTTAAGAAGATATTAACTAATATATTGAAAATTCTAAAGTATTTATGCAAGAGTTAAGGTGAAGAGGAATATAGTGATCCTGGTTCTGAACTCCTTGAGTAAGTTGGGAAAATGACTTTGAAATCAGTATATGCTTGCTACAAGGAAATGGACTGAGTGAGGAAGACAGATGGAGTGAGCCTTAAGGGAAGATAACTGATGAGAGATTGTGGCAAAACAAAACAAAACACACCTGCCAATCTGCAAATGGAGTAAGGAGTAAGGAGGTTCACAATATTCACAGGGCATAAAAGGAACACAAAGCAGAAGAGATGGTGATCTGTAATGCAATGTCTATTGGGACAGGTTTCTGAAAATATAGGAATATGTAATGAACAAGATGTGAAGACATTTGGAATTAAAGAAAACATTATCACTATAGTGAAAATTGCGGGAGGCACAATGAAATGGGAGAACAGATATTATTATGAACTATGACTGTGATAACTGAGCAGAGTTAGTAGGGATTTTCATTGTGAATTTAGCTCCTAGTGTCTCTTATGATTCTGCACATTAGTACCCTAGATGAAATTCAGGCTCATTTTCTATACCCATTCTAAAGCATCATGACAAGATAATTAGAGGATGAGTCAAAACCAGAAAATACCCTATACATCTCATAAGCCATCACATCTGGATTCCTGAGTCCCCTGAAGCACAGGAACTCACTCTACATTTTTTATTAAATTAAATCAAATGTTGTTTCATTTTTGTCCTAGACTTTAAAATGTTTGACAATTTCCCTAGGTTCCTTCTTGCAGCCTAATGTGTGCCCATGTGGATCATCGTAGGTAGTTGTCATTTGATTTGATGAGTCTTGGCAGGTATCTATTGTATCCTGAGCACATGCTCTAGGAAGGCAGGAGACCTCACTATCACTATCAAAAAATTGTTGTCTTCATGTATTTCTGTAGGAATTAGCTGTAAACACTACCACTCATCTCTTCTTTCCTTGAACTTTTGCACAATTATTTCTCCTTTAGCTTGAAGCCTCATCTTACATCAACTATAATCTTTTCATCTTTGCCTTCCTGTCTCAACACCTTATGTCCTCTCATGTTTTCTGAGGGACTTTGGACTGGTCTTTCCAACTCTCTGAGATTCATTTTCCTCATTGCTAAAGTGTGGGAATTGAACTCAAAAGCTTTCAAAGCCCCTACAAAGCTCCACATCCTTACTACTGGGATTCCCTTGCCAATTTCCTCTTTCTTCTCAACCCCCAATGCTTTCAGTTCTTGATCTCATTGCTTTGTTTCATTTTCTTTGGCCTTTAGGTCAAGTCCCACTGTTCTTCTCCTGGCTATCTAGTTGAAGATATAATAGGAAAAAACATTTAATGATTATTGAGTAGATGATATAATTGTCAAAATTATCTGGCAAATATATTGAAGAATATTTTACATTAGATATTCTTCTATAGCTTCTAACTAAATACAAAACAGAATGAAAACATTAAATGTGTGATTTCTAGCTTGGAAAAATATCACTTAAATTCTTTTTATCATTGCTTTCAGGTAAGCAATAAATGCTTTCAAGTAATAGACCATAGGATATTTTACTTTGATCTTACTAACACTTTTCATTACATTATTATGTATATTTATATACATAATATACATATATACATAATACATATCTATATTTAGAACAAAATTAAGTAATCTTTTGGCATTTAAATTTTATAGAAAACATTAAAGTATAATATTTGATAAATCAGAACTTATCTCTTTTTTTCCCTCTCTGATATCAATAATGTAATATGTAATATACCATAGGAACAGAAACCTAAAAGTGGAAATGGAACAGCTGGAGTGTTGACTCAAGAATTTTATTTAGCTCAAATCAAATGCCTTGTGTTTGAGTGCCAGTGGCACTAATTGGACTGTGAATTTTTAACCACACTAATTACTGCTGAAATTTTGAGGTCACTTTATGTTGGACACTAAGAATTGTTAATCTTGTACTTTGCCTAAAAGAACTAGAAAGAAAAAATTGTGGTTACGCATACATTCTTTCCTTTGTAGTTAATTAGATTTCTTTCAGAAGAAAAGTGAAAGGCAAAATTATAGTTTTGGAGGTGAGGCAGGAGTAGGGCAAGGACAGTTGGAAGTAGTTGCTTTCTACCATACTATGCACATTATTTATTTGGTCTTCTGTTACTAAAGGGTAAATCAGACACTCTTTCAGAAACACTACAACTATCAGAAAATCTCTGAAGAAATAGCATTTTAAATGAATCAACATAACCCCTCCACATCTTTTAAACTATTTGATTATGATAGCCTATGATAGACTGAAATGCTTTAGACTTCACATTAGACTACCTCAGTCAGTCATTATGAAGGCCATTAAAAGCAGAGATGCTAAATTTAGAGAGCAATTAGTAGAAATATATTTAGACAGAGCTTCCATACAGATTTCAAGGGACATCTTAACTTTTGAAATATTCCTAGCTCCTTCTGGACCCACTAACGTACAAAGTTAATATTATACTTGGTTTGTAGAATATAAGAATTGAAAAGGAATTCATAGAGCACTTAATGAAACATGAGCCTGAATTAATCACCGTCATGGTCTTCTGGTTAAAGACTTCTTGATTTCTTTAATACATTGCCTCTGTTTATTCTCTCTTATAATACTTGGAAATTCTGGTCATGTCATATTTTGCCTTCTTAATTCCTCCTTTGGAAAAAAGAAGCACATTCCTAGTGAAAATCAAGAAATCATGTTTAAGAGGCAGCTAGGTGGCCTCACATGCTGGATTTGGAATCAGGAAGTACTGAGTTGAAATCCTACTTAATAAACTTACTGGCTTTGAGACTCTGAGCCAGTCACTTAATTTCTCTGTGCCTCAGTCCCTTATCTGTAAAATGGGATTAATTATTCACTCTATTAAGCACCTGCTTAATAAAGTTATTCTGAAGATCAAATGAAGTAACCTAAGTAAAGTGCTTGGGTAACACCTTAAAATACTAAATACTAGCTATTATAACCATCTATTATTATTATGCTGACTGAAATCACTACTTTTTGTATGTTCTAATTTTAGCTAGACCCTCGCTGCTGCACAAAAATCCTTTTTATTTACCTTATATTTCCTTTCTTGCACATTCTCCAAAACAGCTGTTTCAAATCTTTTTGTCTTTCTTCAGAGGCACAGGCTTCCTCCCAACTCACCCTACTTATGCTTACTCTCAAAGGGAGACCTCAATTCTTGCTTTACTAGGAAGATTGAAGTTACATCCATCACTCATCAATCTTTTCACTGTCTTTCATACATCTTTTTTCCCTTTCTGCCTTAAAGAGTGAGATAACCTGCCTCCTTGCCAATGGAGGCATCCTTGGCTTACACTTTTTAAATCATTTCATTCATGACACCTACAACTCAAATTCAACTTGACTGAAATTTAGAGAGTTGGGACATTTTTCTCCATTAATTTCTCTTTTTGTTATCACCCCAAGTTCGAAAACCTAAATATTCCTTCTCTTTCACATCTCATAATTAATCAGTTTCAAATTTCCATTTCCTTGTTTATCCATAGTACATGCTACATCTTTCCTCTACTTTCCTATCATTGACTGAAAGGACTTAGGGTGTACAAAATAATACACACACACACACACACACACACACAAATGGGGGAGTAAAAACAAATTCAGGGGCCAACAAGCAGATAAGTTTGCCTGGCATGTAGAGTATGACATGAATTAATGTGAAATGCATCTGTAAGAGGTGGGTAGAGGCCAGCTACAAGATGCTATAAAATGTCAGAGGAATTGGAATTTTATCCTAATCGAAATAAGGAGTCTTGGTTCACCACAAAGAGAATAACATGGCAAGATTTCTGCTTTAAGATGATTTTGACAGCTGTGTGGAGCATGGTTTGAAGAGGTCAAAGACTTGAGGCAGAAACACCAAGTGGAGTCTATTAAAATATTCTTTCTTTCAGATGATGCACACGTAAAGTAATGTGATTGCATGTGAATCACAAGAATAGGGTATGAAATCTTTTATAATATGAATTAGCCAATAATCCTCAGCAACAGATTAGATATAGGAGAGGAAAGCTAAGAAGAATAAAGAATAAATGAACCTGAATGACTGCAAGAATGATGGTATGTTTTAGCAGACTTAATAGGGTTGAGAAAAAGGGAAGCATTATCCAGATGTGGTTATGCCCACTTATAGTCACTATTGTGGGTAAGTAGAGGTTGATGAATCAGTTGAGTTACAGAGTTCTAAGTTACAGGATGTTAATGCTGATCACGAATCTGTTTGCTCTAAAGTCAAGTACCAATATGGCATCATAGCTAAAGGGATATCTCTGATAATGATTTCCTGACTTGTAGAGGTGTCCCGTTGGCTTGATTATGTCAGTCTATACTGTGTGTGTGTGTGTGTGTGTGTATGTTTGTGTGTGTATGTGTGTGAGAGAGAAAGAGAGAGAAAATGAGTTCATTGTAAGATCTGCACTCTGATTTAAAGTGTAGCTTGTAAATAATGATTAAGCAAAGGAGATTCTGATGAGGACAGGTGGGAAGAGAACCAGGAAAGAGCAGTTCCATCACGTCAAAGTTTCTTTTTGGCAAGCTTATTTTATCTTTTGTATTATATAATATAGAAATCTATCTCCTTGAGCCAAGGAAATGCCTTATTCATTTCCTAATCCATTTTTGAATCTCTGAACCTAGGTCATTATCTTACACACCACTGGCAATAAATAAATGCTTATTGAATGAAATAAATGTAATTAAAGGAAAAAATGTTTACATTATTATTATAATTCAGGGCTCTGTGTTAGCAGTCCAGAATTGACAAGGTTTTTCTGGTGCCTCACATCTGAAAATAGAGTAAAATTAAACACTTCTGGGTAATTAAAAAGTTAATAAAAAGCAGTTTAGTTAGCCACAGCAGGGAAGTACAATTACAGCAGGGAAAGAATATTTATCAAACATAAAACCTTGATTCAGCTGAGTTCATATCTCCAGTACTACTGTAGACCATTCCATTGGGCTTTGATCATAAGCCTGAGGGAAGAGCTCCAGGTCCTTATGTCTTATTTCTCTTTTCTACTCAGGAGACCAGGAAGGTTTGGTTCTCTGAAACAATTAAATCATGATTTAATTGAAAGAAAAGCTACCCTAATCTTCATGAGTCATTTCTCCAGCACAACATTTTATTTCAACAGTGTTTTTACTTCTCATGTAACTCTAACAAGCCTGGGAAGGTAGTCTACTGGAGTTATAACTCATGAAGATTGAAGCCTTTGATGACAAATGTCCATACTTTGGTAAGTTCACTTTCAAACAAAATGCAGAGTACATTCTCAGATTCATACTTAAAGTATCTCATGATACCTATTTGAGCTTCACTTGTATAATCTTAAAAAATTCAATTATCTCTTCACTATGTTGAGTTGGGTTTTATTAGAGTTTTCTAAAACACTATGTTTAAAAATTTTCTATCCCATGATATAACTGAACTTTACCACAACATAAATTAGAACTACTAGTATAGGAATATCTTGACAAAGAAAGAATTTTTTTAAACCTATAACTTTAATTGTAAAAATACTTGTTGTTTTATTGATTTTTTCCACTGAAAACCTACCTTGATTCCTATTTTTTCAAATCTAAATTTACAAAGCCATTTTGCTATTGTTGAGTCATTTCAGTTGTGTCTGACTTTTTTGTGATGGCATTTGGGATTTTTTTTGCCAAGATCATTTCCTTCTCCAGCTCATTTTATTGATAAGAAACTGAGGCAAACAGAATTAAGTTACTTACCTGGTTACACAATTAATCAGTGCCTGATGCTGGATTTAAACTGAGAACCTCCTGACTCCAGGGCCAGCACTCTGTCCACTCTGTCATCTAGCTGCCACTATAATTGCAGACAGTTCTTATCTTTTTATCTGTCACTATGTTTCTCCAGTATTTTTAATTTTATTTCTTTTTTTCTAAACTTAAGAAATTAATAATCATTTCTATAGTACAGTAAAATAGAAAAAGATGACTGCACATGAAACCATATTATAGCTTGCTATTACTTTTAAATTACTTTTAAATGTATAATGACGCTATCATGCAATTTTCTTTTATTTTCTTTTTGTTTCCCTCCCCACATAACCTGCACTAGAGGTTATGCACACTCCTGATGCAGATTGAAACCCATTCTTACCTTCTCTTTCTATGCAAATCCCATCCAAATCTTTTCATAAATTCTTATTCATTTTAACATTTTTACCTGTTTTATATATTTGAATCTTGCTACATGATGAGAAAATTTCATTGTAGTGGAATTTTTAAAACATACATTTTCAGATGAAATTTTCTAGATATAACCTATGTTGCATGGGAAACTCTACTATACTTCGACTTATTGGAGTGATTAAAATTTCCTAATAATGTTGATCAGTGAACGTGATGGTTTATCTAGTTACTTCCTAAACAAAACAAAAATTATAATAACAATTTCTCAAATTTTGCATGCTTATTATTAAATATTAGGTCACAGCATGATATACTTATGAAGCATTTTGCAATCCCTAAAATGCTGCATAAGTGCTATCAATATCATTATCATTATTACTCTATTTTATCACATTTAAACATCTTCGAAATACTGTGTGATAAGTAGTACAAGTATTATTAACTTCATTTTCCTGAAAAAGAAGTCTAAATTAGACTAAAGTAGACTAAAAAGTCGACTAAAATCTAAATTCAATGTCCTATAATTCCATGGAGGTGATCTTGGGTTACCTAGAAGTGATTTGGAGTTTTCCCAGAAGCAATCTGTACCAGTTAGTTGAGATCCTTGTTATAATCAGCTACGAGAATCCGAGTCATTATCTTTTTTATCTCAAAGTACCGAGCAAATATTCCTCTCCATCTCAGTACCACTTCCCCATATTCAGACACAAATTGTGATCTTAATTAACACATTTTATTTCCATCCTGGAAAATATACGCTTCTTGAGGGTAAGGCTTATTTTTATCATTTTTTAAAATCTTTAGTCTATCATATGGCAATATGTACAGTCAGTGCTTAATAAATGTTTGCTGAATTTAATCATTTTAAACTGAAATGAATTTAATTCAATGCTATTGTGACAGAGCCAGAGAGGAAACAAATTGAGAACTTTTTTTCTCCAAGACTAATATTCTAAATCATTTTCAATAATATATACATGCTTGAGGAATTGTGTTATACTAGAAAGAATAATAGATTATGCTAGGCACTGGAGATACAAAGACATTAATGAAAAAACAGCCTTCAGGAGATATAGAACAAAGGAAACAATAAGACAGAGAAGTCTGATCCTCTGGTATATTACTAACATATTAAATGACCTTGACTATAACAGTTAATGCTCATGGATCTTCATTTTCTGGTAAATAAAATGAGGACAATGAAGACAAGCTAACTTTTGGGATTATTTTGAGAAATGCTAATACAAGTGATGGAAATCCCTTGGCAAATATAAAGATACTAAATGTACTGTAATGGGATAATGGTGGAATCTCTTGCTATGAACCCTCAAATGGCAATTACATTTTAAGCCTTAGCCCCAAAGCTACTATCTTCAGTTTCTATTATTACTCTTTATGTCCCAGCTCTTGGGAATGGTAATATTGCCACAATTGGTTGCTTTGCAAATTTTTATGTTGTCACATAATGGAGGATTTTAATGTAATTATATTTTAAATGCAATTTTATTGAATGCCTCAATAATTTGTTTTGACTAAACGGGCACATCCTAATGAACTTTTTAAAGGTAAATGTAAGATTATAAAGTACAGTCACTTAAAATATTCAGGTCATAAGATCATATACCTAGAGGTGAATGGGATCTATGAGATTGTTTGTTCAGTCATCTCATACATGTGAAAAGTGAGGTTCATGAAGATTAAAAGAAGTATGGCTATTCATAGTTGTATGAAGAGGGAAAGTAACAACTTTTTGGAGAGATTCATCATATACATATATATATATGTATGAGAATATGTACGTATATATGCATATATACATATATATGAGAATGTAAGTTAAAGCAATTCTGAGATTATACTCAACAAATTGATAAATACAACAAAAGAAAGAAATGCCAGAGACATGCCAATAAATATACAACTGTGAAATAATCATTTTCTTCCTGATCAATTTGAAAAACAAATTTGAATAAAGTAGTGGTGAAGGAAATGTCTTAACATTTCATACCTATTGAGCCAGCCATTCTAGTATTTAGAAAATCAATCATTCAACCCAAAGCAGTCAAAAAAGGTTATATATATATTACATATATATAAGCAATTTTATGCTAGAATAAAATAGAGTGACAATTAATTGAAAAATTGATGAACATATTGTGATATGTTAATATAATGAGACATATGCTAGGCAGCTCTGTTTTTTTTTTATCATCATCGTTGTTATTACTATTGCTATTGTTATAATAACTAATATTACCACAATGCTTTAAGTTATGCAAAGTGATTTGTTCATTACCTCTCTCATTATCCTCACAATAGTCCTATGAGGTTGGTAATATTGTCATATCTATTCTACACCTGAGTAAATTTAGACCAAAAGTAGTTATGTGATTTCCCAAGGTCACCAAGGTAGTAAGTGTATCACATACAGTTATTTCATATCCCCAGTTCGACACTTTGTCTACTACCTAATTGCCTGTAAGAATGATGATTGAGAAATTCAAAGAACTGTAGAAATATCTATATGAATTAATACAGAGAAGAAAGTAGAATCATGTGAAAAATATTCTCAAGACCACATAGAAAACCAAAAAACAACAATAAACACATTTAAAAATCATTTTAATGGAAGGATATGTCTTTGAAATTTAACTATTTGGTACTAATACTTGTCATCTTATCTAACCTGAGTTTTTCTCTCTTCCTGTTCACATTCTTTTCCATATTGTGGATAATGTGTATGTAACAGGGGATTTCTAGTATCATTCCTGATCGCTGAAATTCTGTCTTACCTTTCTCTGCTGTTTAAGCTTACTAGAATGATAACAGTTAATAGGGGCCTGGGAGTGATGACTGACATCAGAAACAGAATAGTTTTCAGACTTTGAAGGTATAAAGGAGATGGGTACTGAGGAAGACACAAAGATGGAAAAGGCTTGT
The DNA here is from genome assembly GCF_028372415.1 of Notamacropus eugenii. Taxonomy (NCBI): domain Eukaryota; kingdom Metazoa; phylum Chordata; class Mammalia; order Diprotodontia; family Macropodidae; genus Notamacropus; species Notamacropus eugenii. The sequence continues at coordinate 325,025,105 of NC_092874.1, read as the reverse complement.
CTGTAATCCCTCTAGTATCAGTGTTGTATCTCTAAAAGTTAGATGGTGTCATAGTGACATGAACTTATGCAACGTTTAGCACCATTCCATTTCATTGTTAGTGTTGCAATGTTTGTCAAGAGTTTGAGCAGATCCTGAAACTTTTTTTGAACCTCCAGTTCATAGTGATGCAAACACAATACAATACAATAGAGAAGAAATCTTGTGTTTCTACGAGCATAAGAATTATATAAGCTTCTGTGACATTTACTAAATAAAGTATGTGATATCTAGCAATATTTGGTTTTCATAGAGGGAGATAAGATGTCTTTATTAAGACAGTGGATCTTTTGCTTTCTTTACTATCCCCATGCTGGTGTTGTAGCAAGGAAAATTAGGAATGGGATAGACTTCAGATAGAAGATTTCTACTTTGCAACAGTTATATCTAGAAGTGAATGTAAGGTGCAGTTTCTATAAAGAAAGAAACAAAAAATGAAAAACAAAGGCAGAGATGTGTCAAATCAATTGTAGGATGAATCAGAAGCTGAGTAGGTCATGCTTCAAGGATAAGTAATAGGGAAACATATTGTTTGATACACAACTGCATGCCCAGAATTTGATTTTGCTAGGATTCAAACTTATACCTTTTACCACAGTACAACTAATTGATACTGCATTACATGTTGGTGAATTTCACACACACGATAAATGTGTCTATATTTTATCTGTATCTACATCTTCCATCTTTCTTTTAATATATAAATATATTTATCTCCCTATCTTTGTCTCTGACTGTTTTAAGCTCTATCATATGATACAAGTCTTTGTTTCTCTAAATTCCTTGCCTCATTTCATAAGGTACAGAAAAATCGTATTACATTCATATATGAGATCCACTTCCCCATGGCTAGACACATATTTTGTTTCCAACTGATTTTTCCACAAATGATACTATGACTGTTTCATCCTAATGTGTAGGTTCTCTCCTACTAGTAATGTGATATTTTTCCACGATTAGACTTTCTCAAAGAATATAAGCAATTTCATAACTTTTCTTGTATAATTCCAATTATTTTGGAAAAATATCAAACTACTTCACAGCTCCAATTGGAAATGAATTTCCATAACTGTCCTCATAGAACACCTCCCACAATTACTTTGTAAATTTGATGTCTATGAAATTAAATTTCAAAGGTTCCTATATTTTAGTTTATCTTATAAAGTTTTTGAATCTTCATATGACTCAATAGCTTCCATTACTTTAAAAAAGATAAGGTCATATCCTTTGACCACTTGTTTATTGGAGAAGGGAAATTAATATTTCAGATGTTAGTCAATTCTGACTTAGTATATCAGATTTTATCAGATGGTTAATATGAAGGTTTTTTATTTTATTGGGAACACAATAGATTATTACTTCCTTGTAATTTGTAGATTTTCTTCTGATTCTAATTGCTTTAATTTTCACTTTTAAGTTTCATTTATGTGATCCATTTCTGAACATATCCCTCTCTACTTCTCCATTCAGAAAGCCTTCCTTTGAAACAAAGATTTAAAAAAAAAAAGTTCTACAAAACCAAGCAATGAACTGATTGTTGGATGGTAAACATCACACCCTTGTATTCTCACTTGTGGTTAAGGGAACAGTGGTGTGTTGTCCAGTTATTTTCTCTAAGAAAGCGATTGGTCAGTATAATTGCACAATGCTCATTCTCATAGTCATTATGTTTTATAAGTTATTTTAATTTTTATGACTAATTTATTATGCATCCATTTTTATATCATCTTATGTCTCTCTGAATTATTCATATTTATCATTTCTTGTAGTGTAACAATAATCCTTTATATTTATGTAACACAAGGCATTGATATTATTTTTGTAAATGCTTTTGAATTATATTATAGTCAGATTTAAGAAGCAATATGGAAGAAACAACTGAATGTATATTGTTATAAACAAATAAGTTTACCTACAGAAGATTCCATAGGCTTCTATGAACATGCAGACTGTTATATTTCCTGACTTTGTTGACAACTAATGAATCAGTCAATAAGCCTTTATTAATTAGATTTTCGGTGTGTTGAGTATTGTGCAAAGTACTGGGATAGAAAGATGGCTTACTCTGAGGGAGCTTACATTTTATCTGAAAGACAATATATATTCTTATAAATGTGTGCAAAATCTACCTTTATCAAGTCTATAGTCAAAGATGTGAATGTATCTTCCAAAGTGAGAGCAATACTCTCAGGTGCTTTCGGAGTAAAATTAACAGACTCAGACTCTTGAGTATACTTGTTGCCTTGCTACTCCTACCACTTTGGGTTCAAAGATATATCCCTAGAAGGTATGTTCCAATACTAACTTATATATTGCCACAACTACATAAACTATATCAAGTAGTCTGAGCCCCCCACTCCCAATTCAGTGGTTCATAGAGAAACAGGCAAAAATTCACATCAATTCTGATCACTTCAAGTTTCAAGCTCAGGTCTTATTTACTTAGATGAGTTAATGTTAGAGGCCATAAAATTTGCTGAATGTTCTTCCCTGGTTCTTTTTGTACCGGCTTGACCACTTCTTTTCAGTCTGTTTATCTAAGTCTTCACCTTGTCTCCATGGGTGGCCCACAAATTTCTGACTTGGGCCCTCCTCTTCTTCCTCTGTACTGTTTCTCTTGGTGATCTTGATGCCATTGATTCGATTAGCATTTCAATATACATGACCCACAAGTCTATTCATTTGACTCTAACCTGTTTCCTGACCTCTAAGATCACATCTCCAATTGCCTATTGACTAGTTGAAACTGTCTAGATATTTTAAATTTAACACATCTGAAACTGAACTCATTATCTTTCCACAACACCTTCCCTTCATAACTTTTCTGTTATTGTAGAAGACCATCCTCCAAGTCACTAAGGACTGCACTGTAGGTATCAATTTTATCTTCTCATTTTCTCTCACCTTCCACACTGCATATACCTCATATCACCTTTACTCGTTGACTGCAATATTGAATGCTCCACGAAAATTGAAAGTACAATACAAAAATTCATTTCTCTCAAGGTGGAAGTTATTTCCCCACTTAGGAATTCTCTTCATCATACCTGCTCCATAATATATAAGTTAGATTTAATACATAACAAGATAATAGTTTATATTTTCTTTTTTTTTAAAGTAAAAAAGAATGCTTTAATTTAATTCGGATACCATCAGATGCTTTCTCTGGGGATGGATAGCATTTTTCATCATGTCTTTCAGAATTGTCTTGGATCAATGTATATTTGAGAATAGATAGGTCATTTATAGCTGATCATCATATAATATTGCTGTTATTTTGTACACAGTACATTTCACTTTGCATCAATTCATGTAAGTCTTTCTAAGTTTTTCTGAGTATCTTGTTCATCATTTCTCATACCCCAATAATATTCTAATCACGTATCACAATTTGTTCAGCCATTTCCCAACTGATGAGCATCTCCTTAGTTTCCCATTCTTTTTTAATTAACTAATTAATTAATTAAATAATTTAACTTTTAACATTCATTTTCACAAAATTTTGGGTTCCAAATTTTCTCCCCATTTATCCCCTCCCCCCACCCCAGAACACCGAGCATTCTAATTGCCCCTATCACCAATCTGCCCGCTCTTCTATCATCCTTCCATTCCCTTGTCCCCATCTTCTCTTTTATCCTCTAGGGCCAGATAGCTTTCTATACCCCTTTACCTATATTTCTTGTTTCTTAGTGGCAAGAACATTACTCGACAGTTGATCCTAACACTTTGAGTTCCAACTTCTTAACCTCCCTCCCCTTCCACCCCTTCCCTTTGGAAGGCAAGCAATTCAATATAGGCCAAATCTGTGTAGTTTTGCAAATGACTTCCATAATAGTTGTGTTGTATAAGACTAACTATATTTCCCTCCATCCTATCCTGTCCCCCATTACTTCTATTCTCTTTTGATCCTATCCCTCCCCATGAGTGTCAACCTCAAATTGCACCCTCCTTCCCATGCCCTCCCTTCTATCATCCCCCCACCCTGCTTATCCCCTTATCCCCCACTTTCCTGTATTGTAAGATAGGTTTTCATTCCAAAATGAGTGTGCATTTTATTCCTTCCTTTAGTGGAATGTGATGAGAGTAAACTTCATGTTTTTCTCTCACCTCCCATCTTTTTCCCTCCACTAAACAGTCTTATGCTTGCCTCTTTTATGAGAGATAATTTGCCCCATTCCATTTCTCCCTTTCTCCTCCCAATATATTTCTCTCTCACCGCTTAATTTCATTTTTTAAAGATATGATCCCATCCTATTCAATTCATTCGGAGGTCTCTCTCTCTCTCTCTCTCTCTCTCTCTCTCTCTCTCTCTCTCTCTCTCTCTCTCTCTCTCTGTGTGTGTGTGTGGGTGGGTGGGTGTGTAATCCCACCCACTACCCAGATAATGAAAGTTTCAGGAGTTACAAATATTGTCTTTCCATGTAGGAATGTACACAGTTCAACTTCAGGAAGTCCCTTATGACTTCTCTTTGCTGTTTACCTTTTCGTGCTTCTCTTCATTCCTGTGTTTGAAACTCAAATTTTCTTTTCAGCTCTGGTCTTTTCATCAAGAATGCTTGAAAGTCCTCTATTTCCTTGAAAGACCATTTTTTCCTCTGAAGTATTATACTCAGTTTTGCTGTGTAGGTGATTCTTGGTTTTAGTCCTAGTTCTTTTGAATTCTGGAATATCCTATTCCACACCCTTAGATCCCCTAATGTAGAAGCTGCTAGATCTTGTGTTATCCTGATTGTATTTCCACAATACTTGAATTGTTTCTTTCTAGCTGCTTGCAATATTTTCTCCTTCACCAGAGAACTCTGGAATTTGGGCACAATGTTCCTAGGACTTTCTCTTTTTGGATCTCTTTCAGGCAGAGATCTGTGGATTCCTTGAATACTTACTTTGCCCTCTGGTTCTAGAATATCAGGGCAGTTTTCCTTGAGAATTTCATGAAAGATGATGTCTAGGCTCTTTTTTTTGATCATGGCTTTCAGGTAGTCCCATAGTTTTTAAATTGTCTCTCCTGGATCTATTTTCCAGGTCAGTTGTTTTTCCAATGAGATATTTCACATTAACATCTATTTTCTCATTGTTTTGGTTTGGTTTTGTGATTTCTTGGTTTCTCATGAAGTCATTAGCCTCCATCTGTTCCATTCCAATTTTGAAAGAACTATTTTCTTCAGTGAGCTTTTGAACCTCTTTTTCCATTTGGTTAATTCTGCTTTTGAAAGCATTCTTCTCCTCATTGGCTTTTTGACCCTCTTTTGCCAATTGAGTTAGCCTATTTTTCAAGGTATTACTTTCTTCAACATTTTTCGGGTCTCCTTTAGCAAGGTGTTGACCTGCTTTTCATGCTTTTCTTGCATCTCTCTCATTTCTTTTCCCAATTTTTCCTCCACCTCTCTAACTTGATTTTCAAAATCCTTTTTGAGCTCTTCCATGACCTGAGCCCATGGAATATTTATTCTGGGTGTTTGGGATACAGAAGCCTTGATTTCTGTGTCTTTCCCTGATCGTAAGCATTGTTCTTCCTCATCTGAAAGGATGGGAGGAGATATCTGTTCACCAAGAAAGTAACTTTTTATGTTCTTACATTTTTTCCCTTTTCTGGGCATTTTCCCACCTGAGCTTCCTCTTCACACCCACCTTGCCTCCAGACTGGCTCAGCTGGTGCTTGGGGTCTGAGGTTCAAATGCTGCTTCCCAGTCTTAGGACTTTCTGGGGGGGCGGGGCTGATGTTCAGTGTGAGATTAAGTCCAGGTGCTCAGGTCGGGGCAGGGCCGCCACACAGGGCTCAATTCCTTCAGGAGTTTTTTGCAGAGACCTTCAACAATGGATCCAGGCTCCTGCCTGCTTTGGGAGCCCTTGTCTGCTCCCACCTCCTCTGCTACCTCCTTAGGGGCCTTAGTTATGGGGACACCCCACTCTCCTTTTGGTGAGCCAAAAAGAATCTCTCACTGACCTGTGGGTGGAGGGACCTGCGCTGCTGCTGGAGATTCTGTCCCTTAAGCCTGCTCGGATCTGCTCCTCTCAGTGCCACGCCGCCAAGGTAGGGCTGGGCTCTGCTCTGGGTCTGGCAGGAGATCTACCCCTCGGGTCAGTTTTTCAGGGCTCTCTGGAACAGAAATCTCCTCCACTCCGTTGTTCTGTGGCTTCTGCTGCTCCAGAATTTGTTGGGAGTTCTTCTTTACAGGTAATTTATGGGCTGTGGGTTTGTGAGCTAGCATTTGTGTATTTTTCTATTCCACCATCTTGGCTCTTCCCCCAATAGTTTATATTTTCAAAAAATCATTTAGATGCACAGCAAAATGGCATCGTAGAAGCAGGGCTCTGCTTGAGATCTCCCCCCAAATATCTCAAAATACCTGTAAAAATGAATCTAAACAACTTCTAAAGCAGCAAAACGCCACAAAATGAAAGAGTGGAGCATATTTACAGTAAAAGAAAATCTTGAAGGCCAAAAGGAAAGGTCTAATGCATTGGTCTTCGAGCAGAGCACAGACTAGTGTAAGGTGCACCAGCACAGATAGGACGGGAGCAGGCTTCAGGGCACTGAATCACTGGCAGCTGTGGTGGTTCCCAGACTCCTGAACCCACAAACTACAATGACAGCCTCAAAGGTCGATAGGAAAACTCTCTCACCTGGATGAGAGAAGAGAATGGTTAGGCCACAACCCCAGCCGCAGCCACAGGATATCAGCAGCTGCCACTGGGGTGGCTGTTTTTGGAGCTCTTGATCTACAGATGGTAGAATAATTGAGTTGCTTATCAGGGTGGCAGTCCTGGGGTGAGAAGGAGTGTTGGAATGGCAGAGCTGGTATTTGTTGTGAAGAAGGAATCCTCCTCACAGTTCTAGGGTAGAAAAGAATATCTGTGGTTGGTCACAGTTCAGACCACAGGCCAGAAGAGGAGTAGACACCTCTCCTTTGATCATATCCCTTTGGAGGAACTGAGAATTTATAAGCCCCTAGATATATCTCTGAAAATAGTGGCACAAAACTCTGAAATTAAGGCCATTACATCCTTCACTTTAAGAAGAGCTCAAAAGTCAAGTAATTGGCTGGGAAAATGAGGAAATAGGGGAAAACAATTCTATAGAACTTAACTTTCTTGGTGAAAAGGTATTTTCTTACATTCCTTGGTCATGAGGAAGATCAAAGCATACAATAAGAGAAAGATCAAGGCATTCAACCAGAAGAAGACAGCGAGGTCAAGGCTTATCTAAAGACTTCAAGAAAAATGTGAAATATTCTAAGGTCATGGTAAAGATCCAAAAAAAGATTTTAAAAATCAAGTAAGAGAAATAGAGGAAAAATGGTAAGAGAAATAAGAACGATGCAAGAAAATTCTAAAAAAAAAAAAAGTAAACAATTTGCTAAAGGTGATTCAAAAAATATTGAAGAAAATAAGACCTTTAAAAATAGACTAACCCAAATGGCAAAAAAGGTCAAAAAATCTAACGTGGAGAGCAATGCCTTAAAATGCAAGATTGATTAAAGGAAAAAGGAGGTCCAAAAGCTCACTGAAGAAAATGGTTGCTTAAAAATTCGATTGGAGCAAATGGAAGCTAAAGACTGCATGAGAAATCAAGAAATTATAAAACCAAACCAAAAGAACGAAACAAAAAAGAAGACTGTGAAATAGCTCACTGGAAAATCAACTGACCTGGAAACCAGATCCAAGAAGGATAATTTTAAAATTATTGTTTTGCTTAAAAAACATGATCAAAGAAAGTGCCTAGACATCATCTTTCAAGAAATGGTCAAAGAAAACTGCCTTGATATTCTAGAACAAGAGTTTAAAATGGAAATGGAAAGAGAAAGCGGAAAAAAGCAGCAAGAAAGAAATAATTAAGTATTGTGGAAACACAATCAGGATAACAAAAGATTTAAAAGCTTCTTTACTAAGTGTTCAGAGACGTTGGAATATGATATTCCAGAGATCATAGGAGCTTGGATTAAAATGAAGAATTACGTGTCCAGCAAAACTGAGTATAATATTTCAGAGAAAAAAAGGAATTTCAATGAAATAGACTTCCAAGCATTTTTTTTCCAATAGACCAGACCTGAATAGATCATTTGAATTTCAAATACAAAAATCAAGAGTAACGTGAAAAGATGAACAGGAAACAGAAGCCATAGGGGACTTACTAATGCTGAACTATTTCTATTCCTACATGAAAAGATGATATTTGTAATTCATGAAACTTTTCTCAATATTAGGGTAGTTGGAGGGAACACACACACACACACACATAGAAATATGTATAGTCTGTGCATATGAGTGTGTATTTACATATGTATAAGCGTGTATATATGTTTGTATGCATATATGTGGATAGATAGATAGATAGATAGATAGATAGATAGATAGATAGATAGATAGATAGATAGACAGGCAAAGGATACAGGGTGAGCTGAATATGAAGGAATGCCACCTTAAAAAATAAAATTAATTGTTGATAGGAATGCACTAGGAGAAAGAGAAAGAGAGAGGTAGAATGTTGTCAATCATCTCATATAAAAGAAGCAAGAAAAAATTTTACAAAAGACGGAAAGAGGGGAGAGTGGAGAGGGAATAAGTGAGCTTTACTCTCATGGGATTTGCCTTAAGGAGGGAATAACACACTCACGAATATCGAAATTTATCTTACCTTTTGGGAAAGCAGGGGAAAAGTAATAAGAAAGGGGTAATAGAAGGGAGGACCAGTTTGGGGAAGGGGTAATCAGAAGCAAATGTTTTTGTGAGGGGACAGGTCAAGGGAGAAAATGAAATAAATGGAGGGCAGGAGAGGACAGAGGAGAATGTGGATATTCTTTCACAACATGACTCAATGGAAGTGTCTTGCATGTCTACAAATGTATGACCTTTATTGGATTGCTGGTTTTCTCAATGAGGGTGAGTAGGAAGGGGGAACGGGAGAGAATGTGTAACTCAAAGCTTTAAAAATGAATGGTAAAAATTGTTTTTCATGCAACTGGGAAATGAGAACTATAAGCAGTGGGATATAGAAATCTATCTACCTTACAGGAAAATAGAGGGAACGAGCATGGTGGAAGGGGGAATTGATAGAAGGGAGAGCATATTGGAGGAAGAGGTGGTCAGGGTGCATGCTCTCTTGGGGCGGAGGAGGGAAGAGATAGGAAGAAAATTTAGAATTCAAAGTGTTGTGAAGGTGAATGCTGAAAATTGAATAAAAATAAATTATGTTAAAAATTAAAAATCATTTTGTCTCCTGAATAAGTACAGAAATTTTTTTTTTAAAAAGCTCTCTATTAGCCATAACATAACAACGAAAGAAGGAAGAAAAGAAGAAAGGAAGGAGGAAGGAATGAAGAAAGGAATGAAGGAAGGAAGGAAGGAAGGAAGGAAGGAAGGAAGGAAGGAAGGATGGAAGGAAGGAAGGAAGGAAGGAAGATGACAAGCAAATTTTTTGCTGCTGAATTTTAGTTGTGTCACTTAAAGATTTTGTTTCTTCCCTCTTTTTAATTGAATAGCAATATCTATGTACCTGTCACAAGAGTTAAAAATGTGTAAATAAACATGTGATAATATAGGAGACCAAAAAAGGTCAAACATTGCAAATAGGTTTTAATATGAGGTTTGAAGAAAAACATTAAGTATTCCAAGAAAAGATGATGTGGATGGGATACATTTCAGTCATGAGATTCACCCATATAAGAGTAGGCAAACATAAAATAGAATGTCATGTATGAGGAATAGTAAGGACAGTTTTGCGGTAAAACCCAAATCATGAAGAGTAGTAATATAGAATAAGACTTGGCTGTCATTTCTTGTTGATTTTCACTGTGGTGCCTATAGAATACCATTTGTTTACTGAATATTTATATATCCTCTTTTTTCACAATAATTTTAACCATTTTTTTTGTGTGTATGTGATTGACTAGACAACAAAGGAGATACAAAGTTTAGATTAGAGGATCTTTGCCATCATAGAGTTTATTCCATGTTGGACGGGAAGGGAGGGGAGGGCCAAGTTAATTATGAAATTGTAATCAATATGCATTTATTTTCTTTTCTATAACTATGATTTTATTAGTGTAAGGACCCTCTCACATGTTTGTAAACATAGAACACCAACTGACTTTCAGATTACAGTCTTTGGTAACTGTCTGAAGGCATTAAGTGATTAAATAACTCACTCAGGACCACACACCCAATATGAGTCAGGAGTAAAACTGAACCCAAGACTACCTATCTCAAATATAGTGAAGTTATCCATCTACTGTGTCATGCTGCCTCTGAAAATATTATTTGACTGTATATGAGGAATGAATGGACAGGGCAACATGTTAAATGATGTCTGAGAAGAAAAATTATCACCAAATTGTGGAGAGAGGGAAATCTTCATGAAAGTAGTAGCCTTTGATTTGAGCTTTAAAAGTGGCATCTCTTGGGGGGAATATACTATAATGATCTGTGTTGACATCTAAAAGCTTTAAATCATGGAAGAAAGGTGAGAGAAGTATCATGAGTCTTCAATTTCATTCTTTTGTTTTTATTTTCCTGGAGGTCAAATGAAATCTTAGAGAATAAATGTTAATGAAATAAAAAAAATAAATGAATAGAAGGAAAGAAGAATGGAGTGTAGGAACGAAAGAAGGAAGAAAAGAAGAAAGGAAGGAGGAAGGAAAGAAAGAAAGAAGGAAGGAAGATGACAAGCAAAGTAGGATCTTTTGCTGATTTTGTTTTAGTATAAAGTGCCTCTGATTGAACAAGGTGAGTAAGAAGATCTTCTCAGCCCATTTATGAGAGTTTAATTAGAGAAGATTTGTAAGAAGGCCTACACCTTTTGCCAATGAGCCACTGGTTCTCTAGGGTTATGAAGCCTTCTGGCTCTAAAAAAGGTATAAATACTCTGAGAGTGAGATTTTCCTTTGGAGATTACTGACTAGAAGTGTTTGTTTGGCCAGAGGAAACTCTGGGAAGCCTCTCAGGAGTCCCCACCCTTCCCCCTCAGCTTCAAAAACCCAAAATATAGTGCTTCTCTTTCTGGTAACTACGGTGTCAGACAGCTGCACCTGTCTGTTGATTTGTGATATATGTATTGTTTACAGTCAAACAGTGGAAGCCATGTTTGTTGATATTTGATTTCTCTGTATTTTCTCCGAAGTTCAGGGTGCTGACTTTTCCCCCTGAACTAGGTGAATGATATATGTGTTTGATTAAAGGAGTGATATATGTGCTCGATTAAAGGAGATTTATTAACTCCTCAAAAGTTGCCTTTCCTTTTATAAATGCAGATTTAAGAACCTGTGATAGCAGGCCCCCTCTGTATGTCGAGGTATTACAGAAAGGAAGGAAAGAAGGAAGGAAAGAAGGAGAAAAGAAGGAAGAGAACAGAAAGTAACTTTTTGGTTGTATTATATGATCTAATTTATAATTTAGAATTGATGGAATTGTAATTAAGCTGCTTCCAGTCTCAATATTCTAAATTCCTTATAGGCCCCACTGAACAGCAGACCCACTGCTCCTACCTAGCCACACACACGTACACACAAACACACACACACGCAATACACACTCAGTATTTTAACTTCTTCATATATGCCTCACTGCTCACTAGAACAATAGGTGCATCCATGGACTCATATTTCCCATAGAACAGCAGTTATGCCCATGTATTCAACCACAGCCACATCTGCGTAGTCTCAGGAAGTACCACAGTGGTCAGTCACTGAGACAGCAGCACCACCAGGATGTCTGAGCAGGATGTAGACCCCAAACTATAGAAAGGACTTTCCCTAAATAGGCACATACACAGTAATATTAAGAACTGACCTCGAGTCAATTTATGACAGAGAGGCTTATTGTAATATCATTATCATACATGCATACACCCCAAAATAAGTTTTTTCTGCATGCATTGTGGGTAATTGCATGCCCAGTTCCACTGTGTCAGGGAGTCATTCTCTATTACTTAATTCCTTAGCAAATCTCTCCTGCCTATTTAATATTCATAATTTCTGTTATTGCAGTTGCATCTTTACCCTATAAAAATCCATCCTGCTTTCACTAACATTGCTGGTTCAATTTGAAATTCAGTCCACTTCATGAAAGGCTTCAATCTCAATAAATGACTATACTTGAATTAGAAGTAGTCTGACTGAATTCTTTGAGACAGTTGCACCAGAACACATCATGAAACCACAACCGTTTTTGTTATCCCTGGATGGGAAGAGTTTAAATTGCAACAGAATGGACCTATTAATTCCTTTTCTATTGTAACAGTTTTGTTAGTTTCAGAAAATTGAAGGGATGTAGAAATACTAGAACAGAATTAAAATATATATATATATATATGTATATGTATATACATATACATATATATATATATATATATATATATATGTAATCAGGATGTTTTAATGTGTGCAATGACTCCCTGAGAGAATGAAATCACATAAACTTTACGACAATTGCTTAGTAAGTTTAAGAAAAATTTATTATACTCTGCTTCTTTTTTTCTGCTATTTTATCTTATCAATGGCTAGCCAATACTATTTATTGACCTCTTACTAGAAGCACATCATACTATTAGTTGTTTATTATTTTTTCTCCCCCTTTTGCATGAATTTGTAGCTATGGCTTCTTTAGCTTTAGCATTCTACAATATTTTATTCCCTCCTTTGTTTTGAGAATGAAATATATTGTGTTAATGTGTCTATCCATCAAAGTAGTCTTTAGGAAAATTTAACAGCACTTGGATATGTACATTAAAATATTCAGGACATACTTTCAAGAGCACCAATTCTGAGGAGTAGGTATATGGAAGCTGAACAGCCTGACTCTCATACAGGTAGCAATCTTATTCACAAGTCTAACCCCTTAATTTTGAAAAAAGAGAACTGATAGTCATGAGCATCAGCTTCCATGATTCAATCAGTATCTTTAAATGAATCTCTCTCTGTCACACACACATACATGCACATATACACACAAACACACACTTGTGTGTATACATGTGTACATACATATATGCATACATATATCTCCATGAAATATATATATATGTGTGTGAGTGTCTATACAATGTGTTTATCCATCATAATATACAAATTACATCTGTATAAATAAATATGAGTGTATGTGTTTACATTCAATGTTTAGTGCTGTGAATGGCACTTGATCCTTTCTGAATCTCAACTAGACCTCATACATTGCCATGCTACTCTCTTTCCTCTCTCCCTTTGGAGGCCAAAGTTAATGGCTTAACTAGACAAACTCTGTTAAAATACCTAGTTTATTTTTAGTCTTGGTTAGTATAACGGTCCTGAAGTCAAAGTCTCCCCTTTCTCTACTGCTTTTCTTTGTTAATATCAGATGGAGAATTCTTAGTTTTGATTATCTCTAACTTAATCAAACCTTCTTTATGTGGAGACAAAATCAGGGCACAGGAAATGTTTAGGTAAAGGAAACAATGACAGTATCTATTACTTGTCAAGGATGGAGATGGACAGTTGAGAGTAAAACAGACCTTTTGAAGGAAGTGGCATCTGTCTTTGAAGACAACAGTACAGTTGGTGATAACAGTTTGTCTGTCCCTATGTACCTTAGCAGGGCCAATTACCAACCTCTAGTACAATTCAGTTTTCCCTTCATGTTCTCCTTTTGCTAGTTGCCCCTGGATGATAGTTTTTCCTGGCTCCTTAAATTCTGAGAGAACTGCTGTGTAGTTTTTGATGTCACACATCCTTCTTCTTAGGCTTCTTCTTGTAGACTCTGCTTATACCTCTTGGCTGTAACTCAAGACCATCTTTCCATTCAAAATTTAAAGCATTCTTAAATCTCTTTGGGGCTGAGAAAGCATAATTGACCTTCTGAGCTACAAATCCCAGGATAGCAATAAAGTTTCAGCCTCTTATGTCTTCAGGGAAATTTTGCATAGGACATGAGATTAGTACTTTTTTTTTTTTTAGTACTGATGACAGTATTGGAAGCAAAAGACGGAGCTGAAAGGGTACAAGGTGGGGGCAAGGTGCTTTTCAAAAGAAGAGAAACCAGCAAAATATTTTTAATAGGTAGATGTTGCTGTCCTGATAGATGACTGGATGGCATGTGACTCATGGTTAGGGAAAAATGATAGATAGATAGATAGATAGATAGATAGATAGATAGATAGATAGATAGATAGATTCATAGATAGATTCATAGATTGATAGTTTCATAGATAGAATTTTGAAAATCTGTCATGCAGGGTTTTTATTTGTGTAAGGAAATAAGCACTCGACTGAGAGGCAGGAGACATACTTTAACAGGCATAATCTTGAACAAATCTCACTTTAGAATCTCAGGTAGTTTTTATTTTTCATTCAAATAAAAAGGAACTGGACGAAATCATGGGTCAGCAAATCACTTCCCAAGCACCAAATCTGTCCCACCACCTATTTTTTGTAAAGACTATGAGCTAAAAAATATATTTTTAATTTTAAACATGTGTTTTAACTCATGGTTTGGCAATGGGCCACATTTGGCTCTCAAACCATATATTTCCAATGTATATAGTAGATCATTTACAAGGGCGCACATTCTGCTGGTCTTCTCAAGTTTTTGAAGTTGGTAAGAGCAGATCTGAAATCTTCCGACCAGCTGTTAATTAGCAATAGAATAAGAGAAATCAATGAGGTGTTGTGTGGAAAAAAGTACATAACAGCAAGAATGAAATACTGGGATATATTACTGAAATAACACATCTGATATGCTTCTTTGAAAATAGCATTAATTATCAACCTATTTTGTAAACTTAACATGGATTGAAAATTGCCAATGTTACTACATTACATTTCATCTTTCATGCTAATCCCAAGTATTAGTGATTTCTGCTTCATTGATGTACGGAATGTTAAATATGAGGTCCCAAAAGTCTTAGTGCAATTTAAACTTTAACTGCTTAAGAATCCAATAAGTTTTCTGTGATGTATTACATATTATTATATATTGTGTTATATAAAATATGACATTCATACTTCTGAACAACTGGTAAAAGTCATAAAACTAGAGAATGTTTAGATTATTTGCTCTCAAAGTTCCCTTACAGCTATTAAAATCTATGAACCAATAATTTTAGTATCTGGCTTCACATGTAAACAGTTAATATTCCTCTTTATCCCTACCTTTTGCATCACAAAAACTATTAAGGTATGATAATGCTTTGGTCTAAGTCATTTCTTCCACATAATATAAACGTGATCAGGTTTTACCTGCTTCTTAAACTGGTCAACACTGAAAAATATATGCATCCTCGTAGGATTGCTGTGTATGTGAAATTATAGAATATACACAATGTTTTACCTTTGATGACCAACATCACTATCATAATCATCTTTTTGATACATACAGTGCAGAATATTATAAAAAAAACAACTATGTGATGTTTTCACTAAACCAGCACTAATCCTCAATTTTTCATGGTTTCTCTCAGGGTCTTACATGAAGTTAAGCCGTTGTTCTTGTACAGTTTTGTGAAAAATAGTGCTATTCAATAATTTATTGCTATTTATTGAATTTTTCTTTCAATTTTCTTTTGGTACTATGTTTTCTTGATTTTGTGTCACAGTAATGTTTATTTCACTACTAAAGGCGAAATGTCCCTCTCCTCAAATATAAGTAGCAAGAAAAAAGGCTCCTAAGGAAAAAAAGTCATCATTAATTATTCAAGTCTTTTCAATTTGGTGTTTCTGATTACCTCAGTTGAAGTCAGGAAGTGGATAATACAATTAAAATATTCTGTATGAGTCCATATGGTTTCATTGTAAATGTCCATAGGGTAACATATGTTTTGGACACAAATTTCTCAGTGGCTAAGCTACTGTCTGGAAATAAGTGAGAAGAGCATTACATACAGGATAACAGAATAACTAAAAGCTATTAGAGTGTTGGCAAAGAGTGAAGGAGTATAAGGGAGTACTTAGCAACCAGGGAGATTGAAACACAGTTTTTATATATGTAAACATAACAATAAATTTTTTGAGTTCATTTCAGCAATGCATGAACAACTAAGAAACATAATACAAATTGCTACAATTGTTACTAACTTCCATAAGCAAAAAAGAAGGAGCAGTATCTACTTTTGTTTTGTGACTGCTGGTTTTGTAGGTTTTATAATCAGTATTATTTAATTTTGAAATTTTTCTATTAATTTTATTAAATATTTTCCAATTATATGCTAAAAATATAATTTTTTTCAAGGGTTCCAAATTCTCCTGCAACTGTAGTTCAAACAAGACCCTGACAACTTGTTAGAAAGACACTACAGAATACTTATGTGTTAGCACTGGAAGCAGGACCTGATGCTATCTGGTAAGCAATTAGCAAGCATTTATTAAGGGCTTACTTTGTGCCACGAAATGTGATAAATGCTAGAATACACGTCATGCAGACCCTGCCTAAAACTTTTTTTGGTCTGTTTTATTTTGCTTTGTTTTGTTTGCCTCCAACTTTGGAAGCATATGCTGAAAAATTTGCCATTTCACATAATTCCTCATTACTGAGCTGTTTGGTTGAAAAGTCACACTACAAGGTTTTCAGCTCTCAGATTAGGCTATCTTTTATAAGAATAGGGTGATAAAGGACCGTCTAAAAACAAATTAAATATTTGTTTATTAAATGTCTCCTAAATGCAATAGATAGGTGGCAGGGTGAATACAGTGCTGGGCCTGAAGTCAGGAAGACTCATTTCTTTAGTTCAAATCTTGCCTCACATTCTTACAACAGTGAACCTGGGCACATTGCTTAACCCTGTTTGTTTCATTTTCTTCATCTATAAAATGAGCTAAAGAAGAAAATGGCAAATGACACTGGTGGGGTGATTGCCTTTGCCAAGAAAACTCCCAAACGGGGTCATAGAGAGGTATACATAATTAAAATGACTGAACAACACTAATTAAATGTGACATACTATGGAAGTACTAAAGATTCTTTTGCATCTTTGGTAAGGTCATAGATATTAAATAAGATTTTATATTTTCGTGTGTGTGTGTGTGTGTGTGTGTGTGTGTGTGTGTGTGTGTGATGGGAGAGTAGGGTTAGGTAGACTGCTAGATAGTGCAATAAATAGAACACGAGAACTAGGGTCAGAAAGAGTTGAGTTCAAATCCAGCCTCAGACATTTCCTGTCTCTGTGACCCTGGGCAAGTCACTTAAGCACTCTCTGCTTCAGTTTCTTTATCTGTAAAACCAGCGATAACAATAGCACCTGCTTCCCGAAGTTGTCATGATGGTAAAAATGGGATTTTAAAAAATATTTTGCAAATCTTAAAGCACTATATAAATACAACTGTCGTTCGTGTTATAAATAAGATTTTGCCTTAGGCTTTAAATTGCTTACATTCTAATCAGAAGCAAAAGACATGCAAAAGTGAGATGTTAAATGAGAATACAAAACAGTATATTATAAAGGCCAAATGGGCAGTGGAAAGAAGTATTGCCAGAGATTATAAGAGGGAGAAGATATTATGATTAGGACAATCAGCATGCAACCCACAGATGTGTTACAAGAGATTAAAGAGTTTATGTAGATTGCTTTAATGGACTGCAAACGACAGCACCATATGTACCTATCTCTGTGACACATTCTTATAATGCCAATATAGTACAAGTTACAGGAAGTTTCTTAGGAATGTCTGTTTCAAAACACTAAACATCTGGATGTTGATAGGGTACTTAGGAACATTTTCACCTAAATTCCTGGAACCCTATACTTTATATTTCCTGTGGAAAGCTACTTCCCGAAAGTAATATTTTAGAATAACATTTTTATTCCTTGAAATATGGACAGTTTCTTTATGCAGTGCAAATCCTGTATTTGCTGACATCTAGAGTCACTGAATACATAATGATGATAAACTTTCAACGGATTCCTTTTTGATATTCCCATGTAATCTCAACTTATTTGGCATGTAAAAATGAAACATTATCAAAGAATTCTGTGTCTTCCTAGATACTATAAACTAAGCAATATAGATTTCACCTTATTCCCCTTAATTTCTCCCCTTACTAAAAGTTATTTACCTGAAGAATATAGTTTGAGAATGCTCTGTGTGTTTGTCTGTGTGTGTCTACACCCACATACACATTTCTCTATATATGAGTTTGTGTATATGTATAAATATATAAATGTATACACTTTTGTAAATATATGTGCATGCATGTGCATATATACATGTATATATATTTAATACAAGGAAGGAAATTATTTTGTAAGCACCTACCACGTATCAGGTTCTGTGCAAGCTGTTTTGCAAATATGTTCTTTGATATTCACAATTCTGAGAAGTAAGTGCTATTATTTTTCCCATTCCACAACTGAGGAACAAGAGACAGAGGTTAAGTGATTTTCCAGGGTCTAGATTTGAACTCAGCCCTTTCTGGTTCCAGACCCAGAGTACTTTCCACCATGTTATCTAGCTCTCTGTGGGTGTTAGGTTGTGTGTTTGTTTTGCTACTAAAGCAACTGTGACAATTTTTTAACGTGTAGACCTAACCAAAAATATTTTCACCCAAATGAACAAACTTTTCTCTCCATGTTACTTCCCAGAAACTCTTTTGTTATATACCTCCCAGTCTGGGTAGTATTGTTCGCTCAGGTTGAAGTTCTATAAAAATAATGGATAGTTGCGAGAAAATAGTGTATGCATAAACACCTGACACTTGAAAAAGACCTGATCCACTATGGTTTTGTAGAGAAATGGCTGCATTAATTTCACCAAAAAGCAACAAATTTTAGTGTCATTGAAATAAAGGCAAATAAAATGAAAATACTAACATCTGCACAGAGCTACTTACAACTGACAGTAGGTGGTGCTGTGTTGTAAGATAGAGCACCAAAGGCAGGATCTATGTATTCCATTATTACTGTTTCCCCTTTCCTTTTCTTCTTCATTTTTTTGGGGGTGAGGGGTCATTCCTTGCCCTTTAAACTGAATGCTTAACATACAATTGGCTTATATTTCCTAGTATAGGGTTAAGAATAAAAGTCTTATAAAGGCAAGAAAAAAGAAACTGTTTCAGATTCCGAATTATACATTATATTAACTAAAAAGTTAATGTTTTGAAAAACTCCGCTTGTAAACATTTTATTTCCTGCCAAATTATGAAGAAAAAAAAATGATTTGAAGTGTGTATTGCTTTGAAGTGAGCAAAATATCACGGACGCAATCATCCAAATCGGAGAATACTTTTCATTGTACTAGTGATTTCTAGGATAGTGCTAATTGTTAAAAATAAAAAAAAAATAGATATAGTGAGGAGGGCGGAGCCAAGATGGTGGAGTGAAAGCAACAACTCACCTAAGCTCCTGGACAAACTCCTCTGGATATCTCTGAAAGGAGAATCTGACCAAACTTTGGAGGTGTGGAATCCAGTGGGTGACAAACTTTGACAGATTCGGAGCCCAGGTTAGACTGGAAGGTCCACGGGAAGGATCTGTTCCACGGGGGTAAGCCCCCAGCGCACAGCGCAGCGCGGTCAGCGCAGCAGGGCAGAAGGGACCTGAGAAGCCCGAGAGTGGCGGGCGAAACCAGCGGAGCAGGAGACCAGCCAAACCGAGCCAGTGAGAGCCGCTGAGCGCCAGATATCAGCGCAGCAGCCCTTGAAACCTTCAGCCTGAAGACTAAACTTCGGTAAGTCACCTACTTGAACTTCCGGGAGCTAGGATGGTGGAGTGATCAGTAAATGCTCTCTCCTCCCCCCTGATGACCGTGAAAGAACGATAAAATATTTCCCCAGATAAATCCTGAATCAGCGGGAACAGCAGAAGGGGGCAAATAGTCTCATAACACCAGAGGATAGAAAAATAGCAAAGGGGGATTCTTCCTACTGTGGCGGAGGCAATCTGGAAGGACAGATGACCCAGGGCAGAGAAAATTCGAACTGAGACCCAGGCAAGCCTCAGCGCCAGGAGACGAGCCCCAGGAGGGGCAGGAACACGCATTAGCTTCTACGCGTGCCCCAGCCCTCCAGGGGAAAAGGGAAGACAATAGGGAAGCTGGGATCACCATCCCCTGACCTTGCCTTTGCCTCAGGTCAGCTGAGGAGATCTCCTGAGACCAGACCACCCCTCCCACACACCTAACAAGCTAACCTCAGGGTTGATCTGGGAAACAAAAAACAAAAACCTTCTTTTAGCATCGACACACATCAGCTCAACACAAAGATCTGTACCTTCTGACTGAAAGAACCAGAAGCTACAACACTCTGCCAACATCATGAATCAGAAAAAGCAGACGAAAAGTGAAAAAACCATAGAATCTTTCTATGGGGATAAGGACCAAAACACAAACACCAAAGAGGTCAGAGCTGAGACTGTACTTCCATCTGAAACCTCAGAAGGGACTATGAATTTCTCGCAAGCTCAACTAGATTACCTGGAACAGGTGAAGAAGGAAATAAAAGAAAAACTGGCCAATGATTTTAAAATTATAAAAAAAGAATTCACTGATGAGAACATCACTCTGAAAAGGAAAATTGAAGAAATGGAAAGGAAGTTCAAAAACTAACTGGAGAGAATAATTCCCTAAAAGGAAGAATTAATCAAACGGAAAAGGAAACCCAAAACCTAATTGGGAAAATTGATCAGATGGAAAAGGAAACACAAAACCTAACTGGGAAAATTGGTCGAATGGAAAAAGAAGTACAAAAATTAAATGGAGAAAATAGCTCCTTAAAAGGAAAAATTGGTCAGATGGAAAAGGAGATGCAAAAGTTACCTGAAGAAAACAATACGATGAAGATTAGAATTGGGCAAGTAGAAACTAATGACTCAATGAGGCAACAAGAATCAGTCAAACAAAATCTAAAGAATGAAAAGATAGAAGAAAATGTAAAATATTTAATTTTTTTTTTAACTTTTAACATTTATTTTCACACAATCTTGGGTTACAAATTTTCTCCCCTTTTATCCCCTCCCCCCGCCAAACCCAAGCATTCTAATTGCCCCTGTGACCAATCTGCTCTCTCTTCTATCCTCCCTCTCTGCCCTTGTCTCCGTCTTCTCTTTTGTCCTTTAGGGCCAGATAGCTTTCTTAACCTGTATTTCTTATTTCCTAGTGGTTCCTAGTGGAACATTACCGTTGATCCTAACACTTTGAGTTCCAACTTCTTTAGCTCCCTCCCTCTCCACCCCTTCCCTTTGGAAGACAAGCAATTTAATATAGGCCACATCTGTGTAGTTTTGCAAATGATTTCCATACTAGTTGTGTTGTATAGGACTAACTATATTTCCCTCTATCCTATCCTGTCCCCCATTACTTCTATTCTTTTATGATCCTTTCCCTCCCATGAGTGTCGACCTCAGATTGCATTCTCCTCCCCATGCCCTCCCCTCTATCCTCCCCCCCACCCTGCTCGTGCCCTTGTCCCCCACTCTCCTGTAGTGTGAAATAGGTTTTCCTATCAAAATGAGTGTGCATTTTATTCTTTCCTTTAGTGTAATGTGATGAGAGTAGACCTCATGTTTTTCTCTCATCTCCCCTCTTTATTCCTCCACTAATAAGTCTTTTGCTTGCCTCTTTTATGAGAGAAAATTTGCCCCATTCAATTTCTCCCTTTCTCCTCCCAATATTTCTTTCTCACTGCTTGATTTCATTTTTTTTAAGATATGATCCCATCCTCTTCAATTCACTCTGTGCACTGTATCTCTATGTATGTGTGCGTGTGTGCATGTGTGTGTGTGTACTCCCACCCAGTACCCAGATACTGAAATGTTTCAAGAGTTACAAATATTGTCTTTTCATGTAGGAATGTAAACAGTTCAACTTCAGTAAGTCCCTTATGACTTCTCTTTGCTGTTCACCTTTTCATGGTTCTCTTCATTCTTGTGTTTGAAAGTCAAATTTTCTTTTCAGCTCTGGTCTTTTCATCAAGAAAATTTGAAAATCCTCTATTTCATTGAAAGACCATTTTTTCTCCTGAAGTATTATACTCAGTTTTGCTGGGTAGGTGATTCTTGGTTTTAGTCCTAGTTCCTTTGACTTCTGGAATATCCTATTCCATTACCTTCAATCCCTTAATGTAGAGGGTGCTAGACCTTGTGTTATCCTGATTGGATTTCCACAATACTTGAATTGTTTCTTTCTAGCTGCTTGCAATATTTTCTCTTTCACCTGGGAATTCTGGAATTTGGCCACAATATTCCTAGGAGTTTCTCTTTTTGGACCTCTTTCATGTGGTGTTCTGTGGATTCCTTGAATATTTATTTTGCCCTCTGGTTCTAGAATCTCAGGGCAGTTTTCCTTGATAATTTCATGAAAGATTATGTCTAGGCTCTTCTTTTGATCATGGTTTTCAGGTAGTCCCAGAATTTTTACATTGTCTCTCCTGAATCTATTTTCCAGGTCAGTTGTTTTTCCAATAAGATATTTCACATTATCTTCCATTTTTCCAATCTTCTCGCTATGTTCTGTGATATCTGTCTTTCTCACAAAGTCCTTAGGGTCCATCTGTGCCATTCTAGTTTTGAAAGAACTATTTTCTTCAGTGAGCTTTTGAATCTCCTTTTCCATTTGGCTAATTCTGCTTTTGAAAGCATTCTTCTTCTCATTGGCTTTTTGAACCTCTTTTGCCAATTGAGTTAGGCTAGTTTTCAAGGTGTCAATTTCTTCAACATTTTTTTGGTTCTCCTTTAGCAGGGAGCTGATCTGCTTTTCATGCTTCTCTTTCATCCCTCTCATTTCTCTTCCCAGTTTTTCCTCCACCTCTCTAACTTGATTTTCAAAATTGTGTTTGAGCTCTTCCATGGCCTGAGCCCATTGGGTGGGCTGGGACACAGAATCCATGATTTCTGTGTCTTTGCCTGATGGTAAGCATTGTTCTTCCTCATCAGAAAGGAAGGGAGGAAATGTCTGTTCTCCAAGAAAGTAGCCTTCAATAGTTTTATTTCTTTTCCCTTTTCTGGGCATTCTCCCCAGCCAGTGACTTGACCTCTGAATGTTCTCCTCACACCCACCTCGCCTCCTGGTCCTCCCAGCCAGCGTTTGGGGACTGAGATTCAAATGCTCCTTGCAGCCTTAGGGCTTTTGGCAGGGGCAGGGCTGCTATTCAGTGTGAGAATTAAGTTGAGGTGGTCAGGTCGGGCAGGGTCGCCTCTCAGGCTCAGTTCCCTCATGGGGTTTATGTGCAGACCTTCCACAATGGATCCAGGCTCCCGCTCACTTGGTGAGCCCCTGTCTGCATCCGCCTCTCAGCTTCTATCTCCCGGGGGGCCCGAGCCATGGGGACACCCCACTCCCCTCTCGACCCGCCAAAGAGACTCTCTCACCGACCCCTGTCTCCTGTGGGTGGTGGGGCTTGTGCCGCCACTGGAGATTCCGTCCCTGAAGCCTGCTGGGATCTGTACCTCTCAGAGCCGCGGCCGCCGCAGGTCTGGACTGGGCTCCACGTCTGCAGCACGAAGAACCTTTTGCGAGAGGTTTGCAGGTCCCTCTGTGTGTGGAGGGACCTGCGTGGCCGCTGGAGATCCCGTCCCCGTAGGCCGCTCGGATCTTTTCCTCACGGTGTCGCAGCCGCTGCAGGGCTGCCCTCTGCTCCCAGTCCCGGCGCCCAGTCCGCAGCGCGAAGGACCCCCCGCGAGAGGTTTGCAGGTCTCTCCGGAACAGAAATCTCCCTTGTTCCAATATTCCGTGGCCTCTGGGTGCAGAATTCACCATGAGATGGTCCTCTCTAGCCGTTCTGTGGGTTGAGGTTTTGGAGCTATGTGTATGTGCGTCTTTCTACTCCGCCATCTTGGCTCCTTACCTAAAATATTTATTGCAAAAACAACTGACCTGGAAAATAGATCCAGGAGAGAAAATTTAAGAATTATTGGCCTGCCAGAAACCGATGATGAAGAAAAGAGTCCGGACAATATCTTCCAGGAAATCGTCAAGGAAAACTGCCCAGAAATACTAGACCCAGAGGGCAAAATAGTCATCGAAAGAATCCACCATTCCCCTCCCGAAAGGGATCCCAAACTCAAAACCCCAAGAAATATCGTTGCCAAATTCCAGAGCTATCAAGTGAAGGAGAAAATACTACAAGCAGCCAGAAAGAAACAATTCAAATATCAAGGACATACAGTCAGGATCACACAGGACCTTGCAGCTTCTACATTAAAAGATCAAAAGAATTGTAACCAAATATTCCGTAAGGCAAAGGATTTGGGACTTCAACCAAGGATCAAATATCCAGCAAAGTTCAGCATAACATTTCAGGCAAGGAGAAAGTCATTCAACGAAATAAGGGATTTCCAGAGCTTCCTGACCAAAACACCAGAACTCAATAGACAATTTGATCTTCAAATGCAGGTCTCCAGAGAATCATAAAAAGGTAAACAGGGGGAAAAAAACAAAAACAAAAACTTGCTACTCAATTAGGGCAAACTGTTTACCTCCCTATAAGAGAAGATGATACCTCTTAATCTTGAGAACTGTGCAGCTATTATGATAAAAGGGATATATGTAGAGGGAACGGGCATAAAGTAAATGATGTCATGTCAAAAATATGATTTAAGTATGAGAAGGCATTGTAATAGGAGGTGTGAAAAGGGGAAAGCAGAAAATGGCAAATTATATCCCAGGAAGAAGTACAAAACTATAGTAGAGGGAAGGAGGGGAGGGAGATGAGCATTGTTTGAGAGGTACTATCATCTGAGTTTTTCAAAGGAGGGAACAAAAATCTTAAGTAGATAATCCTAACTAGCTCTATAGGTAGTAGGAGGGGAAGGGGGAAAAAAGGGGAGGGTGGTTAAAAGGGAGGAAAGAAGCAATAAGAGTAAAGGGGAGTAAAAGGGAGGGGGTCTAAAAGAAGGAGGGGAAGGCTGCAGGAGGAGGGGGAGAAAAGTGAATACTATTGAGGAGGGGAAGGGAGACGGGAGAGCTAAAAGCACAAATGGTGGGAAAGAGGTTGGAGGGAAATACACAGATTGTAATCATAACTGTGAATGTGAATGGAAGGAACTCTCCCATAAAACAGAGACGGATAGCAGAATGGATTAAAAGCTATAATCCAACAATATGCTGCTTACAAGAAACACATTTGAAACGGGGGGTTACACATGGGATAAAGGTCAAACGATAGAGCAGAATATATTGTGCTCCAGCTCATGTAAGAAAGGCAGGAGTAGCAATCCTAATCTCAGACAAAGCGAAAGCAGAAATACATCTAATCAAAAGGGATAAGGATGGAAACTATATCCTGCTAAAAGGCACCATAGACAATGAAGCAATATCATTACTAAAAATGTATGCTCCAAGTGGTATAGCATCCAGATTCTTAGAGGACAGGTTGGGGGTGTTGAAGGAAGAAATTGATAGCAAAACTATACTAGTGGGGGACCTCAACCTCCCCCTCTCTGAACTCGATAAATCTAACCTCAAAATAAACAAGAAAGAGGTTAAGGAGGTAAATAAAACTCTGGATAAGGTAGATATGATAAATCTTTGGAGAAAATTAAATGGGAATAGAAAGGAATATACCTTTTTTTCAGTGGTACATGGAACATTTACAAAAATTGACCATGTACTAGGACATAAAAATATCACAATCCAGTGCAGAAAGGTAGAGATAATCAATGCATCCTTTTCAGATCATAATGCATTAAAAATTACATGTAATAAAAGGCCATGGAAAGAGAAACCAAAAATCAGTTGAAAACTAAATAATCTAATTCTAAAGAAGGGTTGGGTTAAAGAAGAAATCATAGAAACAATCAACAATTTCATTCAAGAGAATGACAATAATGAGACAACATACCAAAACTTATGGGATACTGCAAAAGCAGTTATTAGGGGAAGTTTTATATCTTTGAATGCTTACATAAATAAAATAGAGAAAGAGGAGATCAATGACTTAGTCTTGCAGTTGAAAAAGCTAGAAAAAGAACAAATTGAAAATCCCCAAGTAAATACCAAATTAGAAATACTGAAAACCAAAGGAGAGATTAATAAAATTGAAATTAAGAAAACCATTGAATTAAAAAATAAAACCAATAGTTGGTTTTATGAAAAAACTAATAAAATTGATAAACCTTTGGTCGATCTGATTAAAAAAAAGAAAGAAGAAAATCAAATTACTAATATTAAAAATGAAAGGGGTGAACTCACCTCTAATGAGGAGGAAATTAAAACAATAATTAGAAACTACTTTGCCCAGCTTTATGCCCACAAATTCGATAATCTAAACGAGAAGGATGAATATTTTAAAAAATACAAATTGCCCAGATTAACAGAAGAGGAAGTTGAATACTTAAACAACCCCATCTCGGAAAAAGAAATTGAACAAGCCATCAACGAACTCCCTAGGAAAAAATCTCAAGGGCCAGATGGATTTACAAGTGCATTCTATCACACATTTAAAGAACAGTTAATTCCAATACTATACAGACTATTTTTGAACATTGGGGAAGAAGGAGTCCTCCCAAATTCTTTCTATGATACAAATATGGTTTTGATACTCAAACCAGGAAGAGACAAAACAGAGAAAGAAAATTATAGACCAATATCCCTAATGAATATAGATGGAAAAAATTTCAGTAAGATTTTAGCAAAACGAATACAGCATCTTATCACGAGATTAATACATTATGATCAGGTAGGATTGATACCAAGATTACAGGGCTGGTTCAATATTAGGAAAACTATTAGCATTATCGATCACATCAACAACAAAGCTAACAAAAACCACATGATTATCTCAATAGATGCAGAAAAAGCTTTTGACAAAATACAACACCCATTCCTACTAAAAACACTGGAGAACGTAGGAATAAAGGGAACTTTCCATAAAATAATAAGCAGTATCTATCTAAAACCTTCAGCAAGCATTATATGCAATGGGGATAAGCTAGATGCATTCCCAATAAGATCAGGGGTGAAACAAGGTTGTCCATTATCACCACTATTATTCAATATGGTACTAGAAATGTTAGCTGTAGCAATTAGAGAAGATAAAGATATTCAAGGAATAAGAATAGCCAAAGAAGAAACTAAGTTATCACTCTTTGCAGATGATATGATGATTTACCTACAGAATCTCAGAGATTCAAGTAAAAAATTACTTGAATTAATAAACAACTTTGGCAAAGTTGCAGGTTACAAAATAAACCCACACAAATCTTCTGCATTCCTATATATTAGCAACAAAGTCCAACAGCAAGAGATAGAAAGAGAAATCCCATTTAAAGCTAGGGTAGACAGTATAAAATACTTAGGAGTCTACCTGCCAAAACAAACCCAGGGATTATATGAACACAATTACAAGACACTTTTTGCACAAATAAAGTCAGATTTAAGTAAGTGGAAAAACATTTGTTGCTCATGGGTAGGCCGTGCTAATATAATAAAAATGACAATTCTACCTAAATTAATATACTTATTTAGTGCCATACCAATTAAACTATCAGACAATTATTTTCTAGAGCTGGATAAAATAATATCAAAATTCATTTGGAAAAACAAAAGGTCCAAAATATCAAAGGGACTAATGAAAAGAAATGCTTGGGAAGGTGGCCTAGCGCTACCAGACCTCAAACTCTACTATAAAGCAGCAAATATCAAAGCCACTTGGTATTGGCTAAGAAACAGAGAGGTAGACAAGTGGAATAGACTTGGCACTCAAGATGCAGTAGGCAAGCAATATAGCAACCTTCTGTTTGATAAACCCAAGGACCCCAGCTTTTGGGATAAGAACTCATTGTTTGACAAAAATTGCTGGGAAAACTGGATAACAGTGTGGCGGAAATTAGGCATAGACCCATACCTGATACCGCACAGAAGAATAAAGTCCAAATGGGTACATGATTTAGGTATAAAGATAGATACCATGAATAAACTGGAGAAGCAAGGAATAGTGTATTTATCAGATCTATGGAGAAGGGAAGAATTCTTTACTAAAGGAGAGATAGAAAGCATTATGAAATGCAAAATGGATAACTTTGATTACATTAAACTGAGAAGTTTTTGCACAACCAAACCCAATGCAACCAAAATCCGGAGGGATGTAGTAAATTGGGAAAGAATTTTTACGGCTAAGCTCGAGGATAAAGGCCTCATTTCTAGAATATATAGAGAACTGACTCATATGTATAATCATACAAGTCATTCCCCAATTGATAAATGGTCAAAGGATATGAACAGGCAATTTTCAGAGGAAGAAATTAAAGATATCTATAATCATATGAAAAAATGCTCTAAATCACTATTGATTAGATAGATGCAAATCAAAAGAACTCTGAGGTACCACATCACACGTATAAGACTGGCAAACATGACAGAAGAAGAAAATGATAAATGCTGGAGAGGATGTGGGAGAGTTGGAACACTAATTCATTGTTGGTGGAGCTGTGAGCGCATCCAACCATTCTGGAGAGCAATTTGGAACTATGCCCAAAGGGCTACAAAAATGTGCATACCCTTTGACCCAGCAATATCGCTACTAGGACTATATCCCCAAGAGATCATAAAAATGGGAAAGGGTCCCACATGTACAAAAATATTTATAGCAGCACTCTATGTAGTTGCCAAAAACTGGAAGTCATGGGGATGTCCATCAATTGGGGAATGGCTGAATAAATTATGGTATATGAATGTAATGGAGTACTATTGTGCCATAAGAAATGAGGAACAAGAAGACTTCAGAGAGTCCTCGAAGGACTTATATGACCTGATGCTGAGTGAAAGGAGCAGAACCAGGAGAACTTTGTGCACAGCAACGACCACAGCGTGCGAGAGTTTTTTCTGGTAGACTTGGAATTTTGTAATAACGCAAAAACTTCTTATTAAAAAAAAAAAAATCTCAAAGGTGGTTCTCAGGGCAAAATGCCTTCCACACTCAGAGAAAGAAATATGGAAGTCATTCACAAAATGTAGCAGATCATGTTTGTGTATGTGTATGTGTTTGTGTATCATGTTTTAATTTGTTATATGATTTCTTTCATTTATTTTAGTCTGACTACATAGCATGACTATAGTGAAAATATACTCAATAGGAAAGTATATGTAGAACCTATACAGAATTGTATGCAGTCGTGGGGAGGGAGGGGGGTAGCGGGGGGGGGGATAAAGTCTTAATTTTATGGCAGCGATTGTTAAACATTAAAAAATTAAAAAAAGGATAAAAAAAATATATTGCCTCACTATCCTCATATCAGTTTGTCTGTATCTTGATCTGTTTACTTTTCCTTCTATCCTGTATTTTCCTCTTACTGAGGCTAACCTGTTTGCTGTTTTCTTGATCCAATTCTAATCTATACCAATCACTTCAATGACCACCATCAATTATCCACTTTATTTTAGGCAGTAGAACCTTGGCTTAAGAACTTAATTTGTTCCAAGATTCTCTTCATCATGCAACTTGCTCGTATTGCAAAGCCAATTTTCCCATAGGAAATAAGGTAGGTCAGATGATTGGCATCACATTCCAAAAATATTCATATAAAATAATTATGTATAATTTTAACTAAGTTTTTGTCCCTAATTCACCTGAAATACAACAGCAATGGTAAGTACACAATATATACTGAAGATAAAACAAATTAACCTGCATTTTACCTTCAAGAAAATTGTGACTGGGGTGAGGAAGTTGAGAGAGAGGAGGAGGCAGAAGGGATACTCCTTGAAAAGAGAATCTCTTTCTATGAAAACATCAGGGATTTCAGTGAAGACAGGAGTGTTCTCTCTTTTGCTGCTTTCACTAAAAGTAAGAGTAACATTTCTGCCTTCACTTATTTTTCATTTTTCAGAATCACTTTCATGTTATGACTCATTGATTTTTTTTCTTTACATTTGCTCCTGACTAGGCATTTAAGAACATTATTTTTTTACTTTTAAAAAAAAATCTTATTTTTTTTTCCTTTTTCAACAGTGACTTCCATAAGCTTTAAATATTCTCCTCCCTCCCTCCTCAAGACAACGTGCAATCTCCTGTAGGTTTAGAAAAAAAAAAAAAAGCATTGCCCTAGTTGAGTGTCATCCCTTCACTAGCTGTTCAAGTCCAAACATGGTTGTACTGTGAAATTTTGTTCGTCCTGCAAGACGAATTTTGTGCCTCCTTCAACAAACCATACATAAACCAGGTTACTCATAAACCGAGGTTCTACTCCATATTCCATCTTTCCTCCCCGCCTTGCTCCAAGGCATCTTCTACCAATTTTTCCCTTAAACTTCACTTGGCTATCTTCTTGTTTTGGTATCATGTCTCCTTTCTACCTTTCATCAAAATTCCTGAACTGTTATGCTTAATTGTGCCTTATTAAATAAACACATTTTTTCTTATAATTTTCCATTGATGACATTTTGTGGAAACTCTTCTCCTGCGTTACAACCTCTTAATCAACCTGTTCATTGATTTTTTTTCCTCAGTATCCATAATCTTTGGCCTTTCAGCCACATCCGACATTATTGATTCTGACTATTCTTGAAAAAAAATCTTTCTACATTTGTCTTCTCTGAAACTATGGACTACCAACTTCAACTTTTCTTTGTGTCCTGTATTAGTTTTCCTTCTCAAAGCATTCAGTTATTTTTTTCCCCATATTGTTGTCTTGTTATACTTTCTCTTGTTGAGCTCATTCATTCCTGTAACTTTAATTATAACCAAAGTATACATTACTTCCAGATTTGTTTCTCCATTCTAAACTTCTCTGAATTCTAGTCTTGCATTTCCAACTCCCTATGTGATTGTTCTTCCTGCATCTCCTATATACGTTCCCAAATCAGCATGCCAAAACTAAGCACATAAGGGACTGTGTTACCATGAGTGGGTGGTTCTCTAGCTAAAGCAAATAGTCCACCTAAGATTTTTTTTAAAAAGCTAAAATGGAAAAAGATTAAACTACACTCACAAGGTTAGCCTATATTTTTCAGGTCAGTATCAGATTTATACATTATAAAAGTAAGTCTATCCCCTTTCCTTAGTGATTGTCCTAATGTGATATTCTTTTTTTATTTTTGCTCCAAGGGAGAACTTACGTCCATAGATGTCGAAAGGAAACAAAAGTGTTCCAGTATGTCAAACACATAAATTAATTATTATTCAAGAGAATCATATATCAGAGGCCTTATAACTGCAAAATATATGAGAAGAAATGTGGGAGAGAAAGAAGAGAGCAAGGGATGGTCTTTTGCTTTCTTTGCATGTTCAGTGCTTAGATTAGAGCCTAGCATATAGGAGGTCTGTATTAAATACTTGACTGACTGAATGCATACTCACAATGTTAGGTAAAGAAGTAGAGCTATACATTTAATCAGGGCAGCTAGATGGTACAGCAGATAGATCACTGTGTCTGGGGTCTGGAAGACTGGAGTTCAATCTGGCCTCAGGCGCTTGCTAGCTATGTGACCCTGAGGCATCCACTTAACCTTGTTTGCTTCAATTTCCTCATGTGAAAAAGAGCTAGAGAAGGAAATGGAAAAATATTTCACTATCTTTGCCAAGAAAACCCCAAATGGAGTTTTGAAGAGTTAGACATGACTGACAAAAAAACAATAATAGAATTAGTAGTTTTCCACAGACCACTATGAACTAGATTACAATCTTTTATATACTATGCAGTTTAACATAGTTGGAAAAGTGGATGAATTTCAAGCTAGAAAGCCAGGGTTTGAATTATACCTTTACTATTCATGTGTGTGACCTTGAACAAGGACATCACCTTCGCTAGAAATCCATTCCATCTGTAAAGTCAGTATGTTGAATGAGATGATCTCTAAGTTTTTGTTTTATTTTGCTTTGCCACTTTCTACCCATGTGACTTTGGGCTATATCACTTTACATCCCTTGGTTTTCTCATCTGAAAAATGGAGACATAGAATAAAATGATCTCTTCAGCTCTAAATCTCATGATCTGAACTAATACAGCTTAAGATACCATTAGTTAGTCTAGCTGAAACATCACAATACTTACACGTATTGAGCTTGAATGTCTCACACACACACACACACACGTACACACATATATATGTCACATGAGTTGCTTTCTAGCCTCATGTTCTCTACCCTATATTTAAATAATTGACTTTTAAAAAGTCCTCATCTTTCCAGGCATCTTTCACTTTACTCAA
This sequence comes from Notamacropus eugenii, assembly GCF_028372415.1. Lineage (NCBI taxonomy): Eukaryota > Metazoa > Chordata > Mammalia > Diprotodontia > Macropodidae > Notamacropus > Notamacropus eugenii. The sequence continues at coordinate 324,993,033 of NC_092874.1, read as the reverse complement.
GCCGATCTACTTTTAAACCCAGTCGCAATGGTCTTCTTACTCTTCCTCAAGTATAACACTCTATCTTCAGACTCTTTATTTTCACTGACTGTCTCCTCCCCATCTTCATCCTAACCATAACTGTCATTCTGTCCTTTCTCTCCATTTTCTGGCTTCCCTGGAGCCTTGCAAGGTCCACCTAAAATTACTTCTTCTCCAAGAAACATTTCCTAATTTAATACTAGTGCTTTCTCCTGTTGATTACCTCTATTTAGCCATGTATAAATCTTGTTTATATATATGTATATACATATCTATATCTATATCTATATATATATATCTTGTCTTCTCTTTTGGACTAGGACATCATTGACAACAGGAATTATCTTTTGTTTTTTCCTTTTATTTCTACTGCTTAGCACAATAGCTGGGATTCCTGAAAGTATCTCTTCCTTTTGGGAGCACATTTTCTTATCTACTCAATACGCAAAGGTCTTGTTCAAGGTGTTTTTTTTTTTTTTTAATTTTTGAGTTTTCTTTTAAGCTCTAACTCCTCAATCTATTATCCCCTTCCTTTGGTTTCATGACTGACCATTCCCTTTTCTGATAAGCTACTTATTTGCACACAGGTCATCCTTAGAAATATGCTTTTCATTTATATTAAATAAGTTGATATTTAATAAATATCTGATATAAGACATGAATTGTACTAGGTATGGGAGTACAAAAACAGAGAGAGAATAGTACCTGTCTCCAAGGAATTTACAGTCTTTCGGTTTTCAACATTCACTTCCACAAGATTTTGAGTTTTAAATTTTCTATCCTCCCTCCCCTCTCCTCCACTCAAGATAAGACTGATATAGGCTGTACATATACAATCATATAACACATACTTTCACATTAGACATTTTGTAAAGAAGAATTAGAATCAATAGGAGGAACCCCGAGAAAGACCAAACAAAACAAGAGAGTTCATATTCCAAAGTTCTTTCTCTGGATGTGGATGTCATTTTCCATTCTGAGTCTTTGAAGTTGTCTTAGATCCTTGCGTTGTTTTGTAGAGATGAGTTTATCAAAGTTAATCATTGCACAAAGTGACTGTAACTGTGTACAATGTTCACCTGGTTCTGTTCATTTCACTCAACATGAATTCATATGTGTCTTTTCAGGTTTTTCTGGTCTGCCTACTCATCATTTCTTATAACACAATAGTGTTCTAGTACATTGATATACCACAACTTGTTTAGCAGTTCCCCAACTGATGGATATTGCTTCAATTTCTAATTCTTGGCCATGACAAAAAAGAGTTGCTATAAGTAGTTTTGTTCATGTGGGTTCCTTTCCTATTTGTGTGATATACAAATCTATAAGTAGCATTTCTGAGTCAAATCATATGCAGAGTTTATAGCCCTGTGGACATAGTTCCAAATTGCTCTCTAGAATCCTTGAATCAGTACACAACTCCACCAACAATGTATTAGTGTTCCAATTTTACCTCATCTCTGACATTTATTATTTTCCTATGTTGTCAGGTTAGCCAATCTGATAAGTGTGATTTGGTACCTCATATTTGTTTTAACTTGCATGTCTCTAACTAATAGTGACTTAGAGCATTTTTACATTGGAATATAGATGGCTTCAATTTTTTCTTCTGAAAACTTCCTGTTAATATCCTTTGACCATTTATCAATTAGGGAATGGCTTGCATCTTTATAAATTTCACTCAGCCCTCTATATATTTTAGAAATGAGACCATTATCAAATCTACTGATTGTAAAAAAAAATGTTTCCCAGCTTTCTACTTCCCTCCTAATCTTGATTGCATTGTCTTTGTTTGTGTAAAATGTTTAAAATTTGATGTAATCAAAATCATCCATCTTACATTTCATAATGTTTTCTATCTCTTGTTTGGTCATAAATTCTTCTGTTCTCCATAAATCTGATAAGTAAACTATTCCTTGTTCTCTTAGTTTGATTATAGTATCAGTCTTTTTATCTTAATTATATATCCATTTTTACCTAATTTTGGTGTATGGTATAAAGAGCTGTTCTATGCCTAGTTTCTACCATACTCTTCTCCAGTTTTCCAGCAAATCTTTAGGTTTATCAAACAGCAGACTGTTATAGTCATTGACTATTGTGTCTTACATAATTTAATATTCTACTAATCTACCCCTGTATTTCTTAGCTATTACCAAATAATTTTGATGATTGCTGCTTAATAATCGAATTTAAGATCTGGCATGACTAAGACCCTTTTACATTTCTTTTCATTAATTCCCTTGATGTTCTGGACTTTTGTTCTTCCAGATAAATTTTGATATTGTTTTTTGAGCTTTATAAGATAATTTTTGGTAGTATGATTGATATGACACTGAATAAGTAAATCGAGTTAGGTAGAATTATTATTTTTATTATATTAGCTGAGCCTAACCAAGAGCAATGGATATTTTTCTAAGTATTTAGATCTGACTTTATTTGTGTGATAAGTGTTTCAGAGTTGTGTTCATCTAGTTCTTAAGTTTCTTTTGGCAGGTGGACTCTCAAATATTTTTCAATGTCTACAGTAACTTTAAATGTTTTTTCTCTTTCTATCTCTTGCTTTTGTGCTTTGTTGGTAATGTATAGAAATGCCAGTGATTCATGTGGGTTTATTTCATCTCCTTCAACTTGGCAAAATTTTTGTCTTGTTTCAAGTAGTTTTTTACTTGATTCTCTAGGATTCTCTAAGCATACGATTACATCATCTGCAAAGAGTGATCTCTTTGTTTCTTCTGGGCCTATTCTAATTACTTTAATGTCTTTTTCTTCTCTTATTGTTGAAAGTAACTTTTCTAGTACAGTGTAGAATAACGGTGATGATAATGGACATTCTTGTTTCACCCACAAATTTTATTGGAAATGCTTCTAGCTTATCTGCATTACATAGAATGTTTGCTGATGATTTTTGATAGATGGTACTTATTTTAATGAAGACTCCATTTATTCTTATGCTTTCTGTTATTTTTAATAGTAGTTGATGTACTTTGTTAAAAACTTTTTTTAAGATTTAAATTTATATCTAGTTTTCAACATTCATTGCCCAGGATTTTGAGTTCCAATTTTTCTCACCATCTTTTACCTATCCTCCACTCTGAGATGGCATGCATTCTGTTTACTCATTCACCCAATCTGTCCTTCATTTTATCTTTTCCCACTCTTATCACCTTCACTTTCTTGAAGGGCAAGATAGATTTCTATACACCACTGCCAGTATATCTTATTTCTCAGTTGCATGTAAAAACAATTTTTTAACATTTGTTTTTGAAGCTTTGAGTTTCAAATTGTCTCTCTTCTTTGGACCCCATCCACCCTCATTGAGAAGACAAGCAATTCAATATAGATGTGTAGTTGTGCCAAACACCTCCATAAAAGCCATATTGTGCAAGAATAACTTTATTTCTCTCCATCCTATCCTGTCCTCCAAGAATTCTATTTTCCCCTTTGAAGTTGTCCCTTTTCTAAAGAGTTTGCTTCTGACCATCCCCTCCACCAACTGGCCCTTCTTCTATCATCCCTCTTCTTATCCCTATACCCCTTGTCCCGCTACTTTCCTGTAGGGTAAGATACTCAATTGAATGTGTATGTTATTCTTTTCAGAAACCAAATCTTATGAGAGTAAGGTTCACTCATTCCTTCTCACCTCCCACCTCTTTCCCTTCATTGTAAAACCTTTTTCTTGCCTCTTTTATGAGATAATTTACCCCATTCTATCTCTCACTTTCTCCTTCCAACATATTGCTATCTTATCCCTTAATTTTATTTTTTAGATATCATTCCTTCATATACAATTTACCTTGTGCCATCTATCTATCTCTTTCTCTCTTTCTTTCTTTCTCTCTCTCTTTCTCTCTCTGTCTGTCTCTCGCTCTGTCTCTGTCTCTCTCTGTGTCTCTGTCTCTGTCTCTCTGTCTTTCTCTCTCTTTATATCTATTTCCTCCAACTGACCTGATGGTGAGAAATGTCTCATGAGTTACAAATATCATCTTTCCATGTAACAATGTAAATAGTTCAACTTTCATAAGTCTCTTATGATTTCTTTTTCCTGTTTATCTTTTCATATCTCTCTTGAGTCTTATATTTGAAAGTCAAATTTTCACTTCAGCTCTGATCTTTTCATCAAGGATGCTTGAAAATCCTCTATTTCATTGAATTTTCATTTTTATTTCATTTTCATTCATTTTCATTTTTTCTCCAAACAATTATACATAGTTTTTCTAGGTGGGTGATTCTAGATTTTAATCCTAATTCCTCTGACCTATAGAATATCATATTCCATGTTCTTTGATGCTTTAATGTAGACGGTGCCAGATCTTGCGCTATTCTGATTGTATTTCCACAATATTTGAACTGTTTCTTTCTGGCTGCTTTCATTATTTTCTCCTTTATCTGAGAACTCTGGAATTACACTAAAATATTCCTAGGGGTTATACTTTTAAGATCTCTTTCCAGAGGTGATTGCTGGATTCTTTCAATGTTTATTTTGTCCTCTGCTGCTAGAGTATTAGGGAAGTATTCTTTGTTAATTTCTTGAAAGATGATGTCTAGGTTCTTTTTTTTATCATGGCTTTTAGATAGTTCAATAATTTTTAAATTCTCTTCCCTGGATCTATTGTCCAGGACACTGTTTTTTTTTTTTTTTAATGACGTATTTCACATTGTTTTCTATTTTTTTTTTTTATTCTTTGGACTTTGTTTTATCATTTCCTGAATTCTCATAAAGTCATTAGATTCCATTTGCTCCATTCTAATTTTGAAGGAATTATTTTCTTCAATGAGCTTTTAGACCTCCTTTTCCACTTGGTTAATTCTGCTTTTTACTGCATTCTTCTCCTTATTGCACTTTTGAACTTCTTTTGCCATTTGGGTTAGTCAATTTTAAGATGTCATTTTTTTTCGGTGTTTCTTGGGTCTCCTTTAGATAACTGTTGACTTGATTTTCATGATTTTCTTGCACAACTCACATTTCTATTCCCAGTTTTCCTCTACTTCTCTTGCTTGATTTTCAAAATCCCTTTTGAGCTCCTCCATGGTCTGCAACCAGTTCATGTTCTTGTTGGAGCCTTTTGATGTAGGAGCTTTGACAGTACCGCCCTCCTCTGGTTATAAAACCTAATTTTCCTTTTCAACAAAGTAAAATTCTATCGCTTATTTTTTTGAATGTTTACTCATCTTCCAAGCCAAACATTTGACATTCTTTTTGAAAAGTATAACTCTACTTCCAGTATGGGTAGAGGTTGCAGTGGATGTACTGTCCCAGGCTTCAGGGATTTTGTATCAGAACCTTGATACCCCACTGTCTGTGAGCCCAGATGTCTAGACACAACCTCTTGCAAGTGCTACTGTTACTGCTGGCCACTTCTGCTGCTGTTACTACCTGTCACTGCCACTCTCGCTCCCCCCCCCCCCACCTCCTGGGAGGAGATGGGCCAAATGGATTCCTCTTTCAACCAGGACCCACAGAGTTTTCCCACTGACCTTTTCGGTGTTTGTTGGTTAAAAAGTCTTAAAAACTGCCACAGGTGCCAATGAAGCAGTCCCTGGAGGCCTGCTCCAGAATATCTGTGCCCTTGTGACCCATGCTGGACAGCTCTCTGCTACCTGCCATGTGCAAATTACACTTCCTATGAACTTTCCAGGTTGTTCTGGCTAAGGATTTCTTTCATTCTGTTGTTTTGTGTGTTCTGTAGCTCTAGAGTTTGTTTGGAGTAATTTTGCCAGGTATTTGCTGAGCTTTGGGGGAGAGATGAAGAAAATCCCTGCTTTTACTGTGCCATCTTGTATCCCAAAAGCTTTTTTCTGCATGTATTGAGATAATCATATAATTTCAGTTAGTTTTGTTTCTAATATGATCAATAATACTGATAGTTTACCTAATATTAAAACAACCATACATTCCTGTTATAAACTCTACCTGGTTAAAATGCATTGTTGTGATGATAATTTGATGTCATCTCATTGCTCATGTTTTATTTAAAATTTTTATATTGATTTATCTCTGTGTTGGTACAGATATGTATGTATTCATACATATATGTTTGTTTATATTTTCATCTACACATGATGCAAATTATTCTATAATTTTCTTTCTCTGTTTTGATTCTTTCTGGTTCAGGTGTCAGCACCATATGTGTGTCCAAAAACAAAAAAAGAATTTGGTTGCACTTTTTCTTCACCCCTTTTTACCAGGAGTTTATATAGTATTGAAATCGATTGTTCTTTAAATGTTCTTCATAGATTTCACTTGTAAATCCATCTTACCTTGGAACTTTTGGCTGATGGAGTTCATCTGTGACTTCCTCAATTTCTTTTTCTGAAGTAGGACTGTTTAAGTATTCTATTTTATTTACTAAGTATTTATTTCCTCTAAAGCTGGGCACCTTATATATATATATATATATATATATATATATATATATATATATATATATATATATATATATATATATATATATATATATATATATATATATATATACACACACACACACACACACACACACATTTTAAAAATATTTATCCATTTCACTTAGATTCTTAAGATTTCTGGCATGTAGTTGGACAAAATGGGTCCAAATTATTGTTTTGATATCCTCTTCATTGATGATGTATTCACCTTTTTCAAAATAATATTGGTACTTTGGGTTTTTGCTTTCTATTTTTAATCAAAGTCAACATAGTTGCGTGTGTGTGTATGTGTGTGTATGTATACATACATATATATGTATGTATGTATGTATAAATTTTTTTCTTCACAAAATCAGCTCTTAGTTTCATTCATTAGCTCAACATTTTTCATAATTTCAATTTTTTTAGGCTCTCCTTTGTTTTACTAATTTGGTATTTAATCAGGATTTTTTATTTGTTATTTTTCTGGCTTTTTCTGTTGCATGCCCAGTTCCTTGATCACTTCTTTCTCTATTTTATTCATGTAAACACTGAGAGATATAAAACTTCACCTAATAACTGTTTCCACTGTATTCCATATGTTTTGGTATGCTGTCTCATTATTTTAATTCTCTTGGGTGAAGTTATTGATGGTTACAATAATTTACTGTTTGACCCACTCATTCTTTTGGATTGTTTTATTTAGTTACCATGTAATTTTTAGTCTAACTTTCCATGGTCCTTTATTCCATGTAATTTCATTACATCATGATCTGAAAAGGATACATTTAGTATTTCTACCTTTCTGCATTAAATTGTGAAGTTTTAATGACCTAATACATGATCAGTTTTTGTGTATATGCCATGTACCACTCAAAAAACAGGCATAATCCTTTCTATCTCCATTCACTTTTCTCCAGAGGTCTACTATACCTAACTCATAGGAAAACCTATTTGCCTCTTTAACTTCTGTCTTGTTTATTTTGTGATTAGATTTTCTATTTACGAGGTAGGGACGATGAGGTGCTCCACTACTTGTCTACTTTTTTCCTGTAACTCTCTTAAGTTTTTCTTTAAGAATTTGGGTGCTATGCCACTCAGTGCATGTTTTTTAATGATATTGCTTCTTTCTCTATGGTGCCATTAAGCAGGATGTAGTTTCCTTACTTATCTCTATTAAGTAGGTTTATTTTTGCTATTGCTTTGTCTGAGATCAGAGCTGCTACTGCTGTTTATTTTTATTTATTTTTTGCTTCTTCTAAAGCATGCTATATTTTACTCCAGCCTTTTACCTTTGTGTGTATCCCTCTGCTTCAGATATGTTTCTGGTAAACAACTTATAGTAAGATTATGTTTTTTAATCCACTTTGCTACTCACTTCCATTTTATGGGAGAGTTCATCCCATTCACATTCACAGTTATGATTACTATCTTTGTCTTTCTCTCCATCCTATTTTCCTCCCTGTTATTTTTCCCTCTCTTCCCCTTTCTCTCCTCAGTAGAGTTTTGATTTTTACCAATATGTCCCTCAATCTACCTTCCCTTCTTTCCCCCACACCAATAATTTACATTCTTTCTAGGGTCTCTGTATGATCTCTGTGTATATTCAGATATATGTGTGTACTGATTTGCATATACATATACACATATGTGTACACATATACACACCTATACACATGTGTATACACGCATATATATTTATCCATATATGTACATATGTATACGTGTATTTATGCGTGTATATGTATGTGTATACACATGCACATTTATGCCTCCATGTATGTATATGGACACACATACACACAATGCATGCAAAATTTTTTTCCTTAGTAGATACACGGACAGCAGAAGTCACAAATGACTTTTTGTAGAAGTTTTTATTTGAACAGAGCTTAGACAGAAAGATAGAATTCTAAAAGGTAGATATGAGGTAAGAGTATATTCTAAGCAGGAGAAAGTACATTACTTCTGGTACAAATATGCAGAAATGGGATACAGAATTTTGAGTTTGAGGAATATCATAAATGGTTTTATATTTCAGGTAGGAAAATAATTTATAACAAGGTTGGAAAGTTAGTTTGAGTCCAAATTGTGAAAGATTTTAAATCATAAACAGAGGAGGTTCCATTTGATTCTAGAGGCAACAGAATACCATAAGAGTTTGCTTAGCAAGGCAGTGACATAACCAAACCTATACCTTACAAAAATCACTTTGGCAGTTATAGATAAAATAGATTGAAGAGAAGGGAGATTTTCTTTTTATTATAGGCCAATTAAGATCTTGTCACAATACTCTGGGTCAAAGATAACCATATGTGTATGCATATATATATATATATATGTATATATATATATATATGTGTGTGTGTGTGTGTGTGTGTGTATGCACATATATATACCCATATATATGCATAGGAATGCATAAGTTTGTATAAAAATGCAGATTAGATATTAATAGAATCATTTGTGGTGAAAGAAGTATTTCTCTCTTATAAAGATATGTTAGAGGTAAACATAGATATGTATCACAGAAAATTCACTTCTATCATATTTTCTGGCTCCCTTTTCCTTTGAGATTTAATATGATTCATTAAGTAATAGAGAATCTAGTAAGATAATATCTACATGCAATCATAGACCTAGAGGTGCAGGGACCTCAGAAGTCATGTAGTTCAACTCTTTTATTTTACAGATAAGAGACCTGAGGTCAAGGGAGCTTTCATGATTTGTCTAGAGTCAGGTAAGTAGTGTCAAGAATGTGATTGGAACTCAAATCCTCTGACTCCAGAAGCTGCGCTCATTTTTCTTTATCAGTATTTAATCTTAAATTCCACATTTTAGGAAAGAAAATTGGCTGGCTAGCCTCCAAAGGAAGGTAATCAGAATAATGAAGGGGATCAAGTCTATGATGACTGAGGACTGAAGGAAAGAACCAGATACACCTACCTGGGAGAAGAAAAGATTTGAGGTTGCAATAACTCTCATATTCAAGAAGGAATTAAATTTATTCTACTTGGTTAGAAATGATAGAAATAATAATAATGGGGAGGCAGTGCAAAAAAAAAAGAGAAGGTTTAAGCCAGATGAGGAAGTTCTTAAGCCTTCTGACACTACAATGGGCTTTATTTTTTTTAAGAAATAGTATACTTCTCTTCACTAACACTTCAGGGGAAGATTGAATAATGACTTTTGAGGGATTCTATATAGACAATTTTAGTCAGAGAACAGTTGGAATAAACGACCTCCAAGGTCCCTTAAAGCTGAGATTTTGTAATTCTGTAGTTCTGGAAATAATCTCTCTAATCCTCACTTGGGAATCTTTAAGAAATGTGAAAATTGGTTCCACCCATTCTTTTCTGAATCACTCCTCAAAGTAAATAACACATACATCTATCCAGATGCATCTTATTAAAATCATTAACTATGCAGAAGCATCAAACACACCTTACATACTCTTTATATTTATGCAATTGGTTTATTTCTTTACCTTTTCAATTTGTCTATGGCACTTAAAGAATTTGCTATAATTTCTTAGTATTGTATGTCTTTTAAAAAGCCAAAAAAGACTATCAGCTCTGAGGTTCCTTCTAATTCTACATCTCTGATCCTTTAATAGTAATCAATGAATTTTCTTCGTGTTCCTGTAAGTAGCCCCATAAGCAATGACAGATTTTTTCTATATGTTTTTTTCTATCAGGTTCTACAATGCTTTATATTTTGACTAGCAGTCATACTGATTTATGACAATTCACATCTAAGGGATTAAATAAATAAGATAATGATCTCATGAATCCATGTTAATGGGGAAAAATCCACCAGAGCAATGTCAAAAAAAGAAAGAATTCTACTGAATATTTTAACATTTTAAAATTTGATATCATAAAATAATAGTCTTTATTTTCTTAAGTTAGATATTAATTAGGAGCTTCTGCAGCTATAAATATCTGGCCTGAAGACATACATTTTCCATTTAGATTAAGGAGGGCATAATGCTAAAGTTCTTATGTCAAGAAAAGAAATCCTTTGCAACATCAAGGGGCAGATAATAATGAAGGGAAATCATTCATTTACCCCAAGACTTTTGTTAAGCATAAAAAGAAAGCGTGAAAATATGAAAGTGAAAGAGTAGAAGTGTCAGAGGAAATACAATGGACATATGACAAGACATTTTTCTTATGAGATAAGGACCTTGCCATGTCCGGAAAGTGAATTACTCAAAATATGTATTTTTCTTTCCCCTACATATGATGAAACAGTTTTTCCAGACAGCTTAAACTATAAAATGTTAAAAAAAAAAAAAAAGAAGAGAAACAAGATCATTTGTCTTTGGTAAAGTGGTATCTATTAAGGTGATCAATGTAGAATTGTAGACTGTTGGAGCTGTAAGACTATAAAGCCTATTATATGGCTAATCAACCTGTGCCACATACAGTCTTATAACTTTTCTATGGACACATTTTTCTAAGCAAACATAATAAGAGATCCAAGTTTTGATAATAGTGGATTTGAGCTTACAAATAAGGCGACTGCAAGCATTTTTTTAAAATACCTTGCACATGTTATTTCCACTGCAGCCTAATTGGGATTTCTTGGACTGCCTGTAGACAGTCTAAATTTTTAAAAAATGACTTCTTCCTCTGAACTCATTTTACTGTCTCCCTTGCTGTCTTTCTTCTTAGATGACAGCAACTGGCTTAACGCCAGCATGTTTAATATTGGGATGAAATGAAGCAATGAAAAGTCATTGAATAATTAACAAAAGGTAGTTTGCTTAGACTTCATATAGCAAATATATGCAAGAAGAATATGGTAGTAATAAGTACAATAGATAAGACTCCCTTTATCTCTATATGGAAACTCAATCTGACCAGAAGTGTAAGGTATGTTGACTTGCATGGTTTCCACATATCTACCATTTTGGAAGGGCTTATGTGAGTAGACCTTTTTGTAGCCCTAGGAGATCAGAAAGCCAGAAACATTTTCAAGGGACTATTACAGGGGAGGAGACCCTACAGCCTTGAGACACCCTGTGGCCTTCTAGGTACTCAATTGAAGCCCTTTCACTGAATCCAAACTTCACAGAACAAATCCCCTTAATAAAAGTATCTGTTTTTTAAAACTTGGGCCCATTAAAAAGACATTCAAGAATCTAGAAGATGATATATGGACTCAAAGCTGCAGGTTCCCCGCACCTAGGCTACCAGGTAGCTCAATCAAGGAAGGCCTGCTGTGAGTCTTCCTCCATTCTGAGCATTGCCACATTCCCTGAGTAATACATTCTGACTTTGTATCCTTTTCCTAGCCTGTACCATATTGACAAGGTCAGGGGAATTGTCCAGGTGGGGGAAACTTGGTAGTTATTGACCCTATCATGCTACACCATTTTTATTAATATTACTTTGGGCATTTCTTTTCACATTTATTTTGAGGACCATATTCAGTAGGGCAAAAAGGGTGACAAATAGAGGATTATATATATATATATAATTTCTGCTGTTATGGATTTGGTTCTTTAGAGCAAGAGTTAGTGGAGATGCCTTACTGTTTAGGAAGAACAGAAAAAAACTAAAAGTAATATAGAAGGTATATTTTTTTAAAAGCACTTAATGCAAAGAGGGGGGAAATCGTTTTATTGGTTTATTTTTTTTCCTTTTCACTGAATTATTTGCCATGATGCAGAGGATAGAATAAGGTGCTAAGAATCGAGATGATTCATCTTAGTTTAAATCTGACCTCTGCCATTTGTTGTGTGACCCTGGGCAAGTCACTAAATGCTGTTTGCCCCAGTTCCTCGTCTATTAAATGAGCTGGAGAATGAAATAGAAAACCACACTAGTGTCTTTTCCAAGAAAACCCCAACTTGTGTCATAGACAGCTCATGACTGAACAACAATAATGATTACTACATTATTTCCTATTTTGTTTATGTCATGTTCAAATTTTTCCCTACATCATCAATAAGTTTCTGTGTTACTATCTTTGTAGTCTTACTAAAGGTTGATACAACACATAGCCTCTCTGAGGACTTTCCACTAAAAATGCTCAAGAAAGATGGCAGAATGGAGCCAAGATGCAGATTAAAGGAAGAGACTCACCTGAGTTCTGCCTCAAACTGTTCCAAATATCTTTAAATAATGACGAAATAAATTCTAGAGTGTCAGAATAAACAAGATAGGTGGAGTAAAAAAAAATTCCAGTGGGCGGAGCCAAGATGGCAAAGTGAAAGCAATGACTCACCCAAGCTCCTGGAAAAACTCCTCTGGATAGCTCTGGGGGGAGAGTCTGACCAGACTTTGGAGGTATAGAATCCAGTGGGTGATGGACTTTGACGGATTCAGAGCCCAGGTTGGACTGGAGGGTCCACAAGAGGGATCTGTTCCACGGGGGTAAGAGCCCAGCGCACAGCGCAGCGCAGGTTGGCGTGACAAGGTGGAGGGGACCTGAGGGGCCCGAGAGTGGCGGGCAAGACCAGCGGAGCAGGAGATAAGCCAGGCCGAGCTGGTGAGAGCCGCTGAGCGCTAGATATCAGCGCAGCAGCCCTTAAAACCTTCAGCCTGAAGACTGGACTTCGGTGGGTCAGCTACTTGAACTTCCAGGAGTTGGGATGGCGAAGTGATCAGTAAGTGCTCTCTCCTCCACCCGATGACCGTGAGGGAACCATAAAATTCTTCCCCAGATTAATCCTGGATCAGCGGGAACAGTAGAAGGGGGCGGGTGGTCTCACAACACCAGAGGCTGGAAAAGTGGCAAAGGGGGATTCTTCCTATTGTGGCGGAGGCGATCTGGAGGGACAGACGACCCAGGGCAGAGAAAATTCTCACTGAGACCCAGGCAAGTCTCAGAGCTGGGAGACAAGCCCCAGGAGGGGCGGGAACACGCATTAACTTCTAGGAGTACCCCAGCCCTCCAGGGGAAAAGGGAAGACAATAGGGAAGCTGGGATCACCATCCCCTGACCTTGCCTTTGCCTCAAGTCGGCGGAGGAGATCTCCTGAGACCAGACCACCCCTCCCACACACCTAACAAGCTAACCCCAGGGTTGATCTGGGAAACAACAACAACAACAACAACAACAACAACAAAAAAAAAAAAACAAAGCCTGCTTTTAGCCTAGACACACAGCAGCGCAACTTAAAACTTCTGTATCTTCTGACTGAAAGAACCAAAAGCTACAACACTCAGCCAACATCATGAATCGGAAAAAGCAGACGAAAAGTGAAAAAACCATAGAATCTTTCTATGGGGATAAGGACCAAAACACAAACACCAAAGAGGTCAGAGCTGAGACTGTACTTCCATCTGAAACCTTAGATGGGACTATGAATTTCTCGCAAACACAACTAGATTACCTGGAACGTCTGAAGAAGGATATAAAAGAAAAACTGGCCAATGATTTTAAAATTATAAAAAAAGAATTCACTGATGAGAACATCACTTTGAAAAAGAATATTGATGAAATAGAAAAGGAAGTTCAAAAATTAACTGGAGAGAATAACTCCCTAAAATGAAGAGTTAATCAAACGGAAAAGCAAACCCAAAACCTAACTGGGAAATTTGAACAGATGGAAATTTGAACAGATGGAAAAGGAAACCCAAAACCTAACTGGGAAAATTGGTCGAATGGAAAAAGAAATACAAAAATTAAATGGAGAAAATAGCTCCTTAAAGGGAAAAATTGGTCAGATGGAAAAGGAAATGCAAAAGCTAACGGAAGAAAACAATACGATGAAGATTAGAATTGGGCAAGTAGAAACTAATGACTCAATGAGGCAACAAGAATCAGTCAAACAAAATCTAAAGAATGAAAAGATAGAAGAAAATGTAAAATATTTAATTGGAAAAACAACTGACCTGGAAAATAGATCCAGGAGAGAAAATTTAAGAATTATTGGCCTGCCAGAAAGCCATGATGAAGAAAAGAGTCTGGACAATATGTTCGAGGAAATCATCAAGGAAAACTGCCCAGAAGTACTGGACTCAGAGGGCAAAATAGTCATCGAAAGAATCCACCGTTCCCCTCCCGAAAGGGATCCCAAACTCAAAACCCCAAGAAATATAGTTGCCAAATTCCAGAGCTATCAAGTGAAGGAGAAAATACTACAAGCAGCCAGAAAGAAACAATTCAAATATCAAGGACACACAGTCAGGATCACACAGGACCTTGCAGCTTCTACATTAAAAGATCGAAAGAACTGGAACCCAATATTCCATAAGGCAAAGGAGTTGGGACTTCAACCAAGGATCAACTACCCAGCAAAGTTCAGCATAACATTTCAGGCAAGGAGAAAGTCATTCAACGAAATAAAGGATTTCCAGAGCTTCCTGACCAAAACACCAGAACTCAATAGACAATTTGATCTTCAAATGCAGGTCTCCAGAGAATCATAAAAAGGCAAACAGAGGGGAAAAAACAAAAACAAAAACTTGCTACTCAATTAGGGCAAACTGTTTACCTCCCTATAAGGGAAGATGATACCTGTTAATCTTGAGAACTGTGCAGCTATTATGATAAAAGGGATATATGTAGAGGGAACGGGCATAAAGTAAATGATGTCATGTCAAAAATATGATTTAAGTATGAGAAGGGAATGTAATAGGAGGTGTGGAAAGGGGGAAGTAGAAAATGGCAAATTATATCCCAGGACGAAGTACAAAACTATAGTAGAGGGAAGGAGGGGAGGGAGATGAGCATTGTTTGAGAGGTACTATCATCTGATTTTTTCAAAGGAGGGAACAAAAATCTTAAGTAGATAATCCTAACTAGCTCTATAGGTAGTAAGAGGGGAAGGGGGAAGAAAGGGGAGGGTGGTTAAAAGGGAGGAAAGAAGCAATAATAGTAAAGGGGAGTAAAAGTGAAGGGGGCTAAAAGAAAGAGGGGAAGGCTGCAGGAGGAGGGGGAGAAGAGTAAATATTAATGAGGAGGGGAAGGGAGACGGGAGAGCTAAAAGCACAAATGGTGGGAAAGAGGTTGGAGGGAAATACACAGATTGTAATCATAACTGTGAATGTGAATGGAAGGAACTCTCCCATAAAACAGAGACGGATAGCAGAATGGATTAAAAGCCATAATCCAACAATATGCTGCTTACAAGAAACACATTTGAAACGGGGGGTTACACATGGGATAAAGGTCAAACGATAGAGCAGAATATATTGTGCTCCAGCTCATGTAAGAAAGGCAGGAGTAGCAATCCTAATCTCAGACAAAGCGAAAGCAGAAATACATCTAATCAAAAGGGATAAGGATGGAAACTATATCCTGCTAAAAGGCACCATAGACAATGAAGCAATATCATTACTAAAAATGTATGCTCCAAGTGGTATAGCATCCAGATTCCTAGAGGAGAGGTTGGGGGAGTTGAAGGAAGAAATTGACAGCAAAACTATACTAGTGGGGGACCTCAACCTCCCCCTCTCTGAAGTCGATAAATCCAACCTCAAAATAAACAAGAAAGAGGTTAAGGAGGTAAAGAAAGCTCTGGATAAGGTAGATATGATAGATCTTTGGAGAAAATTAAATGGGAATAGAAAGGAATATACCTTTTTTTCAGTGGTACATGGAACATTTACAAAAATTGACCATGTACTAGGACATAAATATCTCACAATCCAGTGCAGAAAGGTAGAGATAATCAATGCATCCATTTCAGATCATAATGCAGTAAAAATTACATGTAATAAAAGGCCAAGGAAAGAGAAACCAAAAATCAATTGGAAACTAAATAATCTAATTCTAAAGAAGGGTTGGGTTAAAGAAGAAATCATAGAAACAATCAACAATTTCATTCAAGAGAATGACAATAGTGAGACAACATACCAAAACTTATGGGATACTGCAAAAGCAGTTATTCGGGGAAGTTTTATATCTTTGAATGCTTACATAAATAAAATAGAGAAAGAGGAGATCAATGACTTGGGCTTGCAGTTGAAAAAGCTAGAAAAATAACAAATTG
This sequence comes from Notamacropus eugenii, assembly GCF_028372415.1. Taxonomy (NCBI): domain Eukaryota; kingdom Metazoa; phylum Chordata; class Mammalia; order Diprotodontia; family Macropodidae; genus Notamacropus; species Notamacropus eugenii. The sequence goes on along the minus strand of NC_092874.1, from coordinate 324,976,676 downwards.
AAAATCCCCAAGTAAATACCAAATTAGAAATACTGAAAACCAAAGGAGAGATTAATAAAATTGAACTTAAGAAAACCATTGAATTGAAAAATAAAACCAATAGTTGGTTTTATGAAAAAACTAATAAAATTGATAAACCTTTGGTCAATCTGATTTAAAAAAGAAAGAAGAAAACCAAATTACTAATATTAAAAACGAAAGGGGTGAACTCACCTCCAATGAAGAGGAAATTAAAACAATAATCAGAACCTACTTTGCCCAACTTTATGCCCACATATTCGATAATCTAAATGAGATGGATGAATATTTTAAAAAATACAAATTGCCCAGATTAACAGAAGAGGAAGTTGAATACTTAAACCACCCCATCTCTGAAAAAGAAACTGAACAAGCCATCAATGAACTCCCTAGGAAAAAATCTCCAGGGCCAGATGGATTCACAAGTGAATTCTATCAAACATTTAAAGAACAGTTAATTCCAATGCTACATACACTATTTTTGAACATTGGGGAAGAAGGAGTCCTCCCAAATTCTTTCTATGGTACAAATATGGTTTTGATACCAAACCAGGAAGAGACAAAACAGAGAAAGAAAATTATAGACCAATTTCCCTAATGAATATAGATGCAAAAATTTTAAATAAGATTTTAACAAAAAGAATACAGCATCTTATCACGAGATTAACACATTATGATCAGGTAGGATTCATACCAGGACTACAGGGCTGGTTCAATATTAGGAAAACTATTAACATTATGGATCACATCAACAACAAAGCTAACAAAAACCACATGAGTATCTCAATAGATGCAGAAAAAGCTTTTGACAAAATACAACATCCATTCCTACTAAAAACATTGGAGAACGTAGGAATAAAGGGAACTTTCCATAAAATAATAAGCAGTATCTATCTAAAACCTTCAGCAAGCATTATAAGCAATGGGGATAAGCTAGATGCATTCCCAATAAGATCAGGGGTGAAACAAGGTTGTCCATTATCACCACTATTATTCAATATGGTACTAGAAATGTTAGCTGTAGCAATTAGACAAGATAAAGATATTCAAGGAATAAGAATAGCCAAAGAAGAAACTAAGTTATCACGCTTTGCAGACGATATGATGATTTACGTAGAGAATCCCAGAGATTCAAGTAAAAAATTACTTGAATTAATAAACAACTTTGGCAAAGTTGCAGTTTACAAAATAAACCCACACAAATCTTCTGCATTCCTATATATTAGCAACAAAGTCCAACAGCAAGAGACAGAAAGAGAAATCCCATTTAAAGCTAGGGTAGACAGTATAAAATACTTAGGAGTCTACCTGCCAAAACAAACCCAGGGATTATATGAACACAATTACAAGACACTTTTTGCACAAATAAAGTCAGATTTAAGTAAATGGAAAAACATTAGTTGCTCATGGATAGGCCGTGCTAATATAATAAAAATGACAATTCTACCCAAATTAATATACTTATTTAGTGCCATACCAATTAAACTATCAGACAATTATTTTCTAGAGCTGGATAAAATAATATCAAGATTCATTTGGAAAAACAAAAGGTCCAGAATATCAACGGGACAAATGAAAAGTAATGCTTGGGAAGGTAGCCTAGCGCTACCAGACCTCAAACTCCACTATAAAGCAGCAATTATCAAAACCACTTGATATTGGCTAAGAAACAGAGAGGTAGACAAGTGGAATAGACTTGGCACTCAAGATGCAGTAGGCAAGCAGTATAGCAACCTTCTGTTTGATAAACCCAAGGACCCCAGCTTCTGGGATAAGAACTCATTGTTTGACAAAAATTGCTGGCAAAACTTGATAACAGTGTAGCAGAAATTAGGCATAGACCCATACCTGACACCGTACACAAGAATAAAGTCCAAATGGGTACATGATTTAGGTATAAAGATTGATATCATGAATAAACTGGAGAAGCAAGGAATAGTGTATTTATCAGATCTATGGAGAAGGGAAGAATTCTTTACTAAAGGAGAGATAGAAAGCATTATGAAATGCAAAATGGATAACTTTGATTACATTAATCTGAGAAGTTTTTGCACAACCAAACCCGATGCAACCAAAATCCTGAGGGATGTAGTAAATTGCGAAAGAATTTTTACAGCTAAGCTCGGGGATAAAGGCCTCATTTCTAGAATATATAGAGAACTGACCCATATGTATAATCATACAAGTCATTCCCCAATTGATAAATGGTCAAAGGATATGAACAGGCAATTTTCAGAAGAAGAAATTAAAGCTATCTATAATCATATGAAAAAATGCTCTAAATCACTATTGGTTAGAGAGATGCAAATCAAAAGAACTCTGAGGTACCACATCACACCTATAAGATTGGCAAACATGACAGAACAAGAAAATGATAAATGCTGGAGAGGATGTGGGAGAGTTGGAACACTATTTCATTGTTGGTGGAGCTGTGAGCGCATCCAACCATTCTGGAGAGCAATTTGGAACTATGCCCAAAGGGCTACAAAAATGTGCATACCCTTTGACCCAGCAATATCACTACTAGGACTATATCCCCAAGAGATCATAAAAGTGGGAAAGGGTCCCACATGTACAAAAATATTTATAGCAGCACTCTATGTAGTTGCCAAAAACTGGAAGTCAAGGGGATGTCCATCAATTGGGGAATGGCTGAATAAATTATGGTATATGAATGTAATGGAGTACTATTGTGCCATAAGAAATGATGAACAAGAAGACTTCAGAGATGCCTGGAAGGAGTTATATGACCTAATGCTGAGTGAAAGGAGCAGAACCAGGAGAACTTTATGCACAGCAACGACCACAGTGTGTGAGAGTTTTTTCTGGTAGACTTAAATTTTTGTTATAACACAAGAACTTCTTACAAAAAAAAAAAATCCCAATTGTGGTTCTCAAGGCAAAATGCCTTCCACACTCAGAGAGAGAAATATGGAAGTCACTCACATAATGTAACAGATCATGTTTGTGTGTGTGTATGTGTTTGTGTATCATGTTCTCATTTGTTATACGATTTCTTTCCTTTATCTTAGTCTGACTACATAGCATGACTATAGTGAAAATATACTCAATAAGAAAGTATATGTAGAATCTATACAGAATTGTATGCAGTCATGGGCAGGGAGGGGGGGAGTAGGGGGTAGGTGGGGGGGATAAAATCACAATTGTATGGCAGTGATTGTTAAACATTAAAAAATAAAAAAATAAAAATAAAAAAAAAATTTCCAGCCTAAGAGAACTTAGAAAGTTGGTAGTAAAAGCCTGTTGCAAGCCCAAATTTCTGTACTCAAAGCTCAAAGGAAAAAATATGATTGGACCTCAAGCAATAGAAGACCTCAAAAAGATTTTGAAAATTAAGCAAGAGTGGTAGAGGAAAATTTGGGAAGAGAAATGAGAGTAGTGCAAAAAAAAAACATTAAAAAAGTCAACAGTTGGGTAAAGGAGGCACAAAATTGCTGGAGAAAATAAAGACTTAAAAAACAGACCTGATCTAATGGTAAAAGAGTCAAAAAAAGTTTAATGAAGAGAAGAATATCTTAAAAAGTAGAACCAACCAAATGGAGAATCAATATACAAAAATTCAGTGAAGAGAAGAACTCATTAAATAAAGTAAATGGTGAAATGAAATAGGAGGTATAAAAACTCCCTGAATAAAATAATTCCTTAAAATGTGGAATTTGACAAGGACAGGCTAATGAATTCATGACAGACAAAGAGAAAAAATGAAATGGAGAGAGGGAGACATGATGGCACAGTAAAAGCAAGGACTTGCTTGAGCTCTCCCTCCAAATCCTCCAAATACCTGTAAAAAAGATGTTAATCACATTCTAGAGTAGCAGAACCCACAAAATGAGAGACTAAAACAAATCTCTATCCCAAAAGAAGCTAGAAGGTTTACAGAAAAGGTCTGCTGTGCAAGTCTGAGAGAGGAGCACAGTAAAGTGTGGGCAGTACCAGCACAGACCAGGCCCTAGAAAACATAAAGCAGCTCTCAGAGGACTGAGGTATTGGCAGCTATGGTGATTTCCAAACTTCTCAACCCGCAAAGGCCAAAGACAACTTAGCAGGTCAGTAGGAAAATTCTTTCAGAGCTGGGTGAGAGAGTAGTGTAGTCTAACACCAGCCCCCTGACAACGGTGGCAGCAGATGTCACAAATGTTTTCTTCTGGGGCACATGGAATACAGATGGTGGATGGATAGAGTGGCTGATCAGTGGGGTGTTGAAGGGATCTCTTTGCTACTGAGGCAGGATTCTCTTGCTTTGCCAGTGCTTAAATCTGGGGCAAGAAGGAGCACTGGCATGATGGAGCTTGTGGCAGCAGTGTAGAGAATTCTCCTTACAGTTATCCAACAGAAAAGAGAGCTTGTGGTCACTCACAGACAAGAGCACAGAGCAGGAAAGGAGTCAACAACTCTCCTTTGATCATACCACACTGGAAGAAGTAAAAGCTTACAGATCTCTAAAAATATCTGAAAATAACTGCACAACGCCCCTGAAAATTGGAACAGTACACCCTCCACACTGGAAGCTGTGTTCTACTTTAACAAAGGGTCAAGTTGAGCAATTGGCTGGAAAAAATGAGCAAAAAGCAGGGAAAAAAAACTCTCAGTCTATAGAATCCTACTTTGGTCATAAAGAAGATGAAAATATACAACTGGAAGACAGCAAGGTAAAAGATCCTACATTCAAAACTTCCAAGAAAAAAATGAATTGGTCTCAAGCAAAGGAAGAGCATAAAAAGGATTTTGAAAATAAGCTAGAGAAGAGAAAAATAATGGAGATGAGAGTGATGCAAGACAATCATGAAAAACAAGTCAATAGCTTTCTAAACAAGAACACCCAAAATTCTGAAGTATATAACACCTTAAAAAATAGAGTAGATCAAATGGAAAACAGAGGTCCAGAAAGTCCATGAGGCAAAGAATTCCTTAAAAAGCAAAATTGACCAAATGTAAATGAAGGTCCAAAAGCTCACTGAAAAACAAATAATTACTTCAAAATTAAAATGGAGCACATGGAAGCTAATGACTTTGTGAGAAATCAAGATATTATAAAACAAAACCAAAATAACAAAAAAAAAAACAAAACAGAAGACAATAAAAATGTGACATTGGCAAAACAGCTTACTTGAAAAATAGATCCAGGAAAGATAATTTAAAAATCATTTTAATTCCTGAAAACCAGGATTACAAAAAGCCTAAACATCATACTTAAAGAAATTATCAGGGAAACCAACTGAATATTGTTGAACCACAGAATAAAGTAGAAATGGAAAGAACCCAGGAATTATCTCCTGAGTTCTGAAAAGGAAAACTCGTAGGGATATTGTAGCCAATTCCAGAGTTCAAAGGTCAAGGAAAAAATATTGTGAGCAGCCAGAAAAAAACAATTCAAGTTTTATGGAAACACAATCAGGATAGCACAAGATTTACCAGCTCCTACATTATGAGGTCAGAGGACTTGGAATATAATATTCCAGAGGTGAAAAGAGCTATGATTACAACCCAGCATCACCTATCCAGCAAAATGCAGCATAATCCTTCACAGGAAAAATGGATATTCAATGAAATAGAGGACTTTCAAGCATTCTTGATGAAAATAGTAGAGGTGAATGAAAAATTTTGCTTTCAAATACAAGAATCAAGAGAAGTATGAAAAGAAAAACAGGAACGAAAAATCATTAAGGACTTATTAAAGTTGAACTGTCTATGTTCCTATATGGAATGATGATATTCGAATTCATGAGACCCTTTGCAGTATTACATAGTTGGACGGAATATACATATTGACAGAGGTTTAATATGTAAGTTTAATATGAAGGGATGACATCTAAAACATAAAAGATGTGAAAGGAATGTACTGGGAGAGGATTAAAGGGAGAGATAAAATTGGGTAAAATATTTCACATGAAAAGGCAAGAAAACCTTGGCGAGGGGATGGGGTGGTGAGAGGGGATGAGTGAACCTTACTCTCATCAGGATTTGCTTAAAGAAGGAATATCATGCACATTCAATTAGGTATGGAATTCTATCTTACCCTACAGGAAAGTAGAGTGGAAGGGAATAGAAGAAGGGAGGTGATAGAAAAGAAGGCAGATTAGGGTAGGGGGCAATCAGAAGAAAAATTTTTGAAGAGAGACTAGGTGAAAGGAAAGAATAGAATATATGGGGGAGTGGGATAGGATGGAGGGAACTATAATTAGTCTTTCACAGCATGATAATTATGGAAATGGTTTGCATGACTACATATGTATAAATTGAATTGAATTTATTACAATACAAAGTATTATAATACATTGAATTGCTTGTTTTCTCAATGAGGGTGTGTAGGAAGAGAGGAAGGGAGAGAATGTGGAACTCATACTTTTGAAAACAAATGTTGGCTTTTCTCTTTTGCAGTGGCCTGCAACATGCCTTCCCGACTGAGGAAGACGCGGAAGCTCCGCGGGCACGTCAGCCACGGCCACCGGCCCATCAGCAAGCACCGGAAGCACCCTGGAGGTCGCGGTAATGCTGGAGGGCTGCACCATCACTGGATCAACTTCGACAAATATCATCCAGGTTACTTTGGGAAAGTTGGTATGAGGCATTACCACCTGAAGAAGAACCAAAGCTACTGCCCAACTGTCAACCTTGATAAGCTGTGGACACTGGTCAGTGAGCAGACCAGGATTAATGCTGCCAAAAACAAGGAGGGGCTTGCCCTTATTATTGATGTTGTACGGTCGGGGTACTACAAAGTCCTAGGAAAAGGGAAACTCCCCAAACAGCCAGTCATCGTGAAGGCAAAATTCTTCAGCAGAAGAGCAGAGGAAAAAATCAAGGGTGTTGGTGGAGCCTGCGTCCTTGTGGCATAAAAATCCAATGTTATAAAATAAAACAAATGTCTTTATTAAACATCATAGGTTTTGCCACATTAAAAAAAAAAAGAAAACAAATGTTGACATTTTTTTTACATGTAACTGAGAAATAGGATACACAGGCAATGGGTTATAGAAATCTATCTTATCCTATAGAAAAATAATATGGAAAGGGATAAGGAAAGGGGGTGATAGAAAGGAAAGTGGACTGGGGGAAGGGGTACTGAGAAGCAAAACACTTTTGAGGACAGGCAAGTTGAAAGGAGAGAGGGATTAGAATAAAGAGGGGAAGGGGGAAAGAATGGAGAGAAATACAGTTATCAATAGTAACTATGGAAAAAATTGAAGCAAGTTTCTCTGACAAAGGCCTCATGTCTCTAACATATAGAAAACTAAGTCAAATTTATAAAAATAAGAGATATTCCTCAATTGATAAATGATTAAAAGATATAATCAATTTTCAGATGAAGTAGTTAAAGCTGTCTATAACCATATAAAATATTCTAATTCACTATTGATGGAAGAAACACAGATTAGAACAATTGTGAGGTACTATCTCATGTCTATTAGATTGGCTAATATGAGAGAAGGAGTAAATGAAAAATTTTGGAGAGCATGTGGAAAAAAATGAGGCATTAATATACTGTTGTCAAAGCTGGGGATTTGTTAAGCTGTTCTATGGAGGAATTTGGAACTCTTCCCAAAAGGCTGTAAAACCATGCATACTCTTTGACATAGCAGTATCACTGCTGGAGATGTATCCCAAAGGGGATAAAAAACAAAAAAAAGAGGACCTATACATATAAAAAATATTTATAGTGCCTCTTTCTGGGGGTAAATAACTGGAAATTGAAGAGATGCCCGTCAATTGGAGAATATCTCTACCAGTGAGCACCCCAGCATACACAGGGGGGCTTGTTATCACAGGTTCTTAGATCTGCATTCATATAAGAAAAGACAACTTTTGAGGAGTTAACAATCACTTTAATCCAGCTCATGTATCAGTCCTTTAGTCAAGCACATATATCATTCACCTAGTTTAGGAGACTCAACACCCTGAACCCCAAAGTAATCAACAGACATGGCTTCCTCTGTCTGTTGATCCCGCCTCCTCAGTCACATTCAAACAGAGGCATTATACTTCTGGATTATACTAAAACAAAAACAGCAAATGATCCTACTTTACTTGCCATTACAATATCTAAACAAGTTGTGGTATGTAGTTGTGATGGAGTGTTGTTGTGCTATAGGAAATGATGAGCAGGATTCTCTGAGAAAAATCCGATTTTGCATGGGTTGATGCAAAGTGAAATGTGCTGGGTACAAAGTAACAGTACTGTAAGATGATCAGCTATGAAGGACTTAACTGTTATCAACAATACAATGATCTGTATCAACTCTGAAGGAATTAGGATGAAAAAAAAAACAACTATGATTGTGTGTAAAACCAGTATTTTCTAAGTACCAAGAAGTACTAGAGAAAATTAGATTCATACCTGTAACCTTTATGACCCTCACATTTGGCAACGTGGGGTGTATATGTAGCTGAGCCCATGCTGGGGGAATTGAATGTAAAAAAGAGTGGATGCTGTTTTTTTTTCTATTAAGCGAGAAGTTTTGATTCATTTTCAAGGTCCCTCCCAACTTCAGTTTTTTCGATTTTGAGTTTAACAAACCACAAATAAAATGAAAGTTTTCATATTTACTAAAGAACAGATAATGAGGATTACACTAAGGGTGAAATTCCATTATATACACTGTTTTTCGTTTTAAGTAAATAATAATTTCATTATATCACTTTCCAGATGAGCAGGATGCTAAAAAAAAAAAAAAAAAAAAAAAAAAAACTTGGAAAGATTTAAAATAACTAACAGAAAGTGAAATGAATAGAACCAGAAAAGCATTTTACACTGTAGCAACAATAGTTTAAGATGATCTACTATGAATAACTTATCTGTTCTCAGCAACACAATAATACAAGATAATTCTATAGAACTCATGATGGAAAGTGCTATCTTTAGGTAGATAATCAATTATATTTTATTTACTTTCTTTGTTTCTCTTGCTTTTTGTCTCTTTTCTTTCACAGAATAAATTACATAGAAATGAGTTTTGCATGACCACATGTATAACCTATGTCAAACTGGTTGTTGTTGTGTTCATTCTTCTTTTTCAAAGGAGACCATGACATCAGACAAATGATGACGTGACTTGCACTTGACTTTGTTTTGAGAGAGGGAAAGTTGTGCAAGGTCACCAGTCTCACTTTCTCTTCCTGAGCCATCTGAATTCAGTGACCAGATATTCATCAGGATAACTGGAGGCAGTCCAGGATCCAATGGGAGACCTTGGCCTTTTTAGGGCAAGGCATATTCAACTACCCATGTATAGTGAAATAACACCCATTCAGTGAATAGTCCTCTTTAAGAAGTAGTCAGGGTATAGTCCCTTTAATGAGCAAAATAAAAAATAACTGAATCAAGCTGGGAGGGAAACAGCAACAGTTATTCTTGATATTTAGTTGAAGCCAGGCAAGTCCAGCCATTAAGTGGAGCTTGGGCAGGGACCTATTGTTTTCCAATCTATGTGCTTCAGAGTGCACTGAGTCTAATGTTCTGGGAAAGAGAGGGAAAGAAGGAAGAAAGGAAGAAAGGAAGAAAGGGAGGAAGGAAGGAAGGAAGGAAGGAAGGAAGGAAGGAAGGAAGGAAGGAAGGAAGGAAGGAAGGAAGGAAGGAAGGAAGGAATCTAGTCAGTAAACCCAAAGTTAACTGGGCATCCTCTGGCCATCCAAAAGAGAAGGAAAGAGAGGGGGAGATAGAAGGGAGAATGAGCCGAGTTCTCAGCTAGCTGGGCCCTCATTCAGGAATCTCAGTCTACTCAGAGATTGTGTTCATACTTCGTTTTGGAAGAAGACCATGACATCAGAGAAATGATGGCATGACTAGTATTTGACTTTGTTTTGAGTGAGGGAGGGCTGCACAGGGTAACCAGTCTCATTTCTCTTCCTGAGCCATTTGGATCCAGTGACCAGATACACATCAAGAATGTCAAGTTGCTGGCTTTATCAACGAAGGTGGGGAAAGGGAAAGAACTCACAATGTGAAAGAAAAGAGAATGCTAATTTTTAAAATTGAAATTCATTAAAAAGATAAAATGTTAAATAAGAATAAAAAAGAAAGATGGCAGGAAAAATGGAGGTACTTGCCAAAGCCTTCCCAAATTCCCCTAAAAGCAACGTTAAATAGTGCTTTTAAATGAATTCTGGGGAAGCAGAAACCACAAAAAATGAGGTGAAGCAATTTTTCAGGCCAACACAACATACAAGGATGACAGGAAAGCTCTGTCATGCTAAGGTTGGAGGGGAGCATAGCCCAACTCTAAAATAAATTACGGGAGCAAAACCTGTTCCCCTAGCCAAAAATCCAGCAGGACTTTGGAGTGACTCAATTAGTGGTTGCAATGGAAGCTTCCAGAATTCTCAACCCATAAAAAGTAAGAGTGTCAGTCAAGAGGTCAGAAGGAGAATACAGAGGTCCCTTTGCTGGCACACAGTGCAGTGCTCTTATAGTGCTCATTTCTGGATCTGGTGCCCAGTTCTCCATCATAGTCCCAGGGAAAGGATGAGCACTAACACACAAAAGCTTCCAGCTACATGGGAGCAAGCCTCTTGCTCACCATTCCAGAGCAGAAAAGAGTGTTTGTGGTACTTCACAGATCATAGCACAGGCTAGTACAGTAGGAAAGACACTTCTACTTACATCATAAAATCTGGGTAGAAGTGAAAACTCACAAACCTTAACAAGTAACTGTACTAAAATTAAATAGAACAAAATCAAAAAGCAAAAAAACCCTGAAGCTTGGGACAATACCCCCAATACCCTAGGACCAAAGCCCAAATTTAGCATATAAGTTGAAAGTTAAGAAATAGAATGGAAAAAGAACAAACAAACAAATGTAACACAATCATAGAAAGTTACTTTGGTGACAAGGAAGATTCAAACCAAAACCCAGTATAATAAAATGAAAAATCAGGAGTCACATGCAAAATCCCAAAGAAGACTGTGAATTGGTTTCAGGTCCAGGAAAACTTTAAAAATAATTTTTAAAGTCACATAGGTGAGGTAAAGGAAAATTTGAAGAAAAAATGATAGAGATGTAAGAAAAACATGATAAAGAGTCAACAACTTGGTAAAACAGGGACAAATACTGAAGAAAATGATACCTTTAAAATGGAATGGATTTAGACTTCAAGCCATCAAGATGGTGGAGTAAATAGCAAGTTAATCTTATACTTCCTTATAAACTTTGAAAAATTCAGAGAATATTTTCCCAGGAAAATACTGGAATAGTTCAGCCAGCAGAAAGAAGGGATACAGAACTCCTTTAGCTTGGGAGACTCGAGGAATTAACAGGAAATGTTCCTCTTGCAGTGACTGAAGTAGATCAGTAAAGAACTGGAAGCAACCCAACAAGACAGTAGGCAGCCCCACCTCAAAAAATCAGCAAGAGATCTTGAGCCCCAAGGTGGTGGACCAGGCAAGCACCAACGCCAAGCACATAACATCTCCCATCATCAGCCCCAGCTCAGCATCAGGAAAACTACAAACCACTACAACATCCAGCTACCAGCACAGAAAACCAGTAATTAGGCCTCTAGCCTCTATTACAAGAAGTCTGGGACAATTCCCTCTGGGTCCCAGAAGCAGACATCAAATTTAAAAGGTAGATAAAAGGCAAGGAACATGAGCAAGAAGAAGCAAAGGAAAACAATGACTATAGAAAAATATTTTGGTTTCAGGGAAGATCAAAGCTCAAATTCAAGAGAAGACAACTCCACATATTAGAAACCTCAAAGGGATATGATCTGGTCTGAAGTCCAAAAAGTCTTCTTAGAAGAGCTTAAAAAAGATTTTAAAAGTCATGTAAGAGAGGTAGAAGAAAAATCAAAGACTCCTTAAAAAATCCAATTGACAAAATGGGGGTGGGAGGAGTGGATTGAAGAAAAATAGCTCCTTAAAAAATAAATTGGTCAAATGGAAAAGGTGGTAAGAAGACTAATTGAAGAAAACAATTTGTTAAAAATTAGAATTGTGCAAGTGGAAGTTGATGACACTACGAGACATCAAGAGCAAGTCAAACAAAGCTGAAAGAATGAAAAAATAGCAGAAAACATGAAATATCTCATTGGAAAAGCAACTAATATGGAAAATAGATCTAGGAGAGAGAATGATGATGAAGAAACAATGGTGGGTATTTTTCAAGAAATCATGAAGAAAAACTGCCCTGAGGTTCTTGAACCAAAGAATAAAATAGTCATCAAATGAATCCACAGATCACCTCCTGAAAGAAATCATAAATTGAAAACACCAAGGAATATTGTAGCTAAATTCCAGAATTATCAAGGCAAGAAGAAAATATTGCAAGCAGTCAGAAACAAACAATTCAAATACTATGGAACCACAGACAGGATTTCAGAGTATCTTGCAGCTTCTGTAATAAAAGATCAGAGGACATGGATTATGATAGTCAGTGAGGCAAAGGAGCTTGGATTACTACTAAGGATCAACTATTCAGTGAAATTGAACTTGATCTTTCCAGAGAGGATATGGTCATTGAATGAAATAGAGGACTTCCAGACTCTCTGTAAGAAAAGACCAGAGCAACCCAGGGACTATATGAACACAACTGCAAAATAATTTTGAACAAATAAAGTCAGATCTAAGTAAGTAGAAAAACATCAGTTGCTCATGAGTAAGCTGAGCTAATATAAAAAATGACAATTCTGCCTAAATTGATTTACTTATTCAGTGTCATGTCAAAAAAACTACCAGACAATTATTTTCTAGAGCTAGAAAAAAACATAATATCAAAATTCATCTGGAAGAACAAAAGTCCAAGAATATCAAGGGAATTAATGAAAAGAAATGCTAGGGAAGGTGGCTTAGCCCAAAAGATTTCAAATTGTATTATAAAGCAGAAATCATCAAAATCACTTGGTACTGACTAAGAAATATATGGGTGAACCAGTGAAATAGGTTAGGTACTCAAGACACAGTAGTCTATGAATATTACAATCTACTGCTTGATAAACCTAAGGACCCCAGCTTCTGGGATAAGAACTCCCTATTTAACAAAAATTCCTGAGAAAACTGGAGAACAGTGTGGTGGAAACTTGGCATAGACCAATGCCAGACACTGTACACAAGAATAATGTCCAAACTGACAAATGATCTAGGTATAAATATTGATGCTATAAACAAATTAGTGGAGCAAGGAATAGGGAATTTGTCAGATTTATGGAGAATAGAGAACTTAATAACCAAACCAGAGATAGAGAACATTATGACGTGCAAAAGGGATAATTTTGATTACATTAAATTGAAAAATCTTTGAAACCCAGTGCAACCAAGTTTATGAGGGAAGCAGAAAACTGGGAACAAATTTTGCAATTAATGTCTGTGATAAAGTCCTTATTTCTAAAGTATATAGAGAACTGAGTCAAATTTAAAATAATGCAAGTTATTCCCCAATTGATAAATGGTCAATGTATGTGAACAGATAGTTTTCAGAGGAAGAAATTAAAGCTATCTGTAGTCACATGAAAAATACTTTAAATCATTATTGATTAGAGAGATGCAAATCAAAACAACTCTGAGGTACCACATCACACGTATCAGATTGGCTAGCATGAAAAATCAGGAAGATAATACATGTTGGAGAATATGTTGGAGAGGTGGAACACTAATTCATTGTTGGTGGAGTTGTGAGCACTGGGAGGAGCAGGACCAGAGCAGGCTGTAGGGGCAGAATCTCCAGCAGCAACAGAGGTTCTCAGATCCTTCAACCCACAGGCACCAAAGACACTTCAAAGGTCAGTGAGAGGGCTTTTTCAACTGGGCAAAAAGGGAGCAGGGTCATCCCCTAGCCCGGACCCCAGGCAGAAGGGAGACAGCAGAAGCAGCAGCCAGCATACATTTTTGAAATCCTCAGCTTAAAGGCTCTGGGGGAAATGAGCAGCTGATCTGAACCTCAGCCCTGAGTGGTGACCTTGCACTCTGCCTAAAGCCCCTGGAGTAATTGAGGAGGTGATCTGAATCTCAGTCCTGAGAAAGGTCCTGGGGTAAGCAGGAGTCCTGGCGTGGGGGAGCTGGAAGCCCTTGATGAGTAAACTCCTCTCCTTCAATTGTGCCACCTTGCAGGAAATGAGATCTTTCAGGTCCCCAAGGTATACTATGCTCATGACAAAAGATCCAAAATTCAAGTATCTGGTTGGGAAAATGCCCAAAAAAGATGAAGAAATAAGACTATAAAAGGTTACTTTTCGGTGAACAGGTATTTTTTCTCATCCTTTTGGATGAGGGAGAACAATGCTTATCATTAGGGGAGACATAAAACTCAAGACTTCTGCATCCCAAACATCAAAAATAAATATGCAGTGGTCTCAGGCCATGGAAGAGCTTAAAATGGTTTTTGAAAATCAAGTAAGAGAAGTGGAGGAAAAATTGGGACGGAAAATGAGAGCGACACAAGAAAATCATGAAAAGCGAGTCAACAGCTTGCTAAAGGAGACCCCAAAAATGCTGAAGAAAATAAAACCTTTAAATACCATCAGGATAACACAAGATCCAGCAGCTTCTACATTTTGGGATCTAGTGGCTTGGGATATGATATTCCAAACGTCAAGGGAGCTAGGATTAAGACCAAGAATAACCTACCCAGAAAAACTGAGTATAATACTTCAGGGGAAAATTGGTCATTCAATGAAATAGAGGACTTTCAAATATTTTTGATGAAAAGACCAGAGTTGAATACAAAATTTGACTTTCAAACACAAGAATCAAGAGAAGCAGGAAAAGGAAAACAGGAAATAGATATCACAAGGGACTTACTAAATTTGAACTGTTTGTATTCCTCCATGGAAATATAAGAAAAAGAGAGATAGATAGATAGATAGATAGATAGAGAGAGAGAGAGAGAGAGAGAGAGAGAGAGAGAGAGAGAGAGAGAGAGAGAGACAGACAGACAGACAGACAGACAGAAAGCACAGGGTGAGTTGAAGTAGGAAGGGATCAGTCATACCTAAAAAAGTAAAATTAAAGGGTGAGAGAGGAATATATTGGGAGGAATATATTGGAATGGGGCAAACTATCTCTCATAAAAGAGGCAATGAAAAGTTTTTTCAATGGAGGAGAAATGGTGGCAGGTGAGAGGGAAAAAGTGAAACTCACATTTGGCTCAAGAAAGGAATAACATGCACACTCAATTTGGTATGAAAACCTCTCTTACATTACAGAAAAGTAGGGAAGAAGCAGATAAGCGGGGTTGGGGGGAGATGATGGAAGGCAGGGCAAATGGGAGGAGGAAGCAATTAGAAGTAAACACTCTTGGGAAGGTACAAAATCAAAAGAGAGAACAGAATAAATAGGGGCACGATAGGATGGAGGGAAATATGTCTTACAGAACATGACTATTATGGAATTCATTTGCAAAAGTGCACATTTATGGCCTATTTTGAATTGCTTGTCTTCTCAGTGGGAATGGGTGGTGAGGGAGGAAGGAAGAGAAGTTTCAACTCAATGTTTTAGGAACAAATGTTGAGAATTGTTTTTGCATACAACTGGGAAATAAGAAATATAGATAAAGGGGTATAGAAATTTATCTTGCTCTACAGGACAAGATGGGATAAGGGAAGGGAGGGTTGTTAGAAGGAAGGGCAGATTTGTGGAAGGGGTAGTCAGAATGCTTGGTATTTTGGGGTGCAGGGAGAAGAGAGATGGGGAGAAAATTTGGGACTCAAAATTTTGTGGAAATGAATGTCTAAAACTTAAAATAAATAAAAAAAGAATTTATGAGCTGAATGTTCTCAGAAAATCTGAAAAGACTTACACATCACACACACATACAACACACATACATGCCCACACACACGCACACACACACACACACACACACACACAAAATCCTTGCCTTTTCCTCTTTAGCAACCTCTATAAACTGTTACGACTGATAATTGTTAATGAAAGGTCTCAGTTCTTTGGCAAAACTCTTTGTGATCATAAGACAGTGGTTTAAGTTCAGTCATATGATGTTAGTTCCATCACTTCAAAGGACTCAGAGTGGGATATCGTTAAAGATTTCAGCCTTAGGCAATACAACTTGCCTTTTCACTAGTGTTTGTACCAAAGGTTTGTGTCTCCCTAGACTTAAAGTCTCTCCACACACACACACTTATATGTATACACACATATATATATACATATATGTATATGTGTATATATATGTATGTATGTATGTGTGTGTGTATATATATATTTTTTTTCCCCTTCCTACTCACTGGATATATTCTTCTTACAGTAGAAAAAATAGGAAAAAAAGATGTTTCATAACATATTTAAATAAAACAATCATATTAATTTGCAGAAACTAAATTAGAGACTTAATTTTCACTTATTTTCAGATATCCTTGACATTTTCTTCTTTTCCTGCTCTTATTCAAACATATAAAGACTTATTTCTTCTTATGCCCTGTTCCAATTATTATCACACTGTTAATCATCTTGGTAAAATTCAGATCTAGTCAAAATGTAAATGATCTTGCAAGCTCAATTTACCCCTCGACAATCAGCTTCCTCCCCACTGCTTTTGGATTTACTATAAAAAGCAAATTTAATCATTAGAAGTCATGAACAACATGGTACAAAACAATCTTTTTTTCCCCTAGTCCTTTTTTAAATACTAAAAAATGTTAAAGACCAGGTTCATCTTTAAAATTGTGAATCAGTAAGATTTTTATTTGATCAGTGATTCATTACATTTCTCCTTGGGTACCCAAAAAGGAACAGCTTTGTTTTGTTTTGTTTGGTTTGGTTGTTTGCTTTTGCTTTTTGGTTTTTGTAGGCCATCAGAGGTAAGCAACTTGGTCAGGGCCACTCAGCTAGTAAGTGTCAAGTTTTTGAGGCCAGTTTTGACCTTAGGTCCTTCTGACTCCAGGGCTGTTCCTCTATCTACTGCACAAACTAGTTTCCCCAGAGCCTTTTTTTCTAAAGTTTCTAAAAGTACATAAGCTAAGTGATATTATAGAAGGTAGTTTGTTTTAAGGAATAGAAAGTTGACTTCCAGCTAGGAAGATTTGAGTCCTACCTTTCACAAATAATGACTGTGTGCAGTTCCACACATATCTTAACCTCTTAAGTTCGCCTAGGCAAATGTCTAAGACTCTGACAAAATAGTACAATAAAATGCAATACAATAATACATAGATTGATAACATTCCTTGGCGAACGTTATTTATTAAAGGTTTCATAAACTGAGGAAACAAAAGTCCAGTCCAAAAAAGAAAAAAAAAACCCAGTAAACTTGGAAGTCCTTGATACATAATTATCCACATATTTTCAGATAAGACAAAACAAAAAGATAAACACATATGAGAAGGATAACTTTTTAGCTATTTTGTCTTTATTCTGAACTTAATCACTCAAAAATTATGTTTTCAGGTATAAGTAGAGGATCGTACATGAAATCATGAATTTTTACTTCATAGTCCTTGTTTTATTATTTTTTTTAAAATTGTATAATAATTTATATAGGTTACTTTCAACCTGCCCGGCTTTTTTTGTGATTTTTTAAAACTTTCATCCTTTCTTTGCACTTAAATGAATCATACAGTGTCCATATCCAAAAATGTATGTATCCTCACCTTGTGTCCATCCATTCTCTGCAGGAAGTGGGTATTCTGTTTCATGATAGGTACTCTGAAAAAACAGTCATTGCATTGATCAACATTTGCTTTAAATCTTTCTTTTTTTCTTAATTTGTAGTTTCTTTTTGTCCGTATATAAATTATTCTCTTGATTCTGCTCACTTAACTATGCATCATTTGATACTGCGCAGGAATCTCTGAAATCAACTCTTTCATTTTTTCCACAACTTAATAATATTTCATTACATAAATATGTCAGATTTTGTTTAGGATTTCCCCAATGTCTGATGCAATCTAAATAACAACCTTATCTTCTACTTATTTGACAAGATCTCTGTCTCCCTCTGTCTCTCTGTCTCTCTGTCTCTGTCTCTGTCTCTGTCTCTCTCTCTATCTCTCTCTGTCTCTCTCTCTCTTTCTCTGTCTGTCACTAAAATCATGGTGTCATTTTCAACAGTAATCAAAAAGTTCAAAAATAAATAGAAGGTCTTGAGGGTTTTTTGTTTGTGCCTCTGTGTGTGTGTGCGCGCGCGCGTGTGTGTGTGTGTGTGTGCTCTCGTGGATGTGTGTGTTTGGTAGGAAAGGTAATGACCTCAGTTTTGAACATGCTAAATTTAGCATTTCCAGTTAAAAATAGAAAAAGTCCAGTTGATATTTCAGAATTAGAGCTCAGAAGAGAGAATAGGGCTGAACAAATTCATTTCTGAATCAACTACATAGCAGTGATAGTTGAATCATTGTGTATTGATGAAAGGAAGTGAAATAATGTAGAGCAGAAGTTCTTAATGCCCAGTTCACATGAATACATGTCAGTATGTCTGTGACCTTGGAATGGCACAAATGACATTTCAATGTCATGGATTTATTTTGCAATCATCCATTTTATATTATGAAGTTAACACATTATACTAAGAATGGGCCCCTATGCTTTATCATATTGCAAAAAAAATAAAATACATTAACTAACAAGGACAAAGAATGTCTAGTAAAAAAAAAAAAACAAAAGAAAAGAGGGTCCAGGATATGGTCTTAGGTTACACTCACAGTTAAAGGGCATAAGGATGAAGATTCTGCAAAATATATAAAGAAATGATGAAATAGGAGGAGGATAAAGAAAGAGAAGTGTTACAAAAATCCAGAAAGCAGACTTTATCCAGTAGAAGTCCAATGATCCATAGTGTCAAATTCCATACAATTACAGAGAGATCAAGAAGGATGAGAAGTGAAAAGGGTCCATTAGTTTTATCAATTAAGGGATTGATGGTAACTTTGGAAAGAAAAGACTTTTTTGAATGATGAGGTTATAAGCCAGACTTGAGTGGATTTACAAGATGCTTACTAACTAATATTCTAATTCAGTTTCAAAAAGGAATGATTCTATCCACCTGTGCAATAGTCAAGACACACACATAAACACACACACATAATATATATCATGTTATGTTACGTATATACACATTTACATGTCTGTGTATATATCTGTCTGTGAATTATAATAAGATAATAGTTTAGTTCAGGATTATTTCCAAGTGAGCTCCACTGAAAAGTTGAAATGACATCCTCATTACCATCATCATCACAATAGCAATAGTAGCAGCAACAACAACCTCACAGGGTTATTTTACAGATCAAATCCTAAAGATGCTACTGTAATTTATTGTCTTCATCACTTTTGTTATCATTGTTAATCCGTGATTCAGTCTTCAAGTTTGTTCTCCCTAGGAAAAAAAAGAATCATTTGGGAGCACTGTTGTCTCTTTTAGAAGTGTGCAACAGTGACCTCTAAGAATTAATAATTTTCCAAAAGTCCTTGGAATGGGACAAATGACATTTCAATGTAATTAAATAAGCAAAATCTTATAAAATAGAATAATTAGGCTCCAAGAGAATAGAATTGAAAGAAATACAATGCAAACCAGGGGATAAAAAGAGCTTAAGATGTGACTATAGTCACCAAATTAATTGCAAGTCCAACTGCATTGCTGTCAGTATAAAGTATCTGTATTGAATTGAAAGGTATTTTGTAGCTCCTCATGGACTAGGATATACAGGGAAATAACACCTAATTTACCCTAACTCATTACCTTTAATTAAAAAAATCATTTGTCTTTTAACTTCATTTAGCATAACTTCATTTTCTTCAACACTTTATTTTTATTTGCTTATATTCTTTAGCAAATACAATTAGAAATGAGGGTAGTTATAATGTGTTCTAACAGATTAGCCAGTTTTCTAGATACCACAGTGCCTGTCTCACTACATTAAATGTGAATATTTAATCTTGCATTGAGTCTTATAATCTATGCATACAATTGCTTGTAGATTTTCTATGTGCTCCAGAGATATTTGCATTCATTATTCATTGTATCTATTTATAATATGCACTATATTTAATTATTCAACTGGGGCAAAAAGATGCTCCATGTCAATGTATTAAAATACATATTTTTACAAATGGGAAATTACTGTGAGAAAATGGGACTGGGTGAGATACTTACTCTGCAAATTTTAAGAGGTATTTGCCAAAAAGAAATTATTAGTTTTAATCTAATAAAGTAAGTGCAAATGTAGCAAAGATAACACAGTAATACCTTATATTTTGAATCAGATTTATTGAATTTCAAAAAACCCAAATTATATTTGATTGGTTTTCACAAAAAAATAATACTCAACAAATTAGGACACTAAAGTTTTAACTGTAAGAAATTATCTTGAAAGGAAATATGTAGATTTACCATTTTTTGGGGGGGGTAAGTATCTGTACCTCTAATTTTACGGATATAGGAAACTTTCACTGATGAAACTGGCTCTTTAATGCATATCAGAAACATTTCAGTAACTTATAGATTTAAAGAGTCGCTTGGAGATGTTGAGAGATTAAGTCACTTGACTTACCCAGTTTCATAGACCCCTGTATGTGTCATAGCTAAGTCTTACATCCAGGTTTTCTGACCCTAAATCCATCCCTCTGTGATGGCAAGCAAAATAGGATGTTTTTGCTATTTTTGTTTTAATATAATCAGATGCCTCTGATTGTATCTTGCCTTTATCACCAAGAGTATTTACTAGGAGTAAAGTATAGAAATAAGAGTTTCTTTAACTAGAAGCAGTATATGTATTTCTAATGTAATTAAAGATCTTGCCCATCCATTAATGGGTCTGCACATTAAGGGGAGTTTGTTTACGGATGATTTGTTGGAAGGGCAACACCTTTTGTTAATGAGGCACTGCTTCTCAAGGACTGGGACGCCCTCTGGATCTAAAAAAGAGATAAATACTCTTAGGGTGAGGTTTTACTTTGGACCTTACTGACTGGAAGTGTTTATTTGGTCAGAGGAGGACTCTGGAAAGTCTCTAAGAATCCCCTGGCTTTGAAAACCCAGATGTTGGTCTTCCCTCTCTGGTAATTACAGTCTGACAATTGGACCTGTCTGTTGAATTCAAGCAGAGGAAGTCATATCTGTTGATCTTTTATTCCTCTGTATTTTCTTTGAAGTTCACAGTGCTGACTCCCTTGAACTAAGTGAATGATATACGTGTCTGATGAAAGGAATGATCCATGTGCTTGATTAAAGTGATTGTTAACCCCTCAAAAGTTGCCTTTCCTTTTATGAATGCAGATCTAATAACCTGTGGTAGCAGCCCCCCACAGCCTGTGAATGTTGGGGCATGTACTGATACACCCTTTATACATGCTCCCATGCTAAAGTCGTGTAAAATGTTTTAGTTCTGTCCTTTGCAATTTAAAGTTTGTTCTCGTTAGCAGTGAAGAAATGAAAGAAAATAAATTAACTAAATACTAGCTCTCTTGTCAATTGTCCCTTGTCACATCCTTTCTGAGGATTGTTCCTATTCCTTCACTGATCTTCTCCTCTACAGTATAGCTGAAAACACCCCAGTTCTTTATGGTATCCTTAAATGTACTTGCCGGGGTCAACTTATTCTGTACTCCAGCATTACTGACACTATTTTTTGCAGATTATAATCCTGTAATTGTATCACTTGTACTCTTTTTCCATCTTCTGAACATGTCTTTTTAATTACCAAAGATAGTTGTTAAACTCTTTGTGAGTCAATGTCAGTGATTTTTGAAAATAGTCTATTTTCTTTCTCATGGAAATTGTCTTGTGTCTTCAGAATTTCATTCTTTTTTTTTTTAATTCCTGGAATATTTCCTTGGTTTATCTTTTCATGGAAGTTTAGTTAATGGTAATCTAAGTGTCCTTTCTCTGAACATTTTCAAATCAACTCTCCTAATATATTAAGTATATTCAAACTTTCCCAGCTTTCTTCTCTTCAATAACAAATTCTAACAGAATGGTCACTTTTCCCCAAGGTTTCCATAACTTATCTCCTAACAAGTACTTATTTAATTCACGTAAACATTAGATGAAGAATAGAATCTATCCTTTTTGGAACTTTCACCATTTGGAGAATAAATTTAACATTAAGTCAGATAAAAAATTATTAACTTTTCTACTTCAGGCAGGTAAAGAATTTCATTAGACATCCAAATATAAGCCCTAGAAAAGAGTTGACTAGCCACAAAGCTCTGTAGAATACATGATTCTTCCAAGTTTGGAAGAAGAAATTAACAAGCGAGGAACTCTTAGAATAGGTGGGGATAGAAGGGGAGGTGTTTTCTATTTTTTTATATATGACAATGGGAGGAGTTGGAAGGGTATCTCTCATGTTATTAAAGAATAGAACTGCAGATATGCTAGGTGCCAGTTGATGTTCCCGTCTGGTATTGCTATCACGGGACTACCATCAAATCTCCATTCTTCTCTCCTCATTTTCCTGCAGTTGTCCAGTGTGAACAAAAATATAAGCAAAGCAAAACAAACAACACTTCCTCCTCAATTGTCTAAGGGCTCATTTCCCCTTAATTTCACTTTTTTCCTAAACTCAGAAGAACTGCAAATCAGGAGAGGTTTATGGACAACAAGCCCATTATCAGGAGTTGTGACAAAGATAACTGAAGTTTTTTATCCCTGAATACCTTTGTATGAGAACAAATTTATTTCCTAAACTCCTCATGATATTTCCTCTTTCTTTGGGTATTCTCTGATGACATATGACTTATTTCTATCTCTGTTGATGTTGCACAAATGCTTCCCCCTTGGCTTCCTGGATTTGCTCATATGAGTATGCCTCAATATACTATACTACTACTTATTGTACACTTTTAATTATCATATTTCTTTTCAATTAAACATTGGTTTACACATCATGGAAACTATGTTGTTATTAACATATTTGCCCTATGGTAGAATTATCCTTTATTATTCTATGAACTTCTGTATGTGAGATATGGATGATTATCTCTACCATCACCATCATCATCATCATCATCATAATCATCATCATCATCATTGTGAAACTAACATTAAGAGAGGTAAATTGACATTCAATTTCACAAACTAGTAATTATCTAAGATGGAATTCAAATTCAGATTTTCCTGATGCTACATCCATCACTCAGTCCATTATGCTACCTATATCAATCAATCAATACACATTTAGTAACCATATGCTATGTGTCAGGTTGTGTACAAAGTTGTAAAGTTACAAAAAGAGGCAAAAGGAAATCTCTATTCTTAAGGAACTTACAATCCAATGAGGAAGACAACATGGAAACAAATATATACAAAGCAAGATATTTACAGGAAAAACAGGAAATAATTAACAAGGTGAAGCATAAGAGCAAGTAAAGTAGGATGTTTTTGCTGCTCTTCTGGATTGAATTTTAGTCAATTAAGTGCCTTTGATTGAGTCTTGCCTTTGATTGAATCAATCAAGAATCTTTGATTTGAAACAGGATATATATTACTTATAGAGTATAGCAACAATGCAATATTTCCAGTGCCTACAGTGGCCATGAATATCCTGGCACAATTCTGAATTGCAAAATACAACAGACTCTCCACATGGAATACAGAACCAAAGAATTTATTCAAACACCAGAAAACTTAACCCATCATAATCTATACACAATGACAATGCAGAGGACAACACCATCCCCAAGCCTTCCTCCTGCTAGGCTTCCCACAAACCGATTCCATTAAATAAATCACAAGCAGGCTCCCTTGAACAAAATCACAAACAAGCTCATTCACTCCTGCTAGCCAGCTTTCTGCTTGCCTGCAGGAGGATCTGTGGGGTTTGGAATTCAGCCTCAAGTCAAGATGAGAGAGTACTTGGACATGAGGTAGGGGTGAAGGGTGTAGTATTCTCTGCTACACCTTAAGAATGAATTATGCTAAGGAAGACCCTAGCCTTGGACCCTGACTTTAGGGATGTAGTGATATATGCTATGTGTCATATGACATACTAAGTGTTATGTGGTACATACATGTATTAGATGATGTGTTTTGCGTAAGGATCTTGCTATGAATGTTACATTTAATCATGTTTAGTTTCTTGCTGAATAAATAGAAAGTTCATCATGCTGTGTGAATAGACCCTTAAAATTAATCACAGATACAGTCCTCAGATTTGCTGCAATGATTGACTTTACACAAAGACACTGGAATTAAGAGGGGTTTGGGAAAGACTTCCTAAGACATTCAGTCCCTTCAAAACAACTGGAAGAAGACTGGAAGCTTAACTCTCTCTTCTCTCTCTCTCTCTCTCTCTCTCTCTCTCTCTCTCTCTCTCTCTCTCTCTCTCTCTCTCTCTCTCTCTCTCTCTCTCCCTCTCCCTCTCCCTCTCCCTCTCCACCTCCTGCAGTTACATGGTCTTGCCTTCACCAGTGACAAAAGTTTCCCATATCATTGGGCTGTGGGGCAGAGGTTACATTCTCATCTAGACAGCAATTTCCAAAACTTATGTTTCATTGTCATAACCCTCAATGACCCAGAGTCACACTTATATCATTATCAAAGAAATATTTCCGTTAATATTGCATTACTAGAAGGTTATAGAGTACAATATCTGTATATTTTTATATAATTTCTGCTTGATAGAGGGATAGAACTGGTTTTCTTTCTTATTCAAGATGTCATATTCAGAAAGGGAAAACAAAACACAACTGTCTGAGGCATAGAATGGGCAATGTTAAAAGTACAGAAATGATAAAATCTTCTTTAGCAAAAGCTGGCATATGGTATGTTATTTTAAGATTATTTTTCAGGTTTCATTCCCCAAAGTTAGATTTTATTATCCTTTCCAGTTATAATCATCAGGATTTAAATTAATTTGTAAATTACAAAGGGCTCCCAGGCTTAACACATGAGTAGTTGTGAACATGTTTACTTCTTTGATGGAATTAGGGAGCAGTCAGGAACATTGTTCAGTTTTCAAAACCCTATTTTCCATTGCTTCATGAAGAGAAAAAATATGGTTTTCATACTTATCTAAGATGTCATATTAAGTAAGAAAAATCGGATAGGTGCCTAAGAAATCAATTTTATAACATCCTTAACCCTGAAATAGGAAGAATGAGCAACTTAAGAAATATATTTTCTGGTAATTGTTAATTGGAAATACTTCATCACTACAGAAAAGGGGAAACTTATTCTCTTCTCTGTCAGAATTTAAGAGAGAAGGTCTTAGGTGGGCAGAAAGGGTAGTGGGCATGAATAGCGAGATATAAAAAGGTTGATACTATACACAAATTAAGGCAGCAAGAAATACCTTATCTGTGAGATTATGAAGAATGGGGGAATTTAGGATCTAACAAGAGACAGAGGACATTTTGAAATGCAAAACGAATAATTTTGATTACATTAAACTGAAAAGTTTTTGCACAAACAAACCCAACGCAACCAAGATTAGACTGGAAGAAGAAAACTGGGAACGAATTTTATAACCAGTATTCCTGATAAATGCCACATTTCTAAATTATGTATAGAATGGAGACAAATTTACATGAATACGAGTTATTTCTTAATTGATAAATGGTCAAAGAATATAAACAGGCATCATTATATATTCATTAGAGAGATGCAAATCAAAACAATTTTGAGGTATCACCTCATACCTATTAGATTTGTTAAAGTGACAAAACAGGAGAATGATAAATGTTGGAGAAGATGTGGGAAAGTTTGAACACTAATTCATTGTTCATGGAACTCTGAGCTGACCCAACCATTCTGCAGAGTAATTTGGAACTGTGTCCAAAAGTCTATGAAATGTGCATACCCTTTGACCCAGCAATACCCCTTCTAGGTTTATATCCCAAAGGCATCATAGAGATGAGAAAAGGACCCACATATACAAAAACATATGTAGTAGCTCTTTTTGTGGTGGCCAAGAACTGGAAATTGAGGGGATGCCCATCAATCAGGGAAAGACTAAACAAATTGTGGTATATGAGTGCAATGTAATGCCATAGTGCTATAAGAAATGATGAACAGACAGACTTCTGAAAAATCTGGAAATAATTATATGCGCTATTGCTGATTAAAGTGAGCAGAACCAAAGGAACACTGTACACAGTAATAATCACAGTGTGTGAAGACTGATTTTGATAGACCCTTCTCAGCAATGTAGGGACCTATGATCTAAAGGGCACATGATGCAAAATGTGATCCACATGCATAGAAAGAATTTATGGAGTCAGAATGCAGATCTAAAGCAAGTTACTTTCTATTTTGTTTCGTTTTGTTTTTCTTTCTCATGGTTTCTCCTATGTTATAATTTTTCTGTGCAACATAACTAATATGAAAATGTGTTTAACAGGAACATATGTGTAGAGCCTATATTAGATTGCATGCCATCTTGGGGAAAAAGGGGGAGAAAATTTAAAACTTATGGAAGTGAATATTAAAAACTAAAAATAAATAAATTAATAATTTTTTTTAAAAAGAAGGTAAGACATAAAACTTAATTTGAGGGCTAAATGTGGGAGGCATGACCTTCCATGCTGTCTTTGGCATTTGTGGGTTGTTAAGTCTGAGAACTGCCACAGCTGCCTGTGATTCAGTCCCAAATGGCACACTCTGGCACTGTCTGTGCTAGCATGGCCCATGCTGGACTGTGCTCCATTCCCAGTTTGGTGCTATATATGTTTCCTGTCAAACTTCCAGGTTGTCTTGGGCTGGAGACTTGTCTCACTCTGCCATTTTGTGGGTTCTGTAGCTCTGGAATTTTTTTAGAATCTGTTTTACCCGTATTTGGAGGGTTTTGGGGAAGAGCTCAAGCAAGTTACTGATTTTACTCCACCATCTTGCATCTGCCCTCAAGTGATCATAACTCCAAGGAGAGAAAGCTTGATTCCTTTTCCTCAAACATAGGTGATTACAAGGAGACTGCCTACAGCCACTGGGGAGGGGTAATTGTCGTAATTCATCAACTGGATGAAGGCAAGAGGACCAGACGTCTACTATCAGGTCATTTGGAGCATATATAGTTTACTAGCATTGCTCACTTTCATTGTTTTGTTTCAGTTATATTTTTGTTGGTAAAGGGAAGAGCAGGTGGCGAATAAAAAGCATAGATGATTATGAAGGAAAGGAAGACACCGTTAACAATCTTAACTGTGACTGTGAGTGGGATAAACTCACAAGCAAAATCTGGCACTATATTGCTTACAAGAAACACACTAGAAATATAAAATTCACACAAACTTAAAATGAGGGATCAGAGCAGAATTCATTATAGTTCATGAACTTCCAAAAATTAGATGTGACAATCATGATTTTAGACAAGGCAGGAGTAAAATTAAACATAATAATAAAAAAAAGAAAGCTATGTTATGCTCCAAGCAACATAGATAACAGCATTGTATCTATACTTAATTTGTATGAATTAAAAGGTATAACTTATAATGTTTAATGAAAAAGTTAATCAAGCCACATGGAAAAATTGACTGGAAAATTATCAGTTGGAAAACTGCACTTATTCTTTTTTAGGCACAGAGATAAAAGAATTTAATGAACTGGGTATGAAACTCAGTCCATTATGTTAACTATATCAATCAATTAATAAATATTTTTAAGCATTGGCTGTGTGCCAGGCCTTGGGCTAAGTACTAGAGAAACAAAAAGGAGTAAAATACAATCCTTTCCCTCAAGGGTTTTAGAATCTAATGAGAGAGACAACATGGAAGCATATATAAACAAAACAAATTTTGGAATAAAAGGACTAAAGGAAGAAAATGTCTGAGTGAAATACATTTTTCCAGCCTAAGGCATTTCCAGAGCTGAGAGGAGCACTTTTCATTAACCACATGGAAGCAGAGACTGTGGCAACAGTTCCAAGGCAGGGGAGAGAACTAGTGCTTGAGGCCACAGGAGGTGAAGGAACTGGGTCTCAGTTCCTGGGCACAGAGCTTGTGGTTTCAGGGGAATCAAAGCCCTTTATAGTTCAAAACCAGAGTTCAGACAAGGAGAGCAATGATCGCACCTCTTCCTGGATCACACTACCTTAGAAGTACCAAAAACTGATAAACCTACAGAACATGTCCTAAAAATAGCGGAATGGAAAAGCCTGAAGCTTGATACAGTGCCTAGAAATACCCGGGTAGACAGAACTCAACTTTAACATAAAGTACAAAGTGAAGAAATAGACTGCGAAAACGAGCAAGCAACAACAATGACAAAAACTTCCACGTCAAGTGATACTGTATAGGAACGGAAAGTTAAAACATAAACTCAGAACACAACAATGTGGCAATAGCTACAAATAAAGTCACAAGAGAAAAAAAAAGATAAGAGGACAAGAATTACAAGAAGAGTTAAAGAAAGAAATAAGAGGAGTAGAAAAAATGTAAAGGAAATGAAATTGATGAAATAAAATTATGAAAATGGAATTCATGACTTGGTTAAAAAAAAAAGATCACCAAAATACGAAAAAAAAAGAAAAACAACTGCCTAATGGTAAAAGAGGCACAAAAAGTACTGAAGAAAGGAACTTCAAAAAAAGAAACGTAATTGGCCAAATGAAAAAAAAAAAAAGATGTACAAAAACTCATTGAGGAAAACAATTAGACAAATTTAAATTGGGCAAATGGAAGCTAATGATGGCATAAGACATCAAGAAACAATAAAGCAAAGTCAAAGGAATGAAAAAATAGAAGAAAATATGAAACATGTAACTCAAAAAACAACTAACCCAAAGTATAGATCAAGGAAAGCTAATATTAAAATTTTGGAGTACCTAAAATACATGATTGAAAAAAGAAACTAAACACTCCATTTCAAGAAATTATAATAGAACATTGTAGTACTATCTTAGTACCAGAGGGTAAAATAGATACTGAAAAAATACTGATCACTACCTGAAGGATACCCCAAAATGAACACTTCCAACAATGTTATACCCAAATTGTAAAGCCTCAGGTTAAGGAGAAAATATTGTAAGCATGCAGGAAAAAAATTTCTATTGTGGACCCACACTCAGAATCATACAATATTTAACAGCTTTCAAATTAAAAGAGTGAAAGACTTTTAATATTATATTCTAGAAGGAATAAAGAAAGGTGAGATTACAAAAAAGAGTATCATACCGAGCAAAACTGAATATATACATCAGGAGGAAAATGGAAATATGATAAACTTAAGAATTTGGATCTCATTTCAAAATGGATATTAAGAATATGTTAAACTATACACGCAATTTGGAAATTGTGCAATAAATTTTAAAAAAATGTATTTAAAAGAATAAGTTCTTCAAGTACATTTTATGGTAACTTTGACATTATTCAAAGCAATGTTACACAAAAGAAAAAAAAAAAAGGAAGATAGCTATTTACCAAATACTGGTGACTTTGCAAAAAGAGTGTTTATTAAAGAAAATATATATTATTAGTTATAAGAGATACATAAAGAAGTTATTATCTGAGTATAGCTGTTCTCCCTAAAGTTAATCTACGTATTTAGCCAGACAGGGAGGAAAAATTACCAGAACTTCGGCATCCTCCACCTTTAGCTATAGTTTTTTCTGCTTTTTAATAATCAACAAAAGTCTAATGGACACCTGATAGACACTAGCTGATGCTGCTGGTCTTGTAATTCACTAGTCTTCATTTACATAAAAAGGTTTGACAAAAATAATGATTTCCACATACCTGTTCCTAAGAAGATGGTTCATGTGTTATAGTTGCACAAACGTGCTAAGCAGGATGATGGTGAAATACATTAGGTATCGATAAGGCATATTAAGGCAACGGATGTAAAGAAACCTATTGAAAATATTAAGTAACTTGCTCAAGTCATTTTCTGGGGTTCATATGGAGAGGATATTTCCTTTGAAATAAATATGGTCCTAGAAATCAAATGACTGAGAGAAAAATGAAAGTAGAGGAAAATATCTCTAATGAAAGTTAAAGAAAAAAACATTCAATTAAATATAAAGATACTATAACTACATATTAAAATGGTTCACAATCACTGAGTTATATTTATATTAGAGCCTCAGGCTTAACTAAATAATAAGAAAATTGCAAATACAACAGACCTTATGAAAAACAAAACAATGCAACACACATTTAATTAAAAACTTGACCTGAATAAATGAACGTTCCTTCAATATGATTAACTGATCATATATAAAATCAAGAGCTAAATATTTAAGATGGAGAGTCTCTAGAAGTTTTCTTTTGTTTTCTCCAACATGAACAAAGCCAGGTAAAAGATATCAACCATCACTATTACAATTTATTTTCCCAATGCATTATTTTTAATTAGCCAAAATTTCACAGTTTACTATCATGTTGTAATAAGCATAAAAAGACGTGGATATTGGTTTAAAGTAGGAAAATTGATTGATGGAACAGATTAGCAACCCAAGACTTAAAAGCAATTGAATATAGTAGGGCATGATTGAGTAAGGTACAAACTGCTGAGAAAAATAATCGTTATTTTATTAAAAAAAAATAACCGCTGCAAAACTGGAAAGGATTTTAGCAGGAATTGTTATAATTATGTCACAATAAGTTAAAAAAAATTGATATGTGCACTAAATATAAATATAAGAAATCTTATTAAAATAGTGGGACTAAGCATTCTGGAGAGCAATTTGGAACTATGCCCAAAGGGCTATAGAACTGTGCATACCCTTTTGACCAACCAATACTAGTTCTAAGTCTGTATCTCATGCAAATGGGAAAAGGACCTACATGTACAAAAAATAGTCATAGCAGCTCTATTTGTGGTACCCAAGGATTGGAAATTGAGAGGATATTCATTAATTTGGGAATGACTGAAAAATTTGTGAAATATGAATTTAATGGAATATTGTTGTTTTATAAAGAATGATGAGTATTTCAGAAACTTCAGAACTTCAGAAACACCTGGAAAGACTTGAATGAACTGATGCTGAGGGAAGTGAGCAGAACCAGGTGAACATTGTTCATATTAACAGTCACTATATACAATGAAGAACTTTGATAAACATCTCCTTTTAGCAAGAGAAGGATCCAAGAAAAATTCAAATGACTCATGATGGGAAATGCTATCCACATTCCGAAAAATACTTTCGGACTTTGAATGTAAATTTAAACATATTATTGGTTCTCTTTCTTTCTTTTTCCTTTTGATTTTTGTTTGTTTCTTCTTTCTCGTGGTTTCTCCTATCGATTTCAGTTCTTCTTTACAACATAACTAATATGATAATAGGTTCAGTATGAATGTATATGTAGAGCATATCTCAAATAACATGTCATTTCAGGGTGGGGAGAGCAGAGAATTGGGGGAAAATTTGGAAGTCAGTATCTTCTAGAAGTAAATGTTGAAAACTAAAAATAAATCATTGTTTTTAAATCAAGGAACAGATAAATAGAAAACTTGTTAAATTATCATTTATTTATTTTTATTATATTGAATATTGAATTTTCTTTCTTCTTCCAGCCATCCACCCATTCATTTAAGAGGTTAAACAATATGATATCAACTTACGTGTTAAATCATGCAAAACATATTTCCATATTTACCACTTTGTAATAAAAAACGAAAATCAAAGTAGAAAAATATGTGCTTCAATTTGAACTCAGAGGTTTTCATTTCTCTTTCTGGGGGTAGATAACATTTCTTCATCGTAAGAACTTCAGTTGGATCACTGCATTTGAGAATAACCAAGTCTTTCACAGCTGAAATTATTATATTATTATAATACTACTGTCATTGTGTTCAGTGTTCTACTGATTCTATTCACTTCATTTTGCATCAGTTGATGGAAGTCATCCCAAGTTTTAATGAAACCATTCTGCTCTTTCTTTTTTTTTATATAGCATAATTATATTTCATCAAAACCATATATCACAACTTGTTCACCCATTCTCCAGTTGACGGGCATCTATTCAATTTTCAATACTTTACCAACACAAAAGAGCTACTATAAAAATTTTTGTATGTATAGATCCTTTGTCTTTAATTAATTCCCTTTGAATATTTTTTTTTTGTCAAATGGTGAAAACTTGGAGCAAAATTTTGTATCTTTGGATGAATCAAAAGACTGGATTGCCATGAATCCTTCCTATTTATTGTGGACCTAATCCTCTTTACTGATCAATCACTCCATTTTTAAGCCCCTACCAGATTTTTTGTTGATGATTACTACTTTGTAATATCGTGCGAAAACTAGTACTTCTGGAATTCATTCCTGTACATTTCTTTTTTGTCATCAATATGTGCACTAAATAGTAGAAGTCTTATTAAAAATAGTGGGACCAAGCATTCTGGAGAGCAATTTGAAACTATTTCCAAAGGGCTACAAAACTGTGCATACCCATTTGCCCCAGCAATGCTACTTTAAGTCTGTATATCATACAAATGGGAAAAGGAGCTACATGTACAAAAATAATTATAGTAGCTCTATTCTATTTCTCTTCCAGATTAACTTTGTTCTTTTTTTTTTCTAGATCTGTAAATTAATACTTTCGTACCTTAATTGATATCTCATTGAGCAAGTAAATTGTTTAGGTAGAATTTGCCTTTTTAATAGAATGACTCAAGATCTCATGAAAAAGTATTTCTAGACTTGTTTAGATCTGGATTTATGCATGTGAAAACTGTTTTCTAATTGTGTTCATATAATCCCTGAGTTTGTCTTGGTAAATTGACTTCCAAACATTTTATAGTGCCTCTAATGATGTCAAATGTATTTTTATTTATATCTTTTATTTTCTCCTGAATTTTTTGTTAAATATAAAAATGTTAACAATTTATGTGGGCTTATTTATATCCTGCAACTTAGCCAAACTGTTATCTCAAGCAGAATTTTTTACTTGATTCTCTAGTGTTCTCTAAGTATAGCATCATATCAATAACAAAATATGATCATTTTGTTTCTTTGTTACCTATTCTCATTCTTTCAGTTTTTTTTTTGTGTGTGTGTGTCCTTCTGTACTCTGGAACTGTGACTTAAAATTACCCATCAAAAATGAATATGCCAAGCAGATACTTATTCAGTACCACCTCGGGTTTTCTTTCTGACCAGTTTCTCAATCCCTTTACGATCTCTGGACCGAAAGTTCCTAAAGCTGCTGCTGCTGCTGCAGTAGACACCTGTAAGGGCAACTACTTATGTTGCCACCATACTCTTGGCTTTCCCTCACCCTGCTGTTACCAACTTCTCCTGCCACAGCCTTAAGTTATCTTGAGCTGGAAACATGTCTCACGCCAACTTTATGTTGTCCACGCTGCTCCAGAATTCAGTTTCTCCTAGAATTTTAAAATTGTTTGGATGGGAATGTTGGGAGAATTCAGTGGTATTACTGCCCTCATCCCTTCATCTTGTCCCCACCTAGATATATACGTACAACGACCTAGCTAGATAGACAGGAAGAAAGAAAAGAAGGAAGGAAGGAAAGAAGCAAGGAAAATATATGGAAAGAGAGAGGAGGGATAAAAACACATGTGGACAGAGATATAGATAGATGTGTTTGCAACTTTGGACAAAAAGAGAGTTCTTGACCAAACAGAATAGAAGTGATTACAAAAAACAATATGCACAATTTTTGTTACATAAAATTAAGGGAAAATACACGTGTTGAATTAAAATTAGAAAAAAAATGGGAACTGGGAAATAAATCTATGCTGCAAATTTCCCTGATAAAAATCTCATAGTCAAGGTATATATGATATATACATATGTGTATGTATGTACACATATACATATACTGTATATATACACATATGAAGAAAAAATATTCTCCCATAAATGGTAAAAAAAAAATACTCATTTTAAAAGAAGAAATGTAAACTATCAACAATCATATAAAATACAATAGTAATCATTAACGTTAACAATTAACTTCAAACAACTCTGAGGTTCTACCTAACATTTCTCAGAATGGCAAAATGGCTAAAGAAGATAATAGCAGTTGTTAGAATGGTTATAGGAGACCAGTAACTTTGACATATTCATTATCTTTACACAGACACACACAGACAAACAAGCAAACCTGTAACTGAAAAGCAAAAGGGAAAACAACACTACTCATGAGGGGGATGCATTCTAAACAGTTCCCCCAAAGTAACTAAATTGTTCACAGCTATTAACCAATGATACCACCACAGGCATGTACTTCAAAGAGACCAAGGAAACAGAAAAAGAACACATGTTAACATAAATATTTGTGGCAACAGTGTTTTAATTGTCTCAAAGAACTGGAAATTAAAGCCATGTTAAGCATTTGAGCAAAGGTTGAAGAAACTATTATTACTGTATCATTAAAAATATGAGAAATGTAATGAATTCACATTAACTTAGAAAGACTAGTATGAACATATTCAGAGCAAATGGAACAACAATTTATGTAATAACTACAATATTGTAAAAGAAAACCACTTTACAGAAAAGAACAATGATCAATAAGATTAATGAAATTGGTCATGATCCTAGAACTAATGATTCACTTTGCTTTTGACAGAGAGGTTATGTCCTATAAATGAAAAAATGTGACGTATATTTTCAGGCATAGTCAACGTATAATTTTTTCTTCTTTTAAAAAGTTTGTTTTTTTAATTTATCACATAAAATAAACATTTTCACAACATCAAAAAACAAAGATGATTGCACACAAAATCATAAATCTATTATTTATGGCTTGCTATTTCTTTTAAGCATAAAGTAAATTTATCTATTAAATTTCTTCTTTTCTTCCCTAATACCTCCATCCTTGAAATGGCTACCAGTAAACATAAATGTGTATGTATGCATGTATATATGCATACATATGTAGTGTTTCTTTTTCTTGACCATATTTGTTATGAGTGGATTAGAGTGAGAAGTTACAGGGAAAGGAGTTAGAGAAGAAAATGAATTGAAATATTCAAAAATATAGGAAAGACAGCAGAAGGTATTTAAGAAGAGTTCATGAGAGGACAAAATTTTATTTCTGCCTTGCTAGATTTAATTTATATTTAAAATGCAAATTGTTTATGATACAAACACACAATTCAGATACAAAAAGGAAAGTAATGCTTTAATTAAAAAGTAATACAGGAGAGTGTCTGCAATGCATAATGTAATTCTTCATGTTATCCTTCCTGATAAGCTTTAACAGGACAGAAATTTTAATTTAGTAAATTCTCAAGATTTATTAAACCCTTTCTAGCTCTTTTTTCTTTAGAAGATTGTAATTAATGAGAACTTATTTTATTTGGAACCATGCTTTTTCAAAAATGTGGGGGGAAAAATATTGCTGGTAAATTTTTTGGTTAAGCATATAATGATGTTTATAATATTTGTATACATGTATAGTGATAATCATATACATACACACATGTTTATTATAATTATGTACATATTTAATTATTATGAAATTGTATGTGATATTATTTCACTAATTAAATGGTAGAGTCAGCATCATAAGCCTTAGTATAGGGAAAGAATCTATATAAGTTCTCTTTAGTGGTAACTATAAAAATAAGGGTATGGATACAGTTCCAGCACTAACCATGACAGGTAGCATTCTGTTTGGTTGCACAAAGCTTAAAGTGAATTCATCTCTTTTACGAATTTTCATTAAATTGTAAAGTACATTCACATAATGAATGCACATACATTATAATCTTCCAGACAGTATTAAGAATGGACTTTGGTTTATTTGTAATACATATGTAAGTATATATTTCATGATGTATTTTGGTTCATTTCTTCTTAAAAGTAAGCATTATTTCATTAAATTGCAGCACTATTTAGCATATGACACACATATAGCCCTTTAGGTTTTAAAATATTTTTACAAGTGCTAATTAAGTATCACAACATGCTGACTGAGGAAGTCTACTATTGACAATCATTATTCCAAATCTACAGGGGACAAACCAGTTAGTGACAACAGAAAGGTAGTTAGTGTCACAAGTGGAGTTAAGACTGGCTTCCTCCACTGCAAATTAGAACCAAATCTTCCACGAATTTGCTTGGTCAAACAGGGTGATATTTCTTAAAGTGAACAGCCACATACTTCTCTGCCACAGCTGGTGTCTGTTTAACTTTCCTCTATTGCCACTGAAGCTGTTGGATTGGATGAATTTTCTGAAATAGTTATTAGGTCTTTTCCACCATTATAGCCGTTTCTGACCACATCCCTTATTTGATGCTCTCTACTGTAATATAACACAAATAGATAGTTGAAGTGAAGGTATTATTCAAATATGAACTTGAGGAAATCTCAAATGCACTGTGAACTCACACATATGGCTTGAGACGGTTTTAAAGCAGTAAGGCATCTCTTGTAAGTCCCTCCTATTGAGAGTTCCCTTTTAGAACCTGTGTGTCCCAATATTTGGGACACTCCTCATTAACTGACCCTACTTCTTTCCCACACTTAGGTTAAGTTCTCACTCTTCATAAATTCATATATCTTTAGAGAAAATGACTTTTTTTGAGGAGGAGGGGAATCTTGATTCCAAGTCATCTCCCTTTCAGGTTTAGTTTACATCTGCTTTCCTGTTAGCCATTCTAGAAATTACCTTACTGATTCTATGAGAGTGTTACTGCATTCTGCCTCTCTATTTGAGAGAACTTTTTAGTTTTACCTATCTTCTCTCTCTCTCTCTCTCTCTCTCTCTCTCTCTCTCTCTTTCTGTCTCTGTCTCTCTGTCTCTCTCTCCCTCTCATTTATTTCTCTATCTAAATTATTCACTTAAAAGTTCATTTATTATCTATTTATATTTTTACTTTTTATTGAATTATGTGAAGGATACCTTTAGAAGACTGTTGAAACTTACAGATATCTACTTAAAATAATGTTTCTAAATGTATAAGATGACATCCATATGATAACAAAGGAAGCCAATTATATTGAAATAGTTTATCAAAAAAAGAAAAAAACAACGTAAGCTCAGAGGTTCCAGGTTAAGAACCCCTTAAAAATCTTTTCTTTAGTCTATCTCAGGCTTATGATCTCTTAGCCCATTAATCTATTTTTCTGACATGAATAAGATACCTCTATCAAGCTCTTTTTTCCTATTTATTACCCTCTCCCATATTTATCTGAGGATATTTTTAATGGGCAAGTCCCAGAGCCAGTCATGGAGAGGTGATAGATTAAAGAGGATGAAAAAATTAAACATTTCCCGATAAGAATAAACAACACAAATCCATTTGGTTGACTACGTTTATATTTTAAAAGAGAGGGCTTTCATTTGGGGATGTCAGGAATGTTGAAAGGGAGAGTGAGATACAATGAAAATAACACCAAAAAATCCAACAAAAATGAATAAAAGAATGTCAACAAATTAATTTAGAAACAGAAGAACGCACAAGAAAACTCATAAAAGGAAATCAGCAAGAAAGATGATATTGGTATTAATATGTTATATTTGATTTATACTTTAAATGAACAGTAATCCATATTTGGTAGTTGCAGAGTTTCATGTGCAAACTTTCATTTTTCTTTGTATATTGAAATGTTTGTATTTATTATTCTCAAATTCATCAGTAAAATATTTTCAGTGTTGCTAATACAACTCTAATATCTAAGGTGTGAACAACCTGACACACATATATAAAATAACAAAAATGATTCATTTGTAGTAAAAGAATTGGAAAAAAACAGTTTTACAGTGAATTATGAATGACAAAAGCCTGTTTGAAAATAATCTCTAATAGAGAAATAAAAATCAAAATGTTTACATAATGCTATCTTCAGCATTTCATATCATCAATCTAACTGAGAAAAGTGAATAATAATGAGAATGACCAATATTTTAGGACAAGCACTAAACGTTAAAGCAGTCCAACTGTGTCTGATTTCACTTTAAAATTATACTGGATAAATAATTGAGATGCCCTATTTTTTATTAAATATTCTCATTACTGGACAAAAGTATATTTCATCTTTTATAGAAAACAAGGGAATGACAGAGACACAGAGAGGCAGAGAGAGTAACAGAGAGACAGAAAGAGAGAGAGAGAGAGAGAGAGAGAGAGACAGACAGACAGACAGACAGACAGACAAAGACAGAGAGAGAGACAGGGAGACAAACACACAGAGAAAGACAGAGAGAAAGGCAGCACTTGATGCATGGCCTGAAAGTAAAGTTATATTCTCCAAAAATGGTAGGGAGGAGTGGAAAGATTTTTTAGAAGGTAATGAATTCCCCATTAGTGTAGATCTTCATATGGAAGTTGGATGATCACTCATTAGTGAGTTCTTGAACAGAAAAGACATTTGAATATACAGGGTGCAACCATGTTATCAGAGTAGAACCACGGATCTGCTCGAGCTCTTTCCCCCAAACCTCTTAAAATATCTGTAAAAAAATGACTCTAAACAAATTCTAGAGCAGTACAAGCCACACATATGACAGAATGAAACAGATTACCAGGCCTAGACAACCTGGAAGCCAGACAGGAAGGGTCTATAGAACCCAGCTGAGAGCATAGGGTAGCCCCATGTAGGCCATGCTGGCACATACAGGAGTTTGGCAGGTTTCAGAGCACTCACAGCTTCTGTGGTTTCCAGATTTCCCAACCCACAAATGCCATAGGTAGCCTCAGAGTTCAGTAAAAAAGCTCTATCACCTAGGTGAGAGGGGGACATGGTTCAACCCCAGTCCCAGCTCCAGGGCAGTGGCAAACTCTACCTCAACAAGCAGCTGCTTCTGGGACTCTCAGCCTAAAGACGGTGGGTGAATCGAGTGGACTGATCTGGGTCATAGTTCTGAATGGCAGTTTTTTGTCCTGAGGGGCAAGGAGGAGTGCTGGCATGGCAGAGGTGGTAGCAGCTATTGAAAGGTAATACTGCTCACAGTTCCAGCGCAGAAAAGAGTACTTGTGGTTGTGGACCAGAAGAGGAGATAATACTTCTCTCTTGACTACGTCACTTTGGAGGAGCTGACAACATATAGGTCCCTAGAGGTATCTCAGAGTAAAACTGCACAAAACCTCTGAAGTCTGGGGTAGTATATGCTGCATTTGACAAAGGAATCAAAAATCAAATAATTGGCTGGGAAAATGTCCCAAAATGAAAAAAGATAAGAAGATAGAAGCTTAATTCCTTGGTGAAAAGGTATTTTATTCCATCCTTTTGGATGAGGAAGAGTAAAGCCTACAGTCAGAGGAAGACCAAAGCATACACCTGGAGAAAGACAGCAAGGTCAAGGCTCCTACATCCAAAGGCTCCAAAAAATATGTAATGCTTTCAGGTCATGAAAGACTTCAAAAAAGGATTTGAAAATCAAGTAAGAGAGGTGGAGGAAAAATTGGAAAGGAAAATGAGAGTAATGCAAGAAAATAATGAAAAAACGAATCAACAGCTTTCAAAGGATACCCAAAAAATGGTGAAGAAAATAAGAGCTTTAAAAATAGACTCACCCAAATGGCAAAAGAGGTGCAAAAAGCCAATGAGGAGAAGATTGCCTTAAAAAGCACAACTGGCCAAATAGGAAAGGAGGTCCAGAAGATCACTGACGAAAATAGTTCTTTAAAAATTAGAATGGAGAAGATGGAAGCTAATGACTTTATGAGAAATCAGTAAATTATAAAATAAAACCACAGAAAGAAAAAAAAAATAGCAGACAATGTGAAATATCTCATTGAAAGAAATGAATGACCTGGAAAATAGGTCCAGTAGAGATAACTTTAAAAAATTATTGTTCTACTTGAAACAACAATTAAAACAATGTCTAGATATCATCTTCCTAGAAATTGTCAAGGAAAACTGCCCTGTTATTCTAGAACCAATTGTAAAATAGAAATGGAAAGAATTAACTGATCACCTTCTGAAAGAGACCACAAAAGGAAAACTCTAGGAATACTGTAGCCAAATTTCAAAGTTTCTACCTCAGGGAGAAAATATTACAAGTCGCCAGAAAAAATCAATTCAAGTGTTGCGGAAATACAATCAAGATAACACAGGATGCAGTAGCTTCTATACTATGGGACTGAAGGGCTTGGAATATGGTATTCCAGAGATCAAAGGAGGTAGGATTAAAACCAAGAATCACCTACCAAGCAAAATTGAACATAATACTTCAGGGAATATCTGAAACCACAACTTCCCCTCTATTCCTAGTATTTCTATTTCTGTTGATGATACTTTTATTTGCCCTTTCATGTTACTCTGTGATATCACACTCACACAGTTTTGAAATTATGTGCATCTTCCTCATCCTGTATATCCTACTTCTTTTCTGTCCTGTGTATCCTACTGTTGTTTATGTTCCTTTCTTGCTCTCATAGATTTTATTTTGATACTTTACCCACCACCTATGATTCACTTTAATTTGCTTACTCTTTTCCATTTTAATTTACTATAAGATTTAATTATCTCCCAAATGAGAACTATTATAATTTTCTCCTATCTGGTCTACCTCCTGTCTATCCCCTCCGTATTCTATTCTTTGCACCATTGCCAGAGTAATGATAACATGAAAACTAGTTGTGAAAAAATTAAACTATTTAAAAATAGCATCAGTTGCCTAGACAGATAGGGAGCTCTCACATCATGGAATATTTTAAGGGAAAACTAGATCTATAACTGTTGAAGAACTGTTAGGGATTCTTCTCTAGCTGGTCAGAACACTTCTGAGGATCTATGATTCACCATAAGGTAAATAATGTATTGTTCTGATTGATTTAACTGGTTGTTTGAAAATTATATTGCTTGAGGACATTTACTATTTCATTGAATATCAATTTTGTTATATGCAATTATGAAATACTGTGAAAAGCAGTGTTGTGTAATAGGTAGAGAGTAGCCCTCAGAGTAAGACATGCATCCAAGCCCTAATTGTAATATATAGTAGATAAGATACCAGCTAAGTCATCTAAAGTTCCATGCCCTAAATAGCAACTATTCAAGATTGTATGGTATAGAGTAGGTGTAGACTTTTAAGGAGCATTTTCTTTCTAATAAAATTAGAGGTGGATTTTTTTTCTGCTTCCAGCACTGCACCTTGTAACCCAAACATGCCTTATTATTCTGTTTATTTCTCATCCTTATCTTCCACAAAAACTACACAAGCAGTTCAGCTAATGTTCTAGGGATATTTATTTTATATTT
This sequence comes from Notamacropus eugenii, assembly GCF_028372415.1. Taxonomy (NCBI): domain Eukaryota; kingdom Metazoa; phylum Chordata; class Mammalia; order Diprotodontia; family Macropodidae; genus Notamacropus; species Notamacropus eugenii. Next base: position 324,935,698 of record NC_092874.1, on the reverse strand, counting down.
CTTTCCTTTGAATGCATACCCAGAGAGCTTGCAGGGTATTCATTTTATTTTTCCTTCTTCTCATAATTGGCCTAAATTTTTTGTCTGATCGTATATCATCATGATGATGTCCTTTATTTAGCTTCTCCTATGTATTTCTTCATTGGTAGCACAATGCAGCATGCTCACACCCAGCATGCATCTCTCCATTGATCTTTGGCTAATCCACGATTCAAAATTCTTTGGAGACAACTGTATTCTACGGCTTATAAATCATCAGTACAAAAAAAAATGGGGAATTGGATTTGTACCTGTGATTTTATTGGGATAGAACAGGTGAGGAAATTTTATTTACCAATAGATGTTGGTACTTTGCTTTACAATTTATAGTCTTGGAGACTTGTCTAGAGAACTGAGGAGACAAGTGACTTACTCAGGGTCCTGGAAGCAGCATTTGTCAGAGAAGAATTTGTATTCAGATCATCCTGGCTCTGAGGTCAGCTCTCTATCCATTATGACATTTTACCTTTCTCTCTAGATAGATAGAAACATATACAGAAAGATATAACTACACACACATACATGTGTACATATATACATATGCGTGTATGCACGTGTGTATATATGTGAGTATATATGTGTGTGTTTGTTATATGAGCTGAGTATGTATGTGTCTGTGTCATACAAAACTCAGGTTCATTAAAAGGATTTTATAGTTGCCCAAACTCAATCTAGTACACTCTCCGTTTCATATTTAATTCTGGTCCTAACAAATTATTCTTTTGCAGTATCTGCCTGAGATATATGATTTTACTCATCAATTAAAAAATACTTCATAACTAATGTGAATTAAGGTCACCTTAAGAATATTCCGGCTCACACAGGTAATAATCTCACTTTACTTTGTCCTGCTCGGAAAACATACCTGGAATATTAGGTTGAATTTGAGGCACCATAATTTAAAAAAGAAATTGATGATAACCTAGAGAATATCCAGAGGAAATCAGCCAAATTAGTATTGGTAAAGGGTCTCAGTAGAATAGGATGACAGTTTGAAAGAAACTGGGGATGGAAAAGACAGGGGAAAAAGCAGTCTTGCATGAGAAAATTGGGTGGGAAGCAACAGGATAGGATAATTGTCTTCTGGTATTTGAAGGGCTGCCGCATGGGATAGGTATCAGATTTGCTTTCTTTTCCTCAAAAATTCAAGAACAATGAATAATTGGAAACCACAAACAGGCAAATCAAGGTCTAACATAAAATAATAATATAATATATATAAATATGTATGTGTATGATGTATAAAGGGAAGACAATTCTAATGAAAACTGAAGTAGTTTAGAGGCAATGAGACTCAACATGAAGAGGTCTACACTTGCTGTTAGGACCTGTGGTCAGTTTCTGCCCAAGAATTAAAGTGTAAGTTATTTAACTACTCAGAACCTTGAATTCATCATTTCTATTACTTTTACTTTTTTTTATTTATTTTCACACAATTTTGGGTTACAAATTTTCTCCCCTTTTATCCCCTCCCCCCCCCAAACCCGAGCTTTCTAATTGCCCCTGTGACCTATCTGCTCTCTCCTCTATCCTCCCTCCCTGCCCTTGTCTCCGTCTTCTCTTTTGTCCTGTAGGACCAGATAGCTTTCTTGACCCCTTAACCTGTATTTCTTGTTACCCAGTGGTAAGAACATTACATTTGGTCCTAACACTGTGAGTTCCAACCTCCTTAGCTCCCTCCCTCTCCACCCCTTCCCCTTGGAAGACAGGCAATTCAATATAGGCCATATCTGTTTAGTTTTGCAAATGATTTCCATACTAGTTGTGTTGTATAGTACTAACTATATTTCCCTCCATCCTATCCTGTCCCCCTTTACTTCTATTTTCTTATGGTCCTTTCCCTCCCCATGAGTGTCGAGCTCGGATTGCATTCTCCTCCCCATGCCCTCCCCTCCATCCTCCCCCCCACCCTGCTTGTGCCCCTGTCCCCCACTCTCCTGTATTATGAGATAGGTTTTCCTATCAAAATGAGTGTGCATTATATTCTTTCCTTTAGTGGAATGTGATGAGAGTAGACCTCATGTTTTTCTCTTGCCTCCCCTCTTTATTCCACCACTAATAAGTCTTTTGCTTGCCTCTTTTATGAGAGATAATTGCCCCACATAACTTCTCCCTTTCTCCTCCCAATATTTCTCTCTCACTGCTTGATTTCAGTTTTTTTTAATATATGATCCCATCCTCTTCAATTCACTCTGTGCACTCTGTCTCTATGTATGTGTGCGTGTGTGCATGTGTGTGTGTGTGTGTACTCCCACCCAGTGCTCAGATATTGAAATGTTTCAAGAGTTATAAATATTGTCTTTCCATGTAGGAATGTAAACAGTTCAACTTTAGTAAGTCCCTTATGATTTCTCTTTGCTGTTCGCCTTTTCATGGTTCTCTTCATTCTTGTGTTAGAAAGTCAAATTTTCTTTCCAGCTCTGGTCTTTTCATCAGGAAAATTTGAAAGTCTTCTATTTCATTGAAAGACCATTTTTTCTCCTGAAGTATTATACTCAGTTTTGCTGGGTAGGTGATTCTTGGCTTCAGTCCTAGTTCCTTTGACTTCTGGAATATCCTATTCCATTCCCTTCTATCCCTCAATATAGATGGTGCCAGATCTTGTGCTATCCTGATTGTATTTCCACAATACTTGAATTGTTTCTTTCTAGCTGCTTGTATTTTCTCTTTCACCTGGGAATTCTGGAATTTGGCCACAATATTCCTAGGAGTTTCTCTTTTTGGATCTCTTTCATGCGGTGTTCTGCGGATTCCTTGAATATTTATTTTGCCTTCTGGTTCTAGAATCTCAGGGCAGTTTTCCTTGATAATTTCATGGAAGATGATGTCTAGGCTCTTCTTTTGATCATGGTTTTCAGGTAGTCCCAGAATTTTTACATTGTCTCTCCTGATTCTATTTTCCAGGTCAGTTGTTTTTCCAATAAGATATTTCACATTATCTTCCATTTTTCGAATCTGCGTGGTATGTTCTGAGATATCTGTCTTTCTCGAAAAGTCCTTAGCGTCCATCCGTACCATTCCAGTTTTGAAAGATCTATTTTCTTCAGTGAGCTTTTGAATCTCCTTTTCCATTTGGTTAATTCTGCTTTTGAAAGCATTCTTCTCCTCATTGGCCCCTTGCCCCTCCCTTGCCAGCTGAGTTAGGCTAGTTCTCAAGGTGCCAATTTCTTCAAGATTTTTTTGGTTCTCCTTTAGCAAGGAGCTGATCTGCTTTTCATGCTTCTCCCTCATCCCTCTCATTTCCCTTCCCAGTCTTTCCTCCACCTCTCTAACTTGATTTTCAAAATTCCTCTTGAGCTCTTCCATGGCCCAAGCCCATTGGGTGGGCTGGGACACAGAATCCTTGATTTCTGTGTCTTTGCCTGATGGCAAGCATTGTTCCTCCCCATCAGAAAGGAAGGGAGGAAGTGTCTTTTCTCTGATAAAGTACCCTTCAATAGTTTTATTTCTTTTCCCTTTCCTTGGCATTTTCTCCAACCAGTGGGCTGACCTCTGGATGTTCTCCTCACACCCACCTCGCCCCCTGGTCCTCCCAGCCAGAGTTTGGGGACTGAGATTCAAGTGCTGCTTCCCTCCTTAGGATTTTTGGCGGGGGCAGGGCTGCTATTCAGTGTGAGAATTAAGTTCAGGTGGTCAGGGGCGGGGGCGCCTCTCGGGCACAGTTCCCTCTGGGGGTTTATGCACAGACCTTCCACAATGGATCTAGGCTCCTGCCCGTTTGGGGAGCCCCCGTCCGCAGCCGCCTCTCAGCCCCCACCTCCCTGGGGGGCCCGAGCCATGGGGGCACCTCACTCCCCTCTCAACCCGCCAAAGAGTCTCTCTCACCCACCCCTGTCAGTCACCTGTTGGTGGGGGGGCCCGTGCCGCTGAAGATCCCGCCTCCGGAGCTCTCTCAGATCTGTGCCTCTCGGAGCCGCGGCCGCCGCCGCCGCAGGTCTGAGATGGGTTCCGCATCTGCAGAGCGACGGACCTTTTGAGAGAGGTTTGCAGGTCCCTCTGTAGGTGGGGGGACCTGCGTGGCCGCTGGAGATCCCGTCCCCGTAGCCCTCTCGGATCTCCTCCCCTCAGTGTCGCAGCCGCGGCAGGGCCGCACTCCGCTCCCCGTCCCGGGGCCCAGTCCATGGCGCGAAGGACTCCCCCACGAGAGGTCCGCAGGTCTCTCCGGAGCAGAAATCTCCCTCGCTCCAATACTCCGTGGTCTCTGGGTGCAGAATTCGCCCTGGCTTGGTCCCCTCTTATTACTTTTATTTTTATCAACAATTGTACTAGCTTCATAATCAAAGTGTTTTGAGGAAATTATTTTATAAATCCTAAACATATTTTTAAGATTATATATTTTCTTGCCACCTTTTGAATTCTGCATCAAACTTACATGATTGTAAGTTATTGTAGATGGTTGAGATGGTATTATTTTCTTGATTAGTTAATCACAAAGATCTTTTTGTGTCAATAAAGATGTCAATCTTTGTTGTTAATGATTTTTAAATGCCTTTTTTCAAAGAAATAAATGACAGTGTAGATACGAGTAGGAAATATTAAAATAATATTACAAAAGAACATTTGAAGAAAAGTCTTAACACATAAGATGAAAATCTGAGTTAGAAATGCAAGATTCCAGCATACTATGGGAAACTGCATTTCTATAGCCAATAAATATATTACTCTTCTTCAATAATGTGAAAAAGAATGTAGAAAATTATTTCAATTCTATGCAAAGCAGAGCATAATAACTGATCTTGTAGCATGTTTAATAAATTATGATAGATGAAGATGTTTTATATAATGTTTAAGAAACATAAAGAATACTTTATGTTGGCTGGATATATTTCCAAAGCACAATTCCTTCTGATTCCCCCATCACAGATAAACCTTTTTGAATCTATTCCTTAGTAAGAATTAGTTTTTTCAGAAGTTGAGATAACTGCTGTTCGTTGAGTCATTGCTAACAGCATGATCATAGCTGCTCAGATTTTAGGTGATCGTTAGGGTGGAAAACAGGTGTCTGAAACAACCTGAAAAGCTATTGCTTGTTTAATTTGTGTTTTGGCATGGCATCTCTCTTCTCTGTACTTGCAGGGCTCTGTTCTCTATCATGGGGGAAAAGTCATCATTACAACTTGATTGATGCATAGTTTATTAAAGCTACAAGAGTTATTTGTACAGACTTGTCATTACCTCCTACTGGATGCCTTTCTATGCCGTCCACTCTTCCCCAACCAACTGTACAGTGAGAACTATCCACCTTTTAAATACATGATTGATGTTCCACAAATATGTTAGCATGGATGAATCAACAGCTGTTAGGTAAAATAAAATGAGACAACCATTTATTTCACACCCTAGACAGCTGTCAAGAAATATTAATATACTTGAGTCAATAGAAGAGTACAGAACAACTGCAGCAGGGTCCATGATAAATAGATGGCAAGAGTAATGGAGTCAATCTTTTATTGATTTAACCACTCTCAATTCATTCCTCATGCTCCTTCCCTTGGGATGAACTGGTTTTGGGAAGTATGTGTAAAATTAAAACTCCTCCTGGAAAAGCACTGAAGAATGAATGCATGCTGTAAATATCCATATGGTCTTGAGTCTGCTACTATGTGTGAATACAGAACAGACTGACAAATCTATGAGAAGGTGATAAGGAAAAACAAGGCTAGAACTATAAGTTTTAGAAAATGAAGAAAGAACATTATGGTGTAGATAAGTTATAGATAGCAAAAACTCTGGCTAAACTTACTATGATACAGAGATTCTTAGCCATATTTTATCCAATGAAGGCCAAACCAGGTTATTTTCAATGACATGGCAGCCACAGTAAAGGTCAAGAATAATTAAATGGGCAACATTGCTTTGAAGTTTAATTGAATAACACAAAAGAGTCGACATTTTTCCTCGTATAACTGTTCCTGGTATAATTATTCTTTAAAAATATTACTGGCCAGCATTGTGCAATGATCATCTATGAGACATTTAGATCTTCTCAGTCATACAATGATCCAAGACAATGCCAAAGGATTTATAATGGAAAATGTTATCTACCTCCAGGAAAAGAACTATGGAGTCTGAATACATATTGTAGCATCTTGTTTTCACTTTTTGTGTACATATCTTTTGTTTTGTTTTTCTTTCTTGTGTTTTTTCTTTTGTTTTGATTCTTCTTTTACAGCATGACAAATGTGAAAAGATGACTAAAGTGATTGTACTTATAAAACCTATATCAGATTATTTCCTCTCTTGGGCAAGGGCAGAAGAAGAAGGTAGGGAGAAATATTTGGAATTCAAAATCTTATACAAATGAAAGTTAAAAATTATATTTACATGTAGTAGAAAAATCATAAAATACTATTAAGTAGGAAAATATTGCTTTGACAGTATAAGGAAAGAGAACTATACTTAAATTTGGAACTCAAAGAAATTAGAATGAAATGTTACTTATAGAAACACTTAAGGAGAAATATAGTTGTGGTGGGGAAGGATGAAGAGAAACTTTTGGACATGGCATCATAAGTGGAATTATCAAAGAATGCTTCACCTTGATTGCGGGTTGGGAGGGGAGGCGAGGAAACAAAGAAATTAGAATCCTGCTTCTTACGTGTGGAGAGCAAAGCTACAAAGAGACATTTAATAACAAATACATAAAGGTGGGATGGGATTGAACCCAGTGGATATGTGTTGTCAGAATTTTCTACATTTTAGTGACATGAGAAAAAAAAAACAACAACTTGTCACCTATCCTTAATTATATCATTTCTTAGTGAGGGTACTAGAAGTAATATAACACTCTCAAGCATATCCACACACATATAACCACCTTCCTCAACTCAAAATTCTTGCAAATAAATAACAAACAATGTAGCAATGCATGCTTTGTCTGATTAAAACAGTACAAGGCAAACTGGTCATTTCCTTGGATGAAGGAAAAATCTCTTATTATTATATCATTTTTTTTGTCTATGTTGAATAATTTCACTTAAGTTAGTATACTTCTTCAAATAATCCATTATTTTATAAAAACATGCTATAATGTACCCTTTTAGAATTCCCTAAAAAACATATACTACTGTGAAATGCAGACCGACACTATGAAGAAAAGGATATTTGTGAATGTGTGTGTGTGTCTGTGTCTCTCTATGTGTGAACCCAAACACAAATGCTCCTTGGTGTCTCATTGTCAGTATTATGTGGTGAAAAACAGAGTTATCAACTTTTCTCCCAAATTTAAAAAGAAAAAAGTCTGATTTGCTGAGAGCAGTCTTTTGGTTTCCAGGGGGATTTCTGGGAAATCTCTACAAAATCAGTTTGGATAATATATATTTTGCTTGTTCGTTTTTGGACTTCTTCTGAGTCTAACAGAATTACAAATTATAGATTTCCATGATAATAATTATTCCACTTTCATTCTTAAGAAAGTGGTATTTTATTGGTAGAAACAATACATTAATTCACAGACTGTCAGATAACTTTGCGGTATATTAGAGTCTCTAATACAGAGACCTGTGCTCAAATCTAGGCTCAGTTGTGTCACCATGGCCTTATCTATAAGCAACTAATCTCACCTCTCTAGGCCTGTTTTCTCATCTGTAACATAAAAGGATATACCTAAAATACTTTTATTAATGGTAAAATCTTTCAATTTCATTAAATCTGAGCACTATAACTAGTGTGCAGAGCTTTATCTTCCATATAACTGATTATAGGTAAATTTAATACTTTTTTTCATTTTTAAATAAAATGGTATTGAAGGTGTGGTCAAAAACATGGGTGTCTTCTACTTTCCTTACAACTTCCTAAAGCTTTCTAAAACATAATTTATGTGCAAGAGATAAAGCAATTTCAACTGTCTCCACAATGTAGAACACCAAGAGCCCTACATAAGTAAAATCCAGAGTTACCAAAATCAGACAATGTTAAGCTCTTACCTTTAATATATGTACTCACTACCATCTTCCCATAAAAATCACAGTTCTGGGGCAGGGTTTGCAGTACCCTTACAATATTGATTTAAAACAAAACTCAACTCTATCACTTCCCCCCCACTCACTCCTGTCAGGGTTATAGAAAAATGAAATGCAAATGTTTGATATAAGTTGAAGAGTAGCACATCAACACTTTTTGTTGCAACAAGGCTAAACAAGAAAACTGAAGAAGGAAAGGGATCTCAGAAAGAACACCAAATATGTAGTTTTCAAGCATTCCACCAAGTTTAAAGGAAAGAGTCAAGAATCCAGCATGAGTTAGTTCTGTCTCCTAGAATTTACTTAGTAAGGAACTGAGGTCAGTGAAATGTGAATTTTTAAGTACAGGAGCCAGCTGTGAAGGTTTTGAGATTGAGACCCAGAAAAAAACACAGTGAAAAAGAAATAGGAAAGAGTCAGAAAATGAAAAATAGGGAAATATAAAAATAGATTTAAATCACCTTAAATCTCAGTCGGAATAAAACAGTTCAAAAATTTGAGCATGGCCATATAAAGCCAGAGGGAAGATATATATTATTAGCATAACAGAATATGGCTTCAGATCACGTAAAATACTCCAGACATCTATTAATTCTCTCTAATAGGAAGCCACGCCAGGATGTTCCTGAACAGTCTCAAAGATAAGTAGGTGTCAATTAAACAGAATTAATGCCTTCTGCAGAAAAAATGACTGGCAAAAGGGAAAAAAATAATCTATGGTGGCACATCTCAGTAAAGAATCAAAAGAAAGAATATCTCCTTAGGAATGCAAATATCTGCAAGCAAATTATATTACAGAAGAAAAGAGGCAAAAAACAACAATAGAATTGAAAGAAAAATATTATAATCATACAGACAAAACATTGGTCTTGAAGACAAAATGCATAGAGAAAATTTAAGAACTATAGATCTCACAGAATAACATGAGAAATAAACTAACTGAATCCTACAATGCAAGATATAGTATAAGAAAACTGAAATTTCTGAACGTAAACAACAAAGTGACATCCAAAAGAATCCAGACTGAATCTAGAAAATGAAACAAAAGAACAATAACAAAAACAAGCAACAACAAACTATACCATAAAGTCTGAGACAAATAGTTGTTAAATTTAACAGTTCTGATGTCAAATGAAAGGCATTCAAATATAAAGGAAAGGAAACTGAAATCACAGAAGACTCTTCGTCACCCACTAGAAATTCCCCGTAACTTAACTTCACAATAGGGATCTTATGTCTTAGAAATTTTTCTTCCACTCTTCTCAAGTAAATAATTATTTAAATGTTCATATTATGAAACATTTCATACTGATTTCTCTCAGTTCAGGAATTGTTAATTAGACCTTTGCCCTCTCACACTGCAAAATTTTGAAAAGATCTTTCCTGATTTATATTATAAAGCACATACTATATGTATATTTAAAGATATTAGAAATTTTTGTTGTTTCTTTCTTACTTTTTTTAAATATCGAAAGGTTCAGTTTTTCCATTCACAATATCTTTTTTTTCCATTGACGTATGCTACAGATAGATAGACATATAAATAGGTATAGATATAGATTTATGTTTGCACATATACATATATACACAAAACTTATATGGTTATTTCTGTGCTTTTCGTCATTGAGTCTCTCATATGAAAAGGTCCTTAAAAGAATCTTCTGTTTTCTTTTGGCCCTGGTCAAAATATAGGCGAATGGACTGTTGTCAACCTACAGAATTAACATTACTTAATCATATGTTTAAACTTTTCAGTGGCAGCCTATTTTAAAGCCAAGACCTCTACTTTGGGTCTCAGATGCTTAGTGTTACTGTCTCTAAGCTCTCTGCTGGCAAATAAAACTACCTTTTGGTGACTATCCCTCTCTTGAAGACTACTCCTAAACTCTCTAGATTGACATCTATGTACAAGGCAAATGATCAGCATCGGTCAATAATGATGCACATGTGAGGTACTTTACCAAATATTAAGAAACTTTGTTTACCTTTATGGGTCTATTGATCCCCAAAGGGCTTGGTAGATCTAAATCCTTTGTCACTGTCTTCTGTTTTTCTTCATTTTTATTTGCATGAGAAAGATTGTTTAGCAATGTAGCAATTTCAATGCAGCTCATAATAACTTCCAAATCATAGAAAAAATCTTCAGATTTCAAGGTGTTGGGGGACAACTCTGGACCGGGGTCCCCCGTGAGGACTGTGAGACGCCTGAGGGTCCGAACCTGCCCCCTTGTGGGGTACTGGGATGGCCCTGGTAACAGGCTGGCTCCACCCACCGGGAGGCACTTGGGAGGAGCTCGCCCGCCCATGGGAGGTACAGGGGAGGAGACAGGAGATAATAAAAGGGGATGACCACGAGAGCTGGAGGAGAAGAAACGGAATAAAGCTTGCTGACTGCAACTCCTTTCAGGTGCTCTGCCTGTTTATTGCCCTCCCCCAACCGGGAGAGGGACTGGAGACGTCCGAAGACCGGGGATAGGTAAGTAGAAGGCGAAGGCCCGGGAGTCGCCCCGGGCATCTGGCGCCCCGAATAGGGACCGCCGTAGGGAGAGGAGAATCCGCCTTGCCCCGCAGTAGTAGACTTGCTCTGCTACTGCGGGAAGATTCAGGCAGCCTCAGTATTGAGAAGTGGCCTTGCCTCACTACTGCGGGAAGATTCAGGCAGTCTTAATATTGGGAAGTGGCCAGGATGGGTCAGGGAAATAGTTTTCCCAGTTTAAAGCCCGAAGATAAAGGAGTACTTGCTTGTCAGCTGTATAAGCTTTGTAAGATCCATGGGCTTAAGCCCCACATTCGGGACTGTAGAGCATTTGTGGAAAAGATCTGGGATGTCTCCCCTTGGCTAGAGCATTGTGGGTTACGCCCAGCTAAATGGGACATAGTGGGACAACAGATGGTTGCCTATGAGAGGGTGAACCCGGGTGTATTAACAGAGGAGGACTTTACGTTCTTTCAAGTGGTCGCCGCACTTTTGTGCTCGGATCCCCGTCCCCCCTGGCGATCAAACGGTGAGACCCAGACAGGGCAGTCCCTTCAAGGGATGACAGAAGAAGAAGAGGAATCCGATGAGGATGATCCCAACCCCAAGCCTTTATATCCATGGGGTATGTTAAGAGAATGTGCAGGCAGGGACCAGGACTGCGCCCTTCCAGATGGCGCATGGCTGAGCAAGGGGAGGGACTCTAGAGCCCCGAGGGGAAGAACAAAGGGAAAGTTTGATGAGGAGGGAACGCCCAAGAGGGAGTGGAAAGCCCCCGAGACAAAAGGAAAGTCTGATGAGGAGGGAACACCCAAGAGGGAGTGGAAGGTCCCCTGGAAAGCCCCCGAGACAAAGGGAAAGTCTGATGAGGAGGGAACGCCCAAGAGGGAGTGGAAAGTTCCCAAGACAAAGGGAAAGTCCAATGAGGGAGGAACACTCAAGAAGGAATGGGAAGTCCCTGAAACAGCAAGAGAGGGCTGGGGAACTCGTAGGAAGAAGTTTCAACGGAATTTGGGAACTCCCAGTCCTCCCGAGGTCGGGCTGAATGCCCTCTCCTTCTCCCCAGCCGCCACGTCCTTGTCACAATCATCACAAGGAGCGCAGTCATTTACCTACGGGCGGTCTGGGCCCTCGGAGCCTCTGAGTGTACTCACTCAGAGCCTATCCGCAGCTTTGGTGGAGGGACAGGAGATAGATTTAGAACTGAAGGAGGCCTTTCCAAATATGGCCCTTCGTCACCTTATGTGAAGCATCTCTTTGCGAATACCACAGCCACTTGGCCGTGGGCCCCAGCTGATTGGAAGGAAGTGTCGGGGGCTATCCTTACACCAGGACAGTTAGTGGCTTATGGTGCTGCCGTTAGACAAGAGGCGCTCAAATATGTCAAGGAACACAATATTGCAGAGACAGAGGACGCTGTGAATATGATAACAGGGTCAGGGCCATACTCGCAGCTTATTGACCAGCTCCAATTCGATCCTCAGGTGATGGCTGCAGTTCAGTATTGTCATATTAGGGGTTTTGCCAAGATTGACGCCCCAGGGACTATGAGGGATAAGTTGGTAGGGCTAAAGCAGAGGGCTAGCGAGTCCCCCACTGATTTTGTGAGTCGGGTCCAGCTTGCGGTCCGGCGGTCTCTTGGCTCGGGACCAGGAACGGATTCCCTGATAGCTCAGCTGGTCTGAGATGGCTTGCGTCCAGAATGCTCCCAAGCCCTAGCGGGCTTGGGACCTCTCGCCTCCCTTGAAGAGATAGTAGAGAGGCTGTTAGACATTCCACCTAAAGACACCCACCAAGCCATGGTGACGGCGGTGGCCCAAGGGGAGACTCAGGCCCTTCAAGGTACCAAGGCCCAGAAACAATGTTATCGCTGTGGCCAAATGGGGCACTTTAAGAGCCAGTGCCCTGTCGCTAAAATGGGAGCATTGCCCACCTGTTTTCGCTGTGGGAAACCGGGCCATATTGCCAAACATTGCCGTCTAAAGCAGCAGCCTCAACCACCTCGGTCGGGAAATGGGAAAGGGGGCATCCCTCGGGGGGGCCCCAGACCCCAGAAACAGATCTTCCCAGTGGAGGCTGTAGCCCCTGTCCCTGCCCCCCAGCCCGGGAATTCTGTACCCCTATCGCTCCCGCAGCAGTATCAACAGGCTCTCCAAAAATTGCAACCCTAATATGCACGTCTACCACGGATTCCCCCGATGCCAATTTAGTTAAAAGACCTTGGCATACTGAAGGGATCAAAGTGCCCCCCGCTCCTTTCCCCCGTCGGGTGGTGGGACCCTCTGGCTATGTGCCATTTATAGTCCATACTCAATTGTTGGCTAGCGGATCCTCTACCATTTATTTGAACAATCCTCATTGTTATCCCATAAACATTGCCCCAGGAACTCCCGTTGGGATGGGTATCTCTCTGCCTTGGGTTGAAGAGTCCGGGCAGGAAACCCATCAAGTTAATTGGTGCTCTCCCATTGTGGGCGATCGCCCCATGGTACAAGTTGTGGTTGAAGGACGCCCAATCATGGGTCTGCTCGACACCGGAGCAGATATTTCAGTCATCAATGCATCCCAGTGGGACCCCAGTTGGGCTGTGAACGATGGTGCTGCCCAGGTTGCTGGAGTAGGGGGTGCCAGTTTGGCACTACGGGCTGCTAAACATTTGAATTGGACCTTTGAGAATCATCAGGGGTATTTTAGGCCTTTGAAATTGACCGGCCTTGCCTACGCCCTTTGGGGGCGTGACCTTCTTCAGCAACTTGGGTTACACCTTACCACCCCAGAACACCTTCAATTAAACATTCCAGGGCCACTGTGACGGTGAGCAGCCCACCTATAACATGGAAAACCGAGACCCCTGTGTGGGTTGAGCAGTGGCCCCTAACCCCTCAAAAGCTCACCACCTTACGCTTTATAGTTGCTTCCCTTTTGGAGCAGGGCCGCATTGAGCCCACTACAAGCCCTTACAATTCTCCTGTTTTTGTTATAAAAAAGAAAAATGGATCTTGGCACATGCTCATAGACCTTAGAGAGATTAATAAATGCATGCTGCCTATGGGGGCGCTACAACCTGGTCTCCCTAGCCCTGCTGCGATCCCCCGAGATTTTAGTATGACAATTATTGACATCAAAGATTGTTTCTATAGCATTCCCTTACATCCACAAGATAGAGTCAAATTTGCCTTTTCCATTCCCTTGGAAAATCGCCAGCAGCCATATGAAAGGTATCATTTTACCGTGCTCCCTCAAGGGATGGCAAACAGTCCTACTATGTGCCAAATGTATGTCCACGCCATCCTCTCCCCACTCAGACAGTGCTTCCCCAAGGCCATTATCATTCATTATATGGATGACATTCTTATTGCCACACCTAGTCAGGATTCCACGATGGCGCTTACTCAACTTATGGTCGATACCTTAGCTGCCCACAGGCTAACCGTGGCTCCAGACAAGGTACAGACTACACCCCCTTTTCAGTATCTTGGCCATGAATTGAAACAAGGACGGATTGCTCGCCGTCCTCCGAGCATTGATCTTTCTCAGCTCACCACTCTCAACGATTTTCAAAAGCTGATTGGCGCTATACAGTGGATGCGGGCAGTTACCCCTATCCCTGATGGCGAATTATACCCGTTGTATGATTTGCTGTGAGGGGATCCCGCTCTGCTTTCACCCAGACATTGGACATCCGAGGCCTTAATGGCAGCCAAGAGCATCCTCAACAGATGCTCCACAGTTGTTGTGCAGCAGGAACCCAACCAACCCATTTATGCCACTATATTAAAAGCCAGTACTTTCATTGGGTGCCTCTATCAATCACATGGCATTTTGGAGTGGCTGCACCCCCCTCACAACAAAAAGGCCCTTCCACATAAATGGCGAATGGTCGCCCAATTTTTTCTTTTAGGTGCCGAGCGCTGCCTATTGGCTTTTGGCAGATTTCCCATTTTGAATTTAGAAGCATCAGAGGAAGCCTTAAGGTGCTTCTCCGATGAGATTCCAGAATGGGCCTCTCTTTTATGTATGTGTAATACCATAAAGCTTCCGCTCCCCCCAGCGCTTAGAGGATGGGAAGTCCTTCCTATCCATATGCCTTTTACTATTGTATCTCTACAGCCAGTTACGGGACCCACTGTTTTTACGGATGCTACTAAAAACCATAGGGCTGCAGTTTATATCCCTTCCAGGCAATTCCTTAAGGTGTACACCACCGAGCATTCCTCAGCCCAGAAAAATGAATTGCTGGCAATACAATATGCTCTCTCCATATTACCTACTGAGAGCTTTAATCTTGTTACTGATAGCTTTTATTGTGCAAATGCTATTGCTGCTTTACCTTTTGCCCTCATTAATCCCCGTGCTTCAACTGTAGCTCAAATCCTATATGATATTCAAGAGTCCATGATACAACGCTCTACTCCTCTTTATGTATTGCATATTCCCTCACATATGTCCACCATAGGACCCATTTATCAGGGTAATGATATTGTAGATAAAGCCCTTATATTCCCTCTGCATTTAGAAGCACAGGCAGCCCATGATAAGTATCACCTATCTGCCCGATCTTTGCAACGCCTTTATGGATTGTCCAGAGAAAACGCTCGCCAAATAGTCAAACAGTGTATCAATTGTGCCCCATTTTGCCCATTTGCCCGAGACACCGCAATTAACCCCTGTGGTGATCTCCCTAACGATCTTTGGCAAATGGATATAACACATTTTGGCAAAGTTCTTATACATGTTTGTATTGATACGGCCTCCAATTTTATTATGGCCTCTATACAGCCTAAGGAAACAGCCCGTGCAGTGATCGACCACCTCTATGGTTGCTTTGCCATGGTTGGGGTGCCTCGAGCCATAAAGACAGACAATGGGCCAGCTTATATTTCCTCTGCCTTTGCTGCCTTTTGTAGAGAATTTTCTATTATTCATATTACTGGCATCCCATATAATCCCACAGGTCAGGCCATTGTTGAGCGTGCTAACCGCACTATAAAAACTCTTCTGTTAAAACAAAAAGGGGGAGTAAGGGCGGCAGGGCGCCTCTCCCGAGGTGATCTGGCACAAGCCGTCTTCACTCACAATTTTTTGCAAATCCGAGACGATGGCACATGCCCCGCGCAAAGATTTTATCTCCACGAGATGGGAGGCAGAAGGGAAAGGCCGTTAAAGGCCCCTACTGCCTGCCTCACTGGAGCTCGAATCCGGTGGAGGGACCAAGAAGGCAAATGACATGGCCCTGGAGTAGTTATCGCGAGAGGTCAGGGGTATCTTTGTGTCCAACCAGATGGAGCCGACCCAGGGACGGAGATCTGGATCCCCACACGATGGGCAGTTGAGCTGCGAGAAGCCGAAAGCAAGGAGGAGACGAGGGCGGAGAGGAAGGCACTGTCCAAAGCGAGTGTGCAAACAGCGTGAGAAAACCATGCTCACACTTCTGATGGCCTTACAACAGTTCCTTCCTGGGTCCGAGGCTGTCCAGTCCAAATGGTACAACGCCACCCCCGCAGAGCAGCGAGCCGCGGATCAAAGGGGCGACACCTACTGGGCATTAGCACAGGGACTCCCCGCCTTATGAAGAATTTCAGATTCAACAACTAATAGAGGAAGGACAATTATTAGCTTCCACTCTCCAATCTTTCATGAAATCAGAGGTAGCGGTGTGGCACCGTCAGGACCACATAGACCATCTCCTCCAAAGCCAAATCACCGCCCTGCAAGACACGGTAATTTGGCTAGGAGACCAAATGGCGTTACATCAACGCTATGAGATGTTACAATGCCATTATAAATATCGCCCGCTTTGCGTGCTTAACCTCCCAATTGATTCCTCAACCTTCCCCAATCAATGGCCGGCTGTCTGCAAAGCCCTCCAGGGGGCTATGCTGGCTTACAACGCCACAGATGACATCCATCAGTTGGACTTGCTTATTGATCAGCTGAATAACCTTTCCAGAACGTTTGAGGAAAAGAGTGAACAAGAAGAGCGTTCCATCTTCGATTGGTTACAACGAATCCTGGACTTGCATTGGCTGCCAGGGGTGCTCTCCTCCGTTTCAGTTCTTGTCCTTATGTGTCTCGTCCTGCCGTGTCTCCTGAAGTGCCTCCTGCAATTATTGACACGGGCACTGGAGAGTCTTAAAGGAGATGTCTTGTCTCTGAGACACCGCGAGGGCAGGTTGCCATGGGGGGAATCGCCTAACCTACCCGTGTAAAACAAAAAGGGGGAGATATTGGGGGACAGCTCTGGACTGGGGTCCCCCGTGAGGACTGTGAGACGCCTGAGGGTCCGAACCTGCCCCCTTGTGGGGTACTGGGATGGCCCTGGTAACAGGCTGGCTCCACCCACCGGGAGGCACTTGGGAGGAGCTTGCCCGCCCATGGGAGGTACGGGGGAGGAGACAGGGGATAATAAAAGAGGATGACCACGAGAGCTGGAGGAGGAGAAACGGAATAAAGCTTGCTGACTGCAACTCCTTTCGGGTGCTCTGCCTGTTTATTGCCCTCCCCCAACCGGGAGATGGACCGGAGACGTCCGAAGACCGGGGATAAGTAAGTAGAAGGCGAAGGCCCGGGAGTCGCCCCGGGCATCAAGGTAATGTGGACACTGCCATTTCAGAAGCATGTTTTTAACTTCTCAGAATAAATGCTTTAATTCTGTTGAGATACAAATCTGAGAGTGCCTCTGCAAAATGGCATTTTTCAATTGGCACAAATCAATCAACACATAGTAAGTATCTAAGAAATGTGTGTCGTGTAACTAACAACCTCAATCTTTCTTCATATTCTTCCTATGTCTTTCATAAAACAATGAAAACAGCGAGGCATACCAATATTTCCGTATATTTATTTCCCCCACTACTTTCTCTATTAACTGGTCAAGTGAACCTGGGATGCGCTAAACTAGTCAAATCCAACTATACAGTCTTTGTCTTCCTTTGCCATAAGAATCTGATAACATACATTGTGTAAATCCAACACTAAAAAACACTGCCTTAAGTGTGCCAGACAGGCCAACACATTCTGAACCCTTTGAATAATATGCTAATTTAATTTTTTTCCTTCCATCAAAGTCATACTACCTCAGATGTCTACCAGCCATTTCCTAGTTCTAATGCATGCTCAGTTTTTTTTACTAGTTCTCCTCCAGGGAGGTAAGGTAAAATATTCCTAATACGAGTTTATGATAGCTGTACTCACTGTCAGGATTTCTCTTTCTTATTTATTGGACCTGGTTTTGACTCTATCCATTGAAAAGCTTTCTCTGAATTAATTTAGAGGACCCAGATAAAACCATACCAACTCCAGGTATCCTTTCAATTACCATGCTCTCAAATTCTCCCTATGTCATTACAATCTCTATTTCCTGACCAATTTGTTCTCCTCAGTTACCAGATGCTGTCTCTTCTCATCAGTATGTTCAATACTTTTGAATAACTAAATGACTCAGCTCAATGTTTACAGAGCACTAAATAAATCGCCTCTGGATATTTTTTATTTTGGTATAATTTACACTATGAATCTGACAAATTTTTCACCTTCCTTATGATTTTAATTGAATGTCCTAATCATTATTTCTTTGATCTATTCCTAAAATTAAATAATTCAATATGATTTCTTACTTCAAAAATATAAAAAACTTTTTAAGAACATTATACCAATTTGTTCAGGAAATCAATCCATGATAAAGGCATTCAAGAAACCAGCAAAAGTGAGATAAATGCCTAACTTGCAATATTACACTGAGGAAAACAACATTCTAAACAGATGACATGCAATTAATAAAAATTAAGAACAATATAAAAATTAGTAGCAATATGACAGTAATAGTGCTTCATTTGTAGTACAACAATTGATAAATAGGTGACATAGACCATGAAGAATATCCAATTCTGTGGTTGACGTTATGGAAATGGGTACTTTACTCATGTAAGTAGTTTATAATTGTATCAGAGGCTTACAGGGAAGAGAATTAAGGCAGGAGAGATTAATTAAACATAAAACAAAACAAGAATTAAAATATTAAAAAAAACAAAAACAAAAATAATAAAAAAAATCTGAGACATTACTTAATATTGTATAAGAACTGAAAGAAAATTCAGTGTCTTAAAATCAAAAAATTTCAGCACCATGGACTCTGAAAAATTCTTAAGAAGAGATGAAAAAAAGAAAATGTCTTCAAAATGAAACCAGTAATTCTCATCTAATAAATGTGCCTAATTTGAAAAGAAAAATAAGAAGGGGGAAAGATGATAGAAGAAAAGCAAAGTGAGGTATATTTGATAACTCTTAAATCTCATTCCACATAAGACATTTTTTTTAAATCAAGATACTGAACATAACTCCTACACGTGAATTATATAGGGGGCACCGATGTTTTGTTTCTGAACCAGAGGACCTATTACAATATGTCTAGATGACTAGTTCTACTTTTCCTTTGTTTTTGTTTTTTTGATATTTGAGAACAGTTTATTATGATTCTATGGATACTGAGCATTTAGTGCAGACAGAGAAGGGAAGAGGTCATGTAATATGTCATGTCATGGCAGTAAGATAGTGTTGTTGGATGGCACAGAGATTCCATGGGTGGTGCCCTTTTGTCTTAGTATATTCTCCTGCCTGTTTAGGCAGGACAGACATGAGGCTGTGTCTGGCTGAATTGCCTAGTGTCATCTCCTGTATTAATCTTTTTTTTTTTTTTTTTACTTTGCATTAATCTTGATGTTGCTTTGCTTCCCTGAGTTGAAGGCATCAACCACAAAGAAACTACTTTGAGAAGAGATCAGAAATCTGTTTTATTCAGGCTCCTATTCAAGGACTCTTACATTTTCTGCACTACCAACTGCTTGTTAGGTACCTACAACTAGATGTCAAATAAAAATATTAAACTCAACAAATCCAAAACACAATTCTTTATCGTTCTTCTTCTAATCTCTACGTGCTTACAAACTTACATATTTCCTGTGAAATTGGAAGGCACTCACATTTGAAACCTTGGAGTCATTATCCACTCCTTTTCATTCTCACTCACCCTTCACATCCAGTTTCCAAGATATATGTATATATGTATGTATGTACGTATGTATATGTATTTGTATGTGTATATGTGTGTATACACACATACACACATATATATGTATATTTGCATGTGTATATATGTATATGTATGCACACACATACACATATATGTACATACACATCAATATATGTATATACATACATAAATATGATATGCATGTGTGTCTTTCTACATATACATACATGCACACATATTATATATATGAAAATAGGTAGACTTCTTTTTTCACTACCAGGGTTACTAACCTAGTTCAGGATATTATTACCTCTTCTTTGAAATATTGCAATAGTCTCTTGTTTTTGAAAATACTTACTTATTTATTTTTAGTTCTCAACATTCATTTCCACAAAATTTTGAGTTCCAATTTTCCTCCCTATCTCTCCCCCCACCCCATAACACTTTGCATTCTGATTACTCCTTCCCTCAATATGCCCTCCTTCCTATCACATCTTCCCTTGTCTCCATCTTCTCTCTTTTCTCATAGGACAAGATAGGTTTCTATACCCTATTACCTGTATTTCTTATCTTCCAATTGTATTCAAAATCAATTCTCAACATTCATTCCTAATACTTTGAATTCCAACTTCTCTCCTTTCCTCCCTCTCCACCCATCCACTCTGAGAGGGCAGACAATTTAATATAGGCTTTACATGTGTAGCTTTGCAAAAGATTTCCATAATAGTCATGTTGTGTAAGACTAACTATATTTCCCTTCATCCTATCCTGCCCCCTATTTATTCTGTTCTCTCTTTTCACCTTGTCCCTCCTCAAAAGTGTTTACTTCTACTTAGTCCCTTCTCTCATTTGCCCTCCCCTCTCTCATCCTCCTAACCCCACTTATCCATTTCACCCCTACTTTCCTATAGTGTAACAGATTTTCATAACAAATTGAGTGAGCAGGTTATTCCCATCTTAAGCCAAATGTGAAGAGAGTAAACTTCACTTTTTCCCTGTCAACTTGTCCCTTTTCTCTTCCATTGAAAAACCTTTCTCTTGTCTCTTTTGTGAGTGATAATTTGCCACATTCCATTTCTCCCTTTTTCCTCCATTGGGAAGGGAGGAATCTTAATTTTGTTTTTTTGCGTGTCGTCCTTCCTTATTCAACTCACCCTGTGCTGTCTGTCAATACATACATACATACATACATACATACATACATACATACATACATACATATACACACACATATGTGTGTGTTTGTGTGCATGTGTGTGTGTATATTCCCCCCACCTACCCAAACACTGAGTGAAGTCTCAAGAATTACAAATATTATTTTTCCATGTAGGAATGTAAACAGTTCAACTTTAGAAAGTCCTTTATCTCTTTCGAGTTTACCTTTTCATGCTTCTGTTGATTCTTGTGTTTGAAAGTCAAATTTTCTATTCAATTCTGGTCTTTTCATTAAGAATGCTTCAAAGTCCTCTATATCATTGAACGATCATTTTATCCCCTGAAGTATTTTACTCAGTTTTGCTGGGTAGGTGATTCTTGATTTTAACCCTACTTCCATTGACTTCTGGAACATCGTATTCCAAGCCCTTCGATCCCTTAATGTAGAAGCGGCCAGATCCTGTGTTTTCCTGTTTGTATTTCCACAATACTAGAGTTGTTTCTTTCTATCCACTTGCAATATTTTCTCCCCGACTTGGGAACTCTGGAATTTATTCCTAGGAGTTTCCCTTTTTGGATCTCTTTCAGTAGGTGATCAGTGGATTCTTTCAATATTTATTTTGCCCTCTGGTTCTAGAATTTCAGGGCACTTTTCCTTGACAATTTCATGAAAGATGATGTCTAGGAACTCTTTTTGATCATAGCTTTCAAGTACTCCAATAATTTTTAACTTATCTTATCTGGATTTATTTTCAAGATCAATTGCTTTTCCAACGAGATATTTCACATTATCTTCTGTTTTTCTTTTTTTTGGCTTTGTTTTATAATTTCTAGGTTTCTCATAAAGTCATTAGCTTCCATCTGTTCCGTTCCAATTTTTAAAGAACGATTTTCTTCAATAAGCTTTTGAGTACTCTTTTCCATTTGGCTAATTCTGCTTTTGAAAGCATTCTTCTCCTCATTAGGTTTTTCGACCTCTTTTGCTGATTGAGTTAGCCTATTTTGAAAGGTGTTATTTTCTTCACTATTTTTGGGGTCTCTTTTAGCAGGCTGTTGACTTACTTTCTATGATTTTCTTGCATCACTCGTATTTCTCTTTCCAATTTTTCCTCCACCTCTCTTACCTGATTTTTAAAAGCCTTTTTGAGCTCTTCCATGGCCTGAGACCATTGCACATTTCTTTTGGAAATTTTGGACGCCGTAGCCTTGACTTTCTCTGATGTTATGCTTTGTTCTTCCTCATCTGAAAGAATGGGTGAAAATACCTGTTCACCAAGAAAGTAACCTTGTATAGTTTGATTTCTTCTCCCTTTTTTTTTTGGCATTTTCTCCGTGAGTTACTTGAGTCCTTTGTCAACAGGAGTGTACAGTATGGAGATTTATAAGTTCTCAGTTCCTCTAAGATGGCACCATCAAGTGAGAGGAGTTTACTCCTCTTTTGCCCTGCATACTGGTCTAGGAGCAACAATAAACTTTTCTGCCCAGAATCCTCAATTATAATTCCCTCACCACAATCACCTCCAGCTCCACCACACCAGATTTCCTCCTCACTCCAGGCCAGAGCTCAGGGCTGAGATTCAGATCAGTGGCTCAATTCCCCCAAGGCATTTAGGCGGAGGTCTTCCAGGTCTGCCACGGAGGGCTGAGATTCAGATCAAGTGCTCAAGTCCCCCAGGGACTCTAGTGAGAGGGTTCCAAAAATGGAAGGTACCACTGCAGTGCCTGCTGCCAGTGGTCCAGACCACGCTCTCTTCTCCTCGCTGAAGGAGCCCTCCCACTGACTTTTTAAGCTATCTATGGCCTTTGTGAGTTGAGCAATCTTGGAACTGCTGCTGCTAGTGCCTTCCTGAAGCCTTTTCTGCATCCTGTACCTCCTGGACTGCACTCCTCATCTAATGCTGGGCTGTGCTGCACTCCTCAAGCTGGGCTGCACTGTACTGTTCATGTTTCCTATTAATGGGTGGAATTTTTTCTCTCAGATGCATGGTTTTCCATTCCCCGTTCTGGTGTTTTAAATGGGTGCTGCTAAGAGAAAAAAGGGATACTGTCTGCCCTTTTATCATTCACAGATTGGAGAAAATTTTAAGAACATATTAAGTAGTACTATTTGGTCCCTCAGATTCTGTGTCCAGATTTTAATAGTCTAATACCAGCCTCCCCACCCATCTCTCCTTCAGTCCTATATGCCCCACTATCTACATTTTAATAATTTTAGGCCAACTTTTAGATCAGAAAAAAGATAAAATAATGACATTGCAAGAATGTTGAAAAGAAAGTTGGAGTATGTTATTCCAAAGTAACGAAGGACAACAACCAAACCATTTGTCATCTTCATTATTTTATATTCCAAATATATGCTGAAGCACAGATTAATGGAAAGGACATAGAATTGGAGTCTAAATCATATGTTAGATCTTGCCAATAGTCAGTTTTTTAGGTTTTTTTATTTTGCTTCTCTAATTCGAAATACTGACATTCCTTTATGTGATTACAATCTAGCATTCCACAGCTCTCTATATCTCATTCCTCCTAAATTGATATTTTGCTTTCATTAAGATATTCTAGCCTTTGACCATTGCCTCTGCCCTAATTTTATTTTTTTTCTCTCAAATACCATCCATTGTTTGCCATTTCAACTCTAAACTGTCTTTTGCTCTTGATTCTCTTGTACTGTTGTTCTTTCACTACTCATCCATTGTCAAACCACAGGCCCAAATTATTCTCAGTATTTGCCTCCTGATTTCCTATTGCCATGCTATGAACAAAAAAGCCAGAAGTCTCACAACTTCGTTGACTTGGTACATTACAAATTCCTATTATCCAAACTTAGTCGGGCCATTGCTACAACTGGGAAATATTATTCTTCCTGCTTGATTTCCTTATATCCCAGAGAATCTTTTTCAAGTCACCTTCTCTCCTCAAGCATCTGATACTTCCATCTTTAGTGTCATTGTCAGCTGATGACATTGTTTCTTACTTTAATGAGAAAGTCCTTTTCCCATTTTCTTTATCTCAATTTCCCTTGACATCATCTTTCGCACTCTCTTGTTTTCTCCCCAATCTCTGAAAATGAGGAGGCCCTTCTCCTTTGCAAGGAAAACTCTTCTACGTATGAACTTGATCCCCCCACCACTATTTTCTCTAGCAGATTATATTACAGTTATCTTACATCTTGCTTGAATTTTAACATATTCCTAAGTATCAATTTCTTCTCTATAGCTGGAAAACATTCAAAAATCACTCCTATCAGAAAATAAGCAAAAACCCTTTCATTAGACACTACCATCACCTCAGGTTTCATACTCTCTTTTTTAAATAAAAAAAAGCAAAAGTGTCAAAATATTCAAAGTCGTAATTATAACTAGGTGACACCGTGAATAGAGTTTTGTACTTTGGAGTTAGGATTGGGCAAGTGGAAACTAATGACTCTATGCGACATCATGAATCAATAAAACAAATACAAACAAATGAAAAAAATGGAAGAGAATTAATGGCAAAAAACAAAACAAAACAAAAACAAAAACAATTGACCTGGAAAATAGATCCAGGAAAGGCAATGTCAGAATCATTGGACTTCCTGAAAATCATAATCGAAAGGAGGACCTGGACAGCATTTTTCAAGAAGTTATCAACGAAAATTGTCCTGTTGCCCTGGAACCAGATAATGAAAGAATTCACCTATCATCTCAAGAAAGAGATTTCCAAATAAAAACTCTGAGAAGCAATACAGACAAATTTCAAAACTATTAGGTCAAGGAAAAATTACAAGCGGTCAGAAAGGAACAATTCAAATATCAGGGAGTCACAATCAGATCACATAGGACCTGACAATTGTAGCATTAAAGAATCAGAGGTTCTGGAACATAGCATTACAGAAGACAGAAGAATTAGGACTACAACCAAGAATCACTTACCAACAAAATTAAGCATAATACATCAAGGAAAAAAATTGGTCATTCAGTGAAATAGACGGATTTCAAACTTCATAAGGGGATCAGAATGAAATCCAAAAAATTAAGGGGTGAGAAAGGTTGCAGAAGGCAGGGAGTGGTAGAACGGGGTAAATTATCTCCCATGAAGAGTTTAGAGTGACCGATTATAGTGGAGGAGAAGATGGGAGGATGGGTGATGTACATAGCTTGAACTTCATCTCATCAGCATTAGCTCAAAGAAGGACGATCAAATGAATATAATAATCTGTCTTACCAAATAGGGAGGTAGGATGGGAAGAGATTAAGTAAAGGGTGGTGAGGATGTGCAGTGAAAGAAGGGAGGACAGATAAGGGAAGGTATTAGAAAGAAGCCAAACACTTGTGAGGAAGGAAAAGTTGAAAGGCAAGAGGGAGGACACACAGGAGGAAGAATAGAATGGAGAGATATACACAGGTGGAAATCATAATTGTAAATGTGAATGTGATGAGCAGAGTAACACACAGACTAAAGGTAAGAGATTGGAGTAGAATTTATTATGCTTTACCTGAAGTTAAAAAAAAGCAGAAATAGAAATACTGATTTTAGGCAAAGTAAAAGGAAAAACAGACCTAATCAAAAGTGATAAGAAAGAGAACTATATCTTCCTAAAAGGACCTTAGGCAATGAAGCAATCAAAAAAGAAGAGCAAGGAATAGTCTACTTTTCAGATATACGGGGAGGGTAGGAATTCATGACAAACAAGGGACAGCATTATGGAAGGTAGAATAGATAATTCGATCACATTAAATAAAAAAAAAACACTTTTGTACAAACAAAACCAATGTAACCAAGATTAGAAGGGAAACAAAAAAGCTGTTAAACAACCTTTACATCAAGTGTCTCTGATAAAGGCTTCATCTGTGAAATATTTACAGAAATGAGTGAAGTTTATGACAAAGCAAGTCATCCCCAACTGACAAATGGTGAAAGGATATGAACAGGCTGTTTTCAGATGAAGAAATCAAAGCTATCTAAAGGTATAGGAAGAAGTGCCCTAAATCACTTTTGGTTAAAGAAATCCAAATTAAAACAACTCTGACATAACAGCTCATACCAATCAGATTCCCTAATATAACAGAAAAGAAAAATTATAAATGTTTTGAAGGATGTGGAAAAATTGAAAAATTAGAAAAAATAAACTGTTGATGGAGTTGTGAACTGATTCAACCATTATGGAGAGCAATTTGGGACTATACTCAAAGAACAAATAAACTGTGCATATGTTTTGGCCCACCAATACTATTAATAGGACTGTATTGGAAATTGTGGGGATGCCCAGTAAGTGAGGGATGGCTAAAGAAACTATGGTATATCAGCATAGTGGAATACTATTCTGTGGTAAGACATGATGGCAGGTAGGCTTCAGAAAAGTTTGTTAAGACTTGTATGAAGTGATGCAGAGTGAAATATGCAGAAGCAGGAAAACATCATACACAGTATTAGCAACACTGTGTGATAATCAACTGTGAATGACTGAGATTTCTTAGCAACACATTGATCCTAGACAAGTACAAAGGCCTCATAAAGGGAAATGCTATCCATATCCATATTAAAAAACTGATGAACTATGAATGCTGATGGAAGAATATTTTTTCACTTCCTCTATTCTTCCTCATGGTTTTATTTTCCTTTGATCTCTTTCTTCTTCCACAATTGTGATTAATATGGAAGCATTTTTACATGATAGCATATTTATAAGTGATTTCAAACAGCCTACTATTTTCAGAAGAGGGGAGGGAGAGAAATTTGGAACTTAAAATTTTATAAAATGAATGTAAAATATTTCTGGATATGTAATTGGGGAAAATAAAATATCATCCAAAAAAATAAAGGCTCTTAAAAAAAAAAAAAAAAGCTCAAGCACCATCTTCTGAAGGAAGTCTTTCTTCATCCCCCTCCCTAAAGTTTTCCAAAATATTTTAACTAATTTATAGAAATGTGCATTTATTCACTTTCTGTTTCATAAACACAGAAAATTATGTGTTATAAAAATATGTATATATTCCATATATATGTGTGAGAGAAGCACACGCACACATGCACACACACACACACGTGAGTGTGCACACGCGTGCACCCAAAGACACACACGTAATTTTTCCTCCTCCACTAGAATATGAAACTCTTTGCCAGGAAAGATTTGTTAGTTCTTCTTTTAAACTTTGTATGCTTAGTCAGTGTCTGACCCATAGTAGGAGCTTTATAAATTCTTAAGGAAGTCTCAGTGTTGCCACTTACTGGTTGTGAAATTTAGGGTAAGTGATTTCATTTCTGTGGGAATCTGTTTACCCTACTGTAAGACTGGCTGTTTGTACTAGATAAGACTAGGATCCCTTCCAGTCTTGTAAGTGTCTTTTATCATAGATAACTTTTTGTTATCCATGTGATCATCTCTCAAACATAATTTCATTGAATGTGAGTTCTTTTTTTCTTTTCATTTTCAATGAGTATCCTCTCCAGAATAACCTAAAATTGATCACAGTATCATTCCTTCCATCGTAATGCAATGAAAACTAATAATAATAGTGATAATTAATAAAAATCAAATTGTTCTAACTCGATTTTAATTATAAATGAATACCTTCAACAGGGAAGTCACATAAGGCAGGCTAAATTATGAAGCAATGAATTAATTCAAGTAAATTAACATCTCAGAGATGGGATCTCACGTCTTACATCTTCAACTTCATAGGAATGCTTGCATTCAAACAAATTGGCCTGTAACATTTTTTGTCGCTAATGTAATTTGTTGTTAAGAATTTTGACATTACTTGAAAACTCATTGTGTGAAGATCATTGGAACATTTAATAAAGTAGATTTCTATATTAAAAATTGGAAACCTATTTCTCTGATAACTGCAATATAACCTTAAAGCAATTGCTCATTATAGAATATTGCTGTTTAAATGACTCCATCAGCAGTTGAGCTATTCAACTAATAATATATTTCACACACACATGCATACACAGCATACATGTGTACATAACATGCTAGTGTACATATATTATGTATAATTTATTAAAGGTATTTGTTTTAATTTCTCTGATAAAGCTTTTGATTGTTGTTGTGACTGTCATTTTGCCGTCTGACGCATACTAGTAAGATGAATATTTGTATTCAAATGCACCTGTAAATATTTTAAAAATCTGTGTGGAAATCAGCTAACCCATAATTAATATAAAACTATTGGGATATTTTTCATTCCCTGACTTTCGGACAAGGATGGAGGTTTCCAAATGAATACTTATGGAAGAAACTTGAGAGCAACAGTTTCTACAATAGTCAGATTGTATAATGATTTGCAGTCCCCTTGTAATACAACGTTTACAATCTGCAGTTATAAACAAAAATTTGGAAAACAGGAATTCTTCCTTACCTTTAAATAAACGTTGTGCAAAAATGATTTTAAGAACTATCTGGTGGAGAAATAATGAGGAAAAAGTAGTCATCTCAGGTCTTCTGATTCAATATTAATAAAATGGGCAACAGGAGAGAAATCATTCTTAAAACTTTACTCTTTTTTTATACTTTTAATTTAATTCACTAAATATTTCTTTGCTTCGTACTCTATGTAATACTTTGTGCTAAGTGCTGTTTTTGTAAACGTTCCTTGCTGATTTAGACCACATCTGTGGTGTTATTGGATTTTGATAGGGAAACTATGAAAACCGGTACCTACATGTCACTTCATAGATTTTAAGGATTTCTGAGTGACACTGGAAGGTTAAATAACTTTCCCAGGTTCATATAACCTTTATTTGTCTTCTTGATTCTGAGCTATGCTAAGATACAAGCAAATTTGAATTCAATAGAAAATCTCAGAAATCTCTTCTTTCATCGAATATTCAATCTTGAATGCGAGAAAATTTTACATATATACATACATATATGTGTGTCTATATATACATATATAACATATATGTATGTGTGTATTTTTTCTTTACACAAGAATATTGGGAACGCAAAGTGTATTGTTAACAATACTAAAAGAGAGATATTTAGTATTATGGGAGCTTAAACAAAAGAAGGAGAGAATATTTCAAAATGAGAAGAAGCATTTGCTTTTGAAATGTACTTGGGAAAAATTATAATTTTGATAGGTAGAGATTGATGGCATTTGGGAAAGTGTGTTGTTTCTGGTTTAAAAACTTTTAAGAAGTGAATTTTGGGGGTGAGAAAGCTAGAATATGTGTGGCAAGTCATTAGTTTAGGATATGATTAGGTTTCACAAAGTGAAATAATGAAATCTTTTTGGAAATATAGCTTGGGGTCAGATTATAGCAAGCCTTATTTTACAAAGTAAAAGTCTAGACTGTATTTGTTGCTTTAGTAGAAATCAAACCCTTGAAGGGAAAAACCTATTGTAGTGCCTTGTGCATAGAAGTTGCTTAATATAATTTGACGAGTTTAATTTGTAGTACACCAGAAAAAGTTCAGACTTATACATAAAATCTGCCTTATCTGCCTTCCCATTACATTTCCTGTTCCGTCTTCTAAATGCTGGCCATAATCTAACTTAAATCACCAAATTGTTCTCTCTATATAAGACATGAGAAGGGGGATTTTATGCTAAAGAAGACTCTAGTTTTACTTTCAAATCTCCAAAGCTGGCAAAACTGCTTATTTTGTTGTAGATTTTCAAGGCAACTGTTATCTTGTAAATGCTGTTTCTCAAAAGCTGAAGCTCTATATTTCAGATATGACTGGCACTGCTTGGATCTCATACATATGGTTGACTCAGCACCTTATTTTATTCTGGCACCCGAATTTTATAATTTTGCCTCAAATTCCTCTCCTTTAAGTCCTGGTTCTTAGTTCTTTGAAACCCAGGCATGGTTAGGGATGATGACATAAAAATGAGGTAGACCCCAGATTTTAGCAAGCTAAGGTAAAAAACAACCTATCAGATTTAGGGAAATACGATGAATAGAGTCCAAGTTTCATTTGAGGAGGAGATGGGTTGATGTCCATAGTGAAGGCATTTTAGTTTGGAGCTGGTGGTGGAGAAATGAGATGGAGGCTTATTGGAGTCCATAATGGTCCCAGAGGCTGATTCCAAAGTTCTTAAAAAATTGTAGGGATAATGACCAAAGTGTATCTGGCATGGAAAGAAGTTGTTTGCCAGAAGAGCGAAACAGAGGCCTACTCCTGGAAAAGAGAAAAGGAAAGGTATCTTAGTGACCATGGTGGTTCCAGAGGTGTGATCTAACACACATGCCATGGAAAGAAGAAAATGGGAATGATAGCCAGAGTAAAGCATGTTTTGGTTCTGCTTTGATAGATATACCATGGTGCTAAGAAAGCCTGAAGAGCAATCCAAGAATTGAAATTAGAGGGCCTGGATATTGGTTTTCACATATTCATGTCATCTAATAATTCACTTAGAGGATCATGGATTAAAAATGATATAAATAAAAGTTATGGTCCTTCATGTACTTCACCCAAATGATTTTTTTCTCAGATAGAATAAAAATATCAGTTAATGGAATAAATACGTTGAGATAAAATGGGTTCACACTGAAAATTGTGTATAGTCATGTTCCTGAAAGTCTCCTTCGATTCTTTTTTTCAGAATTCCTCTTATTTATTGACAACCATGGAACTTAAGTACTTGAACGAGATCATGTAGGCAGTGTGTCAGAACTAAAATTTAAATTTGGGCTCAATAAATTCTTGAAATTCAGTACTCTTTTCATTGTACCCTGTTGAAGTCTTGTCAAAAAGGAAAATACCAGGCAGATCATCAAATAATATCAATCTTAGAAAGAAGAAAAATAAAATGGAAGGACCTCAAACTAAAACATCTCCCAAGTGTTAATGTTCTCAGTGAATTGAATCACTATTTTTTTAGACCTTATTAAGGGTAAATTGTAATATAACTAAAAAAGAAACTACTTACAAAATTGTTTGCAGACTCATTCTTGGAATACTCACTCATAACATATGTATAGATAGATACATAGATAATTGGTTATTGTCATTTGTCTTCGAAGAAGACCAAAATAACGTCACCATGGTAAAGTGAAATTTCAGTGTGTCCGACTGTGGCTGATCAGACCAACACGAACTCAGAATGCTCTACCACATACCACAGGTTGGGCACAGATAGTCCGTTTGAATATTTGGGATGAATATCCCAAATTTGTGGATCCTGCATTTACTTTGTGTTGTCTCAATTCTGTTATGCTCAAAGAGCACAGCACCTTTTCTTATGTGGGCACATCGTGGTGAGTGGTCCTGTGCCAGTGTCTCCCAGGTTGCACAGTCAAGTCCAAAGTTCTTGAGAGAGACCTTGAGGGTGTCCTTGTATCGTTTCTTCTGGCCATCATGTGGTCGCCTGCCCCATGCTAGTTCTCCATAAAATAGTCTTTTTGACAAGTGTACATTTGGGATTTGAACAACTTGGCTAGTCCATTGGAATTGTGCTCTCTGAAGCATAATGAATACTTGGCAGTTCAACTCGAGCAAGGACTTCAGTGTCTGGTGCCTTATCCTGACAGGTGATCCTCAGAATCTTTCTAAGGCAGTTCAAATGGAAACGATTCCGTTTCCTGGCATGGTGCTGGTAGACTGCCCATGTTTCACAGACATACAGCAGTGAGGTCAGCGCAGCGGCTCTGTAGACCTTCAGTTTGGTAGTCAGTGTAATACCTCTTCTCTCCCAAACTTTTCTTTGGAGCCTCCCAAACCCTGAGCTAGCACTAGCAAGGCGTGCATCAACCTCATTGTCAACGTGTACGTCCCTGAAAAGTACACCACCAAGGAAAGTGAACTTACCCACAGAATTCATAACTTTCCCTTCTGTTGTAATTGATGGTTCCACGCATAGATGCTGTGGTGGTGGTTGATGGAGCACCTGTGTTTTCTTGGTGTTAATTATTAGGCCAGAGTTAGCACGGGCAACAAAGAATTGATCCATACTTTCTTGCATCTCAGCTTCAGAGGCTGCATTGAGTGCACAGTCATGTGCACATAGAAAAATCATGCATCAACACTCCCTCCACTTTGGTCTTGGCTTGTAGCCTTTTCAAATTGAAAGCTTACCATCAGTATGATAGTTGACCTTGATGCTGTGTTCATTCTCATTGAAAGTGTTTGTCAACGTGACTGAAAACATCAGGCTAAAAAGCACAGAAGCAAGCACTCAGCCTTGTTTCACTCCATTGGTGACTGGGAAGGCACAAGAGCTTTGTTCATTATCCAGAACCCGGGAAAACTTGCCATCATGAAACTGATGTACAATATTGATGAACTTCTCCAGGCAACTACAGTTGGACACAATTTTCCATAAGCTCTCATGCCTAATAGTGTAAAAGGCCTTCATCAGATTCACAAGCTTTGTGTACAGACCTCTATTGTGCTCCTGGCATTTCTCTTGGAGTTGTATATGACCATCTTCCAGGTGAAGGATCAACCAATTAAGAAGGACTCTAACAAAAATTTTGCCAGCAATGACTAAGAGAAAGATTCCCCTGTGATTATCGCAGGACAACCTATTCCCTGTAGCCTTACAGAGATAGACAATAGAGGCGTCGTTGAACTCCTGGGGGATAATCTCCTCTTGCCATATAACCTGGAAAATTTCAGTCAGCTTTTGTATGAGCAATGGTCCCCCTACTTTGTAAATCTCAGCTGGAATAGAACCAGTACCAGGTGCTTTGCCATATGAAAGGAGCCTAATTGTCATCAAAACTTCCTCTTCATTTGGAAGTTCAGCTAAGGAGGGATTAATTTCAACCTGAGGTAAATGATCAATGGCCTCAGCATGGACTGATGATGCTTGAGAATACTTTGGAAATGTTCAGCCTATCACTCTAGGATCAAGTACTTATCTCTAATTAATGTGGCTCCATCAGCACTGAGTAGTTGTGATACACCATAGGTTTTTGGTCCATAAACAGCTTTCAGGGAATCATAAAAGCACTTTGGATTGTTACTATCAGCATAAAACTGAATTTCATCTGCCTTCTTACTGAGCCAGAAATCCTACATCTCTCTAAGCTTTGCTTGTACTTTGCTTTTGATGGAATTAAAAGCAGGCTTCTTAGAGATGGATGAACTATCCTGCTGGTAAATACTGTGGAATTCTCGTTTTTCATTTAGCAGCTTCTGAATTTCTCCATCCTTTACATCAAACCAGTCTTGGTCTTTCCGAGTGTTGTGAACCAGATGAGCAAATGCAGTTCTGTACATCAAATCTCTGAATGCTGCTCACTCCTTTTCTGTTCTGCTGTTGCCAACTGTGTGTTGGCTCAACTTTCCCAGCAAGTCAGCAGCAAATTTTTCACGCTCAGAGGAGATTTCTAATTTGTTGACATTAACTCTTCTGATAGTCATTTTGCCTTGGAATCAGCGCTTTTGATGAATGCATATATTAAACTTGGAAAGGATAAGTCTATGATCAGTCCAGCACTCTGCACCACACATTGCCTTTGTCACTCTCACTTCTTGTCTGTCTCTTCTCCTTACAATCACATAATTTATTAGATGCCAGTGTTTGCTGAGGGGGGGGGGCATCCATGAAGTTTTATTGCATTTAGGTAAACAGAAGACAGTGTTCGTGATGAGAAGGTTATGTGATGCACAAGTCTTCAGCAGAACATGACCAGTGCTGTTGCTGTTTCCAACTCCATTCCTCCCTAGCACTCCCTGCTGTAGAGTAGTCTGAGCCTACTCTAGCATTAAAGTCACCCAGAATTATAAGCTTGCCCTCTTTTGGCACATTGATGATAAGGGTCTCTAGGTGTTCATAAAATTTTTCTTTGACTTTATCAGGATTTGTCATGGTGAGAGCATAGGCACTGATAATGGTGTCATGGCATTTTCCTGTGAGTGGCAATCACATTGTCAAGAGCCTGTCATTCACTCCTTTTGGCAGGCATACCAGCTTGCTGATTAGATTAGTTTTGATTTCAAAACCCATGCCAGGTTCAGGGTACTCCTCTTCACTGCACCCATTCCAGGAAAAGGTGTATCCAGCTCCAACCTCAGCAAGCTGACCTTCATTTGCCAACCTTGTTTCACTCAGTATTGCTATTTGGCTGAAATACCTGTTGAGTTCTTCTGCAACAAGAGCAGTTCTTCTTTCAGGTCTACTGGATTTTGTGTTGTCTATTAGTTTGCACACATTGCTTGTGCCAATGGTGAGTGGAATCATCTTTGCAGATGTTTTCGTACATTTTTTTCTTTGTGTGTGTTTTGACAGTATAGTAGGATTCCCCGCCTGCCACAGTAATCAGGCTGGAGTTGGGCAAACAAAAAATGTTTAGGGCACCTTTTCTAACCCCCTTTCTCACACCAGGAGTGATTTTTAAGAGGCTGCTCAGACACCTAGGGGTTTGCCGGGTCCAGCTGCTACTTCCAGTGAGAAACGACCGTATGGCCTGGGCTGCCTGTGTGCATGGTTGTGAATACAGCTCCCAGTGTTTCCGCACCTGCTGCTTTATCACTTACCTATAGCCACAGCACTCTGATACATAATAGTTAAATGGTATGGGTGATGTCTTTTGATTCATGCATAAGTTGGATTTAAGTAAGGCAGAGTTGCACGAAGTCGTCAGCCTCACTCTCTCCTCCAGAGTCATCATAGTCCAGTGGCAGAACAGAGTCAAGACAGCTGGCAATGGCTCAGGATGTAGTGGATGACCTTGGCATCTTTGGTGTCTAACCAAGCTCTAAGCCCTCCACATCACCTGCTTCATCTGCCTTTGTGGACGTTGGAACAAATTGTTCTCATCTGCTCATTCCACCAGATGAAGTCTTCACATGCTTGGGGTAGACACCCCCCTAACTCATGAACAGGTTTGAGAACCCTCGGTTACACTCATCCTGGTTTGACCTGGCTGCTGAAACCGTTTATCGGGATGTGGCCACTTCACATGCTGCAGCTTCTTGGAGTCACAGGTGAGAGTTAGGTGGAACAGGTGAACATCAAAGGTGAAAGAGACCTGAAAAGGGCTCGGCAGTCGTCACACCAAAGGTACGGGTCTTCCCTGAATACAGGGAGTGAGGGGGATAGATAGATAGATAGATAGATAGATAGATAGATAGATAGATAGATAGATATAGATATATGTATGTATGTATATGTGCATGTGTACAAATATCCACACATACCCATACTCATTGCTTTTTATATAAATGAAGATAAACAGTACCAGATTTTATGTTCTTGTGCTCAATGATCACCACAGATGGTGTGTGTGTGTTCATCCATCGCTGCCTAAGAAGACCATGACATCAGAGAAATGATGGCATATCTTGCACTTGACTTTGTTTTTGAGTGAGAGAGGCCTGTGCAGGTCACCAGCCTCATTTCTCCTCCAGAACCATCTGAAGCCAGTGACCAGATATTAATCAGGATGACTGTGCATGACCCAGGATGAAGCAATTGGGGTTAAGGGACTTGCCCAGGGTCACACAGCTAGTGAGTGTCAAGTGTCTGAGGTGAGATTTGAACTCAGGTCCTCTTGACTCCTGCACTGGTGCTTTATCCACTGCACCACCTAGCTGCCCACCACAGATGGTGATTGAAGTCATGAAAGTAAAAGACATTTGTTCCCTATAAGAAAAAGAAACATGGATATCATACTTAAAAAAATTATCACTTTGTAAGCAAAGCTTGGTATAGTGAAAGTTATTTTTTTTTCCAATGGCAATGTATAGCTGTGGGAGTCAGACTATAAGGAAATCTGAGCACTTCAGAATCTATACATTTGAATTGTGGTCTAGAAAAGACTTTTGAGAGTCATTTCGACAGCAAGAACATTAAATCAGCCAATATTAAATTAAAACTAGTTATTGGGAAATCAGACACTTAAGGTAAAACTTAAATACTTTGCTCACACAATGAGAAGATGGGACTGATGTTAGGAAAGTTTGAAGGAAAAAGTAGAAGAGCAGAAGGGGATAAGAGTATTAAATGAGTTGATAGTGTCATGGAAACTTTATGGCTTGGAAAGACTTAGGGATATGGTGGAAGATAAAAGGGCTTGAATGACTGAAGAAAAATAACTACCTATTTACTTCTACACATATATGTATATGCAAACATAGATACATAATATACATGTATAAATACTGAGACACGCTGTGCATATACATATACATATACATATACATATATATATGTGGTGTCATCTGGTTGTACCTATGGGCAGGAAATAATCTTTGCTGCAGCATAAGTAAAAAATGGTCACCTGATCTTTGATTCAAGACCTTTAGTGAGAAGGAATGGGCTATCCTTCAATACAACTCACTGCTGTATTGGATAACTCTATTAGGAAGTTGTTGTTATGTTTGTTTGTTTCTTTTTGTTCTCGTTCACATCCAGCCTAAAATTTCACTTTTTAAATTCTACCCATTGCTGTGGGGTCAAAGAAGTACCATCTAATTCTTGTTACATATGACTATTCTGGAAATACTTGATGGGAGCAATCATCAAGGATCTTTTCATCTCCAAAATTAGAATCTCAATTCCTTCCATCCCTAAAAGTTCAGCTGCTTTTCTCTCTTGGTTCTTCAATAGCTGTTGAAACTGCAGAAGTTAAATTTTGGTGACCCAGGAGATAGATAATTTCTGAACTTTTCTACTTTTCTACTATTTACTATATCTATATCTGTATTTATCTACATATCATTGCATATTAGCACTCCATAAAAGTTCTGGTGTGAAGAAGGGAGAAGTTTAATCATAACACTTGATATCCATTTTATTTTTTTAATAATAAGGTAGCTAACATTTTTGGTCAAGGCCCTCCTGGGTACCATAGGTTAGTTTATCTCTGCTCTTTTGACACCTCTCCTAACACCGTTCCCCCAGAAAAATATAGACATCTGTAGTCTCATCAATATATAGAGCTCTTTATACTAATAGAAATTGACAGCTCTTTTGCAATGTATTGTCTTACTTAGACAATTCCTTTAAGCACTGAAACGTTAAGAGACTTTCCCAGGAATATGCAGCTTGTAGGTGTCAGAGGAGGGACTCAAACCCACATTTCCTTTGCTTCAAGGTTAGCCCTGTGCCCAATACATCATGCTGATTCACTTGCCTATTCCTTGAGTTAAGGATTATAAATTTTTATGAGTTTTTTTTAGTCAAAAATTGTTTGCTGGTGCTCTGGTTAAATTTCACAGAATTAATCAGGTCCCTAATACCTTAATGCTTTCAGAGGCTACTTTTGAAGTATTTCTTTAATAAAGTGAACATATGCACAGAAAATTGCATTCTTGAACATTTCAAAACAGTCTGTGTCTCCTACTGTTTAGTAACTTTCTACATCCTAGCTAAATGCTATACTAGATTTTAACTCAGTAAGTAGACCAAAATTATAGATTAAATAAATGTAAAACTCCAGGAGTTAGCTTCAGTTTGTATGAAAAAATGCAAATTTCTTAATCCATCAAAAATATGTGTGCTCTGGTGACGGCAGTAGTTAAATTTAATTCACAAGCCTAGTAGATTACCTAATTCTTTAATTAAACCTCAAAATGCAACTCTCTTCCTTTCTCTCCCTCTCCCTTCTCTCTACCTGCTGAAGATTTTAACAATTTCTGAGAACCCAGGATACAATCGTCCACTTATCTCATGGTGTTTTGCTCATTACCAGGCTGATTACAGATGTGGTGTTTTCTTTATCCTCTTAAAGGCTGTAAGTACTGCAGAGAAACAGCTGCTCTACTGATACTGTGCAATAATAAATCAAAAGCAAGTACTTCAGGTGATAAGATGTCATGAAAAGAAACATGTTAGAAATACAAATTTGGACTAAGAGGGGAAAAACATTAAAGACCAACTTAGATAAACTCAATGAAATTAACCAAAACCACCACATAGATAAGAAATTAATTGAATACATGAGTAATAGACTATGCAACACTTACTTCCATATTTCAGAGCTTTGTGATTTCAAACTTGTGGTTGTTTCCCTGCTTCTGTCCACATGCACCCCATTCGATACTGTGGATCACAGAATCTCCAAACCTTAATATAGTGTTTCATGAGTTGTGACCAAATAAATTATCATTTGCCTGAAGACTAAGCCCTGAGAGTCAGATAAGTGACTCAGAGGAAAGAGTCAGATGCGGTAAGGAAGACTTGAACATAAAATCACCCTCTGGCACTTCCTAACTTTTTGAAGCTAAGTAAGTCACTTAAACTTGTCTCACTCAGTTTTCCCCACTGGAAAATGGGCATAATGATGGCACACGCTTTGCAGGGTTATTGTGAGAAATGAAATAATATCAGTAAAAAACTTTAGTGCAATGTCTGAAACATAATAGAAGCTTATTATATATTTGTTTCTTTTCATCGTTTCTTTCCTTTCCAATAAGCCTCTCCAATTAAGACAGCTAGGTTTTGGCAGCAAAGTCAAAATCATAATTATGTATAGAAATTGAGCTTTTGTCTTAAGGCAGAACATTTATAGAAAATTCAATGCTTATAGCAACATTTTGAGACATGCTTACTCTTCTGTATATCCAGTCCTTAGCGTGAGAGTGGCATCATTTCAGGACATCCTTCCATCACTTTTAGTATCTTAGAAACCAAACTTTTATTAAACTCACTTCCCCCAAGTACACACAGTCCAATATAAATTTAAAACTCTGAACCTCATATCCAGTCACTTGCCCCAAGCCCTGAAATTGAAAGTCATAGCTTTGCATAGGGTCTCTTTCAGGGTAAGACTTGCCCAAGCTTGCTCTCCATTAGCAATACCTTGAAAAAGGAAAGATTAGCCCAAGGTCATGATGAAGAATCAATCAGTGTAGTGTATTAATGGAGAAGAACCTTTACATTTTACAAAACTAGATAACTTATGGGGGACAGAGCCACAGAGCCAAGATGGTGCAATAGAAGGAGAAACCTCCTCTAGCCCTACTCCCACAACCCATAAAATACCTGAAAAAATGACTCTAAACAAATTCTGGAGTAGTAGAAGCCACAAAAGGACAGAGTAAAAGAGATTTCCAGCCCAAGACAGCCTGGAGGGCCAAGGGGAAAGGTCTATCACACTGAGCAAGAAGCGGAGCTCAGAGCAGCCTTGGTCACACGATGCTGCTTGGACAGGACTGGAGCAGGTCTCAGGGCATGGAATCGTGGGCAGCAGCCGAGATTCCCAGATTTCTTGTCCCACTTGTCAAAGACAGATTAAAAGTTCTGGGAGAAAGCTCTTTCATCTGAGTGAGAAGGGGACATGGTCCATTTCCAGCCCCCAGCTTAGGGTGGGTGAAGTCACTGAAGTACAACTTCTATTTTAGGAGACCTCAGCCTAAAGACTCTGGGGGAATCAAACAGTTGATCTGGATCTCAGTCCTGAGTGGAGACCCTGGGGTGAGGAGGAGCACTGACTTGGTGGAGATAGTGGAACTGGTGGAGGCTGTTGTGGAGAGGGTACCCTATTCACAGATCCTGGGCAGAAGAGTCCTTTTGGTTCCTCTCAGACCACAGCGCAGGGAAGGAGAGGAGTAACCACCTCCCCCTTGATTTTGCCACCTTGTAGGAACTGAGAACTTAGAAACCCCCACAATATATCCTCTACTTGACAAAGGACTCAGAGTCAAGTAAATGGCTGAGAAAATGGTAAAAAATGGGGAAAGTAAACCTATAGACGGTTCATCACTTTCTTGGTGAACAGGTATTTTCTTCCATTCTTTCCGATGAGGAATAACAAAGCATATCATTAGAAGAAGACATAAACGTCAAGGTTTCTATATACAAAACCTCCAAAAAATATGCAGTAGTGTTAGGCCATGAAAGAGCTAAAAAGGATTTTGAAATTCAAATTGGGACAAATTGGGAAGAGAAATGAGAGTGATACAAGAAAATCATGAAAAGCGAGTCAACAGCTTACTAATGGAGACCCGAAAAAGTGCTGAAGAAATAGACTAACCCAAATGGCAAAACAGATCCAAAAAAGCCAGTGAGGAGAAGAATGCTTGAAAAAGCAGAATTAGTCAAATGGAAAAGAAGGTTCAAAAATTCACTGAAGAAAAGAGTTCTTTAAAAATTAGAATGGAGCAGATGGAAGCTAATAACTTTATGAGAAACCAAGAAATTACAAAACAAAAGCACAAGAATGAAAAAAATAGAAGAATGTGAAATATTTCATTGGAAAAACAACTGACCTGAAAAACAGATCCAGGAGAGACAACTTAAAAATTATGCAGTTACCTGAAAGCTATGATCAAGAAAAGAGTCTAGACATCATATTTCATGAAATTATCAAGGAAAATTGCCATAATATTCTAGAAACGAAGGGTAAAATAAATACTGAAAGAATCCACCTATTGTCACCTGAAAGAGATCTAAAAAGAAAATCTCTTAGGAATATTATAGCCAAATTCCAGAGTCCCCAGGTTACAAAGAAAATATTGCAAGCAGTCAGAAAGTAAAAATTGGAGTATTGTGGAAATACAATCAGGGTAATATGAGATCTAGCAGCTTCTATACTGATGGATCCAAGGGCTTGGAATATGATATTCCAGAAGTCAAAGGAAGTAGGATTAAAACAAAGAATCACCTACCCAGAAAAACTGAGTATAATACTCCAGGCAAAAAAACAAAATGGTCATTCAATGCAATAGAGGACTTGCAACATTCTTCATCAAAAGAGCAGAGCTGAATAGAAAATTTGACTTTCAGGTCTCATTTCTAAAATATATAGAGACCTGAGTCAAATGTACAAGAATAGAAGTCATTCCACAATTGATAAATGGTCAGAGGATATGAACAGAGAACTTTCAGAGGAAGAAATTAAAGCTATCTATAGTCATATGAAAAAATACTCTAAATCACTATTGATTAGAGAGCTGAAAATCAGAACAACTCTGAGGTACCACATCACACTTATCAGATTGGCTAACATAACAAAAGAAGACGATAAATGTTGGAAAAGATGTGGGAGAGTTGGGAACCTAATTCATTGTTGGTGAAGCTGTGAGCTGATCCAAACATTCCGGAGAGCAATTTGGAACTATGCCCAAAGGGCTACAAAAATGTGCATACCCTTTGTCCCAGTAATAAGACTTCTGGGACTCTATCCCAAAGAAATCACAGAAGTGGAAAAAAGTCCCATGCGTACAAAAATACTTATAGCAGCTCTCTTTGTGGTGGCCAAAAACTGGAAATCAAGTGGGTGCCCATCAATTGGGGAATAAATGAACAAATTCTTGTATATGAATGTAATGGAATACTATTGTGCTATGAGAAACAATGAACAGGAAGAGTTCAGAGAAGCCTGGAAAGCATTATCTGAACTGATGTTGAGTGGAAGGAAAAGAACCAGGGGAATTTTTTACACAGCAACAACCACAGTGTGTAAGTAATTTTTCTGGTAGACTTAGTACTTCATTGAAATGCATGGATTTAAAAAATTTCCAATGGAATGTTTGGCCAAATGCCTTGCACATCCAGAGAAAGAACTATAGAATTGGATGGCAGATAGAAACAGATCATTTTCTTTTGTACTTTCTTTTTTTTTGTTTTATGGTTTCTCCCATTCATTTTAATTCTCTTATGCAGCATGTATTTAATAGGACAGTACATGTGGTACATATATATGATTTTACACCGTCTCAGGGAGGGATTCAGAAGGGAAGGGGGAATGAAGGGGAGTGAGGGGAAAAAATCTAAGATATATGGAAGTGACTGAAAACAAATAAAATAATTTAATTAAA
Organism: Notamacropus eugenii; assembly: GCF_028372415.1. NCBI lineage: Eukaryota > Metazoa > Chordata > Mammalia > Diprotodontia > Macropodidae > Notamacropus > Notamacropus eugenii. Next base: position 324,894,386 of record NC_092874.1, on the reverse strand, counting down.
AAACTGACTTTCAAACACAAGAATCAAGAGAAGCATGAAAATGTAAACAGGAAAGAGAAACCAAAATGGACTTATTAAAGTGAAACTGCATTCTACGTGGAAAGAAAATATTTGAAATTCTTGAGCCTTTTGTCAGTATTTGGATAATTGAAGAGATTATACATATATAGACAGAAGGCACAGGGTGAGTTGAATAGGAAGGAATGATGTCTAAAAAATAAAATTAAGGGGTGAGAGAGGAATATATTGGGAGGATAAAAGGGAGAAATGGAATGGGGTAAATTATCTCTCATAAGAGAGGCAAGAAAAAGGTTTTTCAATGGAAGACAAAAGAAAGGAGATGAGAGGCAAAAAGTGAAGCTTACACTTCATATTTGATTTAAGGAGGGAATAACTCACACACTCAATTTGATATGAAAATCTGTCTTACACTACAGGAAAGTAGGGTAAAAGGGGATAAGTGGGGTTTGGTGGGATGATAGAAGGGAGGGCAAATGGGAGAAGGGAATAACTAGTAGTAAACACTTTTGGGGAGGGACAAGGTCAAAAGAGAGAATAGAATAAATGGGGTACAGGATAGGATGGAGGGAAATATAGTTAGTCTTTCACAACATGACTGTTATGGAAGTCTTTTGCATAACTACACATGTATAGCGTATATTGAATTGCTTGCCTTCTCAGTAAGGATGGGTGGGAATGAAGGAAGGGAGAGAAGTTGGAACTCAAAATTTTAGGAATGAATGTTGAGAACTGTTTTTGCATGCAACTGGGAAATAAGGTCTACATGTAATAGGCTATAGAAATCTATCTTGCCCTACAAGAAAAGCTAGAAGATGGGGATAAGGGAAGGGGGATGTGTGATAGAAAGGATGGAAGAGTGGGGGAAGCGGTAATCAGAATGCACTGTGTCTTGGGGAGAGTGAGAGGAGAGATCAGGAGAAAATTTGGAACTCAAAAGTGGAAATGAATGTTGAAAACTAAAATAAATAAATAATTTTTGATAAAACAAAGAAAAACTTAATCTACCATAAAAAAATCTAGCTTACTTAAAATTTATTCAAGCCAACATAACCTAAATCCAATAACAATGCCTCGGATGTAATGTCTAATAAGTATGTATTGAATTTAATTAAATTAAATCTTGCTGCATATTAAGGATGGAATGCAGTGTATAAAAACAGATAAAAGAAGAACAAGAAAAAAGGAAGAAAAAAGTCTAGTTTGCTTGTTCACAAGTATTCATCTCTGTTTCCATAATGCCATTTTATTCTAAAATATTTCCATATCATAGGGCTATTTCTATTAGAATAAAATATATTTAATAAGTACAGCAATGCACTTTTGGATTCTTCTCCATAAAGCTTTCCCAAGTTTCCTTAAGAGATCACATTGTGCAAAAATTATTTAATGCATACTAATGAAATATTCCTAGGCCATAATGAAAATTCAAAGGCTAATATTTTTAACATTTGGAGGTAGACATGACATCTGTTTTCATTATTACTCTACATAACAGATTTTTAAACCCTACCAGAGTGTAGTATCACAGAGAACACAGGAATGTGTAAATTAATGGGAAAAGAAGCATACTTAAGTTAATTGCATTATATAACAAATCTTACCAAATTCTTACATATTAAAAAAAAACACTTTTGAGTATAAAACAGATCCTTCTTTCGTTGCAATCCCTTTTTCAGGATTTGGCACTGAATTCTAACTGTTCTGAGACACTCTTTAAATTTTCGTGAAATCCAATTGTTATCACATATAATATTTTATATGTGTGTATATATGTGTGTGTATGTGTGTTTGTGTGTGTCCACATATGTATGTATGTATGTATGTATGTATGTATGTATGTATGTATTTATGTATATGGCCAAGAGTCTACTTTTTCAAGGGAAGCTTTGATTATAGTCTATAGATTTTCAATGGGTTTTAAATCAGATTATTTCCAAGGCCAATGAAGCATCTTTATCACATCTCTTGGATACTATATTAACCTGTCATGAGGTATCACTTGGTGAAGATCATGTTATAACATTCTATCTCAATTTTAAATTTTCTTATAATTCTGGAACAATTATGCTCCTCAGAATATCAATATATTTATCAGAGTTCATCTTACCCTCAATGGGAAAAATACTTCAAGCTATGCTGGAAGTATAAAGATTTGAAGTAGAGGGCAAACGTTTAAGTTTTCCCAGATCTTACTTACTTTTCTATACTTCTGGACAACAGTTTTAATAAACCCTTGAATAAAAAAGTGAGTTTGAGTAAAAAAACATCCAGAATTTAGGTCTTCAGACTTGGTATTTTCTTGCCACTGATGAGAAGTTTGGTCTTCAAATGGAGAGTAATAAGTATATTTTTTAAAGTAGTATTCTAGCTATTCTTCAAACTTCAAATTCAAGAATTTTGTGCCACAGTTAAAAGGATTAATGACAAACTCTCCAATTCTCAGAGTCTTTGAAAGACTTTGCAGCAAAAACTTTGTCAGTTCTTGGTGTTCTTTGTTTTCTAACTATAAACACATGTGTACTTTATTACAAAATATTTTGTTTTGTTGTGAGCTTCTATAATCCTTGAAACATTTGACTGCTTCATATTCATAAACTTTAATATCTTTAACATTCATTTGCATGTGCCTTAAAAGTATAACTTTTGCTACACATAATATTTCCTTGAAATAGCAGTAGTTTTTTAAAATGATAGAATTGGAGGCAGAGCCAAGTTGGCAGAGTAAAAACAGGAACTTCCTTGTGTTCTCCTCCAAATCCCTGTAAATAATGACTTTAAACAAATTCTAGAGCTACACAAACTACAAAAAAAATAAATAAAAATGAATTTCCCAAGTATGTACATGAAATACATATTAAGCTGGATATAATAATGACTTTCAAAAATTTGTGAATCTTTATTTCTGTAAAACTAATCATCTATTTTATGCTAATTTTATTATATATACCGACGGATATGTTATTATGTTGACAATAAACTTAGCTCAAAACATGAAATGATATAATTAGAAATACAAGAAAAATCATTGAAATTCTTGTAGATGACATTAAATCTAGATCTCAACAGATGGAGAATTTTAAAAAATGGAAAATTCAGCTCAATCTGGTTCCATCTAGTCCAGGTCAAATATTTTGAGCATGTCTTGATAAGGACATGTACACAGACATAAACTCAAAAATGATCAATATTTTGACTCAGTCAAACTATGCTAAAATTATTAATTTCCTCCAAGCAATTCACACAGCATTCTATTTGAGTTCAATGGCAGAGAAGAGAGAACAAAATACGTTTTTGTCATTGGAATACATTTTTAGGACACTTAGAAAAAAAATACAAACATATGAGTTTAGGAAACATATATATGGTGAAGGAGTTGTTGTTGTTGGTGGTAGTAGCAGTAATAGGTGTTGTTGTAGTAATAAAAATAATAACATAGTATTGATAAAGGATTTCAGTTTCTCTAGAAATTTTTCAGAGCTGTCTCTGCTTAACAAAGCAAATAATAAGCTCTAGATTTAAACTTAAAAATAAGCTGATCCTTCACAAATTTGCAAGTTACATAAAATTGGGAGACAGTTTACACATTAGAAAACAGAGTTAGCATATAACAGGATATTAAAATTCTTGAGCTTTAGGATAAATGAAATTAAAAAGAAATGCAATAGAGATAAATGTAATATATTTCATGTAGGAACAAAAGTAAACAATTTCACATTTAAGCATATGATACAAGGTTGAAGAGGTGTGCTGAGTCATTGTTACAACTTGGTCTGAAAAATATTTGGAGGATTTAGTGAACACTTACCTCAATATGAGTAAGAAGCAGTATGTTACAAACAAGAAACTGATGTAATCTCGGACTGAATTAAGGAGGTAAATAGTTTTCAGAAATAGGAAACTGGTAGTACATTCTACTTTGGCTTCATCAAAACCGCAGTTGAATGTAATTTTCAAAACTGAATGCCACAGCATGCAAACACTCTTCGTAATCTAGAGAGTCTTCTGGGAAGTGGAGCCATTATAGTAAGAAGTCTTATGACCATGCCATATGAGGATCAGTTGAAGGAACTTGATATGTTTATCCTAAAGAAAATTTAAGGAATGCAGGATAGCTGTTATTTAGAGGAGGAACTGGAATTGCTATATTTGATACAAGAGGGCAGAATCAGGAGTAAGAAAGTAATAGGTAGAAACAGCAAAAAGAGCAAATGAAGACTTATTGTGAGGAAAATTACCTAGCTATTAAGAGCTAATAAAAAGTGGAATGTGTTCCTTCAAGAAATGATAGGTTCTCTTTTATTGGAGGTCTATAAACAAGCCTGGAAAACTGTGATGGGTACATTATTGATGAGAACCATGTGAAGTATGTGTAGCAAATTATATAGTTATTATGATCTTTCTTAAATCTGTAGATCTCTGATTCAATCAAAAAAAATTTCCCTCACTATTTTTCTTAAATTTAGAAAAGGGCAAATATTTTTCTGGTCTCAGGAACTCAGGATACAGTACATTATATTTTATGCACCGATGTTTATGGATAGTGTTTGTTTGAATTTTTAACTTATTTTTTGTTTCTTTTGTGAGCACAACATGGTGAATTATTTAATTCTAGGTTGTATACACATATTCATTTTAGGTGTTCCTAAGTAAGTTGCCATATGCTGTATTTCAGAGGATGTTAAAAAGTGCCATTCAATATAATTTTTGAAATTGTCCTTTTTGCTATAAGTACATGGCAAAAATAAAACTGAATGTGTCAAATTGTTTTCAACAATTGATCAATGTCATAAATTACGCAAATGAGTAGTCAACTTATTAGAAAATGTGTAATGAGGAAATAAAGCAAAATTCTAGAAGTCAATGAAAACCGAATGTGCTTCAGGCAAAACATAATTATGTTTAGAGACATTTGCTACGATATGATTCCATGTAAGAAAATCATTTTTTCCATTTTTGTAGTCCCCTAACTTAATTGTCTATAAGGCAACTCTAAATATGTCAATATATCTTTATATTTTTGAGAATTCTTTGGAAAAAGTAAAGTTCATTATATTTGCTTATGAAAGAATATTTTCCTAAAATATTATTTATAGAGATGACTTGGGAACACTGCTACACTCAGGATAGCCCACTTCTCTCTGGGGTGGTTTTCTTTAGCTTGCAATATCATTTGTCTTCTATTTCCTTTAGAGAATTATTCTTTAGATTGACTACTTCAAAGATTCTAAAGTCACAGAGCTACAGACACATGAGAAAGAGGTATCTGAATAAAATGTCACATAAGATACAAATTCAAATTTTCTCATATGTAGGGAAGGTGCAAAGCTGATTGATTTTAGCTTTATGGAGAGACAAAGCTTGATAACGTGTATTAATGAGTAAGCCCTGTGTCTGCTTTCTTTGTTATTCTGACGAGTATGTTTAAGAAAGGGACAGGATTATTGTCTTGAAAACATAATTTAATATTGACGGAGAAGAAAATTAAATTATGTAAATCCTCTTTTGAACAAGCAGCTATTTTATTCCTTAATAATAACAAGTAAAATTTTTAAAAGAGAAAGGAAAATGGAAATAAATGAAAATTTCAAAAAATCATAATTGAAGATGAAATAAAAGAAACTATCAGAAACAATTTGATCAATATGCAAAGAAAATTGATAAATTAAGTGGATACTTAACCTAAACCTGGCAAACATTCAGATTAAGAGAATAAAGAATTCAAATTATATATCCTCAGAAAAAAAAGACATAAAAATGTCACAAATAAACTCTGCAAGAAAAAAAAAATCCTAAAAGACTAGGTGTATTTGCAAATGAATTACATCAAACATTCAAAGAAAAAATTCATCTCGATATTATGTAAACTAGTGGATACAGTGGAGAAGAAGGGAATCTTCTAATTGCTTTTTCTACTATTAAACAGGTCTGACATCTAAACCAGATGGAGACAAACCTGAGAAAGAATACTATAGACTACTATCTTTAATGAATATGGATATCATATTATTTTTTAAAAGTACATATTTTTAAAGATGACACAATTTGATGAGGTTGGACTCATATTTAGAAGGCAGGATTGATTGAGTATAAGGGAGATTACAAATGCAATAAACTGAATATATACCAGCAGTAATAAATATGATTATATCAATAGATATAGATAAAGGCTTTTGACAAAGTACAACAGCTATTTATTTGAAAAACTAACAGGAATAAATGGACTTTTACCTCAGTATAAGATGCAGAGTTTGTCTAAAACTAAGAACAAACTTTATTTGTAATTGGAAAAAAGTAGAAGCCTTTCAAATAATATTAGAGGTGAGTAAAGCAAGACTTTTTTTCTCTACTACTGTTTAGCATAGTGAGTAAAACGCTAGGGATAACAACAAAACAATTTAGTGTCACAGTGGATGGAACACTGGAGTTGGAGCCTCAAGATCTGAGTTGAAATCCTGCCTCAGACTGTCACTAGAAGTGTGACTGTTGGCAAATCATCTAACCTCTGTGAGCCTGTTAAATCATCTATAGAATAATAATAAGAAGAACACCTACCTGTCTTTCAGTGTTCTAAGGATAAAATGAGTTGATATTTGCAAAGTATTTTGCAACTTTAAAACACTATGTGAATGCTAGTTATTACTATCAAGAAAAGAATACATCAAGAAAAAATATAGGAAACAAAGAAAGGAACTTTGCTTTTTGTAGATATATGGGCTATCTGGAGAACTTTAAATTGTCAGTTTAAAAATATGAAACAATAAATTAAACATAGTTGTAGGATATGAAATAAATTCACACAGCTCACCAACATTACTGTGTATTACCAATGAAGCCCAGCAATAATAGGAGAAAATCCATTCAAAATACGTAGAGAATGTAGTGTCTCATCCTTTAGCACTACAAAAAAAAAGCTGCTTTTTTACATGGTCCTACATTGGTCTTTTTCCTCTTTCTTTCCTCTCTTGGAGTATTACTTATCAGAACCATCACTTTGTCAAAGGACAAGCACGGCTTAGTTATTTCTTGGAAATAGTTCCAAATTGCCTTTCAGAATGGCTGGACTAATTTAGAATTCTACCAACTTTGCTTTAATATGCTTGTTTTCCCATAGGCCCTCTGGTATTTGTTATTTTCTTTTTTTGTCAGCTCTGCAAGTGTGAAGGGTGGAGGTTGCACCTCAGAGTTACTTTAATTAGAATTTCTCAAATTTTCAGTTATTTGTAACACTTTTGGCTTACTTTGACTATTGATAGCTTGGAATTCTTTCTTTGAAAACTACCTACTTCCCACTTCCTTTGAACATTTATCAATTGAGAATTAATCTCTTTATAAATCTGAATTCGTTTTGTATATAACTTGGAAATGAGACTTTCACAAAAACCGTTGTTGTGATGATTTCTCCATCCCACTTCCATTTTACCATTTCCCTTCTCATCTTAGCAGCTCTCGTCCTCTTTTTAAATCGTATTTGTTCTCTATTAATGAAAATTCTACCCTATTTGCCTCCCCCTCCCAATTGATAAAGAAAGAAAACACAACCCTCAAGGCCAATGTGCAAAGCGAAGGGCAAAAAGTGTCCCTCATTGGCCATGTCTCAAAGTGTATATGTAAAGTACAAGGTTTTATCATAGTCTTCTTAAATCATATTTTGTCATTGCATGATCATTTTTTCCTCCATCTTTATAAATGAAATGAAAGTGGGGCCCTCAGTTTGAGAAAATTCATTTTATTTCCATGCCACTATTTTTATTTTCTTTGTTTCTTTCTTCTTAAACCTCTTTTTATTATACAGTATTGTAGTTAGAATTTGTTTTGTTTAGTACTACTACCTCTGTTAACCTACTTTCTCTTATATTCCCCCTTTTTCCTTCTACCCTTTTCCTCCTGCTTTCCTGTTGAGCAAAACTGATTTCTTCACCCAGTTCTCTCTCTCTCTCTCTCTCTCTCTCTCTCTCTCTCTCTCTCTCTCTCTCTCTCTCTCTCTCTCTCTCTCTCTGTCTATCTCCTCCTCTCTGTGTGTGTGTGTCTCTCATCCCTTTCTCCCCTATCCTTCAACTAGTTCAGAAGAAATGGAGGCTCGGCTTTTGTTTCCTGCCACATCAAAACCAAAATACAGCATTCTCTATCCTTCCATTTTATTTATGACTTTTGATGAGTTCTCAGGGGACATATGCATCATTTCTCTCTATTTGACTATATACAATTAACCATTGCTTAATTTCTTATAATTTTTAAATGGCAAAGTTTTATTCATCTCAGGTCTTTTCATGTAGAATTATGTGAAACTCTGTGAAAAAGAATACATTATAACTGTGGAATTATCCTCATTTTTCCTTGATGAATTACTCTTTTTTAAAAATGTTAAACCTATATCATATTCTAAATTCTCTATTCCATTGTAGTTGTTTGATCCTAATTATGACACTTTAGTACTCAGATTATTTCTGTTTGCAGTGTTTTTCATTTTACTTTCACCATGACATCTTGATTTCAACTATATTGTTCCTGAGAATTTGTATTTTAAGCTTCCTTTCAGAAAAATATCAGTAGCTAACAGGTGGTTTCTTTCTAATTTACATTGCTCTCTGGCTCTGAGGTATAGAAAGATTTGTCATTTCTCTCAGTAGTATATTGAGGATCTTTTTTTTTTGGTCATCACTGTGAGCTTGTCCAATGATTCTAAAATCCTTTTTGACATTTTCCAAGTCAGACTTTTTACTTATGATACCATATGTTTTATTATATTTTCTAGTTTTTTGTTTCATTTTCATGTTCTTTTTTTGATGGAAATATTAACTAATATTCATTGCATTCTATTTTCAAGGGATCTTTGTCTTGTGTAAGGTTTTATGCCTTTTGTCTGAAGCTATTAATCCTTCCACTTCTCTTTTTCTATTGTTTTTATCGATTTCTTTTAGCTTTCTATTTTGTTTATAAAATTATTTCAGGTTCTTTTAAAAACTCATTTTGTGTATTCCAGGAAATCCAGTTTTACTTTGCTTGATTTTCTCATTCTTCCAGCATTTCTTCTTTCTTAACTTTGGAATTGTGTTAAATTCAGATTCTACACACTTTTGAATGGATCAGATATACTGTGTTGGGACTTCTTTTGCTTTATCTTTGTTCTTTTTTGTTTGTTTATTTTTTGGTCTTGATGCTGCTTTGGGAGGAGAGGGAGATACAGATTGTGCTACTATTCCAGCATTTCAGAAACAAACTAGAAACCTATTAGGATTCAGTGCTACCAAGTGCTCTGATGCAGGATGAAGTTTAAGCACTGCTCTTCACAGCTGAGTTCTGCAAGGTCTTTATCTGAGTTTGGGTCTGAGTTACATAATGGTTGGTTTGCCTTTGACTTGAGTAACAGTCAACTCTGATTCAGTGATTTTTGCCAGTCAGAAAACTCTCCCAGTTTTGAGTGACAGAACTGCAGACTCCCTTTTGGTCAGAGTTTCATGTACTGGCTATTTTGCTACAGGTTTCTGACTGTCTCTCAGATCTGGGACTCCAATTCTTTCTGGAGTCAGAATCATATAGTTGTTTATTACTTCTGTACTTTCCACTCAATTTAGCGCTTATGATTACATCTCGTCCGAAATTGTTATTTCTCAGTCTGTGTGGGATTGTGGGACTTATTATCCAACAGTGGTCAGTGGTCATTTAAGACTTGTTTCTGCTCCCTACACAAGGTCAGGACCCTCTATGTCATATTTAGGGCTGCAACTTGCTCTGGTGAACACTTGTTTGGAGGTGTTCTTCAGTACCTGAACTGAAATGCTCCTTACAGCCTTTCCTTATTAGACTTTGTCATTTCCAGTGTCCAGAGGTTTATCTGTATGTCTCCTTGTGATGAAGCTGGGCTAAAAAACAGCTCACTGCATTTTTTTCTTGGATTTCTTGATATGGACTTGGTCTGGTATATTTTATAGATGTTTATGGAGGGGTTATTGGAAAAAACCCAGCTTTATGATATATTTTGAATACATCATTTTGGATGACTGTTTTCTATTAATTCTTAAATTTTCTGCTTTCATATAAGCTGTTTTATGTCACCTTTTCTTTCATTTTTTATTTAGCATTTTGATTTTACTTTTTTTACTGTTGTTGTTGGTGTTGTTATACTTTCTTACAGAGTCAGTAACTTCTTTTTGGTTCATTAAAATTTTCATCAAGTCTGTTACCTGAGAAGGTTTAATACCTATTTTTACTAAGCTAGTATTTCTCCTTCTAAGTTTGTCTTCCAGAGATCTAATTCTTTCCTCTAATAACATTTTATTTTTTAAAAATGTTGTTCCTTTTGTTCTAGGAGTTTTACTTGACCTTGTGGCCAAGCTGTGGCTTTCATTGAGTCTTCACTTTGGACTTGTCTTCTTCTTGTTTTGTGCTTTGGAAATCTGGTACCATAAGAGGTTTTATTGTTGGAATCTTTTCTTTTTCTCATTATACCAACTTTACTTCCTAAAGCATGGTTTGTTAGGGAGAGCCATCTCTACAAGAAGTCAAGGGACTGCATATGATCCTGGTCTCTGTCACCAAGAATCTTGATCTTATATTCTCCAAGTATTGAGTGATGTGTTTTTTCAAGGAACTATGGTGTGTTTTCAGTAGCTAGAGAATAAGAGGCATGGCCAATCCTGTGTTTACAGCTGAGTGTGCTGTGATATCTTCATTTTATACTACAGAAAATGAAATCACTGAATATTTTCTAAACATTATTTTTATAGTGATATCTATTTGAAGCTATCAATGCCTTTGAGGATCATTTTGTGAATTTTGAAATATATGGGTTTTTTTTAAGTAAATATGAAAAACTCCTTTAGAAAAAAAAGATCTTTAATATGGGAGCAAATAGAAGAAAGTCACCAAAGTTTCTATATTTAAATTAAATTTGAGTTATTTAAAAATACATGGTTTTGGTTTTTTTTTGCCGTATGTGTACTTTTAAAATAATTTCTTTTCAGTGATCCTTGCTCTCATTTATCAACTTTTCATGTTTAGCCAAGTACTTTTACTTGCTTCCCAGATAACGCTTGAACAGACTGATTGCATCTGCAGGGTAAATGTGTGATAACACATATAAGGGGTAATCAAATCAACAATGATTAAGCAACATGGGTACAGTAAATACAAACATACTTCAAACTGCCAGTCACACTGTGTCTTCAGTAATTTAAACCCTGATAAGATTATTAATTAAGCTACCTATTTTATAATGATCCAAATATAAAATGCTGTAATTTAGTTGCTAAAGTGGACTTAACCAAACTTCTTAGACTACAGGTCAGGACTCCCAACCAGACTGCAAAAGATCTAGAAAACCATATGTAAAACAAGCTTTGCCATTTTATTGTTTCATGAGATTCAACAAATATTCTGATTCCGTGAATAAACAAATATTCTGCATGCCAAAAAAATAGAACGTGCAATTTCCTGGAAGCATATGCATATAAGTATGTATGTATGTACATATGCATGCATGTATGTATGCATACTTGTATGTATATGTATATATGCATATATGTATGTGTGTGTTTGTATTTTTATGGATTTATGTCTTGTATTTGTGTGCATGATGTGTGTATGTGTATTTTCTTTGTGAAAAAGAATTCTTTAATATTCAAAGCATTCATATTTTGTAAAATTATAAAATGGGCCCTATAATGGTCATTTAAATGGGAAATGTAATGGTAATTTAAATGGGAAGATCTTCCCCATTCATTAACAGGTCCATGTGACCCACCTGGGTCACCTGGAGGTTTGAGTTATATGAAGCCTGTGGTGGGAGTAGGTGTGCTGAATAGATGGAACAAGAAAAGGTAGAGCAGGAAAGGTGGAACAGGAAGAGGTGGAGCTGGATCAGAATCAAGAAGAAGTTGATCAGACTAGTCAGGACTGGGAAGGAAACAGCAGGTGGCTGTGGGTGAGAGAAGGGCATTTTGAGTAAGAGTTTCTATTTGTGTGAAGGCTTGATAATGTGTATAGAATTCTTGGTTACTATGATGTATTTCTTCGTTACTATGATTGGTTTGACTTTGTGCTGTTCGGATCTGACTTTCAGGTATTTTAACAAATGTTTTGTTTCTTTCTTACACGTAGAGGGTCTGTTGAATTTCGCAATTCAGAAGTGCACTAGTATATTCATGGTTGTCATAGGCACTGTGAATATCATGTTGGCACCCGCAATACATTATGTAATAAATTAAAGGAATAAAATTATCTTGAAAGCTGTAGCCAATTCCTTATTAATAGTTCATAGAAAGATTATCTCAAAATTTTAGTTTGTACTATTTCTCTTTTCCTAATACTTCATTTTCAGATTTCTCCATGGACCCACAGAAGCAATATTAATTAATATTGGCAGTTTTCCTTTCCTTTTTTATTTAAAGGAAAAAGTAAGCAAAGGAAACTTAAGAAATTTGTTTGCTTGAATCTGGACATTGTGCTAACTCATGTTTTCTCCTGGGGATGTAATTTAGAGTTGTTGTACATTTGTTTTATTATCTTCAAGATAATGATGATTTATTTAACAGGTAGAATAGTGCCTCCATGAACTATTAAATTAAATGAGAGAGGAAGTGTTTTGCATCCTCCCCTCTTCCTTGTTCAGCTTTTAAGCCAAAATCCACACAATGTTTTGGGAAATTCATGTAAGTTAGGGTGATGTCAAGAGCAAACTATAGTTACAAGAGTGGTCTAATCTCATTTTGCAATTCCATGAAGAATATGAATTGGGAAACACAAGGGATGTTGTCTTTGACCGTGAATGGGATATGACTCTTCTACTTGCACCGTGGCCCTCACAATAAGTTTTGCGGGTATTCTTTTCATTTTTTTTCCAGAAATAACTGAGATGTATAAATCCCAATAAGGGTTCAAGGGCACTAATCTCTACTCCTGCTCCCTTTTATAACAGAGAAGAGATAATATTCAGAAGAAAGTAGTCAATATTACCAGATAAATCAGATACATCAAGAAGAAACAGGACTGAAAAAAGATCACCAGATGTATCAGTTTAGTTCATAATTACTGGAAAGGACAATTCCAGTTGAGTTAGTAATTTGAAAGCCAAATTGCAAGGCATTAGGGAATGAATGAAAAGTAAAGAAAGTAGATATATCTCCCTACCCTCATAAGCATCACCTAAAAGTTTATCTAAGAAATCAAAGAGAAGTAGAATATTAATTGCCTAAATTTGAAGGAATAGTAGAGTGCGGAGAAGGTTTCATTATTGTAGGCTTTCTTTTGTCATAGATTGAGGACCATGGGTATATAAAAAGGCAGTGGAAAAAATGTCATAGGTGGGGCTCTAATGTCATAGCTCTCTTGTTTCAGTTTCAATGTTGGGACAAAAATAAGTCATTTAATAGAGGAGATTTACTTTGCCCATGCATACCAAAGATACATGGCAAGGACACAGTAGCTTCTTTGGATAAAATCTTCTTCCTCTCCATGTGGAAATGCACCTAGTCATTCTTCAGAGTACAGCAATTCAGGTGTCACCGTCTCCCACCAAGCCTGAAAGGTACAAAACCCACATGACTTAGGATTTTAATTGGCCCTAGTCCAGGAAGTTATATCAGAGAAATGGGGGACAAATCAGATTTCAAGAGTGAAGAAAGCTTTACCAGGAAGCCACTAGAGCAACTGCGGTCTAAGAAGTTATATGGGAATTGTGTTTCTTGGGAGAAGACTGTGTCAGGGTAAAGGAAGCTGCATCAGAAAATCACTATCCTATCATATAAGGGAATAATAAACAGGGTGAGGTTGAAGACTTGAGAGGAGGAACAAAGAAGGTTGCATTCTGATGGAGATGATAGGAAGGAATGTAGAGAGGTTAGCCACAGAAAGAAGGAAAGACACTTTACTGTTATACTGAGAGAAAGGAATAGAAAATGGGGAGATGACCAGAGTTTTGCAGCCTCAGTTCTTTGGCCTTTATTCTCAGTTAAGTAAAATTAATTCCATAATTGAGAAGAAGTTGAGAAGAATGATTAGGAAATGTAAGGAAAGAATGGAAGATATGAATAGCTCCTGAGGGGAGAAGAACTAAGGAATCAATTAAAGAAAAAAGTGTAATAGGATTAAAGAAGGGCTGATCAATCATATGGTGAAAATAGGGTTGATAGATGGGTAGCTAGAATGCTACATTGGTATATTCATTATATTAGAATAAAATGAAGAAGATTTCTAAAATAATGGATAGACCTCTGGTGGCAAAACCGTGAAAACAAAACAAGAAAGCATAATGAAATGAGCTTCAGTGTTATAGTGAGTGGACCTGAGTTCAAAACCAACTTTTGATGCTTTGTGTAGTCGTTTGGTCATGGACAAGTATCTTAAACTTCCTGGGACTCATTTTCCTCATTTCCAAAATCAAGGTGGTTGAATCAAAAGAATTCTAAGATCACTATCAATTCTAAATTTATGGCAACTTGAGGAAGATGTACAAATTAATGTATTGTGGCCTCCATTATTGGAGAACACTTCCAAATCAATGAGATTTCAAATTCACATATATATGTGTGTGTATGCATACATACGTATGTGTATATTTATATATATAGCATATGTGCATACATACATACGAATGTCTATATGTACGTGTATATGTATATTTGTGTGCATATGTATATGTACATTTGTGTATATGTGTATATATCTGTGTATAGGTATATATGCATGTAAACATAAACACGTATAATTTTATTGTATTATCATATTACATATATGATATACTATGATATGATATGATGTAATATAATATTTCATTCTTATTAGGTTATAAGGTATAATATTATGTTTTATTGTTAGTCATACATACATATACACACATATGCATACACATGCATGCAAGCATATATATGTACAAATATACACATGAAAATAAATGTACATACATATATAAAATAAAATTCGCACACTCCTTTACATGTATAAGTATATACACATATACATGTATTTATGTGGGTGTGTATATATATACATGTATTTATATGTACATGTGTATATATAGCTACACATGTATATGTATAAATATATATTTTGCAAGTTTGTGTTAGTGAATCACAAAGTTATGAAATTCATAAAACACATAGTTTGTATATGTATGTACATATATATACATACATTTAAAAGTGAGAATTATCTGGTAATTAGCTATTGAATTAGTATTTATTTCATTAATAAAACTGAATTAAGTATTAGAGTATTAAATTAAATTTCCTAGAAAATTAACCAAGGCATCAGATAAACCGAGAAACAATCATTTTCTTTATAATTCAATATTCTTTTCTTAAAGCTAATGTTCACCAGTAAGATTTTTAAAGGAAATATCTTCTTACAATGAGACATTTGTTTTAATTATGCCCATATTACTGTTCTTCAGAAGGCAATATCTGATTTTCAGTTGATTAACATAATTCTTAGGCTTATCATTCTTTTCCACTGCATTGGGGTGACATAAATCATTTCAACATTAATAACTCTGAAATTGTCTAATTACAGACGAGTAGATTTTATCAATAATAAAATATAAATAACTTTTTAAAATGTCATCGCTTTTTCTATGAGATACATTATACTCTGCTGCTGAAAGGTATGATCTCTTCAGAGCTTCATATTTTTAGATAGCTGGGAATTGGAGATAGTAATGTTCGTGACTGAGATCCCCTAGTTGAAAAAAACAATGAATTGGTGGCATTCAGTTAGGTTACTTATCACCTCTACATTTTAACGATCACAAATATTTCTGTCCTCTATTTTGCTTGTTAAATTGTTGAATATAATAATAATCGTTGGGAAGGTAAACATAATGATTTATACAGTGCAATAAAATTTAAGCAAGTGTACTTTTGCGTTGTGTAGATTAAATAATCTCATTTAATAAAAGACAGTGTGATATAGTGTTTAGGGATCTATCCTCATAGTAGGAAAAAAGGAAGACATAATTGCCGCTGTTTTTTGTCCTGTTAAATTGCTCAATCTTCATTTGTTGAAGATTAGTTTTCAGTGTGCTGAGTTAGAGGGCTTTTAAACAATGAGATTTTGAATGATTACTCTGGCAAATACCTGACCTAGAAATACAAAAAGCAAAAAGAAAGAAAACACCTGCCCTCAAAGAGCTAACATTCTAACGTGAGAAGCAACAGATAAAAAGAAGCTTAATAGGGGTGTGGGGTGTGAGGGGGCAGGTGGGGAAGGATATGTATATGATTGTGCAGAGGAAGTCGGAAATTCAGCCCTGAGAGGGAATGAGACATCATTGACCTAAGGCAAACTTCTTAAACGGAGGTTCTGTGAGGAGTCATCCAATCTGGAGGAGAGGCCATTGGGGTAAATAGTACTTTCAAGGTATGCATTCTAAGGTTAGAGAAAGCTTTCGAGATGAACATGTTGAAGAGATGGAGTCCAGATTTCAGACTGAGGAGGAATGAGATATCTGACATCAGTTTACAGATGGCTATTTGCCATAGCTATATTGTTATTGTCGTTGTTTTATTGTAAACAGAATCAGAAAGCAAAATCTTAATCTTAGGTTATTTTTATAAACTGAATACCTCCCAATGAAGCTCCAGGAATGTTTCCAAATTTCCAGGTATTCGAAATAATATTACTTAGAATTATAATTGATTTTTTAAAAAAGTTCATCCAGATAAGTTGCTAATTACATAGTATATTTTCTAGCATATTTTCTTATGAAAACAGTATAACAGTATTCTAAACCTAGGTTGTTTTTTTTCTGCAGTCATATTAGCAACATATATAATGGTTTTTGGTGGTATCCTAATATTACTAATGAAGAATAGAAATAATCAGCTATATAACTTTTACTAAGACTAAACAATATAAAATTTTATACATTATTATATATTTAATTTTAATGAAAATTTATAAACACCATAATGTATTAAAGGAACTCTGCTAAGCATTGGCAAAACATTAAAATTCTTAAATATGACATGATCTTACTGAAATATCATATATGTATCCATGTGTAATGTCCTGTGAGTGTTTTTCTCTATGTGTGAATATGAAGCAACTAGATGGCTCAGTGGATAAAGTCTTAACCTGGAGTAAAATAGACTTAAATTAAAATACAACCTTAATAGTAGTCTGATACCAGACAAGTCACTTCATTTCTGCCTGCTTCAGTTTCTTCATCTGTAAATTGGAATAAATTGCAACAGAATTCTAAGGTTTTGTGAAAAAAAGTGAGATAATATCCTTTAAAATGCTATATAAAGGTTAGATATTATACATGTAAATACATACATATATATAATATTTATATATTTAGATATATTATGCAAAAATTACATAAAATAATCAATAAAATATCAAAAAGATTGAATATTTCCGTTCCAAAATAAGATCAGACTCAAAGGATGGTATATGAAACAATGAATCCCTATTATGTAGAGTTTTTTTAAAAAATATAATATTTAACATGCTATTAAAAACTGTCCTATTTGTGTCCTCTTCTGAACTTACATTGGATCTCTTCAAAAAATTCTCAGCAACTTCACTAACACTGTGCAAATTGCCAATATTTTATTCAAAATTTCTTTCTAGTTTGTTTTATGCATTTTTAAAATGTTTCATGAATGCTCTTTTGGGGTGGGGGGTGGGGAGGAGGAACGTAGAGTGTAGTTATTTCTTCACAACCTAACAAAAATGCTGCACTTCCCAAGCAAAATCTCTGGCTTGTAAAATAAATGGAATTAAACAAAACAAAACCATATACTAGTCTTGTCTAAAACTATATATCTAATTTTGGACCTTTCTGACAAGAGGTGGAAAACATTCTTCGTTATAGATATTCAGAAGTATTGAATTTTTTTCCTTGGAAGGGTGCCAGGGCTTACTTAAAGAAACACAGGTGTGTGCATGCACTTACATACGTATACGGATAGGTGTATGTGTGTATGTCTTCTATACATTCATTTTGGGCATCCTTGATGTCCCTATCAAAAAGGAATAAGTGAGCTTTTGAAAATGATATCCCATAATAGATCATATCTTTTAAGCCTGCAATTGACTTAAATATATAGAGAATTAATGAAATTGTAGTTTTTATTAACAGTTGATCATTTTTGGAAAAAAAAACCATCTTATTCAGTAGAACAGAATATTTTCTTAAGTGTCTCTTCCAATAAGGAATATCCTATTCATGAATCACAATTTATTCAAAACGTTATGAATGTAACAAGAGTAAAGTTGTTTAATAAGTCTCTTGTAAATATCAAGCAAGGCAGAAAACTGGGAGATAATTACCACTTCTATGGAGAAGATCAAATGAAGCTAAGGAGATGAAGATTTATTCTCAGTGGATAGTGTTTTTTTTTCCCCCAAACTCCTGCATTCAGATGACATTGTGCCAATTATATAAAGCCCTGGAATACTGCAGAGCTTCCTTGAAAATATACAAAACTAATGAAGAGTGTGGTTTAAGCATCCTTTGATGGTAAAAATAAAAAAAAAATTAATGGAAAAATGATTTCCACATTTTGACATGCAATTAGAATTGTATTCTAGAGACTTTATTCATCAATGCATATATATATATATATATATATATATATATATATATATATATATACATATACATATACAGAGTATCCCCAAAGTTCAGTTTTAAGCTATTAAAGCTTAACACATGTTTATTATCTATCTATCTATCTATCTATCTATCTATCTATCTATCTATCTATCTATCTATCTATCTATCTATGTATCTATTCTTAGACAGCCAGTGTAAATGAAAAGCAAGTTGGGTTCAGAATTAATAAGGAAAACGTGAGTGGAATGAATTTCACTTGGGAAATTCTAAACTTTCTTAGATCAGCCCACACATCCCAAATAAAAAGCCCCACTTTTCTTTTAAAATTTTCAGTATTTTACTAGTGTTGTTACATGACAATGAGTTATGAAATGAAAGGGTTTTGTCTCTGAAGAATTAAGAAAAGGAGTATCACATATTAAGAAAGGCAATCAAAAGGTGCATGGTTGATATGAACAGACTCTAAAACAAGACAAGGAACTAAATAAAGGAAGTATAGAATGCTATCATGGAAATATACCAGTAAAAATGTAAGCGGGATGTTCACGTGGTTAAAAAGACAACAGGTACAAAGTCTTAAAGATCCATGGGTATGCTCTTAGTAAGGAGCAAGTGTGGAAGGCCACCAGTATCTTGAGCAGATCCTTCCCTTCCCTGGTTGTAAAGTTGTGGGAGAATATACACAAAAGTTGCCCAGGATGCGTAGGAATGAATGATTTACAATTGTGTCATTATAACAAACATACAAACTGACGAGATCAAAGATTTCTTTGAGTATTTGAGTTGGATATGATGAATATTGGTCAACAAGAAACAATGACTGAGCAGTTTGGAGAAACATATATAGCACTTACTATGTGCCAGGCACTGACCTGAGTACTTTAGGATTATTTTCTCCTTTGATCCTCACAGCCACTGGGAAATGTAAGTGCTGTTATTATCCCCTTGTCACCGATAAGGAAACTGAGGCAAACAAAAGCTATTTCATTTGCCAAGAGGCATGTAGCTAGCAAATGTCTGAGGTCAGATTTGACTTCTTGTCTTCCTGAACCAAAGCCCAGTTCTCTACTTTCTGTCTCACTTATTTAACTAAAATAATACAAACAAAATAAATAATTCCAAACCAAGTGCAAGGAAACAAGTTTTATTTGCACACTTTGGTGGGGGGTTGTGACCTACCATGGACAGGGTAGAGATCAGAAACTAATGCGCAGGCCCAAGGAGCTGTGTGAGGAAGATCCTATCAGAGGAGAACATGATGTCACATGGCCAGGAGACTGTATCACAGGAAATCCAAAGTTCAGAATTCTATAAGGGTCCTGCCTCCTTCTGACCTGGTTGTAGTCCTGCCAGTGGCCATGCTGGTAGCTACCCATTCCTTCAGGGAAAGGAACACAGGCCTTCCCTACTCTGAACTCCATTTTAAAAACATTTTTCTTGATACCTTTTCTGTGTGTCAAGTTCATCTCTAACAGTTTCCATGATCTGTTTCAGCACCAGTGATTACAGGAAGAAATAAGCCTCCCTCCTTTCACTGATGGGAAACTCTCCATTCAGAATGCTGGACATGACCCTGATTTAGCTATTCTTTTGCTGAACTGTTTTCCTTTGACAGAAGGGAAGGCATATTTGGGGGAAAAAAAATGTAACTTAAAAGCAACACACAATTAAACTTAAAATAGAGATAAAAAATAAATATCAAGCCTTTGGTAATTGATTCGTTTTTCAAATCTCATCTTTTTTACATTTCAATTGTGAATAAAAATCTGAAATTTTGATTAAACAAATGCAGAAATGTTTTGATTCTCTTTTAAAAGCTTCAAAAAATGTTATTTAAATGAAGACAAACATTTTACATTTTCTCTTAGGTATCCACTTATATTTAATAAAAACATTACTTCTACCCTTAATTAAGTACTATATGAGATCTGCAATATAGTAATAAAACATCTGCTTGCCATTTGCCGAAATTTATTTTAGTTTCCAAGACACTATTGTTATTTTTATTTTGTGCAATTCACTAATAAAAAATTAATATAATGTACAAGTCATTTATCTCTTCCTGTAATTTTTTTGATGCAATCTATTCTATATGTTCATTTTACATTTTCTACCAAAAGTTCCATTTCTCATATTTTCACTGTGGTTCTATCTAATTAATTATGTGCCTGAAACTATTTTACAGTTTGGCAAGCTATTGGTAATATTCATTGGAAATCCCATCCTTAACTAGTGCAATTACATTGTTTTCAGCTTCAAGGTGATTGCAATCTTTTCCTTTGACCTCGCCTTACTCCCAAGTAAATTTTGGTAATTTAGAGATAATATTCTGTTCTCATCAACATCCACAATATAAGTTTATCTACTTGTCCTTAATGGCTTCAACTGAGTTTTATCTCTTCATAAACATTCATTTATTTTCCTTGTCAACCCCAAAATAGAGTTTGTTCTGAGAAAAGGGACAAATAAAATTAGGTTGTATATATATTTTTAATTTCTCTCACACTGGTAACATGCATGCATTTCATGGGAGTTCCAGTACAGAACGGGGCCCTCCGAAGAGGACCAGTCAATTTGGAGGTTGGCATACGCAGTTTATATACCTTTGCAACAGAAGCTGATATCACCCCACCATCATTTTACCTCCAAACAAAATACCTGTTCTGCTATGCCACCTTTCAACCACAGCCTTTCGTTCCTTGCCTTGGGCTATCTAGGTAGAAGAATCTGTCTCACCTCAAACCTTAGCAGAGAAAAAATGGATCTTCCATATCTTTGACTAAATCATTTCAGGATTGAGGTGGGGTTTGATGAGGATGACACTCAATGCAATCTCTTTAATAGTAATGCCCTTGTGTACAATTTTAGAGAAGGGGCTAGATGGGGGTGGGGAGTTCTGAGTTTCCAAAGTATTGATTCCTAAGAAAAATCATTTTTCACCTCTTTATACTCGTGTAGTTGACATACTGATGTTTTTCTATTTGATGGAGATTTCCTCTTGAACTGAACTTGAAAACTATTTCAGCTTTCTCCCAGGCTGGGAAATTTAAGTCTCATTAATCACGGCCCCTCCTGAAACTACAGTCACCCTTTCTTTTTCAGGTCTAATTGAAACACATTTACACATAAACACACATACCCTTACCCGGTTCCTTCAATTTTTTAAGTGTTTTACATAGTAGAATCAATACATTTTCTTTTTTCCTTTTATATTCTATAGACATAGCAGAGAACACAGCATAAATAC
Source organism: Notamacropus eugenii (assembly GCF_028372415.1). NCBI lineage: Eukaryota > Metazoa > Chordata > Mammalia > Diprotodontia > Macropodidae > Notamacropus > Notamacropus eugenii. The sequence continues at coordinate 324,872,559 of NC_092874.1, read as the reverse complement.
ACTCATTTTTTTTCTCTTTTAGAAAAGAAAAAAATTAAAAGACAAATTGCTCTCTTGACTTTGAGTATAGGACAAGCTTGGATAAGGCTTACCACTTTAGAAAGGATAAAAAGAAATAAAGTGTTCCTTTCAGGAAGTATAAACTGTTTTTAAGCACAATCTCTGTCATGTGTGATATACATGTATATACATGTGTGGTATACATGTATATACGTATACAGGGAAGAAAAAGTGAATATGCTATATTTAAACATTTTTCATTATAAAAACATCAAGCACAAATATTATTGTTGGAGTTAATATCATTCACTAATAAATAATACTACTTCAGTCAATCAGTTTGATAATAAACAAGTATTTGAGGAATGTCTGATTTTAATTTGGTCCTGACTTCTGGTTTATTTGGCATACGAAATTCCCCCTACTTACCCACTGTCCACCCATTGTCATCCACTCTTGCATCTTCCTAGGGATTAGGCAACCTATGGGACATCCACTTAACTCCCAGGGATATATGCAGGTTAGAATCTCTGGGGAATGGATGAACAGCAGCCTACCAGTAAGAGAACTCTCAACCAGCAGGAAAAAACAAAATGAAGGTTTGCTCTGACATTTTACCCAAGATGTTATACTGAGGCCTTCCTCTATCACAGCCTGAGGTGACAACTTCTACTCCCTCTAGTATTTGCTAGGCTGAGGCCTCCCCAGTGGTGCCCTCAGGGTGTTCTGAGATTTCTGTTTCCTTTCTGTAAAATGGTTTTCCTACATCTCATCCCCCTCCCCCAAGTTTCAAAGTCTTCCTCCTTGGTGTATCCAGTCCAATCTCATCTCTCCAATTTACCTTAGGAGATAGAATTGCTAAATATAATTCAACCTGCTCACAGTAAAAGGCTAAACTCTTCTGTAAGACTAATTCACTGTGACTCTTGATACCACCCTCTCTGAGAAGACATGAATTAAATATAATACCTCCTCCAAGTTATTCTTCCTCACCACTTACCCTTGTACCAGTACAATTACGTCAGGCAAAGTGTACATATTTGTAAGCATTTGGTATCTTATATGTCCACTATGACAACTGTGTAATAAATCTTTCATGAACTGTAGATATAAGGCTTCTTCATAGTTTCTAAATCCGTGGCATATCTAATTCCCAAAAGATGTTTTCTATCATGGTTATGGCTCATCTTTACCAACCTGTGTTGTGAAATCAACAGTTTCATAATACATGTTGATTTAATTTGGTATTTCTTTTGAAGTCTTCATAGATTTTTTTTTTCTATCTCCACATTCGATGCAATAGATTTTGGAATACAAACTTCATTCATGGTGATACTTTTAGAAATGTTTATCAAGGCACTGAAAAACAAGGTAATCAAATGTCCTTGAAAATTGTATTTCTTATTGACAATTTACATGTGATAAAACTATTAACTCATTTATTTTTTCTCATCTTGAAGAAGTTATGCTATCTCCATTTTTCTGAAAATTACTTTTGTCCTGTGGAATCATTAAGAGAAAAAAATTTCAAACTCCCAATGTCCATTAACATTGGATAATTAACATACATTTAAAATATCAATATTTAATGTTTATAAGCAGTCCAAAAAGCTTTATGATTTTAGTCATGTCTCCCCTTTATGTCACTGTGCTGCATTCAGTACAGAAGAAGAGCAGTATCCTTTATTATTATTTTATCCCGTAATTTGAAAGTAAAATGTAAAGCGAATTTGTAAGTTTTTGTCTCCATTTTATATATATAAAAATTAATTTCTTGACTTGCATGTAAATTGGATTTAAGTGATGCAGAGTTGTGCAAAGTCACTCTCACTTTCTGAGTCACTGAAGTACAGTACTAAAACAAAAGTCAGGATGCTTGGCAATAACCCGGGATACAGTGAATGGTCTTGACATCTTCAATGTCTGACCAAGCTCTAAGCCATCCACAGCACCTGACTTAGTTGACATTATGCTATTGACTTCAGCCTTCATGGCTGTGAGAATAAGTTGTTCTTATCCACCCATTCCTCCTGTGTAAGTCTTTACATCACCCCATCTTTTCATAATAAATTAAACATGTGCCTTTCAAAGTTGTTCTGCCTGGTATGATTTGTCCTCCCTTCTTTCTATTGTCTTCTGTGCTACTCCTCTCCTCTCCTACCTCCCTTTCTCCTCTTCCCTTCTCTCCTTTCTTCTCATCTTTCTTTGCCAACCTTTTCCCTTATAAGTCGCTTTCTTCTCCCTCCCAGCTCTTTGCCTATGTGTGTAGGCACGGTTTGTGTATGTGTATACTACTTCACAACAATATTCTTACTGGAGAAGCCAAGATGGTGCAGTAGAAAGAAGCACATACTCTCAACACTTACCCCAGAGCCCATAAAATGCTGGTAAAGAAGAACTCTCAACAAATTCTAGAGCAGCAGAAGCCACAGAACAATGGAGTGGAGGAGACTTCTGTCGCAGAGAGACCTGAAAGACCAATGGGAAAGGTCTGTTGTACACCAGATGCAGAGCAGAGCCCAGTCCTGCCTTGGCCACGCAGCACCAAGAGGAGCAGATCTGAGCAGGCTTCAAGGACAGAATCTCCAGTGGCAGTACAGATCCCTAACCCACAGGCACCAAAGGTCAGTGAAAGGGTCTTTTCAGCTGGCCGAGAGGGGAGCAGGGTGTCCCCATAACTCAGGCCTACTCAGGTGGCAAGAGCAGAGGCAGCAGCAGACGGGGCTCCCAAAGCAGGCAGTAGCCCACATCCATTGTTGAAGGTCCCATCAGAAAGCTCTTGAGGGAACTGAGCCCTGTGTGGCAGCCCTGCCCCAACGTGAGCAGCTGAATTTAATCTCACACTGAAAATGGCAATTACTCCGCTTAAAGCCCCTGAGGCTTTGGAGCAGCTCATCTGAATCTCAGCCCCCAGTGCTGGCCTGGAGGAACTGGAGGCAATGTGGTTGTGGAGAGGAAACTCAGAAGTCAAATAACTGGCTGGGAAAATGTCCAAAAAAGGGAAAAAATAAGACCATAGAAGGTTACTTTCTTGGGGAACAAGTGTCTCCCCCCCATCTTCTCAGATGAGGAAGAACAAGGATACTGTCAGAGGAAGTCAAGACCCCTGCCTCCAAAGGGAACTTAAACTGGGCTCAGGCAATAGAAGACCTTAAAAAACACGTTAGCAGTTTACTAAAGGAGAACCAAAAAAATGCTGAGGAAAAAACAGCTTTAAAAAGAGGCTAACTCAATTGGAAAAAGAAGCCAAAAAGCCGAGGAGAAGGAGGTTCTAAAAAGCAGAATTATCCAAATGGAGGAGAAGGTTCAAAAGCTCACTGAATAAAATAATTCTTTGGAAGACAGAATTGAGTTCAGGGAAATGAATGACTTTGAGTTAAACCAAGCAGTTAGTAAACAAAACCAAAAATTTGAAAAAATAGAAGATAATGTGAAACAACTCAATGGAAAAACAACTGCCAGGAAAATATATCCAGGAGATAATTTAAAAATTATACGGTTACCTGAAGGCCATGATCAAAAAAAGAGCCTAGAACATTATTTTCCACGAAATTCTCGAGGAAAACTGCCCTGATATTCTAGAATCAGAGGGCAAAATAAATATTGAAAGAAATCACCAATCACCTCCTGAAGAAGACCCAAACAGAGAAACTCCTAGGAATATTGTGGCCAAATTTCAGAGTTCCCAGATCAAGGAGAAAATACTGCAAGCAGCTAGAAAGAAACAATTTGAGTACTGTGGAAATACAATCAGGATAACACAGGATGTGGCAGCTTCAACATTAAGGTATCAAAGGGCTTGGAATGAGATATTTCAGAAGCAAATCTGAGTATAATACTTCAAGGGAAAAAGATGGTCATTCAATGATATTTACGACTTTCAGTCATTCTTGTTGAGGAAAAGATCAGATTTGTATAGAAAAATTTGACTTCCCAAGACAAGAATCAAAGAAGAATACAATGGTAAACAGGAAAGAAAAATCATTAAAAAAACTCTCTAAAGCTGAACTGTTTACATTACTACATGGAAAGAAAATATTTTTAACTCTTGAATCTTTTCTCACTATTTGGGTATATGGAGAGACTGTACATACACACACACACTCACACTCACACACACATATACACATTGATAGATAGAGAGTACAGGGTGTGTTATATCAGAAGAGATGATATCAACACAAAAAAAAATAAAATAAAATAAAAAATTAAGAGTTGAAGGAGGAAAATTCCGGGAAGAAAAAGGGAGAAATGGAACAGGGCAGGCTATAACTCATAAAAGAGATAATAAAAATCTTATTTAATGGAGAAGAAAAGGGAGAAGGGCAGATGGGGGGCAATAAAGCTCCTCTCTCCACATATGGCTGAAGGAAGGAATGACATGCTCACTAAATCTGATATGAAAATTTGTATCACACCACAGGAAAGAATAAAACAGGTGACAAGTAGGGTGAGGGGATTGTTAGAAGAGAGGGCAAGTGGGAGAAGGGAGTCACTAGAAATAAACACTTTCGAGAAAGGACAAGGTCAATTGTAGGGGAAAAACATAAAGGGGAATAGAATAGGACAGAAGGCAATATAATTAGTGCTACACAACATGATTATTATGGAAATCTTTTGCAAAAGAACACATATTTAGTATGTATTGAATTGCTTCCCTTCTCAGTGGGGTTGGGGAGGGAGGGGGAGAGAGAGAGAAGTTGGAATTCAAAGTATTAGAAACTAATGCTGAGAATTTTTATTGCATATAATCAGGAAATAAGAACTACAGGGAATGGAGTACAGAAATTTATCTTGCCCTACACGAAAAGAGAGAGGATGGGGATAAGGGAAGGGACGGGTGTAATAGAAAGGAGGGTGCATTGAGGGAAGGCATAATCAGAACGCAAGGTATTAGGAAGCAGGGGGAGAAGAGTGCTGGGGAGAAAAACTGGACATGTTAACAAAGTGAGGTAAAAGCATTAGTATCAAAACAATTGACTGAATTAATTACTGAACATAAGTCAATGACACCTTTAGTTTGGGGAAAAGTTCAGTCTAAATTTCCTAGAGGAAAGTAGCCTTGGGTAAAATTTGACAATGATAGAAAAGTCAAGGTTGTAATGGTAAATTTGATTTTATGATTGCTATTTAATCAGGAACTAGAACATTTATAGAAAGGCATGTAAGCCACTTAAGACTTGCCTCAAAAGATGTTCCTTAGCCAAAGTGAAAATTATAATCATATTTGAAACATGGTTATTGGAACTTGCCATTTTTAGATGTTATGGGACTATTAAGTGACTGTTCTGAGTCTAACTCCAGGTATAGGTAGCAAGAAAGGCGATCTGAGCCTCCAACCCATGATGTCAGTAAGCTGGTGAGATGCGGGTATGAACTGTAAAAGGTGATGTCATGGGAAGGGTGGGAGAGTGGCCGTTCAGCCTGGGCTGAGGTGGGATTCTCCTCACTCAATTTCCCCACTGACACCTGGCAGACCTTAAACCTGACTGAATGCAAGTGGATAATCTAATCCTGCCTGTAACTGACATGAAGTCGGGGAGATATTGTATCCTTGCAATGTCCCTACTCTTGGTGGCAATTTCCTATAGTCAATAGGTTTGCAAGCTTAATACCAGATCCATTCAATTATAGATTATTGGTAGGGGAACATCCAAGGTTAAGTCTAAAATTAAGCTATTAGGCATTGGACTTTAGATCAACAGCAATAAGTTAGGGTCCTTTAATTCTTAGCAATACTGTGGAGACAATCAGGTCAAGAGCTTGTGAAGTTAGCAACTTAAATATTATTTGTGTCTCAGTTGGTTAATGTTTAAAAGAAAAATTCTTTTGTGTTCCATATTGTAAATGCTTTAAAAGGAGGTATCAACTGACCAGAAGTTTGAATTGTTTTATCTATTATAAACTGTTTAAAAATGAAAAAGAAAAAACCAAAAAACAATATTCTTACTTAAAACAAATAAAAAAGACATAGATGTATAATCTAAAATAGTATTGCAATTTGTTTGCTGTATCACAAAACGGCTATTTAAATTACAATCCGCTAAAATCCTAAGAAAACTTTTCAGACATTGTTGTCTAACCATACTTCTCCTTCTTATGCCTATGATTTATGTTTTTATTTAAGAAGCATTGATAAAATGTCATGCAACACAATCCAACAAAGTTCTTTGGGACATCCTGCTGGCATTTTTTGACAAGTTGTTATCAAAGAAGAAATAATTGTGTCATTCTAATCTTAGAAAGAGAAATCAAGAATGCTACAAATTAACTGCCAAATATGTGAGCAAGATCCTGTCCCTGAGAGACTGATAAATTAACTCCTCTAAATATTGAAATATCAATTAATACCTATGCAATAGAAATAATTTTCCAAAATAAAGAAACCAGTCTGTTCAACTCCTTCTTTTTGAGAAAAATGTGGATTTTGTAGACAAATCAGAAAGTAATAAAGCAAAGAACAAGAACCTCATATATTGCATAACACAGGTTTTTATGACTTTGATTTCACTTTTTCCCATTTTTATGAATGCCTATTTATGTAAAAATAATAAATACGTATAGATCCTATAGTCAAATAAACATAATTAATTATGATTAAATTTGATCATTAGGTATGGGTGTCCCTTATCTTCTATATAACCTAGGAAACTTCAAAATATTTTTTGTGGCCCCCATCAGCAATGTGAAGAACTACACTAACGAAGTAAAATATGCTAGTTCTATAAATAACAGGGAAGGTGGAGGAGTTGAAGATACACATCTCAATAAAGTGGAGAAAAATAATCTATTTGCATAAAATATGATAGGTTACAAAAGCCTAAGAAACCCTCTAAACAAACCCAAACTAAGATATTTGTAATTTTGATAAAGAAGTGCTATGCAAAATCTACTCAAAAAAACTATAGTTTGTTTTCTAGGTAACTGTTAAATGGGAAAGGTATCTCTAAAGAGGAAAGTTAAGTGTTATGTAAAAATGCCCTCAAGTGTATAATAAAATATTTCAAAATTAAGAATAATAAATCAATTTACAATAAAACATCTTTTCATTCTTAGCACATCTACTGAATATATCTTCCTCAATTTCACTGATTTATTAAATAGAAACATTAAATACTTCTTCATTCAGATGTTTATTATCTCTAATCTAAGCTGTCCTTTTTCACTCTTGTTTTTTCAAGGCCACTCGTCCTGGTAACTACTTTGTGGGCATGCCTTAGATTCAGTGAGAGTCAACATTCCTCTCTCCCTTTTTGATATCTGTTGATATTTTTGCCAAATTATATGCATGGTCCTTTTTTTCTTAACATCATGGTTGCTTTCCAAAAAACTATATTTTTATCCCCTCACTGAACCATCCTTTTGAACAAAGAAAAGTGGTTAAGCAAAATTGCTTAACTACATGGAAAGCTGATATGACAATGGATGCATCATTCCTCAAATATAGGTCACCTCTTTACTGACAGGTGGGAAACTTGTTTCATCATAAGCTGCATCTTAGACAAAGATTGATCACCATAACTTCAGTTCAGCTCCTTTTTAGTTTTTAGTGTTGTACTACTGTAGTCATTACATATGTTGCATTTTTGCTACTACTTCCTCTGTTTCATGTCACGTCAGATATATTTTTTTTATTTTTCTCTGAATTCCTGACACTCATTTCTCATGACACATAATAGTTTACTAAATATGTGCACTTCATTTTTTTCATCATTCTCCAGTTTGTGAGCTATTACTTTTTTCTGAACAGTTTATTGTGACCATACAGTTCCTCTACAAGCATTTGTTTATTTGTTGATTCTTTCTGTTATTGATTTTTTGGAATCAATGAATATATTGACTCAGTTTGAAGGATATTGTGAATTTATTTATTTGTTTTTATTTCAACATTTGCAGTAGTCATTGCCTCATAACTTCAATTTTCTTATTAATGACTGATTTTCTTTGAGAAATATTTAAGATACTCAGAATGTCTTCTTATCTGTGAAGACATTTTGAAATAAACACCACTGGCTCCTTTATTTTTCTTATGAAAGAGAGTGTATGATCCAACTGTACTGTAATGTCTTCATATCTTCTGTTTCATTTATAACAAGATTACTCTTCTATATGTGATTCACGGGTTCCAGTTGTGTGCCAGTTTATCACTGGAAAAAAAGATCTCTTTGGAAATAATCTAAAATCAGTTGATTTTTAGTCACCACCTATGATTTTCCCCCGTAATTCTACTTCCCATAAAAAACTGAAAGAGGAAGGCAAATACATGAGAATAAGTGTCATTTTTTGCTTTTATCTTTTTTTTCCCTGGTTACAGTTACCAAAATTTATTTTTTCGATACTTTAAAAAAAAATCTGTTTTCGATGTCATTAGACTGATTCACAGATTGCTGATATGGACCATCATGACCATTCCAAGTTTTCTTGGGTTGCTAACGCTTACTAGATCTTGTATCAATGTCATAAGTTTCAAAGAACTCAGAATCACTTTCATGCTAAGATGAAGCATCAAAGTAGTAATTTTGTGGAAAAAATAATATTTTATTTAAAAACATTACATAGGGTGAGTAAATATGTGAACAATCTGTGACTTAGTAGATAGAATGCCCATTTGTAATTTAGTATAAAATTATCAAACGGTTGCTTAGTACTCAGAAGGATTAATTAATTTACCCATGGTCACAGCGGACACAAGGCATGATTGTTAGAGACAAAATAAGATGTAAGACTTTTGCACTCCAAGTAGAGTACTCTATCCTGTATACTCCTTCATCTCTTTTTAAATGAAATATATAATGTAATTTAATACAGCATTCAGAACAAATTCTACTCTTTAACTCCAGATTACGTGTGTGTACATATATATATATATATATATATATATATGTGTGTGTATATATGTATATACACATATATATGTGATGTGCATGTACGTATATACACACATATGTGTGTGGGTAGATGTACATATATGTTTGTATATGTATATACATATATATACATATATATAAAATTGAAGATTTGCTGACCCCTTTTCTTTAGAAAATGGAAGAAAAAGAAAAATGCCTCTTTCAAAAGTTTTATATATTAGTAATTTAGAAAAGAGAATGTGGATTTTAGATTGAGGTGGATGGATTTTAAATATGAAATGTGTAATGCAATTTAAAATGAGAGTCAGAAAAAATTACTCTTTTAGCTACATATTATGTGTGTATCTATTTGTAAATATATGTATACACACATATAGATATATATATGTATATACATATGTGTGTATATATAAAGTTATAGTTATTTTATGAGCATATACATGTGCACATGTATACTTCAGCAAGGATTTTCTATCCTTTTTCTCTACATAAGGAAAGACAAAAGACTGTCATTCTTTCTAGAGTCCTGTAGTTGAGGAATTTAAAAAAAATAATCTTGATTTGCCTTTGCACTTTTAGAAAAGAAAATGAATATTGCTATTTGGAAAAAATCTTGAATTGACTTTTAAGAATGCTAGAGTCCTCTCTTAGTCTTTGAATACCTGAATTACAAGAAAAACATCTGACAGGCTTGCTTAGAAGCATGGACCTGATCCATTACAGCAGCAACACAGCAGGGAATTCCTCTAGGGGACAGAGTAAGCAAGTGAAATAGAGGAATAACATTAGTATAAGGAATACAAATGGCAAGTGAGAAAACTGTCAAGTAGACAGACTTTAATGAGTAAAGATCGTTTGACTTTAGTGACTGAGACCCCAGGGATATATATTTTAAACATTTAAATATATATTATAAATATTGTCTTCATTTTCCTTATTTCCCTCTTCTTCATTCTCTCCCCCACCAAATTCAGGTATCCTTTATAGCACTTTTTAATGACACAGAAATAAAAGATGTTCACCAAAATTAATCAAAGCATAAATCGAGTCTGACATTATATGCTGTATCAGACAGCCAAAATACCATCTGTCAAGCCATTGAAAAGAAGAGAGGTATATTCTCATTTTCCTGTTGGGAGAAAGGGGGTAGGAATTTGGCTTTTATAATTGCGTAGCATTTAGTACAATTTTGCAGTTGTTATTCCATTGTCATTGTTGTAGGGATTATATATAGTTTTCCTTTATCTACTTGCTTCATTTTTACATAATTAAAAAACATCTTTTGCCCCTTTCTATTCTTCATATTGATTATTTCTTACAAAGTAGTAATATTCTATCACACGCATGTACCACAGTGTGTTTATTTGTTGTTGTTTTACCCTAGACTGACAGGCATCTATTTGCCACCATTACCATTTTTGAACTCCATGGGAGTATATGTTTCGTAGTGATTTCACCGGAACAAATATGTGATCATTTTATTCCCTTTCTTACTATAATTCCTAATTGCTTTCCAACATGAACATACCAACTTACAGTTTAAATTACCGCTTTAGCTTTCCTGTCTTATGACAGTTTATCTAAATCAATCATTTCCAGTATGTTCTATCTTTGCTAATTTGTTGTGTATGAGTTAAAGCTTCAAAGTTGTTTAATTTTTAATGAAAAACTCTTGGAGCAACCTCTTGTATGACCTTTAGTAGTTGCCAATTCTTCTGAAAACAATTTATATCCCTTCACCATTTATCCACATGGAAAACATGATGTTACATGATGCCTCCCTACATGTCTTAATATCATCCTGTTATCAGACATATTTGAAGCAAATTTGTTGTTATTGTTATTCTTGTTACTGTTGCTGTTGTTTTCTTTTTATTCCTTCTCTTCTCTATGCAATCTTCCTTGTTCTGTAGATCATTTCCTCAGAGACAAAATTACTCATGCTTCCCAAGATAGCTTCCTATAATCTGGCAAACTGATTTATGTTTATAGTCTTTTGTTTTAATTCAATTTACTGTGAACTTCGTTTCTTGGAATTTTAAGTTTTATCAAAAAACCGCAGGCTACTTTCAAATAGAGACTCCTCATAACTTGAAATTGTTCACTACCAGTGTCAGAGACTACAGTGTCCTCTGAATATGTCTGTAAAATGTACCAGTAAAGAAAGAATAAGAAGTTAGTAGCATAAGTCAGATAAAGATCCCTAGACGTATAGGACAATAGAAGCTGAAAATAAATCTTTGCAAGAACCAGAAGCTACAGTATAAAGGAAGCATTACTGAGGCTTAAGGGGTGTAGTTATCCTAGGTAGGGAAAATTAGGATAGCTTCCATATGGAAGGCTGAAGTAGAAGTGCTGTTGCTTCTGGGACCAAAGTGGAATATAGAAGTAAAGATTTGAAGTTAGAAATAAGAATAGAGGCAATTGAGACCAAAAGAAATTAAATGTCTTATTCAAGATTACATAGGCAGCAAATGTCTGAAGTCAGCTTTGAACTTAGGACTATCCTTACTCCAGCTTTCTGTCCACTACCCTACCCACCTGCCCTCAGACAAATACATCATTTAATACACATATAAGGTAGGGAGAGGAAAAGGGGAGTGAAGGGCATTAAGTGGCGACTTTGACCAAGTTGTCAATATTCTGTTACATCAGCCAATTTGAGACAAGAAAAATATCATTACAATATAATTCCATAACGCATTTTGTTTGGCTTAAAATTCAATTTTAGGTTTCTTTACACATTCACTATTTACTATAATGACTTCCATATGATTGTTCTGAGTTTCATTCCAGCATAACATTTTTTTATCATAATCTCTCAAATATTTGAAAATGATAAAAAACTATGACAAAGAAGAATCTGATAGCACAAGAATCTTATATAACTAAACCATTTCTAATAATTGTTTCTATTGTACAAACTCAAAGAATTCATAATTTCTTGCATTCACTCAATCTCCTGTGCCTTACTTTTAAAATGCATACTTACAAAATATAGCTAGTGGTAAAAAAAAAAAAAAAAATTCAGCACAAAACAGTGTTCAATAAAGTCACATTTCTCAAGAATTTATGCTAATCTAATAAAAGGACAAATAATTCTGAAAAGACACGTAGCTAACATGAGCTGTTCATTTTATGTTAAAGGTATCATGAAAAAGCACACAAGAAAAAAAAAAAGCCTTGATCATGTCCTTGTAGACATATTTGGCATTTTCAGAGACCACACAATTAGTGATGTGATTCTAGAAGGAAATTTCAAGGCATTTCTTATTCGTTTTGGTTTATTTCCTTACATATGGCTTCTTCTTCTCTTTCATGATTTTCATAATGTACAAAGTCATCCAAGATTAAAGTGGTATTCTTAAAAGTGGTGACTATTTTAATTATTTCCCTAGTTGTTTTACAAGTAACTCTTGAGTGTCCCCTGAATTGGTAACTGATTTGTTGTCATTATTTTATAAATATATGAACTGCAATTGGTTATTAGACAGTTAATAAGTAGCAGAACTGGGATTCTAATTTGGTTCTTATGAAAATCCAACAACTTTTCCAATGAAAATACCAATCCTCCCTTAGAATAAAGGGAAATAAATAAACGAATGAAAAGAAAAACTAGAACTAGAAATAATTATGCTTCAATAAAAGCATTTTGAGTATACATTCTCATCTTCATTCATAACTTGCTCCTACCTTCTTTGAAGTTTGGGAGAGAGTCTATAGAAGCACACCAGTAGAATATAAGGTCCTTGAGGACAAGGATTTTTTTTTTTTTTACTATCTTTGGATCATTAGAAAGTAGAATAGAGATCTTGTACATGTTAAGTGGTTAATAAATGCATGTTTGATAGAATTGAGCTTAACAGCTATGGAACCAAATACTTTGACAGCCTCTTGTGTTGTAATGGACCAAATTAGAATGAAAGCAGCAGAAACAATAAAAGAAAAGGAGGATGAGATATTTTGCTTGGAAAAGGCTGACTATGATATTCAACTTCTTACCAAGGCATGAGGAACACTTTTCGAAAGCAAGTGAAATACTTGATACCCTCAAAGTACAATGAAGAACCTAGCACATAAACAGTCTTCTCCACAAAAAGATTTTTCATTGTTTGTAGTTAATTACAAAGCGACAAATTTGCTTTATAGCTAAATTATTGAAAACCTGCTATAATAATTATATCTCAGGTGATTTTTTCTGTAACATTACAGAGAGGTTTGGTTGTGATATATTAATTTTTATTTGAAAAATATTTCCCAAGGACATGTTAAATGAAGTATACTTTTATTAGCTGAAGGCACTGAAAGACTGAAAAATACATAAGAACTATGAAAACATTCTATTATTATTTAGATGATCTTTATTGGGTGATCTCAAGGAAATTGTATGAAATTTCTATTCAGTTAAAACAATTACATGATTATATTCCTCAAATCTGCTAAAAACAGAAGTATTTTCATTTCTAATACACTAAAGTTATTTAGAAACACACATATATGTACACACATGCATTCATCCATGAATATGTGTGAATTTGTTTGCGTATGATATACCCAGATGTTAGCCCCTCAAACACAGTATTACGACATCTACAGTATAATAAAATATTCACTAAGTATTTCATTCAGAACCAGTAAAGAATCTTGCTCTTGTTAAACTACGAGAGAATAATATTTGGTAAAAATTAGCTCAAATTATCATTACATGTATTCATCAGTGGGTAGTAAATGGCGACTGCAAGAATATCAAAAAGAGGAAGGACCAAAATAAAACAAATAAAGTTATATAATCCTGAACTCATTGAACAAAACCAAACAAAAGAATCTACCTTGGTGATTAAGCCCTTAAAAACGATGTGTATTCACACATGGAAATGGTAATGATGATGGTGATGATGGTGACTGTTAGAATCTTAGAATCTAAAACAGAAAGTTTTAATACTGTAGGAGAAAATAGTTTCATGGAAGAAACTGTTAAAAAAATCATCTCTTTAAGAAAAGGACTACATCTGATGGAATGAGAAATAAATGGAATCATAGCAAATCTTAAGAATATAATCTCAGATGTTTGTTGTGTGATAAGAACCTAAAAGAATCTAATGAGGTTAGTGGGGATTCACAAGAATTAGTTACTGATATTATTTCTAAAAATTCACTTTTATTCTCATTAAAGATCACTCCATGTTATGTAAACATTTCGTATTCTGTTACTAAGATACATCAAGAGATATATCTGCACATTTATCTGTAATGAGGTATATCTACACCTGTACATATACGTGTGTATATACAAATAAAATACATATATGTGTGAATATACATATAAAGATCTCTTTTATTCCCTCTTCTCTCTCTATCTCTCTGACACACACACACACACACACACACACACACACACACAGACATACACACACACCCCTAGCTGCAGTAGAAGATAGAATGTCAGGCCTAGAGTTAGAAAGACTTGAGTTCAAATCCAGCCTCAGAAGCTTACTATGTGACCTTGACCAGAAGTGTAACCTCTATCTACTTGTTTCTTCATCTCTATAATTCAAATAATTTTAATACCTACCCTATCCTATCCAGGGTTTTTGTGAATATCATTTGAAATAAAATTTGCAAAGTACTTAGCATAGTGTTTGGAGTATAGTTGTAAAATGACAGATATTATTATCATTAATTTATTATAATTATCTCCATTTCTATACTTATGCTATAATGAAGGTAAAAAAGTCTCCAGTGAACAAAAATACAAAGAATGTATAACATTCAGACTTTCACTAGGGAATGCAAATGTTTTGCCATGAACTTGGGTGTCATATAACTGTCATATTTCTATTTTAGTTTTAGGGTTTTCAACTATGCTCCACGACCTGAAATTCACAATGACATGCGCCCTGGTTATTACTCATTTAGAAAAAAAAAAAAGATTCGTTTCTTGAATAAAGAGGATTAGGTGTATACTACTTGGCTCAGGAGGGTAGATGTAGTAGCAGTTGTGGACAGAAATCCAACTTAAAGAAAGAGAGATTCTGGTTAAACAGAAAGAAAAATTCCAGAATAATTAGGACTTTCCAAAAATGAAATGGGTTGCTTTATTGTAGAGTGAGTTCCCCATCCCTGAAAATATTAAAGAAATGCCTGATGTTGTAGAGGAGATTTATAGTTTGGGTGAGGGTTGAAGTAGATGATGTCTAAATAGAAGGTTCTATTTGACTCCTTTTGGTCTTTATGTTTAGATATATTGCTCTCTATTTCCATAGACCCTTATTCATCTTTGAATTACAATAGTAATTTGTTACAGAAACAATAATAATGAATTCAGCTTTGTAAGCGCACAATTTTGAAATTTATTTTATTAAAACTAAGCTTCATTAAGACAATTGAACTTAATAGAATATTACATTTACATTACGTGTATATATATACACATATATACATACATGCACACATATAAATATATATAACATGTATATACATATATACATATATATCATATATATTTGCATCTAAAATTTTGCTAATGACTTTTTATATGGTAGTCCTTTTGGAATATACCTATACACACTCTTCACCCAATAAACTATTTCACATTAAAAGAAAAGGTTAAGGAAATCAATTAAAACACTTGCTGCAGCTGAAATTTTTTTTTGATATTCCACGTCCATTTTCTTTCAAATCTTTACTGAATAATGGAAACATTTCTTCCTCTCTTTTCTGGTTTCTATAATTACAGACTATCTAGTTCTATTTACTCATCATTTTTATTTACATCTTTACGGACATTGTTTATGCCCCTTTTCCTACCTCAATTTTAACTTACTTCACTATTGCACCAGGTCATAAATGTCCTCTAATGTTTCTTTGAATTTATCATATTTATTATATAATATAACATGACAATTTTTAGCCTATCCTAAATGAATATTCACCCTTTTTTGTTCTTTGCTATCACAAACGCTGTCATTGATATTTTCATTCTTATAAAATGTTTTCTTTCCATCTACCACTTCATCTGTGGTAATAAAATTTTTTTAATTGAAAGATACGAACATTTTAGTCACTTCCCTATTCCACTCTCTTTTCCCCAGAATAGATCAATAGCAGCTTCCACAATTTTATATGATTGCCTATAACCCAACTCCATAATCCATTTAATATTGATCATTTCCATTTTTGTAGCAAATCTAATTTCTACTAATATCTAATATGTTAGCCAGTGATTTCCTTTTTGAATTCAAATAATATGATATTTTGTACGTATATATTCTTTAATGATAAAATTTCATCGATTCTTTTGTGTTCCCTATTTCTCTCATGAACTTGTTAATTTTTATTTTTGTTTTGTCTGATATCATGATTCTACCACTTCCCCATTTATGATCACCTGATATTTAGCAACATTTCTTCCATGATCTTATTTTCATGCTCTGTGTAGCAAATTATTTGGATGCTAAAACATCTACTTTGGTTTCTTTTTTCTCTCATTTTATGAGATTGTAAAATCCACTGACATTTATGGGTTTGATTGTTGGGTTTATGTATTCTTTCACTTACATTTTTGAAATCTTTATTTTTTTTCTCCATTAACATGAACACTCACCCTCTGTGTGATTTGATTTTCTTGCACCAATAATAATTTGCTTCCACAACTTTCCTTTATTCATGTTCATCTGTCTTCTCCAAAGTTGCTTGGTTTAAAATTTCTAGATCTTTGTTCTTTTTACCTACTTCTACACCCACCTACTTTTCACCTGCCCCTTTCCACACTACACACACACACACACACACACACACACACACACACACACACACACACAGAGAGAGAGAGAGAGAGAGAGAGAGAGAGAGAGAGAGAGAGAGAGAGAGAGAGAGATTTCTTTCCTTTTTGCTCAAAAGCTCCTACAAGTAGGCTTAAATTGTGTGTGTGTGTGTGTGTGTGTGTGTGTGTGTGTTCATTTACTTTGCTTTCTTCTTTATTTCTATCACCTTCTGGTCTATCTGAATTTGTTTTCTCATTCATGGGTCTTAATTATGCATGTTATTATTTATTCTGTGTCCTTCATGAGAGATAACTCTTCTGTAATACTAATTTCGAATTTTCTTCCCTATCTTTACCATGGTATAAATGTGACTCTGGATTCTTGAAAGCTATGCTAGTAAAGCATAAGATTTGGGAAGTTTTATTATAGTGCGGAAACTTTCAGCATGATCATAACAATAGCTCAAGTCTATTTTCTGAGATATACCTAGCTATTTGTGGAGAGATAAATCACTAGGTCACATTGTCTATGTAGTGATAATTTTTATTTGGGGAATTGGGTATTGGTAATTCATGAAACAAGAAGAAAAAAAACTGTCAGTTGCATAGTAATGGTGTAAACCTTACAGGAGAGGGGGTAAAGGGTGCTAAGAATTATATAGGTCTTCCAACACACCAAAGGATTTTGGGGGGGCCTTCAAAAAATGTAGAGGATGCACATGCAGGCCTGTACAACATACTACCCATGGGCCATATGTTGTGCAGGCCTGAGTTAGCCTATCATGAAAATTTAAGTATCAAGAATCTGGGGCAGCTAGGTGGTATGGAAGATAAAACACTGGACTTGGAATTAGAAAGCCTCATCTTCATGAGTTCAAATACAACCTCACACACTTACTAGCTAGGTGACCCCGGGTAAGTCATTTAATCCTCTTTGGCTCAGTTTTCTTGTCTGTAAAATGAGCTGTAGAAGGAAATGACAAACCACTCTAGTATCCTCGGGAAGAAAAAAAAAAGAGGTTCACAAAGACTTTGACGTGACAAAGCAACAACAAAATCTAAATATGAGATATTATCCAATGATCAGTGCATGTACCTATTTTTTGAGGAGGTGAATCATATCTTTCTTTATAATGTTCCTATGAATGAAACCAGAAGTAAGATGGAAATTGCACCTAAATGCAAGGAGAATTCACTGGGAATTCTAGAAGTAATGAATTAGAAGACTGGATTTTATTGTTTACCTTAAGGCAACAAAAACCCCCTAATTTCATGTAATATTTAAACATCACATGCTATTACATTTATAAGAAAGCCTCCATGAAATCAGTTGTAGTATTTGCACACTCTCATTTTTGAGGAAAAGGTTGCAGAAATTTTATCTATCATTTGATAAAAACTATCCAAATTAAATAAAAAGTACTTACTCTGACACTTAATGAATTCAGTGGAAAGATAGGAAAATGTAATGATAGGGAAAAAATGTAAGAAAGCACTATTCAGAAGGAAGCAATAAAATCAAATACTTGTGCATTACACAATTGCTTCATGTCTTTATATCGTGAAAACACTTTTGAGACAAGAATTAACAGCCACTGATCATGGCAAGAACTAAAAATGTCATAAAAAATGAAATAGATTATAACATAAGAGACAAGAAATGTATTGTTATTATTGTAGTGGTTATACCACATGAGTTAACTGTCTGGGTACAGCTAAACCTTCTATTTTTAAGAGCTGTGATCAAAATTATTAAAAAACAATAAAAATGAAAAGAAAAAAAGATATGATATGCAATTGAGGCAATTTGCTCCTGAACTTTTTAAAAGTCTTATTTATTTTATTCTGAACTTAAGAAATAAAATAAGCATTTCTGTTTCATAGTAGAAGAGAGGGGGGAAAAAGGATTGTATATGAAACTGCAGATCTGTTACATATTTCTGTCTGCTCTTTTTAAATATATGATGTTGTGTAACTTTTCATTCTTTTCTCTCCCAGCACCCTAGAGATAGCTACAAAAATGCATGTGTGTGTGTGTGTGTGTGTGTGTGTGTGTGTGTGTGTGTAAAGCCATTCTATACATACTTGCATTTATCAGTTCTTTCAGTTCTTTAGATGCAGAAAGCATCTTCTTTCACATGTCCTCTGTAGTTTTGGGGTATTTATAATAGTGAAAATCACTTATTCACTCAAAATTGTTGTTAAAATGATTTTTTTTTGGTAGTATGCAATGCTTTCTTGGTTCTGTTCATTTTGTTCTTCACTATTTTGTACAAGCCTGTTCATGTTTTTCTAAGTTCATCAAGCTCCTTATTTACTATAGCACAACAGCATTCCATCATAATCATGCACCTCAACTTGTTCAGCCATTCCTCAATTGATGGGCATCCACATAATTTCCAGTTCTTTACCACTACAAAAAGAACTGCTATAAATATGGAAAACAAATCTATTCTGTGACAATCAAACTAGTTTTCTTTTGTTTAGAATGTTTTAAAGTTGAAAGGACCTTAAAACTGACTTCAACATCATGCCTGTGGTGCAAGTTAACTGTAGAGCCTCCCTCAGTGCATGGGGCTTCTTCACCTTGGAAAAATTCATCCATCATGACAGCTCCTTTCATCAGCCTGCAAATTCCTTCTACAGTCTCCCCTTTGATCTTGAAGAGGGACCCCTTTTTAAACCTTCACTCCCCTTCAGCTGCACTTTGGACTCTATGGATCATAACAGGCCAAGGAGTAGATACCTCTATCCTACCTTTCTGTCTTACAGCTTCCTTTTTTGTGTTGCCTTCCTCTAATAAAATGCAAGCCCCATGAGAATAGAAACAGTCTTTTATTTTTTCTTTTTTGTATCTGTAGCACTTAACATAGTGCCTATCACGTAGTATGCACTTAATAATTGCTTGTTGTCTTCCTCACTGCCATTTTTAGTGAAAAAGCTGAAACCAAGAAAGTATAAGTAATTTACACAAGGTCACATAGCAAGTGTGAGAGATTTCAACAGAGGTGTTTCTGATAAAAGAACTACTGACCAGAATAAATTTCAAAAGCAAGCTAAATTTCAAATCCTAGCTGTATTTCTATTCCCTGTTCCCTTAGGTACAGAAATCCCATTCCCTCTGTTTGTTGTTTGTCCATCATTGTGGAAGAGGACCAATAATATCAGAAGGGTGATATCTTGACTTGTGAGTAAGACATTTAGGTATTTAGGTGAGACAGCTGTGCAAAGTGATCAGCCTCACTCTCTTCTCTAGAGTCATCTTTGTCCAGTAGTGAGAGGATTCACTCTGTTCAGGATGCAGTGAAAGACCTTGGCCTTTTTAAGCTAAGGTCTTTCTGTATTGATGATGCATTTTGCTTATTGTTAATAAAATTTGGCTTCTTAAAGGGAAGATCTTTCCCATCCATTAATAGTTTCATGTGATCTGCTTAAGTCACATGGAAGCCTGAATCACAAGTGTCAGAGTCACATGGAGTCTGTGGTGGGATGAGTTTGTTGAATAGGTGGAGCAGGAAGGCACAGAGCTAGACAGAGCTGAGAGGAAGTGAGTCATGAAAACAGACAGAGAGGAAAGATGCAGGCAAGGAGGCTGCTGGCTAGTAGGAGTGAAAGAGCTGGTTTGTGATTTTGTTTAAGAGAGCCTGCTTGTGATTTATTTAATGGACCTTGTCTGTGGGAAGCCTAGAAGGGAGAAGGCTTGGGGACAGTGTTACTCTCTGCATTGTTATTGTGTACAGATTTTTGTTACTCTGATAGATTTGGCTTTCTGGTGTCTGAATAAGTGTTTTGGTTTTATCTTCCATGTGGAGAATCTGTTGTATTTCGTGATTCAGAACTGCACCAAGATATTCATGGCCATAGTAGGTGCTATGAATGTTGCACTGGCACTACAGTTTCCTAGGTCTCAGTGTGTCTGAGGCAACACCATTCAGTTATTAAGGGCAAGGTCAGGATTTAGACAAAAGACAGCTTACTTTGTCATCACAAAAGAGTGACTGTTGGAGGTAAAGACCCTCAGAGTTCCTAGCAAGAACAAAAAAAAATATTATTTGCACTCACTCTGGGCCATCAAAATCCAAACAACAAGCAAAAGATGCTTAAGCTAGGACCAATTATTGGCCTATCAATGAAAGCCAGAGAGATTTATATTTAAAGACATGGTCAGATAGTCAGATGGTCCATTTAAATCACAATGAGCTTTCTTTTCTAGAAGGCAAAAAGGAATTTATTACAATCTCACAAGAAGGGTGGTGTTAACAAGGGAGTGCACCTGAACTGAGCAGAGTGCCACATTATATAGTCCCTAACATGGAAGACCACTAGTCTGTCTTCCAGTTGGCTGAGAATTCAGATGTATAATCTAAATGTGGGAATCTACCCCAGAGATAAAGAACAGGGAAAGGGCCATTGCTCACCAATGAGGATTTTTGTTACCGAATATGGAACTTAAGGGAAGAATGCTGATGTGGCAGTGGTGAAGGAAAAGTGTCCATCGGGTCACAGGACCAGAACTTTAGTAGTTCTCCTCCATCCTGCAGCATTTTATTTGCCCAAGGGGGATAGTTAGTTATTTTAGCTTTGGCAGGAAGGGTGGGGATTTGGGGAATTCATGCCTGAGGGTTCTTCACTTAACCTGATTTCGCTAAATCCCTCCTCTTATTTTTGTCCCTCTGAAGACCCCTCACACCACTGTCTGAAGGCTGCCTCTGCTAAATCATCCTCTGTATCTTCTCCACTATCTTGGATTGGTGTCCAGCTTTGGCTCTTTAGGACCATTAGTCTAACCAACCCTTCACCTTTGGTTTCTGGCCTATCTTTGAAAGGGAATCTTGTACTAGTCTGGTTATTAGTTGTATCATGCAAGGGAGACAAATTGGGAGGAGTATAACTCCACTGATGGCAACAGTTGTTTCCACCAGCTATCTCTGAACCAGGACCACCAAGAAGTGTTAAACGGTGATGTCCAAGTCTGAATGGGAACGTGAGCCAATTTTTTAGTATTCCTAGTGATTTGTTTTACTGATTTCCATTGTCATCGATTTTCATACAGTAAGGGGAGAAATTTAGCTCCAACAAAGTGCCTTTTTTCTTTATTAAAAATCCTGTTTCCACACCTAAATCCAATAAATACCTCCTCACATTCTTTCCCCCATGAATTCTTCCCTTCATCTATCTCCCCTTTATGTGGGTATGGAAAGGGAGCAAAGTTGATTGCTGCATTGACAAATTACAAGGTGGCAGTTCCCTTTCATAAATACAAATTCAGAAATTCAAAATGCAAAGGTAAATCAATGAATTGCCATTCAAAGCTTCCATGTCATACAGCAGTCTGGAGAGGAACATCATCTGATGCAGTTTTCTGGTCTGGATGCTCATTCAAACCATCTTCAGCACAGCATCTCAGCATCTTCTTCCCTTAATCTTCTTGTAGAAATCCAGATGTCTACTCTCCTACTAAACTGAACTTAATAATATTTTGGATGACCATTCCTAAGTTTCATACTCTTATCACTCTTACAAAATCAAAACTGGAAGTTTGCCCATTTTTCATGTTTAAGAAATTCACATTAGAAAGCAGTTTTTACATTTTACATTAATTCACTATTTATTTCCCCCATCAGGAAGATGAAATTTCACTAAGGAATCAATAATAGATTTCAGTACTTACATAAACACAATAAATAATCATGTTTAACACAGCATATCAAATCATAAAACAATCCCAATTTCTAGTCATGTGGTGCTTATTTTAAAGCATTTAAGTATAGACCACAAATCATTTTTCTTTCAACATTTGCCAACTGAGAGAAAAGTAATAATCACTATGTATGCTAACGTCACAAGCTCTTGACCCAATTGTCTCCATATTATTACTAAGAATTAAAGGACCCTAACTTGTTGTTGTGACTGAAATCCTAAGCCTCATAACTTATTTTTGGACTTAACCTCAGAAGTTCCCTTACCAACAATCAATTATTTATTTTTTTAAGGTTTTTATTGAAATATTTTGTTTTTACATTGCTTGCATTTTTTAAAATTTATTAAATTTGATTTTTTAGGTGTTCTACAGTTACTGCCATATAACTTCGAATTTTTTTTCCCCTACTTCCTCCCTCCCTCCCTGAGATGGCATACAATTTTATATAGGCTCTACACATACATAACTATTAAATACATTTTCACTATAGTCGTGCTGTGCAGAAGAATTAAAATGAATACAAAAATCATATAACAAATCAAAAGGTAATACAAAAGACATTGATCTGTTACATTCTGCAACTGAATTCCATAGTTCTTTCTCTGAATGTGGAAGGCATTTTGAATTAAAAGATCATTGGGAATTTTTTTAAGTTCTTGCTTTACAATGAACTTCCATGTCTACCAGAAAAAACTCACACACTGTAGCTCAATTTCCACAGGTATTTTGGGTGGGGGCAGAGCTACCACTCAGGGCTGAGGTTTAGATGCCCTGCTCAATTCCCCCAGAGGCTTTAGCTGAGCCACTTGGACAATGGACCCAGGCTATTTCTCTGGCCACCATACCTGCCTGCTGCTGCTGCCACTCCTTCACCTGCTACCTGGGGCCAGTGCTCGGGGACCTTACTCCACTCTTGCAAACTGGGAAAGCTATCCCAAATTGACCTTTGAAGCTTTCTTTGTCACTCGTGGGTTGAGGGATCTGGGAAATTCTGCCCCAGAGGCCTGTTCAGGTCCTGTTCATCTTTGTGCAGTGTGGCCAGGGCTAGGCTCCACTCCATTCAGCATTCAGTGGGATAGACCTTTCCTGTCAGCCTTTCAGGTTACCTTTGGCTAGAAATCTCTTTCACTCTGTCGTTCTGTGGTTTCTGCTGTTCTAGAATTTTTTTACTGGTATTTTGTGGGTTGTTGGGAGGTGGTAGAGTATATGTGTCTTTCTATTCTGCCATCTTGGCTCCACCCCTCTTGTTTATTCATGGTCGTTTTATTTGTTTTCAGATTCCACAATCACTTCCATATAACTTAGATTTCCCCCCCACTCCCTCTCCCTCCTTACCCGTTCCTCTCCCCTCCCTCCACGACTTGACATACAATTGTATATAGGTTGTACATATCCATTCCTATTAAACACATTTTCAGCTTAGTCATGTTGCATAGAAGAATTAAAATGAATAGGAGAAATTATAAAATAAACTGAAGTGTAACACAAAAGAAAATGATCTGCTACACTCTGTGATCGAATTTCATAGTTCTTTCTCTGGGTGTGGAAGGCACTTTGCCTTAAGAGACCATCAGGAATTTTTTAAGTCCTTTCATTGCAATGAAGTTCTGTCTGCCAGAAAAGATTCTCACACACTGTGGTTGTCGCTGTGTGTAAAGTTCTCCTGGTTCTGCTCCTTAAGCTCAGCATCAGTTCACATAAGTCTTTCCAGGACTCTCTAAAGCCTTCCTGGTCATCATTTCTTACAGCACATTAGTATTTCATTACATTGATATACCAAAATTTATGCAGCCATTCCCCCATTGATGGGCATCCCCTTGATTTCCAGTTTTTGGCCACCACAAAGAGTGCTGCTATAAATATTGTTGTACATGTGGGACCCTTTCCCAGTTTTGTGATCTCTTGGGGATACAGTCCTAGAAATGATATTGCTGGGTCAAAGGGTATGTATATTCATGTAGCCATTTGGATATAGTTCTAAATTGCTCTCTGGAATGGTTGAATCAGTTCACAGCTCCACCAAAAACGGTGATCAAATCTCCCACATCGTCTCCAACATTTATCATCTTCCTGTTTTGTCATGTTAGTCAATCTGATAGGTGTAATACGGCAAGTCAAAGTTGTTTTGATTTGCATCTCTCTAATCAATAGTGATTTAAAGCATTTTTTCATAAGACTCTATATAGCTTTAATTACTGGAATCTCTGGGATTCTCTAAGTATATCATCATATCATATGCAAAGAGTGATAACTTAGTTTATTCTTTGCCTGTTCTAATTCCTTAATTTCTTTATCTTCTCTAAATGCTACAGCTAACATTTTTAGTACCATATTGAATAATAATGGTGAAAATGGATGTCCTTGTTTCACCCTTGATCTTATTGGAAATGCATCAAGCTTATCTCCATTGCATATAATTCTTGCTGAAGGTCTTAGATAGATATTGCTTATTATTTTATGGAATTTGTTCCTATTCTCTCCAGTGTTCTTAATTGAATGGGTGTTGTTTTCTGTCAAAAGCTTTGTCTGCATCAATTGAGATAATCATATGGTTTCTGTTAGGTTTGTTGTTGACATGGTCAATAACACTAATAGTTTCTTCTAATATTGAACCAGAAGTGCATTCCTGGTACATATCCTACCTGATCATAATGTATTATTCTCATGATAAGTTGTCGTATTTTTTTTTTGCTAAAATCTTGTTTAAAATTTTTGCGTCTATATTCATTAGAGAAATTGGTCTATAATTTTCTTTCTCTGTTTGGTCTCTCTCTGGATTAGGTATCGAAACCATATTTGTATCATAAAAAGAATTTGGGAGAACTCCTTTCCCAATTTTCCCCAATAGTATACATAGTGTTGGAATTAACTATTCTTTAAATGTTTGATAGAATTCACTTGTAAATCCATCTGGCCCTGGAGAATTTTTTCCTACGGAGTTCATTGATGGGGTGTTCAATTTCTTTTTCTGAGATGGGGTTAAGTGTTCAACTTTCTCTCCTGTTAACCTGGGCAATTTATATTTTTAAAATAATCATCCATCTCATTTTTACTGTCGAATTAATGAGCATAAATTTGGGCAAAGAAATTTCTAATTATTGTTTTAATTTCCACCTCATTGGAGGTGAGTTCACACCTTTTAGTTTTGATATGGATAATTTGATTTTATTCTTTCTTTTTTTTTAATTGACCACCAAATATTAATCAATGTTATTGGGTTTTTCATAAAACCTACTCCTTGTTTTATTTACTAGTTCAATAATTTTCTTAATTACAATTTTATTAATCAATCCTTTGGTTTTCAGTATTTCTAATTTTGTATTTACTTGGGGATTTTCAATTTGTTCTTTTCGAGGTTTTTCACCTGGATGCCCAATTTATTGATCTCCTCTTTTGCTATTTTATTCATGTAGGCATTCAAAGATACAAAGCTTCCCAGAAGAACTACTTTTGCAGTATCCCATAAAATTTCATAGGTTGTGTCATTATTGTCATTCACTTGAATGAAGATATTGATTAGTTCTGTGATTTGCTGTCTAACCCACTCCTTCTTTAGGATTACATTATTCAATTTCCAATTAATTTTTGGCCCATATTTCCATAGCCTGTTATTAGAAATTATTTTTATTGCATTGTGATATGAGAAGGATGTATTGACTATCTCTGCCTTTCTGCACTGGATTGTGAAGTTTTTATGTCCTAGCACATGGTCAATTTTTGTATATATGCCATGTACCAGTGAGAAAAAGGCATATTCCTTTCTATCCCCATTCAATTTTCTCCAGAGATCTATCATATCTACCTTATCCAGAGTTTTATTTACCTCCTGAACCTCTTTCTTGTTTATTTTGAGGTTAGATTTATCAAATTCAGAGAGAGGGAGGTTAAGGTCCCCCACTAGTTTTGCTGTCTATTTCCTCCTGTAACTCCCTTAACTTGTCCTCTAAGAATTTCAATGCTATACCACTTGGAGCAGATATGTTTAGTAATAACATTGATTCATCACCTATGGTGCCTTTTAGCGGTATATAGTTTCCTTTCTCATCTCTTTTGATTAGATCTATTTCTTCTTTTGCCTTGTCTGAGATTAAGTTTGCTACCCCTGCTTTTCTTGCATCAAGTGAAGCACAATATATTCTTCTCCTACCTTTTACTTTTACCCTGTGTGTATTCCCACATTTCAAATGTGTTTCTTATAAACAACATATTGTTGGACTATGGCTTTTAATCCATGCTGCTGTCCATTGCTGTTTTATTGGAGAATTAATCCAATTCATATTCATAGTTATGATTACTACCTGTGTCTTTCCCTCCATCCTCTTTCCCTCCGTTTGCACTTTTAATTCTCCCCTCTTGCTTCCCCTACACAATAGGGTTTTAATTTTTTACTGCCATCTCCCACAGTCTTCCCTTCCTTCTGTGAGCCCCTCTTCCTTTTACTAATCTTTACTCTTAATACTTCTTCCCTCCCTTTTAACCTCCCCTTGCCTTTCTTTCCCCCTTCCCCTCCTACTGCGTATAGAGCTAGTTAGATTTATATACTTAATTAAATTTGTTGTTCCCTCTTTGAACCAAATCATGTAAGAGGATCTCTCAAACAATGCTCATCTCCCTCCTCTCTTTTCCTCTACCATAATAAAATTGTGTACTTTTCCTGTGATGTAATTTGCCATTTTCTGCTTCCTCCTTTTCATATCTCCTGTTAAAATCCCTTTGCATGCTTGAATCATACATTTGTCATCACATCATTTACTTTATATCCATTCTTTCTATCTCTGTATATTCCTTTTATATTTCATAATGGACTTACAATTCTCAAGATTAATGAGTATGATCTTCCCTTTTAGGTAGGTACACAGTTTGCCCAAAGTGAGTAACAAGTTTTTTTTTTCCTGTTTACCTTTTTATGCCTCTCTTGAGACTTGCCTTTGAATATCAAATTTTCTATTGGGTTCTGGCCTTTCTGTCAAGAAGGTTTGGAAATCCCTTATTTGATTGAATGTCCATCTCTTTGCCTGAGATATTAGGCTGAACTTTGCTGGGCAATTGATCCTTGGTTGTAGTCCCAGCTCCTTTCCCTTGCAGAATATCATATTCCAATTTCTTCAGTGTTTTAATGGAAAAGGTGCAAGGTCGTGTGTCATACTGACTGTAGCTCTTAGATATTTGAATGGTTTATTTCTAGCTGCCTGTATTATTTTCTCCTTCACTTGATATTTCTGGAATTTGGCAACAATATTTCTTGGTGTTTTTAGTTTTGGATCCCTTTCGGGAGGTGAATGATGGATTCTTTCGATGACTATTTTGCCCTCAGGATCTAGCATTTCTGGGCAGTTTTCCTTGATGACTTCTTGGAAGATATTGTCCAGACCCTTTTTTTTCATCATGGCTTTCTGGCAGACTAATACTTCTTAAATTTTCTCTCCTGGGTCTATTTTCCAGGTCAGTTGTTTTCCCAGTTAGATATTTTACATTTTCTTTTATCTTTTCATCCTTTAGGTTTTGTTTAACTGATTCTTGATGTCTTATAGAGACATTAGATTCTACTTGTCCAATTCTAATTTTCATCAAATTGTTTTCTTCAGTTAACTTTTGCATCTTCTTTTTCATCTGTCCAATTATTCCTTTGGAGGATTTTTTTTTTCTCCAGTTAGTTTTTGTTGTTCCTTTCCCATTTGTCCAGTTTTCCATGTTAAGTTTCCTGCTTTCTTTTCCATTTGTCCAATTTTCCCAGGTTGGTTTTGTGCTTTGTTTTCCATTTATTCAGTTTTGTTTTTAAAAGAGCTGTTCTCTTCAGTGAATTCTTTTTTTCCTACTTTTAAAATTATTGGCCATTTTGTCTTCTATTTCTTTCTTCAGTTGTTCCAGGAGTGCTCTTTGTGCATGCGAGCAGTTCATAGTCCCTTCTGAAGTTTCATATGGGAGTACAGTCCCAATACTGACCTCTTTGGTATTAGTGTTTTGGTCCTTGTCTCCATAGAAAGGTTATATAGTCTTTTCCTTCCTCCTTTGCTTATTTTTCATGATGGTGAGGCTTTATGTGTTGTGGACTCTGGTTCTTTCAGTATGAAGCTGAGGAAATTTTTGCTGAGCTGGCTGGTGTGAGAAAAGAAGGGCAGGTGAATTCTGTTTGTAATTTCCTGGATTAGCCCTGGAACTAGCTTGGTAAGTGTGGTGGAGTGGTGCTCTGGCCACGGAAGATCTCCTCAACTGAGCTTGAGTAGAGGCAAGCTCAGCACTTGGTGCTCCTGGCTGCTGTTGTGTCTTCTCATTTCCCCTGGATCACTTAGGCACGCCTGGGTGGTAGTGTTAGGCTCTGTTCCCAGAGCTCTGACTGTCTGGGACAGCTCAGTCCTCTGCTATAGTAAGAGGAATTCCCCTCAGCTATTTTCCTAGCCTCAGGTGCTATGAGAATATTTGCCCCTTCTGCTGATCCCACTGATCCATAAAATATTTCCCCAGAAAAATCCTGGGTAAGTGGGAACAGCAGAAGGGGCAAACAGAGCTTCCTGGAGCCATAAAATTGCTGGTCTCTCTTATTCTATCCCTTATCTTCCAAGCCCCCCCCCCCAATAACACCTGAAGTTTTTATAACAAATTAGCTAACGAATACAAATTTGTTAGATAGCCCTTTCATAAATCATACAAAAGATTTTACAAAACATTTCTTCATACAGAAAATATCTTCCTTTTTTATAGAACACTTTACAACTTCTCACAAAACCCTTATGAACCAAACTGACAAAAATTACAAGATCTAAAACCCAGGTCTTTTCACACTTGCCCATAAGGTTCTTATTACAAACATACTTTTGTAAGTGCTTGAATCATAGCAAAAAAAATTAGTTCAAACTTCCTTCTTAACAGCAAAAATGAACTTTTTAACATACTTAATACATCCTTAGATAAAATAGGCTTCAAAATAACACTCATATATAAAAATATATACATGTATTTTCCCAAAGATTTTCATTTTCTCAATAAGAATTCTACAACACAGAAACTCTTATACAGAATTCATAACAACTTTTTTTTTACCAATTCATCATTAATTTAACTATGTAATTCCTAATACAATTTACGTTTTCTTAAGACTTTAAATAAGTCATTACTCATTCAACTGAATGCATTTCCACATCACATTGCACAGTAATTCATCTTACCACCACGTGGTCAGTATCACCCTGATCAGATAGAGTCATCTCAAATTTGATTGAGCTGTTAATTATCAAAACAAGTTACATGATTTTATTTTTCTCAGAATACTTCTTAGTATCCTCACTAATTAGGGAAACCATCTGAAACTGAGCCATACAGGACTATTCAGACCTCATTCATCTTTTCAAGTCTGTCAGTCTCATTACTCAGATTATTCAGTTCCTCCACATCTTAACTATAACTGTCTGCACTGGAATCCCCTTCCAGCTTCAATCTACCATTATATAACAATCATCAACATTTTCACTGCTTATTCATAACTAAATATAAGTTTCAAATTATCAAATTTCTATTGCATCCTTTTAAAACTCCAATCTATATATAACAAACTCCAAATTTAAAAATTGTATAACAATTTATATTAGGTTAATTCTGCATCTAACATATACCCATCCTTTTGTTAAACACTTTACATTCCTAAATACAAAATACCGATATTTTTTTTTCTCTTTAATCCTGATGGGAAAAGCATTCTCAGATTCTTCTTGTTATTTCCTTGAAATCGTATCAAATTTGGATTTGTAATCACTGATGATAAACATTTTAGCCTTCCTTTTTTCTTAATACTCTTGCTACTTAAAAGAACACTTTTTTATAACTTCCCATAATCTCTTTTTTTACTCTACTTTCTTAAAGAGATGAAACGTCGTCTTCTAGCTTCCCACCTCCCTCCAAGATGCACCAGACAAGGAGCTGTCTCAATTAACTCAAATTGGGACAGGGAGGGGCAATCTACTCTGAGAACATGGTCTACACACTCACATGGATACTGCTGTCTCATCCATATCCTTCTGCTTTGGGAATTTCAGGCTCTAGAAAGAGTTGAAATTCCACTTGCTCTCCTTAGGCTAGCACACAACCCAGGCAGGTA
The DNA here is from genome assembly GCF_028372415.1 of Notamacropus eugenii. NCBI lineage: Eukaryota > Metazoa > Chordata > Mammalia > Diprotodontia > Macropodidae > Notamacropus > Notamacropus eugenii. The sequence continues at coordinate 324,842,140 of NC_092874.1, read as the reverse complement.
CCCAAGGAACCTCCACACTCACACTCCTTGTCTTCATCCTTCAGAATCTGGAGCGAGTTAATGTCTCCAAAAGAAATCACTGGAATTCCTAAGTGAACTTGCAATTTTAAGCACACTGTCCAGTATCAGATACATTGACCCAATTCAAGCCTAAAGTACAGATTTTAGCTTTGAGATCTCATCAAATCAAAACTCAACTTTTCCCTGCAGACTGTCTGAAGTTCATTTTCCCTTATCTTTCTTTTTCACATTCTAAAATGTGGCCAGGTGTTAAGAATGCAGGAAGAAAGAATTTTTTTAAACAACTTTGAAAAACTTTTCAAACTCTCTATTAACATCATTCATATAAGAGATCAAGCCAAACACTTTACCCAAAATTGACCTGTCTCTAGAAGCCATAGGGCTGCATAAGAGCTTCCTTCTTCATTAGAGGCTTTTCTGGCATTCACAATCAGATTTAACTGCTGGCACACTCAGTCCTTGGAGGATACTTACCTCCTCCAGTTCACATTTCCTCCCAGCGGGATCACTGACCGAACAAAACAATACTTAATCATTTTCTTCTTATCTTTTCCTTTGTATTTTGGTGTTTCATTGCAGTTACTAAGTCTATTCCCCAAGGGGCTATCCTCCTGAATGTTTGGAAATAATTTTTTGGGATCAGCCACCTTTAATTGACCCCTTCCCATGGCTCACAAGATCTTGCCTCCAAATAAACTCACTCAGTATTTCTATGAGAAGTCTGGAGGGAGTGTTGGAATTTAAAACCAACCCTTTCTCTGCCAGTCACTCAGCAGTTCTCGTTTTATCTTGACTGAGTTATCCACTCAAACTCACAAGATCTCGCTTGCCTGGATTGTGTGGACACAACTCACTGACTGATATTCCGGCTGGTCTTCCTGGCTGAATAAATCAGCCCTATTTTCTCTCCAGAGTTTCTTCATTTTCCTCTTTACTTTCCTTTTTGCCTCCGCCAAGTTCCTCTCTTCAGGCAGTTACCCAATTGGAGTCAGACCTTGCAATTCAATTTCAAGGACTTCCGAGAAAAACTCGGTTGGTGCCTGGTCCCTGATAATGGTCTGGGGGATGGCTTGTGAAGGGGAATAATCCAGTAGGAGCCCCCAAACTGTGTGGGATAAAGATAAACTCTTTCTCAAATTAAACTCAGAGGCTTCTCAAGGTAGAAGGCCAAAAGGTATTTATTACAATCTCATGAGAAGGAGCACTTCCTGTAAGACCATGGATGGTGTCAGCAAGGGAGTGTCTGGGCTTTTTCGAGGACTTTTTTCCAGAGCAATATATCAGGAAATCATAAACGAAAACTCCATGAGACAAATAGCTGATTGTCCCAAGTTTGGAGGGGGAATAATAAAATAAATAAATAATGGGGAATATCTAGCCCTTTATTCCTCAAGATGTTGTGTGAAGGATAAGCAATCAAAAATTATACTCCTTTTGACAGAGTGCCCACATGCAAAAATGTGACTCTCCATGTGCACAGAGAGACAGGAAACTCTCTTTGTTTCCAAGTGTATGCAGGTAGTTGGGATCAAAAGCCAATCTGTTCTGGTCAGAAGAAGAGAAGGTACCAGACTAGAATTATATTTATCTGCCCCCTTAAATATTAGTAGTACAGAAGATATGATTATCTTACATCTAAGTTTTGATGTCTTTGTCATGTTAGGGAGAAGGCGTCAAGCTCTATGGGATTTACCTCCCACCCTTCATATCAGTTACACAATAATCACACATAGTGAATGACAAAATATTTCACTGATTCAAATCAATGTAAAACAGAAACTAGAGGAGGTGTACGTAGCATATACATCAGAAAATGCAGAATTAAACTTTCCAACTGAAAATGAGATAACTCAGCCAAACCAAGAGAGAAGATCCTAGATTTCACCTATGTGGAAACTCTTCAAAGTGTCTAGAGTAGCAAGCTAGGGATAGGGACCAGATGGAGACTTATAGTTCCTCTCATATCTTTCCAGAATCTTTTATTTGCACAACCTAAAGTGGGGTTAGTTTCTTCCATCTTCTCTCTCCAAGCTAGAAGAGAGGAACAGCAAAATTGTGACTCTTCAAAAGGGGACTGGCTGAAAACTGAAACTCTCATCTCTCACTAACTTCATTCTAATGTTCAAGTAGGGGACAACATTCATTTCTACCAATAAGGAAAAAGTTCCACATCATTGGGTTTTGGGGGAGGCAGTTACATTTCTTGAGTGCTTTGTTACAGTCTTTGAAGACACTCTGATCTGTGGGAGAAAAAGAGACAAAATTTCATACAGAGAAAAAAGAGAATAATTTTCATCATCTTCCAGTCATAACTGAAATTGATTATTGTGTAGAAATAGGATTTAGCTATCGTTTATTTGACTTATAACTTATGTTATGTTCTTTTCTTTCTGTAAACATCTATCCTTATTTACGTAGTATTCTCATTCTACTTATATAAATTTGATTCAGTTCATGTTTTATTCTTCTTGTTTTTTGAATTACTTTTATTTTGTCACTTGTGTCATATTCTAGTGTCTCATATACCAACATTATTATTTCTGTAATTAAACTTCGTAACTCAAACTTCAGATTGTCTTGTAATGCATTATAAATACAAATAAAATTTTGTCATCCTCCTCACTAGCCAACCAGGAGTCTCATGGCTTGACTTCCTCTTTGAATAGCAGGTTATCCACTCTATCTTTTCTTACTCTCTTCTTAACCTGTTATAGTCTTGCTGCCAGGCATATCATTTCTTTAAAGCTGCTCTCTACCCAGATATTAATGAGCTCTTAGTTGCAAAATCCAATGACCTTGTCTCAATTCTCATTCTTTTCTACTGATGAAAAATCATAAAGAAATTTGTTTTAAAATAATTCTTTGGTATGCATATAATTTTACCATTCACTAAAGATGAAAACAAATTTGCTTACTAAGAGATAGATATACTTGTTTATTTCTATATAAAGCATTAAATATTGGCAGATTATTTGATACTATAGGATGTAAAGCATCTTTGATGTTTTTCAAAGTTGTTCAGTATTTTGATTTTATAATTCTTAATGCTGAGAATGCATTCTTTCTTGGAAAACGTTTGATAATATTGATCACCCTTTCCTCCTTAAAACTTGTTCTCTCTAGGTTTTTGGGACACCAGTTTCTCCTGGTTTTCCTCCTACTTATCCAAACCATCTTTCTGCATCCTCCTCCAGTGCCAAGCCTAGAGGCCTGTATTGGGCTACCCGAGTCTTTCTTACCTGTCCCAGGTCTTCGGTTGGCCAAACCGGATAAACGTATGAGAGAAAGGACGTTCCAGAGTCAAACAGGGGTTGAGCTTTATTTCAGGGTATCAGTTACAAGAGCAGGGGGGTCTTCCTTAGGAGGAAGAGGGGGAGATTTCCTAAGGAGGCTAAGCTTAAGGGATTGGAAGTAGAAGTACAAGCGGGGAGAGAGGGGGAGGGGAGAGAGGAAAGAAAAGAAGCGGAGCCCTACTTTTCTCTTTGGCTCCACACGTGCTAAGAGCGCTTTCTGGCTTCCTCAATCCTACTTAATCTTCAGCCACACAGTTTGCATCTCAATACCATGCTGTTAGGTAACTAGGTGTGCTCCAATCCGGGACGACCTCGAGGGCAGGGAGACTCCACCCATCAGGTATCTCCGGGGGAGAGGCGGAAATACCTGAGCTAGCCGAGCTAGCTCAGTCTGACCTTCTCGAACCCCCGCTGTTCATGGAGGGCCTCGTAAGACTCTAAGATTTAGAAGTCCCACTTTTACCTGCCCGAGACTGTCCACACGGAATTGAGCTTCCAGTCCCAACACTCCAGATCATGCCATCTAATTGTAGGTGAACCTAATGGTTCCTTCCCGGGCCTTCTTTTTTTTCCTCCCTCTATTCTACTTCGCTCACTCTTCCCATAGATTTAATTATCATCTCTGTGTTGATGATTCTTAAATCTGTCTTTCCTGTCCCAATCTCTTTGCTGACTTCCATTCTCATATCTCCAATTACCTCTTAGATTTCCAGAATTGGATACCCAGATGGTATGTTAGACTCAATGTATCCAAAATGAAACTCAATTCTTCTTCTACATTCTTTACCCACTTCTACCTTCCCCTTTACTATAAAAAGCAATATCAATCTCTTAATGGCTCCAACTCATATGTTATGAATTACCCTGGATTCCTCACTTTCTTTCATTCCCTGCATTCATCCTGTTGCCAAGTCCTAATGATTTCACCTTTGTAACATCTCTCTTGTATGCCCTTATCTTTTCTCTGACACTGCCATCACTCCAGTGTGGTCTTCATCACCTCGTGCTTAGATTATTGCCAAAGCTGGTGATTCTGCCTGTCTTAAGTGTTTCCCCACTTCAATTCTTTTTCTATTTGGCCAATAAGGTGATTTTCCTAAAACACAGGTTTAATCATATTGTCTCTCTACTCATTAAACTCTGGTGGCTTCCTATTACCTCCAGCATCAATTGCAAAATGATCTGTTTAGTACTGAAAGCCCTTCAAAACCTATCCCCCTCTATTGATCCAGTCTTCTTATACCCAATTCAATGCCATGTACTCCTTAATCCAATGACCATGGTCTTCTAGCTTTTCCAAAATATAAATTGTTTCATATCTAGGTATTTATTTGGCTGCTCCCAATGCCTGGAATGTTCTTCTTTCTCCATTCCAACTACTGACTTCCTTGGTTTCGTTTAAGTTCCAAATAAAACTCCACCTTCTATAGGAAGTTTTCTCTAATGCCTCTGAACTACAATTTTTTTTTGTCTCTTCTATTTATTGCCTGATTGTCATGTATATAGTTTGTTTTGTGTATGCATATGAATGTGTATATACATACATATTGTCCTCCACTGTACATAGTAAGCTTCTTGAATGTAGAGACAGTCTTCTGCATCTTTTTGCATGCAAAACGTTTAGCATAATTCCTGGCATGTTTCTGTTGTCCCGTCATTCATGCGTATCCGTTTCTTCATTACCTTGTAGACCGTATCACACCAAAAGTGTCTGGAGGTATTCTTGACAAAGACACTGGAGTGGTTTGGCATTTCCATCTCCTGTGGATTAAGACAAAGAGAGGTTAAGTGAGCTGCCCAAGATCATATAGCTAGTAAGTGTCTGAGGCTGAATTTGAACTCAGGTCTGTCTGACTCTAGGCCCAGCACTCTATCCACTAAGCCACCTAGGAGGTATATAGGAGATGCTCAATAAATGTTTCCTGATTGATTGATTTTTTTCTTGATGTTTTCCTCTTTCAAGTCAAGCTGACAAATATCTATTAAGTGTCTCTTATGTTCCAAGAATCATACTAAGTGCAAACATCTATGTACAGTTTTCTATCTACATATCCATGTGCATATGGATATGTGTATATATGTGTGCATGTATGTATATACATATGCATGCACACGTGTGTGTGTATAGACACTGGATTATAGAGATAGTTCCACTGTATTTTAGACTGTGTGAAGGTAAGTTTCAAGAATATGGTAAAGTAGGATGTAGCAAAATTATTAAGGGCTTAAAAAAATCTAACATAAAAATTTTTATTTTAGAGACACGAAGTTTATTGAATTGGTGGTGGTGGTGGTGGTGGTGGTGGTGACACCGTCAGATTTGCTTTTTCAGTTTCACATAGGAGTAGATGATGTATCATAGTGGAGAAAGAGTTGAGGCATGGTGATGAACCAGAATAATATTGTATTTGCTTTGTAATAACGTATTAAAGACCTGAATCAGGTCAGTAGCAGTGTTAGAGGACAGAAGTCAGGCACATAGGAGGGATGGTACTAAGAAAAAATTGAAATAAATTTGCAACGGATTGATTATAGAGAGGTTAGAGAATTAAAAGTCAAGGATGACACCTAGGTTGCGAGCCTAAGTGACTGAGAGTGTGACGGTGCCCTCAACAGTAATTAGAATGTCATAAAGAGGGAGGGTTTTGGGGAAAAGACAATGAGTTAGGTTTTGGACATGCTGAATTTGAGATATCTATGGGACATGCTGTTCAAGATGCCCACTAGGCAGTTCACAATTTCAGACCAGAGCTCAGGAGAAATCTTAACTCACAGTCCTTTTTTCATAGAACAAAATAGCTTAAATTTCAAATGAAACAAAAAAGATTAAAAAAATTATTCATGAATATAGGGTACAGGATATTACTTATAATGATTCCGTCATCACAGATATATGTGACCAGGAAAGGAGGTGAGGCGGTAATATCATCAGAATTAAACCACAAACATTTAGACCCAGAGAGAAATTGGTCTTCTAAAGCTATTAAAAGGACCAGAGGGAACCATCCAGTGTGATGATTAGATCCTCTGGTGAATTCAGACAACATGGACAAACATCACAGAGGATAAGATAGCATGGAGTGATTTTGATCAGCACATATTGCCTTTTTCCTGACACATTTTTCTTCTATTTTTGCCTTTAAAAGTATGCACTCCTGACTTCTTTTCTCTGGTACTTGACTTAGATTTACATTTTACAGAATGTAAGTTACTTAGTTCTATTATATGTACGGATGGTATTAGAAAGAAATTTCTTCAAAATATTTTTCAGTAATACAATTTTAACTAACAGAATCCAGCCGGAGTGATGAGAGCAAATTTTTTTTTTGTCAGAGGAAGAATAAAAATGAAAAATGACAATGTAGAGGACAAGGACGGATTTGTGTTTTCTTAAGTGCCTAGCACAGTTCATTGAATCTAATAAAAGTATAATTAATATTTAGTGAGTGAAGGAAATAAAAATGACACTTGCCTTGTTATCCCTATTAGTACACAAGACTGACAGACCTCTTCAGCTCAGGATTTTTGTTCAACAGTAAAACTATGGTCCTTTGGATGTGCACACTAAGTAAAGTATGGATATGCTGAGCACTAGATCGGAGGAGTGGTCACCAGACTGCCCAAGGAAGAATAAACAGGACTAGCTCAGGAAAAAAAAAAAAAGATCAAAACTCAATAGTGGAAGAATTAACGCTTCAAGTGGCTGTTACACTTCTTTCAACCTAAGTGAGATAAAGGAGAGAGAGAGAGAGAGAAAGAGAGAGAGAGAGACAGACAGACAGACAGAAAGACAGACAGAAAGACAGACATACACAGAGAGAGACACAGAGACAGAGAGAGAATGGAGGAAGAGATGAAAGGAAGGAGGAAAGGAAGTAAGGAAGGCAGGGAGTAAAGAGAAAGGAAGGAAAATATGAAGGGAATGAATGAAATATCCTTAATAATCTAGTGTCCTATGAATCCTAGATCTAATCTAAAAATCTGTCCTTTCCTCTCAGAACAGAGACACACACACACACACACATACAAAAACACACATATACACAACCGCTTTAGAATACTATAAAATAGTGTGATTAGTACTTAGATACTTCAGCTAAAGCTGTTGGAGTGAGAAAAGAGAATATTTCAGCCTGAAGAAGTAAAGAGATTCATATGAAATCTGGACAAGTTCCCAGATATTCAAAAGTTCTAAATGGAGCAAGGTTTTTAAGACCAAAATTGTGTAGGTGGGAGAGGGGGAAAGAGAACATTTGTACCATCAACAAGGAGGGTAGTTTCTCATTACCAATAATGTCCGGAATTCTTCTCCTAATTCATTCTGGGTTGTTTTTTTCCTAATAAATCTCTTCTCAGAGCCTCAGGCAAGATATTACAGAATAAGAAAGGGATGGAGCAAGCACCAGTGAAAAGAGTAGAGGATTTAGAATTAAGAATCTGCATTTGATTTTGGTTTCCGTTGCTAACTGCTTGCATAACTCCCAAGAAGTCTCTTCTCATCTTTAAGCCTCGATTTCTTTGTCTGTGAAATGAAGAAATTTGGCAAGATCGATAATGCTTACTTTGGGATGTTTCTGTGAACATGGATGTGAGGGGAAATTATATATGTGTGGGCATGTTTTATATATCTATAGATCTATAGATATCTTTACTTTTGCTCACCTCTAATTGAGATTCATTATTTTCTTCAAATATGAATATAAGCAACAAACTTTTATTCTGAAAAGGCATCCAGAGTTTTCAGCAGACTGCCATGGGGCTCCATAAAACAAAGAAGGTTCAGAACCCCTTGGCTAAATGATCACTAGGGTCCCTTTTAGCACTACATCTATGATCTTAGGAATATAAAATATTAAATTCCTTAGGTTCAAGACATCCAAAATATCCAGATTTTAGGTCTGGATTAAATCTACAGGATCTACTTGAATAGCATGAAAGATTAATGTTCATGGGATATCATTGTGTATTCTGTGAGAGAGTTCTAATATTCCTCGGCAATAGTACTTAAAGAACTTAAACAAAAAAGTGATCCATTGAATAATATTTAAATTGAAGTAATTAATTTATATTCATATAAAAGCTTAAAAATGAAAAGTTCACTGTGAAAAGGAATCAAATATTGCTACCTGAGAAATAATAGTCATTTTGAGATAAAAATAGGAAAGAGACAGAGAGAAAGAGAGAGAGAGAAAGAAACAGAGAGACAGAAACAGAGATAGGGTGGTGGAGTCTTCTTCCGGTGAGGCGGTATGGTTCTGGCTTCTTAGACACTGAGTTGAACAGATTTAGATTTGAATGTTGCCTTGGCTGCATCATTTACTGACTGTGTGGCCTTGTACAAGTTTGCATTAAACTCTGAGCCTTGGTCTCTTCATCAAAAAAATGAAAATCAAAATTAATCTGCTACATGTCTTGAGAGGTTATTGTGAACATAAAATTGATATAATATTACGCAAAATTCTTTGTACTCATTAAAGAAGATGAAAAAAAGTCTTGGGCAACAATGAGAAGGATCAATTAGAAAAAAGAGGTTGGAGTCTGAGAAACCAATTAGATGTCAGTTGTAATAGTCTAGGCAAGAAATAGTACATGTCAATACTATAGTGGTGGAGTTTGTGAAATTTAGCAGTAGATTACATACGTAAAGTTGGTTGGACTGAGCAATCAAGGATGAATCCGGGTTGTGAAATGGGTGGCTGGAAGAAAAATAGTGACCTCTTGTTTGGATAAAGAACCTAGGGGAGGAAGCTGAGGTGGCTGGAAGCAGGGAGGAAATAATCATTTATATGGTGTCTACTATATGTCAGGCACTGGGGTAATCATTTGTTCCAAATATTACCTTATTTTATCTTCACAAAAACCCTGTGAGGTAGGTGCTATCAATATCCCCGTTTGAGAGTTGCAGAAGCTGAGGGAAATGGAGGCTAACTAATTTGTTCAGATTCACAGCTAGCTAAGTGTATGAATCCAAGCTTGAACTCAGGTCTTTCTGATTCCAGGCCCAGTGTTCTATGCACCGAGCCATCTATATTCTTCTTAATGTACCCCCTGAGGATAACTTGGGGATGAAGTGAAAATAAGCAAAGTAATACGTATTGGATGTGTTGATTTTGAGGTGCCTCTGGGATATCTAGGATATTGCTATCACACAGTTGAAGACAAGACACTAGAATTAAGCTCGCTCTTCTGGTGAAATATTTCTCTTACAACTATTCTTATTTTCATTCACTGTAGTATTAAATAGAGCTTGTTTAATTGGTGAGCTAATTTTATTTATTATTTTTTATTTAAATTTATTTCTTTAAGTTTTCAACATTCATTTTCACAAAATTTTGAGTTCCAAATTTTCTCCCCATTTCTCCCCTCTCCCCACCTCAAAATGCCGAGTATTCTAGTTACGCCTATCACCAATCTGTCCTCCCGTCTAAAATCCCTCCCTTCCCTTATCCCCATCTTCTCTTTTGTCCTGAAGGGCAAGATAAATTTCTATACCCTATTACCTGTATTTCTTATTTCCTAGTTGCAAGACCAATACTCAACAGTTGTTGCTAAAACTTTGAGTTCCAGCTTCTCTTCATCCCTTCCTCCCCACCCATTCCCATTGGGAAGGCAAGTAATTCAATATAGGACATATCTGTGTAGTTTTACAAATGACTTCCATAATAGTCATGTTGTGAAAGACTAACTATATTTCCCTGAATCTTCTCCTGTCCCCCGTTTCTTCTATTCTCTCTTTTGATCCTATCTCTCCCCAAGAGTGCTCCCTCCTCCCACTGCCATCCCTTCCATTATCCCCCCCACCCTGCTTATTCCCTTCTCCCCCACTATCCTGTATTGTAAGATAGGTATTCATAGCAAAATGAGTGTGCATTTTACTCCTTCCTTTAGTTGAATGTGATGAAAGTAAGCTTCATGTTTTTTTTCTCTCACCTCCCCCCTTTTTCCCTCCACTGAAAAGTCTTTTACTTGCCTCTTTTATGAGACATAATTTGCCCCATTCCATTTTTCCTTTTCTCCTCCCAATATATTTCTCTCTCACTGCTTAATTTCATTATTTTACCATATGATGCCATCCTATTCAATTCACCCTGTGCTCTCTGTCTCTGTCTCTGTGTGCGTGTGTGTGTGTGTGTGTGTGTGTGTGTGTGTGTGTGTAATCCCACCAACTACCCAGATACTGAAAAAAGTTTCAAGAGTTACAAATATTGTCTTTCCATGGAGGAATGTAAACAGTTCAACTTTAGTAAGTCCCTTATGACTTCTCTTTGCTGTTTACTTTTTCCTGCTTCTCTTAGTTCTTGTGTTTGAAAGTCAAATTTTCTTTTCAGCTCTGGTCTTGTCATCAAGAATGCTTGAAAGTCCTCTATTTCATTGAAAATCCATTTTGTCCTCTGAAGTATTATATTCAGTTTTGCTGGGTAGGTGACTCTTGGTTTTAGTCCTAGTTCCTTTGACTTCTGGAATATCATATTCCATGCCCTTTGATCCCTTAATATGGAAGCCACTAAATCTTGTGTTATCTTGATTGTATTTCCACAATACATGACTTGTTTCTTTCTACCTGCTTGCAATATTTTCTCCTTGACTTGAGAACTCTGGAATTTGGCCACAGTGTTCCTAGAAGTTTCTCTTTTTGGATCTCTTTCAGGAGGTGATCGGTGGATTCTTTCAATATTTATTTTGCGCCCTGGTTCTAGAATATCAGGACACTTTTCCTTGGTAATTTTATGAAAGATGATGTCTAGGCTCGTTTTTTGATCATGGCTTTCAGGTAGTCCCATAATTTTTAAATTGTCTGTCCTGGATCTATTTTCCAAGTCAGTTGTTTTTCCAATGAAATATTTCACCTTATCTTCTATTTTTTCATTCTTTTGGTTTTGTTTTGTGATTTCGTGGTTTCTCATAAAGTCATTAGCCTCCATCTGTTCCATTCTAGTTTTTAAAGAACTGTTTTCTTCATTGAGCTTTTGAACCTCCTTTTCCATTTGGCTAATTCTGCTTTTTAAGGCATTCTTCTCCTCATTGGCTTTTTGAACCTCTTTTGCCAGTTGAGTTAGCCTATTTTTCAAGGTGTTATTTTCTTCAGCATTTTTTGGTTCTCCTTTAGCAAGATGTTGACCTGCTTTTCATGCTTTTCTTGCATCTCTCTCATTTCTCTTCCCAATTTTTCCTCCACCTCTCTTATTTGATTTTCAAAATCCTTTTTGAGGTCTTCCATGGCCTGAGCCTATTGAATATTTATTTCTGATGTTTGGAATATAGAAGCCTTGATTTTTGTGTCTTTCACTGATGGCAAGCAGTGTTCTTCCTCATCTGAAAGGATGGGAGAAGATATCTGTTCACCAGGAAAGTAACTTTCTATAGTCTTATTTTTTCCCCTTTTTTGGACATTTTCCCTGACCGGTTACTTGACTTTGGGGTCCTTTGTCAAGAGTAGGGTATACTCTGGGAATTGGTGAGATCTCAGTTCCTCCAAGGTGGCATGGTCAAGCGTGTAGTGGTCTTGATATAGACAGCGATTTTTGTGCCCAGAATCTTAGCAGTTACCTCTCCACAGCCACCTGGTCTCCAGTTCTGCCAAGTCAGCACTGGGGGCTTATTTTCAGATAAGCTAGATGGGCAGGGCTGCCATTCAGTGTGAGACAAAAACCAGCTCCCCCAGGGCCTCCACCCAGGGGCAAGGCAAGACTCAGCTGTTCAATGGCCCCAGGGGTTTTTACACTCCAGCAATGCAGCAGTCCATATGGGCTGCTGTGCAGCCTCTGTGGACACTGCCAGCTGCTGGAGCTATGGAAAGGCCCTTCTCCCTTCCTGGCCAGCTTCAAAACCCCCGTCACTGACCTTTAGCCCCTGTGGGTTGAGGGATCTGGGAACATGCTGCTGCTGTGACTGGGGATTTTGTGATTGGAGATTCCACCCCCGAGGGCTGTTCGTGAGCCACACAGCGAGGCCAAGGCTGGGCTAGGCTCCGTGTTCTGCTCTGTGTCCAGTGCAACAGACTTTTCCCGTGGGCCTTTCAGGTCACCCTGTGTGGGAATCTCCTCCACTCTGTTGTTCTCCACTTCTGCTGCTCCAAAGTTTGTTGAGAGTCCCTCTCTACAGGTATTTTATGGGCTGTGTGAGGAGACCCTGCCCATGTGTGTCTTTCTACTAGACCATCTTGGTTCCACCGCTTATTTTATTTATTGATAGATTTGGTCATGGCACTCCTATTCAAAATGTGTCAAAGGGTCTATTATCTCCTGAATAAAGTTCAAGCTCCTTTTCTTGAGATTTAAAAACCTAGGCAGGTTTATCCCCTGCTAATCCCAGTTTCTTCTATTCAGGTCCTTCTGTCAGCAACAAGAGAGATCTAACCTTGTGATGATACTACTGTTTTATATCAGTCAGCCAAAATCTACTTGGAGCTACAATACACTATTGCTCCAAACACTTTCCCCAATACTCTTCTATCTTTGCCTTGAACTAGCACATTTGTAACACTCAAAAAATCACAGAATCTTAAGAGTTTAAAGGGACCTTGTTCAAGCCATACCTGGATGAGAATTTCTTGGCCATTATGCTCAACAGGTAAGGGGAAACTCATTACCTCTAAGACAACCAGTTCCATTTTTGTGATCCCTCTAAGAAGTTTTTCCTTACAGTATATTTACCTCTTTCCTTTTTTCCAGTCATTGCTTCTATGTATGCCCTCTGGAGCCAGGCAGAAGACGTCTAATCCCTCTTCCATATAACAGCCTTTCAAAACACCTAGCAGCCTTAAAGCGATGCCCTTTTCTCATACAACTCTTTTCTTATTCAGGCTAACTGAATTAACTGTCTTAGATTTTTTAAATGTTATGGACTTCAGGAATTTAATCATCCCATTTGCCTTCCTTTGGAAATGGTATAATTTATCAATATTCTTCCTTGAATGTAGCAAACTAAAGTGAATATGCTACTCAAGAAGTGATATAGCCAGGGCAGAACAAAGCATAATCATCACATCCCAAGATGCGACACTATGGCTACTAGACACTATAACGTTAAGAACACATTTTAAGATAATTTTTTGGCTGTCATATCAGACCATGGTGCTTAACCAAACTGTGATTATATTACATAAAAACTACTAGATTAGCTTTGTTCATACTGCTATCTAATAACACCCGTTCTAAATAGTGCATGCATAGCTAATCGTTTAATCACAACTATAAGGCTCAACATCTATTTCTCCTTATTTCTTTTTTTTTGTCAAAGTATTCATTTATTTCTTTTTATTTTTTCTAATTTATTGATTTACTTGTAGTTTTCAGCATTCATTAGTACAAGATTTTGAGTTCCAAATTTTCTACCCATCTCTCCCCTCCCCTCATCCAAACACACCATGCATTCTGATTACCCCTTCTCCCAATCTACCCTCCCTTCTATCACAACCCTCCCTTCTCTTATCCCTATCCCTTCAGTTTTCTTGGAGGACAAGATAGATTTCTATACCTCATTGCCTGAATATTGTATTTCCCACTTGCATGTAAAAACAATTTTTAACATTCTTTTTTTAAAATGTTGAGTTCCAACTTCTCTCCCTTCCTTCTTTCCAACGTATCCCCACCGAGAAGGCAAGCAATTTCATATGTTGTACATATATAGTTATGCAAAACACTTCCATAATAGTCATGTTGTGCAAGACTAACTATATTTCCCTGCATTCTATCCTGCCTCCCTCATTTATTCTGTTCTCTCTTTTGACCCTATCCTTCCTCAAAAGTATTAACTTCCAATTATGCCCTCCTCCCATTTCCCCTTCCTTCTATCTTCTCCCATCCCCTGCTTATCCTTTTATCCCCTACTTTCATGCAGTGTAAGATAGTTTTACTGCAAATTGTGTATGTATGTTATTCCCTCTTTAAGTGAAATGGGATGAGAATAAGGTTTACTATTTCCCTCTCACCTCCTCTCTCTTCCCTTTCATTGAAAAAACTTTTCTTGCCTCTTTGATGGGAGAGATAATTTGCCCCATTCTATTTCTCCCTTCCTCCTCCCAATATATTCCTCTCTCACCACTTAATTTTATTTTTTTAGATATCATCCCTTCCTATTCAAATCACCTTGTGCCCTCTGTCTATAGGTATATAATTCCTCCAACTACTCTAGTGCTGAAAAAAGTCTCAAAAGGTATAAATATTATCTCTCCATGGAAGAATGCAAACAGTTAAAGTTTAGTAAGTGCCTTATAATTTCTCTTTCTTGTTTCCTGTTCTCCATCTTTTCATGCTTCCCTTGATTCTTGTGTTTGACAACCAAATTTTCTATTCAACTCTAGTCTTTTCATCAAGAATACTTGAAAGCCCTCTATTTCATTGAATGACCATCTTTTCTCATGAAGTATTATATTAGTTTTTACTGGGTAGGTGATTCTCTGTTTTAAGCCTAGTTTCTTTCACTTCTGGAATATCATATTCCAAGCACTGCTATCCCTTAATGTAGAAGCTGCTGGACCTTGAGTTATCCTGATTGCATTTCCACAATGCTCAAATTGTTTCTTTCTGACTGCTTCCAATATTTTCTCCTTGACCTGGGAGCTCTGGAATTTGGTTACAATATTCCTAGGAATTTTCCTCTTATGATCTCTTTCAAGAGGTGATCTGTAAATTCTTTCAATCTTTATTCTGCCCTCTGGCTCTAGAATATCAGGGCAGTTTTCCTTGATAATTTGATGAAAGATGATGTCTAGGCTCTTTTCTTTGATCATGGCTTTCAGGTAGCCACATAATTTTTAAATTGTCTCTCTCAGATCTGTTTTCCAGGTCAGTTGTTTATTCAATGGGATATTTCATTTTGTCTAATATTTTTTTTTATTTTGCTTTTATAATTTCTTGACTTTTCATAAAATCATTAGCTTCCATTTGCTCCATTCTAATTTTTAAGTAATTATTTTCTTCAGTGGACTTTTCAATCTCCTTTTACATCAGACCAATTCTGTTTTTTAGGGCCTTCTTCTCTTCATTGACTTTTTGGATTTCTTTTGTCATATTTTCTACAGCTTTTTATTGGGGTCTTTTTTAGCAATCAGTTGAGTAACTTTTCATTATTTTCTTACATCACTCTCATTTCTCTTTGCAATTTTTGCTCTGCTTCTCGTACTTGATTTTCAAATTCCTTTTTGAACTCTTTCATGGTCTGAAACAAATTCATACTTTTCTCAGAGGCTTTGGATGGAGAAACTTTGACTTTATTGTCCTTCATTTGCATGTTTCTTACTTCTTTGACAGTGAAGTAATATTCTATAGACTGATTCATGTTTTGTTTTTGTTTTGCTCATTTCCCCAGTCATTTACTTGACTTTTGAGCTCTATGTCAAGGTAGATCTCTGCTTCCATGTGGGGGGGGGGGGGACTGTACTGTCAGCCACTAGATTCCCCACATTCTGTAGGCCTAGAGCTCCAGAAGCAGTCAGTATCTCTGCCCCTGTTACTGCTGTGGCTGCTGTGTGTTCCTCTGCCTCCTTCCTCCTTTGTAGCCCTGGGTCTGGGGCTGCACCACTCCATTCTTATACTGGTCCCACGGGTTTTTTCTACTGATCTTCCAATTTGTCCTCAACATTTTGGGCTCCTGAAGTCTGGAATCTGCCACAGGTGCCAGAGATTCACTCTCCCCAAGACTTGCTTAGGTCCTGTTTGTGCCAGTGTAACCTAGATTGAACTGCACTCTGCCCCCAGGTAGTGAGATAGACCATTCCTGGTGACCTTTCAGGACATCTTGAGCTAAAGATTTGCTTCACTCCTTCATTCTGTGGGCTCTGCAGCTCCAAAATTTGATTACAGCCATTTTGTCTGGTATTTGGCTGGGCTTTGGGGCAGTGCTC
This sequence comes from Notamacropus eugenii, assembly GCF_028372415.1. Taxonomy (NCBI): domain Eukaryota; kingdom Metazoa; phylum Chordata; class Mammalia; order Diprotodontia; family Macropodidae; genus Notamacropus; species Notamacropus eugenii. Next base: position 324,825,982 of record NC_092874.1, on the reverse strand, counting down.
TAGAAAGTGTGTGCTGTTACTCCACCATTTTTGCTCTGCCTCCTCTTTACTTCTGTAAAGCTTCATTTTAATAGATTTAGGTCTCTCAAAAAATGTAAATCTTTATTATCTGTGTAATTATTAATTTTTTAATCTCTCTCTTTTTATTTTTTAAATTTAATTTATTTGATCCAGATCTTTCATAAAATAATTTTCTTTTAGTTTTCAACATTGACTTCCACAAAGTTTTGAATACTGAATTTTCTCCCCGTCTCTCCCCACCCGCATCCCAAGACAGTGGGCATTCAGATTACCCGTTCCATCAATCCATCCTCTCTTCTATCACCCCCAACCCCTTCTTTTATCCCCTTCCATTCTATTTTCCTTTAGGGAAAAATAGATTTCTCTATCCCATTGCTTGCATATCTTATTTCCATGTTGCATGTAAAAACAATTTTCAACATTCAATTTAAAAACTTTGAGCTTCAGGAGAGAGCCAAGATCTGGAAGTTGAAACAGGGACTTCCTGAGTTCTCCCCCCAAACCCCTCACAATGCTTATAAAATGACTCTAAACAAATTCTAAAACAGCAGAAGCAAAAAATAAAGAGTGAAACAGATTTCCAGCCCCAGACCGCTTTGAAGGTAAACAGGAAGGGTCTAGCCCATCTTACACCACGCTGGCACAGACATGATTGCAACAAGACTCTAGGTGTTGAATCATTGGCAGTTGTAAAGATTGTCATGTGAGTATAGTTCAACCCACAAACATCAAAACCAACCTCAAAGGTCAGTGGAAAAGTTCTTTTACGTGGGTGAGAGAGGAACTGGCTCCATCCCCAGCCAGGGTCTCAACTCCTTGTCTGCAACAGCCGCTTCCACAGAGGCAGCTGCACATGGAGCTTTTGGGCCTACAGAGTGTGGGGGGATCCAGTGGCTAATCTTGGTTGTAGTCCTGGGTTGCAGCCCTGGGGCTAGAAGCAGTGCTGTCATGGAAGAGTTGGTGGGAGTTATGGAGAAAGAATCCTATTCGCAGTCTCAGAGCAGAAAGTAGGGCTTGTGGTTTCTCACAGACAAGAGTGCAGGTCAGGAGAGGTGAAAGCACATATTCTTTGATAATACCATTTTGGAGGAACTGAGAATTTGTAGGTCCCAAGAGATATCTCTAAAAATAGTTGCAAAAAAATCCCCTGAAATTTGGGGCAACACACCCTCCACTTAACAAAGAGCTCAAAAGTCAAGTAATTGGCTGGGAAAATGACCACAAAGGGGAAAAATAGGACTATAGAACGAAACATTCTTGGTGAAAAGGTATTTTTATGACGAGATTGATCAACACATACAACCAGCAGAATTCAGCAAGGTCAAAGTTTCCACATCCAAAGTCTCCAAGCAAAATAAGAAAAGATCTCGAGACATGGAAGAGCTAAAAAAAGGATTTTGAAAATCAAGTAAGAGAAGTAGAGGAAAATTTGCGAAGATATGATAGTGATGCAAGAAGATCATGAAAAACAAGTTAACAGCCTCATAAAGAAGACCCAAAAAATGATAAAGAAAAAAATAGCACCTTTAAAAATAACTTAACCCAAATGGCAAAAAAGGTTCAAAATGCACATGAAAGAAGAAGGTCATAAAGAGCAGAATTGGACAAATGGAAGAGGAGGTCCAAAAGATAACGAAAAAATTTATCCCTTCAAAATTGGAATGGAACAAATGGAAGCTAATAACATTATGAGGCATCAAGAAATTATAAAACAAAACCAAAAGAAAGAAAAAATAGAAGACATTTTGACGTAACTCACTGGAAAAACAACTGACCTGGATCATGGATGCAGGGGAGATAATTTCATAATTATTGGTCTACCTGAAAATCATGAAAACAAACAAGCCTAGATATCATGTTTCAAGAAATTATCGGAGGGGCAGAGCCAAGATGTTGGAGTAAAAACACCCTTATTCTCTAGTGCTTCCCCCAAAGCCAACAAAATACCTGTTTAAAACGACTCCCAACAAATTCTAGAACAGCAGAAGCCACAGATCAACAGAGTGAAAGAGATGTCTAGCCAAAGGTAACATGGAAGGCCAACAGGAAAGGTCTATCCCACCAGATGCTGAGCAGAGTGTAGCCCAGCCCTGGCTGCATGGCGAAGGGAGGAACAGGACCTGAACAGGTATCCAGGGCAGAATCCCCAGCAAGAAAGGTTTCAGATCCCTCAATCCACAAGCAAAAAATAAAGCTTCAAAGATCAGTGTGGGAGGGCTTTCCCAGTGGACGAGAGGGGAGAGGGGTCCCTGAAGGACAGGCCCCAGGTGACGGTAGAGGCAGCTGCAGGAGCAACAGCAGGTGGTGAGCTGCTATGGTGGTCACAGAAGCAGCCTGGGTCCGTTGTTCAATTGGCTCAGCTTAAAGCCTCTGGGGGAATTGAGCAGGGGATATGAACCTCGGGCTTCAGTAGTGGCCCAGCCCCACCCAAAGAATTGTGGGAATTGAGTAGCTGATCTGAATCTCACATGTGAGAATGGTCCTGGGGGAGAGAGGAGCACTAGAACCCTCCTCTTGACAAAGGATTCAGAAGTCAAGTAACTGGCTGGGAAAATGGCCAAAAAGGGGGAAAAAATAAGACCATAGAAGGTTGCTTTCTTGGTGAACAGGTATCTCCTTTCATCCTTTCAGATAAGGAAGAACAATGCATACTGTCAGAGGAAGTCAAGACTTCTGCCTCTAGTACCTCCAAAATGAATATGAAGTGGGCTCAGGTCATAGAAGAGCTTGAAAAGAGAGTCAGCAGCTTGCTAAAAGAGAACCAAAAAAAAAATACTGAGCAAAATGACACCTTTAAAAATAGGCTAACTCAATTGGAAAAAGAGGTCCAAAAAGCCAATGAGGAGAAGAAAGCTTTAAAAACCAGAATTAACCAAATGGAAAAGGAGGTTCAAAAGCTGATTGAACAAGATAGTTCTACAATAATGAGAGTGGAGTTCAGGGAAGCTAATGACTATAAGATAAACCAAGAAGTTACAGAAGAAAAACCAAAAGATAGAAAAAAATAGAAGACAACGTAAAACATCTCATTGGAAAAAAACTGACCTGGAAAATAGACCCAGGAGAGATAATTTAAAAGTTATGAGACTATCTGAAAGCCATGATCAAAAAACAAGAGCTTAGACATCATCTTTCATGACATTACCGAGGAAAACTGCCCTGATATTCTTGAACCAGAGGGCAAAATGAGTTTTGAAAGAATTCACCAATCACCTCCTGAAAGAGACCCGAAAAGAGAAATTCATAGGAATATTGTGGCCAAATTTCAGAGTTTCCAGGTCAGGGAGAAAATATTGCAAGCAGCTAGAAAGAAACAATTCGATTATTGTGGAAATACTATCAGTGTAACAAAGGATGTGACAGCTTCTATATCATGGGATTAAAGGGTTTGGTATAGGATATTCCAGAAGTCAAAGGGACTGGGATTAAAACCAAGAATCACCTACCCAGAAAAACTGAATGTAATACTTCAAGGGAAAAAATAGTAATTAGTGATATAGAGGACTTTCAAGTATGCATGAAGAAAAGAATAGAAGTGAATAGAAAATTTCACTTTCAAACACAAGAATCAAGAGAAGTATGAAAAGGTAAACAGGAGAGAGGAACCATAATGGACTTTGCAAAGCTGAATGTTTACAGTCCTAAATGGAAAGATAATATTTGTAACTCTTGAGACTTTTCTCAGTATTTGGGTAGTTGATGGGATTACACACACACACACACACACACACAGAGTACAGGTTGAGGTGAGATGATACCCATAAAAAATAAAATTAAGGGGTAAGAGAAAAAATATTGGGAGGAGAAAGGGAGAAATGGAATGGGACAAGCAATCACTCTAAAAGAGATAAGAAAAATATTTTTCAGTGGCGGAGAAAAGGGAGTAGGTGATAGGGGAAAAGTGAAGCTTACTTTCTTCATACATGGCTTAAGGAGGGAATAACATGCTCACTAAACTTGGTAGGAAAATCTACCTTACAATACAGGAAAGTAGGGGAGAAGGGGACAAGGGGGGTGACTGGGATGATAGAAGGGAGGACAAATGGGAGAAGGGAGTAACTAGAAGTAAACTCTTTTGGGAAGGGACAAGTTCAAATGAGAGAATAATAAAAGGGGGGCAGGGTAGGATGGAGGGCAAGTATAGTTAGTCTTATACAACATGACTAGTATGGAAGTCTTTTGCAAAATGATACATACATAGTCTGTGTTGAATCGCTTGCCTTCTCAGCGGGAATGGGTGGGAAGGGAGGGAGGGAGAGAGGTTGGAATTCAAAGTATTAGAATAGAAAGCTGAGAATTGTTATTGCATATAACCGGAAAGTAAAAAATACAGGTAATGGGTATAGAAATTTATCTTGCCCTACAAGAAAAGAGAGAAGATGGGGATAAGGGAAGGGTGGGGTGTGATAGAAGGGAGGGCACACTGAGGGAAGGGGTAATCAGAATGCAAAGTGTTATGGGGTGGGGGAAGGGGAGAGATGGGGAGAAAAATCTCAACATTTTGTGGAAATGAATGTCGAAATCTAAAAATGAATAGAACTAATAAAACACTTAAGAAAATTAAAAAGAAAGAAAGAAGGAAAGAAAAAGGAAGGAAGGAAAGAAAGAAAGAAAGAAAGAAAGAAAGAAAGAAAGAAAGAAAGAAAGAAAGAAAGAAAGAAAGAAAGAAAGAAAGAAAGAAAGAAAGAAAGAAAGAAAGAAAGAAAGAAAGAAAGAAAGGAAGGAAGGAAGAAAGGAAGAAAGAAGGAAGGAAGGAAGGAAGGAAGGAAGGAAGGAAGGAAGGAAGGAAGGAAGGAAGGAAGGAAGGAAGGAAGGAAGGAAGGAAGGAAGGAAAGAAGGAAGAAAGAAAGAAAGAAAGAAAGAAAGAAAGAAAGAAAGAAAGAAAGATGAAGAAATTTTCAAGGAAAGCTGCTCTGTTATTCTAGAACCAGAAGAAAAATTGAAATGGAAAGAATCCACTAATTACCTCATGAAATAGATCTCAAAATTACATTTCCTAGCAATATTGTAGTCAAATTCCAGAGTTTCCAGGCCAAGAAGAAAATTTTACAAGCAGCCAGAAAGGAACAATTTAAGTTTTGTGGAAGCACAATCATAATAACACAGAATTTAGAGAATTTAGTAGCTTCTCCCCTAAGTGACTGGAGTATTTGGAATATGATATTCCAGAAGTCAAAGGAGCTAGAATTCAAACCAAGAATCACCTATCCAACAGCACTGAGTATTATACTTCAGGGGGGGAAATGGTCATTCAGTGAAATAGAAGACTTTCCAGCATTCCTCATCAAAAGACCAGAGCTGAATAGAAAACTGAACTTTCAAATATAAGAATTAAGAGAAAAATGAAAAGGCACACAGGAATGAGAAGTCATTAGACATTCAAGAAGTTGAACTGTATAAATTCCTGCATGGAAGGAGGATATTTGTAGCTCAGAAGGCCTTTCTCAATACTAAGGTATTTAGAGGAAATTGATAGATATGGATACAGATATAGAAATCTGTATCTACATCTATCTACCTATATCAATACATGCATCCATTCATAGACATATAGACATATATATATATGTATATGTATATCCATACATTCACATATACATATACCCATGTATGCAGGTATATGTGTATGTTTGTAAGTGTGTGTATATATATGTACATACAGATATAGATCTCTCTCTCTCTCTATATATATATATATGTATATATGTACATATATATCTATGTATTTACCTGTGTGTGTGTGTGTGTGTGTGTGTGTGTGTGTGTGTACATATACCCTGAGTGCACAGGGTGACCTGAATATGAAGGGAGGACACCTAAAAAAATAAAATTATATGTTGAGAAGAATATACTGGGAGAAAGAAAAAGGGAGAGGTAGAATATATTAAAACATCTCACATAAAAGAGGCAAGAAAGAGTTTTTAGAATGGAGAGGAAGAGGAGGGAGGTGAGAGGGAACAAGTGAGCCTTACCCTCCTTGAATATTTCTTATGGGGACTGGAAATCTACCTCAACCTGAGGAAAGACAGAGGGAAAGGGGATAGGAGAGGGAGGATAATAGAAGGAAGGGCAGATTGGGGGAAGGAATAACTAGAAGCAAACTCTAATGTCAAGGGGGTGAATGAAATAAATGGAGGCCAGGACAGTATAGAAGGAAATGCAGTCAGTCTTTTGCAACATGACTGTTATGGATGTGCCTTGCATGGCTACACTTCTCGATCTATATCAAATTGCCTGCTTTCTCAATGAGGGTGTTCAAGGAGGGAGGAAGGGAGAGAATGTGGAACTCAAACTTTTCCAAGTGAATGCTAATTTTTTTTCATGCAACTGGGAAATAAATTGTACAGGCAATGGGGTATAGAAATCTTTAGTGCTCAACATGAACATATAAGTTAGGGGAATGGGCGAAGGGATGATAGAAGGGAGGGCAAGTTGGAAAAGGGGTTATTGAGGTGCATGCTGTCCTGAGATAAGGGAGGGGAGAGATGGGGAGAAAATATGGAATTCAAAATCTTGTGGAAATGAATACCGAAAACTGAAAATAAATGAAATATATTAAAAAAGAAAATTTTGATTTACAGATTATCTGTCTTCCTTGCCCACTCAGCCTTATTGAGAAGGCAAGGGATTCAATACAAGCTATGTATGTATAGTCATACAAAACATTTCCATAATACTCATGTTGTGAAAGACTATATTTCTCTCCATCTTGTCTTACCCAGAATTTATTCTGTTCTCTCCTTTGACCCTGTCCCTCCTCAAAATGTTATGCTTTTCATTACCTCCTCCCCAATCTCCCTTCCCTTCTATCATGTCCACCCTTTCTTATTTCTTTCCACACTACTTTCCTGTAGGGTAAGAGAGATTTCCATATCCAGTCGGGTGTGTTTGTTATTCCTTCCTTAAAACAAATCCAATCAGAATTAGGTTTACTCATTTCCTCTCACTTCCTCCTTTGCTCCTTTCACTGTAAAAACTTTTTCTTGCCTCTTTTATATGAGATAATTCAATCTATTCTACCTCTCCCTTTCTCCTTCTCCTAGTATAGTCTTCTCTCACCCCTTGATATCATCCCCTCATATTAAACTCACCCAGTGCACCCACCCACACACACATATATGCATACATACACACATACATACATACATACATACATACATACATACATACATATAAACTCATTTGGTGTAATATTCCTAGGAGTTTTCCTTTGTGGATATCTTTTAGGAGATGATTGGTGGATTCTTTCACTTTCCATTTTACCATCTAGTTCTTGGATAACAGGGTGGTTTTCCTTGATAATTTCTTGAAAAATGCTATCTAGGCTCTTTTTTTGATCAAAGCTTGCAGGTAGTCCACTTTTTAAAATTATCTCTCCTGGATATATTATCCAGGTCATTTGCTTTTCCAATGAGATATTTCACATAGTCTTCTTTTTTTATTTTTTGGTTTTATTTTATAATTTTCTTTTATTTTTACGTCATTAACTTGCATGTGCTCCATTCTAATTTTTAAAGTATTATTTTCTTCAGTTAGCTTTAGCACCTCTTTTTCCATTTGGCCAATTCTGTTTTTTAAGGCATTCTTCTCCTCATAGGCTTTTTGAATCTCTTTTTCTGTTGGGTTTAGTCTATTTTTAGTGTGTTAATGCCTTGAGTATTTTTGGGTTCTCCTTTAGGGAGCTGTTGATTCATTTTTCATGATTTTCTTACACCACTTTCATTTCTCTTCCCAATTTTTCCTCTACTTCTCTTACTTGATTTTCAAAATACTTTTTTAGCTCTTCCATGGCCTGAGACAAATTAATATTTTTCTTGGAGGCTTTGGATGTAGGAGATTTGACTTTGTTGTCTTCTTCTGGTTGTATGTTTAGATCGTCTATGTCTCCAAAGTAAGTTCTATAGTTTGATTTTCCCCCACTATTTGCACGTTTTCCCAGTCTATTACCTGACTCTTGAATTTTTTGTTAAGATACATCTCTGCTTCCAGTGTGAAGGATGTACTTTCTCAAGTGTCAGGTCTTTTGTGCAGCTGTTTTCAGAATTACTTCTAGGGGCTTGTAAGTTTTCAGTTCTTCCCAGGTTGTATGATCAAAGGAGAGGTGTTTAATCCTCTCCCAGTCTGTGCTCTGATCCATGAGGGACCTCATGGACTCTTTTCTGCCTTGGAACTGTGAGGAGAATTCCCTTTCCATCATCACCACAAGCTCTTTCATGCAAGTGCTCCTCCTCACCTCAGGACTACCACTCAGGATTGTGAACTGCATTCAGTCATGGACAAAGCAAGAGGATCCTGCCTCAGCACCAGCCAGACCGAGCTCTTCTCTCACCCAGGTCTGACAAACCTTTCATAACGACCTTCTAAGCTGTCTTTGACATGTGTTGGTTGAGAAGTCTGGAAACCGTCAAAGCTCCCAGTGATTCAGTCCTCTCCAGGATTGCTTGGACCCAGTGTGTGATGGAATTGTCCATGCTGGACTGTGGTCACAGTCCACACTGGACTATGGTCACAGTCCACACTGGACCACACTCCTCTCTCTGACTCATACTACAGCCCTTTTCTTGAGACCTACTCTGTTGTCTAGACCTGGAAATTTGTTTCACTGTTTCTTTTTATCAGTCCTGCTTCTCTAGAATTTTAGTCACTTTTTACTGTTATTTGGAGGGTTTGAGGGGATACACCAAGGAATTTCCTTCATTTCCTCCATCATCTTGACTCCATCTACTCTATCTGTTTCATTTTATTTTCTCAAGCTTGATAATATCTGAAATGTTGATTAGCGTCCTGTCTAAGGCTTTGGTTAAACATCACAGGTACCAGGACAAATCCCTGGAGGACTCCAGAGGGGATGTCCTTACAATTAAGCAGAACAATTATTGGTTAGTTTTGACGTCCATCCATTGACCTCATTTTAGTGAATTTAATAGTATTATTATCTAAAGTTCATCCTTCCACCTTTTATGCAAGGCTGGGCTAAAATAGTCAAAAGTTTTCCTAGTCAGTCTACTAGATCAATAACATTCTCCTAATATATAAATTTAGTCAACCTGTATGAAAGGGAAATAAGTTTTAGTGGGAATAACCTGTTATTCATGAAACCATGTTGGTTCTTCCAGATCAGGATTCTTTTTTCCTCCTGGAATCTCATAAGTGAAGTTATCTAGTCTATAGTTTATTCACTTCATTTTTTACATAAAAAAATCAGGACACTGACTTCTCCTTTCCTGTAGAAGTAGTACTTCAAATCTCCACCATCTCTTAAATTTACTGCTCAGCAATTACAGCTACAAGATTTGTCATGTACACATACTCTGAAATTTTGTGGTTGGAGGACCGTTTGATAAGGACATTCAAAATATGAAACTTGTGCTTGGTTTAAAAAGATGTTTATCTAGGAGAGGTTATTTGAACTCATTAAGATTAAATAGGTAGTCACTTACTGCTACTTTGTCCAGATTCATTACCTCAAACATACAATTAGCTCCGCTCACGTAACTTATCTTCGACCTTTTGCCTTCAATAAATCAACTATAATAGATGTGACTCAACCAGCTGTATTGCCAAGGCAATATTCACAGCACTGATGCTGATTATGAATATGCCAGCGTAGTTTTGAAATTCAAAGTATAGCAGACTCTCCGTGTAGAAGGCAAAAGAAAAAAAAATTATTCAGACACCAGAAAGCCTAAGCGCAATACCAAAAAGCTTAATCCACCATATCAACCAAGAAGTCAATACACATTACCACTGCAGGGGACAAAGCCATTTCCAACTCTCCCCCACCGACCACTGGGACCTTTCCACAATTAAAAACACTCATAAGACTAACTGTACTCGCCTGTGTCCTCTCTTTCCTCTGTCCTAACTGCTCTCAACAACTTCCTCCCAGCTCTGCTCTACTTTTCCTGTTCCACCTGTTCAGTAAATTCCTCCCACCACTTGTGACTTAGGCTTCCATGTGATTTAAGCGGGTCATATGTGCCTATTAATGGGTGGGAAAGATCTTCAAATTAAGCAAAAATACATTAAGCTAAAACAAATACCTTAACATTACACCAGGGAAGCTGGTACTCCTTATCTTACTAACAAGAATAAGTACTGGGAGAAAACTGAAGAGAATCCATCTCAAGGGAAACTGGTTTCTAAATATATGGTCCAGGTTGTTTTATTTTCTTTTTCTCATCATCTTTGGCCGTTTATGCTCTCATCTTGGAACCCTGGGGGGAAATAGGGGGGGAGGAAGGGATCTCTTAAAACCTACACATAGTACATATATACATACATACATACATACATACATACATACATACATACACAACTGAATATTTGTCCACAGTGGTTTAAGTACAATATTACAATTGAATGAGACATGCATGGATCATTGAATAGATAACAAAAGCAGGTTTACTTACCCCATAGCACAGCAAATATACAACATAGCTTCAGGAACACTGCAGAATTTCGACTTTAGAGAAGTCTTTCAACCAAATATTATTGGACTGTCTAGTATCTCATTTTGAAACCCAACAAATCCATGACTCTGTCTACAAAGTGGAGGTTTTTAAACTTTTTCTATGTGTCACGGACTCCATTGTAATCTGGTGAAATCTATGGACCCCTTCTCAGGAAAAACAAAAACAAAAACAAAGCAACTTAAACACAGAGGAATGTAAAGGCAAGCAATTATTTTAAAATATTTGTCTTTGTGTGTGTAGGTATATCTATGATTTTATAAATGCATGTATGTTTTTATATGCATGCATATATGTGTATGTATAATGAATTAGATATATAAACATACGTGTATGTGTTTTTTAATGGCTAGCATTTTTACAAGTCAAATTTAAGCACTGGTACATTTTAAATGAAAGATAAGTCAGAGTGAGGAGGCATTTAAGCCATTGAATAAAGAAGAATTTGAAAACGGAATCTGAAAGAGGAGACTAAGAAGAAGAGAAAAACTAAAGAAACACCAGCTCTGTTGTTGCTGTAATGAAGCTGAATTCTAGAAGCAGTAAGCTGACAGAAGGCTTGAGTTAAGTGAGTTCTGATTGGCAATAGACAGAATCAATAGCATTGACTAACAGCTTTAGTGACTATTATTATTCTTTATTGTTAAGTAGAATTGCCTTTTGGACATATGTGCATGAAAATAGATCACCTCCCTTATTTCCAGCTATCTACTAACAACTTTTATAAATTTCACCTTTTTTGCCTTGTACTAGGGAGGAGAGTCTTCCTAAAATACAGACTAGTTAGATCTGACAGAACCAAGTCTATACTGGACCATCTTGTGATCAATTCAATGTGCTTTCCAGAATAAAAAGTTTATTTCTAATAATGATGACATATTATTTTACTGTGCATCATTTAACACAATTGTCTGTCCTCTAGAAACAAAATGAGCCTGAAAGTGATAAACCATTTGCTAAGCAATTAAGTTACTTTTAAACTTATTCTGAGTTACTCTTCCCATTTATACTTCTACATATCTATGAAGGTCACTGGCTTCACCCATAGCAAAATTTAGGAAAGAAAAAGATGCAATAATTTTATGTAGTATTTTGGCATGATATATTAGGTGAAAAGCACTGAAATAAAGTCAACAGACCTGATATTCATTTGCATCCATACATGTGGCAAAGGTTTTCCCCTTCCTGGAGTAGCAGAATGTCATTGTATAGCTAAAAAGGAGGCAGCACAAATATGTCTAGCCTCTTTTTCTCTGAGCTTTCTCCAAGGGAGACACTAATTGCTCAAGGTGGTGAAACAGGCAACTTAGGTACAGATATCACCACTCTGTTCTCTTCTGAGAGAGATGGTACTTGGCTAAGAATTACATTTATGTGCTCCTTAATATAGGCTTTTGGAGTAGGGGATGAGGTTTGGAGGTTCAATCTAATTTCTGATCATTCATTCTTGGAGAAAACAGGAGGATCTGCATTTATATCTAAGACTTGACCCAGTTCCTGCCAAGTATCAGTTCCACAATGAATATACACAGTAGGTAGCCAAGAAACCCATTTATCCAATTAGTAAAATAAAAGTCAGAGAAAGTGTACGTAAGATAATATATAGCATATACTATGGAAGGAAAGACCTCTCCCAAGCTTACTTTCTACTGGATTGTTCAAGTATTTATGATTAATTTTAAAGGAAAAATATAAATTGGGATATTTCAGTAGAAAAATAAAGAAAAAAATCTTATCTCTAGGTTTAAGAGACGTGCATGGCTAGATAAAAATTCACGTGAAAAAAAAACTCGAATGTTTTAGTATACTCTAAGTTCAAATGGGTTAACAGTTTAACAGAGAAGGAAAAGAGCTAATACAATTTTGTGCTTTGTTAATTTAATATTCAAAATGTGAAAAGTGATAGTTCTTTGTTTATTGTTGTTGTTGTTGTTGTTCTGTCCTTTCACTTGTTCCAAATTCACCATGACCTCATTTAAGGTTTCCTTGGCAGAGATACTAGAGTGGTATATACCATTTTCTTCTCTAATTGATTTCAAAGATGATAAAACTGAAGCAAACAGAATAAAATGACTTCCTCAGGGTTACAGAACTTTTGTCTGAGGTCAGATTTGACCTAAGGAAGATGTCTTCTTGACTCTAACCCAAACCTCCATTCATGGTGTCACCTACCTGCCCTAGTTCCTTCATATAGTCCCCTAATTAGATTGAATCTATAGCTTTGTGTTCTTCTAAGAACAATGTTTTTGGAAACATATTAATAAAATTCAGCACATGTGTAAGAGGAAAATTAGAGTGGTAAGATACCTAGTGAAAAGAATTGGAGAAGTAAAATTTAACAAGAGGAAAGAGGACTTAAGGGAGATGGCAGCAGCTATCTTAACGGATTTTAAGTTTGGGGGGGCAAAGCCAAGATGACAAAGTAGAAAGATGCACATGCTCTAGTTCTTCCCCCACAGCCCATATAATTCCTGTACAGGAAGATTCACAAGAAATTCTAGAGCAGCAGAAGCCAGAGAACTACGAAGTGGAGGAGATTTCCAGCCCAGGGTGATCTGGAAGGCTGAAGGGAAGGGTCTGTTGCACTGGATGTGGAGCAGAGCACAGCCTAGCCTTGGCCGCGCTGCACCAGCACTGGGAGGAGAATGAGGGTAAGTTCACAGACCCCTCAACTCACAGGCGACAAAGACACTTCCAAGGGCAGTGAGAGAGCATTTTCACCTCCATAACAAGGTAATAAGGTCCTCCCCTAGCCCTGTCCCCAGGCCATGGCAACAGCAGCAGTGGTGGTGGAGATGCTTGCAGTGGTTGTGGCCAAGGCAGGCAGTAGCCAGCTTCCATTGTTGAATCCTCAGCTCAACCCCCCTGGGAGAATTATGCATCTGATCTGAAACTCAGCCCTGTCACCAACTAAAGCTCATGGGGGAATTAAGTAGTTGATCTGAATCTCACCCACAAGCCTAGCTAGGGAGTAAATTCCTGTCCCTTGATTGTGCCACCTTGGAGGAACTGACATCTTACAGGTCCACCAAGCATATCCTACTCTTGACAAAGGACCCAAAAGTCAAGTAACTGGCTGGGAAAACACCCAAAAAAGGGGAAAAATAAGACTATAGAAGGTTACTTCCTTGGTGAACAGATATTCTCTCCCATTCTTTTGATTAGGAAGAACAATGTTTACCATGAGGGGAATACAAAAAAGTCAAGGTTTCTGCATCCAAAACCTGCAAAATAAAAATGCAAAGGTCCCAGGCCGTGGAAGAGAGGTGGAGGAAAAATTGGGAAGAGAAATGAGAACGATGTGAGAAACTCATGAAAAGCGACTCAGCATCTTGCCACAGGAGACCCAAAAAATGCTGAAGAAAATAACACCTTTAAAAATAGGCTAACTCAATTGGTAAAAGAGTTCCAAAAAGCCACTGAGGAGAAGAATGCTTTAAAAAACAAAACTGGCCAAATGGAAAAGGAGGTTCAAAAGCTCACTGAAAGAAATAGTTCTTTAAAATTTAGAATGGAATGGATGAAAGCTAATGACCAATGATGAGAAACCAAGACATTGCAAAACAAAATCAAAAGAATGAAAAAAATGGAAGATAATATGAACTACCTCATTGGAAAAACATCTGACATGGAAAATATATCCAGGAGACAGAGTTTAAAAATTATGGGACTACCTGAAAGCCATGATCAAAAAAGAGCCTAGATATCATCTTTCATGAAATTATCAAGGAAAACTGCCCTGATATTCAAGAACCAGACAGCAAAATGAGTATTGAACGAATCCACCTTCTGAAAGAGATCAAAAAAGAGAAACTCCTAGGAATATTTTAGCCGAATTCCAGAGTTCCCAGGTGAAGGAGAAAATATATCAAGCAGCCAGAAAGAAACAATTTGAGTACTGTGGAGATACAATCAGGATAACACAAAACCTGGCAACTTCTACATTAAGGCATTACAGGGCTTGGAATATGATATTTGCGTAGTCAAAGGAACTAGGATTAAAACCAAGAATCACCTATCCAGCAAAATTGAGTATAGTACTTCAGGGTAAACAATGGTCATTCAATGAAATAGAGGACTTTCAAGCATTCTTTTTTTTTAATTTTATAATTATTATTTTTTAATGTTTAACAATCACGGCCATACAATTGAGATTTTATCCCCCCCACATCTACCCCCCACTACCCCCCTCCCTCCCCCTATACAATTCTGTATAGGTTCTACATATACTTTCCAATTGAGTACATTTTCACTGTAGTCATGCTATGTAGTTGGACTAAAATAAATAGAAGAAATCATATAACAAATCAAAACATGATACACAAAAACACACACACACACAAACATGATCTGCTACATTCTGCGAATGACTTCCATCTTTCTTTCTCTGAGTGTGGAAGGCATTTTGCCTTAAAAAACCACCATAGGGATTTTTTTTTTAAGAAGTTCTTGCGTTATTACGAAATTCCAAGTCTACCAGAAAAAACTCTTGCACACTGCGGTCGTTGCTGTGCACAAAGTTCTCCTGGTTTTGCTCCTTTCACTCAGCATCAGGTCATATAAGTCCTTCCAGGCCTCTCTGAAGTCATCTTGTTCATCAATTCTTATGGCACAATAGTACTCCATTACATTCATATACCATAATTTATTCAGCCATTCCCCAATTGATGGACATCCCCTTGACTTCCATTTTTTGGCAACTACAAAGAGTGCTGCTATAAATATTTTTGTACATGTGGGACCCTTTCCCATTTTTATGATCTCTTGGGGATATAGTCCTAGTAGCGATATTCCTGGGTCAAAGGGTATGCACATTTTTGTAGCCCTTTGGGCATAGTTCCAAATTGCTCTCCAGAATGGTTGGATGCGCTGGCAGCTCCAACAACAATGAATTAGTGTTCCAACTCTCCCACATCCTCTCCAGCATTTATCATTTTCTTGTTCTGGCATGTTTGCCAATCTTGTAGGTGTGATGTGGTACCTCAGAGTTGTTTTGATTTGCATCTCTCTAATCAAAACTGATTTAGAGCATTTTTTCATATGATTATAGGTATCTTTAATTTCTTCTTTCGAAAATTGCCTGTTCATATCCTTTGACCATTTATCAATTGGGGAATGACTTGTATGATTATACATTTGAGTCAGTTCTCTATATATTCTAGAAATGAGGCCTTTATCCCCGAGCTTAGCTGTAAAAATTATTTCCCAATTTACTACATCCCTCCGGATTTTGGTTGCATTCGGTTTGGTTGTGCAAAATCTTCTCAGTTTAATGTAATCAAAATTCTCCATTTTACATTTCATAATGCTTTCTATCTCTTCTTTAGTAAAAAATTCTTCCCTTCTCCATAAATCTGATAAATACACTATTCCTTGCTTCTCCAGTTTATTCATGGTATCAATCTTTATACCTAAATCATGTACCCATTTGGACTTTATTCTTGTGTACGGTGTCAGGTATGGGTTTATGACTAATTTCCGCCACACTGTTATCCAGTTTTCCCAGCAATTTTTGTCAAACAGTGAGTTCTTATCCCAGAAGCTGGGGTCCTTGGGTTTATCAAACAGGAGGTTGCTATATTCCTTGCCTACTGCGTCTTGAGTGCCAAGTCTATTCCACTTGTTTACCTCTCTGTTTCTTAGCCAATACCAAGTGGTTTTGATAATTGCTGCTTTACAGTACAATTTGAGGTCTGGTACCGCTAGGCCACCTTCCCAAGCATTTCTTTTCATAAGTCCCTTTGATATTCTGGACCTTTTGTTCTTCCAAATGAATTTTGATATTGTTTTATCCAGCTCTAAAAAATAATTGTCTGATAGTTTAATTGGTATGGCACTAAATAAGTAAATTAATTTAGGTAGAATTGTCATTTTTATTATATTAGCACGGCCTACCCATGAGCAACTAATGTTTTTCCAGTTACTTAAATCTGACTTTATTTGTGCAGAAAGTGTCTTGTAATTGTGTTCATATAATCCCTGGGTTTGTTTTGGCGGGTAAACTCCTAAGTATTTTATACTGTCTACCCTAGCTTTAAATGGGATTTCTCTTTCTATCTCTTGCTGTTGGACTTTGTTGCTCATATATAGGAATGCAGAAGATTTGTTTGGCTTTATTTTGTAGCCTGCAACTTTGCCAAAGTTGTTTATTATTTCAAGTAGCTTTTTGCTTGAATCTCTGGGATTCTCTAAGTAAATCATCATATCATCTGCAAAGAGTGTGATACCTTACTTTCAAGCATTCTTGATGAAAAGATCAAAGTTGAAAAGAAAATTTGACTTCAAACACAAGAATCAAGAGAAGCATGAAAAGGTAAACAGGAAAGAGAATCAAAAGGGACTTACTAAAGTTGAACTCTTTACATTCCTACATAGAAAGATAATATTTGTAACTCTTGAATCTTTTCTCAGTATCTGGGTAGTTGAAGGGATTATACACACACACACACACACACACACACACACACAGAGGGAGAGAGAGAGAGAGAGAGAGAGAGAGAGAGAGAGAGAGAGAGAGAGAGAGAGAGAGAGAGAGCTGGAGGCAGGGAGGGAGGGAGACAGAGAGAACAGCGTGAGTTGAATAGGAAGGAATCATATTAAAAATAAAATTAAACGGTGAGAGAGGAATATGTTGGGAGGAGAAAGGGAGAAATGGAATGGGGCAAATTATCTCTCATAGAAGAGGTACAAAAAACTTTTTTTTTTCCAATGGAGGGAAAAAGGTGGGAGATGAGAGGGAAAAAGGGAAGCTTACCCTCATCACATTTGGCTCAAGGAAGGAATAACATGCATACTCAATTTGGTATGAAAATCTATCTTACACCAGAGGAAAGTAGGGGAGAAGGGGATAAGTAGGGTGGGGGGGATGATGGAAGGGTGGGCAAATGGGAGGAAGGAGCAATTCGAAGTAAACACTTTTGAGGAGCGACAAGGTCAAAAGAGAGAACAGAAGAAATGGGTGGTAAGATAGGTTGGAGAGAAATATTCTTAGTCTTGCACAAGACGACTATTATGGAAGCCATTTGCAAAACTACACATTCATAGCCTATATTGAATCGCTTGCTTTCTCAGTGGGGATGGGTGGGGAGCGAGGAAGGAAGAGAAGCTGGAATTCAAAGTTTTAGGAACAAATGTTAAGAATTGTTCTTGCATACAACTAGGAAATAAGAAATACAAGTAATGGGGTATAGAAATTTATCTTGCCTTACAGGACAAGAGAGAAGACGAGGAAAAGGGAAGGGAAGGGTACTAGAAGGGATGGCAGAGTGGAGGAAAGCGCAATCAGAAGGCGTGGCGTTTTGGGGGGAGAGGGCAGAGATGGGGAGAAAATACGGAACTCAAAATTTTGAGGAAATGAATGTTGAAAACTTAAAAGAAAGAAATAAATTTTAAAAATAACGAATTTTAATTTCTGTCACATGAAAGAGAGAACTGATTTGTTTCTCTTGAACCAAGAGAACAGAACTACGACCAAAAAGTGAAAATTGGAGACAGGCAAATTTTCAGGTAACTACAGAAGAAAAAATTACTAAAGATGAGATGTACTTAAAATTTAACGGGCTTCCTTAGGAGGTAGTGAGTTTCTCATCATGGGAACTCTTCAAGTAGAGACTGGATGATCATTTGCCAATGACATTATAAAGCTGATTTTTGCTAAGCACAGTGTATGGTAGCAGTCAAGTCTATTATTTGAACAATGAAATATAATTTGTATATTGCAGGGACAGAGAATTCTGTGTTGAAGTATTTACTGATGAGACTATTCATTTTAAAAGTAATTCTTATTCATTTTCTCTCTCAAAGTGTAGTTTTAATACTATTATACTGATTTTATATGAATCATAGAGAATGGAGACATTGTGTTAAACAACCACCCCCACTCAGAGTAATATCTCCCCAACAATAATAACAATACCCAGCATACATATAACACCTTAAGTTTTCCAAAACATCTTATAATTTTAACTCATTTCACCCTTACAGTGATCCCTATAGATACATGTTATTAGTATATCCGTTTCACAAAGGAGAAAGCTGAGGCACAGAGAGATTACATGATTTACCCATGAACAAATAGCTGGTTCATGGGTTTCCTCTGTAGCCCATGTCTTCCAGTGATTCTGTATTTTTGAGATATATTTTCACTTTCTTTCTAACCTATAGATATATTTTCCCTTTCATTTTCTAATGGCTCTATCTTCATGAAAGTTCTTTATACTTTGGTTTATTTTATGGAGCCAAAGAAAAGATTTTGGTGTCTGAAACAAATTCACTTTGGGGGATAAGTAGTTCATATCTGTAATCTCTATTATTTGAGGTGTGGATAATGGGTCACAACTTGAGGGAGGGGCCATGGTTCAGGAAAGACCACCTGGGAGAAGAGTAGAACCTTCCTGGCTGTGGAACAACCACCGTGGAGAGAAGTAAACCTTCAGGATATTGACACCCTGAGGAAAACCTTCAATTGGCCTCTTTTAATTTCAATTCTACTTTTACTAAGATTTATCTGTTCTATTCATGATTTTAGTATTCAAAAGCATTTGGAGGCTCATTCTTTTGGACAAGAATCCTCAACCCCCTTTACCCACCTTGTCATACAACTCCATAACTGCATTGTATCTGTAGCCATGCAGATCAATTCCATTTTATAAGTGTCATCTCACTTTAATGAGTCAGCCCAAAAAAGAGATATTTGGAAGGATATTTGAAATTCATGAGCATGAATACACTTCTTGTACTCAAATATGTTTTTTTTTATTTGATGTTTATTTTTTCCAATTTATTTTTTTTTAAAAAGCAATGTTTTAAATTTATGTCACTCACATTTCTCACCAACCAGCCTCAGTCAAAGAAATTAAATAAGGGACGTGAAATTCCCTAAATCCTTCAATTATCTCTAGTTTTAAAGTATTTTATTCTACATTCTTTTGATACAACAAGGAATCTAATCATCTTCTGGTGGTATCATTGTGCTCTCACTTGGCTTGTTCCCTAAAAGACTGGAATGGTCTGCAGTTTCACTCTAGTTTATAGTAGCTTCTGGGTATGTGGTTAATGAATGGGGACTGTCCAGTACTGCTGCGTACTGGTCTAATATTTTCATTGTTTGACAGTCTTGGGATAACCCACAGTTTTGTCACTATTGGCCATGACATTGTCTTGTCCCTCAGCTTCAAGTTTTTGACTTTAGCTAGAGTCCAAAATGGAAACAGTGTGGCATTTGTTAATTCGCTTTAATCTTATAACCAAGAAGCTGAACTTTAACTCTTTTATGGAAGTAGACCATTCCAGTATCTAGTATCAGATTAGCAGAGTACCCTTAGCTATTTTTCTCTTTACATGAGGAAAATCTGTCTCTTCTCAGAACCCTGGCTGTTTTGACAACAAAGAACAGTTAAGTGGTGCCCGGAGTAATTTTTCTATCTCAACCTTTTCTTTCTGATCAGCAAGTATTTCACAAGAATTTAAGTCTATTAAGGTTGAAAAGGTCTTCTTACTCCCACTTACTGTTTTCTTGCCAATTTACTCTTTTATATCATCCCATGAGCTTTATTCTCAATAAACCATAAAAGGCTGTCTTGATCAAATGTTTTATATGAGGTGTCAGCGTGGAAATCTAGATTTGTATATAATTCTCACCCATCAAATGTAAGATATTGGCTATATAAAAATGACCAGCTTTATCTCCTCATTGAAAATAATTTTTAATGTATTTGTTTTTGTTTTGAGATTTATTTTTGGAAATGTCTTAAAAGGCAATGTTAGTCTCATTTTTTTTTTGCCAAGGTCATCTTTGATCTCTGCCATGGCAACACTTTCTTCTTGCTGACCTTTTTACCTCTAAAATCTTGCTACCAATTATATAAAGATCATTTAAGAAAATTATCATTTCTTTGCAATTTCAATCACATCATTCTTCTCTCTAGGAACCTAAGTAGACTCATTAATTAAGAGCAGGAAGATAACAGGGATAATTTGCCTAAATCCTTCACATTATTGGTAGAAAAATGAGTCCAGACAATTTAAATAATTTCTAAGGCACATAAGTTCTAAACAGAATCAGACTCTGAACCTGTATCATCTGTCTGTAAATTCCACTATAATATTCCATCTCTGAAATCGTTTATGACATAAGTGCTAAACTACTATTTCATTGATTTAATGCACTCCTTTGTGAACTGTCCACTTTAACCAGGCTGAACTCTCTCTCACACATCTGAGAAATTGCATATGCTACAGAATTTGAACAGTATCAAAAGATTTTTGTCTCCACTCTCTTTCTCACACAACTTCAAGAAATTTTTAACGTGAGAGTGGAATAAATGGGAGCAGTATAGGCTGGAGGGAAATATAGTTAGTCTTTCACAATATGACTGTTATGGAAGCGTTTTGCATAACTACACATATATAACTTATATTGAATTGCTTGCCTTCTCAGTGGGGATGGATGGAGAGGTAGGAAGAGAGAGTAGGTAGAAGTCAAAGTTTTAAAAACGAATGCAAAAAATTGTTTTTACATGCAACTTGGAAATAAGAATAATGGGATATAGAAATGGGTAATGGGATATAGAAATCTATCTTGCTCTACAGGAAAATAGAGGGGATAGGAATAAGAGAAGTGAAGAGTATGATATAAGGGAAGGCAGATTGGGGAAAGTTGTACTCAGAATGCATACTATCTTGTGGTGGGCAGAAAGAAGACATGGGAAGAAAATTTGGAACTCAAAATCTTGTGGACTTGTTTGTTGGAAACCAAAAATAAATAACTACATTTCAAAAGGAAAAAAAAAGAAATTTCTATCGTTATTCACATGGAGGTGTAGGTGTAGATTCTGATGCTAACAGAAAGCGACTTTTTCTGTTTTGTTTTTGCTATACCACTTGGTGCATATATGTTTAGTAATGATATAACTTCATTGTCTATGCTGCCTTTTAGCAAGATATAGTTTCCTTCCTGGTCTCTTTTGATTAGATCTATTTTTGTTTTTGCTTTATCTCAGATTAGTATTGCTACCCCTGGTTTATTTCTTTTTTTGCTTCAGCTGAAGCATAGTATATTCTGCTCCAACCTTTTACCTTTACCCTGTGTGTATCCCCCAGTTTAAGATGTGTTTCTTGTAAACAACATATTGTAGGATTATGTTTTTTTTTAATCCATTTCAGCTATCTGCTTTCTTTTCACGGAAGAGTTCATTACATTCACATTCACAGTTATGATTACTACTTGTGTCTGTCTTTCCACACAATTCCCCCCCTTCTTTATGCTTTTATTTCTCCCTTCTCTCTTCCCTTTCTCAAAAGAGTTTTACTTTTGACCACCTCTTCTCTCTTTCTTCCCTCTCTTTTACCAATCCTCTCCACTTTTTCCGCTTTTCCCTTAATACTTCTTCCCTCCCTTGTAACCACCACTCCCTTTTCTTTCCTCATTTCCCTTCCTACTGTCTGTAGCGTAAGTTAGATATCTATAAATACCCAAGAATGTTATTGCCTCCCGGAACAAAATCTGATGAGAGTAAAGCTCAAACAATGCTCATCTCCCTCCTCTTTTCCCATCTATTATAACATGTTTTTGCCCCTCTTCATGTGAAGTTATTCACCTTTTCTGGCTCTTCCTTTCCTCTTCCCCCTTTACAACCTTCCCCCCCACCCCAGTTTTTGCTCTTTCTTTTTTCACCCTCATCAGAGATTTCTTAGATCCTCTTCCTTTTCTGCCATCAGAGTGATACCATCTGAATATCTGACATTGTTGATATTTCTCCAGAAACCTTACTGCAGCTTTTGATTCATCTGTTTCTCCTGATGTACTCTGCATATAAGTTAAATAAACAAGATGACAACATGCAGCCTTACCATACTGCTTTTCTAATCTTAAAGCAATCCTTTGTTCTATATTTGTTTCTAAGTATTGCTTCAAGACATCTATTTAGTTTCCTCTGGAGACAAATAAGATGATATGGTGCTCTCATCTCTTTGAGGACTTACCGTATTTATGATCCACATAGCCAAAGATTTTAGTGTAATTAATGAAGTAAAGTAGATGTTTTTCTGGAACTTAATTAGGTTTATTGTGATCACATCAGTTAATTTATACCCACACCCCCTATCTATGTATATCCCTTTTAAATGTTGTAATAAACATATTATTATCAAGATTAACATGGATCATTCCCCCACATAGGGCTGTAATCACTTCGACCATATTGAATAAGTAGCTTTTTTCTTTTCTTTTTTTTAACCTCTTTTCCTTTTTATGTCTCTCTTGAGTCTTGCATTTGAAGATCAAATTTTCTATTGACCTCTGGCCTTTTAATCAGAAAGGTCTGAAACTCTCTTATTCCATTGAATGTCCATCTCCTTGCCTGAAAGGCGATTCTCAATTTTGTTGGGTAGTTGATCCTTGGTTTTAATCCAAGCTCCTTTGTACTATGGAATAGTCATATAATATATGAAATATTATATTCTAATTCCACTTTTCTTTTAATGTAGAAGCTGCAATGTCCTGTGTGATCTTGGCAATAGTTTCTCAGTACTTTAATTATTTCTTTGTAGTTGCTTGCAGTATTTTCTCCTCATAATTCTAGAATTTGGCAACAATATTCCTTGGTGTTTTCAACTTCGGATCTCTTCCAGGAAGTGATTGGTAGATTCTTTTGATAACAATTTGGCCTCAGCATCTTGAACTTCAGGGCAATTTTCCTGTATGACTTCTTGAAAAGATATTATCTAGGCTCTATTTTTCATCATGGTTTCCTGGTAGACCAATAATTCTTAGATTTTCTCTCCTGGATCTATTTTCCATGGTAATTGTTTTTCTAGTGAGATATTTTACATATTCTTTTTTTTTTATTGTTTAGATTGTTTGACTGATTTTTGATGCTTCATAGAGTCTTTACTTTCTATTTTCCTAATTCTACTTTTCAGCTTATCGTTTTCTTTAGTGAACTTTTGTACCCCTGTTTTAAAAAGTTATTTTTTCCAGTTAGGTTTTGCATCTCCTTATCCATTTGGCCAATTTTACTTTTTAAGAGCTGCATGTGTTTTTAAAACCACTATTCAATATTTATTTTACCTACCTCTTTAATATGACTCTTAAAATACTTCTTGAGCCCTTCCTAGAATGCTCTTTGAGCTTGAGACCGGTTCATATTCCCTTGTGAGATTTCAGATATATCAATGATTCAGATGTATCTTATTACGGTATCAATATTCTCTGTTTTTAAGAAGTATATGAACTCATTGAGGAGAGGGAAATAAAAGAATACATGATACAATTTGGAACCAAGATTGAGAAAGTACGAGGTAGTAATTAGAAGGCTAGAGGAGGAATTAAAATGACCTAGATTCAAATCCTGTTGTGTTTTGCTAGCTAGCTGAGTGTGAGCTATACAAAATCATTGAACTTTACTTGTCTAAACTTTCAAATAGTCAATAATGTTGGGAAGTATTTTTGTCAATTTAAAGCTTGCATACCATTTTACATGTTATCTTTTCTGATCCTCACAACAATCCTGTGAGGTAAGTATCATTGGCATCCTTATTTTATCAGTGAGAAAACTGAGAGTGAGAAAGTTCAAGGGACTTTTATAGTGTTGCACAGCTAATAAGTAAATGTCTAAGACAGTATTTGAACTCAATTATTTCTACTTTCAGGCAGAATCTTCTCTCCATTGTGCCCCTAGAAAGTCCTGGTGATCATGCCTGTAGTAATAACTTCACGGGGTTTTTGTGAGGCATAATGATATAGTGCAGCACAAAGTGTGCTGAATTTAGAATCACATTCACACATACAGACACACAATCCCAAAAGACTTAGAGCATTTTTAACTATTTAATCTTAAGCCTTTTCCCCCTCCACATTCAACATCTTCTTTATTATGGGACAGAGAAGAGATGGAAGAGTTGAAAACTTGGAAAGAAAGAAATGAGCCTGCCAGACTCATCCTGTATATTGCATTCATCTTCCTAAAATAAAAAAAAAATAAACATTTCCTTCATTATAGATATCCACTGTCATTTAACAGGACAAAATAAAAGAAAAAAATCCTCAACCTGAAAGTCAATCACAGTCTTTTACTTGAAAAATTACATTTATTGTTTTTTTATTTATGTTTCAAATTCTACCCTCCCTGCCACCAATTCCCATACTGACTCAGAAGGCAAACAATATGATCTCAATTATACATATGAAATCATGTAAAAACATATTTACATATTAGCCATATTTAAGAAGAAAATATTAACATCAAAGAGAGGATTTTGTATTTGATCTTTAAAGAGGTAGTGAGTCCCTGAAAGTAGTTTGTTATAAGTGCTACATTGTTGAATTTGTATTTTAGGAAAATCGCATTGTTGGCAAAAGAGAGGTTGGACTGAATTAGAGCAAAAATTGTGGAAAGAAGTTTAACCTGTAAGTTATTTCAGTAGTTCGGATGTTAGGAATACAGATTAAAGCAAAAATAATGACAGTCCATACCCTCAAAGAGATTACATTCTAGTAGGGGAAGATAAAAAAAAGATAAGATAGAAAAGGAAGATTAAGTAAAAGGAGGTAAATGGCAAAAGCTTGAAGAGAGAAGATACCCACGGAGATGCATAGTGGCAAAGTCTGGACATTATGAAACAGGAATAAATTGGATGAAGTACGACTGGCCTGGGCCCATCACTAAAATTGAGCATCCTAGAAAGAACTCACCAATGTGAGAAAGAGTCAGAATCTTGGAAAAAATTCTAAGGTGTGAAACCATTTGAGTTTTGGTGACAAAGTCCAGAGAGTCAGAAGCGTAGTTCAAAGGTTTCACTTTGTCCTGTGAAATGACAGCTAGTTTCTATCCATAAAGAAGAGCCCATTTAAAAGGTTATTTAGGGAAATGATTCTTATAGTGATACGGAGGATGGAAAGAGAGAGAGAGAGGGAGAGAGAGGGAGAGAGAGAGAGACAGAAAGAGAGAGAAGAGAGAGAGAGAGAGAGAGAGAGAGAGAGAGAGAGAGAGACAGAGAGAGAGAGAGAGAGAGAGAGAGAGAGAGAGAGAGAGAGAGAGAGAGAGAGAGAGAGAGAGAGAGCAATGGAAAGGATAATTAGGAGCCTATAATTCAGTACTAGGACTACGTGATCCTCCTCCATGCCGAATTGTGGTCTTATTTTAACTGATGCTGGTATGAGAATCTCTATCTCCCAACCCATGAAAGGATATTTCCCAGCTTCCCTCATGCAGAAAATTAAGGGCCATATTGTTCATCATATAGATATATCTTTGATGATGCTAAGTGAGAGGAACATAAATCTAGTAAATAAAACACACAACTTTATTCTTAAACTTAATAAAAGAAGAGGTTATTACAGTGTTCTGGTTTTGATAGCAGTATATGTTAATTTGCTGAGGAAACTACAAACTTCTTTAAACTCCCAACTCATTGCGGAGTAGATGTGACCTCAGATCTTGAGGAGTAAACGTTTTGTTAGATCCTACCAAAATGAAAACGCTTCAAATATGGGTGGAATTATGGTTTTCACAATAAGCAATATGAGGATCAATTAAGGAAAATTTGGGGAAGTTTCATCAGCAAAAATGCAATCATTCAGTAATGAATATTTGGGGCCATGGGAACTCATCACAACCATTTATTAAGGCATTCAGGAAGGTTTTGTGCCCAATTTTGATACAAACAATATGTACACTAATAAGATTATGATTTAAAAGAAATAACTAGAGATAGAAAAAAAGTAAATGAGCATCAATAAGTAAGGATACTGCTTAAAGATTTTCATGAAATCACAGAAATACCCAATTTTCACCAATTTAGAGAGAACCACAGTGATTCTGTACAGGTAATTTAAAAATAACATCTATGAATGCTTTCTTATTGATCAAAACTTCTATTGACTAATGATTCACAAATCAAAAACAACACTAATGACCATAATTTTACTATTTTTATTAACACTTTCAAAGAGAAAAACATGCTTTCCCTTTTCCTAGATAAAATAATACCCTTTGAAAGCTGCAGATACAAGAAGAGAGATAAATTAAAACACCTTACAAAAATGATATTGCTTGGAAAGAAATGGAGCCATTTTGGAAAACAGAAAATGGTATTTGCAGAAGTTCATACACTTGAAGAGCCTCTGATACTCTCATGATAATGGCATATTATTTCTCTACCTGCTGGGAAGAAGAACTGAAACTGAGGAGCAAATATATTTGCAATTTATATCTGTATTGTACTATGGCAATATATGAGATGTGGCACTATCATCTTTCTTAGAGAAAACCTACATAGGTTCCTGATAAGAATTAACTATAGTTAGCCTTAGAAATGATAACTTAAAAGGTTATGTAGTATCCAGTACTTTGTGAGAGGAAGAGATAGGGGAATTTAATAGAAAGATGCATTCATGCAATAAATGAAGATGTTAGGGAAATCTTGCTGCAGATGAAGTTATTATTCACCTGACTGGTTTCTTCCATTCAGATCAATGGATACAGCTTCAGAACGCTGAACAGCTATTTTAAGTATTACAGATAAAAATTTCAAGATTTCACAAATGTCTCTTGCCATTAAACTCACGTGTCATAATTGTCCAAGAACTTCCCTGTGTTGGCAAAAGTTAAAGTAAATACCGTGATTGTTAATGGATTCAGGCCATTTGAAAGAAAACTTCTAATCACAGGATGACTGTGAAGAAAATCCTAAGAAATATTTAAACCTGTCCATCCCTCACTCAGTCATCTCTTTTCAAAGGCAAACTTTGTTATCTGAAAAAAATTCACCACTACCAGGTAGATAATGGGAATTCAATTGAACCAGTATATGTAGTTAATCTTGTCATCCCTCTGTAGATAAAATCTGACTTTTAAACGTATCCAAGTAGTCTTTCTCATCTTAGTCAGTACTAATCCTTAGCAAACTTTACTGATTTATAAAATCAGATTACTTCTAATATAAAACCAGTAAAACTAGTTGCGAAGTTTTGATAATGATGATGTTAATTGACTTGAATTTTTAGAAAATTAACATCAAGTAATATGTTTGAATGTTCTCTCCTTTACTAAACTGATTTCCTTCACTGATATAATTAGATGAATTATTGGAAAATAATAGAAATAATTATTTAAAAATAACTGAAATAAGTTGCATGTGCCTATATAGACTGGAGCCAATGAAAGTACATTATAATTAATTCTTGCTTGTAGCATGCTATCTAGTCATTTCAGTCCTATCTTCTGACCTATTTTGTTAGAGCTTTTAAAAATAATGAAATGAGTTATCACTTCATTCAATCAAAAATTATTTATTGAACATAACAGCCAGTAGAACTATGTTATCCTATTCCAAAACAAACCGAGGCAGAGCCAAGATGGTAGACTATACACAGCTACCCAGCCAAACCCTTCCAATGTTACCTTGTAAAGAACTTTTTAAAAAATGCCTCAAATCAAATTGTAAAATGGAAAAGTCAATAAATGATGAGTTAGAATTTTTTCCAGCTCAAGACAACCAAGGAGGCCAACATGACAAGTCTATGACAAGTCTATGAACTGGATAGGAAGAATATTGAGGTCCGTAGCTGCAACGTGAGCTACAGGCTTTGGAAGTGACAATGACAGCTTCCAAAGGCTGTTTCTAGAACTCTGAACCCAGAGATGGGAAGGGATGATTCCCTTCTGACAAGTCATCAGAAAGAGATTACTGGGGACTGTGAGCTGACAGTAGGCACAGAACCAGGTACTATTTGACAATTCCATGGCTTATACTCAATTTTGGGTCTCAGCTTCAAGACAGAGAGAAACAAGATAGCAGAAGACTTGCTCTCAGTCCCAGTGCTGAGAGGAGCCCTATCACTTGTGGCTCCAAGGGAAGAGGAGATATTTTCTCTGAAACAGCAGCAGTGGGCTGGAAAATTCTGATGTTTAGGACAGCACTTCCATAATCAACAGGTTAACAGAACTCAACCTTAATATAAAGTCCTAATTCATGTAATAGGCTGGTTGAATAAGCAAACAACAACAACAAATAACCTGATCATGAACAGCTATTACAGTGACAGAGAAGACCAAGATCCAAACTCAGAAGAAGAAAACAACTGCAAGCAAAGATTAAAGGAAATAAAAAAAGCAAATCAAACACAAGCTCCCATTAATTTTTGGAAACTTTTTTTATTAATTTTATTTATTTCCAGTATTCCACAAATCACTACCATACAGTTTTGATATTTTTCTCTTCCCTCTGCCCTAGCTATGCCCTCCCTCCCTGAGACGGCATAAAACTTTATATAGGCCCTACACAGACATTCCTATTAAATGCATTTTCACTATAGCCTTGCTGTGTAGAAGAATTAAAATGTATAGGAGAAATCATATAACAAACCAAAACGTAATACAGAAGAAAATGGTCTGTTGCACTCCGCTGTTGAATTCTGGAGTACTTTCTCTGGAGGTGGAAGACATTTTTTTTCCTTAAAGGACAAATGGTGATTTTTCTAAGTCCTTGCACTGCAATGAAGTTCCAAGTACAATAGAAAAAATCTCTCATACCCTGTGGTCGCTGCTGTGCACATAGCTCTGCTGGTTGTACTCCTTTCACTCAGCACCAGATGATATAAGTCTTTTCAGGCCTCTCTGAAACTTTCTTGTTCCTTCTTTATTTTTTTTTTTTTTGCACTCTTTGCACATATTTTATTTATTTGTTTTTATTATTTTTTTATTATTTTATGTATTTTTATTGCTCTACAATCATTACCGTAAAACTTAGACTTTTTTACCCCCTACACCTAACTCCACCACCTCTTCCCTCCTCAAGAAGGCATAAAATTATATACAGGATCTACATATACTTTCCCACTGAATACGTTTTCACTACAGTCATGCTATGTAGACGAACTAAAATAAATGGAAGAAATCATATAACAATTCAAACCATAACACACACACACACACACACACACACACACACACACACACACACGATCTGCAACAATCTGCGAATGTATTCCATGGGTCTTTCTCTGAGTGTGGAAGTCACTTTGCCTTAGAAAACCACTGGGAATTTTTTTTTTAAGTTCTTGCGTTATTACGAAGTTCCAAGTCTACCAGAAAAAACTCTTGCACACTGTGGTTGTTGCTGTGCATAAAGTTGTTCTAGCTCTGCTCCTTTCACTCAGCATCAGATTATATAAGTCCTTCCAGGCCTCCCTGAAGTCTTCTTGTTCATCATTTCTTATGGCGCAATAGTACTCCATTACATTCAAATACCATAAATTACTCAGCCATTCCACAATTTATGGGCATCCCCTTGATTTCCAGTTTTTGGCGACTACAAAGAATGCTGTGATAAATATATTTGTACATGTGAGACCCTTTCCCATTTTTATGATCTTTTGGGGATACAGTCCTAGAAGCGATATTGCTGGGTCAAAGGGTATGCACATTTTTGTAGCCCTTTCGGCATAGTTCCAAACCGCTCTGCAGAATGGTTGGAAGAGCTCACAGCTTCACCAGCAATGAATTAGTGTCCCAACTCTCCCACATCCTCTCCAACATTTATCATTTTCCTGTTCTGTCATGTATGCCAATCTTATAGATGTGATGTGGTACCTCAGAGTTGTTTTGATTTGCATCTCTTTAATCAAAAGTGATTTAGACCATTTTTTCATATAACTATAGATATCTTTAACTTCTTCCTTTGAAAATTGCCTATTCATATCCTTTTACCATTTATCAATTGAGGAATGACTTCTATAGTTGTACATTTGAGTCAGTTTTCTACATATTCTAGAAATGAGGCCTTTATGCCTGAGACTAGCTGTAAAAATTAGTTCCCAATTTACTACATCCCTCCGGATTTTGGTTGTATTGGATTTGGTTGTGCAAGAACTTTTCAGTTTAATGTAACTAAAATTATCCATCTTTTATTTCATAATGCTTTCTATCTCTTCTTTAGTGAAAAATCTTCCCTTCTCCATAAATCTGATAAATACACTATTCGTTTCTCCTCCAGTTTGTTCATGGTATCAATCTTTGTACCTAGATCGTGTACCCATTTGGACTTTATTCTTGTGTACGGTGTCAGGCATGGGTCTATGCCTAGTTTCTGTCACACTGTTATCCAGTTTTCACAGAAATTTTTGTGGAACAGTGAGTTCTTATCCAGAAGCTGGGGTCCTTGGGTTTATCAAACAGGAGGTTGCTATATTCCTTGCCTACTATGTCTTGAGTGCCGGTTCTATTCACCTTGTCTACCCTTCAGTTTCTTAGCCAACACCAAGTGGTTTTAATAATTGCTGCTTTATAGTACAATTTGAGATCGGGTAGCGCTAGGCCACCTTCCCTAGCATTTCTGTTCATTAGTCCGTTTGATATTCTGGACCTTTTGTTCTTCCAGATGAATTTTGATATTATTTTATCCAGCTCTAGAAAATAATTATCTGATAGTTTAATTGGTATGGCATCAAATAAGTAAATTAATTTAGGTAGAATTGTCATTTTTATTATATTAGCTCGGCCTATTTATAAGCAACTAATATTTTTCAACTTACTTAGATCTGACTTCATTTGCGCAAAAAGTGTCTTGTAATTGTGCTCATATAGTCCCTTGGTTTGTTTTCACAGGTAAACTCCCAAGTATTTTATAGTGTCTACCCTACCTTTAAAGGAGATTTCTCTTTCTATCTGTTGCTGTTAGACTTTGTTGATAATATATAGGAACGCGGAAGATTTGTGTGGGTTTATTTTGTAACCTGCAACTTTGTCAAAATTGTTTATTGTTTCAAGTAGTTTTTTATTTGAGTCTCTGGGATTCTCTAAGTATATCATCATATCATCTGCAAAGAGCTATAACTTAGTTTCTTCTTTGCCTATTCGTATTCATTCAATTACTTTGCCTTGTCTAATTGCTATAGCTAACATTTCTAGTACCATATTGAATAATAGTGGTGATAATGGACATCCTTGTTTCACCCCTGATCTTATTGGAAATGCATCTAGCTTATCCCCATTGCATATAATGCTTGCTGAAGGTTTTAGGTAGATACTGTTTATTATTTTATGGAAAGTTCCCTTTATTCCTATGTTCTCCAGTGTTTTTAATAGGAATGGATGTTGTATTTTGTAGAAAGTTTTTTCTGCATCTGTTGAGATAATCATGTGGTTTTTGTTAGTTTTGTTGTTGGTATTATCAATAATGCTGAGTTTTCCTAATATTGAGCCAGCCCTGAATTCTTGGTATGTATACTACCTTATCATAGTGTGTTATTTTCGTGATAAGATGCTGTATTCACTTTACTAAAATCTTTTTAAAAATATTTACATCTATATTCATTAGAGAAATTGGTCTACAATTTTCTTTCTCTGTTTTGTCTCTTCCTGGTTTAAGAATCAAAAACATATTTGTATAATAAAAAGAATGTGGGAGGACTCCTTCTTTCCCAATTTTTAAAAATAGTCTATATAGTATTGGACTTAACTGTTCCTCAAAGATTTGATAGAATTCACTTGTAAATCCATTTGGCCCTGGCGATTTTTTCTTCACGATTTCATTGATGACTTGTTCAATTTCTTTTTCTGATATGGGGTTGTTTAAGTATTCAGCTTCCTTTTCTGTTAACCTGGGCAATTTGCATTTTTTAAAATACTTATCCATGTCATTTAGATTATCGAATTTGTATTCATGAAGTTTGGCAAAGGAATTTCTAATTATTGTTTTAATTTCCTGCTCATTGGAGGTGAGTTCACTGCTTTCATTTTTGATATCAGTAATTTGATTTTCTTCTTTCTTTTTTTAATCAAATTGACCAAAGGTTTGTCAATTTTATTAGTGTTTTCATAAAACCAACTCTTGGTTTTGTTAATTAATTCAATAATTTTCTTAATTTCAATTCTATTAATCTCTCCTTTGCTTTTCAGTATTTCTAATTTGTTATTTACTTGCGAATTTTCAATTTGTTCTTTTTCAAGCTTTTTCAGCTGCATGCCCAAGTCATCAATACCCTCTTTCTGTATTTTATTCATGTAGGCATTCAAAGATGTAAAACTTCCTCTAAAATCTACTTTTGCAGTATCCCATAAGATTTGGGAGGTTGTCTCATTATTGCCATTCTCTTGAATGACGTTGTTGATTGTTTCTATGATTTGTTGTTTAGCCCACTCCTTCTTTATGATTATTTTATTTAATTTCCCCTTAATTTTTGGTTTGTTTTTCCATGGTCTTTTGTTACGTATAATTTTTATTGAATTTTGATCTGCAAAGTATGGATTGTCTATCTTTGCCTTTCTGTACTGGATTGTGCAGTTTTTATGCCCTAGAACATGGTCAATTTTTGTATATGTGTCTTGTACTGCTGATAAAATGATACATTTCTTTCTATCCCCATTCAACTTTCTCCAGAGATTTATTATATCTGTCTTATCCATAGTTTTATTCACCTTCTTAAGTTCTTTCCTGTTTATACTAAGGTTAGATTTATTATGTTCAGAGAGGGGGAGTTTGAGGTTCCCCACTAGTATAGTTTTGCTGCATTTAAACTATAAATATAAACTGTATTTAGTATAGTTTCTTCCTGCAACTCTCCCATCCTCCCGTCTAAGGATTTGGATGCTATGCCACTTGGAGTACACACATGTAGTAATGTTATTGCTTCATTGTCTATGTCCCATTTTAGCAGAATAGAGTTTCCTTTCTTATCTGTTTTGATTGGACCTATTTCTGCTTTTGTTTTGTCCAATATTAGGACTGCTACTTCTGCTTTTCTTAAGTCAGCTGAATATCAGTATATTCTGCTCCAACCTTTTACTTTACCCTGTGTTTATGCCCCCATTTCAAGTTTGTTCCTTGTAAACAACATATTGTTGGATTATGGCTTTTGATTCGTTCTGCTCTCCGCCTCTGTTTTATATGAGGGTTCATTCCACTCACATTTATAATTACGATTACTACCTGTGTCTTTCCCTCCATCCTCTTTCCCACCGTTTGTGCTTTTAGTTCTCCCATCTCCCTTTCCCTCCTCAATAGTTTTCACTTTTGACCACCACCTCCCACAGTCTTCCCTTCCTTATTTCAGCCTCCATTCATTTTACTCTCCTTAACCCTTACTACTTATTCCCTTCCTTTTAGCTTCCTCTCCTCTTTCTTCCCCCTTCCTCTCCTACTGCTTATAGAGCTACTTAGATTTATATACTTAATTAAATTTATTGTTTCCTCCTTGAACCAAATCAGATCAGAGTACCTCTCAAACAATGCCCATGTCCCTCCCATCTTTCCCTCTATTATAATATAATTTTGTACTTCTTCCTGTGATGTAATTTACCATTTTCTGCTTTCACCTTTACACATTTCCTGTTAAAATCCCTTAGCATGTTTGAATCACATTTTTTATCACCACATCATTTACATTATACCCATTCCTTCTATCTATGTATGTCGTTTTTATATTTCATAACTGATGCATAATTCTCAAGGCTAATAAGTATCATATTGCCCTACTTGAGTAATAAGTTTTTCTTTTCCCCTGTTTACCTTTCTATGTCTCTCTTGAGACTTGCTTTTGAATATCAAATTTTCTATTGAGTTTTGACCTTTTTGTCAGGAAGGTCTGGAAATCTCTTATTTCACTGATTGTTCATATCCTTGCCTGAAATGTTATGCTGAACTTTTCTGGGTTATTGATCCTTGACTGTTTTTCCAGCTCTTTTGCCTTGCAGAATATCATATTCTCATTCTTTTGATCTTTTATGTAGAAGCTGCAAGGTCCTGTGTGATCCTCACTGTAGCTCCTCGATGTTTGAATGGTTTCCTTCTGGTGGCCTGTAATATTTCCTCTTTCACTTCGTAGTTCTGAAATTTGGCAAAAATATTTCTTGGTGTTTTTAGTTTGGGATCCTTTTGGGGAGCTGAACAGTGGATTCTTTTGATGAGTATTTTGCCCTCTGGATCTAACACTTCTGGGCAGTTTTCCTTGATAATTTCTTGGAAGATATTATCCATGCTCTTTTTCATCTTGGCTTTCTGGTAGGCCAATAATTCTTACATTTTCTCTCCTGGATCTATTTTCCAGGTCACTTGTTTTTCCACTTTACATTTTCTTCTATCTTTTTATTTTTTGCATTTTGTTTGACTGATTCTTGATGTTTCATAGAGTCATACGTTTCTAATTGCCCAATTCCAATTTTTATCAAATTGTTTTCTTCAGTTAAATTTTGCATCTCCTTTTCCATTTGTCCAATTTTCCCAGTCAAGTTTTTTTTGCTTCCTTTTCCATTTTTTCAATTTTACTTTTTGAAGAGCTATTCTCTTCATATTATTCTTTTCTCATACTTTTAAAGTCATTTGCCAGTTTCTCTTCTATTTCCTTCTTCAGCTGTTCCAGGAGAGCTTTTGTGCCTGTGAGCAGTTCATAGGCCCTTCTGAAGTTTCATATGGGAATACAGTCTCAATACTGACCTCCTTGGTATTTGCGTTTTAGTCCTTGTCCTCATAGAATGATTGTATGGTCTTTTCATTCTTGCTTTGCTTCTCCTTGCTCATGATGATGGTGCTTTGTGTGTTGTGGCCTCTGGTTCTTTCAGCTAGAACCTGGAGAATCTAGTATTGAACTGGATGGTGTAAGAAAGCAAAAAGAAGGTGTCATTTTTTTTTTGTTTGTGTTTCCCTGGATTAGTTTTGGGGCTGTGTTGTTAAGTGTGGAAGAAGGTTGGTCTGGTCGTGGGAGATCTCCTCAGCTGAACTCTATCAAAGGAAAGCTCAGGGCTTGGTAATCAAGGCTGCCTTCCCGTTTACCCTGGAATGCTGAGGTACACCTAGGTCTTAGTGCAATACTCCACCCCCCTGGGCTCCTGATCGCCTCTTTGATGGTTTGCTGAGATGGGGCTGTTGCCACAGTAAAAAGAATATTACTAGCCTCATGTGCTAAGAGCCTATTTGTCCCTTCTGCTGAAACCATTGATTCAGGATTTTTCTGGAGAAATATTTTACGGTTCTTTCAAGATCAACAAGGGGATGGGGAGAGAGCATTTACTGATCACTCTGCCATTTTGGCTGTTGGATGGTCAAGTACGTAACTTACATACAATTAATCTGTGGCTGATACCTGGGTCTCAATGGCTGTCATTCACTGGGCATTTTTGGTCTCCCACCCTGGGCTGCCACTGTGCTACCCTGCTTGTGCCTCGGGCCACTCTGGGGCTTTCCTGCTCAGCTATGCCGGGATGGGATGTGCTATGCTATATACTGTGGGTTCTTCCATGACACTGGAGCAGATCCTTCCCATCGACCTTCTTGTCTGTTCTGGTCTGTGAGTCTGCCAGTCTGTCTCCTATGGAATTCACCACCAAAATTTTGTCAGATTCTCTTTTTAGAGGTATCTGAAGGAGTTTTTCTAAGAGCTGAGGTGAGTAGTTGTTCTCACTCTGCCATCTTGACTCTACTCCGGGGGGGGGGGGGGTGAAGAGATATATCTCTTTTTACCTATTTATCTCTTTTTATTTATTTCATCTTTTTAAAAAGAGATAAAATACTTCAGAAAAAATTGGGAAAATAAATGGAATTGATGCAGGAAAATTGTTATTTTCTTATGGTGCCAATTTAAAATAGATTTTATTCTCTAGGACAAGAATTGAAGTTCCACTTGTTTCCAGTAGTGATGAAGTGCAACACTGTTCACTTCTCACCCTCTGCCCACCTTCAAGTGTTCAGAATGCCCAGATTTACACTTTGGCTTAAATGTGACTTGTAAACTCCTACTGCCTTGACTACAAATTTAAGTCCCTCAAATTTTGGAAAACTGTGTGGAATGTTCCTTCTTCTGTTGTTTAGTTCACCTCTTCAATGGTGGGTCCAGAAGAAGTGTCTCCAGATGGTGCTGCTCCACCACCTGGTCACCCATTAGCTATGCCTGCTGATATGCTCTGGTATAGCTTAGTGATGATGGGGTTGCAGCCTTTCTCTAATTCTTTCTCTTGATGCTCAAATTCTTCCTTCTCACCAGTCTGGTTCTTTTCCAGTCAGTTGATTACTTTACTCCATCAGTCAAAGGTCTTCTGTTTGTTTTCATCACCATTTTTGCCTTGCAGTTTTTCATGCTCTACAGTAGAAACTCTTCATGTTAAAAACATAAGATGCAAGAAAATTCTTTAAGACACCTCTCTTTGCTTGTCTTCCTCAGCCTTGTATTTCTCAGCCTCTTGGACCATACTCTCTATGTCTTCCTTGCACAGACATTTTTTATCATTGGTGATGGTGTTCTTGTTATACTTGCCTGTGCTCTTATCCAAACCAGAAAGCACTGAAGATGCCATTTGAATCAATGTGAAATGTTACTTCAATCTGAGGAACAGCCCTGGGTACTGGGGGGATTTCCTTTGAGCTCAAATTTGCCAAGCAGGTTGTTATCCTTTGTCATTTCTCTCTCACCTTCATAAACCTGAATAAACATATCAGGCTGGTTGTCTAAATAGGTGGTAAAGGTCTGTGTCTGCATGGTGGGGATGGTGGTATTATGTTTGATCAGAAAGATCATAACTCCACAAGTAGTTTCAGTTCCCAGGGAAAGAGGAGTGACATCCAACAGCAGCAACTCTTGCACATTCTCAGATTTACCTCCAGACAAAATGGCAGCCTGGACAACTGCATCATAAGCAACAGCCTCATCAGGATTGATTCCTTGTTGAGCTCCTTGCCATTGAAGAAGTCTTCCAGAAGTTTCTGTATTTTGGGGATTCAAGTGGAACCACATACCAGGATAATATCATGAATCTGTGATTTATATAGCTTAGCATCTCTTAAGACCTTTTCCACAGAGTCAAGTGTGCCACAGAAGAGATTAGCATTCAGCTTTTAAAAAGAGGCTTGGGTGATTGATATATAGAAGTTGGTACTTTCATCGAGGGAATCAATCACAATATTGGCCTAAGTACTAGAAGAGACGGTGCACTTTGCAATTTCACATGCAATTTGATGATAGTGAACAGTCCTCTTCTTCTCACTGATGTCCTTCTTGTTCTTTCCCTTGAACTCAGCAACGAAATAGTTGATCATTCAGTTGCCTAAGTTCTCCTCAATCAAGTGGGTGTTCCCAGCTGTGGGTTTGACCTCAAAGATGCCAGCTTTAATGATAAGAATAGAGACATCAAAAGTACCACCTCCAAAGTCAAAGATCAACACATTTCTCTTGGCACCAACCTTTTTGTCCAAGCTATAAGCAATAGCAGCAGCAGTTGGTTCATTAATGACTTGGAGCACATTGAGACCAGCGATGATTTGAGCATCTTTGGTGGCCAGACATTGGGAATTGTTGAAATAGGCTAGTAATGTGACCCCAGCATTTGTGCTAGCCTTCCCAAGTAAATTTCAGCAATTTTTTTCGTCTTGATCAAGACCATACAAGATACTTGTTCTGGATAGAAACTTTTGCCCTCCCCTTTGTACTCCACTTGGCCCTTAAGTCTTCCTGCATCATTCACCACCATAGAAGGCCATTGCTTCATGTTTGATTGTACAGCTGAATCATCAAAATCTGTGACCAATCAGACATTTGGCATCAAAAATTGTGTTGGTGGGGTTCCTTGAAACTTGATTCTTTGCAATATCACCAATTACACCTTCTGTGTTGGTGAAGGTGATGTGGCTTGGGGTGGTGCTGTTTCCTTAGTCATTAGCAATGATTTCCACTTTCCCATGTTGGAATACTCCCACATCAGAGTAAGTGGTGCCAAGATCAATGCCAATTGTGAGTCCCTTCGACATGGTTGTTGGGGAGTTAGGAGTGGTGGCTGACCACTGTGGAGAAAGGACTGCTACTGCACTGAGTAGACCCAATAGCAGAAAATTATGAGGAAAATTAACAACTTAACTCATGGGGCACAAACATACTGAAAAAATACATTTAAAAACACAATTCGCCAAACGGAAAAAAAAAGTGGGACAAAAGTTCACTAAAGAAAATGAATCCTTAAAAATTATAATTGACAAGTAAAATAAATAATAAAGAGAAAGTCAATAGAATAATAAATGGAGAAAATGTGAACTATCACAGTGGAAAAACAACTGATCTGGAAAATAGAATTATGAGAGATAATGTAAACATTTTTGGACTACTTGAGAGGCATGATTTAAAAAAGAATAAAGATATCATATGTTAAAAAAATTATAAGTGAAAACTATACTGATATTTTCGTGTAAGCATATAAGATAGAAATCGCAAGAAACTGCCAATAACCTTCTGAAGAAGATGGCAAAATGAAAACTCCCAGGTAAATTATAAACAAATTCCAGAGTTCCAAGAAAAAGTAGAAAATATTACAAGCAGCCAGAAATAGACAATTGAAATATTGTGGAGCCAAATTCAGCATTATAAAAGATTTAGCAGCTACCATGTTAAAGGAAGGGAGTGCTTAGAATATGACTCTCTGGGAAGCAAGGGAGCTAGGATTCAATCTAAGAATATCTCATCCAGCAAAGTAAAGCATACACACAGACACACACACACACACACACACACACACACATCCCCGTGAGGGAAAAAAATGATATTTAATGAATCAGAGAAATTTCAAGCATTCCTGATAAAAATGCCAAAGCTGAAATACTAGTTTACTGTCAGATTTATGGAGAAGGGAAGAATTTATGACAATACAAAACAGAACATTATGAAATACAAAATGGATAATTTTGATTATATTGAATTTGAAAGCTTTTGCTCAAACAAAACCAATGCAACCTAGATTAGAAGGAAAGTAGAAAGCTGGCAAACAATTTTTATGGCTAGTATTTCTGATAATTATTAATAATTTCACTTCTAAAATATATAGAGAACTGAATCAAATTTATAAGAATACAACTCACCCCAAAATTGATAAATGGTCAAAGAATATGAACAGCAACTTTGAGAAGAAGAAATCAAAGCCATCTATAGTCATATGAAAAAAATGTTCTAAATCGCTTTGACTAGAGAAATACAAATCAAAAGAATTCTGAGGTACCATCCCACCTCACACCTGTCAGATTGGCTAATATGACAGAATAGAAAAATGACAAATGTTGGAGAAGATCTGGGGACATTGGAATACTTATGCCTTGTTGGTAGAGTTGATAACTGATCCAAGCATTCAGGAGGGCAATTTGGAACTTTGCCCAAAGGGCAATAAAACTGTACATACTCTTTGATCCAGTAATGACAGTACTATGCCTGTACCCCAAAGAGATCATAGAAAAGGGAAAAGGACTCAAATGAACAAAAATATTTATAGCATCTCTTTCTGTAGTGGCAAAGAATTGGTAATTGAAGAATTGAAGAATGGCAAAGAATTGGTAATTGCCCATCAACTGGGCAATGGCTGAACAAGTTGTGATATATGAATAGAATGGAATATTATTGTGTTATAAGAAATGATGAGCAGATAGATTTCAGAGGAAAAAAAAGCAAACTTGGAAAGATTTATATGAACTGATGCTGAGCAGAGCCAGGAGAACATTGTATATAGTACCAACAATATTGTGTGATTATCAACTATGATAGACTTAGCTCTTCTCAGCAATACAATGATCCAAGACAATTACAAAGACTTGAGATGAGAAACGTTAACCACATCCAGAGAAAGAAATATGGCCTCTAAATGAAGACAAAATCATGCTATTTTCACTTATTTGTTTTGGTTTCTTTCTTTTTCTTTCTTTTTTTTTCTTTGTCATGGTTTTTCCTATTTGTTCTGATTCTTCTTTTATGATATAAATAAGGTGAAACTATGTTTAACATGATTGTGCATGTATAATCTATATCATATTACTTGATATCTTGGGGAAGTAGGAGGGAATGGAGGGAGGAAGAAAAAAAGAAACGCAAAATCTTACAAAAGTGAATGACAAAAACTATCTTAACATGTAATTGGGGGGAAATATTCAAATCATATTAAGAAAAAAAAGAAAATACCAGAGATGAATAGAAAATTTGACATTCAAGCACAAGATTGAGAACAAGTATAAAAAGTAAACATTAAAAGAAATCTAACAGAACTAAGTAAAGTTTAACTGTTTAAATTTCCATATGAGAAGATAAATGACATAACTTTTAAGAAATTTATTATTGTTAGAGCAATTAGAAATACTCTTCTTAGGCAGAGGTGATTTGTGTGATTTGATTCTATTGTAATGATCTGAAAACAAACAAATGCATGAGGAGAGAGATCTCCTGGGAGAAATGGAAAGGGAGAGGAAGAATGGGAGAAATTTACTTCACATAAAAGAAGTGTGCAGGGAAGAGTTTTTAGAGTGTGCGTGTGTGTGTGTGGGGGGGGGGGAATGGGATAGTGGCGAGTAATTCTTTAACTTCAAACACTGTAGCGTTGGTTCAAAGAGAAGAATATATATAGACATTTAATTAATTCGGTATAGAAATATCTTACCCGCTAGGGAAGTATAGGAAGAGGAAGCACATAAGAGAAATGGGGAGGAGAGATTATAAAAGGTAGATTATATTAACAGCTACAGAGGTCAGAGAAAGGACAGGAAATATAGCGAATCCAAGACAATTTTGAAAGACTCATGATGAAAAAAATTACATACCATCAGATAGAGAGCTGATGAATTCTGATTATAAACTGAAATATAACTTTTTCATCTTATTTTTCTTGCTTTTTTATGGCACTGCTAATATTATAAACATGTTTTGCATGTTTTCACATTTTTAATTGATGTCATATTCCTTGCCTTCTCAATGTGTGGGGGAGACAACTGGAGGGAACAAGAGAATTCAGAACTCATAATTTTAAAATTATTAACAATAAAATAATTGATGAAAAACAAACAAGAAAAAAGTACACAGGACATTTAAATGTATATTTTATAAGTATTTTTTTGATGTCAAGTACTTGATATTTGAAAAATGCAAACACATAGTTATACAATATTGAGTTTTCTTATCAGAAAATATCAACATAATATTGATGACGAAATGTTAACATCTCCATAAATGCACACACACATACATACATACACACATCTTTGACAAAATGGGAAGATATCTGGATGTCTTGACTGAATATTAGTTTTAGAAAAAAGGTGGAATGTATATAATATTTCTAGATTCCTAAAGGTCCAGAAAGATAAGTCTCTTCCCTGAAGGAGATCTACCTGTCTTCTCAAAGATGGCTATGGCTGCTCACACTCTCAGGGTGAACAGAAACTCTCTAATCATAATCCTCCCAGTAATATTATGGGTCCATGGGCTTTGTCATTTGCCTTGCCATGAACTTAAGGGCTGCTGGACCTTTCCCTGTACCTCTTTTATATGTTTCCCAGAATCAGAATGTAAGCTCTTTGAGAGCAAAAAATAGCTTTAATTTTCCATTTTTATCTCTGGCACTCACCGCTGTGTTTATCACATATTGTGTTTAATAAGTAGTTTTTTATTCATTTAATATTTCAGTTATGACTCATGAAACAGTCCATCTACTCTATTTAAAAACAAGAAAAAAATTATAAAGCAAGCAAATTTTATTATTTCTTAATTAAAGTTGATTAAATTGAGCCAAACAGAGGATAAGTGACTTGCTCAAGATCACACAACTAGTACGTGTCTGAGAATGGATTGAATTCAAGTATTCTTGACTGTAGGTCAAAGACCTACCAACTCTATCAATTCGCTGCCTTACATTTTGAATGTAAAGGCAAGGCAGATTTGAAAATTCTATTGGGTTTATGTCTTTTAGACATCGGGACATAAATAAATATATTGAATACGAAAGGGGAAATATCCAGGCTAAACCATTTGATGACTGCAAACGTTGGCAAGTCACTCATATTTCATCCTCAATTCCTCATCTATATAATGACACCAATCACAGTAACTATTCGACCGTGTTGTTGTGAATATCAAATGAGGTAACATAAAGGCACTTTACATACCTTAAAGATGTTTATAAATATTTATAGTAAGTATTATAATTATTTATAAGCAAATGACCACACATTCAGCTATGAATTTTTAGGAGTTTAGCTAGATTTTTCTTCCTTGGCAGATATCCATATTCTCTTACTGGAATTCAATCAACATTCATTGAATTGAAGTATGGTTACTAGATCAGAGAATTGAATAAGGATGCCATGAGACTTTCAACAAAATTGAAGAAATTATCTTGATCTAATATGATGTTTGGAATGAGATCTTTGTTCTCAGTTCAACCGGATTTGATAGATTGTCAACGGATATAAACAGGCAACTTTCAGAAGAAGAAATCAAAGCTATCTATTGTCATATGTAATGATGCTCTAAATCTCTATTGACTGGAGAAATGCAAATCAAAACAACACTGAGGTATCACATAACAGTTACCAGATTGACTAATATGACAAAACAGGAAAATGATAAAAATTGGAGAAGTGGGAGAATTAGAACACTAGCTCATTCTTGGTGGAGCTGTGAGCTGATCCAGCGATTTTGGAGGGTAATTTGGAACTATGCCCAAAGGGCTGTACAAATGTGCATACCTTTTGACGCATCAATACTGCTTTTAGGGCTCTATCCCAGAGAGATTATAAAAATGGGGAAAGGACCCACAGGTACTAAAAGTTTTTACAACATGTTTTTATCTGGTTGCCAAGAGCTCGAAATCGAGGGGATGCCCATCAATTGGGGAATGGCTGAACAAGTTCTGGTATATGAATGCAATGCAATACTATTGTGCTATAAGAAATGATGAATAGGCAGGATTCAGAAAAAAAAAAAAAACTTGGAAAGACTTACATGAACTGATGGTGAGTGAAGTTAGCAGAAGCAGGAGAATATCATACATAGTAACAGCCACAATCTACAAGTACTGTTTCTGATAGACTTAGTCCTTCACAGCAATGCTAGGACCTAAATCATTTCCAAAGGACTCATGATGCAAAATGCAATTCACGTCCAGAGAAAGAATTATGGAGTTAGGAAGGATGCATTAATTATCTTTCTGCACTGGATTGTGAGGGTTTTCTCCCTCATATATGGCCAGGTTTTGTATATGTGCCATGTACCCCTGATAAAAAGGTATATTCTTTTCTATCCCCATTCAGTTTTCTCCAGAGATCTAAGCTATCTATCT
This sequence comes from Notamacropus eugenii, assembly GCF_028372415.1. Classification (NCBI taxonomy): domain Eukaryota; kingdom Metazoa; phylum Chordata; class Mammalia; order Diprotodontia; family Macropodidae; genus Notamacropus; species Notamacropus eugenii. Next base: position 324,782,427 of record NC_092874.1, on the reverse strand, counting down.
TATCCAGGTTTTATTCACCTCCTGTGCTTCTTTCGTGTTAATTTTGAGGTTAGATTTATGAATTTCAGAGAGGGCAAGGTTGAGGCCCTCCACTAGTAGAGTTTTTTTTTTGTGTGTGTGTATTTCTTTCTGTAACTCCCTTAACTTCTCTAAGAATTTGGATGTTATACCATGTGCTGCATATCTATTTAATAATGATATTGCTTCATTGTGTATGGTAGCTTTTAGCAGGATATAGTTTCCTTCTCTATCTCTTTTGATTATATCTATTTCTGCTTTTGCTTTGTGTGAGATTAGGATTGCTACCCCTGCTTTTTTTTTGCATCAGATGAAGCATAATATATTCTGCACCAACATTTTACTTTATTCTGTGTATCCCCCTGTTTCAAATATGTTTTTTGTGAACAACATGCTGTTGGATTATGGTTTTTAATCTCTTCTGCTATCCACCTCCATTTTATGGAAGAGGTCATTTCATTCATATACACAGTTATGATTACTATCTGTGTCTTTACCTCCATCCCATTTCGCCCTGTTTGTGCCTTGAGTTCTCCCTTTCCTTCTCAATAGTTTTCACTTTTTACCACTACCTCCTGAAGCCTTCCCTTCCTCCTTTCATACCTCCTCCATTTTACTCCCCTTTTTCCTTGCCTTCCTTTCCTCTCTCCTTTTGAGCTTTCCCTCCCTTTTCTTTCCCCTTTCCTCTCCATCTGCTATAGAGCTAGTTAGATTTCTATACTTAACTGTGTTTGTTCTTCCCTCCTTGAACCAAAGCTGATTTCTTGAAAGATATAGTCCAGGCTCTTTCTGTCATCATGGCTTTCCACTAGACCAATAATACTTAGGTTTTCTCTTGTGGATCTATTTTCCAGGTCAGTTGTTATTCCAATGAGATATTTTACATTTTCTTCTATTTTTTCATTCTTTAAATTCTGTTTGACTGATTTTTGATATATCATAGAGTAATTAGCTTCTATCTGTCCAATTCTAACTTTTAATAAATTGTTTTCTTTGGTTAATTTTTGTATCTCCTGTTCCATTTCCCCAGTTGTTTCTCTTAAGGATTTATTTTGTCCAATTACGTTTTATACTTCCTTTTCCATTTGTCCAGTTTTACTTTTAAATTCTTCCATGATTTCTTTTTCCATACTTTTAAAGCCATTATCCAGTTTTTCTTCTACATCTCTAATTTAGCTTTTAAAATCTTTCTTGATCTCTTCTAAGAATGCTCTTTGGGTTGAAACCAGTTCATATTCCCTTCTGAAGTTTCAAATGAGAGTACAGTCTCAACGCTGACCTCTTTGGTTTTCATATTTTGTTCCTTGGTGCCATAGAATGATTCTATGGTCTTTTCTTTTCTGGGATGCTTCTTACTCATGATGGTCACCGTTTTTCCTGGCTTTTAAAGTAGAATTCGGCTTCTAGGGCACAAGGGGCTCTGTCCAACAGTTCTTATGCTTAGAACTTGAGGCTTTGTGCATTGTAGCCTTTGATTATTTCAGCTAGAAGCTAAAATACTGCAACTTACCTGGTGCTGAGTTGGCTGGTGTGTCAAAGCAGAGGCTAGGTGAAGTCTTTCTGTATTGTCCAGAGTTACCTTGGAGTTCACTCTGTTATGTATGAGGGAAGGGATTGTGTGGTCGTAGAAGATTTCCTTTCTTTAACTAGACCATAGGCAAGCTCAGCGGTTAGTGAACCCCATCTGTGCTAGTGTCTTCCTGATTACTTTGGTTTGCTGAGGCATGACTGGGGTGATTGGTGATTATCAGCTCCACACATCTGGGGCTCAGTAGGTGCTCCCAGTTCACTGAGGTGGGACTGTCTGGGACAGCTCCAGTCCTGCATTGGTCCCCTTCAACCACAGCAAGTTGGACGCCCCTTTATGATTTTTCTAGCCTCATGGGCTAAGAAATTGTTTACCCCTTCAGCTGTTCCCACTGTTCCAAGATTTTTCCTGGGGAATATTCTCTGTATTTTTTCAAGGTCAATAAGGGAAGAGACATAGCCTTTACATATCACTTCACCATCTTGGCTCCTGGAAGTTCAAGTGGGTGACTTACAGATGTTTAATCTGTGGGCTGATAATTACAGAAGTTACTGTTGCAGTTACCTGGGGTTCTGCACTTCTCTCTCCCACTGGACTCCTGTTATGGGCTGATATATGCTTGAGAACGTGTGGTGCTGCTGCTGCTTCAGACCACCTGTAGTTTCCTGCTCTACTTTTCTATAGTGGTGTATGCACTGGTGTAGCCTGTGCACTGTGCACTCTTCCAGCCCTGTGCAACAGATACTTCTTCTAGAAATTTCATGCTGTCTTCAGTGAGAAATCTGCCAAACTGTCTCTTATTGGATTCTACCTATCTAAAATTCTTTCAGATTCTGTTTTTAGAGGTATCTGAAGGAGTTTATCTTAGACCTTAGGTGAGTACTTGCTTTTACTCCACTATCCTGGCTCTGCCTCCAGAACTATGGATTTAAAACACAAAACGAAGCAGAATATTTTTTCTTTTGTTATGCTTTGTTTTTCTCGTGGTATCTCCAATTCCTTCTTTTTCTTCTATGAAATGGGATTAAGGTGAAAATATACTGGGGGCGGAGCCAAGATGGCAGAGTAGAAAGACACACATACACTAGCTCCCAACCCACAGCCCATAAAATACGTGTAAAAAAGAACTACCAACAAATTCTGGAGAAGCAGAAGCCACAGAACAACAGAGCGGACGAGATTTCTGTTCCAGAGAGCCTGGAAATCTTTTGCAAAAGGTCTTTCACGTTGTGGACCCAGAGCCCAGCCCAGCCCTGCATTGGCTACGCAGCACCGAGAGGAGCAGATCTGAGCAGGCTTCAGGGATGGAATCTTCAGCAGCCGTGTGGGTTCCTCCACCCACAGGTGACAAGGGTCACTGTGAGGGTCTCTTTGGTGGGTCAAGAGGGGAGTGGGGTGCCCCCATAACTCAGACCAACTCGGAAGGCAGCAGCAGAGGTGGGAACAGACCAGAGATCCCAAAGCAGGCAGGAGCCCAGATCCATTGTTGATTGTCTCTGCATAAACCCCCTGAGGGAACTGAGCCCATGAGGCGACCCTGTCCTCACCTGAGTACCTGAACTTGATCTCACACTAAATAGCAGCCCTGCCCCCCAAAAAAGCCCTTAAGCTGGGAAGCAGCATCTGAATCTCAGACCCCAAGTGCTGGCTGGGAGGATCTGGAGGCAAAGTGGGTGTGAAGAGAATACTGAGAAGTCAAGTCACAGGCTGAGAAAATGCCCACAAAAGGGAAAAAAAAAATAAGACTACAGAAGGTTACTTTCTTGGTGAACAGGTATTTCCTCCTTTCCTTTCTGATGAGGAAGAACAATGCTTACCATCAGGGAAAGACACAGAAGTCAAGGCTTCTGTATCCCAGCCCACCCAATGGGCTCAGGCCATGGAAGAGCTCAAAAGGGATTTTGAAAATCAAGTTAGAGAGGTGGAGGAAAAGCTGGGAAGAGCAACGAGAGACATGCAAGCAAAGCATGAAAAACAAGTAAACACTCCGCTAAAGGAGACCCAAAAAATGCTGAAGAAAAAAACACCCTGAAAAATAGGCTAACTCAATTGGCAAACAAGATTCAAAAAGCCAATGAGGAGAAGAATGCTTTCAAAAGCAGAATTAGCCAAATGGAAAAGGAGGTTCAAAAGCTCACTGAAAAAAATAGTTCTTTTAAAATTAGAATGGAAAAGATGGAGGCTAACGATTTTATGAGAAAACAAGAAATCACAAAACAAAACGAAAAGAATGAAAAAATGGAAGACAATATGAAATATCTCATTGGAAAAACAACTGACCTGGAAAATAGATCCAGGAGAGAAAATTTAAAAATTATGGGACCACCTGAAAGCCCTGATCAAAAAAAGAGCCTAGACATCATCTTTCATGAAATTATCAAGGAAAACTGCCCTGAGATTCTAGAATCAGAGGGCAAAATAAGTCTTCAAGGAATCCACAGAAAACCGCCTGAAAGAGATCCAAAAAGAGAAACTCCTAGGAACATTGTGGCCAAATTCCAGAGTTCCCAGGTCAAGGAGAAAATATTGCAAGCAGCTAGAAAGAAACAATTCAAGTATTGTGGAAATACAATCAGGATAACACAAGATCTAGCAGCTTCTACGTTAAGGGATCGAAGGTCGTGGAATAGGATATTCCAGAAGTCAAAGGAACTAGGACTAAAACCCAGAATCACCTACCCAGCAATACTGAGTATAATACTTCAGGGGAAAAATTGGTCTTTCAATGAAATAGAGGACTTTCAAGCATTCTTGATGTAAAGACCAGAGCTGAAAAGAAAATTTGACTTTCAAACAAAAGAATGAAGAGAAGCATGAAAAGGTAAACAGCAAAGAGAAGTCATAAAGGACGTACAAAAGTTGAACTGTTTACATTCCTACATGGAAAGACAATATTTGTAACTCTTGAAACGATTCAGTATCTGAGTACTGGGTGGGATTACACACACACACACACACACACACACACACACACACACACACGTGGAGACAGAGTGCACAGAGTGAATTGAAGAGGATGGGATCATATCTTTAAAAAATGAAATCAAGCAGTGAGAGAGAAATATATTGGGAGGAGAAAGGGAGAAAGGGAATGGGGCAAATTATCTCTCATAAGAGAGGCAAGCAAAAGACTTATTAGTGGAGGGAAAAAGAGCGGAGGTGAGAGAAAAACATGAAGTTTACTCTCATCACATTCCACTAAAGGAAGGAATAAAATACTCACTCATTTTGGTATGAAAACCTATCTTACAATACAGGAAGGTGGGGGATAAGGGGATAATCAGGGTGGGAGGGATGATGGAAGGGAGGGCATGGGAAGGAGGGAGCAATTTGAGGTCGACACTCATGGGGAGGGACAGGATCAAAGGAGAGAATAGAAGTAATGGGGGATAGGATAGGATGGAGGGAAATATAGTTAGTCTTATACAACACAACTATTATGGAAGTCATTTGCAAAACTACACAGATTTGGGCTATGTTGAATTGCTTGCCTTCCAAAGGGAAGGGGTGGGGAGGGAGGGAGGAAAAGAAGTTGTAACTCAAAGTTTTAGAAAGAACTGTCGAGTACTGTTCTTGCCACTAGGAAATAAGAAATACAGGTAAATGGGTATAGAAAGTTATTTGGCCCTACAAGACAAAAGAGAAGATGGAGACAAGAGCACAGAGGGATGATAGAAGAGAGAGCAGACTGGTGATAGGGGAAATTAGAATGCTCGGTGTTTTGTGGTGGGGGGAGGGGACAAAAGAGAAGAAAATTTGGAACCCAAAATTTTTTGAAAATGAATGTCAAAAGTTAAATAAATGAATGAATGAATGAATGAATGAATGAATAAATGGATAGATAAATAAATAAATAAATAAATGAACAAATAAATAAATGAAAGAAAATATACTTAATAGGAATGTATGTGCAGAGCCTATAGCAGATTACATGCTATCTCTTAGAGGGGAGGAGGGGAGAAAATTGAAAACTTATGGAAGTGAATGTTGAAAACTAAAAGTAAATAAATTAATTTTTTAAAAAGCTTGAATATGCCTTGAGTGAGTTGGAAAAATAAAGGATTAAATTGTAGGGAAAGTATAATTTTCATCTTGGTGAACTGAAATAATTAAAGAAAACAAAAAAGACTAGGAGGCCAAGCTCATTAGAAAACCTGCTACAGAAACTGATATACTAGTGTCATCTGTGTTAATACATATCCTGCACCTATATCTTTTTCTTAGGCGGTATGTCATTCTTGTAATGTTCTCCATTCTCACTTGTATCTTTTGGAAGTCGTAGAGCCATTCAGGATTCAAAGGGTACATAAGAACTTTTCCTTATCTTTCTTGTGGTTAGTAGTCACTCTTTTTTAAAAAATTAATCTATTTATTTTGTATGAGTTTTGCATGTACTTGTCTATGTAGTTCCTTTCCTCCAAGTACAATGCAAGCTCTTTGAGAGAAAGAAATATGCTGGAATACTATCTAGAACACAGTAGACACCTGAAAATTGTTATTTAATGGAATTGGATGGAATCTGATGATGAAGATTCAGGGGAAACAATGAGAAGATAAAATATTTACATTAACATAACAGTATAACAATTTTTGGACTCTTTATTCAAGCATTTTGCTGATAGTTGATTAGTAAGATTTTTTCATGAGTTTTGTGTGGCACTTGGGTTAAAGAAGAAACTCATTATTCTGAGATTTCAGGGTATAAGATTAAATAAAAAATTAATACTATAATTCAAGGCTCATAAATAACCTTACAGAAGTCACTTATTCTCTGTCTGCCCTAGTTATTTTTTTCTTTTCTTCTTTTTATTAATTAATTTATTTTTAGTTTTCAGCACTCACTTCGACAAGGTTTTGAGTAACAAACTTTCCCCCTGTCTCTCACCTTCTCCTATCCCAAGACAGTGTGCGTTTTGATTATCCCTTCACCCAGTCTGCCCTGTTTTCTATCATCCTCCCCTTGTCTTATCCTTTTCCCCTCTATTTCCCTGTAGCACAATATAGGTTTCTATAATCTATTGCCTATGTATCTTATTTCCTAGTTGCATGAAAAATAATTTCTAACATTGGTTTTTAAAACATTAGGTTCTATATTCCCTCCCTTACTCCCTGCCCACTCAACCTCATTAAGAAACCAAGCAATTCAATAAAGATTATACACGTATAGTCATGCAAAACACTTCTCTAACATTCATGCTGTGAACGGCTAACTATATTTCCTTCTGTTCTATCCCACCCCCTCATTTATTCCATTCTCTCCTTTGATTTTGTCCCTCTTCAAATGTGTTTGCTTCTGTTCACCCCTCCTCTAGTTTGCCTGCTCTTCTATCATCCTCCCCTCTCATATCCTTCCCCCCCACTTTCCTGTAGGGTAAGATAGATTTCCATACCCAATTGTGTGTGTGTGTGTGTGTGTGTGTGTGTGTATTCCTTCACTCTAACTACCCTAACACCGAGAAATGTCTTATGAGTTACAAATATCATCTTACCAAGTAGGAATGTAAACAGTTCAACTTTAATAAGTCCTTTATGATTTCTCTTTCCCCTTTACCATTTCATGTTTCTCTTGATTCTTTAATCTGAAAATCAAATTTTCTATTCTACTCTAGTCTTTTCAACAGGAATGCTTGGATGTCCTCTATTTCACTGAATGCCCATTTTTTCCCTTGAAGTATTATAATCGGTTTTGCTGGGTAGGTGATTCTTGGTTTTAATCCTATCTGTTTGACCTCAGGAATATCACCTTCCAAGCCCTCTCCTTACTTAATGTAGAATGTGCTAAATCTTGTGTTATCCTGATTGTGTTTCCACAATAATTGAATTGTTTATTTCTAGCTGCTTGCAATATTTTCTGATGACCTGGGAACTCTGGAGTTTGGCTACAATATTTTCGAAGAGTTTTCCTTTTGAGATCTCTTTCAGGAACTGATCAGTGAAATCATTCCATTTATATTTTCCCCTCTGGCTCTAGAAAATCAAGATAGTTTTCTTTCATAATTTCTTGAAAGATGGTGTCTAGGTTCTTTTTTTGATCATGGCTTTCAGTTACTCCAATACATTATAAAATATCTACCTTGAATCTATTTTCCTTGTCAATTGCATTTCCAAATACCTATTTCACATTGTCTTCTTTTCCCTCATTTTTTGTTTTGTTTTATAATTTCTTTATTTCTCATGAAGTCATTGACTTCATTCTAATTTTTAAGGAATAATTTTCTTCATCAAACTTGACTCTCCTTTGCCCTTTGCAAATTCTGCTTTTTTAAGGCATTCTTCTCCTCATTGGCCTTGGAACCCTGTTGGCCATTTGGGTTAGACTATTTTTAAGGTGTTATTTTCTTCAGCATTTTGGGTGGGTGGGGTCTCTTTCAGCAAGTTGTTGACTCATTCTTTTATGATTGTCTTGCATCACTCTCATTTCTATTCACATTTTTTTCCTGTACCACTCTTATTTGATTTATAAAATCTTTTTGATCACTTCCATGGCCCGAGACCAATTCATATATTTCTTGGGGGCTTTGTATGTAGGAAGTTCAACTTTGTTGTTTTCTTGTGATTGTATGTTTTGATCTTCCTTGTGACCAAAGGGAGATTCTATAATCTGACTTTTTTTTCTGTTTTTTGCCCTTCTCCCAGTCAATTTCTTGACTTTTTAGCTCCTTTTTAAGGTATGACTCTGCTTTCAGTGTGGAGTGTGAACTGTTTGAAGCTTCAGCAATTTTGTGTAGCTGTTTTCAGAGAGGTTTCTGAGGAACTATAAATTTTGAGTTCTTCTAAGTTTTTATGATCAAGGTAGAGACATTTATTCCTCTCTTGGCCTGTACTGTGGATGATGAATGATCACAAACATGCTTTTCTGCCTTTGAACTGTCAGGAAGATTCCTTCTTCACTGCTCTTATAAGCTCCACTATGCCAGCATTCTTCCTCATCCCAGGACCACGTAAGACTGTGACTCAGATCGAACATGGGCAAAGCAAGAGTATCCTGCCTCAGATCAGTAAAGAGATGCCTACAATTCTCCCCTTATTAGCCACTCTATCCCCCCACTCTCTATGGAACAAGTACTCCTGAAATAGCCATTATTTGTGACAGTTCCACTTCTGCTGCCCTGGTTCTGGGACCAGACTGAACTACTCTCTCACACAGGTCCAGCGGGTCTTTCCTACTGACCTTCTAAGTGTCTTTGGCATTTGTGGGTTGAGAAGTCTGAAAACTTCCACAACTGCGGGTGATTCAGTTCTCGAGGTCTGCTTTAGGTATGCTAGTGCCCCCTCTGTGTTGGCATGGTCTACATTGGATTGAATTCCTCTCTCAGACTGGTGCAACAAAACTTTCGTATCTACTTCCCAGGTTGTCTTGAACTAGAAATTTGTTTCACTCTGTCATTTTTTAGGTTCTGCTGCTCTAGAATTTGTTTAAAGTATTTTTACAGGTATTTGGAAGACTTTGCAGGAGAGCTCAAGCAAGTCCCTTCTTTTACTCCATCATTTTGGCTCTTCCTTGCCTCAGGTTTTCCAACTGTAATACAGGAATAGTAATATCACTTACCTCCAATTTAATATGTGGATCAAATGAGATAATTTCTATGAAGTGCTTAGCACAATGAAACATCCATAGTAAGCACATAATAAATACTTCTTTCATTCCTCTCTAGTATTTATAGCTAATTGGAGAACAATATTTACTCTACCTGAAAGAAAATCCCTTACATCAGTCTCACTCTTTCCATTTACATAGATATCACTTTCATGTGGGTCCTCATTATGACCTTGGCTTCCTCTTTGAGATTTTTGCTTACTGTATCTTACTTCTCCAATAAATTGTCCACCCATAAAAAATGTTATTAAGACATATAACTTAGTCTGTCATGCCCACATTTCCTTTAAGGTCTTTACTAGTCATATCATCATACGAAAGACCAAGCAAATGATAGTCAGAGAAACTTATCTTGTTTCCTGGGCTAAACTTGTTTCTTGATTTTATTTTTCCTTGTCTAATCACCTACAGAGCACAAGGAGAAGTACTTAAGAGTTTGAAAATTTCAAACATTTGAACCCCGGAACTGCTAAATTGTTGTCAAATAAACTTTATGTGACTTATAGGTTAGCCTTCAGAGATTAAAATTTTGGAGGCATGTGGAGTGTCCACCACAAATTTGGATTAGATCTCAGATAGACAGAGGAGTCCATGTCTCTGGAACTGTAATATAAGTCCAAAGAAAAGGCAAAACCTGACGTCATTAATTAGCTGGAAGAAGTAGATTCCTTGTTACAAAGAGCTTGAGGGTTTGGTTAGAGCATATCCTGCTGGTGGAATGAATTTTCAAAGTTGAGACTGTGAGGGAAGAAAGCAAGAGGAAATATTTTTACTGGACCCATGCAGAGGTTTCTGACTTTCTGAAGGAGATCAAGAAAAGACTATGGGAAGAAGAAGAAGAAGAAGAAGAAGAAGAAGAAGAAGAAGAAGAAGAAGAAGAAGAAGAAGAAGAAGCAGGAGGAGGAGGAGGAGGAGAGGACAACAGTTATGATGCCTAAAAGAATGAGATGAGAAAGAAGAACAAGAAGAATGAGAAGAAAAACAAGAAGAAGAAAAGTAAGAAGAGCAAGATAAAGAAGATGAAGAAGAAGAGGAAAAGAGATAGTCACATCTGATCTTTCTCAGTGAGAAAATGTTTGATTTACTGCATGTTTATCCCACACAAAATCTGACTTGTTTATGATGTGCTTGGCGTGTGAGAGAGAAAAAGTTTCTTTCTATTAATTGAAAGAAATGGAGAAGTTTTGGGTCCTCCAGATATGGAATGTTGCATGTACTGTCAGATGAGGTTGCTGTACTATGAGTCTGGCTTGTTTTTCATCATTACAAGAGAACTCTCAAGATGTTAGAGTAATCTGTAGATATTTGTACTGTAAAATAAAATGAATCCATTAGACTTTTAAAGAGTCAAAATTTAAATTAGAAGAGATATCCAAAGGTCTCAACAAAAATAGATACTAAACGATGTGGATTATTCAGTAGAGAAGCATCTGATAGACTTTATTTCTATCCACATGGCATCCAGCAAGCAGCATCAAGTGGAACAATTTCCAGTAAAAACAAAACAAAACAAAACAAAACAAAACATGCAATGGAGTATACAGCGAACCATACTGCAAATTATCTTTTAGCAGAAAATAATAGGTCAGTGAGGAGTAGGTTTAGTAACAACATTTGGTAAACCTAGATGAAGTCATTAGCTATCTTGAAGAATTTTGAGGCATGAGTAGCTTCTCAACTCAGTGCTTTGGCTAAATGTTTCCCCAATATGTCTGACTTTCTTTGTGTATCTTGAATACATAAGTTACCTATGTTTTCTTCAATTTAGTATATACCCTTCCACACATGTAGATTGGTCACAAATTGTCTGTTTGTTAATTTTGTGTGTGTTAATCTCAGATTTATGAGAAATTTTCCCCTTAATTTTTCTAATTATTCCATGTCATTAAATGCTTTCATGTTAAACCAAATGGGTCCTCTGAATGAATATTTAAGGTGAGAACTTATGAACTATGGTTTTAGGAAATGTGGGCCCACGAAATACCTATAGTATCTATTGCGTGGAAGCAACCACCCTCCAAGTTGAGGATGTCCCTGAGTGATATACCTAGAATGTAGACTCTCTTCCATTATGCCTCTGAACATTTATCTTATTTCAAAGTTAAACTCCAAGTTCACTTGGTACCTTCCCCAACCTCACACTCCCTGGTTATTGTACTCTCCCTCCACAAATTACCTTGCAATTGCTTATTTTCAGACATGATTTATCTGCTCTCTTCATGCTTAATAAGTTTCTTGAAGATAGGAACCATTTGTTTTTGTCTTTATTTCCCCAGTGTCTTGCTCAGTGTTTCATACAAAGCAGGTACTTAACTAATATAATTAATGTTTAATGAGTTGAATTCCGAGGAAGAACAAGTTCTAAACTTGAACCTGTTTCCTATGATGTATAACCTGCCCACTTGATTTCTTGAGCAGTTTTTAGAGCAGCTTAGGAAACTATTCATCCATAGCCACTACAATTGCAACTACCAGGTAGCTCGTCTTTCCTTGAATTGTTTATGATGCTTACTCAACCAGATAATTAGAGGATAGTTGAAAAGAGAGTCTTTCTCCTTATTATTCTACTAAGTATATTTTTATGGTGCAACAAAGACATAAGCAAAGGATTAATAGATTCTGATTAAAACCTATAGTTAACATATGATTTACCATCATACATAATATAAATATTGTTCGTTTAAAGAATTCTATCTTGACAATAATTATTGACAAGTAACTTCTGAAATAACTTCGAACCTCTGTTTCCTCATCTCTAAGATGGAAATAAAATAGCAATATTTAACACATATTAAGTATTTTCTTTACAAAGCACTTTAGATATGTTATGTCATTTGATTATCTCCTGAATCCTTTAATACAGGTGTTATTATTAGCTCCATTTTACTCAGGAATAAACTGGAACTGAGAGAAGTTATGTACTAATGTTTGAGGCAGGATTTATACTCAAATCATCATGTCTCCAAGTCCAATACACTACCTAGGTTGTCACTTAGCTCTATTGTGCTTTAAGGTCCCATCTATATTGTGCTTTAAGGTTTCTTTTTAATCATTGTACACATTTTCTCATTTGATAATATCTTTGTGACTGCCTCACAAGGTAGACCAAAGGAAAGCAATTTTATAATTTGCAAAGCCCTAGATAACATGAACTACACAGTCATCATTATTCCGTAGCAACTTTTAATCTATATTCAAAAAGTAAGAGACATGAATTAAATTTGTTAATCCTTTGGAAATGAAGGACATGGTACATTCCTAGCAGAGGGGTGAGAAGGACAAATAAAAAGCATAATGATCCCTTTCATCCATCCCTTATCTATTTCTTTGAGGAGGAAAGAAGAAGATGTAATAGAAGGGCAGAAGGGAAAAAAGAACAAGAAAAAATGGAAAAGGAAGAGAAAATCAAGGGAAAAGAGAGAAGTATGGGAGGGGAAGATAGATTGTTTTTGCTCTACTCCTAAATATAGATGTTGCACTTCATGGGACTAGGGTTGAAGAGAAGAGAGTGGAACTAAAGCAACTCGAAAAAAAACCCCAACAACAATCAATGCTTTGTCCTCAATTGCTCAATGGCAGAATTTTTTTTTCTTGATTCTATATCAAAACATAGAAATTCATATTCTTTTTTTCTTGCTCAGGGGATTTAACAGAAATAAATACAATTCTGATTTTACATGTGACTACAGTGAAGGTCACCTACAATACTTGTAAAAGTAGAAATGGCCTTAAGATGACGAAGGCAAAAGTTCTTAAATGTTTAACAAAACTGTCTCCTTGCTTAGCCAAAGTGAATTAGTCTTAAGAGAGTTTTCACACATTAAATTGAAAATAACCCATTGTCCTGGTGATTGATTTTTCTTTTGTGTTTGCTTTTAAATAAGATAGGAGAAAGATGTCCTGAATTTTTATAACACATTAAAAGCATTTTTATAGGGATAAGTGTCAAGTCTTACACCTGGATTTGAAGAGAGAAAGGCAAACTCAAGTATAAGATGCAGATTGCCAACCTACACAGTCATTCATCTGGAAGTTTCAGGAGGTGGAAAGAAGGGTTAAGATATTACAGACTAACTATGAGACTATGTGTTCTGGCTGACACACACATTTATTTATTTAATTTTTAAAAATTATTTTTAGTACATAACATTCACTTCCACAACATTTTGAGTTCCAGATTTTTTCCCCTTCTTTCCACTTCCCTCCAACTCAAAATGGCAAGCATTTTTATTATCCCTCCAGCCAATCTATCCTACCCTCCCCCTTCATTTATCTCCTACACCTCCATTTTCTTAAAAAGCAAGATAGATTTCTATATGCCATTGCCTTTATGTCTTCTTTAGTAGTGGCATGTTAAAAAGAATTTATACCATTCATTTTTAAAACTTTGAGTTCCAATTCTCTCCCTTCATTCCTCCACACTCTACTGCATTGAGGAGGCAAGTAATCCAATATAGGTAATGTATGTAGAGTCATGCAAAATGTTTCCATAACAGTCAGGTTTTGAAAGATTACTATATTTCCCTCCAACCTATCCTGCCTCACCTTATTCTATTCTCTTCTTTGACCTAGTCCTTCCTCAAAAGGGATTGACTCTGATTATGCTATCTTACCATGTGCCCTGCGTTCTTGTATCTCCCACCTCCCATCCCCTCCTCCCCACTTACCTGTAGGACAAAGATACTTTTTCACGCTTAATTGAATGGGTATGTTATTCACTCTTTAAGCCAGATCCAATGAGCTTAAGGTTGTCTCATCCCCTCTCACGTACCCCATTTCCTCTCCATAGTAAAAGCTTTTTCTTGCCTCTTTTGTGTGAGATAGTTTACCCAGTTCTATTTCTTTCTTTCTCCTTCTCCCAACATATTCCTCTCTCATTCCTTAATATTATTTTTTGGATATCATCCCTTCATATACAATTCACCCTGTGCTCCCTACTCTCTGCGTCTCTCTGTTTCTCTCTGTTTCTGTCTCTCTGTTTCTCTGTCTCTGTCTCTTTGTCTGTCTGCCTGCCTGTCTGTCTCTATCTCTCTCTCTTTCTCTCTCTGTCTCTGTCTCTCTCCATATACCCATATATATTTGTGTGTTTCTATGTGTGTATATATATGTGTGTGTGTGTGTGTGTGTGTGTACAGTAATTTGTCTATATGCATACATATATGTTAGTGTGTATATACATACATATATATGTATATGAAGGAATGTAAACAGAACAACTTTCGTAAGTTCTTTATGATTTCTCTCTTTCGTGCTTATCTTTTCAAATGCTTCTCTTGATTCTCGTATTTGAAAGTCAAATTTTATGTTTAGCTCTGGTCTTTTCATCAAGAATGCTTGAAAGTCCTCTATTTCATTGAAACATTCAGAATATCAAGGGAATTAATGAAAAAAAAGTACTAGGGAAGGTGACCTAATGCTACCAGACCTCAAATTGTATTATAAAGCACCAATTATCAAAACCACTTGATATTGCCTAAGAAACAGAAGGGCAGAACAGTGGAATATGTTAGGTACTCAAGACACAGTAGTAAATGAATATAGCAATCTACTGCTAGATAAACCCAAGGACCCCACCTTCTGGGATAAGAACTCACTGTTCTACAAAAAACTCTGGGAAAATTCAATAACAGTGAGGAGAAAACTAGGTATAGAGCAATGCCTGACACCATACACAAGAATGAAGTACAAATGGGTATATGATCTAGGTATAAGCACTGCTATAAACAAATTTATGGAGCAAGGAAGAGTGTATTTATAAGATTTATGGAGAAGGGAAGAATTTTTGACTAAAGAAGAGATAGCATTATGAAGTGCAAAATGGATAATTGTGATTACATCAAACTGAAAAGTTTTTGAACAACCAAACCCAGTGCAACCAAGTTTAGGAGGGAAGCAGAAAACTGGGAAAGAATTTTTGCAAGTAGTGTCTGTGATAAAGGCCTCATTTCTGCTATATATATAGAACTGAGTCAAATGTACAAGAACACAAGTCATTTCTCACTTAATAAATCATTAAAGGATAAGAACAGGCAATTTTCAGAGGAAGAAATTAAAGCTCTCTAAAGTCATATGAAAAAGTGCTCTAAATCACTATTGATTAGAGAGATGCAAATTAAACAACTCTGAGATACCACATCACACCTATCAGATTGGCTAACACGACAGAACAGGAGGATGATAAATGTTGGAGAAGATGTGGGAGAGTTGGAAGACTAATTCATTGTTGGTGGAGCTGTGTGCTGATCCAAACATTCTGGAGAGCAATTTGGAATTATGTCCAAAGAGCTACAAAAAATGTGCATACCCTTTGACCCAGAAATACCATTTCTATGACAGTATCCCCAAGAGATCATAAAAATGGGTAAGAGGCCCACATGTACAAAAATATTTATGGGAGCTCTTTTTGTGGTCTCCAAAACTTGGAAATCAAGTGGATGTCCATCAATTGGGAAATAGCTGGATAAATTGTGGTATATGAATATAATGGAGTACTATTGTGCTACAAGAAATGAAGAATAGAAAGACTTCAGAGAGGTCTAGAAAGACTTATATGAACTGATACTGAGTGAAAGGAGCAGAACCAGGAGAGCTTTATACACAGCAACAACCATAGTGTGCGAAGAATTTTTCTGGTAGACTTAGTACTTCATTGAAATGCAAGGACTTAAATAATACCCAATGGCTTCTTAAGGCAAAATGCTTCTCACACCCAGGGAAAGAACTATAGAATTCGATTGCATAATGAAGCAAATCATTTTCTTTTGTATTATGTTTTGGTTTGTTTTATGATTTTTGTCATTCATTTTAATTCTTCTATGAATGACTAAGGTGAAAATGTATTTAATAGGAATCTGTGTGTAGAACGTATATAAAACTGTACGCTATCTCAGGGAGGGAGTGGGGAGGTAGGTAGGAAAGTGGGGAGGGAGGAGAAAAATCTAAGATATATAGAAGTGATTGTAGAACACTGAAAACAAATAAAATATTAAAAAAAATTAGAATGCTTGAAAGTCTTCTATATAATTGAATATCCATTTTTCCCCCTGAAGTTCTATATGCAGTTTTTCTGGGCAGATGATTCTTGGTTTTAATCCTAGTTCTTGTGACCTCTGGAATATCATATTCTAAGCCCTCTGATCCCTTACAGTAGAAGGGTTAGATCTGATTGTGATTCCACAGTACTCCAATTGTTTCTGGCTGCTTGCAAGAATTTCCTCCATGACCAGGGAACTCTGAAATTTGGCTACTATATTTCTAGGAGTTTAATTTTGGGATCTTTTTTCAGGAGATAATTGATGATTTTATTCAATATATATTTTGCTTTCTTTTTCTAGAATATCGGGGCAGTTTTCCTTGACAATTTCTTCAAAGATGATGATTAGACTCTTTTTTTTTAAATCATGGTTTTTAGGTGGTCCAGTAGTTTTTAAATTTTCTCTCTCTCAGATCTACCTTCCAGATCAGTTGCTTTTTTCCATGAGTTATTTCACATTGTTTTCTGCTTTCTTCATTCTTTTTGGTTCTGTTTTGTAAGTTCTTCATTTATTATAAAATCATTATCTTTCATTTGCTCCAATCTAATTTTTAAGAAATCATTTTTTATAATTAATTTAGTCGTTTTCAGTTTTCAACAATTACTTCCATAAATTTTAAATTTTCTGTCCCTCCCTCCCCAAGACAGCATGCAATCTTATATGGGTTCCACAAATACATTCTTATTAATCACATTTTCACATTAGTCATATTGATTAGAAGAATTAAAATGAATGGGGGAAACCACGAGAAAAGAAACAAAACAAAACATAACAAAAGAGAATACACTCTGCTTCATTCTGTGTTCTGACTCTATAGTTTTTTTCTGAATGTGGATACCATTTTGTATCTTGATTCCTTTGGAAATGTTTTAGGTCTTTCCATTGCTAAGAAGGGCTATGTTTATCTGATATAGTACTCACATGATGTGACTCTTACTGTGTATAATGGTCTCCTGATTCTACTCACTTCACTCTCCATCAGTTCATTTAAACCTTTACAGGTTTTTCTGAAGTCCACCCATTTGCATTACTTATAGCACGGTACTATTCCATTACACTCATATAGCACTACTTCTTCAGCCATTCCCCAGGGGATAGGCATCTCTTTGATTTCCAGTTTTAGGTCATCACAAAAAGAGGTGCTATAAATAATTTTTGCAAACATGATTCTTTTCCCATTTTTATGATTTCTTTGGGATACTGCCCTAAAAGTGGTATCACTGGCCCAAAGGGTGGGAAAAATTTTATAAACTTATATTTTCAAATTATTCTCCAGAATGGTTGGATCAACTCATAGCTCCACCAACAATGAATTAGAGTTCCAACTCTCCCACATATTCTCCAGCATTTATCTGTTTCCCGATTTGTCATGTTAGCTAATCTGGTAGGTGTGATATGGTACCTCAGAGTTGTACTGATTTGCATCTCTATAATCAATAGTGATTTAGAGCATTTTTCATATGACTATAGATAGTTTTAATTTCTTCCTCTGAAAACTGCCTGTTCATATCCTTTGATCACTTGTCAATTGGGGAATGACTTGTATTCTTGGACGTTTGACTCAGGTCTCTATAGTGGTTTAGATGATTTTTTTTTTCCTGTGACTATAGATAAAATTATTTTCTTCCTCTGAAAACTTCTTGTTCATATCCTTTGACCATTTATCAATAGGGCAATAACTTGAATTCTTGTAAATTTGACTCAGTTCTCTATATATTTTAGAAACGAGGCCTTTATCACAGACACTAGTTGTAAAGATTCTTTCCCAATTTTCTGCTTCCCTTCTAATCTTGGTTGCAGTGGCTTTGCTTGTGCAAAAACTTTTCAATTTAATGTAATCAAGATTATCCATTTTGCATTTCATAATGCTCTCTATATTTTGTTTGGCCATAAATTCCGCCATTTTCCGTTAATCTAACAATGACACTATCCTTTGCTCTCCTAATTTGTTTACCGTACCAGACTTTACACCTAGATCGTGTACCCATTTGAACTTTATTCTGGTAAAACGTGTCTAAGTACAGTTTTTGCCACACTATTTTCCAGTTTTCCTAGGAGCTTTTGTCAAATAGAGAGTTCTTATAACAAAAGCTGCGTCCTCGGGTTTGTCAAAGAGCGGACTGCTATAATTATTGACTACTCTGTCCTGTGTACTTAACCCATTCCACTGTTTTACTCTTCTATTTCTTAGCCAGTTGTAAGTAGTCTTAGTGACTGACATTTTATAATACAATTTAAAATCTGCCATGGGTAGACCACCTTCCCTAGCATTTCTTTTCATTAATTCCCTTGATATTCTGAAACTTTTGTTCTTTCAGATGAAGTTTGGTTGTATTTTTCTAACTCTATAAAATATATTTTGGTAATTTGATTGTTATGGCACTGAATAAGTAAATTAATTTAGATAGAGTTGTCATTTTTTTCTATTAGCTTGACTTACCCATGAGCAACTGATATTTTTCCGGTTATTTGGATCTGACTTTATTTGAGTGAAAAGAAGTTTGTAATTGTGTTCATATAGACCCTGGGTTTCCATTGGCAATTATACTCCCAAATATTTTATAGTGTCTACAGTACCTTTAAATGAGATTTATTTTTCTATCTTTTGCTGTTGGACTTTGTTAGTAAATAAGGAAATGCAGATGATTCATGTGGGTTTCTTTTGTATCCTGCAACTTTGCCAAATGTGTTTATTATTTCAAGTAGTTTTCTACTTTCTTCTCTAGGATTCTCTAAGTATATCGTCATATCATCTGCAAAGAGTGAAAACTTAGTTTCCTTTTTGCCTTTTTCCTTCAATTTCTTTTTTCTACTTTTATTGCTAAAGCTAATATTTCTAGTACCATACTGAATAGCAGTAGTGAGAGCGGATATCCTTGTTTCATCCCTATTGTAATTGGAAATGCATCTATCTTATTCCCATTACAAATTATGATTGCTAATGGTTTTAGGTAGATAGTACTTATTATTTTGAGAAAGGCTCCATTTATTCCTGTGTTCTCCAGTGTTTTCAATCGGAATGGGTGTGATATTTTTTCCTACATCTTTTGAGATAATCATATAGTTTACATTAGTTTTGCTGTTGATACAATCAATTATGCTGACAGATTTCCTAATATTGAACCATCCTTGCATTCCTGATATAAATACTACCTAATACAAGTGTATTTTTCTGTGACAAGTTGTTTTAATCTTTTCCCCAATATCTAAATGAGAATTTTTGCATCTATATTCATTAGAAAAATTGGTCTATAATTGTTTTCTCTGTTTTGACTCTTCCCAATTTAAATATCAGCACCAAAGGTATATCATAAAAATAATTTGGTAGGACTCCAAATTCCTTTCCAGTTTTCTCCAATAGTATATATGGTATCAGAAGTAACTCTTCTTAGTTGTTTGATAGAATTAGCTTATTAATCAACCTGGCCCTGGAGAATTTTTCGTAGGTAGTTCATTGATGGCTTGTTCAATTACTTTTTCTGAGATAGGATTGTTTAAGTGTTTTACTTCCTCTTCTGTTAATCTAGGCAGTTTGCATTTTCTAAGTATTCGTCCATTTCATTAAGATTGTTAAATTTATGGGCACACAGTTGGGGAAAATAATTTCTAATTATAGTTTCAATTTCCTTGTCATTGAAGGTGAATTCACCTTTTTCATTTTTTATATTGGTATCTTGATTTTCTTCTTACTTTTTAAAAATCAAATTGGCCAAAGTTTTATCAATTTATTGCTTTTTTCATAAAACTAGGTCTTAGTTTCAATTATTATTTTAATACCTTTCTCAATTTCAATTTTACTAATCTCTCTTTTGGTTTTCAGTATTTCTAACTTGGTATTTAATTGGTGATTTTTAATTTCTTCTTTTTATGGTTTTTTCGTTTGTGTGTCCAGTTCATTGATCTCTTTCTCTATTTTATTCGTATAAAAATTCAGAGACACAAAACTGCCCCTAAGAACTGCTTTTTCTGCTTCCCATAAGTTTTGGTAGGTTGGGTCACTATTGTCATTCAACTGATTGAAATTATCGATTGTTTCAAGGATTTGTTGCTTGACTTACTCATTCTTTAGGAATAGATTATTTAGTTTCCAATAAATTTTTGGTCTATGTTTCCATGGTCCTTTATTACATATAATTTTATTGAATCATGATCTGGAAAGGATGCACGATTATATCTGCTTTCTGCAGTGTACTGTGAGATTTTTATTTCCTAGAACATAGTCAATTTTTGTGTATGTGCCATGTACCACTGAGAAAAGTTATAATTTTTTCTATCCCCATTGACTTTTCTCCAGAGTTCTATCATAATAGACTTTTCAAGAATTCTATTCACCTCCTTAAGTTCATTGTTATTTATTTTGAGGATAGATTTATCAAGTTAAGAGAGGGGTTTAGTTCCCTCATTAGCATAGTTTTCTTTATTGTTTTCTTTATTGTTTTAATTAATTAATTTATATTCAGTGTTCCACAATCCCTACCATACAACCCAGATTTTTTCTTTCCCTCTCTCCACCTCTCTCCCCCCACCTACCCTGTCCCTCCCCAAGACAGCATAAAGTTTTATATAGATTCTGCACATACATTCCTATTAAATACATTTTCACTATAGTCATGTTTTATAGAAGAATTAAAATGAATGGGAGAAATCATATAACAAACCAAAACATAATATAAAAGAAAATGATCTACTATAATCTGCCATTGAATTCCATAATTCTTTCTCTGGATGTGGAAGGTATTTTGCCTTAAAGGATCAGTGGATATTTTTTAAGTACTTGCATTGCAATGAAGTTCTAAGTCTACCAGAAAAAAATCCTAGCACACTGTGGTTGTTGCTGTGTACAAAATTCTCCTGGTTCTGCTCCTTTTGCTCAACATTAGATCATGTAAGTTTTTCCAGGCCTCTCTGAAGTCTTCCTGTTCATCATTTCCTATACCCCAATGGTATTCCATTACATTCATATACCATTATTTATTCAGTCATTCCCAAATTTATGGGCATCCCTTTCATTTCCAGGTTTTGGCCACAACAAGGAAAGCTACTATAAATACTTTTGTGCACGTGGGGCACTTTCCCATTTTTATGATCTCTGGAGGTACTGTCCTAGAAGCAGTATTGCTGGGTCAAAGGGCATGCACATTTTTGTGGCCATTTGAGTATAGTTCCAAATCGCTCTCCAGAATGGTTGGATGAGATCACAGCTCCACCAATAATGAATTAGTGTTCCAACTCTCCCACATCTTCTCCAACATTTATCATCTTGTTCTGTCATGTCAGCCAATCTCATAGGTGTGACATGATATCTCAGAGTTGTTTCGATTTGCATCTCTCAAATCAGTAGTGATTTAGAGTAATTTTTCATATGACTATAAATAGCATTAATTTCTTCCTCTGAAAATTACTGAACAAAAACTTCTCCTCATCTCATTTCCACACTGTAAAAGTCACTCATAGACAAGGTGAGTTAACAAGGTTGAGATTCCATTCTCCCGTATAGATTTTAATCTTTCTGCTTCTGGGATGTGCTCTGCTTGCTATCCTCTTCCTTTTTTCCAAAAGTGAACTGACAAGGAAGTATTTGCCTTCCAGAATGCCTTTGGCTGAAAGCTTAAATCTGGGGTAACTCATGAGTTAAACTCATGAAAAGACCATTCTCAGAATCTCTTCTCTCAAACCGCTTATGAAACAATGTCTCTTCTCTGCTATGTAATGGTGCAGAATGTTATCACTGGACTAGCTACTTTGGCAGGAAAAGTTTACTGACTGGTATTTGACTTGTGCTCAGAAAAAGAAAGATAAACACCAAGAACTAGTGATCCAGGAATCTGAGGATCCCTGGGCAAACACATATAATTTTTTGTGAACTTCTCCTGAAAGTAATCATAAAATTACTGGTTAATGATGGGCAACTCCTTAGAGCTTTAATTTGGTTACAGTCTTAGCGAACACAGGGAAAATTTGAGGGGAGATTTTTTTCCGGGTATGTAGGACTGCTGGGTTTTCCATATGAAATCTTCTTCGATAAAATCCGGTGTCTTCCATTTACTTCCAAGATTAAATGTCAAATCCTTGGTTTAGCTTCTAAATCCCTTCACAACCTGTTCCCATCTATGAAGGAAAGATTTTAGTGTTGTATTTTGCTTTTCCAAATCAAAACAAAAAGACAGGGAAAATCAGAAGCAACAAATATAAGAGGACTGTATATTCTTTGAATTTTCATCACCAATGTAACTTTAAACAATGTTTCCTTCAATGGAAAATAACTTGCAAAAGTCTGACTCTTTATTTCTTATATTTTCATTCAGAATGCCCTTGACACACATATAAATAATTCTCATTAAAGAATTTACAAAAATGAACAATTTGACGTATGTCAGTAGTTATTGATATTCTCTTGAACATCTTCTTCTACAATAACTTTTATAATGATGCTTACATGATTTTAAGATTGTGTTCCATGGAACACAGATTTTCTTGGAGTTTATTTGGTCTGGTCCAGTGGTTCTTTCTAACTTCCTCTTCTTAAGTATCATTTCTTCTTCATGTAGCACTTTCTGCCCTTAGGTGGTAGCGTTCCAATGTGACAATTTCTTTCTTACTGGTAATGAAAATAGATCATTCTAGATATGTTGACAGTTTCATTCTATGTTGTATCAGTTTATTGTCCTCCTTCTGTTTCACCTATAAAAGCTTTTGGGATGATACGGGATGCCAAACTTTCTTTCGACTTATTCTTACATTATGTTCTCTGTTTTCATAAAGTTATATAATTCATTACCTTCCCAAATCCTTCATAATATTTTGCAAATGAGTTTATATTATAAATCAGTATTGTTCTTGGCTTACATATCTCTGCATTTGGTTAGTTGGTTTATTGTTTGCTGTCTAATTAGTTTCTGATAACTTTTGGCCTCCTCATGGAAAGTTAATTATAACAGTTTTTTTTTCATTTTACAGTGATTATTAAGGTTACCTTCACTTTTTCTTTCGTTTCAAGATTTTCAAGGTTGACTATTCAATTAAATAGCTCAAGTTGAAACTAAAAGCTTTCATTTTTATCTTTTCTTCTAAATTATTGTTGATTTGAAGCTTCTATGGGATTTATAATTTTATGTACATATGCTGATTCCTTGATAAATAAAACAGCAGATATCAAAAGTATTCAATGATCAAATGGTTATTAACATTGAACAAGTACAAAACTGGAAGGAAACTTGGAAAGTGTATTTGTAAATGTCATCTAGTAACCCTTGTGCAGTGTAGAAATGGAAAAGGTATGTCAAGTCTTGGACAGGGAAAACCTGACATGATGATATTCTTCAGGTAGTAATATTTGTGGATTATTTTGGGATTGTTTCAGCCAGTCACAGAATAATTCAAGGCATCCTCAGTGAGATGCACATTATTCAGAAGAGATGAAACTAACAATCCACATAAGAAAATGAAGATACAATGCTTAATGTCCAAATTGGTGGTTGGATGGCCAATGGACTTAGTTAATAAATCAAACTATGTATTTTGTACAGACCTTGGAAATGGATATTAAATTAGATACAGATAAGAGTGATCGGAATTGTATTTAAGAAATTGTACAGTTATTTAGTGTTACCTTACTGCTTCCTATTCCTAAAACTCTTGTTTATAAAACGTTCTCATAGTAATGCTCTATGTTTACAAATCTTGATATTCTATAATCTCCAAAGAATAAAACTTTGAGGTTGCTCATAGGATAATGGGGATATATATGGTCGGCCCATAAAAAGCTACAATATACTTTAAATAAACTATGGAAATGAAATGACATGAGAAGGGATATCACTAAAAAACAACGTATGGAATAATGTTTTACCTTGTTCATGTGACAGGAAAAGGGATAGCAGAGAGAAATTTTGTGCTTCATTTACATTTTGAAAATGCAGAAAGATCCAAAGAAAGATCTCTAGGACATTTGGTAGATACTTTGTTGAGGATCTGTGGGTAGATATGGACAAGAACCATGCAGGGCAATAAGATATAGATGAGCTGACCCCTTCGTGGATAAAGCAGATATCTATGTTATTGGATCAGCAATAGAATGGTGTATAAACTATTTTATTTCCTGAGTAGTTTTATACTTCCAAGTGCATTATTCTCCACTATTCTTGCTGACAACTCAAATCTCCGATGAATATTCCATTGCATACTTCCAGGCATTTTTTGTTTGAAGAAGTCATTACTAAAGGGATAGAGAAGAGAAAGTTTCTTCCCTTGGGTCTTGGTACACTATTCAAAAGGTACAAGGGAAATGGTGACAAACTTTCCAGAGCTGATTTCTTCTTCTAAATCTGACTCTACTATCAACTATTTCAGAATGAAGGCCTCTCTCTATCTATTTTTCGTCATAAGGCACATGAGTGATATGTTTAACCAATTCTAAATTGCCTTTGTCTGACATTTAACACCTTATTTCAAGATGTATACATGAGAGTCAGTATCTGAAAGGAATGCCCACAAACCACATTGCTATTACCTGACACTTATATCCTGCAATTTCATCAAGTGAACCAAGAAATTCATTTGAGCAAGGATTCCTTCATCTACACCAACATCACAAATTAAGTT
Source organism: Notamacropus eugenii (assembly GCF_028372415.1). Taxonomy (NCBI): domain Eukaryota; kingdom Metazoa; phylum Chordata; class Mammalia; order Diprotodontia; family Macropodidae; genus Notamacropus; species Notamacropus eugenii. Next base: position 324,757,649 of record NC_092874.1, on the reverse strand, counting down.
AGAATATGTGAATAGCCTCACTTCTTCTCCTGAGTTATCTGAATCCAGTGACCAGATATTCATCAGAATGACTGGAGAAGAGCCACGATGAGGCAATTGAGGTTATGACTTGCCCAAGGTCACATAGTGAGTGTCAAGTGTCTGAGGTGAGATTTGAACTCAGGTCCTCCTCACCCCTGTATTGGTGCTCTATCCACTCCACCACTTAGCTGCCCAAGTTATAATATACAGTAAAATTGAAGAATGGTTACAGATTCATCTGGATGAAGAATATATGGGAGTTGATGGAAGGGATGTTATTACATACAAAAATAATAAATCAAATTAATCATATTAAATAATTGATTATTTCATATTTTGGTTCTCACAATAAATGAAGAGATCACCACAACAACAATAATTTTAGTTTAAGTTTCCTCAACATCTGTTTCAAAGGGTGAAGAAATTAGTTTTAAGGACTCACAAAACTATACCCTGCAAGCAAAATCAGTGTATACTTTAATCCTTGTTGATTTCAAGGCAAAGTTGAGCACAGAGAAAAAAAATCCAAAACAAAGAAGAATGTGTTTTAAAACATGCATCAAAAAGGGCCAAAGACTTGCAGGATAAATAGAAACTTTGTTCCAATATATTATTCATGATTTCTTCAAGAAACAAATTAGGATAAGCTAAGCATTGTTATTAACATGTAATTCTTCAAAGTGACATTTATCACATTCTAATGGAGAGAAAAATATTTGGATTCCGATATGAAAAGTGCTTTTTTATTCGCCATAGTGACACAACTAAAAAATTCTGGAAACTACCACAGTCAGTCAAAATCTGACCTCCCTGATAAAGTGAGCAGTATGTTGGCAAGGGTTACACAAACTTTAGAATGGAAACATAAAATATGCATATAAACACATACCATCATCTATCCCCAGCCTAGGAGAAGACAGTGTTCAAAGGAGCAAGGAATTTGCACGCTCAACCTAAGCAACATGCTGCCCTCCAACATACAACCAGATGGCTAATTTCCATGAATATATTAAAGGTTTTAGACTTAGAAAGTGGTTTTAACCCCAAACCAACTCATGAGACAACACCCTTCTCCCTTTGGGTTCCACTGTAGGTGACTGCAGCTACCTCCAGGACAGTTTAGGGGGACTGGAGAGGTTCAAGAATATTCATGCCTAATTGCTGAGAAAACAAGAAAGCACATTTGAAGAAATGAGTAATAGACATATTTCTCATACGTTATCATGGTAAGGTAAAGTAAAAATGGACAAATGATTTAGACATAAAGTAAATTAGTGGAACATTGAAAAATATTTCTGTCAGGTCTTGGGACAAAGGAAGAATTTATGACCCAATAAGAGAAAGGGACAATAACAGGCAGTAAAAAACAACAACAAAAAAAGAAATTGTGCTGATTGCATAAAATTAAAAAGTCCTAGAACAAAAAATAATAATGCATGTAAAACTAGAATGAAAATAGGAAACTGGGGAAATTAATATCAAATTTCTCTGAAAAGATTTCATTGTTCAAATATATATGGAACTAGGCTTAATTTGTATTAAAAATAATAAACATTCTCCTGTGTTCAAATGGTCAAAAGGTATGAACAAGCAGTTTTCAGAAGAAGAAAACTATGGTTACATGAAAAAAATGTTCTAAACCACTATTAATTACAGAAATGCAAATGAAGACAACTGTGAGATACCATCTCACACCTGTCAGACTGGCTAACACAAAAACTGATACTAAGTGGAGTGAGCAGAACCAGAAGACCATTTAACATAATAACAGCAATATTGTAAAGTCAGACAACTGTGAACGACACACAATGATCCAAGACAATTCCAAAGGACCCAAGATGAAAAATGCTATCCACCTTTAGCAAGAGAATGGGAAAAAGCATCAAATACAAATTGAAGTATGTTTAATTTTTTCTTTAGTTTTGTTTTGTTTTCGTCTGTGTTTTCTTTTGCTCTGTGGCTAATATGGAAATACGTTTTGCATGACTTCACATGTACAATCAATATCAAATCGTTTGCCTTCTCAAGGAATGGGCAAGGATGGGAGAAAAAGAGAGAATTTTGAATTCAAGATTTAAAAGAAAAATGATGGTTAATATTTTTACATATAGTTGGGAAATATTTAATAAAATAAATAAATACAAGTCAGTGACTGCAGTCATAAGTACGGCTCAAAGTTAGACACTGCACATAGTTTTAAGTGATCTCTACCTCTCAGGACCTGAGAATCTCCATTGACACCTCAATACTGTCCCATCTTCCCTGCTTCATTCTGACTTATTCATATATTATCTCAACAGACCCAGTTAATCTCTTTCCATGAATGCTCCTGGTTGTATCAAAACTTTTATTAGCATTTAAAGTAGAAACATCCATAGAACTTTGAACACTGTGGTAATTTTCAGTCTTCTCTGGTCCAGGATAGACTTTTGGGAGCTCAACAACAGGTTAGGGATTCAATGGCTTGTCCAGTGCCAGCTCGCATAAGGTGCCTTCTAAGATGAAGCCATCCCAGAGAATAATATTGACCAAGAGTTTGACCATAACTTGCCATAGCAAGACCTGTAATGAGGCAAGACTTTGTCCTCTACAACACTTTTTGGATAGAAGGGTTAACTGGGATTTGGGAAAACAAGATAATTTTCGTGTAAATTAGTATTTCCAAACTGAAGTAAAAACATGAACCACCAAAGCTCATATAAGTATCTTTTTTGTCTCCATTTTGACTTAGAAAAATGCATATTGATATCTATTGCATTTTTATTTATTTTATTAATTATTTCCTAATTGCCTTTTGATGTGGTTGAAGGGAAATATTGATAGTCACAGCAGTCCAGTGTATTTGAAGCCTCTGATGCAGATAAATCTTGAGCTGAATCTTGAAAAATGGTAGGGATTGTACAAACTGAGATGAGAAGAGATTGTATTTAAGACATAAATAAGTTAATTGACCTTCTTTATAAAGGCCTGAAAGCAGGATATGGATGTCATGCCTGGGTAATTAAAAGCAATTTGACTGTAACAATCTGACTAACAAAAAAAAGTGTGAAGAGTAGTGACATTACATGCAATAAGTTTGGAAAGGTAAACTGGAGTCAGATTATGAAGATCTTTAAATGCCAACAGAGAAGTTGGTAATTTATCAAACGGATTCCACCACAGTAAGTTCCTGAGTATGAAAATGAAATGTAAACCCTCGGGCTTTTGGAACATCACTCTGGCAGCTGTGAAGATGAATGAGAGAAGTGAGAGTTTAAATCAATGAAGACCAATCAGGAGTCTATTTCATACTTCAAATGAAAAGTGGTAAGGGTCTTAACTAGGGTCTGAATTCATGAGAATGGAGGGGAGAGACAAAATGAGAAATGCAATGGAGGGAGGATTAGAAAAGATGTGACGATTGATAAGATGAAGTATGATAAGGGAGACTGAAGATCCAAGACTCACTTTAAGGTAATGAATTTGTATAACTGGAATCATGCAGGTACCCTTGACAGAAACAGGTAAAGAAATCGGGAAGGTTATAGGGAAAAATCAAAATGAGTTCTGTTTTGCACGTGCTTAGCTTAAAATGCTTTCCAAGTTGGAAATATCCAAGAGCTACTCAGCTGATTCAGGGTTCAAGTTCAGTAGAAAGATCAGGACTAAGTAAATAGATCTGGTGTTCATCTGTGAAGTGGTAATAGTTTAACAAACGTGAGTTAACAAGATCATAAATAAGAGAAAGAAGAGGAGAGGGGACCAAATAGAATTTTGGAGGGTGAGGGGTAGAGTATACCTACATAAAAGGGAAGAGGCACAAATGACACAGACAGGAAGAAAAACCAAGTGATTAGAATCACAAAAATTATGGGAAGATTAAAATGGTAAAATGTATCAAACACTGTGGAGAGGTCAAGAAACGTAAAGACTAAGAAGAGTATATTGGAATTATTGTTGAAGAGATCAATGGTAACCTTGGGAAAAAATTTTTAAATGAGTGAGGAGAGTGAAAAATGGTTTGTGTAAAGTGAGTGAGAGGAGAGGAAAAGGATTTATTAACAGTGGGCAGCATTTTATACAATTTGGGGTGTACTAGAGAGGAGACGTTTCAAACTGTTCAAAATGTCATAGAGCTTCCTTGAATGAGATTTATAACCAACCAAAACAGTTTGGACTACATATAAAAAAAAAAAACTAAACTAAACTAAATAAACAATAACAAGAAACCTCAAGAGAATGAAGAAGTGCTCTTGTTCTGATTGTGATTTGAGATGGATAGTTCATGCAACTGGTCCATTAATATACATGTATATATGTAATAAACACACGTGTATATGTACAAACTACATATGTAAATATGTGTATATACATTCTTGCAGTACAAAAACATGTGTGTCCTCTTATACATGAAATAAGTAGATTTATCTTAAAAAGCATTCCAATTGTACAGTGATCAGATTTCAATAATATGAGGAAGAGGTTAGGTTGTAATTAGGAAATGACTTAATTCTATTAAAAATTCCAAACTTTTACCTGAAACAAAGAATTTATCTTTTTAATATCAAGATTGTTCACATAAAGAAGCATAATTAAGAGTTACATAATGCCATAGGAAGCCTTTACCATTCCCTTTTAATTCTAGTGCCTTTTTTCTGCTGATGTTTCCAATTGACCCTTTACATGGTTTATTTGTACATAGCTGTTACATTTTCTCCATGATGATACTATAAGCTAATTGAAATCAAGGATTTTCTTTTTCCTTGCTTGGTTTTGTCAGAATTACTATAGTGCTTAGCACATGATAATAATTTCACATATATTTACTGACTGAGTGATTGAGTCTATGAAAATTATAGTTTATTGCCTCGGAGTTAGAGGTAAAAGATATTTTAAGTTCTTACAAATAGAAAACGAGGTGCTTACTAACCACCTTATTTTTTTTTTTAATTCCCTTGAGGAGGCAGAGCCAAGATGGCAGTGTGAGAACAACTACTCACCTCAGCTCTTAAACAAACTCTTTCAGATACTTCTAAGGAGAGAATCTGATCAAACGTTGAAGGTACAGAATCCAACAGGAGACAGATTGTGGCATATTCATATCCCAGGACAGACTGGAAAGTTGATGTGAAGGATCTATTCCATGGAGGTGAGCTTAGAGTGCAGCATGCCCATTGCAGCCCAACAGGAGGTCCCTGGAGATACCTGACACAGCAGCAGGCTGTACAGCAGAGTGGCAGCCCAGGGTGACACACCAACAGAACCCAATGAGTGACAGGCACTGACCCTCAGATATTAGCCTCCGCAACTCCTGAGACTTTCAGCCTGACAATTGAATATCTGTAAGTCACCTACTTCAGCTTCTGGAAGCCAGGATGGCAGAGTGATCAGTAAATACTCTCTCCTCCACCCTTGAAGACCTCGAAAGAACCATAAAATATGTCCTCAGAAAAATCCTGGATCAGTGGGAACAGCAGACGGGGCAAATAGTCTCATAATACCTGAGACTAGGAAAATAATTAAGGGGGATTCCTCCTACTGTGGCAGAGGTGAAACGGAAGGAGAGGGAGCCCCAGGTCACTGGAAACTCACACTAGGACCCAGGTGTGACTCAGAGCTGGAAGAGGAGCCCCAACAGGGGTGGAAATTCACACTAGGATCTAGGCATACCTCAGAATTCCAGGGGAAATGGGAAAACAATAGGGCAGCTGGGATCACCAACCCCTGAGCTTGCCTTTGCCTCAGTTCAGCTGAGGAGATCTCCCTTGACCAGACCACGCCTCCCACACGATTAACAAGCTACCTCAGGGCTGAACAGGGAAACACAAAACAAAAAGTTAAAAAGAAACTAGCCCTTAGTTTTTTCACACCAGTCAGCTCAACAGCAAGTTCTGCAGTTTCTAACAGAAAGAACCATAATCCAAAACATACACTCACCATCATGAGCAGGAGAAAGCAAAAGAAGGGAGAAAAAAACCACAAAATCTTTCTATGGGGACAAAGACCAAAACAAAAATACCAAAGAGGTCAGTAGTGAGATTGTACTTTCATGTGAAATTTCAGAAGGGATTATGAACTGCTCTCATGCACAAAAAACTCTCCTGGAACAGCTGAAGAAGGAAATAGAAGAAAAACAGGCCAATGATTTTAAAAGTGTGAAAAAAGAATATCAGGAAGAGAACATCTCTTTAAAAAGGAAAACTGAACAAATGGAAAAGAAAGTTCAAAAATTAATTAGAGAAAATAATTCCTGAAAAGGAAAAATTGGACAGATGGAAAAGGAGATACAAAAGTTAACTGAATAAAAGCAATTTGATAAAAATTAGAATTGGTCAAGTAAAACCTAATGACTCTATGAGGCAGGAAGAATCAGTCAAACAAAATCTAACGAACAAAAAGATACAAGAAAAGGTCAAATATCTAACTGGAAAAACAACTGACCAGGAAAATAGATCCAGGAGATAAAATTTAAGAATTATTGGCCTGCCAAAATGTCATGAGGAAAATAAGAGCCTGGAAAATATCATCCAAGAAATCATCAAGGAAAATTGCCCAGAAGTGCTAGATCCAGAGGGCAAAACAGTCATAGAAATAACCCACCATTCACCTCCCAAAAGGGATCCCAAACTCAAAACCCCAAGATATACTCTTGCCAAATTCTAGAACTATCAAGTGAAGGATAAAATACTACAAGCAGTCAGAAAGAAACCATTCAAATATCCCAAAAACGATGGGAAAGAGGATGGAGGGAAATACACGGATTGTAATCATAACTGAGGATGTCAATGGAATGAACTGTCCCATAAAATGGAGACAGATAGCGGAATGGATTAAAAGTCATAATCCAATAATATGTTGTTCACAAGAAACACATTTGAAAAGGGGGGGGGGGACACATACAGAGTAAAGGTAAAAGGTTGGAGGAGAATGTATTGCACTTCAGTTGATGTAAGAAAAGCAGGAATAGCAATCCCAATCTCAGACAAAGCAAATGCAGAAACAGACCTAATCAAAAGAGTTAAGGAAAGAAACTATATCCTGCTAAAAGGCACCATAGAGAATGAAGCAATATCATTACTAAACACGTGTGCTACAAATGGGGTACAGCATCCAAATTCTTAGAAGAGAGGTTGGGGGAGTTGAAGGAAGAAACAGAAAGCAAAGCTCTACTAGTAGGAGACTTCAACCTCCCCCTCTCTGAACTTGTAAATCTAACCTCAAAATAAGCAAGAAAGTGGTTAAGGAGGTAAATAAAACTCTGGATAAAGTAGGTATGACAATATCTGGAGAAAATTAAATGGGAATAGAAAGGGATATGCCTTTTTTCTCAGCAGTACGTTGCACATACACAAAAGTTGACCATGTATTAGGACATAAAAATCTCACAATCCAGTGTAGAAATGCAAATATAGTCAATGCATCATTATCAGATCATAATGCAATTGAAATTATATGTAATATCAGGCCATGGAAATATAAAGTAAAAATCAATTGGAAACTAAGCCGTCTAATCTTAATGAAGGAATGGATTAAAAAACACATCATAGAAACAACCAACAACTTCATTCAAGAGAATGACAATTATGAGACAACCTACCAAATCTTGTGGGATATTGCAAAAGCAGTTTTTAAGGCGAGTTTTATATCGTTGAATGCCTAAATAAATAAAACAGGGAAAGAGGATATCAGTCACTTGGGCATGCAGCTAAAAAGTTAGAAAAAGAACAAATTGAAAATCCTCGAGTAAATACCAAATTGGAAATACTGAACATCAAAGGAGAGATTAATAAGATTGAAATTAAGAAAACTTTTGAATTAATAAACAAAACCAATAGTTGGTTTTATGAAGAAAACTAATAAAAGTGATAAATCATTGGTCAATTTGATTTAAAAAAAAGAAAGAAGAAAATAAAATTACCAATATCAAAAATAAAAGGGGTGAACTCTTCTCCAATGAGGAAGAAACGAAAACAATAATTAGAAATTACTTTTCCCTACTTTAAGCCCATAAGTTCAACAATCTAAATGAGATGGATGACTATTTTAAAAATATAAATTGCCCAGATTGAGAGAAGAGGAAGTTGAATGCTTAAACAACCCCACCTCAGGAAAAAAAAAATGAACAAGCCATCAATGGATTCCCTCGGAAAAAATCTCCAGGGCCAAATGCATTTATAAGTGAATTCTGTCAAACATTTACAGAACAGTTAAGTCCAATACAATATAGACCATTTTTGAAAATTGGGGAAGAATGAGTCCTCCCAGAATCTTTTTACAACACAAATATGTTTTTGATACCTAAACCAGGAAGAGAGAAAACAGAGAAAGAAAATTATAGACCAAATTCTCTAATGAATATAGATTCAAAAATTTTGAATAAGATTTTAGCAAAACTAATACAGCATCTTATTACCAGAGCAATACATTATGATGAGGTAGGATTCATACCAGGAATGCAGGGTTGATTCAATATTAGGAAAACTATTAGCATTATCGATCATATCAATAACAAAACTAACAGAAACCACATGATTATCTCAATAGATGCAGAAAAAGGTTTCGACAAAATACAACACCCATTCCTACTAGGAACGGTGGAGTACATAAGAATAAAGGAAACTTTCCATAAACTAATAAGCAGTATCTACCTAAAACCTTCAGCAAGTATTATATGCAATGGAGGAAAGCTAGATGCATTTCCAATAAGATCAGGGGTGAAATAAAGATGTCCAGTGCCACCACCATTGTTAGTTGCAGCAATTAGACAGGATAAAGAAATTAAAGGAATAAGAATAGGCAAAGAAAAAATTAAATTATCACTCTTTGCAGATGATATGATGATACACTTAGAGCATCTCAGCAATTCAAGTAAAAAACTACTTGAAGTAATAAATAACTTTGGCAAAGTTTCAGGTTACAAAATAGACCCGCACAAATCTTCTGCATTCCTATATATTAATAACAAAGCCCAACAACAAGAGATAGAAAGAGAAATCTCAATTAAAGCTAGGGTAGACGCTATAAAATATTTGGGAGTTTACCTGCCAAAACAAACCCAGGGATTGTAAGAATCCAATCACAAGACACTTTTTGCAAAAAATAAAGTCAAATCTAAGTAAGTGGAAAAACATCAGTTGCTCATGGGTAGGCTGAGCCAATATAGTAAAAATGATCATTCTACCTAAAATGATTTACTTATTTAGTGACAAACCAATTAAACTATCAGATAATTATTTTCTAGAGCTGGATAAAATAATATGAAAATTCATCTGGAAGAAGAAAATGTCCAGAATATCAAAGGGACTAATGTAAAGAAATGCTAGGGAAGATAGCCTAGCACTACCAGATCTCAAATTGTATTATAAAGTAGCAATTATCAAAAGCACTTAGTACTGGCTAAGAAACAGAAGGCTGAACAAGTGGATTATGCTGGGCACTCAAGACACAGTAGACAATGAATATAGCAATCTCCTGTTTGATAAACCCAAGGACCCCAGCTTCTGAGATAAGAACTCACTGTTTCACAAAAATTGCTGGGAAACCTGGATAATAGTGTGGCAGAAACTAGGCATAGAGCCTGACACCGTACATAAGAATAAAGTCCAAATGGTTACACCATCTAGGTATAAAGATTGATACCCTGGACAAATTGGAGGAATAAGGAATATTCTATGTATCATATTTATGGAGAAAGGCAGAATTTTTGACTAAAGAAGACATAGAAAGCATTGTGAAGTGCAAGATGGATAATTTTGATTACATTAAACTGAAAAGTTTTTGCATAACCAAATAAATGAAACCAAAATTGGGAGGGATGTGGTATATTGGGAAAGAATTTTTACAGCTAATCTCGGGGATAAAGGCCTCATTTCTAGAATACATAGAGAACTGTGCCAAATGCACAACAAAACAAATCATTCCCCAATTGATAAATGGTCAAAGGATATGAATAGACAATTTCCAGAGGAAGAAATTAAAGATGTCTATAATCATATGAAAAAATGCTCTAAATCACTGTTGATTAGAGAGATGCAAATCAAAACAACTCTGAGGTACCCCATCACACCTATCAGATTGGCAAACATGACAGAACAGGAAAATGAGAAGTGTTGGAGAGGATGTGGGAGAGTTGGAACACTAATTCATTGTCTCCATTCTGGAGAGTGATTTGGAGCTATGCTCAATGGGCTTCAAAAATGTGCATACCCTTTGACCCAGTAATATCACTTCTAGGATTGCATCCCCAAGAGATCATAAAAATGAGAAAGGGTCCCACGTGTACAAAAAACATTTATAGCAGCACTCTTTGTAGTTGCCGAGAACTGGAAATCAAGGGAATGCCCATCAATTTGGGAACGGCTGAATAAATTATGGTATATGAATGTAATGAAACACTATTGCACCATGAGAAATGATGAACTAGAAGACTTCAGAGAGGCCTGGAAAGACTTATACGATCTGATGCTGAGCACAAGAAGCAGAACCAGGAGAATTCTGTGCAAAGCAATGACTACAGTGTGCAAGAGTTTTTTCTGGTAGACTTGGATCTTCATAGAAATTCACGTATTTAAAAAAAAAATTCCCAATGATCTTCTAAGGCAAAATGCCTTCAACATCCAGATAAAGAAGTATGGAATTCATTAGCAGAATGTAGCAGACCATTTTTTGTGAATGTGTTTAATGTTTTGGTTTGTTGTATGATTTCTTCCATTTATTTTCGACCTTCTACACAGCATGACTATAGTCAAAATGTATTTAATAGGAACGTACGTGTAGATCGTATATAGAATTGTATGTCGTCTCAGGGAGGGAGGGGAGTGAGGGGGGAAAATCTAAGTTTTATGGTAGTGATTGTAGAATATTAAAAATAAATAAAATTAAAATAAGAAAAATTTTCTTACTATTTGGATCCTGAAATCTTCAACATCTTTAGGATATGGAAAAGGAAATATGGGAAGGTGATTAGGATGGGAAATCACAATTAAATTCTTGGATATTCATAGAGATAAGTTAATATGACATCTACTGCTTGTCCATTACCTCTTGCTTTCCTCTGTCAATGTGTTGTTCACTGCATTATAATATTGAAATTTGGAGAGGCAGACTAATGGGCTTATGAAAGTAGAAAATTAGAAGTATGGGGGGGTTGAGCCAAGATGGCAGACTAGAAAGACACACTTACATAGGGTCCTCCCCACAGCCCATAAATACCTCTCAAAAATTTTTGGAGCAGCAGAAGTGGAGAACACCATAGTGGAGGAGATTTCCATCCTATGGTGACCTGAAAGGCCCATGGAAACGTCGGTTGTGCCAGACATGGATCCCAGCGTGGAGCCCAGCCTAGCCTTGGCCGAGCAGCATGGCATGACGAAACTCTGCGAGGACACCTTGGAGGCAGAATCTCCAGTCGCAGGAGTGGGTCCTCAAATCCCTTGGCCCACAGGCGCCAAAGGTCAGTAATGGGGTTTTTGAAGCTGAACAGGAAGGGAAAAGGGCCTTCCCATACCTCTGGCAGCAGGCAGAGGCCACAGAGCCTGCACAGCAGCCCATATAGAAGCTCCATTGTTGGAGCGTAAAAACCCCTGGGGGCACTGAAGATCTGAGTCTTACCTCACCTCTGGGTGGAGGTCCTGGGGGAGCTGATATTTCTCTCAAACTGAATGATGGCCCTGCCCATCCAGCTTATCTGAAAATCAGCCCCCAGTGTTGACTTGGGTACTGGGGCCAGGTGGCTGTGGAGAGGTAACTGCTAAAATTCTGGGCATAAAAATCCCTCTTTGAGTCCAGACCAGTACATGCTTCATCGTGCCACCTTGGAGGAACTGAGATCTCACAGATTCCCAGAATATACCCTACTCCTGACAAAGGACTCAAAAGTCAAGTAACTGGTTGGAAAAATGCCCCAAAAAGGGAAAAAAATAAGACTATAGAAGGTTACTTTCTTGGTGAACAGATATCTCCTCCCATCCTTTCAGATGAGGAAGAACAATGCTTACCATCAGGGAAAGACATAGAAGTCAAGGCTTCTGTATCCCAAAAATCCAAAATTAATATTCAGTGGGCTCAGGCCATGGAAGAACTCAAAAAGGATTTTGAAAATCATGTTACAGAGGTAGAAGAAAAACTGAGAAGGGAAATGAGAGAGATGCAAGAAAAGCATGAAAAGCAGGTCAACACCTTGCTAAAGGAGACCCCAAAAAATGCTGAAGAAAATAACACCTTGAAAAATAGGCTAACTCAATTGGCAAAAGAGGCTCAAAAAGCCAATGAGGAGAAGAATGCTTTAAAAAACAGAATTAGCCAAATGGAAAAGGAGGTTCAAAAGCTCACTGGAGAAAACAGTTCTTTAAAAATTAGAATGGAACAGATGGAGGCTAATGACTTTACGAGAAACAAAGAAATTACAAAACAAAACCAAAAGAATGAAAAAATGGCAGATAAGGAGACAACTGACCTGGAAAATAGATCCAGGAGAGAAAATTTAAGAATTATGGGACTACCTGAAAGCCATGATCAAAAAACGAGCCCAGACATCCTCTTTTATGAAATTATCAAGGAAAACTGCCCTGATATTCTAGAGCCAGGGGGCAAAATAAATATTGAAAGAATCCACTGATCACCTCGTGAAAGAGATCCAAAAAGAGAAACTCCTAGGAACATTGTGGCCAAATTTCAGAGTTCCCTGGTCAAGGAGAAAATATTGCAAGCAGCTAGAAAGAAACAATTCAAGTATTGTGGAAATGCAATCAGGGTAACACAAAATCTTTCAGCTTCTACATTAAGGGAGCAAAGGGCCTGAAATATCATATTCCAGAAGTCAAAGGAACTAGGGCTGAAACCAAGAATCACCTCCCCAGAAAAACTGAGTGTAATATTTCAAGGAAAAAAATGATCTTTCAGTGAAATAGAGGACTTTCAAGCATTCTTGATGAAAAGACCAGAGCTGAAAAGAAAATTTGACCTTCAAACACAAGAATGAAAAGAAGCATGAAAAAGGGCAGAAGCTGTGGTCAGGAGTCCCTGGAGCCTGCTGTCAGGTAGGAGCAGGGAGAGCTTGGATTGAAGCAGTCTCTGTGAGCTGAGACATGGAGCAGGAGCAGGGATCTGCCTATGTGTGGATCAAGATGAGAGTCAGGAGCAGTCAGCCCACAGAGGAAGAGTCATGGAACCTGGAAGTCAAGCTCAAGTTAAGATGAAAGAGAACTTTCCTTGGACACTTGGTATTGATTGGGGAGACTATTTTTACTGTGACTTAGGGGTTGATAGTGTGGTGTTTTCTGCTATTCCTTAAGGATGAGTCATGTTAGGGAAGACCATAGCTTGCAATCCCCTGATTTTGGGGATCCAATGATATATGCTGTGTAGTGATGATATTCTTATTATGCCTAGGGGTAGATGATGTGGTATTTTCTGCTACCCCTTAAGGATGTGTTGTGCTAGGGAAGACCCTAACCTGGGACCCCCTGATTGTGCAAATAAGTATTTTGGGGAATGCCACTGAATGCAAAGATATATAGGGGCAGCTAGGTGGTGCAGTGGATAGAGCACCAGTGCAGGAGTCAGGAGGACCTGAGTTCATATCTCACCTCAGACACTTGATAGTTGCTAAGTGTGTGGCCTTGGGCAACTCACTTAACCCCAATTGCCTCATCCTGGGTCATCTCCAGTCATCCTGATGAATATCTGGTCATTGGATTCAGTTGGCTCTGGAGGAGAAGTGAGGCTGGTGACCTGCATAGCCCTCCTTCCCTCAAAACAAAATCAAGTGTAAGTCATGTCATTATTTCTCTGATGGCATGATCTTCGGCAACAAAGGACTAACACACATATATGATATATGATATATGCCATATGATATGCTGAGTGTTATGATATACATGTGTGTGTATATATGTATATATATATATAATATGTTTTGCTAAAGAATGTTGCTATGAATGTTTTACTTTACTTTATTGAACTATGTATAGTTCTGAATAGAGAGTTCATTATACTATGTGATTAGATCTTTAAAATTTTTCACAGGAGCAGTCCTCAGATATGCTGCAGTGATTGTTGTTATAAGCAAGGACTTAATCCTTTTTTATCTTTGCAGTTTTAATGCCTAACTCTGTACCTCGGACATAATAGGCATTAAACAAATGTTGAATAGAACTGAATTGAAGAAATAAATCAGAAAACTTGGCAAAAGAGGAAAAAAAAGAAAATTAGAAGCATAGTTACCAAATTCTAAGTACTTAGGATAGGATTCAATAGCTCCTCCAACTGCAAACTGTGCTCCTTAAATTCTAACCCCACGAAACTGCTGTATCCATTACAGATACCATACAACATCAAAGTGGAGAGCAAAATTAACAGGAGCGTGTATATATCCCTACGTACCTTTTGATTTGATATAAGTTAAAATCATACTCCATTATACTTCCCCAAAGCTATATCATTAGATTTTCATTTATAGTCTTGTGCTAGGATTTCGCTCCTCAACCAGACAACCAAGTTAAGTGGATTTCCATAAACACAAGCCCTGTGGTCCCATAAGTTCCTCATATTTATGTCAATTTTGTATTCATACCAGATATTTCTTCGTACATTCAGTCCCTCATGATTCAACCCCACAATCCCAAGCAAATATGTTTAGGAAACATTTTTTTTTCATGTGTTTTCAGGTTGATTACTTAATCTGCCATTAGATAATCCATAGCTCAGATCACCAAAGAAAGCTTCAGGATACCTATTAATGTACAACTCTTGTCGATAATTCTCACACAATTAAAAAAAAAGTAGATGTTCTGCAGAATTAAATAGGAATGAATAAATATTTCATTTAGATGGTCACCTAATGAATCCCGCTTTTCTTTAAAATAACTTCAAGCGCCTTATTTTTCTTAACTGCTGTCATCATTTAAATAAATGAAAAAGTGATTGAATAAAAATAATTTTAGTGTTATAATTTTGAGATTACACTGGCAAATATTACAGATGGTTAAATTTTCTTTGGGTTAAACTACAAGACTTTCGTTTTCCTCAGTCAGGACCCAAGAACACCTGAATACATTTTTGTTTGTTTGTTGGTGTTTTTGGTGTTTAGGTGACAAGACAGATAATAATTAATTCATTTTCACTTCCTTTGTTTCAAAGACTGATTGGTTTCTTTCCCAAAGGTCTGACATATTCTTTGTTACATAAAAACAGAGACTTAAATAATGGATTTAAGGTTTATTCAAGAAGTTTGTATTCAGTCTTATTTGAGACTCACAACAATCAAGTAAGGTTATGATACAAGCATAATTACTTGTAGATGAGAAAATAAGAAGTTTCTTGGAGGTATAATGAATTAGTTATCTCTCTATGATCCTACAGCAAATAGAAGTCAGAGACAGGAGTTAAATTCATATTTGCCCCTTTCAGGCTGTACCCTCTATATACCCCACCATAGAAATTTTGTACTTCCTTGCATTTAAGCCATAGCAAAATAATCTCAATCAATAACTCGAAACACTGTTTTGAGTCTCAAGAATTTGGTCATGGGGGAAAAGTCACATAAGATTCAGGAATAGATTCCATATTCAGATGAGTAAGTCATGTCATATACATTACGTGTATAATGTTCAATTATTTTTTCTTCTCTTTTGTTCTTAATAGTAAATAATTTTTCCTGCACTTTGAAATATCTTTTTTCATTTCTTTCTTTTCTTTTTCATGGATGGCCAAACAGTTAATTATTTGCCCTCTATTTTCTATTTATAGAGAGAAAACCATTGCAAAACGTCACGATGCATTATTCATGATGAAATATCATCTAGATTGTACATATAAAACTACTCTTTAGAATGGCTTAAATTTTCCAAAATGTCATATACTACAACTTTGCAAAAGGAAATGAGAAATGTACCTGTTGCTTATATGAAAGTTGGAGGAAGTATTAATTTTCACCTTTTCTCATGTCTCACTCTGTGATGATCACTAGAACTGGATACCAGTAGTGACTCTCTCTCTCCATTCAGTCAGTCCTGTTCTCCTTTTGTGATGATGAATCTCATATATTCTTTATGATATTAAAAGGCTAAGGTAACGGTAATCTTAGTTACTATGATTAAAGGAAAAATCGTCCTACACAACAGCAAGGCAAATGTCGTTTTGGGGGGAAAAATAAATAATCGCTATTTTTTAATGATTTCAAAGGGTCAAATGATTCATTCTTACATGGGACATATATCCTCTGCAGCAAACAAAGAAATGCTTCTAATTTGGGGTGACAGTCATTTCTTAGGGAAAATCGATTTCATGTGTTTCAAAGTATATTTTTCCTACATCTTGAATTGGCCTGTTTCAGGAAAAATAAATTACTCCTCATTTGCTATGAATAGGCCAGTGGATCACCCAATTAAAGATAATGTCCAATTTGTCCTTTAGCATCTCTGCCTCAGGTAAAATTACAAGAAAGGAATGAAAAAGAAAACAAAACAGTACATTCAAAACCTACTTTTTTGTTCAAATCAAAGAGTACTATTCTGAAATTCACTGAACCACATATGGAATATACACGATCTAACAAAAGGATGACATGTGTATAGAATATCATTTTCTCATTCTGAAATACTTTTATTGGGAATGAGATAACACAGAAATTGAATGCTTAAGAAGAAATATGGTAACTGAGGCTTTATTTATATGGACTTGCTTAATCAGATATTTAATGACTTAAGCCTTTTTGTATATTCTACAACATGAAGTTACTCAGAAGTATTGAAATTGAACAAATTATAAACATATGCTGGTGAAAATACTTTTAATGAATCGAGAGAGAGAGAGAGAGAGAGAGAGAGAGAGAGAGAGAGAGAGAGAGAGAGAGAGAGAGAGAGGGAGAAGATTCTGTGGCAGTGGGAAGCACATGGGAATGGCAGATTAATTTTGCACAATAATCTTAAATCTCTCTGAAACTCAGTTTCTTAATCTTTAAACGAAGAGAATTGGATTAAATCATCACTAAGGTTATTTGTGCAGCCACCTTGGGATAGTATAAAAAAAAAAATGTCAGTCTTGGAATTAGAGAAGCTTTAAGTTTAAGTCTTCCTCCAAAAAAACACTAGGTACATAATTATGGGCAGGTTATTTAACCTCTTAGTATTCTAAGCAGTGCCTTGAAGCTATAAATTAGAAGTGAGTTGCCAATCTGTTTGCAGGAGAAGCCATTTCTCAAAATTACTACACAGAATTTAATGAAAATGAAAGGTACTTCTGAGTGAATTAATTAATTAAGGAAAGCAGTTCCAATTTTATTAACTGATAAATGGATAAACTTAAACTTTGATTGTTTTAGAAATTGGGATGAAGGCAATAAATAAGACAAATAGTCAAGTTTGAAGAGTCAGTGTGGTCAGACCACAGTTACATAATAAAATGGTTTGAATAGTTTACAAATATTTTCCACTTCTCAAATTTTCAAAAAGGATAATATATGTAGTGTGTCTGACAGGCCACTAGTGATTAATTTCATTAATTTAGCTATTTATTGTTTTCCATTTAATATATACTAATTATATATAACTATTATTTCATTTTTTATTATCATAAAGGCTGAATGTTTAATGAAAAGTTTATCAAAATTGATTATTAATTTTCTACTTATACATTTAATTTTACTACTACTGTTTAAAAGGAGATTAATATATTGAGTAAGTTTTTATAAGTTGGATTGAAAATTCTTAGCATCTTACTAATTTTAATAGCAGAAGAAGAGAATAAAAATGAGAAAAGCACAAGAATATTGAAAATGGTGGAAGAATTAGGAAAAAGCAAGTCGTTTTGCTCAGCTAATACTCTGTAAATAATCTGATCTACTAGATCATTCCAAAATATTATTGAATGGGAAGAGAAACCAATGATGACTGATTCCTCAGAGTAAGTATTTGTAATCAACTCACATAAGGGTGAGCTTGTATTTGAAAATATATGTAAAGAGATGTTGTGAATGTAAAAATGGTAAGATTTGAAATCTGATCACATGTATTAGGCAGAGTGGCAACGTTAGGATAATGAATAGATTACTAACCAGAAACATTGGACTACCAAATCTTGTATGTAGGTTTTAACTGGCAGCTTTGTCTGTATATGATCGGAGGGATGTACCTCAATTGTCTAGTCTCTCCACCACAATGAAATACAATAATAGTAGGGAACAATAATTGGGAACTGATGCACTCAACTGTTTTCTGGATAAGAAATGGTTAAGGTCATAAATACCTTAATTAGAAAAGGGAGTATGATAGCAAGGAAGTTGAAAGAAATATTTGCATTAAAAAGAGATAGATCACCTCTAAGAGCCAAAACTGAGTTCAATACTTCAGAAAATGATAGTCGTTCAAAGGGACAGTTCACCTCTTGACAGAAGGGAAGCTAGTTCTCCTATATCTCAAAGAACTTTTTCTCCTATAGACAGGACTGTTCCAACTTTACCTTCTTTTTACTTCATTCAGTAATTTCTCTTTGCAGTTTCACTGAATCTATACTTATCACCTAATCAAAATTTTGGCAGCTATTATCTACTGACCTTCAGAATACATCCTTTTTTTTTTCTCAATCACTTCAGGGACTGACTCACAATATTTCTCTCCTCTCCAACCTCTTTGCTAAATACTACAGAATTTGGCATAGTTATATATAGATGTAACATGCACATGCGGACAAATAGCCAGATTTCTGGTTCCTCAATTTCCTCCTTTCCCATGACCTTCAATCCATCTCAGCAATCTCAGCTGCACAAGAAGTGGTCATACTATTGATCTTTCCATATTCCACAGAAGTACCACTTCTATGTGGAAGAATTTTGAATTCCCCTTATCTGATAAGAATCTTCTGTGATACTTCCTTTTTGTCTACTTTACCACCCAAACACCCATTGTTAGTCCTCAACATGCGCTCTAATTTTTCAATGCATCAGTGGATTTTTTTTTTTTTTTTTTTGCAGTGACCACATGTGTTGGCTACATTCTACTATCTTCACCTTATTGACATCTGGATGAAACAGTTCAACCCTCTCCTCTTTTCTACCCTTAAATTTTTGGACTTTTTATGCCATTGCCAATCTTATCCTTCTAATCTTCAGCTTTATATCAGATCTTTCATCTGATCCAAGTCACATGCTTCTAAATGAAGGCGAATGAGTATCTTATCAGGAATCTCTACATACTGGGCTCATTGAAAATTTACATTACAAAAATTTTTATACCTCCCCTACTAATTTTCTATCACACTCACCACAATTACTGTTCCAAACCTTTTCATCTGTCCTGGAATCTCCCATAATGCCTCTTTACACTCCCTTTAGCTGATAACCTTTCCTCACTGAAAAAGTTGAGGCTATCTCCTGGGAACTCAATCTTTCTCCTTCCTCCTCATGTCACATCTCTCAGGTCATTTCTCCCCACCTTCAGACTTGTTTTACATGAAGAGATGCACCCCCCATTTTTTTTTTGTACAAAGCAAATCCCTCTATATGTACAAATGTTCACATTATCCCTCACTTCTCTATCACATTATCTCTTAAATCATCGCTACTTTCTCAATTGCCTTCCATATATCCCTGTCTACTGACTATTTCCCTATTGCCTTACAAGCATGTCTATCTCTTCCCCAACTTAAAAACAAAACAACAAAATAACCAGCAGTAAAATAAACCTCCATTTCATCAGCCCATCCTGCTAGTAAGTGTCAAAAATGTCTTTTACTTTGTATGGTTAAACTCCTTGAGATTGGCCTTCGTAATTTTTATTTCCACGTTCTTCTCACTCTTCTGAACTCTACAAGCTGGATTGTGATCTCATCATTCAAATGGAACTGTTTCCCAGATCTAATTTCCCATTTTAAACATTCACCTTATTGACCTCTCAGTAGACCAAGACAATGTTAGTCACTGTTGTGTAATTAATATGTTCCTCTTCAAATGTTTCTTTTTCTTTAATTATACTACACTATGCTGATTTGAGAATCATTTAATAGAACTTTTTTTTCTGGCTGCATTCAGTAAGCATGGGAATTCCAGAGAGTTCTTTTCACGGTCTTCTTTTCTCCCTCTTCTCTATTTCACTTGTGACTATCATTAGCTCCCATGGACTCAATTATCATCTGCATGCTGATGATTTTCAGCTTTATTTATCTAGTTTTAACCTTTTTCCTAAGGTGTAGACTTCCATCGTTAACTGTTTTACACATCTCAAACATGATATCATGAAAAACCTAAAACTCAACAAATTACAACTTTCCATAAAAATCCATTCTTATTCTTAAGTTCCCTAATAAAATTAAAGGCCCCATCATCCTTCAAGTAATCCAAAATGAGGATGACACTTGGGTGTTATCTTCAAAGTCTCATTCTTTTTTGCTACCAATATCCAATCACTGGTTACCAATTCCTGCCAAGTTTTTTTCTATGTATCATCTCTGGTGTATACCCTTTTCCCTCGTCAATTGGTACAACTACTCTAAATAAACCTCTCACCTCACTTAAACTATTCTCTGCAACTTAAAATCTTGGAGAGCTGCCTGAAGCAATGCACAGAAACCTTAAGTGCCTTGCTATATAGTAAATATCAGAGACAAGACTTGATCTTGAGTTCCCTTAACTTTAAGATACACTCTCCATTCATGATGGTCAACCACTATTCTCTTTTTTTCCAAATTGGTTAATATATAGATTTTCAGTTTTCAACATTCACTTCTATAAGTTTTACATTTCCTCCTCCTCCTTCTTCTCTCCCTCTACAAGACAACATGAAATATTATATGGTCTCTACACATACATTACTGTTAAAAACATTTTCATGTTAGTCATGTTGCATGGAAGTTATACAAATGGGAGAAACCATGAGGAAAAACAAAACCAAACAAAAGAAAAGAAAACAAAAGAGAAAATAGTCCGCTATATTCTGCCTACCAGCTCCATAGTTCTTTCTTTGGATGTGAATGCCATTTTGCATCAGGAGTCTTTTGGAAATGTTTCAGGTTCTTGCATTGCTGACATGGATTAAGTCTATCAAAATCAGTCATCACAGACTGTAGCTGTTACTGTGCATAATGTTCTCCTGGTTCTACTCACTTCACTCAGCAAAAGTTTATATAAGCTGTTCTAGGTATTTCTGAATTCTGGATGCTCATCATTTCTGATAGCACAGTGGTATTCCATTACATTCACATACCATAACTTGTTTAGCCATTCTTTAATAAATGGGAATTTCCTCAATTTCCATTTCTTGGTTACCAAAAAAGAGCCGCTATAAATATTTTGGTACATGTGGATCATCTTTACATTTTTATAATTTCTTTGTGATACAGCCCTAGAAGAAGTACTTCTGAATTGAAATGTATAGAAATTTTTATAGCCCTTTGAACATAGTTCCAAACTGCTCTCCAGAATGTTTGGATCAGCTCACAGCTCCACCCACCATGAATTAGTTTTCCAACTCTCCCAGTCTTCTCCAACACTTATCAACTTACTGTTTTGTCATGTCAGCATATCACATAGGTGCAATGTGGTACCTAAGAGTTGTTTTCATTTGCGTCTTTCTAATCAATAGTGATTTAAAGCATTTTTATATGACTATAGATAGTTTGATTTCTTCCTCTGAAAAGTGTCTGTTCATATCCTTTGACCATTTGTCATTTGTATTCTTGTAAATTTGATTTGATTCCCTATATATTTTAGAAATAAGACCGTTATTATAGGCATTATTTCTAAAAATTCTTTCCCAGTTTTCAGTTTCCCTCCTAATCTTGGTTGCATTGGCTTCACTTGCACAAAACTTTTTCAATTTAATGTAATCAACATCATCCATTTTGCATTTCATAATGTTCTCTATCTCTTCTTTGGTCATAAATTTTTCCATTCTCCATAAATCTGACAAAGAAACTCTTCTTTGCTCTCCTAATTTGCTTATGATGTCAGCCTTTATACCTATATCAGATACCCATTTGGACTTTATACCGGTAAATGGTGTTAGGCATAGGTCTATACCCAGGTTCCACTCTATTATTTCCTCAGTTTCCCAGCAGTTTTCATAAGAATTATTTAAGAACAGTGAATTCTTATCTCAAAAGCTGATATCCTTGGGTTTACCAAATAGTAGACTTAGATTGTCTTTTTGAATAATGTGTTATATGTACCCAACCCATTCTGCTGATCAACCCCTCTGTTCCAAGTGGTATTGATGATTGCTGCTTCATAATACTATTTAAGATGGATATGGCTTCTCCACTTTCCCTAGAATTTCTTTCATTAAATCCCTTGATATTCTGGACATTTTCTTATTCCAGATGTATTTTGATATGATTTTTTGTAGCTTCATAAAATAATTTTTGGGAGATTGATTGGTGTAACACTGAAAAAGTAAATTAATTTAGGTAGAATAGTCATTTTTATTATATTAGTTCAGCCTAGCCACAAGCAACCGATTTTTTTTTTTTACAATTATTTAGATCTAACTTTATTTGCTTGAAAAGTATTGCTTTTTTAAAAATTTAGCCATATATCCCCTGGATTTGTTTTGGCAAGTAGACTCCCGAATATTTTATTATATCTCCATGAACTTTAAATGGGATTTCTCTTTCTCTCTCTTGCTGTTGGGCTTTTATAATATATAGAAATGTAGGTGACATATGTTTTTATTAATATCCTGCAACTTTGCTAAATTTGCTAGCTATTTCAAGTAGGTTTTTTTTTTACTTGATTATCTGGGATTCTTTAAGTGTATCATCATATCATCTGCAAAAAGTGATACCTCCGTTTCTACTTTGCCTATTGTAATTCCTTCAGTTTCTTTTTTTTCTTCTCTTACTCTTAGAGCTAACATTTCTAGTAGCATATTGAATAGTAGTGGTGATAATGGACATCCTTCTTTCACCCCCAATATTATTTTAAATGCATCTAGCTCGTTCTCATTATATATAATATTTTCTAATGGTTTTAGGTAGATGCTGCTTAGGATTGCTTGCCTGTTTTTTGTTTGTTTTTCTTTACTTCAGCTGAAGCATAATATATTCTACTTCGGCTTTGTACCTTTACCTTCCTGTACCCACCTGTCTCAAACATGTTTCTTGTAAACAACATATTGTAGGATTATGTTTTTTATTCCATTCTTCTATCTGCCTCCATTTTATGAAACCCCATTCAAATCACAGTTACGATTACTGTCTGTGTCTTTCTCTCCATCCTATCCCCCACATTTGTGCTTTTATTTCTCCCGTCTCCCTTCCCCTCTTCAAAAGACTTTTGTTTTGACCACCACCTCCCACAATATTCCTTTCTTTCTGTTAGCCCCTTTCCCTTCCCTTCCCTTCCCTCCCCTTCCCTTCCCTTCCCTTTCCCTTTTCCCTTACTACTTCTTCCTTTCCTTCTAATCGTCACCTCCCTTTTGCTTCCTCTTTCTCCTCCTGTGGGGAGAAGTTAGATTTCTATACTTCACTGAGTATGTTATTCCTTATTTGAACCAAATCAGATGAGAGTAAAGCTGAAATAATGTTCATCTTCCTCTCTTCTTTCCCTCTATTATATTATGTTTTTGTGCCTCTTCATGTGATGGAATTTATCCTTTTTTGCCTCTTCCTTTTCTCTTCCTCCACTGCAGTCCCTTTATTCTCCTTAACCTTAGTTAATTTATACCCACACCCTTTATCTATGCATATCCCTATTAAATTTTGTAATGTATAATTCTCAAGATTAACAAATATCATCCTCCCCTATAGGGAGGTAAACAGTTTGCCCTCATTGAATGACAAGTTTTTTTTTTCTTTTTACCTTTCTATGCCTCCCTTGAGTGTTGTATGTGAAGATCAAAGTTTCCATTGAGCCCTGCTCTGTTCATCAGAAAGGTCTAGAAATCCCTTATTTCATTGAATGTCCATCTTCTTTCCTGAAAAATTATGCTCAATTTTGCCAGGTAATTGGTCCTTAGTTATGGTCCATAGTCCTTTATCTGACAATATATTATATTCCAATTCCTCTGATCTGTACTGTAGAAGCCGCAAGGTCCTTTGTGATCCTGACTGTAGTTTCTCAATATTTCAGTTGTTTCTTTCTGACTACTTCCAGTATTTTCTCCTTGAGCTGATAATTTTTGAATTTAGCAGCACTGTTCCTTGGCATTGTCAATTCTGGGATCTCTTTCAGAAGGTGATCAGTGGATTCTTTTGATGAGTATTTTCCCTCTATTTCTAGAACCACAGGGCAGCTTTCCTTGATTTCTTGGAAGATACTCTTCAGGCTGTATTTGTTTGTTTGTTCGTTTCTTCCTGAATTTCTGATAGACTGCTAATCCTTAGATTTTCTTTCCTGGATCTATTTTCCAGGTCAGTTGTTTTTCCTCAGAGATATTTTACATTTTTTCTATTGTTTTCATTCTTTATGTTTTGTTTAATTGATTCTTGATGCCTCATAGAGTCATTATTTTTTACTTGCCCAATTCTAGTTTTTAACAAATTATTTTCTTCAGTTAGCTTCTTGCCTCCTTTTCCATTTATGCATTTTTTTTCTTTTTTAGGAGTTACTTTCTCCAGTTAGGT
The DNA here is from genome assembly GCF_028372415.1 of Notamacropus eugenii. Classification (NCBI taxonomy): domain Eukaryota; kingdom Metazoa; phylum Chordata; class Mammalia; order Diprotodontia; family Macropodidae; genus Notamacropus; species Notamacropus eugenii. The sequence continues at coordinate 324,733,097 of NC_092874.1, read as the reverse complement.
TTTGCTCATCCTCATCCATTTTGCCAATTCTACTTTTTAAAGAACTCTTCTTATCATTGTATTCTTTTTTTTTTTTTTGTCAATTGCATTTTTAAAATTATTGGCCAATTTTTTTCTTCTACTTCTCTAATTTGACTTTTAAAATCCCCTTGACTTCTTGCAAGAATGCTTTTAGGGCTTGACACCAGTTCATATTTCCTTTTTAGGTTTCAGATGTAGGTATAGTATCAATGCTTTCCTTTTCTGAATTTGTATTTTGATCTTTCTTGTCCCTATGATAAGATTCTATGGTGTTTGCTTTTTTAAATTTGCTTCTTGATCATGGTGATTACCCTTTTCCTGGCTTTTAAAGTGAATCGCCTCTTCTGCGTCACAGGGGTCTCTGTTCCATGATTCTTGTGCTGGGAGGTTGGGGCTTAATTACTGACTTTGTGTGCTGTGTCCTCTGGTTCTTTCAGTTAGAAGCTCTATAATGCTGCACCTTACATGGTGCTGAGCTGGCTGGTAGGTGCCAAGGTCGAGTCCAGGTGAAGTCTTTGTGAATTTCCCTGAGGTTACACTGAAGCTTGCAGTATGAGGTTTTGGAGAAAGGTGGTCTGACTGCTGGAGTTCTCCTCCTCCCTAGGGCTGTCCTAGAGTGTGGACAGGCTCAGCAGCTAGTGGACCACCGTCTGCACTGGTGTCTACGCAATTCCTCTTGCTGTGCTAAGGCACACCTGGGGTTCTGGTGTTGGTTTTTATCAGCTCACCTCCCTTTGTCTCAGGATCTCATACTGGTCCACTTAAGTAGGGCTTGCTGGGATGCCTTTGGTCCTGCACTGTTCTCCTTCAACCACAGAAAGATGGACTCATCCCAACAATCTCCCTAGTCTACCAAGCACAAAGACTGCTATACCCCTTCTGCTGGCCCCACTATTTCAGGATTTTTCCGGGACAGTATTCTCTGGGTTTTTCAAGGTCTGTAAGGGGAGGGTGAGATTGCTTACCATTTACTCCACGATCTTAACTCCTGGAATTTCATGTAGTTGACTTTCAAACATTTAGTTTGTAGGCAATTGCCCCAGGTGTACTTACTGCCACAGGACCTGTTCTTTTCTCTCACCCACCTCTACCAGACTCCTGTGCTATGCTCAGAGATTTGAGAATTAACAGTGCCACTGATAATTCAATCAGCTTGGGCCATTCCTGCTCCTCTATGGCCTAGTCTTTGTTGGTGCAGCCCACACACTAAACCCTCCCAGCCCTGTGCAACAGCTCTTTCCCATCAACCTTCTTTGCTCTCCTGGGAAGGAAATATGACACATACAGTATCTTAGTGTATTCTTCCAATGTAAAATTCTTTGATTTACTTTTTAGAGATATCTGGAGGAATTTGTGAAAGAGTTCAAGTGACACCCTGCATTCACTCCATCATTTTGGCTCTACCCCCAACCATTATTCTTTATCAATGGAAAAGACTTTAAATGGTATACATTCACATATGCTTTCCTGTATACTCTAAGAACCAATGAACTTTCCTCTCTGACTTTGGGCTGAAATAAACTACATATTGTCCCCCATAAAAAAGTACAAACTCTTTGAAACCAGGAACTCTTCTGCTTTTCCATTTCTATCACAACAGATACACTAAGATATTGTTCTTAGAATTGAGAATTGGCTCAAAAGTTTTTTAAGATAACCTGGAATTATTCTAAAATGTTTACTAAAATTTCTGAAATTATTTTTACCCCGAGATCCTTTGGCTAGGAATGCAATTCAAATAGTGGAAAGTCAGAAACAAATGATTTGTGTATACTAAAATAATCATAGCAGCATTTTTTACCTTAACAAGGTTCAGTAAATAAGATCATCATCAATTTGAAAATGGCAAAAAAAGAATTGTACAGTGGCATACTATTCTTGTGATCCAAGAAACAGTGAGTATGAAGAATTTAGAAAATTGTGGAATTTTATATATTCAATGAAGAATTTAAGTGGGTCCTGAAAATGATATACACAATCACTCCAATACTATAAAGAACAAGTACTACAAAACACACACACACAAACACACACAGAAGAATGTTGTATACTCATTAAAACCAGGATAGAAGATTGGTAAAAGTATAACTGTTTACTCTTCTAGTCAAGATGAAAAACAATAGGCATGGAATATTGCATAGGTTTTTAGACTTAGCCAATGTGTTGGTTAGGTTTGCTTAACTGGTTTCTCTCTCTCTGTATTTGTGTGTGTGTACTGACTTTATGTACACATTCACAAATCTAAGTATATCCATATGGAAACACAGGTGTAGACAAATGTGTATCTGCATGTATATATAAACGTATATCATACACTTATGTGTATATATGTGTATACATATTTTTATTTCAGAAACTCCTGTAGTCCAATGTGTCCTGGATTTGGAGTCAGAGGTCCTGAGTTTAAATCTTGCTTCTGTTACTCCCTAGCTCTATGACACTGGGAAGTCACTTAACCTATATAAATCTCACCCTCCTCATCTATAAAATGAGAAAGTTTAACTTGATCATGATTTTTTGAACTCTGAATTTATGATACTATGAATTTCTTGGCTCTAGGATACAAAGATGAAATCAAAACCTCCCCTTCCCTCAAATTCCCTTGATAACAGAAGATTAAGTAATTGGCATTGTATCTTAGAATTAAAGACATTTAAACCTGATATTCAATGGATCTGACACCCTTGTTTTGCATTCTTGTTAACACTGATATAAAATAATATTCGCATATCTTGGCATTTTGAAGGGATTTGCATTTTGCAGGAGGGTGGCCATAGAATAGAGGTCCAATAGTAAGTAGGTTGTGAATCGTGCAAGCCCATTTATCATGACACATAAAGGAGTAAAATATTTATTTAACAGCAGTTCATTTAGTTTTTCTACTATACAATATTTCTTTTATTTCCTACTTTTAAATATTAAATTATTAAATTTAGGCGGTGGAGCCAAGATGGCAGAGTGAGAGCAACGACTCACCTAAGTTCTTGGACAAACTCCTTTGGATACCTCTGAAAGGAGAACATGACCAAAGTTTGGAGGTGTGGAATCCAGTGGGAGACAGATTGTGATGGATTCAGAGCTCAGGTTAGACTGGAGGGTCCACGGGAAGGATCTGTTCCGCAGGATGAGCCCCCAGAGCACAAGGCAGCGTGTCCAGCGCAGCAGCTCAGAAGGGGCCCAGGAAACCCGAGTGGGCAGAACTGGCAGAGCAGCACCGAAGGGCCGGAGACAAGCCTAGCCGAGCCAGTGAGAACAGTTGAGTGCCAGATATCAGTGCAGCAGCTCCTGAGACTTTCACCCCGAAGATTAACCAACAGTAAGTCACCTACTTGAACTTCCGGGAGCCAGGATGGTGGAGTGATCAGTAAATGCTGTCTCCTCCCCACTTGATGACCCTGAAAGAACCATAAAATATTTCCCCAGAAAAATCTGGGATCAGCGGAAAAGCAGAGGGGGCAAATAGTCTCATAATACCTGAGGCTAGGGAGAATAGCAAAGGGGGATTCCTCCTACTGTGGCGGAGGCAAACTAGAAGGACAGAGGAAGCAGGGCAGGGAAAACTCGCACTAGGACCCAGGCAAGCCTCAGCACCAGGAGAGGAGCCTCAGCAGGGGTGGGAACAACCATTAGCATCTAGGCATGCCTCACCACTCCAGAGGAAACTGGAAGACAATAGGGAAGCTGGGATCACCATCCCCTGAGCTTGCCTTTGCCTCAGTTCAGCTGAGGAGATCTCCTGTGACCAGACCACTCCTCCCACACACTTAACAAGCTAACCCCAGGGTTGATCGGGGAAACAAAAAAGCAAAAACTTGCTTTTAGCTTTTTTCACACATCAGCTCAGCACAAAGTTCTGCAGCTTCTGACTGAAAGAAACAGAAGCCACAACACTCAGTCAACATCACTAACAAGAAAAAGCAGATGAAGGGTGAAAAAGCCATAGAATCTTTCTATGGGGATAAGGACCAAAACACAAACACCAAAGAGGTCAGAGCTGAGACTGTACTTCCATCTGAAACTTCAGAATGGACTATGAACTGCTCACAAGCACAAACAGCTCCCTTGGAACAGCTGAAGAAGGAAATAGAAGGAAAACTGGCTAATTCTTTTAAAATCATATAAAAAAAGAATTCACTGATGAGAACGTCTCTCTGAAAAGGAAAATTGAACAAATGGAAAAGGAAGTTCAAAAATTAACTGGAGAAAATAGCTCCTTAAAAGGAAAAATTGGACAGATGGAAAAGGAAATGCAAAAATTAACTGAAGAAAACAATTTGATAAAGATTAGAATTGGGGAATTAGAAACTAATGACTCAACGATTCAGGAAGAATCAGTCAAACAAAATCTAAAGAATGAAAAGATAGAAGAAAATGTAAAATATCTAATTGGAAAAACAACTAACCTGGATAATAGATCCAGGAGACAAAATTTAAGAATTATTGGCCTGCCAGAAACCCATGATGGAGAAAAGAGCCTGGACAATATCTTCGAGGAAATCATCAAGGAAAACTGCCCAGAAGTGCTAGATTCAGAGGACAAAATAGTCATCGAGAGAATCCATTGTTCCCCTCCGAAAAAGGATCCCAAATTCAAAAACCCAAGAAATATCATTGCCAAATTCCAGAGCTATCAAGTGAAGGAGAAAATATTACAAGCAGCCAGAAAGAAACAATTCAAATATCAAGGACACACAGTCAGGATCACACAGGACTTTGCAGCTTTTACATTAAAAGATCAAAAGAATTGGAACCCAATATTCCATTGGGCAAAGGAGTTGGGACTACAGCCAAGGATCAACTACCCAGCAAATTTCAGCATAGCATTTCAGGCAAGGAGAAAGTCATTCAGCGAAGTAAGGGATTTCCAAAGCTTCCTGCCCAAAACGCCAGAACTCAATAGACAATTTGATCGTCAAATGCAGGTCTCAAGAGAATCATAAAAAGGTAAACAGGGGGGAAAAACAAAAACAAAAACTTGCTACTCAATTAGGGCAAACTGTTTACCTCCCTATAAGGGAAGATGATACCTGTTAATCTTGAGAACTGTGCAGCTATTATGATAAAAGGGATATATGTAGAGGGAACGGGTTTAAAGCAAATGATGTCATGTTAAAAATATGATTTAAGTTTGAGAAGGGATTGTAATAGGAGGTGTGTAAAGGAGGAAGCAGAAAATGGCAAATTACATCACAGAAAGAAGTACACAAAATTATAGTAGAGGGAAAGAGGGAAGGGAGATGAGCATTGTTTGAGAGGTACTGTCATCCGATTTCTTTAAAGGAGGGAACAATAAACTTAAGTAGATAATCCTAACTAGCTCTATAGGCAGTAGAAGGGGAAGGGGGAAGAATGGGGAGGGAGGCTAAAACGGAGGGAAGAAGAGATATGAGTAAAGGGGAGTAAAAGGGAGGGGGGCTAAAAGAAGGAGGGGAAGGCTGCAGGAGGAGGTGGTGAAAAGTGAATACTATTGAGGAGAGGAAGGGAGACGGGAGAGCTAAAAGCACAAACGGTGGGAAAGAGAATGGAGGGAAATACACAGATTATAATCATAACTGTGAATGCAAATGGCATGAATTCTCCCATAAAACGGAGACGGATAGCAGAATGGATAAATCTAACAATATGCTGCTTACAAGAAACACATTTGAAACGGGAGGATACACATAGGACAAATGTCAAAGGATGGAGCAGAATATATTGTGCTTCAGCTCATGTAAGAAAGGCAGGAATAGCGACCCTAATCTCAGACAAAGCAAAAGCAGAAATAGGTCTAATCAAAAGGGATAAGGTTGGAAACTATATCCGCCTAAAAGAAACCATAGACAATGAAGCAATATCATTACTAAACATGTATGCTCCAAGTGGTATAGCATCCAGATTCTTAGAGGAGAGGTTTAGGGAGTTGAAGGAAGAAATTGAGAGCAAAACTATACTAGTGGGGGACCTCAACCTCCCCCTTTCTGAAGTCGATAAATCTAACCTCAAAATAAACAAGAAGGAGGTTAAGGAGGTAAATAAAACACTAGACAAGGTTGATATGATAGGTCTTTGGAGAAAATTGAATGGGAATGGAAAGGAATATACCTTTTTCTCAGCAGTACATGGAACATTTACAAAAATTGACCATGTACTAGGACATAAAAATCTCACAATCCAGTGCAGAAAGGCAGAGATAATCAATGCATCTTTCTCAGACCATAATGCAATAAAAATTACATGTAATTAAAGGCCATGGAAAGATAAACCAAAAATCAATTGGAAACTAAATATTTCAGTCCTAAAGAAGGAATGGGTTAAAGAAGAAATCATAGAAACAATCAACAATTTCATTCAAGTGAATGACAATAATGACACAACATACCAAATCTTATGGGATACTGCAAAAGCAGTTATTAGGGTAAGTTTCATATCTTTGAATGCCTACATAAATAAAATAGAGAAAGAGGAGATCAATGACTTGGGCATGCATCTGAAAAAGCTAGAAAAAGAAGAACTTGAATATCCCCAAGTAAATACCAGATTAGAAATATTGAAAACCAAAGGAGAGATTAATAAAATTGAAATTAAGAAAACTATTGAATTAATAAATAAAACCAATATTTGGTTTTATGAAAAAACTAATAAAATTGATAAACCTTTGCTCAATTGGATTAAAGAAAAGAAAGAAGAAAATCAAATTACTAATAGTAAAAATGAAAGGGGTGAACTCACCTCCAATGTGGAGGAAATTAAAACAATAATTAGAAATTACTTTGCTCAACTTTATGCCCAAAAATTCGATAATCTAAACGAGATGATGAATATTTTTTAAAAATGCAAATTGCCCAGATTAATAGAAGAGGAAGTTGAATACTTAAACAACCTCATCTGAGAAAAAGAAATTGAGCAAGCCATCAATGAAATCCCTAGGAAAAAATCTGCAGAGCCAGATGGATTCACAAGTGAATTCTATCAAACACTGAAAGAACAGTTAATTCCAATACTATATAGACTATTTTTGAAAACTAGGGAAGAAGGAGTCCTCCCAAATTCTTTCTATGATACAAATATGGTTTTGATACCAAACTAGGAAGAGACAAAACAGAGAAAGAAAATTATAGACCAATTTTTCTAAAGAATGTAGATGCAAACATTTTAAATAAGATTTTAGCAAAATGAATACAGCATCTTATCACGAGAGTCATACATTATGATCAGGTAGGATTCATACCAGGAATGCAGGGCTTGTTAAATATTAGGAAAATTATTAGCATTATTGATCATATCAACAACAAAACTAACAAAAACCACATGATTATCTCAATAGATGCAGGAAAAGCTTTCGACAAAATACAACAAAACACTGGAGAACATAGGATTAAAGGGAACTTTCCATAAAATAATAAGCAGTATCTACCCAAAACCTTCAGCAAGCATTATATACAATGGGGATAAGCTAGATGCATTTCCAATAAGATCAGGGGTGAAAGAAGGATGTCCGTTATCACCACTATTATTCAATATGGTACTAAAAATGTTAGCTGTAGCAATTAGACAAGATAAAGAAACTCAAGGAATAAGAAGAGTCAAAAAGAAACTAAGTTACCACTTTTTGCAGATTATATGATCGTTTACTTAGAGGATCCCAGATATTCAAGTAAAAAACTACTTGAAATAATAAACAACTTTGGAAAAGTTGCAGGTTACAAAATATACCCACACAAATCTTCTGCATTCCTATATATTAGCAAAAAAGTCCAACAGCAATCAATAGAAAGAGAAATCCCTTTTAAAGCTAGGGTAGACACTATAAAATGCTTGGGAGTTTACCTGCCAAGACAAATCCAGGGATTGTACAAAAGCAATTACAAGAAACTTTTTGCACAAATAAACTCAGATGTAAGTAAGTGGAAAAACATCCGTTGTTCATGGGTAGGCCAAGCTAATGTGATAAAAATAACAATTCTATCTAAATTATTTTACTTATTTAACACCATACCAATTAAACTATCAGATAATTATTTTCTAGAGCTGGATAAAATAATATCAAAATTCATTTGGAAGAACAAAAGGTCCAAAATATGAAAGGGACTAATGAAAGGAAATGCTTGGGAAGGTGGCCAAGTGCTACTATACCGCAAGTTGTACTATAAAGCAGCAATTATCAAAACCACTTGGTATTAGCTAAGAAACAGAGGGGTAGACAAGTGGAATACACTTTGCAATCAAGACACAGTAGGGAAGGAATATAGCAGCCTCCTGTTTGATAAACCCAAAGACCCCAACTTCTGGAAATTAGGTATAGATCTATGCCTTACACCATACACAAGAATAATGTCTAAATGGGCACATGATTTAGGTATAAAGATTCATACCATGAATAAGCTGGAGGAGCAAGGAGAAGTGTATTTATCAGATTTATGGAGAAGGGAAGAATTTTTTACTAAAGAAGAGATAGAAAGCATTATGAAATGAAGGATGGATACCTTTGATTACATTAAACTGAAAAATTTTTGCACAACCAAACCCAATGCAACCAAAATTCAGAGGGATGTAGTAAATTGGGAAGTAATTTTTACAGCTAAGTTCGGGGATAAAGGCCTCATTTCTAGAATATATAGAGGACTGACTCAAATGTATAACTATGCAAGTCATTCCCCAAATGATAAATGGTCAAAGGATATGAACAGGCAATTTTCAGAAGAAGAAGTTAAAGATATCTATAATCATATGAAAAACTGCTCTAAATCACTATTGATTAGAGAGATGCAAATCAAAACAACTCTGAGGTACCACATCACACCTATAGGATAAGCAAACATAACAGAACAGGACAATGATGAATGCTGGAGAGGATGTGGGAGAACTGGAACACTGGTTCATTGCTGGTGGAGCTGTAGGCTCATCTGGCCATTCTGGAGAGAGGTTTGGAGCTGTGCCCAGGGCTCTGCAGGGATGTGTGTGCCCTTTAGCCCAGCAATATCGCTACTGGGACTGTATCTCCAAGAGATCATGGAAATGGGGGAGGTCCTACATGAACAAGAATATTTACAGCAGCACTCTTTGAAGTTTCCAAAGGCTGGGGGTCAGGGGGATGCCCGTCAGTTGGGGAATGGCTGAATGAATTATGGTATATGAATGTAATGGAGTACTATTGCACCATAAGAAATGATGAACAAGAAGACTTCAGGGAGGCCTGGAAGGATTTATATGATCTGATGCTCAGTGAAAGGAGCAGAACCAGGAGAACTTTGTGCACAGCAACGACCGCAATGTGCGAGAGTTTTTTTCTGGTAGACTTGGAACTTCGTAATAGCGCAAGAACTTATTAATAATAATTTAAAAAAATCCCAATGGTGGTTTTCTAAGGCAAAATGCCTTCCACACTCAGAGAAGGAAATATGGAAGTCATTCGCAGAATGTAGCAGATCATGTTTTTGTGTGGGGGTGTTCTTGTGTATTATGTTTTGATTTGTAATATGATTTCTTCCATTTATTTTAGTTCGACTACATAGCATAACTATAGTGAAAACGTACTCAGTAGAAAAGCATATGTAGAACCTATACAGAATTATATACTGTCTTGGGGAGGGAAGGGAATAGTGGGAGGGTAGGTGTCGGGGGATAAAATCTTAATTTTATGGTAGTGATTGTAGAACGTTAAAAAATAATAATAAAGTTAAATTAAATTTAAAATTTATTAAATATATTTTCACTTCAAAGCATTCTTTGATCTATTGGTCAGTTGGTTCAAAGTGGTAGAGTATGTTGTGGGAAAATTTATTTTTTCTGAGTTGGGACTTAAATGAAGTGAAATTAAATGCCAATCCCACTCTGCTGCCAAAATAACAATGGCTAAAAGAAAGGAAACCCTTTGTCAACATAGTTGAAGACAGAAGGGAACAAGAAACAATATCTCCTTAAAGGAAAAATATATTTAAAAATACGACAATCTCAAGTTGAAAATAAACTAAATTTGAAAAATGAACAGCCAAAACAAAACATGTGTCCAATATACTATTTCAATGCTGTATTTTTTTCTAGTTTCACAGATCTACCCACTGAAATCTCAGACTTGCTCAAGATTATTTACAAATGTAGGTCAATACTTAATTCCATTTTGGAATGACTTAGTGACACTTGAAATTGCTGCAAATTTTGGTAACTTTAAATCTTAGTAACTTTTTTAACTTTCCAAACTGCAAATTATTTTAGTAGTTTTTGATCAGTGGCTCATATTTCATTGGCTTAGCCTTTTTAAAACTCTTTTTCATCTCTATTCCATTCTCACATGTAAAGATTGGTCTTTGAGCTAACACAGTCCTTCCTTTGGCTCAATTACATGAAGCTACCCTCTACAAAAGTCCTTACTCTTATCAAACGGAGTTTACTACCTCACAAACTCAGAAGATTTATTTCAGGGAAATGTTGTCATGGTTTCATACTTTTGCAAAATCTCCAATAAATGATTCCATTATTAATTTCTCCTTCTTAAAAACTGTGGGCATGGACCTCAATTTAGGGCTCATTTCAACTTTTCTAATCCTAGTTTCATTTATGCCAAATCAGGAACGATACTTCATTAAAGCAAGCTCCCTGGTATGTAAGTTGTCAGAATTAATGAAGGCTATATTTCTAATGCTTTACACTTCTGAAGTACATATTCATATTAGTATTTTGTTATGTTTGATAAAACCATTCGTTACTTGATTCTTTGTATTTGATCCCAACCTGTGATTTCACGTCCAGAGAAATTTCTGTTGTGAAAACTCTCTCCATCCATTCATATCAGCTATTCCTCCTTAATTTGCATGTTTAGAAAGTTGTCTAGGACACCTCATAGAGGCAAGATGTAAACCCTGGTCTTCTTGACTCCAAGGCCAACGCAGTATATCCCTTTTCCCCAATTTGTGTGTGTGTATGTGTGTGTGTGTGTGTGTGTGTGTGTAGATAGATAGATAGATCTATATAAAATATACACACACATATACACACATATATGTGTATATGTAAGCATGTGTAGGTATTATACACATGTTTATATATAGACATATACATATATGTAATTTTTTAAAAACGTCATTTTTACAGGGTAAATAAATATCATTATTAGGAGCAAGCCTACACTACTTACCAGCCATCCGCTGTTTGCAGCACAACAAAGGATTTCTTCTACATACAAAGGATATTTCTCTTTATATTTTTCTCAGCCATCAGAAATCCTCCGACATGCTCTAAGTAACCCTGTAGCCTTAAGTGGCTGGGCAGACACAAGTGTATAGGACTGATGTAGTGGAATATTAAGCTGCCAGTCTTAGAAAAAAAATTACACATGTATTTGATATACATATATTGAATATATACATATATGTATATATTGTATATTCATATGAATATATTCATATGTATATGTACATATATGTATACATTCACTTTTGAAATATATTCAATATGGTTTTAGTTTATATGTAAACATATGTTTATATATATTATATTTTAAAACTAAAATCATAATTCAGCATTTTTCATCATTTAATTATGAATGATCAATGTGAATAGATATAGAAGATTTATTTTTGTTCATCTTTTTTTTTCCTTTTAAAAGTCAGAATCTGTTAATCCTATATGTGGTGACAACAGCACGGTGAAGTAGAGAATTTGCAATAATCCACTTATTTTTAATCTTGATATAACTCAAAAGAGCTAATTGAAACGAAGCAAACCCTGCTTCAGGGTCTAGTTTACCTTGCCCTCTCCATAATAATCAAATAATCATGATGATTAATCTATTTCCTTTTCTCTTTGTCTTCTAAGGCGTCACCTGACATAATGCCCTTTTTGTTCAATAGTTATTGATGTTGACAATGAAAATTCTGAATATTCTGGGCTCCTTGAGGACAGAGACTATATTTTCTTTATTATTGTGTATCTAAAAGAAATACAGTGTATTAGATGTAGTAGGCATGTAATATACTTTTATTGAATTTATTTTTGTGAATAAATATCTTAAAATTCCCTAGCATTTTGTGTATAGAAAAAGATGTTTGTGGCTATTCTTTTTTGAAATTAAGTCATTTCTACTATCATCACCCCCATAGACTTGTTTCAGTGACTTACAGTGTTGTCCACAAAAGTTGCATAGTTTTTAAATGATATTTTCCTTATTTCTTTATCTTTCTTATAGTCTGATATTTTATATGACAATTTCGTCATCATTCTACCTTTCTTGGCACACTTCATCTTGGCTTTACATTTTTTGATGTTTTTGTTTAAACTTTCTTCCCTAGTCTCTTGTCTTTTCATGCTTCCTCTCGTATTCCCAATGACTTTTCTGTGGTTTCAGTCCTTTCACTCTTTTCCCATCAAGTGCTGTGCAGATTCATGAAGCTAAGTACTCTTCACCTTTTTGATTTGGAAGATGTGGTCTCCCAGACCAGGTTCATTCCCTGAGTAAAATTTGTTGAAGGGAAGTATTGGACATAGTTGTTTTTCTTATCTCCTTTCCCTTAAACAGAGCCTCCTTTCCCTCCAGTCCTGGTTTTCTTTTGTCAAGGATTTGCCTCTTTCTCTAGTTTCACTCTCTTTTGGGTAACTTAGCAGAGGCCCTGCACCGCTCTTGGAGTTAGAGAGGATTCAAGCTAAATCATTCAACAGTCAAGAAATACTTTGTGATTAGCACAGTGCCTGACTGTGCTAAATAGAAGGCCCTGAGATAAAAGCTTGTGGACATCTTAATCACTTTCATGGGGAAGCTGAGCTGTAATTCCTGTTCCTGGACTCTGAAGCAAGAGACAAGATTTCTAGTGGTGACTGTCACTTGCATGTGAAGAGGATTGGAGATTCACTGTTTATGAGCTCTTAAACTCCCTGATGCTGCTCCATATCCCCTCCCCCCATATTTAGGGTCTCACAATCTTCCTTTTCCTCTTTTTTATCCTTCCATCCCCCTCATTAAATTCAGTGACTATTCATTAAGTACTTACCATATGCCAGATACTGTGCTAAACTGTGAAGGCACAAAAAGACAGTCCCTGCATCCATAGAATTTGCAACCGACTGGGAAAAGATAGAACACAAAGAGAATCTAGAAATTAGTGGGAGATGTGGTGTAGAGGTGATACTAGGGGGTACATAAGGCCCAGGAACACCTGTCAAGGTGAAAACAAGAAGAGCTGCAAATAAAAAGTAGAACGAGTTGCCAAGTTCACCTTTTGCTCTCTCTAAAGGAAACCTTTGAGTGGAATTTAATTCCACTCTAGCTCTTCAAACTAGGGAAGATAAGTCTAAAGGAAGTGGATACTAAAGGAGGATTTCTTAAGATAAGACAATCTGGTTCCTTAACTTTTCCATCCACTAAACCCAAAAAGAAGAAAAAAACGAAAGAAACCTAGATTGACCTCAGCTTCTCTGATGCAGTTTCCTGATTGGGAGGGCATAAAAGGTCTGAACTCGTGTCTCTTAGATTTAGTCGTGCCTGAGACCTTGAAATTTGCCACACATTTCTGAGTACTGACCATATATATATATTTGTTGTTGTGTCTGGGCAATGTATACTTGCTTCGTTCAATTACTCACAAGTTGAATTTAGAGGGTGCTGGCCTAAGAGCCATGGTTACAACAGCTTCTCTTAATCCATATTTTTTTCTTCATTATATTTGGTGCTTTTTATTTATTTATAATTCTGCGTTCTATTCTTTGTTTCAGATTTTATATTTCAGACCATTCTCTCTCCTCTCTTGAATCAGTCCCATAAGCCTTATTTGGTCCTTTCCTGATTTAAATCTCAATTCTGCTGCCACTAATCATCCAGATGGAATATTCTACCTCAATCCCTGGCTTCCATCTGAGGTTATGGTGTCCTATTGGTTCTATTTGAAGCCAGAGTTGCATCTAATACCCACAGGATTCCCAGTCAGAAGCTGTTTTACTCTGTGAGTGTGCCCTTGAAAGCAACAGAGGGAGGATAAAGTCTATGACTGTCTTAATCATCCAATACATCCTTCCTAGTACTATTGCCATAGTATCTGCAGACTTATCTGCTCCTGTTAATTTCCATGCTTCAAAGAGTTCAGCATCAGGCTGAGTTTCTCTGTGGAGTGAACTGTTGATCTAAATCTTTCCTTATTTCTGTTCTTATAAAACAGAATTGTATTTGGATTAGGTCTCCAAATATTGAACTGAAGATGGCTTCTTAAATCCTCACCCCTATCCTCATTCTATTTAAGGTGCTGGTTTGTTGGTTTTATATGCATTTGTCAAAGCTCTTGCTGCCTTATGTGATATAGCCTCCCAGCCTGTCTCATTTAGACAGTACGTTTAACTGAGCTCCTGGTGGAGTTCCTAACAAGGCTTCTCTTCATTGCTTCTGGCTGATTTACCTACGACATGACATCTATCCCTACCTTTGCCACTTTTCAAGTTTATTGATGCTTGGGTTCATTTCTTTCTTTTTTTTCCTCCAAATTTATTGATTTATTTGTTTTCAGTTTTCAATGATCACTTCCATAAGTTCCAAATTTTCTCCCCCTCTCGCCACTCTCCCTCCCCAAAACCACATGCAATCTCATATAAGCTCTACATATACATTCATGTTAAACATACTTTCACATTAGTCATGTCACATAGAAGAATTAAAGCGAATGGGAGAAACCAAGAGAAAAACAAAACATAACAAAAGAGAAAATAATGTGTTTCATTCTGTGTTCCAACTCCACAGTTCTTTCTCTGGATATTGATGGCATTTTGCCTCATCATTCTCTGGAAATATTTAAGGTTCTTGCATTGCTGTGAAGGGATAAGTCTAACAAAAACAGTCCTTCCACATTGTGACTGTTATTGTCTATAATGCTCTGGTTGTACTCATTTCACTCAGCATCAGTTCATATGAATCTTTCCAGGTATTTCTGAAATCTACCTGTTTGTCATTTATTATAGCAAAATAGTATTCCATTACATTCATATAGCACAACTTGTTTAGTCATTCCCCAACTGATGGGTATCCCTTTGATTTGTAGTTCTTGGCCACCACAAAAAGAGCTGCTAATATATCTTTCCCAAATTTATATCTGAATCCCAATATCTGCCAAATTTAAAGACATGGCATATATTTCTAAGGGTCAGACACACTAAAAATTGCTATAGAATAAATTAAAATCGTTAGTTGTTATGTTCTTCTTTCTTTTTGCTAATTTCTCATTTGAAAGCAAAATCATGCTTATCAAATGATCTTTCAACATATTTTCAGTCTGCCTTTATAAGTTAGCCTACTTAGTAGCCAGCACTTGCGTGATGTTTACATACTAACTTGCATAAACTATTTAATTTGAGCCTCACAATGAACCTATAACTTTGATAAAAATTTTGCACATTTGGGAAAGATGCCTCAGGCAAGTTAAATTACTCATCCATGCCTCTACGAAGCAGGGGTATGAAGGTAACAGGTTAATGCTTAGTTCTCTGAGGGGAAAAAAAAGTTCAGACAATGCACTTTTATGTTTAATTTGCACTAAATTCCATAGCACTTTCTTTCGGTCATCAACAAAATGATATATCAAACATCACTTGTATGTATGTACCTGCACACACTAAAAATTTAATAAGTGGCTTTCAGAAGTCAATTGAAGCTGGTTCCAGACAACCCTGGAGATGTGTTATCCAAACTAAGTGCTTCCTAATTCAATGCCTACTCCTCTACGAACTATTCAATATGCACATGTGCACATGCATTCACATCATACCACACAACATCATTAAGAGCAATCAAAATGTAGAAGAGAAATAGCTAGAGTAACTCATAGCCTGAGAGCTAATAATGTCTCTAGAAGAGGAAAGGAATAGATGTCTTCGGGCAAAAGAAAAGGAACTATTTTTGTCATAGAACAAATAATATTTTTTTTCTCCAAAATAAAGCAAAAGATAAGGCATTCTTTCTCCTAAAATATATTCCAGAGGACAGAATAAAAAGGGATCTTATTCATATGCTAGAGAGAATAAGCTAGGCGTTATCTGACGCCTATACATCCTTCCACTTATTTTTTTTTTGTACCCACTATCAAGAATGAATCCAACAAAAGCAAGGAAGAGAATATGATTTGTTTTAGAAGCTATCTAACTATTTTGCATATAGCTGAAGTTTAGCTTACAGCATTAGAACATTAAAACATTCAAATCATTTTTGTACAATCATCATTTACATGGTGTTATAAATGAAATTCCTTTTAAATGTTAAATTTTTTAAAGATCTTTGAAAAATTATATCTCAGTATCTAATGAATGAGTTTGAAGAAATATCTTTAACACTAGTTCATAAATTGTACTGAGTTTCATTGCGTTTTTGCTACAAAGATATATGGTTGTTTACTTAACTCTGATTTAAGGTTATCTATTTTCATCTTGGCATGGACTGAGAAGCCATCAGTCTTCTGTCAGCATACATAATATAAGTCATTCAGCTCTAAAAGGCAAGCCAATGACAGCAGCTTCTTTGATTGCAAAAAGTTAATTTAAAATGGTCAATTATTTCTAAATTTAAAGAGTGTGTAATATAATCCAATAAAGGTTTCAATGAGTCTATATCAAACATTTGAATTATCCAGAGCTCTGAAAAAGTTCACGCAAGAAGTGTTTAAAATTTGACCACTGGGTTACCAAATAAAAAACATTTCCAGATTTCTTATAAATTACATTCACATAGCTAATAGAATGTAAAGATAAATTGATTGTTGGATTAATTGCATCTATAAGCTATACTTCATAATTTAAAAATATTTCGCTTCATTCATGAAAAAGTATAACATTTAGCTAAAACACTTTTTTTACACAATTCAATTGATAATATGTTTGGTTTTTTGAACGTAAATTTTTTATAGTTTTATATCCAATTCAATTTAACAGTGATGAAGTGTCTACTGGGTGCGAGGAATTTGAGTTGTATAGGGGATACATACGTAGATAACATAATGAAACCATGCCAGTCCTCAAGAAGGAGAACTTATTTTAATTTTGAAGAAAGCATATTAGAAACACCCAATAAAATAAGTATACTATATTTAATATATCAAATTTTAAAAGGAATTATAAATTAAGGGACCGTTCTGAGGAAATTTGCCTGCTTTTAAATTTAATAATAATAAATAAGCATTAAAAAATTTGAAGAACTTTATTTTTACACCTGTTAATTAACTTGTCACAACACCAGATAAAATAAACTGGAATATTTCTAAGGGTCAAGAAGAAACCAATGGTTAGAGAAGAAAAATGATGGGAGCAGAGTGGATGATTGATTGGAAACTTTAGTATAAGGAAATAAAAGGGCCATAAGAGAAAGAGGTCCAAAATTAACTTTTTGTTTGTTTGTTTTAGTTATGGAATGGAAATTCCACAGGTCATTTATGGAAGGGACTAAAAGAGGTGAAATTGGACATAGAAGAAGTAGGGTTGAGGAGGATTGAGATCAGAGAAAGGAAAGTGAAAATATGGCAGTTTGTTTTAGTCTTAAACTTGCATTTAAATATCAAAGAGATTATGGGAATAACGGGAGATGGGAATTTGCTAATCTTCGAGAGCTGCTGGGAAAGAGAATACTTTGCTGATATTGGTAGATCATTAGATAAAGATAGTTAACATCTCAGTGACTTCCTCTCTGATGCTCTGCCTCAGTCTCAGGAGGGAAGTCCTTTCACTCATGACTATGTCAGATTGAGGTAGGACTAGGACATCTGGTGTGAGGGCTTGCTGAACCCTTTTCAGGGCTCCTCATCTACCTTTGGTGTCCACCTGTCACCTAGCTTCAAGAAGCTAAAGAATGTACAGCAGTCATGTCCCACTAAAAGTGTTTCCATAGACACAGTAAACCAGATTGAGGCTAACCGACAGGCCTCAAAGTTGTCTTTGATTTAGGGGGATGACTACCATAAAGCCTCCTGTGGTGTAATGGGTAGATCTGAAGCATTTACAGTTTGGTCAGACATAAAAAGATATCAAGATCATCTATTTCATCTTAGGTCCTCATCACTCATCTTGATTTTTGCCTTATCACTAGACTTCTGGAAGGGAGAAAAAAGTTGACAACCTTGTGCAACTCTGTCTTACAAGTCCAATTCATGAGAAAGTCATAACCTCATGATGTTACTGATCCTCTTTGTACATGAAGGACCACCATCTACATCAAATTAAGGGATACTTTGTTAATGTGGAAGCAGGGTTAGGGAAAGACTGATTCTGTATATAGGACTCAAGCATCTTTGTCGCCAGGCTCAATACTTTTATGCACTGCATTAAGTAGCTATACAAATCCTGCCTCAGAATTGTACTAACTGTGTGAACCTGGGCAAGGCATTAATCTCTGTTTACCTCAGTATCCTCATTTGTAAAATGAGCATAAGAGAAACAGCTCAATTGCAGGGTTGTTGTGAAAATCAAACAAGATAATATTTAAAACACTCTGAAAGCCTTAAAGCTTTACATAAACGTCTATTGTTCTTCTCATTCTTGTTCTTCTATTATATAATTATTATTTATTTTTATGCAGAGAAATTAAAGATATCTAAGCCTTGTTTCTCCTTCCAAGCAGATTGGTAGACAGTTGTTAATTAAGAGTTAATTCAATTAAGTCATCCAAAATATTTGGTGTTAGTCAAAAAATGAAAAAAAAAGGTAGGACTATACAACTATATATATGAGCAATAATCAGAAAAAAATAATATATTCAATAATTCAGTGTTCATTAAACCTGAGAATATACATTACCTGGAGTAGAACTTTCTATTTTACTAAAAATAAATATAAACCAAATTGGAAGAATTTTAAACCATTGACAATAGGCTCAAAATAGATATAGATTATTCTTTTAAATTGTGTGTTGGAGGTTAGAAAAATAAATACATAATATAGATGGATATAGATATAGATACACACATACATAGATATTATATATATGTAAGTGTGTGTGTATATATATATATATATATATATATATATATACATATATATGTCTGTATGTGTGTGTTTTTGTTTTTTTTATGAAACATGGGATGGAGTTGATTACAAAAGATGAATGAGGTCATTTTGATTACATGAAACTGAAAATCTTTTGCATAAAAATTAACACAACTAGAATAAGAAGAGGAGTAGATATATGGGGAAATATGTTTGCATCAGACATCTCTGATGACGGTTTTATTTTCTAGATTTATAGGGAACTAGAAATATATATATATGTATATATATATGAGGTCAAAAGCCGTTCCCAAAATGACAAAAAGGAGGCATAGGAATAATTATCAACAGAAGAATCACAAACTATTAGCAACTGTACAAAAGGGTGACCAAAACTTACAATAATAAAAGATGTATACTCCAAAAAAAACTCTATAGTTTAACCTACCAACCAGAGAATTGATGAAGATTACTGAAGATGTCAATTTTCAGTTTTAGAGAGTGTGTCAGAGATAGAAACATTGAAGCTTTGTTGGTAATGCTATGAATTTATACAACCATTTTAAAAAGTAAATTAGAAATATACTAAGTATGTGACTAAAACACACCACATCCTTTGACCCACACATCACATTTCTTTGCATCAATGACTAAGAGATCTATGACCAAAAACGGTCCTATACATACCAATATAATTTGGAAATGGAAAAACAAAGCAAATGTCCATCGTTGAAAAAATGGACAAAGTGTGATTATAAGGAAAGATTAATGTTGTATAAGAAACAATGAATGGGATAGCTGCAGATGACCATAAGAACTTTTACATAAGCTGAGGAAGTAAGAAAAGCCAGAAAAACAATACACATAAGTATAGCAATTTAAATGAAAAGAAAAATGAAACAAATGAGATTGAATCATATGAAATTACATTGACCACTCTTAGCTTGGAAAAAGAGAAATGAGAATGCAACCTTTTTTTTCTAACTGAAGCAGTTAAGTGTTATAGTGAAAAGGATGCCAGATTTTGAGTAATAAAGACACGAATTTTAATCTGTCCTGTCTCCTAATACCTATACATACCTATCATTTCACTGAGCCTCTTTCAGGCTAAGATTCAAGGAAAATAAAAAGCACCTATTTCCCAGGATTTTGTGAGGATGAAATCAAATAGGAAAACATATGTAAACTATCATAAGGAGAGGAAACATTCCCATATCTGTGTTTCTTTGAAAAATTTGTGCTCTATTGTTTTGAATCCTGTTATTTTTGTATTTAATATCATGTCTTGAAACATGTTAACATAGATATTTTCTGGTTAAACTATGTAGTTGGTTTTATTCTATTAACTGGTGTTCCATTTTTTCTAAGATTTTTTTTTTCCCTAAATCTATATAATTACAGGACTTGTGACGTGTTTGTCAAATAAGATTTTTGCTAATGTTCCCTTATATTATTTTCAGTGTTTGTGTGAATCCAATTTGAAAATATCAATTAAAAAAGTACCACTCTAGCTACTTCCTCTCAGGAATTGCTCTAAAATTTTAAATTGTTATTAATTAGTGATAACTCTAACATTTTCTTCCTTTTTATTATCACCAACACGTTTAAGTATTAGAATAAGAGCTATTTTATTAAATAAATAAAATTTTGGTATAGTGTTTTAATGAAATTCACTGTTCACTATGAAGCAATAGCCATTGCATTTACCTATTTCCGGTATGTTTTTATTTGAATTTGAGATAAATACACATGGTCTGGACAAATATTTATTTTCTTTTTTTTTAAATTTATTTATTTAAGTTTTCAACATTCATTTCCAAAAGATCTTGGGTTCCAAATTTTCTCCCCGTTTCTCCCCTCTCCCCACCTCAAAACGCCGAGCATTCTAATTACGCCTATCACCAATCTGTCCTCTCTTCTAACATCCCTCCCTACCCATATCCCCATCTTCTCTTTTGTCCTGAAGGGCAAGATAAATTTCTGTACCCCATTACCTGTACTTCTTATGTCCTAGTTGCAAGAACAATATTTCAAGAATTACAAATATTGTCTTTCCATGTAGGAATGTAAAAAGTTCAATTTTAGTAAGTCCCTCATGACTTCTCCTTGCTGTTCACCTTTTCATGCTTCTCTTTATTCTTGTGTTTGAAAGTCAAATTTTCTTTTCAGCTCTGGTCTTTTCATCAAGAATTCTTGAAAGTCCTCTATTTCATTGAAAGACCATTTTTTCCCCTGAAGTATTATACTCAGTTTTGCTGGGTAGGTGATTCTTGGTTTTAGTCCTAGTTCCTTTGACTTCTGGAATATCATATTCCATGCCCTTCAGTCCCTTAATGTAGAAGCTGCTACATCTTTTGTTATCCTGATTGTATTTCCACAGTACTTGAATTGCTTCTTTCTAGCTGCTTGCAATATTTTCTCCTTGATCTGGAAACTCTAGAATTTGGCCACAGTGTTCCTAGAAGTTTATCTTTTTGGATCTCTTTCAGGAGGTGCCTGGTGGATTCTTTCAATATTTATTTTTCCTCCTGCTTCTAGAATATCAGGATAGTTTTCCTTGATAGTTTCATGAAAGATAGTTTCATGAAAGGCTCTTTTTTTGATCAAGGCTTTCGGGTAGTCCCATAATTTTTAAATTGTCTCTCCTGGATCTATTTTACAGGTTAGTTGTTTTTCCAATGAGATATTTCACATTATCTTCCATTTTTCCATTCTTTTGGTTTTGTTTTGTGATGTCTTGTTTTCTCATAAAGTCGTTAGACTCCATTTGTTCCATTCTAATTTGTAAAGAACTACTTTCTTCAGTGAGCTTTTGAATCTCCTTTCCCATTTGGTTAATTCTGCTTTTTAAAGCATTCTTCTCTTCATTGGTTTTTTGAATCTCTTTTGCCGATTGAGTTAGCCTATTTTTAAAGGTGTTACTTTCTTCAGCATTTTTTGGGGTCTCCTTTAGCAAGGTGTTGACCTGCTTTTCTTGCATCTCTCTCATCTCTCTTCCCTGTTTTTCCTCCACCTCTCTTACTTGATTTTCAAAATCCTTTTTGAGCTCTTCCATGGCCTGAGACCATTGAATATTTATTTTGAATATTTGGAATATAGAAGCCTTGACTTTTATGTCTTTCCCTGATGGTAAGCATTGTTATTCCTCATCTGAAAGGATGGGAGAAGATATCTGTTCACCAAAAAAGTAAGCTTCTATAGTTTTATTTTTTTTCCCGTTTTTGGTAATTTTCCCCAACCAGTTACTTGACTTTTGGGTCCTTTGTCAAGAGTAGGGTATACTCTGGGAATCTGTGAGATTTCAGTTCCTCCAAGGTGGCACGTTGAAGCGTGTACTGGTCTGGACACAGAGAGGGATTTTTATGCCCAGAATCTTAGCAGTTACCCCTCCACAGCCACCTGGTCTCCAATTCTACCAAGTCAGCACTGGGGGCTGATTTTCAGATATGCTGGATGGGCAGGTCCGCCATTCAGTATGAGACAAAGACCGGCTCCCCCAGGGCCTCCAGAAAGGGCTGAGGTAACACTCAGCTCTTCAGTGCCCCCGGGGTTTTTTGCGCTCCAACAATGGAGTGGTCCATATGGGCTGCTGTGCAGCCTCTGTGACCTCTGCCTGCTGCCAGAGGTATGGGAAGGCCCTTCTCCCTTCCTGGCCAGCTGAAAATACCCCGTTATCGACCTTTGGTGCCTGTGGGTTGAGGGATATGGGAACCTCTGCTACTGGAACTGGGGAGTCCTCGACTGGAGATTCTGCACCCAAGGGCTGTTCAAGAGTCCTGCCAGGAGGCCAAGGCTGGTCTGGGCTCTGCTCTGTGTGCGGTGCAACCAAAGTTTCCCATGGGTCTTTCAGGTCACCCTGAGCTGGAAATCTCCTCCACTCTGTTCTCCATTTCTGCTGCTCCAGAATTTGTTGAGACTCCCTCTCTACAGGTATTTTATGGGCTGTGTGGGGAGACCTTGTGTATGTGTTTCTTTCTACTCTGCCATCTTGGCTCCACCCTCTGGACAAATATTTCAAAAGGAAATTTGAAAAAATTGTCTTCCAACGATGGAAGATAAAATTTCTTATGTTCTAAAGAGAGGGAGAAAGAAATACAAAGTTCAAATTTCTTCTTTGTAATATATTCAATACAGTTGAACTATTTGAATATTTATAGAAATTATGTTTCACAGAAACAATACCAATAGTACCAAAACAAGAATGTTGTTATAGGATGACATAAGCATCATTTCAACAAAATTACAACTTTGAATATTCTATTCTTTGTGTAGTACCCTGTAGTTGCTATTTGAATCTTTATTTAATAAAGCAGTAGGACATGTTTAAAAATGTATTTTCTTCTCTTCTTTTTTTTCCTAATGAATGACTATAAACTTAATTTTCAATATAACTAACAATTTACCTTTGCCTTTAACTGTAGCCAGGTATAGTTAAATACATGTCAATGAATAAAATGATTTCCTAGTAATATTTCATATCTCAATATATATGCTGAAAGTTTTATCAGAAATGAGGAAACAGAAAAATGGCCAATCCTCTAAATCTTCTAAAAATTTATTAAAACTGCATCTCTTCATCTCTTTACATTTAAGACTACAGAGATTTAATTGAAGTTTTTGAAACTGACAGCATCATTAATATTTAGGTAACATAGGATGTTTTACAAAGGCTAATCTTAGTATATAAATAAGCCCTCATTTATCAAACACTTATTTTCTCAGCATTTCCAGTAGGAAGCACCCTGACATATCCAGGATGGGCTGGTAGCACAGGTTCTTAGATATGCTTTACTAAAAGGAAAATAACTTTTGAAGGGTCAAGAATCTTCTTTATTCACATGTACCAACAGAGAAAATATCATCAGAAGGATAAAGGCCAAGAGACAGGGCTTTTAACTGCCGTTCATAAGTAAGAATACATCACAGATAACAGACAGATCCAACCATCTGACTATTACATACATACATAGTTACCAGAGAGAGAAGCACCAACATCTGGGTTTTCAAAGCAGGGTAGGGGGACTCTTGAAGGCTACTCAGAGTCTCATCTTGCACAGGACCCTTCTTCCAAAGAGTAAGCCCCCAAAGCAAAACCTCACCTCAGAGTATACACACATTTTTAAGAGCCAGAGGGCATGACGCTCTTGATCCAGTGCCTCATTATCAATTACCAAAAAGTGTGGGCCTTCCTACAAAATAAGGTTCTTCTAATCTGAGGTTCATTAAGGAGTGAGGAATATCTTCACATTACTGCATTGTGTTGAGCACTGGAGATAGAATGAAAAGCAAACGGCAGTACTTCCTTTCAGTCTAATGGAGGTGACAATATGCAAATTACTATGTACAAACAAGTTATCTAAAGGATAAAAATAAGATAATCAGCAGAGGAATTGAGAAAGGCTCTATGTAAAGGAGATTTTATCTATGTCTTGAAAGAAGTCAGGTAATCCAAGAAGAAATGAAGAGAAAATTCATGCAACAGGGAGTATCATTGAAAAAACCTAAAGTCAGAGGACTTAGTATCATAATAGCATTTAGTATCAATAATAGTAAGGATACCAGTATCATTGGATTAAAGATCGTATGGAGTCTCTTTGATGATCAGAGCCAAGAGAGCAGAGTAGAAAAAGCACTCCACTAAGCTCTTCCAACAATCCCCTACAAACATTGCTAAAATAAGATAGCAAAACAAATTCTGGAGTAGCAGTCAATCAAAGGTCAGAGGGAGACAAGTTTCCAGTCAAGTTAAGAATTCAGAAAGAGAGATCTGTGACTACATAGGGGTGTAGGCTGTCCTGGAAGTCACATGAATGAAACACCTGTAGTGGGATCAGAAAGTGGTGACAGAAGCAGCATCAGCTTCTGGAAGCCTCAAGAAAAACAGTGGTAATGGGACCTGACAACTCATCAAAGAGAGATTACAGAGGACCCTGTAGTAGAACTGGATGCAGGACCAGGTGCTAATTTTAACTCCATTACATATACTAATTTCTGAGTTCACACATAATTTAAAGGTGATGAGGAGAACTTTTGGTCAAGAGGGTGTGGAAACCATGATGGGCAACATAATTTTTGATCATAGGGGACTCACAACAATCAGGAAGAATTTCATTTCTTGCCCCAAGGAGTTAGAGACCTTGAGCAACAAATATTGTCTTTTCTGGTGGAAAGCAATAGGAACCATATCTATTGCAATATTAAGATATCAGGGGTCATTCCTGGGTAAGCAACAGAGTGTAAATCAGGAAAGCAATGACCTACCTTCTCTTCAGATCACACCACCTTGGAAGCACTAAAATCTTTCAAACCTCCATAAGTATTCTCAAAACAGCAGGGCAAAAACGACTGATGTTTGAATGAGTGTCACTTCTCCTCCTACTAGAACAGAGCCAATTTTTAATGAGAAATTCAAAATCAAGAAACAGCATGGGAAAATGAGCATGCAGTAACAACAACAACAACAAAAATTAAATTCAACCAAAAAAATCTATCATGACAAGGAAGATCAAGACACAAACTAAGTGAAAGACAATGAAGTCAAAACAACTACAAGTTAAGTCTTGAAGAAAAATGTGAATTACACAGAATCTCAACCAATTTCTGGAAGAGCTAAAAAAAGATTTTCAAAATCAAATTAGAGTGATAGAGGAAAATTTAGGTAAAGAAATTAGAGAAAAGCAAGGCAATTATGAATATTTCCTTAAGAAAATTTATTAAATTATAGAGGGATAAGAAACTAATGAGAAGATAAAAACAAAGAGCTGAAATTATTCACCAAGGAATCATAATAGGAAGAAGGGAGAAGGTAGCCAAAAACTAACAACAACAAT
The DNA here is from genome assembly GCF_028372415.1 of Notamacropus eugenii. NCBI lineage: Eukaryota > Metazoa > Chordata > Mammalia > Diprotodontia > Macropodidae > Notamacropus > Notamacropus eugenii. The sequence goes on along the minus strand of NC_092874.1, from coordinate 324,707,331 downwards.
TGAAGAGTAAAGTAAAATAAGGTCATTGTAAGAACAAAGAATAAATTTGGAGTCACAAGGTAGAAACTGAGGTAAAATGACAGCAGCTTGTGATCAAATAAAATAATTTCAGTGTCCAACAAGACAAATAATAATGCAAATGATATTTGTAGTTGAAGAAAAGATAAATTGTATGACCGTCTCTGTGTATAGTTGAGATGAGATGGAGGGATAGGTCATGAAAAATGAATAATTTGAGGATCTGGGTGGTTAGAGTGTTGAAGGAAGTAATATGTGTCTTAAAGTACCTTAGGATGACAGAGGAGTTGGGGAGGAGAAAAAGAATGAGCCAGAAAGTGAACTCACTGAACAAATAAAAATGTTATGAAAGTCAATAGGCAACAACCACCTGGATTTTTACTGAGTGATAAATATAGATCTTAAGAAACTCAAAAAAAAAAAAAAAGATTATTCCATGATGGTGGAAAAGGGAAAACCTGTAATTGGCATTTAGGATCAAAGAGTTTATTAAGTCCTCCATGATACCCAGAGAGTTAGGGGATATGAGTGAATATACAACCAGTGCTCAAAAGAATGGCAAAATTGTGTCATCAGGAGAGAGTCATCCATTAGTGATTACAAGAAAATGGAAGAAATGGAAAAGGAAAACTTTTTAAATGAAGTTGTAGGTAGATACAGAGTGACACCTGGGAGGGAGTGGGTTGAAGGTGGTGGGAATAGCTCTCAATCTGGAGAGGGAGTGGACAACTAATTTAGATCACTGGCAGCTGGAGTTCCAGAATCACTGAGATAGGGAGGAAATGTTATCATGGAAGTCTATTAATCATTGAGAAATGAGTCTGCATAGGTTACCATTATTTATTGAGGCTTAGCCTTGGATGTCTTCAGTATGTGTGGCAGCAGCGTGTCTTGAAAAAGGAAGGGAGGATTCTGAGAAGATGGTGAAATAGATCAGATAATTCTAAGCTCTCAAGATTCTCCCTCTCAAAGAGATAAAATAGTACCTTAGAGCAAACAAAGGGCAGGCATGAATGAAAAAAATATAGGGGCATAATATGGGTTTTCCAGGGAAAATTTTACATGATGGGAAGAAAAATCCGATTCCTGGTGAAGAGTAGATACCTCCAGGCTACGGTCCACTTTAACAATAAGTACCAAATCTTAGTTGGTTTGAGAGACTGTCTTGACCCCAGTCACAGGAACTTTTACTTGCAAGATAGTGAGGGGTATTGGTCTCAGCCAAGGAATAGTGAGGGAAACTCTACTGGCAAAGAATGTCACATCCAGTTATACTGTGAAGAACAGTAGGGGTGAGAAATAATGAACAAATGCCTGGTGAGAGCAGAAGCAGTGGGACAGGACACCCCTGGCTGTGGGCAGTTTTAGGAGGTTGGAGATTCGGTTTTGGTTCCAGGTTAGAGAGAAGAACTGAAGATCTGGGATAAGATGCACCATCCCCCATTCCCCAGTGCTAGAAGTGATTACAAAAATTGTTACTACCAAAAAAAGCACAGACAAAGGAGAAAGAATCTTACCATAGAAAGTGACTATGGAAATAGAGAAGATTCAGGTTCATCTTCAGAGCAATATATAGAAGAAATGAAACCCTATTCTACCACAAAGAGGAACGTCAAATGGTCACTTGCCCCAAAAGAATTCATAGAAGCTCTTTAAAAAGACTTTAAAAATCAGATGACAGAGGAGGAAATGTAAAAAAACAACAAGAAAATAAGAATGATCCAAGAAAAATAAGAAAATTAAGAAAAGAAAGTCAACCAATTAGAAAAGGAAATCCAGAATCATAAGGGAAAAAATGACACCTTAAAAATTTGAATTGGGTAATGTGAAGCCAGCAAAATTATAAGAGATCAAGAAACCATTAATAAAAACATGAATAATAAAAATAAAGAAGAGAAAGTGAAACATATTACAAGAAAAAACACAGATCTGGAGATAGATCAAGAATAGAAAACATAAAAATAATTAGACTAACTGAAAACCATGAGAAAAAATGAACCTTGATGGAATAATCCAAGAAATAATTAAAGAATGTTGTCCCAAAACATTAGAAGGATGAGGGTATGGGGAATTAGAAATAATAATAAAAAATAAATCAACAATCACCACTTAAAAGAGATCCTGTGAGAAAAATCCATAAGAATATTATAATCGACTTCTGAAGCACATAGTTAAAAAACAAAACATCAAACGCAATAAAAATTAAATGATTTAAATATGATGGTGGCACAATTATAATCACACAAGACCAAGCAGTGTGCACATTAAGGGACTGCAGGTCTTGGAACACTATATATACATATAAACACAAACACACACACATTCACACACTCATACACACACACACACATATATATACACATACATATATGTACATATACACTTTATTTATTTTAATTTTTAACACAATTTTGAGTTCCAAATTTCCTCCTCATCTCTCCCCTCCCTCATCCCAAGACAAGAATTCTGATTATTCATTCCCTCAATCTGCCCTTGCTTCTATCACACCCCTCCTTTCCCTTATTCCCATCTTCTCTCTTTTCTAGTAGGGCAGGAAAGATTTCTATACTCCATGGCCTATATTTCTGATTTCCCACTTGCATGCAAAAACAATTCTCAGCATTAGTTCCTAAAACTTGTAGTTTCAAGTTCTCTAACTTCCTCCCTCACTACCCATCCCCAGTGAGAAAGGAAGCAATTCAATATAGATTATATATGTGTAGCCTTGCAAAAGACTTCCATAATAGTCATGTTGTGAAAAACTGTATTTCTCTCCATCCAACACTGCTCATATTTCTATGACAATATTATATTGTCATATACTAGACAATAGTCTATTGTTTCTTTTGACCTTGTCCTTCCCCTAAAGTGTTTATTTCTGATTGAGCCCTCCTCCCATTTGCCCTCCTTCTATCATCTCCCCACACCACATTTACTCCCTTTTCCCCTATTTTCCAGTAGTGCAAGATAGATTTTCATACCAAATGGAGTGTACATGATGTTCCTCCTTAAGCCAAATATGATGAGACTAGGCTTCGCTTTTTCCCTGTTACCTCCTCCCCCTGTTCCCCTCCACTGGAAAAGCTTTTCTTGCCTCTTTTATGAGGGATAATTTGCCCCATTCCATTTCTCCCTTTCTCCTCCAAATATATTCCTCTCTTACCACTTAATTTTTTAGACATCATCCCTTCCTATTCAAGTCACCCTGTTCCCTATGTCTATATAAGTATGTATATGTATGTATGTATGTACATATGTATGTATGTATATCATCCCACCAACTACCCAGATACTGAGAAAAGTTTCAAGAGTTACAAATATTATCTTTCCATGTAGGAATGTAAACAGTTCAACTTTAGTAAGTCCCTTATGATTTCTCTTTCCTGTTTACCTTTTCATGCTTCTCTTGATTCTTGCATTCGAGAGGAGATTTTTCTATTCAGTTCTGGTCTTTTCATCAAGGATGCTTGGATGTCCTCAATTTCATTGAAGGACTATTTTTTCACCTGAAGTGTTACACTCAGTTTTGCTGAGTAGGGGATTCTTGGTTTTACTCCTAGTTCCTTTGACTTCTAGGAATATCATATTCCAAGGTCTTTGATCCCTTAATGTAGAAGGTGCGAGATATTGTGTTATCCTGACTGCATTAATAAATACTCGAATTGTTTCTTTTTTGCTGCTTGTAATATTTTCTCCATGACCTGGGAATTCTAGAATTTGGATAAAATATTCCTAGGAGAGTTTCTTTTCAGATCTCTTTCAGAAAGTGGATTCTTTCAATATTCATTATACCCTCTTATTCTAGAAATTCAGGGCAGTTTCCTTTGATAATATCATGAAAGAATAATTTCATGGCAAGGTTCATTTTTTGATCATGACTTTCAGGTAGTCTCATAATTTTTACAGTGTGTCTCCTAGATCCATTTTCCAGGTCACTTGTTTTTCCAGTGAGATATTTCACAGCGTCTTCTACTTTTTCATTCGTTGGGTTTTGCACAGTAATTTCTTGATTTCTCATAAAGTCATTAGCTTCCAAGTGCTCCATTCTAATTTTTTTCTTTCTTTTTTATTCTTTTATTTTTTGTTTATTTAGTCAATGAAAATTTATTTTAGAAACTAAAAGTAAGCCTATATAAAGCCATAAGATTCAGATTGTTCACATTTTGATTTGAAAAAGTATGTATTAACTTTAATAAAACAATTTTCTGAGACGACCTCAAATTTCTCATATAGGTGTACACACACACACACACACACACACACACACTCACACATCTTCTCTAGGTATAGTTGTTTGCATGTGATCTTCTCTGTTATACTGGGATACCTTTGACTAATGCACCGACTTTTTACCTTTCTTTGTATCTACAATGCTTAGCATGGTATCTGGCATGCTGTTGTTGTTGCTAACCTCATTTATTGTTTTCTCTTTCTTTTTTTTTTTAGTTGTATTTGAAAAGAGGAGAAACAGGGTAAATGTAAAAGGGTGGAACAGAATTTGTTGTGCTTCAATTGATGTAAAAAAATTGGTTTTGATAATTGCTGCTTAGAATAAAACTTGAGATCTGGTAGAACTATGGCACCTTTCCTAGAAGTTCTTTTCATCAGTTCCCTTGATATTCTGGACCATTTTTTTCTTCCAGATTAATTTTGGTATATTTTTGTAACTCTACAAAATAACTATCTGATAGTTTTATTGATATGGCACTGAATAAGTAAAATAATTTAGGTAGAATTCTCATTTTTGTTATATTAGCTTGGCTGATCCATGGGCAACTGATGTTTTTCCATTTACTTAGATCTGACTTTATTTGTGTGAAAAATATTTTGTAACTCTGTTCACATATTCCCTGGGTTTCTTTTGGCAGGTAGATTCCCAAATATTTTATAGTGGCTACCATAGCTTTAAATGGGATTTCTCTTTCTATCTCTTGCTGTTGGGCTTTGTTAGCAATATACAGAAATGCAGATTTGTGTTGGTTTATTTTACAACCTGCATCTTTGCCAAAATTGTTTATTATTTCAAGTAGTTTTTTACCTGATTCTCTGGGATTCTCTAGGTATATCATCACATCATCTGCAAAGAGTAATAATTTAGGTTCTTCTTTGCCTGTTCTAATTCCCTCAATTTCGTTTTCTTCTCTTATTGCTACAGCTAACATTTCATGTAGCATATTGTATAATGGTGGTGAAAATGGATATTCTTGTTTCACCTCTGATCTTGCTGGAAGTACATCTAGTTTATCCGTATTGTATATAAGGCTTGCAGAAGGTTTTTCGTAGCTACTGCTTATTATTTAATAGCAAGTTCCATTTATTTCTTTCTTCTCCAACAGGAATGGACGTTGTATTTTCCCAAAAGCTTTTTCTGCATGCATTGAGATAATCATGTGGTTTCTGTAAATTTTTTGTTGATATGATCAACAATGCTAATAATTTTCCTAATATTGATTCAGCCCTGCATTCCTTGTATAAATCTTACCGGATAATAGTGTATTATTCTCGAGATTGGTTGCTGCATTCTTTTTGTTAAAATCTTATTTAAAATTTTTGCATCTGTATATATTAGAGAAATTGGTTAATAAGTTTCTTTCTCTGTTTTGGATCATCCAGGTTTAGATATCAAAACCATATTAGGATCATAAAAAGCTTTTGGGAGGATTCCTTCTTCCCCAAATTTCCCATATAGTCTATATAGTATTGGAATGAACCGCTCTTTAAATCTTTCATAGAATTCAATTGTTAATCCATCTAACCCAGGAGATTTTTTCCTGGGGAATTCATTGATGGCTTGTTCAATTTCTTTTTCTGAGATGGCGCTATTTAAGTATACAGCTTCCTCTTGTGTTAGTCTGGACAATTTGTATCTTTTAAAATAATCATTCATCTCATTTAGATTGTCAAATTCATTGGCACACATTTGGACAAAGTAATCTCTTATTATTTCTTTAATTTCGTCCTCAAGGGAGATGAGTTTCATTTTTGATAATGGCAATTTGGTTTTGTTCTTTCTTTTTTTTTAATGAAATTGACCAAAGGTTTACCAATTTTATTGTTTTTTTCAGACAATCAACTTCTTGTTTTATGTATTAGTTCAATAGTTTTCTTAATTTTAGTTTCATTAATCTCTACTTTGGCTTTTGGTATTTCTAATTTGATATTTATTTGAGGTTTTTCAATTTGTTCTTTTTCTAGTTTGTTTAACTGCACGCCCAAGTTATTGATCTCTTCTTTCTCTATGTTATTCATGTAGGCTCTCAAAATATGAAACTTACCCTAAAAACTGCGTTTTCAGTGTTCCATATTATTTGATAGGTTATCTCATTATTGTCATCCTTTTGAATGACTTTGTTGATTGTTTCTGTAATTTGTTTTTTTAACCCACTCATTCTTTAGAATTAGATTCTTTAGTTTCCAGTTAATTTTTGGTTTATATTTTCATGGCCTTTTATGATCTGACAAGAATGCATTGACTGTCTCTGCCTTTCTGCACTGTATTGGGAGGTTTTTATGGCCTGCTACATGGTCAATTTTTGTATATGTGCCATGTGCTTCTGAGTAAAAGGTATGTTACTTTCAATCACCATTCAGTTTTCTCCAAAGATCTATCATATCTACCTTACACAGAGTTCTGTTTACCTTCTTAAATTCTTTCTTGTTCATTTTAGGTTAGATTTATCAAGTTCAGAGTGGGGAGGAGTTTGCAGTCCCCATTAGTATTATTTTGCTGTCCATTCCTTCCTGTAACTCCCTTAATTTATCATCTAAGAATTTGGATGCTACAAAACTTGGACAATATATGTTTACTAATGAATTTGTTTCATTGCCTATGGTGCCTTTTAGGAGTATATAGTTTCCTTGCTTATCTCTTTTGATTAGATCTATTTCCGCTTTTATTTTGTCTGAGATTATGATCACTACATTTGCTTTTTTTTTTACATCAATTGAAGCACAACAAATTCTGCTCCACACTTTTACATTTACCCTGTATCTCCTTTTCAAATATGTTTCTTGTAAATAACATATTATTAGATTATAGTTTTTTATCTATTCTTCTATCCATCTCCTTCGTATGGGAGAATTCATCCCATTCACATTCACAGTTATGATTACTATCAGTCTTTCCTTCCATCTCCTTTCTCCTTTTTTATGCTTTTAGTTTTACCTTCCCCTCCCCAACAGTTTTGATTTTTGACCACCACCTCCCTCAGCCTTCTCTCCATTATTTCAGCCCCCGTCTCTTTAAACTCCCTTTTCCCTTACTCCTTCTTCCCTCCATTTTTGCCTCCCCTCCCTTGTCTTTCCTCCTTCCCCTCCTATTGTCTATAGAACCATTTGTATTTCTTTACTTAACTGAATTTGTTGTACCCTCCTTGAATCCAATCAGATGAGAGCACTTCTGAAACAATACCCATCTCCCTACCTCTCTCTAATGGAACATATTTTTGTGCCTGTGATGGAACTTTTTTTTTGACTCCTTTTCACATCTCCCATTATAATCCCTTTGCACCCTTAAATAACATTTGTTATCACATCATTTAATTTATACTCACTCTATCTATGGATATTCCTTTTACATTTCACAACAAATATAGAATTCTAAATATTAACAAGCATCATCTTCCCCTGTAGTGATGCAAACAGTTTGCCCATATTGTGTAACAAGGTGTTTTTTTCCCGTTTACCTTTTTTATGCCTCTCTTGAAACCTGCATTTGAAGATCATATTTTCTGTTGAGTTCTTCCCTTTTCATCAAGATGTTCTAGAAATCCTTTATTTCATTGAATGCCTATCTCCTTGCCTGAAATATGCTCAACTTTTCTGGGTAATTAAATCTTTTTTTCCAATTTTTAAAATTTATTTTTAGACATCAACATTCATTTACACAAAATTTTGAGTTCCAATTTTTCTCCCCGTTTCTCCTCTCCCTTCTCTTCACAATACCTTGAATTCTAATTACTCCTTCCCTCAATGTGCCCTCCCTTCTGTCACACCTGACCCTCCCCTTATCCCCATCTTCTCTCTTTTCTTGTGGGGCAAGATAAATTTCTATACCTCATTACCTGTGCATCTTTTTTCCCTGTTATATGTAATAATAATTCTCAACATTTGTTTCTAATACTTTGAATTCCGACTTCTCTCCCTTGTCCCCTCCCCACCCATCCACACTGAGAAGAGAAGCAATTCAATACCGGTTCTATATGTGTTGTTTAGCAAAACACTTCCATGATAATCATATTGTATAATACTAACTATATGGCCCTCTATCCTACCCTGTCCCCCGCTTATTTTATTCTCTCATTTGATCCTCTCCATTCCCAAAAGTGATTACTTCTAGTCACTGTCT